>NW_026535784.1:47042500-48242500 GCF_028551555.1 Melozone crissalis | reverse complement strand
TCAGCAATTGCAATCAAACCAGGACTAGTGCCATTCCACTTCTGATTCCCTGAAGTAGTCCAAGGCTCTCCTCTCACCACTGGCCTCCTCCTATCCACTGTCGTAAAACTCCATCCAGTCACACTACTCCACATAACCTTACCCTCATTGAACCCTACACTCCTAACTATCCTGGCTATCCTCTCAGCAGCCCTGGGGGGGATGAATAGGACTCAACCAAACACAAATCCAAAAAAATCCTAGCCTTTTCTTCCATCTCTTACCTAGGCTGAATAGCAATCATTATCATCTACAACCCTAAACTCGCCCTCCTCAACTTCTTCCTATACACTATAATAACTGCAGCCGTTTTCCTTGCCCTAAACACAATCAAAGTCCTAAAGCTATCTATCCTAATAACTGCATGGACCAAAATTCCATCCCTGCGTGGATTTGCACAGCCCTGATGTCCGTGTGTGGCTGTGGGATGAGTGCTGTGAGCAGAGACGTTGTCCCTGCTCAGCAGTGACAGATTTTCAGTAAACCTGGTGCTTTTTCTCCTGTAGGACACGTTTTAAAACTAAACTGGGGATCAGGGCACCAATCTGAATGGCTTTGCGCGACGATTGCAGCCCTGGTGTCCGTGTGTGGCTGTGGGATGGGTGCTGTGAGCATCACGCTGTCCCTGTGTTCCCGCAGAGCCGATCGGGGCGCTGGCCGGGCAGCACATCGTGCACGTGGCCTGTGGGGAGTCGCACAGTGTGGCCCTCAGCGACCAGGGCCAGCTCTTCTCCTGGGGCGCCGGCAGCGACGGGCAGCTGGGGCTCACCACCATAGAGGATGCAGTGACTGTGCCAAGGTAAGCCTGCAGCAGGGTCAGCTTTCCTCAGGGAAGCTCCTTGGAGGGTTGCTCATCAAGGGTTGTGTCGGAACCCAGGAAATTCCTCTGGAGGACTCGAGACCCTGGCAGAGGGCTCGGAGACCTTGGCACGGAGTCAGAAACACCTGTGCCTTCTATTTGAACCCATGGAAACAATGACCAACTTTGTGCGAAGATGTACAAGCCACAAGAGTTTAAGTAGAATGATAGTTAATTTGTCACGGTTTAAGTTGAATGATAGTTAATTTGTCACGGTTTAAGTAGAATGATAGTTAATTTCTATGCGAAAAAGTAGAATTTCGGGGTTTTAGAATGGGAGTTCAGGAGGCAAGATGGAGAGATTTGGGTGTGTCCTGTCCTTCCTCCTGTTTCTTCTTGTCCTCCATCTTCTGCTGTGATGATGGCACTTCTGGATTGGTTTAGAGTAGAGGGGAACTGTCTAACATAGGTGATATGCATTAGAAAATTATTGTAAAAGAAGTACACGTAGTTTTTGGTACAAAAATATAACACTGCCCTGAGGGCGGTCAGTGTGCCTCAACCCAACCTGCCAGACAGATCTCAGTGTGTTGGAGAAAGAATGTTATAGATAAGAAAAAAATAAACAACCTTGAGAATGACAGCCAAGGAATCCCATCTTCTTCTTTGGCCTCAGGGCTGGGAAAAAGAGACTTTCTAACACCTCAGGGTCATCTCAACACCAGAGACCTGGTCAGGGTTGCTCACTTTCTCTCAGTGTGGCAGGAATAGGGCCCTTCTCATGTTGGGCTGAAGGTGATTCCTTCTCCTTGTCACTGCTGCTCCCTGAGCCCTGCAAGTTCCTCAGGAGGCTTGGGCTGAACGGACCTTCTGCCCATGGATGGCTGAGGGATGGAAAAGAAAATTGCAGCATGCTTAGCTTCCTCCCTGAAAAATGCCACAGTGTTTTGTGCAGAAAAAGGATGTGCATGAAAGAGTATTTAAAAACAGAAATGCTGTTTGTACCTCAAGATGTTTTATCTGCAGATGCAGTCTCTCATTTGGTCTGTTACTGCAGATCCAGTGCAGAGCAGAAGTTTGGGATGTCTCTCTAGGATGGCTGTCATTGTCAAAACAGTATTTAAAGGAAGAGTTTCAATGACAGAAGATTAATGTTTGAGCTGAAGGGCTCTGTGGGAAGACAGTCCTTCACTTGCATGTCGTTCTGATAAAACAGGGCCATGCATAGCAATGCGATAGTGCCATTTTAAAAATAACGTTTTTGTGGAATAACTTGAACCTTTGACTTGCTATTTTCTGTACAAAGCACTGAAGAGGGTTTGGTGCTGTAACTCACTGGATCTGCTAGGCCCATAACAGCATGAAAAATGTCAGTGTCTGAAAAAGAATAGTGAAAGAGACACCAAGAACCAGCTATTTTCACCATTTCCAGATGGTTGGATTCAGTGTTATAGCAGGAAATGTAGTTGAGTTACTAGTTAAGTGTCTAGAGGTCTCCACAGATTTGCATCTATTACATATGGATCTGTACTGCCTTCAAGACACTGTTCCTCAGTCTCAAACCCATGGATTTTGTGTGTGTATACAGCAAGTATCTGAGTGGAAATGGTAATTTTTGTCTAAGGTGATACTGTATTTGTGGACACTTACTCTAAAACCATGTTGTCTCCTTTAGGTTGATAAAGAAATTGAACCAACAGACGATCCTGCAGGTTTCCTGTGGAAATTGGCATTGCCTGGCTCTGGCAGCAGGTACTGTAACATCTGTTATTAATAACCAGAATTTGTGCTGTTATTTTGCACAGTGTCCAAGACTGCATATTTCTGCACAACAAATCAAGGACATCCCATGTTCTGACTGCTTTTGGGCCAAATGGGATGCTGTAAAATGGATCAGGTACCATGAATATTGAGGAAGAGCTTTGCCAATACTGTGAAGAAAGAAAACATTACACACAGACCACCCACTGTGGTGAATGATGGCAGGAGTGCTTGAAAACTTTCCATCTTGATTTAGAAAAATGTGTGTAATTAATTCCTTTGTGTTGAAATTTTCCTTGGCTGTTACTCTTTTATGTGAAATGAGGACTGTTTTTGTTGCACTGTTTGTTGCAGCAGTTGTATTTTGTGTTTTGCACTTAGTTGCTTGTGCGTTCATTTGCCTGGTGGCTTCATGCCATGCTCTTTTTTTTTTAAACAAAGAATGTCTCTCTTGATTTTGCTTTTTTTCTTTTCATCGTGAGGCTTGGGTGGAAGCGAAGCCTCCAGGACTGTTTATTTTTAATTTTGGCAAACTTAAAACTTTCTGTTGGCTAACTTTCTCTTTCTTTCCTTGTTTCAGATGGCCAGTTCTTCACATGGGGGCAGAACAGCTACGGTCAGCTGGGCTTGGGCAAAGAGTGTCCCTCCCAAGCCAGTCCCCAGCGAGTCAAGTCTCTAGATGGGATCCCTTTGGCTCAGGTTGCTGCAGGTGGAGCCCACAGTTTTGCCCTTTCTCTCTCAGGAGCTGTGTTTGGCTGGGGGAAGAACAGCTCAGGACAGCTGGGACTAAGTGATGAACGAGGTACGAAAATTCTGCTCCTAGGCGAGGGAAGGACAGACTCCTTTGCCTGGTGTCTCCTGTTGCACTGGCAGTGTATATAAGTGGGCCTATAACACTCAGCAGCTCCTCTTGGGGTGAGATGGCAGAGAAAGTCTCTGTCTCTACAGGCTTTTCTTACTTAGTAGAAACAGAAACATGTTTTTTCCCCTTGTGGGTGTTAATTTAAGTGAGGAGGGTTAAAAAGAGAGGTCTTTCAAGTGTGAGTGTCAACATGCAAATATCAAAGAAAGTGCTTGTATTCTTCCTCCCTCTTCTCAAAAATATTTTGCCCATATTTTGTTTGTTTGAAGTTGGTTGGAGCAAAGGCTTTCCCTGCAGAACAGCAGGCTGAACCCATCTCCTCATTTCCCAACATGGGTTTGCCTGGTGAGCAGCTATATGCTTCAAAACTCTGGCAGCACTGAATATCTCAGCACTGTAAAATGTTGTCTAGTTTATTTGTTGCACAGTTTACCAGACACATAGGGCCAATGGTAGTTTTCTCAGGTGCTAATCTGAAAAGCCCAGATCTCTTCTGCTTGGTGTTCACACACTCTTAACTTTTTGGAATAAAACAGGTGAGTGGAAGGTTTTCTTTGGAGCTTCAGGTCAGCCTCCTTATTGGTTTCTGCATAATTCCTGAACAGATTTGAGTATCTAGGCAAGTTTTTGAGTGTAGATGTGATACCTAGCATGCGCCTAGATACCTTGTATTGTCTGTAAAGTAGGGCTGATCTAATAGAAGAGCAGCAGTGTCCTTTCCATGTAGACTGGCAGATAAATGCTTCTAATTAAAACAAAGCTGCAGTTTACATATGAGAGGCTTACTCTGACATGGGGCTAATCTTATATGAACAGAATAGGCATCACCTTGTGGGATGGTGCTGGCCAGGGATCATATTCTGCTTCCCCCTCAGTGCCTGGCATTGTAGTAAATATGTGGTATTTATGGTAAGTGAATCACGATAAGACAGTGTGAATTAGACTTGTCAAACAAGAACAGCAAGGTCTGCAAACATGGGTATTCTGCAGCACTGTTATTATTAACAATTTTGCTGTAGAGAGAAGTGTCATTCCTGTGAAAAGAAAGATCAGAGTGCTAAAATACAGAAAAAGATAAATCAAAAATCAGCTCTCAGTTCTAAACTCACAGAAGTATGACTGTTTTTCTCTCACTACCCAGTAAAAAAGCACCTTACAAATGCTAAGATGAGAATCTTAAGAAATGGGTAACTTCTATAGGTAGGAACCTAACTTTTTGTTGGTATGGAATAAGCAGCTGCTTCCCTTAATATCTAATTGTTTTGGGGTGCCCACTGCTCCTTGAAGTGCTTAGCTTTTATTTTTACTGTATTCATCCCTGGGAGACAGACTTTAAATGATTAGGGGTGGCAGAGTGGAGGAGAAAAGCATCACTTAATGGTTGGTAGTGATTAACCTTTGCAAGTAGGAGGATCTTCTGCTTAAAGGATGACAAGAGAAGGAAAGCTGAGTATTTAAATACACATTGGGATGCAGCTTACCATGTGTCTTGCACAAGTGTCTCCCACGTGTCAGGGTTGTTCTATATGGAAAAGGTCTAAATAAGGTTTTAGAAACAAATATTTGCAGTCATCCCTGGGGAGTGTGAAATGGAGCATGAAGCTGAAGGTGGATGTATCTAAGCTGCACTCACCATGTCTCCCAAACAGCAAGTGCATGTTGAATTTATACAAGATAATCAACATGTGCCCTCTTGCTCTGGACAACTTTGTTTGAATCAGTCAAGCCTTTTAAGAATTCAAAGGGAAAAGCGGCAGTGAGGTACGCAAAGCCATGTGGGGCCTTTTTCTCCACAGTTGTTAAATTTCCCTTGTGCTCATGCACCACATCTGAAAATCAGACTGGCAGTGCTGTTCTTGGGCATGCAGGTTTGTGTTTGTGGAGCAGCTGCTTTATTTCCTTTGGCTTCGTTGCAGACCGAGAGTCCCCGTGTCACGTGAAGCTGCTGCGCTCTCAGAAGGTTGTTTACATCAGCTGTGGGGAGGAGCACACTGCAGTCCTGACCAAGGTAAAGGTGCTGGCCTGGGAGCCCTGGCCACTGCCTCACCTGCCTGCTGGTTTCACAGCAGCTTTCTGTATAATGGTAGAAAAACACAGATCAACTTACTGTATTCCTTCTGACCCCAGTAAAAGAAACTAAGTGGAAAGTATAGCCTCATTATTTATTCTGACTGTCACTCCCAACACGATCCTTTGCTGGTTTTGCAGGTGATGATGTTAATAATCCATGGCAGCAAATAGCAAAACTCAGGTGAATAACTTAAAAAGAATAGCTTTGGGAGGAAAGAAAACAAACAAACACACATTCAAAGGGTGAAAATAGCATTTTGTTGGAAAATAGAGTAATATTGTCCACCAGAATAAGATGGAAGCTAAAATTAATGAGTATTTAAATTTAACATTAGCAGTCACAACAATTTACAAGAGGTTTTCAGTTCCAAACCTGCTGCTTCCTAGTGGTGTATAATTTAGTGGTCAGAGGACAGGGCTAGGGTTTGAAAGAGAGCAGCTCAGTTCTTGCCTTGCCTCTGCCACTTTGTGGTTGTTGCTTCCTGTTTTGGAGCCTCAGTGTTTTCCACTGAATTAAACAACTGACTTTGGGATTCCTGTGGGGAAAAATACCATTGTAGAAAACTGGTTCTGTAGGAGCTTGTCTAGTGCAGAGATAACCTGAAGGTAATTCTGTTATTTTCCGATGGGTGACAAGGTTGCTTATTTGAAAGCTGCAGAACCCAAGTTTCTTTGCTGGATCTTTTGAAAATCCCCATCAGTCTCTGCCTAAGCTTTGGGCTCATACTGAAACTGTCGTCAGAGAGATGCTGCTGGGCTCTGGGTCCCTAAATGGAGGCTCTGCTGTTTGGTTTGCTAACAGAGTGGAGGGGTGTTCACCTTCGGTGCAGGTTCCTGCGGGCAGCTGGGCCACGACTCCATGAATGATGAGGTGAACCCCCGAAGAGTTCTGGAGCTCATGGGCAGTGAAGTGTCCCAGATTGCTTGTGGCAGGTGAGTCCTGTGTGCAGTCAGAAACTTTTCCTTGGTGGAGGTTGATGCTGTACTGAATCATGCAAATAGGAGAAAATAGTCCTGCTTCTGCGTTCTATGTTCAAAGCTAAAGGAATTTAAATCTTACTTTCCATGAGAATTTTAAGACCCTCTAAATGAGATGGTTTTTTAATTGGGGTTGTACCCTGCACTCTAACCTGTAAAAGATACCTTCCCAACTTAATAATTCAGCAAGACTTTAGAGCAGAAGCCCCTTTGGTCACAAGTTTCCAGCCTCTTGAATGAAAAGTGAGTTAGCAGCAGTGGTGCTGTGTGGCTGCCTTTCAGAATGCTCAGGCTTAGCAAGTGACTAAGCTGATCCTGTGAGCCTCATACCAGCTGTGTGTCTGCACAGGCTGCTCTTTGTCCCTTCCACCTAAAGGGCTCCATCCCACAAACTGGTGCCATCAGGTGGCAAAAACTGGGCATTGGTGCCCATGTAAAGGTGCTGCAGGTGCTGCTTGGCACCAGCTTCTGGCCTAGGAGAAATGAGAATAAGTTGTAGGTGGCATTTGGTTTGGTTGTTGGGTTTTTCCCCCACCTTGGTTTTGGTCTTTGTTTTATTTTGAATTTATTGTTAAACAAGGCCCAAACTCTGTGCCCATCTCTTGCAGACATCACACTTTAGCCTTTGTGCCTTCTTCAGGAATGATCTATGCATTTGGCTGTGGAACAAGAGGCCAGCTGGGAACAGGGCACACTTGCAATGTGAAGTGTCCCTCTCCTGTCAAGGGTCACTGGGCAGCTCACAATGGGCAACTCTCAGGGAAACCTGGTATGTACTGTGCTCGATTTGAAATGGCAGATGGACATAAATAACTTCACCCATGGTTGTCTAAAGACTTCTTAACATTGTTCTGTGAAATTTCTGGAACTGCCAAAAGAAACCCATCCTATTGTCCCCAATGCACTGTGGTCATTTCTGGGTGACCTTTTGCTCTCTCTGTTAATGTGTTCTCTCTCCCTTTCTCTTTTTATGGCAGAGCTCAGCATCTGCCAATCTTGAGACTTCATGGAATTGTACTGTTACTTCACTAATACTGTTCCAAACACTTTGTTCTCTCTTTAAAGCCCCTATTGCAGTTTAAAAATGACAACTTTCCCCTCCTGTGTACCTCTTATGAAAGTGCTACAGTGCTTGAGTTCCAGCTGATTTCAGCAGGGCCTTCAAAGGACCCAGGTGCTCCTTGTAGTTATACTGGCAGTGCAAATGGGAGGGGAGAAAGTATAAATAGGGTCTTGCATTCATCAGCCTCTAACACAGCTGTGTCTTTCTCAAACAGATGCCTGTAAATACCACATTGTTAAACATATCTTCTCTGGAGGAGACCAAACTTTTGTGCTTTGCTCCAAATATGAGGTAAACCAAATGGAAGTATCTTTTCAAGTCTTCTCCCCTGTCCCAGCATTCACAACACAGCTTTTGTTTTTGCTAAAATCTTCTGGAATGAGAGTATTTCTTTGGACTCCATTCTGCCTTACAAACCTTACCAGCTCTGACAGTTGTTACAGGGATTTCCACCTTCAGTGGCTGAAAGTTGCCTTTCTTTAGAGGCACATCAAAGCCATTGGGAAGACACTGATTCCAGTTTAATCAGCAGGGAGGGGAATCCAGCCTTTGCAGATTGGAAGCAGGGGGCTTCTTTCCACCTCCTGTGGCACTGGCTTCTGCATGGTTGGTGTGTAGGACCTTCAGCCACACGCAATGGGATTTTGTCAGTCAGTGCTGGATGGAGGGCTGAATGCTGAATTGATTTTCCCACTTCTGTTTTTTTTCTGTCAAGAAGTGTTATCCCAAGAAGTTGGGATAAACTTTTGAGGCATGAAAATAGGTCTAAAATAACTGTACTAAGCCTGTAGTTACATATGACAGTATTTACAAAGGCTTTGGTACATCTAGGAAATGTTATTTTGATTTTTTTATTTTCCTTTTTTTTAAAATATATTTGAGGATCCTTTTTTTTCCTCAAACTTTTCATACCTTCCCTTTTGGACTTCTTAGTAATGTCAAAAACTTCTAACCAAACCTTTTCAGAGACCACACTAAGGAAGCTATCAGTTATTTATTAAAACAGAGATTATGGATAGAAAGGAATTGTTTTACAAGCCTTGTCTTTGCTGAAATCTGTATCTTCTCACAGAATTCCTTGCCTGCTGATGATTTCCGGACCATAAATGAAACACGTTACACCTGTTTAATAAATGATGAAACTATAGATGTCTGGAGGCAAAAGCTTTTAGAAAAGAACAGTTCTAATTCTGTCAAGTAGGTATTGTGGCACTGGACAAGCCTTTTGTTGAAAGTTGTATTGAAATAGTTTTGTTGGCTTCCGTGCCATGCTTTCACTTGAAATTTAGCTACCTTTTCAAGTGTGGTTCTTGGTTGTTTCCAAGGGGAGGAGTTGCCAGTCACAAGGCTGCCAGGTGAGAGCTTCTGAGCAAAACCAGAGGAATTTGAGGATGCCTCAGCATTGCAGATGGTGGGTGGGAACTTGATTTTAAAGCTGTCCTGCATTGTGTGCTTAAAATTCATGAGAAGCAACAAGAACTTGTGTGCAGACTGATTAAGTTCTTTCCCCAGTGTGCCTGCCATGAGAGGGGCAGAATAGGTGGAAAGGAGGCCCTAATTCCTCCTTTCCAAGAGGGACCTTACATGATCCTGAATGAAGTCTTGCCCTCTGTGCCTCTAAAGGGGTTATCCTGACCTTGTTTCCCATAAAAGGAAGGGAAGAGAGATGAAGAGGTTTACTGAGGCATCCATTCATAACCTGTATCTCTGTTTTCTTTTCTCTTCCTGCTGCAATCAGTAATGTTGTTCAGATACTGTCCTCAGCTGCCTGCTGGAATGGAAGCTTCTTGGAGAAGAAGTAAGTGCCACATTTCCAGATGTATGCCTTTCCCTTGATGCAGACTGGAATCCCTTTGCTTCACTCTCTTCTGCAGTGGGATTTGATTTTTTTGATCAGGCAGGGGATGAGGGCAGAGGATGTTCCCTAAAGGGATGGGGTGGTCAGAGCTGGGTAAGGAAGGCAAATGGCCTAAGAGAGTGCATGGTGAGTGAACTGTAAGTGGCGCAGATTTCTTGGAGTTGCCACAACTGTTATTCTTCCTTATGAAACAGATACCAATGTCTTTAAAGAGAGGGATAGAAATCAGACATTAAGGGAAATTAGGAATGCCAGGTATCTGAATAGTCTCTCACCCAGCTGAGCTAGCTGGTGCATGTGAAAGTACACTTCCACACAGGCTGCTCTTGAAAACACATCGGGGCAACAAGGAAGTGCTTTCTTTTAGGTGACATCACACATGGAAAGTTTTGTGGCCCTGCTTGCAAAAGGAGGAATTTCAAAGGGGTGTAGCCCACAATAGGTGGGGACAAGGTTGTAAGACACATAGCTGAGTCAAAGGCTGTGGGTTGGGAAGGCTTGTGTTGGCTGTGTCTGTAAATGTTGAGGAGGCAACAGCATAAGATGAGGAGGAGGAGAAATTTTTCTGGTGATGTGATGAGTAAATGACCTGTAACTAGGTGAAGAAAAATTCACTGTGAGTAATCTTTGCGTAATACATTCCAAGAGCAACTTGAAGATAGTTTGCTAATTATTCTGGTGTTTTTCTGCTTGTCCAGTGGTTTCTTCTCTAGTGTTGTGACACGTTATTGCATCAGGAGAGTTGTGTCATCTTGGTTTAAAACCCTTGTTGAGGTATGCAAGTTGCTGAGTCACTTTAAATGGTCTCACATCTCCTTTGAATGTGGAGATGAGTGGAGTTTATGGCTTCATCAGCCAAATACAGTTGTTCTTCCACTTCAGTGGTGTCTTGGCTAGTGCAGGACTTAACTTCTACAGAAAATCTTCAACCAAATGAATGTTCAATTCTGAAGGCTTAAATGAGGCTGTATTTAACTATGTACCTTTATTCATGAAGTCTCAGTTCAAGTTGCACTTGACAGAAATACCCCGGTGCATCCCTCCAGTGTCCTAAGGCCATGTAGGCCTGCTTGCCTTACAGGATTGGATGGGGGAGCAGCTTTCCCATGGCTGTGTGCCTGAGCACAGCCAGCACTGCCTTTGCAGAGCGCAGCCCCAGGTGTGCTCTGTACCACAGTGTGTCTCTGGGGAGCTGATTCCAGCCTGGAGCCTATGCTGTTATGGGAATAATCATTGAACCACAGCAGGCTGTGTTCAGCTCCTCTTGTGGTTACACCATCAAACTGACAAATGCATCCTGTCTGTAAGAGCTCCCTTTCCCATTCAGGGTGTCTAATACAGTGCTCTTAAGTCAGTGAAGGAGTCCTGGGGACACCAGAGACTTTGATGAAGTGTTTCTCTGCAAGAATCCCAGCCCTAACTGAGGCCCGGGGGAATTTGGAAGGGAGAGTCTTTGTTTCTCATCTTATGAATTCTCTAGTGCTCATTCCTCTATTGCTTGCTCTCAGGCCGTGTCAATACACAGGTAATGGGGTCTCTTCCTTAACCTTATGCCTGTCTGTGATTTCTTTTTTAAAGAATCGATGAACATTTTAAAACCAGTCCAAAGATCCCAGGGATTGACTTGAACTCCACAAGAGTGCTGTTTGAGAAGCTGATGAACTCTCAGCACTCCATTCTCCTAGAGCAGGTATTGCACTTCTGAGATTTGGATGTTCAGAGGGGAAAATAAGGACTTTGTCCCTCTCTAACATGCAAGTACCAGCAGCATTGTTGGGCTAAGGTTGTATTGCAAATCTGAAATCCAGACACTTAATGGTACTTCCCCTTTTACCTGAGCTGATTTTGACCTCCTCAGAAATGTCTTTTATTTAAAAACAAGTTTTATCTCATGGCATTTATACTTGAATGGCTGCTGAAATAAACTCTGTGTATGTTTTATTTATAATTATTATGTGTCTGTAAGGAGTTGAGTACTTTATGGTTGTATAACTTACTCAGAGAATTTCTTCCACAAGTGCAGAGCTGTGGGGTAAAAGCATACATGTTCCCCTTGCCCCTTTTAGCTATAATATTTATAGCTTTAGGTTTTTTCACTCTGGTTTTGACTTTTAAAACAGACTTTTACCATTTCATCAGCCCTTAAACCATCTACATTGTAGATGCTCTATCCCCCAGGATAAGCTGTCTTGTTTTGTTTTCTCTCTAGATACTGAAGAGCTTTGAAAGCTTTTTGATTCCTCAGCTGTCCAGCTCTCCACCAGATGTTGAGGCAATGAGGATCTATCTGATTCTCCCAGAATTCCCACCATTCCAAGACTCCAAATATTACATCTCTCTGACCCTTCCTCTAGCAATGGCTATTTTGCGCCTGGACACCAACCCCAGCAAAGTGCTTGGTAAGTGTCATTTAAAAGTTGTTTTAATTTAGAAGTAAAATATAATTACAAAGAACACTTACTAGGGAGGTTAATCTAATTTACCTTATCTGCTTTACCCACATTCAGAGACTCAGTTCCAGATAAATTTGCATTTTTATAAAGAAACATAGATTTTTGTATAACATGAAGATTAAATTATCCTATTCTCTTAAATTTGATCCGCTGTTGATCACTTTAGAGTATCTTTTCTGTATAAGGTAAAAAAAGAATACTAAGTATAATATTAAATTATTTTGTCCTCTACAAGATGCAGACAAACCTTGATCTGTTACTAAGCTGAACATTTAAACTCTTCTCCCACTTCTGAGTCTTAATTTCTAATATATTTTCCTCTGAACTTATTTTAAACTGGACAGAACACATGCTGCTTAGGGATGTTGCTCACATTCGTTAAGCTACTGCTGTTCTTGTTATCTTACTCTGTTTCTTGAGACTGTCTTGTACTAAACCTGATATTATAATGTAAAATGCCATGCAGTGCATTCAGACCTCCAAAAGAATCCTAGGTTCCAGCTTTTACTTCGCAGGGGATTGGCTCTAATAAAGAAGCTAATAGTCAGGGTCCCTTCAGGGGAAAGTAAGGGTTACCTGTCCTTGGCAAGAAGGAAATCAGCCCCTCTAAAGAGGGGGAGTTAATCCTGTAGCGCAGATGTGCCAGGAGACACGCTCTGACCCTGCTGGAAAAGTCTGTGGTGCTACAGAGAATTGCCCAGGCGGCTCTTTGCTTGTCACTCCTGCGAGACAGATGTTTGCCCACAAGATCACAGCATCCTAAATGCCAAACAATGTCTTCGATTAAAGACTGAAAAACTTCCAATTCAGGCTCTCACCCTGATCAGGGTTTGGGCTGGGTAATGGCTGGTGTGGCTGGATGGGAGTGGAAAGGGAGAAGCTGTTCAGTTTCTGGTATTTCGATGATTCTGCCTCACTTTCCTGTTGCTACAGCTAGGGCAGGAGTAGGGAAGTGTTTTTAAAGAGTCTTCAGCTGTATTCCCCCTTTTTTAATGTGTAAGCCCTTATTTAGGGTGTACTCTGGCCTTTGACAGAGGTTTGTATTGATGTCCTCTGCTTTCCAGATAACTGGTGGTCTCAGGTGTGCCCACGATACTTCCTCAGGCTTGTGGACCTCTACAAAGGTGCAGTGGTTTACCTCCTCAGTGGAAGGAAGACACTGCTGATCCCAGTCCTGTTCAGCAGCTACATTACAGCTGCTCTCAGGCTCCTGGAGAAACTCCACAAGGTGAGAGGAAAGCCTGGGCATGTGCTGGCTCAGGATGATTCAGTCCTGTCTGCCCTTGGGCAGTCGTGAGCTGTGTGTCAACGTGGGAGAGATGTCAGTGACTTTCCTGAGTCCAAGGTTCTTGAAGATTGTTTAGTCCTGTCTCAAAGACTAGAAATAAAGTTACCCTAAAGAATGGCATCACAAACACCTGTCCCTTGATGGTCTCTGCTGTCACTGTGTTGTTGCAGGGTGGTTGGGTTGGTGGTTATAATTAAAATAAGTTATAACAACAAGGTTCTGTTTGATTCTTCTTGGTTTATGCCAAAAATTTAAGAAATTGTGTATTGTTTGTGGAACATTCTGGGTCCTTTTGTTGCATAACTGAATTTATGAAAGCAAACCTGAAAAATATATTAAAATATGTCAAATATTTCCATCTGTTCTCTTCACTAGGTGAATCAGAAGGTTAAACACGTGGAATATGATAAATTTTATATCCCTGAGATTTCCAGCTTGGTGGACATTCAGGAGGATTATCTCATGTGGTTTTTGCACCAGGCTGGAATGGTAAGAGGTTTTATGTATAGACGTGAAATAGCTGCCCATGTTTGTGTCTCTGGCTGTAGATCTGTATTTCCAATATCCTTAATCAGAGCATAATGTATTCAGTATAGGAGCTTCTATATGTTCAATATCTCAGATCTGAGTGCTTTACAAAATTGACCTAAAAATAAAAAGGCTGTCAAAAGAGTTGGGGCTAGCAGTGTTTAACCAAAGCTTGCAACAGTCTCTGTGATTGTTCTTGTGAATTCCAGTCAGTCTTTGCACGAGGTGATTAATTCAGTCACTGGATCCTTTTAATGTAATCAAGACCTCAGGAACCAAGTCCTGTATTCTAAAATTATAATTTTTGCCCTTTACTTCTGCTGTTTAGGCAGGTATTGTGAATAATGTAGCCAGTGATGTTAAAATGTTGCTCTGTAAGAGGAGGCAGTGTGGCGTTCTGGCTAGGGGACTGAACCAAGCCTCAAGAGATGTGGGTTCTGTTCCTGGCTCTTCCAGTAACCTGCTGGGTGATCTTGGGTAAGACCCTTCACCTCTTTTATGTCTCACTTTCCCATCTGTAAGAAAGGAGATAACTAAAATGAGGGCTGGAATATGCTGTGTGGGAACCCAGTGAGATTATTTAATCATAGCAAGGAAAGGAATCTCAAGTGTAAAGAAACCACCAAAAAACATCTGGGATGCTGCAAGAGTAAAACCTGACTGTAGTGATAACTTTGTGTGTGTTTTCATGGGCTTTGTAAGTGTTGTGTGTGCTGTGCCCCCGTCCTCTACCTTCCATCATTTAAATAGTGCTGCTGTGTGCTTACCTTTAGTGAGCAGAACAATGAAGTACTGACTTAAATTTATGTAAGGGATAGTTAAAAATGTGTCAATATGGCTAATGATGAGTGATTTGCATTACAGGGGTGTTCTTTTATCACCATGTAGTGGCCTCATGATCTCTCCTGTTGTTTAATTTGGTTTCTGCATTTGTTATTCTTCATGAGAGCAAGTTTCACCCATGGCAGACCAGCACAGGATTCTATGCCTGTCAGTCCCCTTAGTAATGTTTGATGTTCATGTTTTGAATTAGGCTTGTGCATTTTCTTGAGAAGGAAGTTCCCATGCTTTTCTTTAAGAGGAAGAAAAATGGGTTGTTGGTCCCAAAGGAGGAAAATTTACTTTGGGTCACCTTTGGACTAGTCCATCTGAAAAACCCACGAGACACAAAATTGAAAGAGTAAAAGATTTTCATACTTCTCTTTTTCTTTCACAGAAAGTAAGGCCGTCCATCATGCAGGTAAGAAAATTGTTTAAAGATTGTTCTTATTTAAATTATTAAATTGTTCTTATTTAAAGAAGTGCTCTGGGAGTTGTGGATAGGAACAAGTCTTGCCTGTCTTTCTTGCAGGATGCTGTGACTCTCTGCTCTTACCCTTTCATCTTTGATGCTCAAGCTAAGACCAAGATGTTACAGACAGATGCAGAATTACAGATGCAGGTAATCATTCTCTCTCCCTATTTTCCTGACACATTTCTTTTTCTCTGCTTTTTGCAATGGTGCCTGCATGGAAAGGGGTTTTAAGTGGGAGCTGGTGTGTGCAACACTTTATTGTTTCCATGATGCAGGAGAGCAGTGTAGCTGGAGAACCTCTTTGCCCTGGATAATGCAGAGGCAGTGCTTGGTGTCTTTCCCTTCAAAATGTTTGTCTGGCAACATCAGGGCTGCCTGATGTGCATGTGGTGGAAATTTAAACTGTACAGGGAAGAGGTAGTTATGTATTTGTGATAATCCAAGGATAAGGAGTAAGGTGAGGAGCTGTAAGACTGGATAAGCAGACAGAAATCCAGGTAAGAGGACACTTGTTTTGAAATTTCTGCCTGCTGCAGGAGTGGTTGTTCCCTCTAACCATGACGTGAGTGTTGTAGACCAGCTGCTGATGCTGTTTGCAGCCCACCCACCCAGGGGCAGTGAGGGGCACATCCCCAGGGCCCTCCAGGAGGGTGCTGACAGCAGGTATCCAGCTCCAGCACCTGCAGGTGGCAGCCAAGCCAGCTCACAGCCAGGCTGTGACAAGGGCAGCTGGCCTCTGTGCCAGTGCAATGTCCCAGCAGCAGGCACTGCTCACACAGGTGCCTCCTGAGACTGGCACCTGTGTGAGCTGGGCATACAGGCACACACACTGTACAGAGGGAGCGTGGGATTCTTCAACCCTGGAGAAACCAAAAAGGGAGAAAGGAACACCAGGCATGTAGTGGTTAACTGTTTTCCTTTCATAGGGAAGAAAAAAGGCTTAGGCATAGGCTGCTTTTCACTTCTCTTTTATTTGCAGGTTGCAATAAATGGTGCAAATTTGCAGAATGTCTTCATGCTTCTCACCCTGGAGCCTCTGCTGGCCAGGAGCCCTTTCCTGGTACTTCATGTTCGCAGGAGTAACTTGGTTGGTGATGCTTTAAGGGAGTTGAGCATCCATTCAGACATTGACTTGAAAAAACCTCTCAAAGTAAGTTTCTCCCGTATCTTTAGCACCCTCTCATTTAGCAAACATTTCTGCAGCCTTTCAGCCATTCCCATTACCTCTTCACCAGTGTGCAGTAACTTCTCCATAGGTGTTGCACACAGGAACATTTGGTCTAGTCAGTGCAAGGGTTGAGTGACTCTGACCCCTGGAGTGCTTTGGCAGTAGATAGTTTACAAGAAGGCAGGCACAGGGTTTGCTCTCTTCCCCTGGTGTGTTGAGTGTACAAGGGCCAGGGGAGAAAGCAGTTTGTGATGTTGTGCAATCTCTGTTTTGCTCCTCTGCAGGAGCAGGTTGTTTACAATAGGATGTGTTTAATCTCTGAGAAATTGTGGCAATCTTCAGTAGCTGCTCTCATGCTGATGCGTCGATTGTTGGGACGACAGGTGGTTATTTGTGGTTTGCATGAGGATTTAAACATTCTCAAAATACCTGATTTGCCACCCCTCTTCCCTTCGTGTCCCTGCAGGCAGAGCACTGAAATGAGCTCGTGGGTTGCCGTGGGTTTGGGCATGTTGGTCAGATTGCTTTGCCTGGCTCTCAGTTAGAGAGAGATCTGATTCACTCAGTCTCAGCTCTGCATCCCTGTCATGATCTGCTTTTTCTGCAGGTCATCTTTGATGGTGAGGAAGCTGTTGATGCTGGAGGAGTGACAAAGGAATTTTTCCTCCTGTTGTTGAAAGAACTGCTCAACCCCATCTATGGCATGTTCACTTACTACCCAGAGTCAAACCTGCTGTGGTTTTCAGACACGGTAAGCCCTTGCCCTCTGTACGTGCAGGTTGGAATAATATGCTGCATTTAAATGACAAGGAAGTTAGTGCCAAACTATGGGAAAGAAATGTTCTTCCTCTCATTTTCTACTCATGATACAATGTGAACTCTATTTTCAGTTAGTGTAAGCAGGTCCATTAACCTTAGTAGAATGGTGATGGTTGTGCCTGTTAAAGAGTTGGCTCTTTCTCTTTATTCTTATCCCGTAGTGAAACTTTTATTAAGGGTCAGGTGACAGGTAATAGAGCTCTTATTATCATGAGTGTGGTGGTCATGTGCTGTTTTACAGAATGAGAGGTTTAGGTGGTAGTGGCATTAGAGTTCTGTGCCTCCTTGCTGTTCACATAATTGCAGCCAATCCACTTAGCCATGCATCCCTATCGCCTTCAGGATCTAAAGTTGTGAATGCTTTATATGAGGAAGCTCTTGAGCAGCAAGGAACATGGCTTGTAGTGGAAGGTTGTTGGTTTTGGAAGAGTGTGGAGTGCAAGATCTGTACCTGTCAGATGGCTGGAGATGGTGGTCTCTGTCCTGTTCCTCACCTCCATAGGTAGCAAGGTGGAAAATGACATGGCCAGTGTTCCCTTGAGGTGTGGCTGTCCTGCTAGGGGGGTTACAGGGAAGGAAATTACCTGGTACCTTCAGTAGCTTGTAAACAGTATTACAGAGCATTCACTCCTAATGCCAGTGCTGTAAAACAGTCTTTTGGCACCAGGAGGGATGACAGTGTAAGCACTGAAAATGAGTTGTGTGTTGGGAACATTTAACGAACGTGGGCAGCCAGTCTGTGACTGACACAGCAGTGAGAGTCAGTGTGTGAGGAGAAGGAGGTCTGTGCTGGCACCTCTGCTGCTGTGTCTGCCTGGCTACAACTGTGCTGATGCAAAAGCTTTTAATAGAAAATAGGGTGGGTAACGGGGAAAGGATTGTTAACACATTTTCTTGCAGTATGTGTTAGTGTCTAAACACAGAGGTGTTTAAAAGTAACTAAAAGGCAGGTAAGGTGGAAAGCTGCTGTTTCCACAGTCGTCATGGCTAACAAAAGTAATTGAGCTTGTTTTTTTAAGCTTTGTTTCTGTGCCACACACCACCAAGAAATTTACAACCAAAGTTGCGCCTGATGGGAGCTCTCTGACTGTCCCAGTTGGAAAAGCAGGGTCTGGCTTCTTAGTGCATGTAGGAAAGTTGCACCAGTGACAGTGTGTCTCATCAGGATTTCTCTGTGTGGTTTTGCAGTGTTTTGTAGAACACAACTGGTTTCACTTGATTGGCATCATATGTGGTCTTGCAATCTACAATTTCACAGTGGTAGACCTTCACTTTCCCTTGGCTCTGTACAAAAAACTCCTGAATGTGAAGCCTTGCCTAGAGGATTTGAAGGAGCTGTCCCCTACAGAAGGAAGGTATGGAAATAAAAATTTGCAGCTTTTCTGGAAGGTGGCCCATCCAGCTAAGAACAGGAAGTGCCAAACTAGAAAAAAGCTGATGAATAAAACACTTCCTGATCTTTTTGAGTAACTGATTAATTTGGGGGACTGTGAAAACATATGAGCTGGCGATAGACTTTGTGTACAACTTCTCTCCCACAGGCTATTGGATCGATCTGCTTAGGCTCCCACCCTCCTGACCCCCAGAAACTGGGTGCCAACACAGCCAAAGGACACCTCCCACACTCCCTTTTGGGAGCAGGAGTGGAAGCCTGTCCCTGCCCTGTGTGTTGTGTGTGTGATCCCGGATCCCAGCCTCAGCCTTTCCCTCGAGCCAGGCTCAGACTAGCCAGCAGGGAGCTGTGTGTAGGGCTGTGAATTGTCCCATCCATGAGCTAGAGCAGCTCTGACCTGCTCCCATGACAGGAGGAAGTTGAGTGGAGTGAAAGAATTATTTTTCTGAGTGATATATTGAATCTTTTCTACCTAATTGCATAGAGATACTGGTTCCCCCTGACACTCAGAAGTTAAGATCCCACTGTCTTATTTCTGTTTCTGAGTTGCCATCTGATTCATCTACACCAAGTGACAGCTGTATTTATCAATAATGAGGTAAAATGCCAGGAAGGCAGCAGCAGGATTTTGGGGGGTAGCAAAGTATTTTCTATATGATGAGCATACGGATACAGTCCATCTCTGTCTCTTCCTCTATTCCCTCAGACTTTTGTGTGGTGATGACATAGAATTACAACTTTAGAACTAGGAATGTAATTCTGTTCCAAAGCCAGGATCATTAAAGATGATCCATGAACTAGGCAATCATAGACTGTATTGATAGTTTAGCATTTGTGGACTGGCATCTCTCCTGCTTCTAACAAAGCATCTCTTTAGTTGGGGAGTATTTCTTTCTTACTGCTTCAGATGACTCAGATTCTCTCTCTTGCAATCTTACCGCCCAGATGTATGATGCTGTTTACTTCTGCTGAATTTGTTTTCCCTGTTAGAGGTGTAGCTTTTAAAATCTCTGATTATTCTTCTTTTTTTTTTTTTCCCTACTTGTTGTTTAGGAGTCTCCAGCAACTTTTAGATTACCCTGGGGAAGATGTGGAGGAGACATTCTGCTTGAATTTTACAGTAAGACACATTTGACATATCAGCTCTCTGATTTCTGTGGTGCAGTTGAAGCCTGTCTACATTTTCATGTATATTCTGGCTGATTCCAAATGCCTGTAGCACACAGCCCATGCTAATCTTAAAATGTTCCTTGCTGTCAACTCCCTTCTTCTTTTGTATGCATGTGGTCCTAAAAACTAAGCTAGTAAGTAGACCAAGCTGAGTTGTTTTCAAAATAGCCTTGTTGTCACTGTTCAAAGACCTGGTGCTCTAACAGGTTGTGAGTGATGGGTTCATCTTGATCTGGATAATTTTTTGACTCTCTGCCCAAGGCCTGCCCTGGGGTAAAAACAAGGTACCATAAAACTGCTCCACACTGTGAAGAACCTTGCTGAGCAAGGAGAGTGGTGCCCATTTCCTTTTTGCATGAATGAGAGAACACAAACTCTCTTAGATCAAATTTACCTCTGGAGTGAGTCAGACCTGCATCTGACTGTGTCTCCTGCAGCAGGAGCTGTAACTTGGGATGAGACAATGAGGCCATTGTGCTGGTAATGCAGGCTGCATAAAAAAAGAATACCTTTAAAGTAACAAAAGAAACTCTTCTCCAAATTCTTTTTCACACATAAGGGCCTCTTTTGTCCATGACCCTTTTGCATTCTTTTTAGGTAACCAATTAGTGTACACAGTGTGGGTTTGTACTGCTGCCATCCTTGGCTGGCAAAAGCAGGAAAATGTCTGTGTCATTTATTCTTCCAGTGAGAGAGGATGAATTAACCCAGTGAGTTTCTGTTAAATTTTTTATTGCCAGAACTCATGAGCTTAGTTAAAAACAGTTAAGTTTTTTTCCCCAGGCAATTTACCTAAAATAATTTTTATTCCTTTCTAAGTTCACATTTCAGCTTAATAGCAGTCCAACAGCAGATGTAGGTGATGGTGGGTGGTGAAGCACACAGAGTACTGGGAGCAGAGAACAGAAGTTTCTGCACATACCATTTTCTCTGGCCCACCCTTTACATGCCAGTCCTCAGCTGTCTGAGAGGACTCTGTCTTTCTTATAGGCACATGGTCTGGAAAATAATTCTGGTAACAATAATTTCCTGGTTTTGTACAGATCTGCAGGGAAAGCTATGGTGTGACAGAGCAGAAGAACCTGATTGAAGATGGAGATAAAATCCTGGTGCAGAAGGACAACAGGCAAGTGGGGCACCTGTGGGGATGGACTCATGCTCGTGGTGAAGTCGTGTGCCACAGAAACTCTGACTGAAGGGAAATGTGGGGGCTAATTAGCAGTCACTGTGAGCAAATTTTAAGACCAGTTGCTCAAAAGTTGCTGGGCACTAGTGGCACTTGAACAAAAATCAAGTTTTCATCATCTTTCCGCCAATATTTGGAAAATGTACTATGCACTTGGATTGACATCTTCCCTATAAAAGGCCTCTATATAGACCTTTGGTAGTTTTTCTCATGTTAAGTAGGCATTTGAGACGTGATTTTGGCCCAGGTTTTGACCCCTGATGGCTCAGAGGAAGGGAACTGTATGTAACCACCAAAACCGAGCCTGGCAGACTTGTTTGTACTCCTGATTCTGGAGCCAGAAACTTTCCTTGGGCACAGCCTGACTCCCATCCCTGATCACAGCCAGAAGGACCTGCTGTACTTGGATCCCTTTCCATTTGACTGAACACCCAGAGTTATTACTAGCACAGCTACCATCCCCCCCCCACTTTTTTTTTTTGTCCAGCTGCTGAACTATTTTCTCCCCATAATCTTATAATTAGATTTCTACAAGTGCCTTTATTACTTGAAGCAGTGTTCACATTCTTTCTCTGCTGGCAAAACATTGTGATCCAGTGACTACTCAGCAGCATGGTTGGGGACTTGTACTAGGATTGCTGAAGACCTTGCTGGCAAGGCTGGAGATGAAGTAATTTCCTATTAATCTGATTATTTAAAAGGGTTTTCAATGTGTCTGAAGCCATTGCTATAGCAAAAGCTTTGTCTGTGTTACTTCTTACCTAATTTGCTACTGCCCAAAATGGTGCAATTAATAGCTAAAGAGCTGCCTCCATGCCAAACCCACAGGGGTTTCTGTCTCCCTGCAAAGAGGAGATGGACTTCAGGTAAAACAGAGGAGTGTTTAATCTACCCCTGCAACAGTGAAGGAAAGATAAAAAATGCCAGTGCTAGAACCCTTTAGGTTTTTGGGGTTGGGCATATACATTCAAAAGAAAACCTGCCTTTTTTTTACTGTATGCCATCCAGTACAAAGGAACAAAGATGTTAGTTGAGAACACTTGGGAAGAGCATCAGGGTTAACTACTGGAACTGTTTATTAAGTCAGGATAAGAAACAATGGAAGAAAATCCTTAAGGAGAAAGGTTAGTGTGTAGTTCCACCAGCTTAACATTCCAAAATTCAGTTGCTTTATCCTGACTGGAGTTCTGAACTCTAGCTAACCTCTAAATCCAAGTCTAGACATGACTCTCAATTTACCTTACAGTGCTTAATGACTTCCTCCAACTCTACATTTAAAGGCCAGGGACCAATATGCCACCCTGTGGCCTGAGTAGTTTGTTGTGTGCATGTCTGTGGGCACTGCCCTTCCTGTGTGAGGAAAGTTCATTGGGAGCTGGGAATGCACAGGATTGCTGTAACTGACAAGTGCAGAGTAGGAAATGCCTGCATTTTCCCTTTCTCCTTTGGAGTTCACAAAATGCTCTTGATGCAGAGTTCATGACTGTAACAGCCAGAGAAGAATTAAGCAACAGTTAAGTGCTTAATCAGCTTGAATTTCCCTAATGCTCAGGTGACTATGGGGAAAATGAAAATAAAACAAATGCACTGGAAAACAACTCCCCCTTTGGTATATGATTTCTTAGTCCTGGTGTTTGGTTTTGTTAGTCTGCTTCCTTATTTCCTTTAGTTCCTCACCTGTCCCTCACTGCCTTTGCATAGCACGTGTGGGGAGAACTCCACCAATGGCCAAAATGTTTCTTCCAGTTGTAAGCCCCTCAGCTTTACTGGTGGCAGAGAGCCTGGGGCACCTCCCATGCCACCACTGCCAGGGAGTGAGCAGACACACGGTAGCACTTGCTGCTGAGCACTCTGTCCATGTTCAGTGACTTGGTGAGAGGAGGGCACTGGGTTGAGCCTGCTGGAGACTCTGTAAAACACTTCACAAGCAGAAGCAGGAAAACTTGGCAGTGCTGCTGCTTAGACATGTGATTAAAAGTGCTTTCCTCTGCCTGCTTTCTCTCCATGCATTAGGGAAGAATTTGTCGAAGCCTACGTAAATTACATCTTCAATGTCTCCATCCACGAGTGGTACACAGCCTTTTCTACTGGCTTCCTGAAAGTGTGTGGAGGGAAGGTCCTGGAACTCTTCCAGCCCACAGAGCTCAGGGCCATGATAGTTGGAAACAGCAACTACAACTGGGAGGAACTGGAGGAGGTAAAGCTTCCTTCTTGTACTCTTTTTTATTTTGCATGGGTGCCAGGATTGTGCAGTTGCATGAGGTGGGCATTGGTCTGTGTCAGGATATGGGATAAGCCACAATACAATTTTTTTCTCATGTTCCTTGTACACCTTGCTGTCATTCACATGAAAAGTTTCTCACTGTGCTGGCATGCTACAGATAAAACTCAGGGAGGAAATTCAGGATGAGGAAGGACAGGGAGAAGGACTCCCATCTGCTTTTTTTAGGGATGAAATCTGTGACCAAAGGGAGGACACAAAGGGTCTTCACCTGTAGTTAAAACTCCACTGCACAAGGGCAAAAACTACACAAGAGTTCAAAGGGGAGCCTGGACACCCAGAAAGGGTTGTATCCTCTCAAAATCCATAGACCAGTAAGTTGCTCACAGTGCAGAGTGTGTGATCCTGTTCATGAGTTCAGCCTGTGAAAAGGCACTCCAGAATTGCTCTCCACACTTGTAATTAGCTGAAAAGCAGAAGGCTAATGTCTGCCTTCCTCACATTGCCAGGTCTTTGAGCTGTGCCATTGCCCATCACCCATCCTGTGTTCCCTTTCAAAGCTGTCAGGCACAGATCTGATGTCAGATACTAGAAAAGAACAGGTCTGGGTTCTGCTTAGTCTTTGCTCTCTGGTGCCGGCTGAAAATGTGGTATTTTGGTTTTTAATAGAGTGCTGTCTATAAGGGAGACTACACTGCCACACACCCAACTGTGAGAATGTTCTGGGAGACCTTCCATGAATTTCCCTTGGAAAAGAAGAAGAAATTTCTCTGTAAGTATCTTGCTGTGGTGCAGCATCTCCTGGAATCGGAAGACTTTGGTGGGAGTGGCTGCAGAGCTTCATTGCGTTGAGTTGGGTGATCTGGCATGATATATCAGATAGTCAGAGCTGGGACTTCCCTCTATTGTGGCTTTTTCACTTCTCTCCTGGCCACCTAGCTGGCTCTAGGTGGCCCTGCTTGAGCATGGGGCTGGGCCCAAGGATCTCCAGAGGTCCCTTCAACCTCAGCCACTCAGATTCTGTGACAGATAAAGGATAAGATAAGAAGGATAAAGTCCAGTGCTCATGTCTGGCACTGGCCATGCTGCTGCAGCTCCCCTGGGAGTCCAGTCAGGGTTTCAGCTTCTTCAGGCAGGTGGGGCTGAGCTTTGCTGTGGGTGCAGCCCCCATGGGAGGTCCCTCAGCTGTCCCTTGTGCCTCTGCAGTGTTCCTGACGGGCAGTGACCGCATCCCCATCTACGGCATGTCCAGCCTGCGCATCATCATCCAGTCGACGCCCAGCGGGGAGCAGTACCTTCCCGTGGCCCACACCTGCTACAACCTGCTGGACCTGCCCAAGTACAGCAGCAAGGAGATCCTCAGTGCCCGCCTGGTACAGGCCATCGACCACTACGAGGGCTTCAGCTTGGCCTGACCCCCCCGCGGGGCCGGCACGGACTCCTGGGTGCTGAGCAGCAGAACGATGGGCTTGGGATTTATTTTTGTAAGGGAATAGATCTGAACTACTTCTCTTTTCTTTTTATTTTTACTTTTTTTTTTTTTTTTGGAGGGGTGGGTAAATATAAGTAATAATAATAATAATAGAGATGATGCAGTCTCAGCCTGATGCTGCCAGCAGGGAGAGGCTCTTGCTTTTGAATTTTTTCATCTACTGAACCAAACCAGTTCAGTGGGCATTTCTGTTGTTTCCCCTCCAACTTGACATCACTGCCCTCCTGGCAATTCCTTGTAGTTTGCTTTTGTTGCCCCCATACACAAACACTCTTACCTCTTCTTCTAGTTCAGTTTAAATATTTTGATGTCCTTTGCATTTAGGGTATGGTGGAGACAGGATGAAATAGCAATCTCCTCTTTGAAAAGCTGTGATTTCCCCCCCACCCTTTTTCCCTCCCTTTATAAATGCAAGCTGGTTCTTGCTTGCTTTGAATGGAAAATCTCCTCTGCTCTTCAGTCCTTGGTGGATGGTACTGGGCTGGGATGTCATTTGTGACTCCAGAGCGGTGCATTAGTGATGTTCCCTCTGTTTGCACCAGGATGTCTCATGGAAAATATGGTAGTTTACAGAGGTTGGCTTGTTTTTTCTCACTTGTCGTGAAATTTGTTTTCTCCTCAAAGAAGCCTCAGAATCCCTCTGGAGTGGGGTTTGTGTTCAGGCTTGTGGAAGGACAAACCCTGCCTATCACAGCAGGTTTCTCTAAATGCCGCCCTCCTGTTGTGTTTCTGTCCTGGCAAGTCTGCAGCCTGGGTGGGTGGGCTGCCCTCTTTTTCCATCCCAACAGCCCTGCTACTCCAATACCAGGTGAGATGGCTGCTTTTACTGCTGCCACCTTTGTCCAGAGGAGCTGTGTGTGTGGATGTGAGTGCAGGGGTGTGTGAGTGTGGGAGGTGTGTGCAGTCTCTCCAGTCTCATCAGGTCACGTCAAAGAAAGGAGTAGGAGATCCCCATTTGAGTGGTAGCCCCATGTCTGGAGATTGATTTGATCTTTGCAGTTAGGTTTATTACTTTGCTGTTTGAGAACAGCCCTCTCGCTTGGCAGCTGTTTTGCCAAGGGGCCACAGAAGGACAATCTGTGTGAATTAGACTGAAAATGTAGAAAAATCTCTACCTAAATCTATCCTGTATGATTGGAGAGCTTTTGTCCTCTTTTCCTCAGTCTCACTGCCCCATTAAGTGAAGTTTGAATGATTTTTCTCCTTTCTCCCATGCCATTTTTCAGATCTTGATGTAAATCTCATTTTAAGCCTAGGGTGGTTTTGACATTGACTTGTTATTAGGACATAGTATTTATGCACCATGTTCAATTTACAGTATTGAACTTTGCACCTCGTAACAAAAGGTTTTAGGCTTCTGGATTGTTCTTTTTTTTAAAGACGAGCTGTGGGCTACATTGAGAGCCCCCCAGCCTCTTTCTAATGCAGCATTGAAGACAAATATACAATTATATCAAATGTTTATTTTCGATGTGTGTGTACATAGTACAGTATTATGCAATAAATTTGATGTTTAATTCTGATGGAGTGGCTGCCTTTCCCTATCAGGGAGCAAAGGAGAGGCTGCTCCAGGCACCAGCACTGCCTCTCCTCCTGTCCTGTCTCAGACAAAGGGAAGTCCTCCAAGGAAGAGCTTGGACTTGGGACCAGCCTTCAGTCATTCCATCAATGCATATGTGTGCACATATTTATTTGTTTAGGTGGATGGATCATGTGTAGACACAGGAGTCTGCACAAATCCTCTTACATACAGTGCAATGTGTGCTCATTACTGTGTGACCTGTCTTATTGTTTAAGGTCTAGCTACTGTTGTATCTAGTGTGTATAGTCTATGTTTTGTATATAGTGGGTTGCATTATTGTAGATAACACAGAGGTAAGTGTGCACATGTTTTATACATTATATAAATGCAAAATGTGTGTATATTTATATTTATACATCAGATATCTCTTTTCCAGTACCAAGTGTCAGCCCTGTTCAGCTGAGGAGGAGGAGGCAGGAAGGGCCAGGGCTGCTGAGGACTTTATGAGCCACTTTATTGGGCTGAGCCATCTTTGGCAGCATCCCACACAGAAGAGAAGCTGTCACCAAACACCTGCAGTCAAAATAGTTGTATTTTCTTGTTTTACACAAAACACAAAGCGTACACATAATGTTTTTCAATCTATTTATGTTTAAAAGGACACGATTGATTCAATTTGAAGTTGCTTTTACATAAATCATGTAAACAGACCCGAGCCTAGAGTCACTGAGATGTCATTAGCTGGGGAATGCATTCCCACGTTGCTTTTGTACACCAAATGCAGTCTGAAGAAAAGGCGTTATTAACAATTTTTTTTTTTGGTCAGGCCCTCACAGCTACCCTGGTACTGGCTTCTGCACTCAGCCAACCCCAGTATTTGCTATATACCAAGTTATTTGCAAAATTATGTGTTGTTTGCTATCTGTTACTCTAGGAGCTGGCTCCCTGCATGCAGGTGTCCAAAGGGAAGCACAAGGATCATACACTTGCTGACCATACAAGGTCCAGCAAGTGTTCCACTCTCCATGCTGTGAGTGACCATGCAGGTTGGTGAAACTTGACTGCCCTCTCCAAGAGCTGGAGATGTCAATCCACTCCAGTCTCCAAGGGCAAGAGCTTTTTCCATGAATCTTCTAAGTGTAGGGCACCAAGACATGCAGTGGGGGTATGTTGTGAGGTGTCCAATTTGGACTCTCATAGCCAATTCCTGTGTCTTCCACCCCAAGCAAAGGGCCTCTGACACCACATGCTGTGGCAGTGAAAGGCACCAAAACCCTGGTGAACACCTGAGGGAGAAACAGGAGGAGCCCAGGAAATCCTGCTTAATTGTGCTACACCAGGCTCACTCTGTCCCATTTACTCCCCTTCTACCACCTGTGGGTTACTTTGTGCTTCTCCCGACATTTCATTTTGTACTTCTCCCTGCAGACATTTTTTTTTAACTCAACCTGTAACAGTTTTGGTCTGGTTGCCCAGCTCTCACCTGGGCAGCAGCAGTCAATCACTGACTTGCAAACAGCTCCAAAGACAGCTCCTCAGGTTGGAGGATGGCTGGCAGCACTTCCCCTCTAAAACTTGCACACAACAAAAATAACAACCAGTGTATCAGCAGAATGATTAAAAGAAAAATGCTTTCATTTCACTGCCCGTAACAGAAACGTCCATTATTCAACTGTTTACTCAGGAGTAAACAGAACAAAACCAAATGCAGCTTGTTAGAATGACAGTTTTTCCCTCTATCTTTCACTCCTGCAATCTTACTTGGTGCATGACTCATTCATGGCCAGCATTTACATTTGAATGATTTATTATACCACAATGTGGTAACACAGACACATGTCCAAGGCTGCCCTGTGGATGGGAAGCCCAACAGATCCTACTGCCATCCTCCAGCAGACAGCTTTGTTCTAGTGACATGGAAAGAGGTGTCTTACACTAAACAGCTTATTTATATCTCATAAAGTACAATTTTGTACAGTATTTCACACCTTTTAAAAAACACAGTCTTGTGTTTAATGTTCTCCAGTCTATAATCACTGATGTTGGCACAGGCAAATCATCAAACAAAACGCACAGCTCTTGCTTAGATTGACCTGGTGTGCCGGGGCAAACATAATTTCTGGCTATTTGTGGTCAGTGGGAAGTTAAATCATCTGTGTGAGATAAAGACAATGTTTTAGTGCTCAGGAGTCCTCCTCCTGTGCAGGTTTGGGAGGGGAGTCACAGCATCTGCAAAACCAGAACAAAGTTCAGCACTGACACTATCCTGTATTTCCAGGATTGGAATTCCAAAATTCATTTATTTCTGATAACTTTTTCTAGCAGTTCCCTTCACCAGGAAGCAGCTGAAGTTTTGCTTTGTTTTTACCACAGGAAAGGACTTGAACAGTTCATAAGGAGAGATGGCTAGGTGCGTTTTGTTTTTTTCTTTTAACGTAAAATCTCTTCTAATAGGTTTTGTTACTTTTAGTTTTCAAAGTTCAAAAATATAAACTCTCTAAAGTGCATAACTGTACTTACATTTCATAGAAACTATCTGAAATTCTAGCAATCTACCATGTAAACAGCAGTAACTAAGCATCAGAAAATGCTACAATCTCATCAGTTTAAAAGTAAAAGGGACTGTTTCCTACATATAATTTATCAAGATTTGTCAGGGGAAAAACCCAGCTGTTGGGGGTGTCTCAGGTTGCAATGCTAGATTTAACCAAAAGTATCTATGCTATAACCAACTGTTAAAACCAGGTGGGGCACTGTTCTTTATCTCTTCCAAGACCCATCCTCCCTCCAGGGGTATGTTCTGTTAATGGCCCATTGAGCCTTAGGGCGTGACTGATAAAATCACATCCTCCCACTATGAGATGTTCCACCCAGGGGGAGGAGCCAAGCATTCCCGCCTGGATATAATCTGATATTTGAAGCACTACAAGCAGCCTTTTTCCACTGGATTCCCAGAGGAAGACCAGGCTACACCACCACTGGACCTTCAGAGGAAAACACAGGATCACTGCTTGAACAGAACCACATCTGTCAGTCCAGGAGGATTGCAGCCACCATTCCAATTGGACTGCTACCAACACCCTGACCCACAGGGTGTCAGGCTTTATTCTGACTCTGTCAGTGCTTTTGTACTCCTGCATTCTATTTTAATTTTCCTAGTAAATTGTGGTTCTGACTTGGGATCTCCCACTGGTTTGCTTTCAACCGATCACAGGGATTTTGGTTTCTTTCCTTTTGTTCCTTTTTACTTACAGAATTTTTTCCCCATAAGTTCCTAGGAAACATTAACAACTGGGTTCTTCAGAAGAACAGGGTACTTAAGGAAAACAAAAGACTTGGCCAGGCTTAGGGGAGGAGGGCATCTGGTTGCACATCTGTTATCTGGGAGTTTCTCTTTGAGGGGCAGAGATTGGGAAGGTAAAGGGTGAGGCTGGGGCAGCTGCTGGCTCGGGGATTTAGAGGGTGGTCGGAGATGCTGTTTGGAGAAGGGAGTTAGCTCCTGCTGCTGCTTCTGCTGCCACTTTCCTGGCTGCCTCTCCCAGCTCTGCCCTGGTCTGCCTTCGGTCTCACCTCAGCACCACCATCATGGACAACAAGAGGAAGCTGTTCCTGGGCATGCCCGTGCCCCTGGGGTACCTGTCAGGTCTGGGCCGTGGAGCCATGGGCTTCACCACCTGCTCTGATATCGGCCCTGCCCGTGATGCCAATGACCCCGTGGGCAACTGGCATGCCCCACTGAGCAAGAGAACTCTGGGAGAGCAGATGGAGAAGAACCAGAGGACAGCAGATGATGATGATGGGGATTTGAATGACACCAATTGCGATGAGTTCAATGGCTACGCTGGGAGCCTATTCTCAAGCGGCCCCTATGAAAAAGATGATGAAGAAGCAGATGATGTTTATGCAGGTTTGGATAAGATGATGGATGAACGCAGGAAAGAAAGGAGGGAACAACAAGAAAAAGAGGAAATAGAAAAGTACTGTATGGAATGACCCAAAATACAACAGCAGTTCTCAGACTTAAAATGGAAATTAGTGGAAGTTACTGAGTAGGAGTGGCTGAGTATTCCCAAGGTTGGGGATGCCAGGAACAGGCGGCAGAGGAATCCTCGTTATGAGAAGCTGACTCCTGTCCCCAACAGCTTCTTTGCAAAGCATTTGCAGTCAGGGGAGAGTCACACTTCTGTGGACCTACGCCAGACACAGTTTGGTGGACTGAGTACTCCATATCCAGGGGGTTTGAATACTCCGTACCCAGAAGGAATGACACCAGGCTTGATGACACCTGAGACAGGTGAATTGGATACGGGGAAGATTGGCCAAGCCAGGAACACCTTGATGGGTATGAGGCTAAGCCAGGTGTCAGACTCTGAGAGTGGCCAGACTGTAGTGGACCCAAAAGAATATCTGACGGACTTGAATTCCATGATTCCCACACATGGAGGAGATAGCAATGATATCAAAAAAGCCCATTTGCTCCTGAAATCTGTCCAAGAGACCAATCCTCATCATCCACCAGCCTGGATAGCATCAGCCCCACTGGAGGAGGTCACTGGCAAACTCCAGGTGGCTTGAAACCTTATCATGAATGAAGCAGAGATGTGCCCTAAGAGTGAAGATGTTTGGTTGGAAGCTGTACAGCTTTAGCCAGGAGATACAGCCAAGGCTGTTGTGGCGCAGGCTGTGCAGCACCTGCCACAGTCTGTGCAGATATATATCAGAGCAGCAGAGCTGGAGACAGACATCCATGCCAAGATGTTCCTTTTCCTTAGGAAAGCCCTCGAGCATGTTCCAAACTCAGTGTATTTGCAAAGCATCTGTGGAGCTGGAGGAACCCGAGGATGCCAGGATCGGGCTGAGCCAGGCTGTAGAGTGCTGTCCAACCAGTGTTGAACACTTGCTGGCACTGGCAAGGCTGGAGACGTACGAGAACACTCACGAAGTCCTTAACAAAGCCCAGGAGAATATCCCAACAGATTGTCCTATCTGGATTACTGCTGCCAAACTGGAGGAAGCCAATGGAAATACCCAGATGGTGGAGAAAATCATTGACAGAGCCATGACATCTCTTAGGGCTAATGGTGTGGAAATCAACAGGGAGCAGTGGATACAGGATGCCAAGGAATGTGATAAAGCTGGAAGTGTGACCACATGCCAGGCAATCATGAGAGCTGTGATTGGGATTGGGGTCGAGGTAGAAGATCAGAAACACACCTGGATGGAAGATGCAGACAGTTGTGTTGCTCATAATGCCCTGGAGTGTGCCCGAGCCATTTATGCCTATGCCTTGCAAGTTTTCCGGAGCAAGAAGAGTGTGTGGCTGCGCGCAGCCTACTTTGAAAAGAACCATGGAACCAGGGAATCCTTGGAGGCTATTTAGCAGGGAGCTGTCGCTCACTGTCCCAAAGCAGAGGTGCTGTGGCTCATGGGGGCCAAATCCAAGTGGCTGGCAGGAGATGTGCCAGCAGCCAGAAGCATCTTGGCCCTGGCCTTCTAGGCCAACCCCAGCTGCTGTGAAGCTCGAGTCGGAGAACAGTGAGTAGGAAAGAGTGAGGAGGCTGCTGGCAAAGGCTCACAGCAGTATCCCCACAGCAAGGGTCTTCATGAAGTCTGTGAAGTTGGAATGGGTGCTTGGGAATATTGCTGCAGCCCAGGAGCTCTGTGAGGAAGCCCTGAAGCACTATGACAGCTTCCCCAAACTGTGGATGATGAAAGGACAAATTGAAGAACAAAAAGAACTGGTAGAGAAAGCACGGGAGGTTTATAATCAAGGGTTGAAGAAGTGTCCCCATTCCATACCCCTGTGGCTTTTGCTGTCCAGGCTGGAGGAGAAAGTTGGGCATCTGACTAGCGCAAGAGCTGTCTTGGAAAAGTCTCACCTGAGGAATCCAAAGAATCCAGACCTGTGGTTGGAGTCTGTGCGCTTGGAGTACCAAGCTGGGCTGAAGAACGTAGCCAACAGTCTGATGGCCAAGGGCCTGCAAGAGTGCCCCAATCCTGTGATCAGAAGCAATTTTCCTCAAAGTGGGACTGCAACGAAGGACCAGGAGTGTGGATGCTCTCAAGAAGTGTGAACATGACCCATATGTCCTGCTCACTGTGGCCAAGCTGTTCTGGAGTGAGCATAAAATAACCAAGGCCAGGGAGTGGTTCTACTGCACAGTGAAGGTAGACTCTGACCTGGGGGATGCCTGGGCCTTCTTTTACAAATTTGAGCTCCAGCACGGCACAAAGGAACAAGAAGAGGTGAGGAAATGCTGTGAGAATGCTGAACCTCACCACGGAGAGCTCTGGTGTAGTGTCTCCAAGGACACAGAGAACTGGCAGAAAAAGATTGGAGAGATTCTTTTGCTTGTGGCAGCCAAGCTGAAAAATACATTCTAGAGTGTGCTGGCCTCAACTGCCTCAGAGGTCTCTGTAGGACTTAACCTGCCCTTTCAGTGACACAGATTTTGAAGGACAGTGTTGGGGGATAAGTTTCTTTCCTTTTGTTCCTTTTTATTTACAGAATCTTTTCACATAAGTTGTTAGGAAACATTAACAACTGTGTACTTAAGTAAGTGGCCAAGCTCAGGGGAGGAGGGCATCTGGTTGCCTTTCTCTTATCTGGGAGTTTCTCTCCTAGGGGAGAGATACTGTGAGAATTGGGCAGGTGAAGGGCAGGGCTGGGGCTGTCTCTTTTTTTTTTTTTGCTTCAGAGGAGAACAGTTGGAGCTGCTGCTTGGGGAAGGGAATTCATTGCTGCCGCTGGAGCCCAGCCCAGAGCTGCTTCTGCCATGGGGTGAGTCTCTGCTTGTGAGGGCAGTCACTGAAGTGGGACCTTATTAACACTTACCTCACTAAAAGAAGGACCTATCCCCATCCTGCTCACGTGCCCAAGATCCTGAGCTTGCCCCTCTCTGCCCTGCTGGGAGCCGGGCTCCTCTGTCCCACCCTCGCCGCTTCTCCGGCCCTGCTCCGAGCTTTCACTGCGCTGCAGCCCCGCAGCCCCTGCCTGCCCAGACATCCCGTAGTTCCAGCCACAGCTCCAGAATATCTTATGATATATCTCCTCTACCACCCTGAGATTTTTGCTCATTCCTGATGGCCCAGCCTGCTGCTTTTGAAAGTCCTACTGGGGCACTAGGATCTGCTGCCCCGGAGGTTTCTGCAGGCTTCTCTTAAAAGCATTTTTTGATCCAATCTGTCAGCCCAGTTAAGACACCCCAAGGATCAGAGGAGATCCCATCGCAGGAGATAGGAGCTCAGCACTTCTGAAAAGCCAAGCTCTAGGTCACCACACAAGTCCTCTGGACTGTTTGGAAATACAAAATTCAGTCTTTGCTGGTTTTATATGGAACGGGCAATTCTGCAATTAATAAAAAACCAAACCAAACCATGAGTCCCCATCCCAAGTGCTTTCACTCACACATCTCTGCATTACCCCATGTCCTGGGGTGACTTTATGATGCTTATATCCCCAATCATCTCTTCTGTTTATGCTGGGTATGAAGTTCCACACCTTTAAGGCTGGTTCTGAGAGCAAAGGGGGTGGCAGGAGAAGCGCAGAGTTTGTTATCAGAAGCTGCACTGGCTGCCCCTGTGCTAGCTGCAGAACAGATGGGGAACATAGCTCTCTTTTGCTTTTAGTTAGTTTTAGCTAGCTGAAGCAAAGAAGTTCCATGGACTGTGGTTTTTCCTTTTCTTGGAACTGTTCAAAACTGCTTTGGACGAAAATCTCAGAAAAACACCGGGAGTTCATGCCTGTGGCCCACCGGGGCTGGGACGCTGCACTCCAGCGCCAGGAGGACTGAGAGACACGTAGCGAGCTGAACTACACCCCACAAAAATGACTTTCCGAATTTGCCATCACTTCAGAACAACAACAGGTTTTATTGTTTGGTATTGTTCATTTTTTATGTTTGTTGGTGCTTTGCTTATTAAATAAACATGTTTTTTCCACTTTTCTCCAAGGAAATCTTTTCCCGAACCAGTTGGGGCAATTTGCCCTAAACCAGGACACCCACTCTGACTAGCAAAGGGCACATGCAGCCCATGACCACCTTTGGAAGAGTTCAAGGGATCCCGAAGAGACCAAAATAGAAGCAATTTTGGCAAGAACACACACAGCACACATAGCAAGTGAGAGGGGATAAAGTACCCTTACGTAAGTACCACAAACGAAATACAAATATTTGTGAACCCACTTGCCCTTAATAAAGGAAGGGGGAGAAGTTGTTCTGGGAGTCCTTTTGGCTCCTCTGGTGTGACATGCATGAGGTCTGGCTACAACCAACACTGGATTTCATCTTGGTTAATTGGCTTCTGTACATTGGCAACGATCCCCTGGGGAGCTGAAGAAAGCGTTACAGAAGTGCCCTCCCTTGGGTATCAGGTTGGAGCCTGGCTCAGGGCAGACCAAGGGGTGCACATAAGCCTCTGGAGTGGGAGAGTGAGCCCAGGTGTCCCAGGATGGTGGAACTGTGAGCCCTCAGTGATTTGGTGACCCTGAACTTGGGGCCTTTCTCTCCTTCAGGCAGCACCTGTTTGATTTGAGCACCTGGTTGGGGGTTCTTTTGTTCCTTCTTACCTATAGAATTTTTCCCATAAGTTGCTAAGAAACATTAACTACTGGGTACTTATGGGTACTTAAGAAAAACAAAAAAGTGGCCAAGCTTAGGTATCTAGTAGCACTTCTCTCATCTGGGGGGGATTTCTCTCCAAGGGGCAGAGATACCCTGAGAACTGGGCAAGTAAAGGGGTGGGGGCAGTGGCTGGTCTCTCTCCCTCTCAGCATCAAAGAAGGATGGTCAAGCTGTTGCTTACTGCAGGGAGGATTCACTGTCACTGCCAGAGCCCAGTCCTCTGCTGCTTCTTCATTTCTGGGGTGAGCCTCTGCTTGTGAGGGCAGCCACTGAAGTGGGACCTTATTAACACTTACCTCACTAAAAGAAGGACCTATCCCCATCCTGCTCACGTGCCCAGGATCCTGAGCTTGCCCCTCTCTGCCCTGCTGGGAACTGGGCTCCTCTGTCCCACCCTCGCCGCTTCTCCGGCCCTGCTCCGAGCTTTCACTGCGCTGCAGCCCCGCACCCCCTGCCTGCTGATGGTTCCAGCCACAGCTCCAGAATAGCTTCTGATGCATCTCTTCTACCACCCTGGGACTGTTTCACTCATTATTTTCTCAGAGACGTGCTGGGGCACTGGGATTGGCTGCCCCAGGGTTTGTGGAGCAGTCTCTCTTCTCTCTTCCCTCCCTTCCCACGTGGCCCGAGCCGCCATCACCACGCGCTCCCTGAGCTCACAGCACAGCGCCCTCTGCAGGCCCGGGGGAGTCACCGCACTGCCCTGCCCGCCGGGAGCCAGCAGCGCCCCTGCCGGCCGTGCCCGGAACTGCACCCAGCCGGAAAGCCCCTGCGGCTGGGACTGGGTTCTGTTTGGTGTTAATGCTGTGGTGTTGTTGTTTGCTTTATTATACACACTAGTAAAGAACTGTTATTCTTTTCCTTATATCTCTGCCTGAGAACCCCTTAATTTCAAAAATTATAATAATTCGGAGGGAGGGGTTTACATTTTACATTCCAAGGGAGGCTCCTGCCTTTCCTGGCAGATACCTGTCTTTCAAACTGACACACCTGAATCAGGTGTCCCAGGACTTTCTTTTCTGAAAGTCATAAATTTGGAAACAGTAAATTGTCAAAGCTTGCACTCGAGACAGGTGCCCTTTCCACAGGCAGAGCACAGCTCCATGCTCTCAGTTGCCTGCAGTATCTTCTGGGAAGAAAAGCCCATCCTCTGCTGCCACCATCAGTGTTGCTGCTGCAGCCCACACAGGGGTGATGTGCACAAAAGAAGAAAATTTAGGTGAGTGAATTTGTGGGACACCTGTGTAGACTGTTCAGCTTGGTCTCAGGTGTCTGTATCATGATGAAGCACACATACTAATGGGGAGGGTCTTCCAGATATCTACTACATATTTGACACCAATATTTAACCAACCATCAAAATCCCAAGGGATTCTGACTTAAAGCTTTTAAAACCTCTTCTCTTCCCTGTTGCCCAAACGTGGTCAGGTCTCAGTATTACCCTACAAGCAGAACAAGCTGGTAAGAACATTGGCTCCATGGCTCTTCTTCTTTACCATCCCAAACATGCAGGTACTTCCTTCTACTCTGGTTGATCTGGCCATCAAAAACACGGGAAGAAAACCCAACTCAAGCCTGGGCAAAACTGCAACTCACACCAGCTCTGGCTGATGACCAGGAGATTATTACAGCATTTCTCTAGAGCAACAGAAGATGCTGGACTCCAAACAGGTCAAAAGTCTGAGCAAATCTTTACTGTAGCTACAAGAGAACAGTCTTGGTGCTGCCTGATCGGTGCCCTAACATAAAATTGGTCAGGGCACTTGTCTGTTCAACTCAAATAGAAGCTATTTGATGATTTCATTACTATTAATCCTATTTTGCCTCTTGCTATAATATCCTGGGAAAAAAGAACAGCATGGCTGGCTTTGATATTCTAAATATTACAGGATCTGTAAGCAAATCAATACAGAAGGATCCCTTCAGTGCAGTCACTGAGCGCAGTGTTGTGTCTCCTACACTGGCAAACTCCATTCTGGGCATCAGGCCTGCAGAAACAGTGGGCAACAGCAAATGTAGAGAGTTACAGAAATCCACCTTTCCTCCCTCTCCCACCTCTGGGAATGACCCTTCAGTTCCCAGGGAGCTCCTCAGCTCTCCCAGTCAGGCTCCCGCTGCATCCACTTCATGCATTTGTCCATTTGGTGCTCTCTCCTCTTTGTTTATTGGCAAAAACAATCTCCTCCTTTACATGATCTTGGAGCTAATATCTCTCTTACTGATCAGGACTTCCAGCAGCCTCAGCTTGGCCTTAACCTGCTTGTATTCATTGTACTCTTCAGCCATGGGAGTGCGGTCTTCTTTCTGCACATTCCTAGTGGGAGTGAAAGCAGACCATGAAGATTTCTGTAACAGGAAGCCTCCCTCCCTCTGCCCACCCACAAGCCCTACAAAGCAGCTCCTCTCCCATGCTCCTGATCAGGGAACAAGACCAAAACATTTATCCTTTGAGAGAAAAAAAACAAACAAATAAAAAAAGGGGCAAACCATCTCCTCCAACAAAGTATGGGATGCTTGTGTGCTGAGGCTGAGCACAACTCCACAGTTCCAAATGCAAAATATTTGAAACCTGCCCTGCTTCCCTAAAATCACCAGCTCTGCAAAACAGCTGGAAAACACTTCAGGAGCCATCTGAGTGTCAGCCTGTGTGCCTGGCAAAATAAAATACAGCCTCCCCTGTCTTGGCACCACAGCACTTAACATGAACAGGCACACTCATGCAAAAGGAAGATGGTATTTGATCAGATTGCTCTTGGCTTACAGGAAAGTTCTAAATTTTCAGTGATTTTACAAAAGCCCCTAAGGATGATGGCTGGTAGCAAGAACAGACAAGATAATTTAAGAGTATAAATATATGACAACATTCTATCAGCTGGTTAATGAGGGACATATTTTTACACTAAAGCAGAAATACTTGCTAAAACTAGCGTCTGAATACCTCACAGACAAGCAAGAATGGGACAGAAATCACTACGGAAAAAACTAGTTATTCATTTTAACACTGAATAACTCTTCCACCATTCTAAATGTGGGTAAAGCAATGATAATGATTGTGAAGAAGAAATTAATAATATTAAATTCAGGTAAATTTCCGTATTTGGAGATCGGAAAACAGATGCAAAACAGATTAAAAGTAGCTGAAGAACAGAGAGGCAGCTGAGAAATTGTTACCTTCCATTTTGTCGGAAAAAGTTATCTTCAAAGTCTCTCAATTTTTTTCGGATTCGCTTTTTCTCTTCCCTGACTTCTTGGAGCTGCTCTACCAGTTCAGGGCTGTTGGGTTTAAAGATAAATGAGATTATCCATAGTACACAATAAAAACAGGAAACACACAGTAAACCTACAGATGTTTAGCTGTACATATGCCAAGCAATGGAGCTGCTCCTGGAAGCAGCTTTGGCAGCCTCACATAGCTTAAAACAAAAAGCTTTCTGCATTTAATTCAGCAAAATGATCATAGTCTTAAGCTGCAGCTTCTAAGGAGGTCAAGTGTGCACTTCACAATTTAACACTAACTTCTATGAAAGTTCTTCTTCTCCTGCAGATGGATCTGGGTTTGGTGACTTTTATAGGATCAAATTCAATGGTCCCAACTTAGGGCTACCACCCCCATGTGTTTGCACTTGAAACTAGCAAAGCTAGTTCCACTTGACCTCTCCAAAACACAGAAAACCTTCTGGAGTGCAGGGTTTTCATGATAAAGGCTTGCCACTGGTGGAGTTACTATTTAGAGATGGAATACAAAGGTGCATAAGCTAAGTATCAGGACAAGGTAGTTTCTTTCCAAACCCTTTCTATGAGGGTCTATTGCATTTAAAAACGAAACATAAAAACATCTGGCTCAGATCATAAATAGAAAAAAACCCCTTTTCTGACAAATAAAATACTATTTTAGCAAGAAATAACTTTTTTGTAGTTGCCTGTGAATTCAACATACATGGATGCTTCATGGAGATTTGAAAGCCCCATATCCTGACTGCTCCTAGATGGTATCTTATCATCCACCGGGGAAACAAAGCCATCAGCATCATCTTCTAGCTGATCCAAGAAGCTGCGCACACTGAAATCCGTTTTAATGGTAATTGTGAGATCTGGCTTCACACTGCTGTCCTCCTCAGAGCCCTCCTCTTCTTCCTACACACAGGGACAGAGCAGCCCCACAACAAAGGTTATTGCTTCCCTTCTCAGGAACAGGCTCCTCCTCTCACCACATGCACTCAGGAACAAGAAGTGGAAAGGCAGAGCAAACACTTCAATTGCCAAGCAATACACAGGACACCAGAAGACCATCAGTAAGACACCCTAGAACCAAAGCATGACAGAGAAATTGCCACCACAAACTCAGATTGGTTAAGGAGACCCAGAGCGACACAACTGAGAGAAAAAAAATACCTGGGGTTCAGAGCAACATGTTGCTTTGTTTAGTTTGTGTATTCTGACAAAAAGGAACCCATTTACAGACGTTACACATATTGTCCAAAGCACACCAGCCATCCTCTGCATTTCCCTGCAAACATTTCCCAGCATAGAGACTGCCAGGTTAAAATATGGAATTTTCTCTCAAAAGATGCAGCTCAACAGCTCTCTCTAATGGCTGAATTCAAGACCTCAAATGCTCATTCAGTGATACCAGTGAGCTCAGATGAGTCTTACAATTACCCAAATGTGGGAAATGCTTGACTGTAAAAGGACTGCTGCTGCTAGCATGTTCAAACATTAGCTCTGACCATTTTGCTGGAATGCACTAAAAACTGGACTGGAAACTCTGCACAGTGCAATTTCCCATTTCCTCAATGCACACTGATGAATTGGTTGTGTTCCAATTTTTAAAAAGAAAATTTACAGGCATGAGATTTGAAAGTCCCTGCTGCACTTGGTATTCATCAGTTCACTGTGTTCTCAAAAGTAGGGCTTGTCCTGAGACACTGTCTAGAAATAATTTTAATTATCAGGGAATGAGGCCCAGTCTCTTATGTACAGAGACATTTCTAGAAGGCAGTTTTCAACCTTAATGTAAGGAATGAGGCTACTTAGAGAAAGCAGCAAATGCCAGCATGGACAGTAAATCTCTCAAATATGCATATATGTGTCTGTAAATGTATTTATTTTACAGCCATGTAACTCTAGCCAGGAAGCATCTAAGCACATGAATATCTTTAAAAGCTTTTGGGGGCTACTATCACTTAAGTCTTCTAGACAAAAATATATTGTAGCACTGGGATCAAAAGCAGACATTTTCTTGATTTGTTTTTTTCATGTGATTCCTTGTGAACAGTTCAACTATTCCTAAGAGACTGGTCCCATATTTCAAGCAAAAAGGGAGAAGGCAACAGCAAGACCTGTCTTAGTCCCATTAAACCCTCAGTGATTTATAAATGCATATATTTAAATTAAATTATACTTTGCCCAGAGTTTTCTTTTTATTTTAAAGCTCTAGGCCATGATGATACATTGCAAAGCCACAGGCTGAAAATTACAACCAAGATTGAGACTGCAGGGTGAAAAAAACATTATCTGGGAAGAAGTTTTGAGTAGCAATAATAACAAAAGATACAGAGAAGTTTCAATGCATCTTAGGAAAATCTGCAGGGAATGTGTAGAAGTTGAAGCAATATTTAGCACATGATTAGACGAGACCCATTTCTCCAGACATCAGCTGTACAGTTTAAACAGAAAGCACAAACCAGCAGCCATGTACTCTTCTTAAGCCCTACCAACAACTCCAGGCTGAATAGGGGAGGGGAAATCACCTTTCACTGCCATTCCCTGTCCCCAGGAGTGCCACCCTGCCCAGGCTGGGAAGGGCTGCAGCAGAACACAGGTACTGCTGTGCCATGGAGCAGGATTTGCTAAGTCAGTCTAAGCAGTAAAAGCAGCACACTGCTTCAGAGGAATCTCTCTGGCAACAAAGGAGGAGCTCCCATGCCCTTTCCTGGGAGAGCTCCTGGAATGAAAGCAAAGGGACAATTTCCATAAGCAGTGTGACCAAGCTGCTCCTGAGGACTGACACAAGTTCCTCACAGACACCCATCAGCCTGTCTTGCCTTGCTGCAGACACAGCACACTGCCCGAGCCAGCAAGCAGCTCAGGAGCCAGCCTCCTGCCATGGAAGGCCACAGCAGGAAAAGAAAGAGCAGAATTTTCATTTACACCTCAGAGCCAACGCACTGCATCTGGTTCTCACAAGACCTCTAAAATAATTTTGCTCTTAAATAGAAAGGGGTGAATTAAAAGGATTCTTAGCCAGAGCTCCAACAGAAAAGGCCCTCTAAGGCCTTCCCTCCGAAGTCTCACATAGGAACCTCAATTAAACCTGCAGCAACATTTATACCTTGAACCAGAATGATCTTCATACACATCATTCATGTATCATGCACCTGCTTGGATTGCCAGGCAATCATGAGGCATTCCAGAGTTACAAATGTCAAATCCCCAGAGTATCCTGTCATCGGCACTCCCACAAAGCAAGAATCCTAATGATTTTTCCAACACAACATCCAAGATATTGTACCAAAATGTTTGGTAAGGTCACCTCAAAACACCTTTCAAGTTTTTAGTCAACTATCCCAAATGCTTCAAGAAAACCTCACCCAGAAACACACAAATACTGACGTTGTCAGCAGTCTGCCAAATACTTCCCTGCCCACAGTGGACCTATGCAGGAGCTAAGTTTTGGGGCCTTTTGCTCATTTCCTCTCTTTACTTCTAAGTGTAGTTCATTATAATGCTGCCATGTGCAGCTGTAGTTCAGTATAATGCTGCGATGTTCAGTATAATGCTGCCATGTGCAGCTTCACAAGCCCCATTTAAGTGTTAATAGGCACATCATGTTAGCAGGCTTAAGGCTGTCATCTAAATCTTCTCCAGAAACCCCTCCAGGTTTGTATTCCCTGCAGGACTGGTTTCCAGCCCGTGCTGGCCATCAGAGAGCACCATAATTGACAGCTCTAAGTTCTCACACTGGCTGCAAGCAGAGGTGGGGAAAAATGACACACTAAAACAAAAAAAACCAGAAGCAAACAAAACCACTCCCCACCAGACCAGTATTGCAGGTTTGATCCAGCAGTTATCTAGAAAATACTAAGAAGCTCAGTGATCATTAACCAGCTTCCAAACAGCAGCTTAACATCTTCAATCTGCAATCTGGTATTAAAGAATATGTGCCTTGAATAGTCCATTAATATACAATCCACTGCACTCAATCACCTCGGATCTCTAAGTCTGCAGTACTTACATCTAACCAAGCTCTGGCTGGATAACAGAAATATGACCCAAATGTGCTGAAGCACTTCTCTCCCTTGTTACACTGCAAGGGAGGGCTCAGCTCCACGCTGTGTGTCCTGGTCTGCTGCTGGCCTTTATTCCTCAGGGGAAGGCCCAGTATCACAACAATCTTCCCCACCCCAAATTATTACTCCACAGCAGCACAAAAAGAAACACAACAATCCTGCCATCCAAACCTGACCAAGCATCAACTAGCAGAACCAAGCTGTTCTTACTTCCATCCTCATTAAGTTAAAAAGGGCCTGCACAAGGTGGTGAAAAAGAGCCTGGATAAAACAAGTGGAGGGGAGCAGGTAAGGATCCCGTGAGTGCCCCGGCTGGCTCCACGTGCGAGGGTTAGTTTTGTGAGAGCTCATTCCTGCCACGGTGCTGTGAGCAAGCCACAGAGCCTGGGAGTGAGAGAAACTACTGCAAAACAAGTTAGTGTCTTTTAAAAGAAAGGAGGAAAGCAAGAAAAAAAGCAAGTTACACGGGTAACTGTGATTTTGTAATTTTTTTTAAAGCAAAATAAAATATATTATGTGCAGATGGAGGGGAAGGGACAAGGATAGGAAAGAATGCAAAGCCAAGGAAACACTGTAGTCTTATCTACAACAAGAGAAGAATTTGATCAGAATTGGCGAGGCTTAAAGCAGTTACTGATTTTTCAGGAGGACACTGCAAAAAAATCAACACTGATAAAAAAAAAATCAATCAACCATTCTGTTTCATTGGTATAAGGGGAAAGTTGATGCAAACTGAGCAATTAGTTAGCAGCTGGAGGTCTTCACCTTTATCTCCTTGAAGAAGGAAGCTGTTTCACCCTCGATAATTGGCTGCAGCAAAGGGCTTCTCCGCTTGCTGGAGGGGGAACCCTGTGACAGGTGTTAACAAGTATGTTACATTGTGAACCCCTTTCTCCTCCACCACCTGCTCTCAGCTCAGTCTCACCCACACACTCCCAGCTCATTGCTGGACCACCAGGAGAAATAGCTTTCTCAAGGAAGAAAAACAGGCCTGGCAAACCCCTGAACCTTGGGCTGTTTTGTCTCAGGATGCTGCTTAGCAAAGGACACCACTGCCAATCTGTTTTAAAAAGGAAACTTGGATGATTATTAGCTGGGTAGTGACTATGATGCAAAGGCAGCAAGAAAATAATCCCCAGCCCAATAGCTGGCTCTCCAGAGCTACAGGGTAAGCTCAGACAGGCTCTCCAGATTTGCTTTCCAGGAGCCTGATTCCCCACTGAAGTACCTACTGATGTAGAGATGGATTTTCAAATGCATTCTGTCTCTCTATGAGCCTCTCACTGTTCTCACTCAGAAGACTGGGGAAGAAAACAGTCTCATCTCTCCTCTGCTAGCCTCTGTGGATTTTCAGTTTTGTGCATTAACAGGACCTGGGCTCTCTATGACAGCTTTGCATTATGCTGCCCATGCACACCTACACAGCTTCCTCCTCGACTGCCAGCACTGTCTTCACAGCACACTTTTTGGGGACTATTTTGCATATTACAGGAGGAACAGCTTTTTATTTTGTTTTAAATGCAGGACCAGGAACACCTCCCAGCATTTGCAGAAAGAAGTCCCACTCCTCAGTGACACTGCACTGGGTAATGCTGTGCCAGCCCATTCATCTCACTGGCCGTCTACAGAAAGTGGGCAGGACATGAGCACTGCTCAGGAAAAGCAAAAAAAAGTTCATACATGACAGATAGAGTAAACAGGAGCTTTGATAAAAGAACTCTTTTCCATAGTTAGGCTTGAAGTATTCTGTGTGGGTTTTCTAGATTAATTAATTTTTAAAAACTGGACTACACAAATTGTCTAAAATTAAAAAAGGTGAATTTTCTCCCTAGAGGGGTGTATTGAGTTCCCTGCTGGTGGTAAAGCACCACCTTGAAAGAGGAAATATCCACCACTTAGAGGATCTCTTAATACAAATTAAGTGTTAGAAAACTGAGGGCTTTTTCTTTCATCCAAGGACATGCCTGGCATCTCCTGTGGAATCTACTCAGGTCTGTGTGCTGTGTACAGGAACCCTGTACTTACAACCCTGTGGAACCAAGCAGCATGGAAGACCTACAGCTCAGCATGGGTTGGTATGAAAAAAGAAGTGAGGCTGTACCAAACAGAGGATGGATGAAATAACAGCAGCAGCCCAATGGAAAGAGAAGAAACAATACAAGGTGAGATGTGCCCTGTGGCTTGCAGGTGGGCACTAAAGTTCCTTGACCAGCTTTGCCCAACTTCAGTATGAAGTGTGTCATTGATTCACTCATTTGCTTGATCTTTGAGTGATAAGGGAGGTTGGGACTTGGCCTCAGTGATTGTGTTGTAACCAAAAGTGTGGTGATTCCTGCTTCCTCAGCTTGAAACCAAAGAAATACCCCACAGAAGAGTGCTCTACTCACAATAATGGGGATGGTGTTGGCTCTGGAGAGGATCTGTTTGACCAAGCGATACCTGTCATACAACGGCTTCATCACCTGCCGCTCGTTTTTGGTTACCTGGAAAGGAAAAAGATGGGACACCCATGAAGCCTGCAACAAAAACTCCACTCCAGAATTCATGTGCCTGTGATCACCCTCAGTCTGAGTGGCTCAAAGAGACTTGTATGGGGATGACAGGAGAGCAGCATTAGCCCTGAAACTGCTGTCTACCATGGCATCACCTGTGCCTGGTGCCACCTGAAGCTGTGTGGGCTGTCTTGTACAGGGGCTGTAAGGGACAGGTGCTTTAAATGACCAATAGGGATCAGATGTCCCCAGCACAAAATGACCTGAGGAGGCAGCACTTCTGTGCTTGCAGTCACGTCTGCTGCCCTAAGCACCAGCTGAGCTTTGAGCTTTCCCATTCTTGTTCCTGTGGCCAGTCCTCAATAGCCGTGTTCGTGATCCACGAAAAGAGAAAGCAGCTGCACTGACTGCATGCTGCAATGTGAGCAGACTTCCCTTGAGTATGGTAAACTACAGATTTCACAACAGCTGACTTTCTGGCTGTGCTATTCCTCCTAATTTCCAGTACAAGCCAGCAGTTTTTCCTCTGTTTAGCCCCCTAACCTTGCTCTCCATCCCTCCTCACAGCCATTTTGCTGGGAAGGATTCACTGCAATGCTCAGAAGGGATGAAGCTGCCATGGCTGTGTGGCATAGAGAAGAGAGAATAGTGCTGTCATGTCCACCTCAGGTGTTCCTTATATTACTCTGTCCCTAATTCCACTCCTCCTTATTCCTTCTTGTGCTCCCTCCCCAGTTTTGAGAGCATTACAAACTGAGTGTGTTGTTTCTGGTTTTCTTTCAGATTCAAGGTGGGTTTTATTTCTTCAGTGTTTTCTTACAGCACATTAGAAAACAAACAAAATCCTCAGCAATACCTGATAATCATTCAGCACTGTCTGACCCACATCCTATAAGTGTCCTTCCATTAGATCTTTTGTCTAACTTTAGATTATAAAGCTCTTATGAGGAAGCTTTAACTGATGTCATGCCTTTCTACTTGCTGCTAATCATCAGAGCACCTGAACAACAGCCATTTAAAAATCAGCATCAACAGAGGAGCCCCTAGGGAGGTTCGTACAGTCTCTTTCTACAACAGAAACAGGAAAAAAGGGAACACAGCTTCAGACAGTGAGGCAATTTTAAACTGCCTTTTATTTTGTCTGCAGTTAACTTTCACTGGCATAATCTTTCTAAAGCTTTTACATCCTCCCTCCAGAGAAAGAGACAGTTTTGGCTTGGGAGGGGCAGGAAGGCTGTAAGTATTGCCAGGATTTGGATGGCATGGATGAACTCCAAGAATCTGGAGGTAGCATCCATCTTCCTCCTGATAACAAAGCCTATGTTCCCTCTGTTGGGGGCAAAGGAACAGGGAGGGAAAGGAGGAAGATCTTCATTCCTTTCCTGGCTCAATGCAAATATCCCCAGGCCTGATAAGGGGGATACAGATGGGCAGTCTTGAGCTCTGGGGCTGAATGTCCCACACCCCCAAGGCACAGCAGGGCTCCAATTCCTGACAGCCTCAAGCTGCCTGTTCATTGAGTAAGCAGCTCACATGGATTAGAGGGATGTGAACAGCATGAAACAATTCACTCAGTCCTCTTTGTGTTGAGCTTTGTGCTGATGTGCCTGCACTCAATTGCACTGGCTAGCAAGTTGCCTCCAACTTTCGACATTTCTCTGTAACCCATCCAGAATACAACTAGAGAAATTGAATAACCTAAATATATATATAATATTATTCCTAGCTTTACAAGATTAGCAGTTTGTGGAACAGGAGGTACAGCACTACTGTTGGCTCAGACAGTCTGTTACTTAAAAAAACCCCAAGACTATGATGAGGCTTATGTTGAGGCTGAGAATCAAACCTTCAATTAACAACATTTCAAAGCTGATTAACAGCACTGTTCTGTACAGAAAAATAAACACAAGCCTTGGAATGGGTACAAAGTCCTTAGGTATGTTGAAGAATGGAAAAGTTCAACAACATCCTTCAGTGTCTGAGTGTCAGTGTGGAGGAGTAACACAGATAATGAATACAGGCATTGCAAGTTAAGTGTGTGGAGTCTGAGCCTGTCCTGCAGCTCATTTACACCAGCAAACTTTACAGAAAGCATATTCTGAAAGTAAATGTTTAGTACATGGGCACACTGTCTCATTAGGTAAACATAAGTAAGACCAGTAAAACCTGAGTATATTTTGGGAGAACATCAAAATGCAAAGAGACTGTCAGAATAATGGAGCCTTTGACACAACTCTGGGGCACACTCCACGTGGCAAAAGAGCAGCAGCTGAGAACAGACCATTGCTTGCATTGTTAGAGCAGCTCAAGAATTTCTGCAGACAGACTTTTGGCTTAACTAAAACAGTTCAGTTCCACCTTCGCAGGTTCATCTATCACTGGTGCAGAAAGACCCAGCTGCACAATAAATCTGAGCTCCATTGTTTTTCTTGTTTAGTTAAATATCTTTAAGGAAAAAAACCCTTGGCTGAACTATCCACATTCTCTTCAAGCTCTCAGTACTTTTCCACTGCTGCTCTGCTAGGAGCTGGGAACAGCAAAAGCTGATCAGTCTTCCTTGCCATGCAGTTCAGTGTTACTAGGTATAGACAGCTTATTTCAAAACAAAACAAATTAAAAAGCAGTTGTACAAACGAGGCATTGAAAAAGGTAGGTGGAAATAAAAGTATGCTGACAAGATAGGCTCTGGGCTTGTTATTTTTTTTAACAGACTGAAGTGAGTTCACTTCAGTAAGATGCCAACTGTTGATTTATATAATTGTAAAAGCAGCAAAAAAAGACTTGGTCTCACAGAGAACACAGGAAAGGTTAAGTGGATTCCCTTGTGCTGCCCTTTTTCTACACAAGAATAAATCTGCCTGTCCTTTCATGTAACTATGCCATTTTCAGTTGCTAATACAGTTGTGACTGTACAATATTAGCACTCCAAGAAGGCATTTAAATAAATTAGTGAGACTTTTTAAAACAATGGATAAAGGAAGATATAATTTGGAAGGAAAAGATCAGGAATCTCGTGCAGTAGCAGAATGACAGAGCTGCACCAATCAAGTACTCCTTATAAGCAGTAATTTGCTGCTCCCAAGCCACTGCTCAGGGGATTAGCAGCACTCTGAAATTAAGTTACTTTACCTATATAGCTGGTCACAAAGATTATAATGACATCAGTGAAAGAGAAGGGGTGACTCATAAAAAGCCAGCTTCATCAGCTTCATGGCCTGGAAGCCACTGTGTTTCTGCCACGGCAAGAATCAACAGGAGACAAAACTTAATTCTCTGTATTCACAAATAAGTTGGCCTTATACCATTGATATCAGAAAACTGCAAACTTCCTGGCTGGATGGGGGACCACGCACAAATATTCTCATGCAGACTGTCAAACTGGATGTCTGTGGAACCTGATGAGCACAATCCCAAAATAATGACCACTCAGCCTGTAGGTTCTGCCCTGCAGGTGTCTGTCCAGCTCAGTGCTGTGTGAGGACATCACCCTGCCTGGAACAGACTCCTCAGCAGCGGCGGAAGTAAAGGATCAGGGAGGTGGATTAGAGGGTGCACGTGTGGCTTGGAGAGCAAGAAGTTCTAGTGACCTGACATCAAAAGGGCTTTAGGGGCATCATTTACCACAGACAAAGACATAGAAAGATGTACTTTGAGACAAAAAAAAAAAAAAATCTGCAGTACATACCGGTCTGCCATGAATGCCTTCATAATTCAGCAAAGCCCTCTGAAGAGCCACTTTTTCAGCTGCTATCTGATCTCGTGTCATGTCCTATGAAAAGTAGCACAGAGAGAGAGAAAGGGAGGAAGAAAAGAAAAAAAAGTCAGATTCCTGGACTTTTGGAATACCGATCTGTGCCATAACCAAAGTCTTGTCATACCATCATTATGGTTTAAAGATCCATCTCTACCTTCCAGTTGTCTTTTCCCAGCTACATTGCTAAAGAGACTGTTAATGTGAGTAGAACTCTATGCTCAATGCAGCCAGATTAAACACACAAACTTTGCATACGAAGGTATTTTATGTACCTAAAGTGGATTTACAGATCATAAGTGTGCTTTGAAAAAACAACACCATGCAACTTTTAATGCTGGTGGATCTTTTCCAGTTAAGATCTGAAATGTTAATTCTACAACAGAACACATTTGCTTTCTTTTTCTCCAAATCTGAGACAAACTCCAGAACCTCTTGTAAAGCTTGTCACCTTTGCTTTGACTATCACAAGCACACTTTACCAAGAACTGAAGTGCAGTCAGAATGTCTCTTTCTGCCAATTCTGCTATGGAGTGAAAAGCTGTAGCAGACAAGAGGGGACAAAGCCCAAAAAAAAAAGGGAAGACAGTTAGAGAAGACTTCTCTAAATAAGTTGGCCAAAATTCCCCCACTGAATTTGCCTGACTCCAAGCCTTTTCTCCCTATCACAGCACCAAATACTATCACAGTCCCTCTGTAAATGGCCATGCTGTGGGTTCTTGCTACAGTCAGAAAATAGTCAAAACACATGCTGTATGTTTTTCTTTTGCAGATTTGGCAAACAAAGATAATGCTGTCTGCCTCACTCTTACACAGCAGTGCACAATTTACATGTCAGCAGACTCAAGGACTTCATTTACAAGGCTGCCCAAACCTCAGGAGCTCACATCAGACATGAAGACCTCCCTGCTGATAACCCTCAGAGATTACAGCAGCTAACAGAGCTCAATGTGAAACTCTGAAGGTTAGCAGTAACATACCCTGAGAGAACAACATTCAGTGAACAAGAAGCAAGCAGATGACACAATCTCCAGAAGCACTGGACAACTCAGAATTTGACAAAAACCTTTGGATGAAACAACAGAAATAGCAAAAAACAGGATAGGAAAAAATTGCAATAATTCAGAAACACTACTAGGAATATGCAAGGGTCAGACAAAGAACACAAGACGACATACAATAGAAACTGAGCTCTGGGGAAAAAAATCAAGATACTAAAGGCAGAGGGAAAGGAACTAAAGGAAGTGAGTCCAGACTAAAGGCTGCAGACTTTTTAACAAAATGTGGAAGACCACAATGCTTTCACAGTGACTGTGCAGCCACAAGTAACCTACTTGCATGTAAAGGCCTAAATATGATCTGTCTACATTTACCTTAATGTCTTCAGGTCGATTGGTCTCTGCTCGTTTCTCTTGAAGCTTCTTCTGGATGGATTCAAGGGTCACTTCCACGGCAGGCTTGGCAGATTTGTCTGACAGGTCTTGCTTCTTGTCATCCTCCTTGTCCAGCTGGGAGCCGAAGCTCTTGGGGAGCGTGTTGCTGCGCTGACGCACAACAGGGCCAAGGTCTTCCTCTGAGATCTTCAGTTTGGACTCTGAACAGGGCAAGATGAGCAATTTTTCATTTTTAAAATGTGATTGTGTCAGGATCACTGCCTCACATCAAATCTAAATGAGGCAGAGTCAAGCCACCCCCCAAAGGTGCACCAGTGGCAGTTCTCACCTTTAAGTTGCTTTCGGAATTTGGCCAAATCATTTGTCCATTTGAGCACCTCAGGGTTGGCTGCTTTGTCACTGTGGGAAGGCTGGGAGGAAAGAAAAGCCATGCTGAATCTGTGTTAAACCACCAGGAGTGATTCACTGTAACGAGTCTGTGGCACAAAGGGGTACAATGGAATATGGACCCAGCACAGGCCCTGGCTTCTGACTGTCAGCTGCACACCTCTGAGCAGCAAACTTCAGACCTTGCTTCAATTGCTCCTGCCTGTCACAACACTCTGTCTCACGGGCATCGTGAAATGGATTTTCTTTTTAGAAAACACAAAACATTTGATGCCAATGATTAAGCTGTAGGAGTGACTCAGAGGGCCGGATGCACATTGGAATCCTCGTGTCTATTGTTTCCTAACAAGAGGGTACCTCTAAAATAGAGGAAACCTACCATGAACAGTTGGAAAAGTGTTATGACTCATGTATCCACACCAAAGGCTGCCTTACATCCAAAGACATGAAATAACCCAAATTCTAGGCTACAGCAGCATTTTTTCAGCCTTTTCTACTGCAGACCAGATCCTTCCAGTACAATTCTTTGCCATTTAGATAGCCAAAGATGCACACATGCAAAGCTTTGCAGTTTCTTACAAAGCTTTCTGTGCATCAGAAGGGCATGTCAGAACAATTAAGAGTCCAGTACACTGTTGCTGCTTAGCAGCACTTGACTGTGGTTCCTTGCTCAGGAGTGAAGGCAGCTGCAATGCACAGGTGTCCTGGGATTACCATCATGCAAATGACATCAGCCACTGTGCTTCTCATATGCCGAAGTTAAATAAATAAACAAACAAAGAGAAATTGAACACAGCTATTCCTCCACACTGTCTTAAGCAGTGGTCAAAATCTTATGAATTCATTAGCTTTCCTTTCTTGTGCTGCGCGAATATTACATAATACCTGGAAAGGTAATTTGCTTGGTGAGCATACAGATTTCTGAGGGGGCAGCAGGTCTTCTGCCTCTTTTTTTCCTTTCGTCATTATAAAAGCTTTCAAGCCCTCAGTATGTTTGGCACATTTCCCTGGTGTCCCTCTGTATGCTTGACCCACTTCCCTGGTGTCCCTTCCCTTTGCTGCTAATGCATCCATCTCCACATAAATGTTGAACTCCTAGAGACTCACTCTGTATTTCCTCTCCTCTTCGAATTTGTCCTCAAATTTCCTGATCTTTTTCTTCAGCCCCTGAATCCTCCGGGTGAGTTGTGCAGGGGTAAGGTCTTCTCTATCATCTTCATAGGATCCTAAGGATGAACTCCGTCTCCTGCCAAGAGCAGAGATTGCAGGAAGAGCTTATCCAAACAGCCACAGTACATCTTGATGCAGAGAAGGCCATTTCAACTTTGTGTGAACAAAGGCAAGGCCCACAAAAGTGAGAATGCTATGTTGCTACTCTGCAATGACAGATAGCAAGAGATGCTCCAACAGCCCTAGATATTAATGCACAAACCCAGAAACCAACTACAAAGAACTTTTTATAAAATATCATTTCCCTGTGAGCAGGGACAGAAACCCAATGCAGCACAGCCGATCCAAAGAGATGCTGCTTGATGCAACCATGCAAACCCTTAGCAGCTGCATGAGAAAGTCAGCACTGGCAAATCACAACCCACCTCATGAAGGAATGAGAATTGGGAGGAGAAGGAGGCACTTCTGTATCATCCAGGTACTGCTGGCTCTGTCCATAGGCATAGAAGCGAGGGGACAGCATGGGATCGCTGTCCTCGTCCAGAAGCTGGCGAATCAAGCGCCCGGCCTGCGGGGAAAGGCGAGCCTCATCTGAGTCTAAGCCGTCTCGCTGCCATGAGGAGAGAGCAGGGATGGGCTCTGGGAACAGTAAGACAAAGGCTGGTTTTATCAGGTTTGTTTTGTACGCAAGACAGAATCCAGGTAACTTTCTAATGAACCTCGGACCTGCTCGTCCTGGACTGTGACTCTTGTCACCAGGCATTCTCTGGTCACTGCTCCCATCTGCCCTGTGTGCAAACCATTACAAAGCCTGGCCACTGCAGGGAACCTACACAAATATAAGTCATCTCTTTGGTGCAACAGAAAACTACCCAAAGGCTGACCAGGAATTACCATGGACTGGCACCAAGCAAGACAATCACCAGCTAGCACCTTTGAGGAAAAAGTTATGCTGGACAAAGAGCATTACTGGCACATGGCATATATATAGCAGAGGCAATTGGATTCCAGAAGAATTTTTTTTCACTTTCAGGATGTACAAATGCTGTAAATGAATAGTGTATTAATGGCTCTCCTATAGGCCCCCCTGTTGCCTGTTACTGGAAATTCAAAGCCTAGGAGTAAGCACAGGTTCTTCTAATCTGCAAGGAAAAGGTGTCCCACATTACCACCTGTTCCACAGGGTGCCCAGCCCACATATTAACAATTATAGTAACATGGTCTGAGTTTCCCCTTTTCTCTTTCACACACAATCCTGCTTGCAGTATGGTAGAAAAGAGAGGAAATCTTCAGCCCCCTGGACAACATAACCAGTCAGAAGCAAAAGCAATGTTGTACAGGAGGTGGTAGAGTAGGAGAGCAAGGGGAACCCAATTTAGCACTGCTGATTAGCATAATAGAGCCCACGGAAAGCAATCGCCTCAATCTTGTGATCACTCCCTCCAGATGCCATAAGGAGTCTAACATTTTGTGTTCAGATAGTTTACTAAGCTGATTTGCATGCTCCTACTTAAACTGTCTAATCCTGTGGTGCTAAGAGCCAGGCTTTGAACTTCTAAATCTAACAAATAGTTCCAGAGTCAAGTAACAAAACAAAAACCTTATAGAAAGCTCCCAGACCAGTCCCAGAGCTACGGACTAATTGTTTCCTGTGCCTCGTGTGTCTATTCTTCATTCACATAGAGAGGGGGCTTTTGAACTTATCAGTTTATGAATAAAAAGGAGTATTTCCTTTTGCTGAAGAAGGTTAATGTTTTCACAGCTCAGAGTGGATTGCATGAGGATTCCCCTGCAGAACCTGTGTGCTGTTTAACATTGCCCCTCTGTACAATTCAGGCAGTGTGAGAGCATCGCCAATGCAGCAGTGACGGGCTCAGTGCTGTTTTGCTTGTGCACATCTTCCAATGATGCTCTCCTCCTTTTGCCTTCTTCCTTAGCACAAGGATACAAATGGCATGCCTCTGCTTGGAGGCTGGTGCTGTATGCACACTGATGTGCTGCCCTGAAGGGGGTGACAGGAGGTTTTGGCACAAGATTCTTGCATAAGAACCCCTCAAAGGTGTTGTGGTAAGAGAAGCACATGCAAGCCTGGCTCACAGGGGCTGCTTCCATGGGATTTGCAAGCCCCAAGTGTAGGTAGGCTGCTTTGCCATGGTTTAGAAAGCTTAGGTAGTCTGAACTTCCTTTGGGTAATTTCTGAAAAAAGAGGTTTTCTAAGCTCTGTTCAGCCTTAGCATTTTCTAATACCTGAAATATTTTGCATCCACTTCCCTGGATCTCTCACGATTTTAGGAAGGGTCTCACAAGATCTTTTGTAGCAAAATAAAGGGTAATACAAAGGGAAAAAAAAATATATTTGACTAGCAGGAAGGAGAGTTAAATGATGCATGAAATTCTTCTAGACATCTCTCACTTCTAATTGATTGAATACCTCTCACCTGCAAACTGAATTTCCTCTTGGAAATTGTTAAGTAACACCTCCATGGGATTTACATAAATGGAATAAACTTAGAAAAAAATCAGGCATATTTAGCAGTAACTAAATTAAGCTCCTACCACACCAGCTAACAAAGCCATTATTAATCATGCATGATGTATGTGACTTTGTCCAAGGTGGATTTAAAACCAGATAGCATGAGACAGTCAGGGAATTGCAATGGCTCAAAGAGCCTCTGATCAAACCCCAAAAGACAGCAAAGCCCTTTATGTAACCTAATTGAGACTGGGGTGTGTCTACTTTGTTGATTTCAAAATACTCCCCCAAACCAGAAAACTCCCATTCCAAAGAAGAAAGTGTTAAAAAGGAGAAGAAAAAAAAAGTCCTAAAAGCAAAATTAAATTTGAGACTTGACAGAAGAAATGGCTGCTATAGAAAACCAGCTTTCTTTAACCCTTGCTCCTGGAAGGCCTGACTCCATGGCTAATTTTGTTTCCCCTGCTGACCATACACATTTAGAAGACAAAACCTCAACTAGACACAAAATGGCCAGACCCCTGAGAGCAACACAGTAATCCATCAAGGAACATATTTAGATATGCACAAATTACAAATTTTATCTACATCAGATCAATAAATGGACCAGAGCTGCAGTCCAGTTGCCTTCTCTCTCCTGTTGGCCAGGAGCCAGGCTTTCAGCTGGAACCACTGGAATTGCTGGATCACACAAACACACAGGAACCCACTAAGGGTAAACTACTGCTTTTTTCTGACAGTGCACAATTAATTAATTCCTCTTTAACAGGATGCATAATATCTTTTTTAAATTCATTTAGCCAAGATAGCTATCAAAGCATTGAGCTTTTTCTGAAGGCTGCTGAACTCCTGGACTGAATGGTTTTGAAGTATCTGCTATGAAGTCCAGTTTTAAAGCATCCATTATCATAATTAATGCTGTCAGCCTTTCCCCTTCCTGCTAACTGAAGAACAAAATCTCAATAGAGATTGTAAACATTTCACCTTTTCTTTGCCACTGACTTGACAGAGCAGGTACACTTACTCCTCTTATCTCTCTTGCTCAGGGAAAAATCTCAGTTTTCAACTCATCTCCACCTTCTTTCCATGTACTATTCCCCCCCCCCCCCCATTTTCCAGAATGCCAGCTTTTCATGGAAAAAAAAAAAAAAACTAAAAATAAAAGAGGGGAATATTTGGCCATCATGGCTGTAACCACTGCAGAGAAAAGGTGAAAAAAAATTTAATGCCTTGGTCAGACTCTCTAGGCATTTCTTCTAGGCATGCCTTTTCTAAGCTGGCACAGAAGCAGTGAACTGTGTTGGCAGTGAGGCTGCAGTCCTTCAGAAGTGCTGCCCTCCCTCTCAAAATCCCACAGCCAGCTCATCTCTGCACAAAGCTGTCAGCCATCTGCCAGGTGTGGCTCTGCAGAGCTCCACAGGCACACAGAGCACTGCCTATGGCAGCACAACACCTCTGCCAACCTGCTGCATAGAGGGCTGGGGAGTTTAATAAACCTGAACCATGAAGTGCTTCACACAAGAAGAAAGATTTATTGTATCAAACTGGTGTATTGTTGGTGAGCTCCATGCCATCTTGCTGACAAAACTTGTCTTTTTTTATCACTACATTGTGTATTGGCCACAGGGTTACTGGAGGCTGCAGGGCCAACAGAGGGGTGTCTGCACACAAATACCACTTGAGGTGCAGCCAGCAAAACACCACAGGCACCTCCTGTTCCCTCTCTGCAGCCACACAGCTCATACATGCTGCTAACACTGCTTTTACACACACCATGTGTCAAACAAACGAGGCCAAACCTTAGCTACTGTAAATTGAAGTAAGTCCAGAGGGATTGAAAAGTCTAAACACATTATAACACCTGAGGTGCTAGTATCAAATGCCACTTGAAAGAATCCAGAAAGACCTCTCATAATGAAATGAATAAAGTAATTTAAATCTCCATCCAAAGCATTCACTAGCTCAGTAACAACCTATTTTCATCTTATAAATAACTATGAAAATATCCTTGTTTGAATACATCAGCAGGCATTCTTCCTACATAGATCAAAAGAATAGCCCAAATACAGCCCTGCCACAGCTCTTCACTCAGTGAGATGACACATCTCTCAGCTAGCAAGCAAACTTTGTATTTTGTTTATAGAACAGCATAACAATCAAAAAACCAATTTTAATATTTTGATGCTATTCAGTAAACAATGTAATGTTTTTATACTTAGCAATAAAAATAGAATGTGCCTCAGCCCCTTTTGATTTCTCATGCTAAAGAGTGTTACACACAAATAAACTGATCAATCTAAGCCCACAGTGTTGAAAAAGAGAAAGCTAAGTTCAGCTTCCCTTCTGCTATACTATATGGATTTTTTCTGCATTACTCTGGGTTTTTTCCATGGGAAAGTATCAATTAAGTCAGTGTCAAAACTATTTGTAAATCAGCTTCACCCTCAGGGCGTCAAGTGCTGCAATACTTGAACTCAAATTGTGTTTTTAACTTCTGCTTTTGTTTTTATTTTTAAACTTGAAGAAAAATGCCAGCTGATTGTTTCATAAGATCTTGTTACTGCAAATTCTGCTCGAAATCTCAGCTACAGAACTTTTTTAAAGTGTCAGTAATCGGGTGACATCAGCAGCAATCACACATCATATTGATTTCCTGAGCTGCCTGCTGACAGGGCCAGCCGCTGCTATGGAGAGCAACATACTTCCAGATTTTCCTTGAGGACAGGATAGCAAGTTCTGGGCTTGAATTAGAAACATTTGGTGAGAAATCTGCACAACAGCGCTGGCCTGTGAGAGAACACTCTGTTCCACTCAGTCACTGCACCCGATTCAAACGTAATCCACAACAATTAGAAACCTTTAGCTGTGGAAGCAGCCCTGGACGTGCCTGCTCCCAAAGCCATCTCAGCTCAGCAGGCAAACCCAGCAGTCAGGTGGGACATTCCAGCCCACAGGGAGGGACAGCACGGTCCACATCCAGGGCAATAAAACTCCCTGATCCACACCTGCCAAGTGCACACCAGGAAAACAGTCCTGGACCATGGGAAATGCACTGAGGCAAGGAGTTCAGAGCTTGAATTTGGCTGGGGCACTGCTCATGCCCCGAGCGCTGCATCAACAGCCTGATGATTCCAACACAAGCCTCTATACTTAGCAGGTGAGTGGGATGCAGAAGGTGGGCACATGGCAAAGTGTGAGGCTGCATTGCAGGGAGCAGGGAGAAAATGTCTCTGTCCTCTCTGTGTTCAGCTTTAGGTAAAGGGAACACAGCCTGGAGAAGTACAGCCAATCTCTCTTGTGTACAGACTTGACTATGAGATTAAAGTTATGGGAAAAAAAATTTAGTAGAAATTACTTCTAGTGTAACATGAAGGGCACAGGGCCTGCCAGCTCACCTGGCAGCAGTTCTCATAGTTCTGTGCCCCTGAATGAGGGCTTTTAAGACAGCTCTGCTCTTTAAATGATGGAGAGCTTGCCTGAGTGACAAATAAAATCTAGTCAATGGACAAGGTTGTCTTGTGTAATTTTGTGCCCATTGTGGAAGGGTCTTTCCTAACATTTGACTGGAGGCAGTGACAGCTGAAGGCAAGTCCTCAACCTGTAATTGTTCTCACACATCCCTTGTGCAAGTCCCAGCAGTTGCCCTGGTCACTGGATGGTCTGGATGTCCATCACCCCTAATATCAGCTCAACTATGTCCTGAAAGAATGGGTAATTTCCCTAGAGATGGACCTGCCACATTTGCTAGAGCAAAGCAATAAACAGCTCAGTGTTAGAGGACATTTGAAGGCACAGTCCTTTCTGTTTCTCACTGAGGATGCAACCAGACCTGTGGCATGGATCCTGCAGAGATGTGTGAAGGTTTGAGTGACTTGGGTTGGCAGGTAAGGAAATGGAGGATGGATGTCCTTGCTGCTAGAGGTGTGGATGGGTGGTACAACCCTGCCCAGCAAAGCCAGTCTCAACAACAGACTCTGCTGTTAGCTACAGAAGCAGTCTGAGAGTTGATGTTAAGATATTACTCTTCCTGGCTGCTGCAAGCTTGATTCCATATCCACAGCTAGGGAAGACTCAGTGTGTCCCTGCTGAGACACAGAAGGCACCATTTTGCTGCTGTTCACCACACCAACAAAATGGTGATTCTGGAAGGCACGCATTTCAGGGGATGATGTCTCTCTCACCCCAGACAGCTGATTCTTTTGCAACTGCCCACCTCCTCCTCCTGCAAAATACACGTGAACAGAAGGAGGAAGGAGCAATCAGAGAGAAGCACAGTCACATGTGCCCGTAATCCTGCGTCATATTTGCAGGGCAAAAGAGAGCTAGAATCCAAACTTAAGAGCATGCCTACTAAGAAGGAGTTGCACCAAAGAAGCAACTTATTTCATACAATGGGAAAGCCTTGGCAGGCAGAGAGGAGCTGTGTACTCCCCTTCATGTGTTCATATGACTCCTATTAGTTATGCAGGAAGGAAAAAAAAGTCATTATTCCCCAAGGTTCACAGGAGGGCTGAAGCCACACATCACCTCTGAGAACACAGACGTGCTCCCCCTGGCTTGAGACCCTGCAGGGCTCTGCTAATTGGCCCCTCAGTAAACATCCAGCAGCCAGGGCTGCCTGGGAGCCCTTCTGTGACACTTTGATCAGCCTGCTGCATGTGATGATTCCACACAGGGAATCCCCACCTAGCAAGCAAATGGAAAAATTCCCTCCTGTGCATGGTGTCTGCTTGCCTGGCTCAATCAAAGGCAGCCATGGCTGTGGGTTTTCTTTACTTGCACCTTAAGTGTCATAACTACTCACCTCCTCGAGGGAAAGGCAAAACATACTAGGTCATGTACACTGGGGAGGCAGGAGCAGAGAACTTCCCTTTTCAGTGTTCCTCAGAGATTGTTATTTTAGAGCAATGAATTAGTTGCACATTTTCCCTCCCTTGCTTTATTAAAACACCACACTGTGTTTTCCTGCTTCTTCACTGTCAAAACCTTTCACTCCTAAAGCATAAACTAATAGAACAACTCTGGCTTGTACACAGATGCATACTGTGTAACTAGAAAAGAGTCTGATCCCAAAACTACTGGACACCTTAATTTCATCTCAATTTCAAATGAAATTAAGGCCATGGCACCCACAGAGTTTGCCCAGATTCCCACTCTTAAATAAGTAAGTGTATAGCCAACCAAGCATGTACTCTGCAGAGGAGAGCTAAGAAATAGTATTACAGCAATTTATATGGCATACAATCAATTTAACACTGCCATTTAAGCTGGTCATCAGAATTCCTTCACAGCATACACAAAAAAAAAAGTTGTTTGTAAGACAAAGTAACAGACAGACAGCATTTTTTACCAGCTGTGCTTTTCAGGTGTGAATCGTTATTTCCAAACAGAGATCGAAGAAAAGTTCTTTTTAGACTCTGAAATACCCAGTTGCTTTGAAGTGTAGGGCAGTCTAGTTTAATTATCACTGACCAGCCACTAAGAAATAAGATATCTTGAAATCCTCAGAGACTTAACAGTACTAAACAGAACATGAATGTAACTTCAAGAATAAAACATTTCATTTTCCACCTCTAAGTGACAATCAAAGTTAGTACCATTCAGTATTTGCTTCCAGTTTCTTCAAACTTTCACTTCTATGTTCAGGACAAAGTTGTTTTTCTATAGTTTTTAGCAAGGGAACATGGTCACATAAAGATACACCCAGCCTACTGAGGTTTCCCTCTCTCCCATTTCACTCACACAATCCCAGCCATCACACAATCCTACCTTCCCAGTTGTTGTCATCGCACAGTGATGTCAAATCCAGCCGAGGCACTTCAGATACAAAGCTGTTTTCCTGATCATCAGCATCTTGATTTCTTTGCAACTTGTTTTCAGGCACGCTTGGATGTTCTTGAATCTTCATACTTGAAGTCAGCTATGTTCCCATACACCCAAGGAAATGAGAGAGAAAGGAAAAAAAAAAAGGGTCTCAGGATGCAGTGGGGGGAAAAAACCCCTGCAAGTTACAGCAGCGGTAAGCTCATGCCTTTAGCTAAAAAGATCCAAACAGACCCTGCTGCTTCCAGCTCCAAATCCAAATCCCTTTCTTGGCGACCCCTGTGTACTAATTGCTCACTCACACCAGTAAAAACATCCGTCCATCTGCCTTCCTTGAATTTTTCCTTCTTTAGAAAGCTACTGCAAGTTCCTGAGACTGTCTGCCCTGACAACTGCATGCAGCTGAGAAAGCCTCCAGCAGTGGAGTGGGATGAAGTGGGAGGGAGGGAGGCAGGGAGGCAGGGAGAAAGGGAGGGGGTGGCTGCGTACACTTCCTACAGGAGCGCAGCTCCTTCGAGCAGCAACAAAATCGCTGCTGCTGCTGCTGTGAGGCTGTGGCAATATGGTGCCTTCTAAAAAGCAGGCACTGGAGCTCCCGAGGCAGCAGCCGCAGCCAGCCAGCAGCGCGGGCTACGTACATGAATGCTCTCATGCAGGCTGTGCTGGCTCAGATCAATTAGTGCCAGCTAAGCTCTGCTGGCTGCACATTCCCCGATTTCCTGTGGTTGTTTTCTAGCTGGGCGTGGGGAGAGCAGAACTATTTATGGAGGAGCTCTGGGTATTAAAGCGGTGTTGCGCAAATCCAAACAGCAGCAGGGTTTGGCATCTCAGCTGGAAGCAGTGTGGACTCTGGGAAAACGACAAAAAATTCACAGAAGCATCCAGTAACAGGGATAAAAAAACCAAAAAATGCAGAATTCTGTCAAGTACATGATTCATCAGCTAGTAGTACCTAGAAGCAGTTGCTGTTTGTCTGAGCACTGTTCCCCCTGCACATAGCACACGTCGTGTGTGTTTATGCAGAAATCCCTGCCATTCCCACAATCCAGGGACACAGTGCGCGTGCTTGTGACAGCGCCCGATGACAGCGCTCCTGGCACTCCAAAATAAATTAGCTGTAATGCCTCACAGAGGGCAGTAGGGAAAAGGAAGTGTAGTGCATGTACATAAACATGTAGTGTGATATGTATAAACCCACCAACAAACACGGAGCTAGATGAATAGACAGGATTATGTTACTACATAAACTATTTGGATTTGTTAAGAACAGCTTAGGCATAATTCTCTCAAATATAGTCTAGTGACTATAGTAAATCTAGTAAACAATCTGTAGATTTTGATCTGGGAAGAAAACAGGCCAAAAAAAAAAAATAACCAGCATTTCTGAACCTATTTTCCTTATGAATCCAGAAGCACAGCCAAATGTTTCAATATCCTTAGCACATGCCACTAAGGCACGTTTACTTGTTTTCATCTGCAGAAAGCTAATAATGTGTTTGGTGCATCTTCTCCCTTTTGAGCAGAGAAAAACCAGTAACTTTCATGAAGAGGGAAAGAAGTTGCCCAGTAAACAAATCATATGAATAAACGTTTTTATCTGGATTCAGTTCCATCAATCCCTGCAATTGAACAGGGTGCTAAATAATCTCATCTAGGCTTCCTTTCCCACAAAAGGTTGGATCAGGTGATCTTTTGAGGTCTCTTTCAACCAGGGCTGTTCTACTGTTCTAAAAATCTGATGAACACCCTAGTATTTGTAAAGAGTGTTCTGCATTGTATTTGTGTAAGGTGTGTATTTCCTGTTCATTTCAATAAATGGCTTTTTTGAAACATTATAACAAAATGAAACACTAGACGATACTTTGCCAAGCACTAATAACTCATGCAGCTTGATGCTAAATCTGATTACAAATGTGTTTATTGTGAGAGGTGTGCGTGGAAAAATGCTAATTCACCATTCAGTATCTTTTAAGCTGCTTCCAGGTTGGGAGGACTTAAATATTTCTCTAAGGTCCATTGAAAAATTTCCTGCCAGGATTTAAATAGTCTGTACTCACAAACAAAGACTGGTCAGTGGCCAAATGTACCAGTTGATAAACTGCTTGTAAATTGCCAGCACAGTATTTAAAGGTTATATTCTAAGGCAAGGAATGAAATAAAGCACTGAGTTTCAAAACAGGCACTATTTTTAATAACAAAGAAGTGTGAAGGAGAGGAACATACCTAGATTTTAACAATTTCAAAGGGAGAAACCTGAGAATCCCATGTCATCACCACTACTGATACTAATTAGAGATAAATGTCTTTCTATGAAGGATGTACAATGTCCTGACTTATTAAGGCTCTTAAAAGATATCTGTATCAGATATAAGGGCACTTCCCAGATAGGCAAACATTTCCATTACACATATATTAGAAAGATCATACTGATGCTTTCTTCCTCCTGAAGTAATTTCAGTAATTGGAAATATTTAAAAGGTGTGCAAAACCAGGCCTGTGCCCTTCCTGCAGCCAGTTACTCTCCTGTCCTTGCTCACTGATGTAGCCTTTAATACAATGAATAAATCATTAGGTGTTCTGAAGAACAATGGTGGTACAAACCCAGGAGACTCAAGAAAGCAGATGTTTAACTTCCTTTGCATTAATGCTCCAAACCAATAGAGTGGTAGATAATTCAGTATTCCCGTCACTTATTTTCTTTTTTGATTTCCTGACACCACCAGCTGCCAAAGAATCGAGTAAGGGAGAACTACTTTGCTTTAGGTATGGATGCACCACAATTTCTTACAAAGCAAAGGGGCAGCAAGTTGATGATGTTGGTAACAGCTGGCAGCCACAGTACACTGCAGATATTACATAAATGACCACAAAAAATATTCAAAGCAGGTACTAGAATTCGGCTTTTTAGAAGCTGCTTCTGCAGCCATGCTTTGCAGGCACCAGTAACTACAGATCTCAGCAGCCTGGGGATAAGTCAGCTGCACTCATTCTCCCTGCTCCAATGGAGATTGAGCACAAAGAGCAGCTCAAACAGCAAGAAATAAATGGCAACAGAAAGACTTTTAAATTCTGATCAGGAGGTTGTATTCTCTTCAATTACATGTAGATTCCAATCAACTCTACATAAAAGGCTTGCTTCCCACACATGTGATTTTCCATTCCAGCCACAAGCAGGAAGCATCCTTAAGCACATTTTAGGGATACAACCTGATGCAAGAACACAGCCATTCTGCTGCCTTCCTCCTAACCTGAGTCATGCCAACACCCTTCTACACTTGTTGCCATGTTGGTATGAATCTTGAATACTACTCCCTTATCAAAACCTGGGTACTAGAAACCTGTGGCTTTCCTCCTGGAACTTAGCTACTTCCAAGAGCAGATTATGAAAGTTACAAAACCACTGAAAATTCATTTGAGGCTTGTGTTTCAAGGTATTTTTACAGTCTCATGGAGAACCAAATCAGCAAAACTGGTAGCTATAGCAAATTCCAAATCCTTTTCCTATTAGCTTTACACTGGAGGCAGGGTGGAAAGAGAAAAGAATAAGAAGAACCTTGTCCCTTCCTCAACCTGAATGAGTTGTTTGTTATGAAACGTATGTCTTTAAGCTGCCCTAAGCAAAAGGCTTATAAGTGGCAAGGAATGTAAAACAACTCTGCTGGAATGTAACATTTTCTTGACCTTGTAATTCCTATATAATACACAATCTCTGGTTAAGATCCTCTCTTGCAGTTAAAATTTTACACTTTAAAACTTTTCCTAAGGTGTAGTTTATTTTAAGGTTATGATTTCATATTTCAATGTATCTCCACCAGGCTAACTGAAAAGCTTTTTAGGAGTATTGCATGGCATGGCAGCAACAGCAGCTTTTCCACATGCAAGTGGGTATGTGAGGAACAAGCTGTTGCAAAATCCCAGCTCTGGAAAATACAACAGCTCACGAGCAAGTGCAAGGGATTACTGACCCTCTGGGAGCAAAGTAGGAGATCCATGTTAGCCCAGCCAGAGAAGTGATCAAAGGCAGCTCTGAACACCCTTTGCAGGTGCTACACATTTCAGGGTCCAAAAAATTTCACCAGCTACCACACAGTTGAACAGAGCTCAGCTGTTAGCAACCTTTTACCTTTCCTGCTAGGTGGAAATAATTCCTACCAGAAATGAAGTATTTCAAAACAATAAATACATAGTGGCTTTTAGTAGTAAAAGAAACACAAGAAGAGTCTAATTTAAAAGCATTACCAGCCTTCAGTCAACTCCTGACAGCCAGAGGAATCAGACAATGGCTACAGCTGCTTTACTGTGCCCATTTGAAATGGATGCACAACTGAGGGAGAGGTGCCTCAGATAACTCTCCCCAGTATTTTAAATGCTTGGCTGTCAAGAGGTTTTTTAAGCAAACCCAAATGAACCAGTGACTGCAAAGGGGTTCAACCTAACCCAACTCCAATCTTTGAAAACACCATAAAGCTAGTGGAAGAAGTGTTTATTTGTGTGTATGTGTGTGTGTGTGTGTGCGTGTGTGTGTGCAAGAGAAATGAAAAGCTGGGGGAAAAACTGCTGCCATCAACATCACATCTCCCCTCCTGACATCCATCCCATCCATCAACTTACAAAGAAGCAGAAGGTGATCCAGTTTGCTACAGATACCTATGTTCAAGAGCAATAGGCTGCAGTAGGAAATGATAAATAAAAGGTCAAATGATTTTAGAGAAATCAAGAGAGACAAGCTAATCTTACTACCCTGGCAGATAAGAAGTCAGATGTCCTGTTTGCCATAATTAATAAGGGAACTTCATGTCACTTAAACCACAGTGCAGACTTCAGCGATCCTTCCCTTTTTGGCAAGGAGGGATCAAAGGGACTGAAACAGAAGCTGTCAGACTCCCCAGTGGTTGAGAGGCTCCCTAAACTATGTAAATAAAAAGCAGGGGTAAGGGACAGAAAAAGTACATGCTAACTCCATTTCTCTTGTGAAAAACAAAACTATATGTATAACTACTTGTTTCTGCTCAACAAAATGCTCATTTAGAGACCACAAAACTGAAACACAAAAACAACAACAGAAAAAATACTAACCTGAGAATGCCTGAAAAAAACCTCATCGTTTTCACTCTCTTTGCTATAAAAAACAAAAACAAACCAACATATTACAAACACAAAACCAGACTTGTCTTGTAACAAAAACAAGCAGGACTTCTGCACACAAAGGCTTTTACATTCCTGCTACTCCCGCACACTCACTAATTCACACAGTAAATTAAGGGACTCTCTGGGCTGCAGCACTTCCAGCTCCTAAACTCTGCATTTTTTTGCTTCCTCTCAGGAGCTACTTGAGAACAATTATGTAATTTAATTCCAATGCCCTTAATTCAAACCTATCCCAACAAATGTAATTGTTGAGAGAAATTGTCATCTTAGGTGAGCAGAGTGAGGCTGCACATCTCTCACAGAAGAGCGAAGCTCAAGGGAAAGGGCTGGATTCCCAACTCAGAGGCCAGGTGAGACAGGCCCTGCATTCCTGTGTGCAGCAGTGCTGGTTCAGGTGCTCCACAGCTCATTTCTTTCCAAGTCTGCACTGAAGGTGCATCAGCACCTTCAGTGACATTCCCATCAGGCTGGGAAAAGAGCCTTGGTGGCATTTGCTGCAGGGCAAAGCCCACACAACACACACAGTGCCTCCATGAAGCTCTGCTTGGAAGTTAACATGGTGGGTATCTGTTCTTTGGCATACATGTCACCCCCATGGCCTGGGTGGGAGATTTCTCAAGCTGTACTACAACCACAGGGAAAGGAAAACATATAAATACAGAAAATAAGATTAAAATCACCTTTCTTCAGATAAAATTTCCATGTCATCAGATCCTGTTCTGTCTATAGGCTTGGATGAGCTAAAGTTTTCCACACTCTGCAATAGAGAAAATATTAAAGCAGTAAGATATATATGAGAAACAGATTCAAGCTGCAGGCCATTAAACAGATCAAATACAGAAAGACCCACCAGGATTTCTAGGAAAAAGGTAACACTCACACTACTGCCCACTGCACTAAACAAACCCCACACTTTATTGCCCATAAACTGCAAGAAAACCCAACTGCTCACTGCTTTGTCTCTTTCATCAGACAACCTCAAATGTCAGAACAGAATAAAGCTGCATGGTACCTTGGCAGCTCCCATTTTACAGACTGACAGACAGCCTAGGCTTGGGAGCAATTCTTTGGTCTGTGCACCTCCTGTAAGAGCAGGCAGCAAAATCCACAGAAACGTCTCAGCAGAACTCCTTTATATTCATGTTAGAAAATCCTCCACTTCTCAGCCAAACCCTTCCTTTGTTTCTTCTTAAACAGGCATAAGAATGAAAAGAGACTGACTGCACAGATGTAATGCTGGGCTAATATGAAAGTAGAGCAAACAATCCAACTGGTTATGACCTCATGCTCTGAGATTTGTCTTGGCCACCATTAAGAACATTAACACTGTTGAGTACTGTGAGGACAAGCCATGTGGCCACTTTGAGCACATGTCAAGGAGGCTACCCTGTGTTTTTGGGCAAGTCCCTCTAAAATAGAAGGAAGTGGGTTTCTGCCCTGGAAACTACATGCACAGACTTCTTGGGGCAGCCTTCTCTCATCTGCTACACCTCCAGCCCCATGTGGTGACACAGGTCAGTCATTCCAGCCTTGCCTAATTTGATTCTTGGAGTCCTACTGATACCTGGCTAGCATGTCCCTAAAATGCAGTTACAAGCTTTTAATGCCTTGTGGTTGGTTTGCTTGGGAGTCTAAGTGGGGCTGACAGTTTCTCCACTGCTGACTTGTGCTTTTGAGCCAGATGCAATCAGACAGCTCAGAGGAAAGCTTCCCCACAGTGTCCTACATACTCTTTCAGGCTTTGAAAAAAAGGAATACTCAGAAAAGGGTGTTTAAGGAGAGACAACATCACGAACCTCTTTACATGACAAAGGCCTATTAGTAAATGCTAAGGTGCATGTTATGTTATAATCCAAGTAGGTAGCCTAATTGGGATTATTATTTGATGTGTAAAGGTGTAGCCAAAAGAAAGCTAAACCATCACACATCATTCTGGCAGTCTCTGAAATGCAAGTATGTAATAAACATACTCATTAAAACTTAAAAAGCAGCTTCTGCTCTGCCAAAACAATAGCACCATGCTCTCTGCAAGATGTTTCATAATGATACTTGCAGTTGATCACCCCACTTTGACATTTCCTAACGCAGAGCAAGCAAGAACTGCTGGTCATCTTGGGCAACATGCTTTTAATACAAGGTTAATTAATTTCACACTCTTTCAGCCTTTGCCCTTCAAGAGATCAAAAAATGAGGGGCAGGGTAAAGCCCAGTGGACACAGCGAAGTTTGAGGACATTTCTTCTGGGCACAGTTGAAGATGTCATGAATGCTTTTCAGGCCTGCAGCGAAAGTGGACACTTCCATCAGTACTTACTTCTTAAATCCTGATAAAAACTCTCATTTACATTGAAACTGCTTTAGACTCCACAGGCACAGAGAAAAAGTGATGAAAAGATCATAAGTACTAGACCTTTGCTTATCTCAAAGTGCATTGCTACAAGCAAAGACAGAAGTGTGAATATGTCTGTCTCACTCTGCCTTCATGAAGTATCACATGGGAAGATTATGGATATTGAGCACTAAATTTAAGTTACTAAATTGAGCATAGTGTACAATTTTTGGCATCTTGCCGTCTTTTGATCATAATGAAATGCAAATCCACCTCTCTCTAGAATCTCTGCACAGGATAAGAATATCAGATCATTGCAATTTTGTGATCTAAACAAAATGAGTCCAAACACAGGTCACACTAAGAACTTGCTTTCAGCAGGCTCTACAACTTAATCAAGCATCACTGAAGGATATGCCCTATAGGTCAGGACAGCATTTTCACACAGCTCTTGCTGTTCCTGTTAACCATGCAATGCATGCTTGGTGCAGGCTGCAGGCACAGCACTTCTGTCACTGCATGCAAACCCTGCGCTGATGCACAGTGAGGTTTCTCAGCTGCTGACACCCCAATCAATGTTTGCTCTGGCTGAGAGGGAAGGAAGGTGAACCAGTTTTATTTTACAGCTTGTAGAAAGAGGAAAACTGTCCTGTGAAGGTCACACAAAAATATGCAGGAAAAGTTCTACAGTATTCCAGATTTTTACAATGTTATAACAAAGTCATTGATGTCTTCAGTAAAAAGTGGATAGAGGGATCACCTTTTGGACCAACACTTCAAAGTGCTTTCCAAATTGCAAGCACCACAGCAAAACACAGGCTTTAGGGAAATGGCATAAAATACCTTTGCCATCTCATTATCAAGTAGTCACTTGAAATCTAGTTTCAGAGCTTAGCAGGAATATGAAAATTAACTTGACATGAACATGAGAACCTGCATCTAAGGTTCAAACTCCTTGCAAGGCTTCTGAAAGACTGGGAAAAAGACCTCTATCCTTTTATGCTTTTCAAAATGCTTCACCAAATTCAAAAGCAAAAAGGGGCAGAAAGAGAAAATGACTACACATGGAGCATCACAGCAGAAATATGACTTCTCAGTTGCCTCATCACAAGGGCTACACGTGTCTGATCCAGTGTTTCCCATAGTCCAAAATAGGCACTGAGGCCCGTACTGCAGGCAAAAATGGCTACCTAAGGGAAACAGGTGTGCACTGAAATAAAAAAAGTGCACAAATAGTGCAGTGTGCTGGCTTACCACAGGACTGTCCTGGTTGTCATTAAGTTCTGAGAGCTTGGTGCTGGATTTCTGCCGTTTTGATTTATTCCTTTCACTAAGGTATCCAGAGCTGGTGTCTTGTAATTTTTCTACATCTTGAGCAGCTAGAATACAATCTTCAAGACTGCTGAATCCAGAGGGAATGTTCTCCTTGTTGACAACTTCCCTAAAAAGAAAAGGGACATTACAGCAAGAGGTTGCTTAAAACACTCTCTCACTACATTTGTGGTAGCAATAGAGAACTACATTATATGGGCTGGTGCAGTTCCAGCAACACCATCTATTCCCTATGAAACCACTATCTCTGGTTCTTCCCAATGCAGCCAAAACCCCACATTGTGCAATGCTAAATCCCACTGAGGAGCACAAGCCAATTGCATACACCTCAGTTGAAAAAGCTGTGAGGATCCATGTTTGGGATTTAATTCACTTGCCACTAAACCAAACACAGAGAAGCCTTCACATGGAAGCTGGACTAGCCCCTGGCTGCTTGTGCAATTTTTATAGAGAGTATGAAGCATATTTTCCTTTGAGACACGAGCTTTTAATTTAGAAAAGTGATTCACAGCTGCGGTCCAGGGATCTCCTTTGGTGCATGACACCGCATAATTGGCCCTCTTACTCATAACTCTCAAATGCAAGAGCAGGACTGGGTGGTGCTTTAGCCAAGTGCTTGATTTCTATTTGGGAATTACACAAAACATAAAAGGGAATGTACCTCTGCAATGGTAACACAACTGCCAGGACAGAGTTTTGCTGTGTTGGGAAGAGGATGGGACAGCCAGCCCTAAGTCACCACGTGATGCACTCACTGGGACTCTCTGGGCTTGCAGGGTTTGTGCATGCTTACCAGAAGCCTGGCAAATGGCTATCTAGCCCTGCTGCATCCTTCAGCAGGCAGCTTTCCATTTGGAGGACTACTTAACCACTTGTTAAGTAGTCCTCCCTCTACTTTGCCCAGCAGTGAAGATGCACATACACATCACTACACCATGGGAACACGAGAAACACAAGGTGTCTCATTACCCTGCTTGCTTACACTTGACACTGAATCTGGAACATTTGCTCACTCTGTGTGGCTGTCTTACACAGTGCTGTGCAACTCCAAAGCCTGCTTTCATGAACAGCAGGAGAACTCATCTAGACTCGACTGGTGTGATAAGAAACCAGTTACTCTGCAGTATCTGGACAGTGCCAGCATGGCAAGTATTCAGAACAAAAACAAAACTAGAAGGTTCCAGTGACTTTCTAGATGATAGACCTCTAGGTTTAGTTGGTGGAAAAGAGATACAAAGAGGTATGATAAATCTCTGACTAAACTTCTAAGATAACACATTTGCCTTTGTGGAAGTTTTTACAAACCCTTCAGCAGACCAATTACACATTCAGAGCCTGTAGATCATTTAATCTTCAAAGCCTGGGAGTTCACCTATGTGATTTTGTGATAAACACTCTTCCTGCCTGTAGTCCCATTTTGTGACATTACAAATCCTCTTGTGATCCATCCATCACAAGGCAAGGAGATGAAGTCACTAACAATCAAAAAAACAACAGAAGGACGTTTTGAAAGGAATTCTCAATTTTGATAATTTACCCAGAGAAATTCCAGCAATCTGATCTAAGGGAACCAGGGAAAACAATCTGGACCACAGCCAGCACTCAAAACTTCCAATGTGCTTTAAATCCTTGGCTCCAGCTTTCTGGACTCAGCCTGAATGACTGTCAGTCATATCTAGAGGCAGCTCTGTAACTCAGCGCTGAAGAAAAGCCCTGCAGTACTATATGCTTCCGAACACGTACACTAGCCAGGCTTTGACCTACTTACCTGAGGAGCCTGTCAGCAGGGCTACTTAACAAGAAAAACTACTTTGGAGCTGCTGCCAGATACTTTGGTGACTTGCAAGAGCCGATTTCCCAGGCCACCTTTACAGATTATTTTGATTCACTGTGAAAATAGTGCCTTTTATTTTTTCTCTTTTTTTTTTTTTTTTTTTATACTACAGATTTTTTGTACACCAGCAGCACTGACACATTTTGGGAACTACCACGGATGCAATACTAACACGAGGTATTGATGGCTATGCACCTGTATAAAAGTAGCTTCATATAAGAAGGCACAGATCCAACAGAATTTGGGGAATTCAGCGCCCAGGAAACAACAACAGAGACTAAATGTTTGTTTTGTAATCAACCTCAAATCCTAGCAATCCAATACTGCAGTGAGGCATACACATTCCTTACAAGAACTAGTGCTGTGTTACAGATAAACACATGAGTTGAACCTCGTCTTGTCTGTGCCACAGTTTCTCCAATACAGCTGTGCTTTGTGTAACAAGTTGGTTAAAGCTGTGGTGGTAATACATTTGTACCACACAACAGATGTCACAACTAGAGGAGTATGAATGGAAAAACAGGTATTATCTTCACTCTTTGACAGATATTTAAGGAAATTCACTATTAAGTCATGCTTAAACTTGGTGTAATAGGGCAGATAAAAAAAATCTTAGATTCTGATTAATCAAAAGGAAGATTTTTCTAATTTCAGACAAACTCCCAAGTCTCCTCACTAAACCCAAACGCAAGCTGTGCCTCCACACACAAAAGTGGAACTTAATCTCATTTTTGAAGACATTCTGAATTCAGAAAAGCAGCTGAGCCCAATGTTTTTATCCAAAAAAAGTTAAAGGCAGCAGAGCCAACTTCTCGGGAAATTCCACTAATGCAACAAATCCCGTAAGTCACCAATTCCAAATACTGTAATTAAAACCTTGACTGCATAACCCCCCTAGATTCTTATCATGCTTTGCCCCACTGCACGATCCGGCAAACTCTACATTTCCCAGCTCTGACTGATGCAACGGAGCTCTGCATGGGCACTGCAGTCTGGGCAAAGGTCAGTGCCTTGATAAGAAGAAATGACTGGGGTAGACTTAAATATACTTTCCAAAACAAAGAAATCAGGCTCATACATGTCTCTGTTTCTCCGGGCTTCCTCCTGCTCTTTGTGGTGCCGCCTCCTCTGCCTGGCAGACACATTAGAAGAGGCTGAAGATGTCCCGGATTCAGAGTCCTCTGAACTCTGGCCGCCTGAGCCATGAACATCAAAGAGATGCTGCTCCACGGCTGAGCGGATTGTCTTCTCTAAATACCTGTCAAGCCGAAAAATAAGGTCAATTGAGCTCAAAGATTTTGTGGAGCTCCCTCTCTGCAACAATAAATAAAACAAGGGTATCTGTGGGTTATGTTTTCTTAGGATGGCTGCACAAAATGTTTCAGCGCTACGACATATGCAAAGAGCAATGCCAAAATCTTCAGATACCCACTGGTTCAAGTCCCTCAGAATAGCTGAGCCTTCCCAATTAATATTGCTCTTTTTATTTCTGGGAATGCCTGAAATTTCAGTAAAACATCTAATTTTACTTACTGCAACTACAGACATTGGTGCCTCACTTTCATCCTCCACTTTAAAACCCCTGCTGTGACAAAATTGCATTTGATACCCAGCCATGCTGACAAGGGTCACGTCTGTTGTGCAAAACAAGCTCAGTAAGGCAATGGATCACCAGCAAGAAGGTGATTCACTGCTGTCTCACAGAGGGATGACAATATGCAGCAGCTCACTGTGAACTCCTCTCATACATTGTGACCAAGCATGGGTTTTGTTCTGAGTTCATGCCATTTTACACTTCCTTGGGCCACATTCTTGTGCATCCACAGCCACCCTGACACTGCTGTGAGACCACCCTCACACTCAATGGCACTAAGACGCTTCCACACAAGCCACCACAAGAGAGTCCCTGCAGTTGCATCAGTTAAAGGTGTGGGACTACTGGAACTTTCAACACAAATGAATTTTTGATTTGGTATTGCCACTCTCTTGTGATATTCCCTTCCTTCCTTCCTTCATCAGAAAATTTTTTTTTTTCCAAAGAGATCATACAGAAACACATTTTTGTGTACATCCCCATCTCATCTCTGTTTCTCACAGTGCTTTAAGCAGTCACTGAAGAATGGGTTTTTCAAACTTGCATGTCTGAAGTCCATGTACGGCTTCTACTGTTTTTTCCGTAATTAAAATATTATTTCAAGATTTGCCGGTTAATTTTCAACTGAGTAGCTACAGTATGGGAATCTGCGCTTGGGCTTATTTCTCCTTTACAAAAGCTGTGCTAAGTTGCTATACTTGAAAGCCTGCTGAGACTGCAGTCCTGGAAAAGTCAGAAGACCTTAGCAACTGCAAAAGCCCAGATGGTTTAACTAGACAAGTATGTCACTATTGACAAAGATCAGTTCTGCAAACCCATCAGCCATTGGGAATTCCCAGCTCCAGCAAAGGAGCCAACTCATTTTAGCTCTGCTCCTCCCAGTTACAGCAGTAGGGTCAGGTCACGTCCTCTGCTGGGATGCAATAGGGAGCAAACAAGAGCAAGAAGATGACAGGGTGCAAAAAAACTTCTCAAAATGCGCAAGTTCTGCCTAAGCAAAACATCACAGGCACAGTGAGCAAAGAACCAAGGGCCTGAGAAGTTTTCAGGAGGAAGTGATTTATTATCATTGTAGATTAATTGCTTTGGGAAACAGTGTCTCTTTATTTGTTTATGTAAGAACAACGCTTAAAGAGAAATCAAAGAATAACCAGCAATACTTTAAAAAGCTCCAAGAAAGATAGCTACAAAATTGTAAAAGACACTTACTCTTCTGTAGCAGGAACATTGCTACTGACTTGTGATACGTGGGTACTGTACAAAAGAAAAAAAAAGAAAAATAGATCTTAATATCAAAATAAGGTCTTAAAATCTCTTGCTCTTTGAAGTGCTAAGATTCAAAGGTCTGAGCTGTCTCAACAACAACTGTGTACACAGGTCACAGGTTTTCCCCTTAAGGAATTTTCACTCCCACTGTGACGTGGCATATTTTGACAAGTCAATATCCTCAACAATTAATTTCCCCGTCATTCCCATGAAATAGGCAAAGGTCTAACAGCAAGTATTTCAACCTCAACACATTACAGATTTTTTTTTTGTGGGCTTTCTGCTGCTGATGTTTTATTTTCATGACAACCGTCCTTGTCTTTTGAAGCTGACTTGAAAATATATTCACTTAATATTTAACTGCTCTCTCTGTTTAACTATTCTCTCTTTGAACATGCTCAAAGAACATATTCATATTCCTTGCTTCACATTTTAAAAAATAAAATCTATGCATGCTTCTCTGGTTTTTACCTCAGTCTGTTATCAGGCTCAGGAAGAGCTGACACAAATGTAGATGTTATCACTTGCTGTTCAGAGCCCTTCTGAACAAGCTGACCTGGCACAGGTGTCACTCTTTCTTCCCTCTGCCAAGCTGAGTCCCATCCTGCCCCTTCTTCATCCACTGGCTCAGCTGACTCAGCCTTGCAGATAAGGTGACACTGCCTTTTCATCCTTCCTGCGACCTCCCTTAAGTCAAATAAACTACAGGCCTAGGGTTTCATTTCAAATTATCGCCGTATCAGCAGAGTACAGCTGGCTGATAAATCCCAGTAAAATGTGGTCAGGGTACAAAAGCCAAGCTGGATGCAAAAAAGCCACTCATTGTTTTCAGTCTTCACCAGTTTCTCTCAAATCATTTCATTGCAGAGCCATCAACAGCTGATTTGCCTTTGCTACCCAAAGGTTTCCTCTCTGCTTCCCCTGAATACTTTGCTCTTCACTGTATGGGGCTAGAGCCAGCTCAGAAGCTGCAGCTCTCTCAGATAACCACTCTGTGGCTTTGCTGGCTTGAGTGTCCCTTGGGCAGAAGGCAGGCAACAGAGGAAGAGAAGGATAAATGAGGGGCCACTACAGCTAATTTAACAAAAGCCACAAACCAGTGTGACTCCTCCCCACAAATACCCAGCTGCAAATCACACTTACAGCATGCTTCAGGCTGAGCTGGTGTGCTTACCCAGCTGTAACCACACACACATCCTTGCCAGTCCCAGCCTCACCCTGTGCTACTCTCCAGCCCCAGCACAGGTCACTGGAGCACACCAGGAAAGCAGCCATGGACTTGCCAGTATGTTCCACATTACCTGAGCAGGACCTGAGCAGTTGTGACAGGCAGATCATTTCATGGAGACATGCAAACAACTATTACTGCACCTATTATTACAGATAAAATACCTGCATACAGGAAACAAAATTTGCAAGATCACACTCTTCCCACATCTAACATCTTGACTATGAACTATGGGATGGCACTGGAATTTGAAGTGCACATTTCAAGCTCCCTACTTGCTTTCTGGTTTGCTTACAGGAACTATGTGGCCTCTTCCCAGCCCAAAACTACTTTTTAAGACCTGGATGTTAACATATCTCCCATGAAGACATATTAACAAGTAAGGTGCTATTGTGCTAATGTGGGCTAACCCACACTGTAAGACACAATTCATGTGCTTGCTACAGCTCCTACACCCATGGAAGTATATTAATGCTGTATCACCTTTTTATAATATTACATGCAAGCCAAACTGAGTGAGGCTGTCTTTCATATCATACTTTTCTTCTCTATTTTCATGCCAGGAAAGTGATACTGGAGAGGAAGAAAGGATTGTTTGGATTTTAGCTTTTTAAAACATCCGTAGGATATAGGTTTATTTATTTCTACCAATACAATTTTTTCTAACACCCAGTACATTCTAATTCATTGTGTGCTTTAGTTAGTTAGTTAACTACCTAGTTAGTTAACTGTATACTTTACTAACACCAATTCAGTTTTAAGTATATTAACTTAATTTTTAATGATGCATAACAATTAATCTGTATCTAGAAAAACCCTATTCAGACAATACGGGTTCTATAAGAAAGGCAGTAACATGGTGATTTTCAAACTACTGACAAATAACGAGGAAGTATATATCCTATACATGCCAGCTGAGTGGATGACTACAAAATGAATCTCTGATATTCTGATTTTATTGTACTGAATCCAAGCTTATCCTTAGCTCTTGTGCTAAGTTAATGCTCTTTTATTAGCCCCGTCTCAATAAGATAGAGATTTTAAAGCAGAGTTTTTCTAGATACACTAACTTTCTTTTAATTCCACAGTTGGCAACTTTCCTGCCTAGTTCATTAAAATTAATTTAAATGTGTTACTAAATTGCCTTACTTACTCCCCACCAACGTTTCTTACACGAAAGAACTTCCCATCCAAAACAAACGGCGGAGGGGAGAGTTACACAGTGGTTTTAGGATCCGAGCCTTCTGCAGGACAGAACAGGCACTGCAAGAGCACCTTGGCAAACCCAGGCAAAGACACCACACTGGAAGGATTGCAGAGCCCAGACAAGCAGGCAGGGTGTATCCTGCGGGGTTTTCCAAACTTCTTGGGTGGCAGAAGCCGCTCTGCTGTTGGATTTCTGGGGAGCAGGCAGGGCGAGCCATGCCTGAAGAGCCCTCTTGGCTCTTGTGCCCGCCTGCGCAGGCAGCTGCCCTGCTCAGCCGTCATGTGGACAATGGAACTCCTGCTCTGCTCCAGTTCATTATTTTCTCCTCACAGCTGCTCCATTTCACTGATACATGCAGTCAATTATCTCCACAGCTAGATTATCTTTATTAGATTATGCAGCTGCTGTTGCAGAGCATGCTGAGAAATAGAAATCTCATAGAAATTACAGGTTCTCCTCAGGTGACTGAAGGCAGCAGGACAGCTTCCCAGTGCCGGGGGACTTTTACTTTCAGAAAACCTGCATAAAGGCACACAGCTGTTTGAAGTGCTATGAACTTTTGAACTGATTTCTTATGACCCTCATGCTTTTCCATTCTGGGAAGTCTGACCTCTAGCACTTCCCAGTTTTGTCTAACTTGTTTACACAAGTCTTTTGCTCACTTTCAGAGGTGCTCTATCAGCTCTAGATAATGTCTTACTTCACACGTAAGGCAAGCTCTTACTGCATGGCCTCCTTTCTTCTGTTTCAGCCCCCAGGACAATAAGGTGCTATCTTCCATCACCATTAAATCTCACCTGCACCCCCTAACTAGTTCTAAGTTTAAAAGATGTACACCAGAGTGAGAATTATCTCATGTAATGCCTGCAGCTTGTCTGGTCTGTGTTGAGCATCTTGTGATAGCAGATGTTGGATATCAATGTCCTTACTCCTGATCTATTTCATTCAAGCCACTACTGAGCAAAGTATCTTAGCATCTAGAAAAAAACAGCAACAAAAAAACATCCAACAGAGCAAACTAGGAAACTGAAATACTGGCGCATAGTGCTTTCCCAGACTGGGTTTTCATTTATGAAGTAATTTAATTAATTCTTGACAATACCTAATGGCCTAATTCATAAGCTGCACCTGCAGACTAAAGTCACCTGTTGCTGAGATGTATTTATAGTCCATCTGCTTTATTCAAGAAGCAAAGGTAGCTTTTGTTTTTGTTTTTTTATAAGTCAAGCACAACAGTGAGAAAGTCTCAATATATGCAAAAACTTTACCATTTTGCTGTTCCAGCAAGGTTGAGGATGTTTAAATGGCTTTGACATAACAGATGGGAAATTTCTGAAGTCCTGAACATTGTATTTCAATCCCTGATCTAGGAAGTTCCTATTCATAGGTATTTGTATGGTCTAAATGCTATCCACTCTCCACACTGTGACATGCAATACTGCAAACTCACGTGGGATCCATTTTAAGACAACTAATACATTTGACACACTTTCACCACAGAGAAGTGTTGTGATGGCATACAAAATGTGAAAATAATGAGCTTAAAAACAAAACAAAAGGGGTGTGCTCTTAGTTACTGGGATGTTCCATCACACAAAGCACATGCTTTCATTATTTTCTCAGCACCTCCACACTTTCACAAGCTCAGATCAAATTATCCCTCCTTTAAACGTGGTAAATTATTTTTTCCCTACTTAGTAACTACACAGAAACTAACCCCAATAAAAGCAACTTTATTCAGGATTCCTAATGTTTCTCACTTGCACCTCCTTTATGACAGATGTACACTGACACCTACTGCTTGGAGCAGAGACAACCCTGCAGGGGATTCATAGAGGCCCCATGATTCAGCTCTGTGAATTTGCATGGCTGTGTCCGAGCAGGCTGCCCTGCAGAGCAGGGAAATATCCCCAGGGAGCCTCAGCCCTGCATGGCAGCCAGGCACCAGAGCAGGGACACCCAGTGGCCTGGTGGTTACTTTCAGCCAGTGCAGGTGCGATGGACACGAACACACATCACACTGTGCACTTGGGATCTCTTATGGCACATCCCATGGAGGGAGAAGTGTTCAGTGTGAAGGTGGCCAAGCAAATTTCTGAGCAGGTGTGAAATCCAGAGCAAAGTTTCCCAGTTTCTTCAGGAAAGTGACCTGAGAAAAACAGCGTAAAACACCTTGCCCAATAAACTCCAGGGTAAGAATACCTGACCTGTAGTATTTAAAGAGTTGTCTCAAATAAAAACTGTTAAAAGTTGTACTGAATAATGCCTGCAGGAGTACTTCTAGGAAAAGAACCAGGCAAAACTGTCCAATGCCTTGCCTGGCACTCATGGGTATTTAATGCAATCTCTGGCACTGCTTGTGATGTCAGGTCTCATTGCAATTTAATGCTCTGAATGTTAACAAGGAAGCTCCACACCACAAAGCTTTTGCTTTTCTCCCCTGTGACATCGCTCTGGCTTATCTCAGGACAGGGAGCTCCTCTGAAAGCATCTACATGACTAACATCACATCTAAGGCACACAGGCCAGCGCAAAGCATGCCTGAAGATTCCCTGTCTTCTGAGAACTCACTGCACACAGAGAGTGGAATTGTGCTTACAGGGGCTTGCTGCTTCATTACCTGAAACTGCTGAGTGTTTCTCAGTTCTCATTACTCAAACATCCTGCAGCTGGTATTCACAGCTTCACTAAAGAATTATACAAGGAGCACTTTTTAACAATGTCAACTCCCTTCACCACAACGTTTTGTTATTACAGAACGTTTTGGAAAGTAAATGCCCTTCAGGCATGACTCCCTGGAACAATCAATCACCTAGCAAGGTTTTCCTCTTCTTTTAACACTACAGAAATCCCCTTGCCTGGTACTGAGCACAGCTGAGCCAACAAATTATCTAATCAAGGACTACAGGGAGGGAGAAAATAACTGGCCAGCAGAAGGTGAATGGATTCAAACCCAGGTCTCTCAAACTGGTCAAGCTGGCACCATCCTTATTATGCCCAATGAGAGAGGGCTCCAGCTACGAAATTAATAATTTTCTGCCCAAATAGATTAATAAACTATTTGTACATATCCTCTCTTGCATCAGTATCATTATTAAGATAAACATCCTCTCTTCTCTGTCTAAAACTCAGGGGGAATATGTGTGCTCTGGTTAATTTCTTAGAGTAGCCAAGATCTCCGTGCTCTTTTCTCCATCTTGTAAGTCTTCCCATTTCTTTAATCACCCTCACAAACCTAAAGCTACTGGAACATGAGTGACTTGAAAGTGTTTAAAGCTCACCTGTCTATTGTACAGGGGTATCCATACTTCTAAGTGTACTGAAAATACTTCCTTTATACATCCACTGTCATATGAATACTTCAACTTAGGTATTTTTATCCTATCCCTTTCATCCCTCCATGAACAAATATGTTCACATCTTTTTTTTTTACCCCTGGCACTTCCAAATGTGAGCAAGTCCCCTTTCAGGGCAAAGATTTTCATTATTAGACCTCAGATATATGACTTTATTATTTATCTTATTATTTCTTTTAGTATACATCTTACATTTATGCTTATCTTTATAAATATATATAAAATATATTTTATATATATACATATGACAGGAAGATATTTTATAAATATATCTCTATATCTCACTCCATATAATATCTCACTGTTACATATTTTCTCCTAGAGGACACTGCCAACCCATTCGCCCTCCTAAATTTCTGTTCTAAGTTCAATTAATGAACATGATTTGACTTTATTATGCTAGTGGCTATCAAGGAAAAAAAGTTCATGGCACTAAAGGATCTCCAGCACCAATCCCCTTCCTTTCCTACCAGGAATATCCATAGTTCTCACCTCCTCCCTACCCATGTTTAAGTTCTAGTACTCATGCCCACTTTTTCCATATAGATGGCATGATATAAAACATTTTGCTGACATCAGACAGATGAGGTCCTTTTCTTCCACTCTCTGGAAGTCTTTTAAAAAATAACATGGTTGTACTGGTGTTACCACTCTTTACAAACCCATGTCACATTTTGTCTCATTTACTGCTTACTCTCATACTGCTACAGACTGTTTATTCCCTTACAAAGTAGCAGTGGTGATAAAGTCTTGACTTACCCACTACTGAAAGGAAAAAAAAACAACCAATCAGTGTTATTGGTGGTGTTCTGACAGTTCTGACTTAAAAGTTAAGACCTTTGGTGTTTGTCTTATAGTTAAAAACATCAACCAGGGAAACATCTCGATTGTTAGCTGACATGGTACAGCACTGAATAATCAAGCCTGATTTGATCCTACTAAAATTGACCAATTGAGGGTGTGCTGGTTTTGGCTGGGGTAGAGTTCATTTTCTTCCCAGTGGCTGGTATGTGGCTGTGTTTAGGATCTGTGCTGAACATGAGGTTGATAATACAGACATGTTTGTGTTATTGCTCAGTGGGACTTACACACAGCCAAGGCCTTTTCTGGTTTTTGTACTGCCAGGGAATTTAGGGGTGCATGGGAGGCTGGGAGGAGACAGAGCCAGGCCAGGTGACCCAAACTGACCAGAGGGATATTCTAGACTGTGTGACATCATACTCAGTGTATAGGGTGGGGGGAAAAAGCAGGAAGGGATGTTTTCAGTGATGGCATCTGCCTTCCCAAGCCACCATTACATGTGACAGGGCCCTGCTCTCTGGAGATGGCTGAACACCTGCCTGCCCATGGGCAGCACTGAATGAATTCCTTGTTCTGCTTTGCTTGTGTGCATGGCCCTTTCCTATTAACCTATCTTTATCTCAACCCACAAGTTTTCCAGCTCTTACCATTCCAGTTTTCTACCAAATCCTGCTGGTGGGGAAGTGAGCAAAGCAGCTGTTTGCTGGCTGGGGTTAAACCATGACAGAGGGACACAATGTTCCTTCCGTCTGGCAAGAGCCAAGCATTATGCAGTGTTTGGAAGCTAAAGAGCTCTTGTTCCCACTTACTTAACTAGTTGTGTAATTATCTATATGGAATTACTGCATTCACACTGCAGTGACCGCCCTGTGCCCAAATATTCATGATTCACTTGAAGGATTACTTGAGCAGTATTTCAAGCTATGTAAGTGTAGCTAACACTTGTAGTAATAGAAATAGATTTGACCATCAAACAGCTAAAGCAGACAGTCTTCCCTGCCCATGGTGTGAAATGCAATTCCTACATATGTTACACACAGCCTCTGGGGCAAAAACCTGAACTTTCAAAGTTACACAGAAAAACTGGCCACCCACTCAAGTTCTCAGTTGTTGAAGCACCAGGAATCGCCCAGCCAGCCCCAGCTCTCCTGCCAAATTAGCTGCACTTGGCAACTGACCTCAGGATTTCTGATGTGTTACAAACAGAAGCAAGACTTACAAGCTGTTCCCTTTATTTACAAGTAACTGTATCCCAGCAATGTTACAAAAGCCACGGGCTTGGCAAGAAGCCTGTGTATCAAGGTGTGCAGCTCCCTCTCTGCTCCTACCAGCCATTTCTTCCCTTCCCAGCTATGTGTTTACTCCTGACTGTTCTCCTCCTATTTGCATGACAAATTCCCATGGAAACCCATCCCTTCATTTCAGTGGACACACTCAGTCTTTGTTCCCCCCCCATAAGCCTATATCTCTATTTAAGATGTTCAAATTTGCTCCCTTCCTCTCAGAATGTCCTGCTTTGGCATCAGTTTTCTCAGATCCACTCCTTGTTCCCCATCTCTCCTTGGTGATCTTGACAAGGTCAGCCAAAGAGAATCTCCTTCATGGATCATCTTTCTATAATCCAGGAAAGGGCTTGGAAGGACAGTTCTGAGCAGTAAGACAGATGGAAATGTAATGAAACCCTATAAACATTTGAAGGTCTCATTTAGCCAGAAAGAAAAACAAAGGGGCAGACAATTTTCAATGAAAAGATATGCAGATTTAAATGAGGAAAAATTTGAGACAGGGGAATGTATGTATGCAGCTACAAAATGATCTCCTGAAGGAAAAGGCAGAATCTTCTTTGACAGTTTGGAGCTTTTGAGGCACAGACTGAGTAACATCTGCACAAATGGATTGCAGGGAATGACAGTGCATCAACCCAAAGGCAGACAGGATCACGCTGCCAGGCTAGTCCATGAACAATTCCCTGACAGACATTTCTGCACAGCAAGCATTGACTGCACTTCTTCTATGCTTCATGTTAGAAAAATTCTTTAAGAAAAAAAACCAAGCTACAAAGATAAACAGAAATATATGCCAGAGATTAACAAATTTCAGACATCACTGTAAGAATTCCAATTATCACTGTTCTCACAAAAAGCACCACTGGGATTTCTTTTTATTTGTTTAAATTCTGTAGAGATCAAAGAACCCAATTATAATATCTGGCCCTTCCTCCTCTGCAGCCCTTCATTGTTAATTGCTCTGGCTCCTGTTCTTCCACTAAGCATAAATGAAAGCACTGGAACTGAGCCTGCTACTGAAGCAAGCAGAGCAAACTTCCACAGATGTCAACAGAATTAGACCCCTTTTACAAGCAGTGACTTTGCCCTCCAGTTGGCAAAACAAGAAACAATTTGTTCAAATGCAGCATGAGCACCATTCCCTCCAGTGAGGCTTGCTGGGTACCCAGGCACTCTCCTGCTTTTCTAGGCTGCAGCAGGGAACTGGATGGGCTGCTGACTCACCATCTGGTTCCTGGTTTCTTTCTGAGCAGCACATGCTGCCAGTTCCTCATATCCTGTAGAAGCAATCTCTCCTGTGCCTGCAGATAAGCTACTCAGGCATCTAAGATACGTAACAAACCAAAGAAAAGAGGAAAACCACGTCCATCTTGTAATAAAAACCTTAAACCCTGGGCCTCCTCTCTAAGTACAAAAGAATCGCAACAGAGATTGTATCTACAAAGACTCATGCCACTAACTGAGCAATAATTACAAATGTAAAATGAATGCCCACTTTGATTACAGTCTGTTCAGCACTTCTGAACCCCTCCCCACATTTAATTCAATAAGGAGTCAATCCCACACAGAAAAATGAATGAAAACAACAGAGTAAATACCTCACGTAGAAGGGTGACATAGGCCGCTCATCTTCTTGGGAGCTAAAAACAAAATATATTTTGGAAGTTAGTATGCAGCTCTGACTTGTATTTGCAGCTCAAAATACTCTTAAAAAGCAGAGACAACAAAAGTGAAACTGTACCCATTACAGAGCTAACACTTCAGTCTGTTTTGTCCTCTGGCTGACGCATGGAAGAAAGCTTTAAGTTACTTTCCTTAAATCCTGGCAATCCAACTCATTTCCCAATGTCCACAAATGTGGTGTAACAGATCTCCTGCTAGACAGCCAGGAGTCATTCTGACTCTGCAACAGTGCTAGGGCTATTCCCATAGCAACAATCAAGCATTTTGCCAGGAAAACCAAGAGCCCTTTGCTGTCTGCTGCTCCAGAATTAAACAATCTGCCTATTAAAGCCAAATTTGGGAAAAAAAACCAAACAAACAAACAAACAAAGGAAATCTTGAGTAACCAAAGAAACAACTATGGCCATAGGTGTATGCATGAGGCTACCTATTCCCCAGTTTTACCACTCCCGTGGAAAGTTTATTTGAATTATTTTTCTGTAGGTTTGAGATCAGGGATTGCAACTGGCTGGTGTGGAGGTCTCCTGACAAAATGTTTAGTTGTGTTTTAGTCGTCAGCTGGCCTGGCCCCAACATAAGCACCTGGCAAGTGACTTACCAGCCCTGATGCAGCTCATTGTGCCTGTGCTGCGACACAGCATCACACATGATCTCTTGGATTTGGAAGGATTTTATTTATTGGCTTATAAAAGCTGCTCTAAGCACTTGATAAAGGGGAAAGGAGCATCTCTGTAGGATTTGCAACTAGGAAATCAAGTACTCAGGTACTTTCTGCAGCTTCCATTGGAGCCAGCATGCAGCTCCCTCAGCAAGGTGAGCTGAAACTGGTCTGCAGCCAGGTAAGTACTCTGCCCCACACTGCACAGAGCCAGAGGTAGATTCAACCATGGCTCATTTCCAACCCAGCCAATGTTAGAACAGATCCACAAATATGAACACCAAATTCACGGAGGGGAGCAGAGCATAAGGGAGAAGGCAAGGCACAAGGGACTCAAAAAGGCAGGCTGACAAATAAACAAGCCAGTGCTCCAGAGAAATAATCACAGGGATTCAACCCCCCAACTAGAATATGGAAAGATTCACAAACATACATCTACAGAAAAGACCCTCAAGGACAAGATGCAGGAAACCTAATTTGAGGGTAACACCAAACACCACAGAGTGGAAGGAAGAGAAACTGCCTCTGAATCAGTGTGGCCTGCCAAAACTTCATCCCCTCTGAAAGGCAACAGTGCCTGGACAGCTTTCAGCAGCTCCCCAAGAAGACTGGGAGCACAGCTGCCAGTGGGAACCTTGCTGCCCCTTCACCAGCCTGTTTTCAGTGGCCTGGACAAGCTGCAGTGCCCAGGGCTGCTGCTGCTGCTCCCAGAGCCAGGCAGGACACAGAGCAGTGCACAGCAGGGGGAGAGTGCCTGCCTATCAGCTGAGGCTACCAGCACCTCAAGAGCCTTCATGAGAAACTGCTACAGATTTGAGACTGCCTAGAAAAGATTGATGGAAACATGGAAATACCCATTACTGCCTTCCCTGAAGACAACCTGCAACAAAGACATGGGTAGGAACCTCTGCTAGGTAAGGCTCCCTCCCCTGATGGCATGCAGTCTCCCAGCCTGCATGCATGCTATCACTTTATTTGGCACTCACTGAATATTTTTTAAGTGTAAAGAAAGCACTTTAAACTCACCAAGCTGCTGATGAAGTTGTTTGCTATGTTCAGTTCACTGCATTAATAGCTGTACTCAATGCAAACAAATCCAAGTAGTGGACAGAAAACATGAAAAATTTTTTTCTCACATAAATGAAAGTTCACAGTGCCATGAAGATTTCTGTGCATTAATGCAACTTCAAATGACACCACCAAATGCTGCTTTATGTACAAGTGGCAGCTGCTGAAGCCACACCAACCATGTTTTCTTTTCCATCATAAACACCCCTCCCTCTTTCAAGGTTTGTAATTAACTTCCAAATCAAAGCAGCACAATCATACAAAGTCCAAATAATCTTTTGCATTTATGCTCCCAACGTTTGTTTTGACAGAGCAGATGGAAAAGTAGTATTCAGCAGGGACTCTGAATCCTCTTGCATTTCCTTCCCTTTCTTCCACAGCAAATGTAACTGGATGCCTCTTAAGTTCAAGCAAGTTTTCTAACTGCATAAAATTTATCAACCCATACAATGAAATTGAGGGCAAACAAATATTTTAAGCCCATTAGCTGGGAATGGCAGAGAAGGAAGCTCTTACAGAAGTCAGAAACCAAGTATCACTTTCATTTAGATCAAGTGTCAAGATTTCACATGGTTGGTAATAATTGTAGCTGTGCAAAACCTCTCTTACTCAATAGTGGTTCAATAGTTTTACACGTGCAGCAAATGAGCAGTAGCTGAATCTGGGGTGAAGACCTCCAACCCAACTAGTATGAAATCCAGACTTTTGACAAAACCATAAAAATATTCTAAATTTCTACCTTGCCCAGCAAAGAACTTATCCATTAGACAAACAGGCTTAGCAGTGAATTAAATTTTGGGGGATTTTTGTTTGGTTGGAATTATTTTATCCTCAAAGTTTTGTCCAGATTTACATATGCTTTATGTTCAGAAGGCATGAAATAACTTAAAAAAACTCCAGTTATTTATTCAGCTATCACTGATTACCTGGCCAAGCAGGTGAGTGCAAAATACAGCAGCCTCTTTTCTCAAGCATATAAATAGCTCACCTAAATCCAGGGATTAAACAGAAATTAATCGCTTCCATGAAATACTTGGGAGATTACATGACAACTTCCTTCCTGCTAAAAACCAAAACAAATACCAGCCAAACTAAAAGAAAAACCAAAACAAACATAAAAACCCACAACAAACCACACTTGTTCTGTCTATTTCATGGGTAAAGAAGTAATATTACGTGTGTTTGTGACCACCATTGAAATAATAATAAGTTTGTAGGACTGGAAGGAACACCAGTTTAGCCCACCAGTTAGTTTAGCACACTTCGGGATTGTCAGGCACATCCTTTCTGTTTTTGAAGAAGGAAATAGGAAAGCTTGGGTGAAGTCTAAATGTAAAATGATCAATCTCCATTACAGAAGGAGAGTTATCCTTTTTTGCCTCCCTCTTTTGCAGCAGGAATGTTACAGGCTATGTTACAATCACTTTTCACATTCTGAAACAGGTAATCATGTTTTGGTTTTTGTTTTTTTCTGACGTCTCATAGAACCATGGAATTGCTGAGAGTGAAAAAGACCTCTCAGAACAAGTCCAACCTTTAAATCATCTTGCCCTGCAGGCAGAATAAGGGAGGTGCTGAGCCTGTTGCAGAACACCCAATTAGACGGAAGTTTCCCAATTTATTTAGGTGCATAAGGAATACCCCTGTCCCAGCCCTGTCCTCGCTGGCCTGAGCTCCCACTGCAGGTCAGAGTGGCTCGGGGTCCTTCCTCCTTCTTTCATTTGCACTTAACCAGCAGCAGCTCTTCTGCTCCTGGCACTGGAACCTCCCTTACAAAGCTACTGCTGCTTTCCTACTCCACATCTCTCTTCAAACTTAAATGGGACATTTAGTCGATGATATTTTAAAAAAATACTCCAGATTTCAGCTTTGTGGGGGTTTTTTGTTAGATTTTTTTTTTCTTTTACAATTATGAAAATGTACTTTGACTCACGGGTCAACATTTTGCACCAGAGATGAAGGGCCTAGACACTGGCAGGGTCTTGCTGCTCAGCCAAGGTCATGTTTTCCTAATGCCCTGCCAGAGGCTCTGTTTGTTCTGACCTTAAATGTTAGATAAGGGAATGGCTCCCTTTCGATTCTACCACAGAAATTCTCCACTTTGAAAGAAATGCATCTAGTTTTTAGTGAGAATTACTTTTTAATGCAAAGCAATAGCTGCTTTTATTTTTTAATGCAATCAAACAAAAAACCAATGAAAAATTCAGTGACATCAAATTATTAATAATATCAAAAGTTAATGCAGGCTTTGGAGGGAGGAGAAGGAAGGCTATGTTTGGGTGACTTCTGAAGGCTTCAAATTTATCTCCCTCTTGTTTTTTTATCATCATTCAGAACACCTATGCCTCCTTGGATTAAAAGATTGCAACTACTGAAAATTTAAACAATATTGTTTGTTTACTTATTATGACATTCAACACCAACAACACTAAAAACAGCTTCAAGGAAACATTGATTTTGAGGCCACAATAGTGCTTTTTGCTGAAGGTCTCATCTTATTCACAAAATTTTCAGCACTTTTTCACCTACCCAAGTCATTTCCCCATAAAAGTTATTTCAATGTTGCAAAAAAATGCAAGATTGAAACAGCTCATGAAAATTTATTGCATGCTTATTTTCTCAATAGAGCTATTTACCCATGGCTTGTGCTTCACAGCAGTGGGTAAAAGGCAATGTTTTTGCAAATGAGAAATAGCAGGCAACACAAGCTTTTGCCTTCAAATAAATCCCTCAAAATAAACTTCCTTCAAATAAATACTGAGGCACATCATGCAAAAGAAGAAAGAATAATACCATCCTTGATGCAAGATTAACCATAAATTTAATCTAACATCATAACACTGCAGCGATACAATGGTCATCACTAAAGTCAGGACCTACCCTCAATCCTTGAGCAATGCCACCCTTGCTCTATTTCCTTAAATGGAGGGGGAGGAGGGAATGTCATATATGCACTGTTTAAAAAACAAATGCTCAACAGCTATTTTCCTGTGAGAGTTATTTCCATGCCAACATTTCCATTTTCCCTGAAGATTGACTTTAATAAGTCAAAACCATAACGTGTTGTTTCAGATATTTATCTCCAGTCTTCACAATAGTTGTGCTTACATCTAACCATGCATACCACTGAAAAGTAAGTAAGCTACTCAGCAAATGAGCCACACATCAAAATCCAAGGCTGACAACTCAACTTTTTTATTCTGAACTTACGTATTCTGCAAAAATATCATACTATGCAAAATATCTCCAATTACTTGGGTGCGGGTGAACTGGTTTAAATATTAAACTCCAAAGGATCTCCTCATCTTCCTCAAAGCTGTTTCTTCAGCATGTTATTCCTAAAGATCTCTCAAATAAATTACAATGCACAGGCATCTATCCAGAGGCATAACTGTGCAGGCTGTATATGAGGAGGCTCTGAGACTGAAGCATATTACCTGAAAAGGAAAAAAAGCACACTGAAGGCTTTTTGCACACCTCCTTCTACTTCAAAGCAACATTAGAGATCAGAGAAGTATAGGCTATCCCATGGCAAGCTGAAGTGAGCAGAACTTCTTGCTGATTAAGTGCCACTGTGAGCAAGAGGCAGATTTTCCATTTATATTAACATACCTGAATATCCCGGAGCCCTTGACAGCATAATTTTGTGTAATTATTTTCTGCTTACTATCCTTCTAGATTGCAAATGTGTTTATCTTTTATAAAATGACGTCAATGTTAAACAGCTCACTTTTGTTGTTTTACTTCTTAAGCTAGTTGGGTCTTATTATGAAAGATGGGGCAGTGTCTTTTCTTTTACTTGTGGTTTGGCAATGGTCCTCACTAGGGTAAAATCAGAAAACGGCTCAGAAAGAGGCAGAATGAATGTACCAGCTAAAGTCTCACCTCTTCTCAGAATTTAACAGTGAAGTTGCATAACACACACATACCTGTTGCATTATAATGGAAAAGAACTGTTACTAGGTAACCAGTGATTTCAGTTTCAGGATTGTTTGTTAAAAGCTTGCACACTTCAAATAAATGTATCTAAGAGGCCAGTTTTTAGGCAAATATTAATATTTTCTTGCTTAATCAGGTGGACACCCCAAGACAAACACCAAAGAAAATTTCCACACCAATCTCCTCTTTTAGTCAGAGCCTTCCACCCCTGTGGTACTGAGGAAGAGCTTCCACAAGCTCCTACACTCACCATGTCACAGCTGTGACAAGGGGTCAAATCTGAGCTTGGAAGACAAAAAACTCACATAGCATTTTCTACCAAGCTATGACTCGAGGAAGATGAGAACCACAGGTTTAAATTTTTCTTAATTCTTCCACCAGAAGAAAAAAACCCACCCAAACCCAAAGCAAACAAAGAAAAAACTAGATTCAAGTTCTCTGCGCCCTCAGAGAGCATACTTCACATCCATATTCCAGAATATACTTCATTAGGGCTTGTCAAGCACTCCCAGTACCTTGGATAGAAAGTGATAGCAAAGTCCAAAAGATCAGACTTATTTACTTATGTACAACTTAAACACAAAAATGTTCACAAATCTGATAAAGAGAACACAGCAGCCACCCCTCCCAAAACAAACAAAAAAGGTGGAATACAGCAGTGTTCTCAGGCTGAACTGCTGGGAACTTGTGAAAGATCCCAAATGAACCAACCAGTAAGGTAAATCAAACAATCCTGGTAACAATCCAGACAACTGCTGCTGTACAGGTTAGAAACTGATCAGTCACATTCCCTGTTGCTTTCAGATGCACTTGCTAAAAATATTTGTGATGGCCTCACTCTTCCACTACCTTGACTTGTTAAGCAACAGTGGCCACTGATCACAAACAAAGCCCAAGTGTGCACCTGCCTTCCTTATCTCCTACAGAAACTGGCAGATATTACTGGAAAAGGCAGCCACAGGCCTCAGCTTTGCACAGCTGTTGTTAAATCTGCAATACACTGAGCTAAGAATACATGAATCAAAACATGCATTAACAGCATTAGTAACACTCTAACTAGGAAGCTGGGATACCAAAGTGAGCTAATGCTATTTTGAAAAGATGGTAGCCTAATAGCAATAGAAGAGACAGTTACTGGTGGGTAAGTTGTTGGAAAATCAGTGATGCAATCCATGTGACATTCACCAGTGCCTTCTACAGTGCTTGGGCAATATACTACCTACTGCATTCAACACATTTGGCCTTCCACCTCTTCCCATGCAATGAAACATAACCCTGACATCCCCACTGTCACTCCTTCACAGCAGGACACCATACCCATCACATGCCCTTCCACAGACATCTATATATAGGATGGCACCATTATAGTCCATATGGCTCTATGCAAGCACTTTGCATGATTTTCTGGAAGACAGACTCACAGCTCACACAAATCTGGGTAGACACAGAGCCCTTCTCCCTCTCCCAAGTTTCACACACCAGCTACACACTTGTACTGCTTCAGCACAGAGGGTTTCCACGGCAGGCACAGCACGGCCAGCCTCATGGCCCCAAGGAGAACATGGAGCAGAGCACCTGCAGGAGATGGGCAGGGGCAAGTTCACTCACCCAAGAAGGGACCCAAGTGTGATTACTGCAGGCAGCTCATTCCCTTCCTTGAGAGAGAAAGACAGATTCTTTCAGCTTGGCATGTGTCCTAAATCACAGAGCCTGAAGAGTGCCACTACTCTGATTAAAGCCAGTAACAGGAACCATGCACTGCAATTTGTCCTCAGCTTGAACAGCAACATCAGCCTGTGCACCCCACAGCAAGCACAAACATAGTGCTATCCATGCTGGTACTAACCAATACTGGAGGTATCAGCTTTCCTGAAGCTGACAAAAAATGCTCAAAGCCAGCGAAACTCTGCCCTGAGGGAGGGAAGAACAGGAAAATAAAGGTGCAACCTGGAGAATGCCATTGCAAAGGGATCTGGCAATCTATGCCAAAAAAACCAAGGTGCTAAAAAGTACAGTACACACAGCCTAAAAATAGATCAAGGAGATGGAAAAGGAGCCAGAATTGCGTGAATTAAACAATTTTAACTGAAAAACTCAAAAACAATCCTGTACCACGCTTACGGCTTAATGGAGTTTGAAGAAAATGCCTAATTTTTGAAGTGCTGACTGCATCTCTAACTGATGGAGACTTAGTCCTTGCAACAACAAAGAGATTAATTAGAGCCAGCCTGTGAAACCTATCTTCCCCTGGGGTGAAGAGTCAAGAGCACAATAACAACCACTTGTTCCGACCACTGATAGGACAGACAGATATTTGAAAGGTTAAAGATATTATGTGAGACTGGTCCTTCAAATAGAAATGATGCACCGTGACCACTTCTTTAAGACATTCAAACCATATTTCTGTTTCTCTGCAGTCACCAACATGGAACCCCATGACTGCAATAGTGCCAAAGAGACTTTTTCCACACCTACCTGCAGAAGAGCCTGCACTTTATCAAGGCAACAACAGTCTGGGCAGCAATTTCAGTTACTATTTTATTGTGTTCGAGTAAGCAGCAACTCTGCAGCTTCTGCTGAAACAGCACCACCACAGTGCTGATATGGCACGGTCAATTTTTTACTGTTTTGTAGATTACAGAAAGATTGATATTCAGGCCATTCAAATACTACTAGGGGAGATATGGACTGCTTAATTTTGAGAACTGAACGAATAGTAAAACTAAAAATAAGAATTGGATGACCCAGTGAAAGGGCTGTGTACACACCTCCCCGCAGCGGGTCTGTGCCCTGCCATTTCAGAAGCCTGACTGCAGCTGTCCCTGCCATAGCGTGGCGGGAGCACATGCCAGCACAGGTACTGGCTGACAGCTGGTGCTGCAGGGAGGTGTGTGCCGGCACCCTGGAAACACCCAGCCCTTTTTCTCCGAAAACTAAACCTGCCGCCCGTGCTGCGGCAGGCGGGGTGTGCGGGCTGCCAGCCGGAGGAGGCTGTGCGCAGGGGCCGCGCTCCCGCACCGCAGCACCGCAGCACCGCAGCCGCCGGAGGGATGAGGATCGGCATCGCCCGGAGCCCCAGGGCTGGCCGGGGTCCGTCTGGCCCTGGGAGCTGCTCCTACCCCGGACAGAGAAATCCACAGCTCTGTGGATTTCGGGGCGCTACATCGAACCCCCATCTCCGCCCGAGTTCGCCGGAGATCTCCCACCCCGGAGATCCGCTATAGCCCCACTTGTTGCACGGCCGGGTATCCCACTCCCGAGCGGGCACCCCCGCTCCCAGGGCGGCCCGAGTCCCGGCTCCCCGTGGCGGACAGCCCGGCAGAAGCGCCGGGCGTGCCCCGGCTGGACACGTACCTCTGCAGGGGCATCACCTCGCACGCCATGCTGGCCATGGAGCCGCTGCCCGCCCGGCCGCCCGCCGCGCCTCTCGCCGCGCCCGCAGCGCCGCCAGCGCTTGGCCGCGGGGAGCGCCCGGCCCCGGGGAGGGGCGAAGGGACGGCCGGGCCCGGGTTGGCGGCTGGCGAGGGCCCGCCCCAGCGCCCGGAGCCCCGGCCCGGCCCCCGGCTGCGACACCCGCCGCGCCCCCGGTCCCTGCTCGCCCCACCGGGCTCGGCAGGCACAGGTTAACCAAAAGAGCCTTCTGATGTCCGCTTGGTTCTCGGCCTGCAGAAGATGCCACAAGCTCAGACCTAATGGCTCCTTTCAACAGAAAGACTGCACAAAGTCTTCTGTATCCCCTTCAGTGACCCACCGCCCTTGTCCCTGAACTCGCCCAGAGTGCAATGCAGTCTCTCCCGAGCTCCGCTCCGGGGAGGGCAGGCGCGGTGCCCCGGGCACCCAGAGCCCCGCAAAGCTGCACGACACTCTAGCGGGGCTGCTCTGGCTCTGCCCTCACACACCTTCACCATGGATCGGTGTCTAACAGGGCTGGCAAAACCTCTGAACCTGACCCCTTCGTGCTGCGGTACATACTACCGCGGTTTGAAAGGTTTGTGCTGTAGCTGGCCACCCAGTTCTGACCCGCTGCAAAGAGAACTCTTCTTCCCTTAATATTCCCGAACTCATGTTCACAGTGGACTATTCTCAAGCACTCCTGCTTCTACATCTGTGGCTGCTGACCAAATACTGCTCTGAAACAACAAATCACAGCATTCCATTAGGCAGAATTTTGGGGCTGGGAAGAGCGGTAGCAAAGGCACCGCGCACAAAGGGTGTGTTACTTACCAGGACACAGCAGCCTCTAAAATGAACACCACAAAATCACTGAGGTCTTGCACTGAAACATTTAATAGTTACTGAATGAGCATACTCAGAGTTTTACTTATCAGATTTGCAGCTCCTCTGCCCAATAAGGCCCGAGGAATTGCTCTCCATTTCCCCCAACATTGGACAGAAATGCTTCTGCTGCTGCCCTGTCTGTGAACAATGTTATCACACTCCATACTTTGTGTGATGGGGAAAGGGATGATCCTAATCTGATAAAGGGGACTAAGAGTGTCCTTTCAACACTTTAGGTGGTACAAACATAATGGCACATATCAATCTTCAAAAACTCAAGTCAATATTGGAAGTACCGCCCCATTCAACCCTAGAGGGGATTAGTGCTGGCTTGGGAGAAAGCTGAGGCAGGAGCTCAGTACCTGTATGTTTAACACTTCTATAGAGATGTAGGTCATGCCAACTAAACATGAGCCACATCAGCTTTCCGGAGAAGCAGCCAACACTCCCAGGTTAGCAGAGGGTATCAGACATTTCACAGGGATGCCCAACAGATCCTGGCCCTTGCCAGCAGGGGCATTTTCTGTCAAAATCAAGAGCGGTGGGCATGCAGCCTCAGAAAGCAGCGGCATGGAGTAGAGACACGGGGGTCAATTGAGACGTGGCTTTGCTTCAGTACCCTGAGCTGTTTAATATCTGCTCCTGTCAGCTGGCTGACTGGAAGAAGTGCTTTAGTAATGCTTCTGCCCACTGCCTCAGCACAAGCCTGTTCTGCTGTGACAGTCACGCCAGGCACAGCACAGGGCCCCTTTTTAGGAAAGTCAGCAACGCTGATAAAGCACTCTGCCATCATGGATCTGGGCTGCTCCTACCCATTGCAATTAAATGAGTATCTTGATGACTTCCTGGTAAATTAAATGCACCATATGTGCTCATAAGCAACTAAAACTATGAGTGAAAGATTTTATCCTGATAAATAAAACTACTTCAGTATAAAACAAAAGCATCTTGTACTATTTCAACAGTTTGACAATAAATCAAATTGACTTTTCTTGGCCAGTCTTTTTTTTATGCACACACAATTATTCATAGTTTATTACACTTCTATAAACTGAGTGTTACCATTGGGATGCCATTAAAAAAACTTAATTTTCCACATTTAACTAAGGATCCATCTATATGGGCAAGGAGTCAGGGATCTCCAGAGCAGCTTGCTGAATAAACAGAAGTGGAATAACTCAAATAGCTGCTGTACTATTAATTTATACACTAGCTATTCTGTCATAACTTCCATGGGACTTGCTTGTATAAATAAGCTTAAAAGTACTAAGCTCCTTGACAAAGAATTCACTAACAAAAAGAGATCCTGTAATAACCAGAAAGATTAATTTATGGATTAGCATCAGTGAAGAAGGTTAGCTTGTGGCATCATGCTAAAATTAACCAGATGCCAACAGTAAAATTGCAGAGCTCCTTGAGCCCTCAACACCTTCAGATCCACCTTTTGTTTCTGTTCTCTTCTTTTGCAGTCCCCTCAATGGGTATCAGCTTTCTCCTTTGCATCCTCTTATGTCTCTTTCAACACTGCCAAAGCCATCACAGCTAAGAAGGGGTACAGGAGCTCATGTTTCCCTGCACCTATTGGCACACAACTTCAGCAACTGTTGAAAGGTGACCAAAGCTGAAAAAATGCTAGCTGGTTGCTAGCACTGCTGGTTTCCCAAAGGTTTAATTACTTTCAGAGCAGCTGCAGACACTGCAACAAAAGATTTTAACATGGAGAAATGTCAGAGTGAAAGTTTTAAAACTCCTTTTGAGGACTTTGGCCAACCATTGGTAAAAGTGGTAGTACAGGATGCATGTCACCTTAGGTCAGTTCACACAGTCTCAAAGGGCCCTTTGAATCTCTCAGCTGCTACACAAGAACACAAATCTTAATTCTTCACCTTCCCTGTTCATGTGTAGGGACCACAAGTGATTTATTTGTGGCACAAAGCAGGCAGACAAAAGCTGCCAGAAAGCTGCAGTCTTATCTCCAAACAATTCCACTTCCTTCACACAGATGTCGACGGTAAAATCAACTTGCTATTTGTCAGAGGCAGGAATTCCTACCCTCCCCTTGCCCTCTTATGCCTTTTTTTAACTTGCATAAACTCAGGCTGGGCTAGCACACATAAAACCTGGAAATATTTTGGTTTGGATTTGCTTGTACTTGTTGCATTTGTTCTCCCATGTTACACAAAGACAAAATCTCTTCTGCAAGTTCATATAGTTCTTGCATTTATATTACTCAGAAAGGCCAAACTCATCTGTTGGCACCAACAATGCTCCACAGAAGCCCTTTATGGTACCACCAACTACAGGAACAGAGGATGATGGAAAACCATCTCTCAGGACAGGCACAGCATCCTCTCCACTGACTGTCTGCTTCCTAGTGTACTGAGAACACTTCAGGAAAACAGACAGCAAATAACAATAAAAATGATAAAGTCCCTTGAAGTATCAACACATACCACCACACTTCAGCACCTACACCAAGGCAACACCTGTGTTCAAACTATTTGATTTGTAAATTTCTTACTGAGTTTCAACAAAGGGAGAAAAACACTGGCAGGAACTAAATATGAACAATCGCTTTTCTCCATCAAAGTTGAAAGAACAACTGCACGTTTGGGAAGGAAGTCTCCTGTCAATCATCATTACAGAAGTGCTTTCTCCTCTTTCTTTCCCTTTCATACTTTGCTGCACACCAAGTAATTTTCTCAGCATATAAAGCAACAAGAGAAGAGGATCTGTGAGCAGCACCAGATGATACAAGATATGTGATCTAAATAATGGATTTTATGAGGATATGGTTGTGTCTGCCTCCTGAAAAACAGTTATCCCTTGCTTCAGTGCACAGTCATACATAAATCAGACACTATTCAAAAATTAAAAAAAAAAAGAAAAGAAAGGCAATCTTTCCTGGTCTGACAAAATCTGAGGGCTTTTAGGATGCTACTCAATACCATCAATTTATTCCCACAATGCTTACTAAGTTATGCAATATTTTCCCTCTGGCAGAAACATGAAATGCAAAGGAAATATATTGTCAGACTGAAAATTACAGAATGTACTTTTCAAAATACTACCAATACAAAATTAAAAATTCCATTATTTATGTACTCATACTTACATTAGCAGACATTTTCCTCTTTAAGGTAGCTATGCATATGAACATCTGCCATTATAAAGGATAAATACCCTGGAAAATCTCCTGCACGCCAGAAAACTTGTGTGCACATATGAAATAAGCAAGTCACACATAAATAGAAACTGTGCTTGGAAACTGTGGCCTTCAAGTCCAAACAAAGCAGACAGACAATTAAAAAGGCCCCCTCCAAAAGGGCACAAACAGGAAGAAAGACCAACTAATACGTTAAAAGCATAATTTAGTGAAAGGGGACTCCTCAGAAGGGTTTAAAAGTAGTAATGGTGACTTTGCAAAGCTGGTGCTCAGCACTGTTTCACTTAAGGATGTTTCAATGATTTGTAAGTAAAAGTCAAATTATAGTGGTGGTTATTTTTATGTATGTATACTGGTATATTTTTATGTATGCTGGTGGTTTTTATGTATGTTGTGTGCAAGCCAGCATTAAAACTTGCAAAATCTGGAAACTATTTGCAAGATGGGGGTACAACATCGTACTTACAAGCCCAGAGTGACTGTGTGGCTGAAGAAATTATCATCATCCTCAGAGACATCAACATGGATATTACATAAAAAGGTGTGTTATGTCTGTATTTCCTGCTAGGTTTTGGTTGTTGCAAAAGACTTTGATCAGTTCAAGAATTCCCATTTCCAAGCAAGTTGTGAAAAACTGAAGAGTGCTAAGACTGAAGAGTGCTAAGAAGGGCACACAAAAACTAAACCCACACATTCAGTGCTTTTCAAAGAAAATCACTGATGAATGCAAGAAACATTAATACTTGACCTAGTACTCACAAACTGATGAAGACTCAATGGTTGGAAGTCAAAGATTGGCAAATTATGGCTAGAAATTAAGACATTTTAAAGTGGTGAGAATAATTAACTACTGATGTAATTAATCAATAATTATAGTGAATTTTTAACGTTCTTACAAATTTCAGTTGCCTCCATTTAGGAACACCAAGTCATATACAAACAGTCTAGATGGAATTTGCAGAATTTTCTTTCTTATTTTTGTAACTGATACTCCTCTTGTCCAAAAGAGGAGCAGGATGCTCTCAGCTGACTTCATTTTACCCCTTTTATTTTTGGCACTGGCATAGAAATACAAGCCTTGTTGGCATATCTGTGGAGAATATACTAGTTTTTGCACAATAGCTTTTCTGTTCCCTCCTGCAACTCAGAGGCCAAATCACCTTTTAAACATTTTAAGCTACTTTAAATCTGTTAAGGAGGAACCATATTCCAGAACTGTTCTTTAAACTTGCAGGGACAAGAGAAAAGTACACACCAAACTGAAAGCTTCTCAGAGCTTCAGGTTCTCAGCATTCCTGATCTCATCCAACAGATAAGCACATAAGTTTCCCATTGCAAGGGACACCTCATGCTCCCTGGAGACCTGGATTTGCTGCTGTGGCTTCCCTTCATTAAACAGCAGTGTCCTTTGCAAGCACTGCCACACCCGCTTGCCCGCTGCTTAAACTTGTTCCAGAGGACTCTCACCCCACGGGATAGCCCAGAAATTATTTCTTGGCCTTCATCCTGGAGAAGGGGGAGGATTGGGAGTAGGTTCCTGAAGGGTTTCCTGGGAAAGCAATAAGCGATGAATGGTTGTGCCAGCTAATCTGCTGTGGGAACAGGGTAAAGCATGCTGAGTGACAAGGTCACTAGGTTCTTCATCTGCACCAGTTAGTGCAAGTGCCAGAGCATGGGAGAGCAAGCAAACAAGCAGCAGTCCAGTCTGGCACAAGTTATTTTCAAAGCAGGCTTTCTCCAAAGCTTTGCTAATCTAATGAAATTCCTAAATTTTAGTGACCAATTAAATTTCTCCCACTCTTCTAAACTGTTATTTCTTTAAAACACTAAATTGTTTTTTCTACAAAAATGTTTGCACAAAAGCTTTTTAAAAATCCAGCTGTTTCAGACCAATGAAAATGTCATTGAAAATTATGAAGAATAAGCATTCATTTGTTAGCAAAAATGTTTTAAAATATTTAAGTGAGTCCCTGGTGCTTCCTCCATGATTTATATTACCTACCACCAAAAATATCACTGCTTTTACATTTTCCCATCTTCCAAAAACATCCTTCCACTCCTCTACAAAATTACTATCCTTTGAAGTCCATACCTCTGCACCCATCATGTTCCCTGCTTCCTAAAGCACCTTCAAGTGACGTGCTTGTAGTCCACTCAAAAAACAAAGATATGGGAAGGGGCTGAGGAAAGCAGAGGAACAGGCCACACCATTCACGTTTGCTGCACATGGCTTTTTACTCCACTGAAAGATAAACTGCTGTCTGTGTTGGCAGAGGAGGCAGTCAGGCAGAGTCACCCTCCAGAAAAAACCCTCCAGGAATAGCTCCTCTTCTCCAGCTGACAAAGTGACTGAAAGGAGTCCCCCTTTGTACCAGTGCCCCAGTGGCCGGCCTGGCTCCAGGAGAGCTGGTGGGAAAAAGATGACTCGGCAAGAGAGATGGACTCTGGCAGGAGAGATGGACTCTGGCTGGGAAGTACTAAAACAAGAGTGAGCTGGGTGAGAATAACTCCACTCTCTGCCTAGAGCTGCAAGATGCATCTGCCACAGAAGCAAGGGAGATCCTGCTAAAAGGCAACTCCAGATCCATTAAAAATTGACTGCATTTGAGCAGAACACAGCCCTCTCAGGTCAGCCTTGGGGCTTCTTCCTGTGCCCAGCTGTGTGTACAAAAGAAACAACAAATGGTTGTTTATGCACAGCCAGATACAGAGATACAGAGGGCTTAATCAGCACAGCTCACTGCTGTGCCCCTCATTTGCAACATCAGCTTTGAGCCTAGCTGCTCTGTACGTGTCCAGGCTGTGCAAACACCCTTCTGTCCCACTGCAGGACACTCCTGTCAGGACTGGCACAAGTGGATGCTGCAAGAAAACAAGTTCACCATACAAGTTCATCATCAGGAACATTCAGAACAACGTGGGTAAGGTCTGTAAGTTTTCAACTTCCCAACCACCTCTCAGAGTCTTGGGAAAAGAACATATTTTTCTACTCAAGGAGCATACATCCAGCAAAAGCTAGCAATATTTTAGAGGAAACTTTTTTCTGTGATGCTCCATAGCTCTGTTAGACAGTGGTCACTTGAAATATTTTCTTTTCAATGTGACGCTTTCTGAAGTTTCAGGATGGGATTTTTTGAAGGAAACATTTATACATTTTATAAAATATGTTGTAGTGTTTGTAGTGCTCCCAATCATTTTACAGTGGCTAGAAAGTTCCTAATCATAATGCAGAACAATAAAACTATTATTTTATTAGATATTAATCCCTCCCTATGTGATTCAAGCTTTCTGAATGTACAGAGCCTGAGACTGTGAAAGGACCTGAGGAACTGGTGGTGGAATCTTTTGTTTCCAGGAGTCCTGTCAAAGCCTTAACAACTAGAAGTAATTAACAACCAAGCAGTTTTTGGTTTTTCTTTGCAACTACCTAGTGGCCTCTCTATGCAGGCACCTCTAGCACAAGCACACTATTTCAGCAGGTGCATAATGAAAATAAAAGCTTTGGTACAGGAACAGAACTATCTTCACACTTCCTAACTGCAACCCTCTCTGGCCAGGAGGAAGGCACTGAGCCAATGTGAGAAGTGCAATTTGTAGATAAGCAGTCAGCTTGGGATCATCCTCCTCACAACAGATAAAAGGAGAGGAAATTTCATGTGGCCACTGACCATGAAAGAGAAGGATTTTACAACGCTGAAACAGCTCGGAGCCAAACCGATGCAAGCAAAGTGACAGCAGCAGTGAGTGACAATTCTGCCATGCCACGCTCAGCCTCTTCTTATTAGAGAGCCAGCTGACCACTTTGAATAAAAATATACATGTGTGTCATAGGAAGTCACAGCTGAAGGCAGCAGCCTACGCTGCAACGTGCTGAACACAACGTCCAAACGCGCAGCTCTCCCAGCTGAACCGGGAAATTGCAGCAAACAAACCTGACTGAGAACCCAGTGACCTCTGCCTGCTGATCTTCCTGTGGGGACTGCCAGCAGGACACAGGCCCAGGTCCCCTCTGGGAAGGAATACCTCACAGCCTCAGGTGGTCAAAAACTGCTGGCTCTGCACAGCTAACGGAAAAAGAGCACTCTGTGCTGAGCCTCCCTTTCGGAACAATGGACCAGGCACTTCAGCAGATAGCCTAAGGAAGTTACAGGAGAGGGAACTACTTACTGTTGAAGTAAAAATAAGTCAAGTCACAGTGCAGAGGCTTTGTTTCTTCCCTACTTGCTTGAAACACAGGTTAGTGATGGGTGTCTTGGTTTATAAACACATGAATATTAAAAACACAAAGATTTCCAAGGTTAGCCTACACTCCTTATGATTCACTGTGTGTTCTCCAATAAAAGGTCACATATTATTTTGTTTAAAAATTACTTAAAAATCATACAGATGTTTGTCCTTTATTTCCTCAGCACATCTATTATGTGGCCCAGTTGGTATCAGAAAGCCATCAGCTTCATGAGATGTAGGGACTTCTTCCTCACAGCAAAAGCAGATAACAAAATAAAAAATCCTTCTAGCTGAGAGAGCCATGCCTGAGGTACAGAAAGGGAGTAATTTTTTTCCAGCTTTGTTAGTCAATTACTGTGAATTTACTGTAGTCTCTGATTTCTAAGGCTGCTGGATGCTGTCCCAGGAAACAGGAAAAGCTAATTTGGCTTGGCTCATGGACTGAAAGAAGTTTTGTTTCCATATGCACATTATGACAATAAAAGTGCATATGTGCCTTCCACCTCAAATAGTCACCAGATCCTTGTTTTATATATGAATCTTCTTGCTTACAAGATGAACCTCCACTTCCGTGGCACAGGTCAGGGCATCAGATTCAAAATATTCCCCATCACACAAGCCATAATTTGTCACGATGTAAATCTTGCAAAGAGAGACAAAGATGAAATGGCTAGAATTAAAAGGAAAGTTAGAATAGTGTAATGGACAAAGCCTAATTTAAAGGAGTAACCTGTGTGGGGTGGAAGAGAAAGGTCAAATGCTTGGAAAAGTACACTGAAATCCACCCAGGTGACTTGCATGGAAAAAATCTACATAATTACATGGGTCTGTAACTGTTATTACATCTGGGCTATAGACAGGGGAGAAGAACCCAGGAAGAGCTCAGGCCACACCCTGATTTTCCATTCACAGTCACCTGCCTTGGAGAGACACAGAAATCACATGTCTTTGTGACTGTGTTTTTAGAAAACTAAATGCTTTTCTTAACAGCTCATTATGTAAGGCAGCTCCTGCTGCCAGCATCCCACAATGCAAGAAAGAAGGGAATTGATTGCATAGGAGGGTGGAGACAAATGTACTTGCAAAGTTAAATGAGTCAGCTTGGAAAAACTAACTCAACACAACCTAAAGAGAGAAAGTGGCAAAAAGCAACAACACTTTACATAAAACGTTCTCTCTGAGGGCTCAGAACAGGGCCTGCCAGAGGCTGCTGCATGCTGAATGATGCAGAAGGCAACTGTGATTACCACCTCCCTACCAACATTCCAGACCTTTACCCCTTTCTTGAATCGTTTTCTCGAAGAATCAGGGCAGCCCTGCCTGCTGCCTGGCTGCAATCCCTTATGTAAACCAGGCAGCACGGCTCCTCAGTGGTAAGGCAAATTATTACTTTTGATGGGGACTGAATGTACTGGCATGACAGACTTCAAAAACAAAAAACCCCAAACCTAAACAAAAACAGTCAGCTAAGCAAACAACACTAGCCCCCCTGTTTGATTTGTTCTGGCAAGAACAGACCAATTCTTATCACATGCCAGAGAATAATGATAAGTTTTGGCTTGCCTTGGCTTTAAACCTCAGCTGCTAAGAGGAAAGCCAATAAATAGGGAAAGTGTTTACAGTAAGCACAAACTTCTCAGTGTACAAATAGATGTATGTTTTCATACCTCAATAACTAGCAGTGAAAATACACAGTGTATTAAAAAGGAGGCACAGCAGGGTACATTAACCAACCCTTTATTTTAGGGATGCTACCACGCTACTAGGCATGTGGTTCCTTTATTTTCAGGACACAGGCCAGATATAAGGATTTTTGTGAACAAAAGGTTGATGTGTAAACAAACCTTCTCTTTGAGAACATGCACGTGTTAGAAAGCCAGCACAGCATTATCTGTGCTGGCAAATCTCAGTGCAGCTGTGATGGCAGTCACAAACAGGAATTTGTGATCTCTGGCACACAAAGACCTGGCTACAAAATACAGAAGGCTGGCTCACTGGACAACTGCTGTGGCTGCTCTAAGCTGTGGCTCTGAGGAGCTGCACAATGTTTTTCATAAAGTGTGTCTGCCATCCATGGCACCCATTCCCCAGCAAGGATGGGTACTCACCTGCACTCTAGCTGCACTCTTTCCATGCACAGAGCCTAACAGCAACACAAACAGTAGGATGCTCTCCTACTGAGGGATCTCTCTTCAAAACAGTCCCAGGAGTGCAAAAAGATGCAGCTCCAGCAAGTGCTAGGATAGACATGTACAACAGCAAAGCATATTTCAGTGCCCTTTCCTGGACAAAAGATCCAACATAGTGTCAATCAAAGTCTGCAGACAGCTTGCACCTCTGAGCCAGTATCAGGAAAGACATTTATGCTCACCATCCTCGATCCCCTGCTTCACATTTTGACTGCAGGAAGCATTTTCCCTCCTTCCTGAAGGCTCTCTCTTCTCTTTGCTTGTATACAAAGTTTAGCACAAAAGGTGAGAGAATTGCTTGCACGAAGCTCTCCTATCTTTGTATCCATGTAAGTCTTAATATATCTAACCCTGAAGTAAAAGCCATTTCAATCTATTATTTGAAGCAGTTATTTGAAGTTATAGTACCTCTAAACATATTCAAAATCATGCCAATTCCTACTGCAATTATCTATGAACCAGAGCTTTGACTTCTTCCTTCTAGACAGAGAAAGAAAGAGGGACCCAAACAGGGACTCAGCTTCACAGAGCTGCAGGACCACTCCAGACCCCACTCACAGAAGGTCTGGTAAGGCCCCAGGGGGGGGCCATTCCCTCCAGCCCACTCTCCATTCCAAAGGTTGTTGCCTTCCCCAGCTCCTGAGTCTGCAGTGTGTGTCTTGTGGCTCTCATCCAGGTAAAGACAAAGGACGTGTGCGGTTCCCAGGCTCCAGAGGTTTGGCTGCCCTGAAGTTCTGCACAGGAACTCTTGCAAAAAAATGAGCTGAGACTCACAGAAGTAAGCAACAGGTTGCATACTGCCTAAAGACTTTAATCATTTTTTCAGAGGACCAGTCTCTTCTGCCCCTTCTCTATTTCCTTCCTTTGTCTCTTTCTCCACTGTTTTTGAATTTACTCAAGAGCTGCATACGGGTGTTCTTTTCCGCTTCTGCATAATTAGCAGTTTGCCCTTGGCATACAGCTATAATAATGAAGCAATTTTCAAAAGAACACATGCATTATGTGCTAGTGGGGACTACAGGTATATAGAGTTAATCCAGCTATTTTTTTTTTCAGAAAAAGAGAACATAACTTATAACATTTTCTTAAGATAACTGTTGTGAACAGAAGGTGATACAGATTTTATGCTCTGCAATGTTATGACTGCAACTGATGTATTGCATATTTCAGATGACAGCAGCACCTTCAAAAAACTCCTGCAATGAGGAATATCATACCTGTAAGGAGGCATAACATGACTTTCAGTATTTTTATAAAATGGTAAGTCATTATAGAAGACATAGTCACAAATGTAGTTGCTACTGAATATGTGGATCTTCATTTTAAGGACAACTGTATGAAGACATATATTAAGAGGCATATTAAATAGTATTAAAAATCACTAATCAACCAGAAGTCTCTTATTTTCTCACTGAAGGCTCTAGTGTCAAATGAAACTGATGGAAAATTTACTGATGATTGCAATCCTTGCTGGAGGAAGCCTTAGGGGCTTAGTGTGTGTGGTTATTTCTTCACTGTTACACCTGTAAAGCTGCTAAAAGTGGAATTCTGTAGCCCTTTATCCTCTTCTAATCCACCCATATCATGGTATCAGAGCATGGAAAGGGAACAAACCACAGGCGTTTTCATTAAACAGCAAATGATTATCACTGCCAAAAACAACCTTTATTCTTTCCTAGCAAAGATCATATCATAGTTGAGCAGATACAGTCATTTCACTAAAACTTATCTGGTAATTACATGTAATTAATGATAAGATTTATTTTAGAACTGTGGGTGCCTTGTGACACAAAACCCCCCAACAAGAATAGCAGTGTGTTTGCAAAGCACTTTGTAATCTAGGTCAGATGCCAGAGTCCTCCTGCTGAAAAAGGTGAAAACTCCTAATAATAGCCTTGCACTGAAGTAACACCAGGTAATACTTCATTGTGGGCTTAAATTACATGGCAGTGGCACAGTGCTGCCAAAAGCAGGTTTAAAACCACTCCTGATACATCAGAGCTCTACATCGATGCCAGGGAATCAAGGTTTGTGCCCATTGCACAGACAGGTGTCCCCCAAGCATGTCAGGTCTGCTGAATACCTCTCTCTGCTCTTCCCCTGGTCCACAGCCTTCTCTCCATCCCATCCTGCCCAACAACCTGCCAGCCTGAAGCTGCAAAGAAAACAGCAAACACTACCTACTCCTCCTTCAGCAGCAGCAGTAGATCACGGACAAAAAGGTACCAGAAGCAAATGGCAGCACAGATATTCAATGCAATTACGTAAATATGTACAGAAGTGTGACAGGACAGGAAACCAGGACATTCTTGAACAAAATGGGATTGCAAGAGAATTAATTTCTACAATTAATTAATTTCCCAGATAAAATCAGAGATGCAGACATCTTTCAACCCAAGGCCCGAGCATGAAGATCAGCCTTCTGCCTAGTTACAAATACATTTCATTTGGTGCCTAATTTCCTGTGCCAGCACTGGCCCAATTGTCCCATCCTTCAGCAGTACTCTTCTAAGCAATTGCACATTGACAGGAAAGCAGGATTCCCTACAGCAAATAATTACATTGTCTGGGGACTGTTCTGCTGAAAGAAAGGCAGTTTGTTGGGGTACCTCATGAAGTACATCAGTCACACACACCTTCCCAGACATGAGACCTGGCAGTTTTTTATTTCAACCCTTGTGCACTTCATTTCCCTTTACATCTAGGAACACATAGCAGACTACAGGCACACTCCCTGCCAGCCTCCAGCATATCAACACCAGAGGCTGGAACTTCTGCCACAGCCCCGCCTGCCTGGCCCTGTCTAGCTGCTAGAACTGTATTGCCTTCTCCAATTTGCCAGGTGACCTACTCTGATCATTGATTTCTAAATCATCTCAGTGAAAAGCAGCTGGATTGATGAAGCCATGTAAACAAACTTGATGTGTTCTGGCTGCAGGAATTTTTGAGGAAGCTTGAGGAGAGTGAAACACACAGTTAAAGAGCATGTGTGCTTGCCAAGGGCTAGAAACCAAATTCAACATCTATGCTTCACCACCCTTACTATGAACCAAAATCCAGTGCTAGTGCATAATTTGCTAACTTGTCTCATAAACTGTCTGCTCTGGTGCTGAGAATAGCACACATCTCCTGCTTACACAGTGAAGTGACTCAGCTACGTGTCTGGCAGCACTGCCTCTGCTTTGTGTTCCTGCTCGGTGTGCTGGGACACTGCCGTGTTCTGTTCCATGACATGTGAATAGCACTATTTCCCACATCAGGCCAATTCCATATTTCAGTAGCACACTGCAATTTTCCACAGTAACCTGAATCCCTCATGTGCTGCACTAGACACAAGAGGAGAGAGAATGGCAGACTCGATTCAATATCCTGAGAATAATGAAAAGATCCCAGTTCACCCTGATGTGCAGGGAAGGACTTTACAAGAAAGAAAAATGCCCATTACCTGTTCACCTAACAGACAATCTGCCAGCAATCCAAACTCAAAATACTCTTTTAGATAGATACTTTTATAGATGCTTTAGATAGACTCTCATAGATAAATTCACAAAGATACTTGTATAGATACTCTACACATACTCTTCTACTCTTGTCTGAATGGAGTAGTACTATCAGTAGCACAATTTTTGCCAGAAACAGAAAACTCTACAAAAGCCTCTTCTTTTTTGGATTTAAGAGTGAGAATAAAGTCGGCCATCTGTTAAGACTTTAACTGGGCAGATCAAATATCCTTGATCATTCAAGAGACACATTTTGGTTTAATCTTGTGCTTGGGGTAATTTCTATTGCCTGACTGTAGATCAGACCTGTCCACTTGCACTACCTTCATCAAGCAGGCTACCTTCATATGCTTGAAATTTTATGTTGGAGAGGAAAACTAAAGCATACAACTGGCTTTGGAGTGTGTAGATCCAACCAGAAAAGACACATTAATTTATCTTACACCCCAGTAGCCTGTTTAAGTGTTCAAAATACCCAGAGCCAGAGAGGCAGGGACAAAACAAGCAAAGAGAAAAACACAAAGACAAAAAAAAAGACAAACAAAAAAACCCAAAACAACAACAACAACAAAAAACCCACTAACCTGGAGAAAAACACATCATTGTTAACAAAGGAGGTTTCATCTGCTAAATCCATCTCCTTCCCACATGAACCACTGTCTGGTAATGGGAGGCTGACTTGAGGCATTCCTTCTGACTGCCCTGGTTGTGGCAATAGGCACATTTGGCTGGATCGTTCCGTTGGGGGTTTGGTCATCTACAGAAGCAAGGAGAGAGAAAAATGAAATGTGAAAAGAAGAAAGGCCAGAACAGCCCTTTCACATAATCTGTAGCTGAAAGACATTCTGTACTGGTGTACAAACAGCAAAGGTGACAAGGTGAAAAACAGTATTACAAAATACATATAAATCAAACACTCAGCTTGATAAAGACTATTTAAAGAAAAATAAAGGTGTGTCTATTGAAAGAGCAGTGGCAAGAAAAAAAAAAGAAAAGAAAGTTAAGTAAAATAAATACTTATTTTCTGTACCACAGCACACAGACTAAAAAAGTTTGCATTGAATTTGCTTCTTGACTCTACTGGAGAAACAGATGCTAACTGCAATTATTATAGCTCTTCTCAACTCCCTTCCCACCCTTTTTAATGACAATTGATATCAACACATGCTATAAGAATGCTAAGGGGAGAAGAGCAAGTTTGGAGGTCTGCCCCTCATTTTAACAGCAAACATTGAACCTAACCTTTGTGATTATGTTCAGTTTGCTCTTGAGTTCACTTCTGGTTGTAGCCTTTGCAAGACCGGACGGCTGGGAGTTTTGCAACATTGTTACACATTGATTAAAACTGATTGAAAAGTATTGCTATTTTAGGTATGGTGACATAATCTTTCCCTTGGTTTTGAATTATGAGAATTTGCCAGTAACTGTTCCTTAACCACCTTCCCATACCAACCCTGACTTTATACTACTCCAATAGAGGTCTCTAATCAGACAGAAAAATATTAGTTTGTCTAGTCTCATTTTACAGAAGTCATACTCATGTGTTTGATCATTTTTGTTGCTTTTCTCTACACCTTTTCACCTACTATGAAGTCCTTTCTAAAATGTAGTCAGAACTGCATATGGCATTATATATGAAGGCAGATTTAGTGGTGGTTTCTCATGAAAATCTAATTCCTAATTTGCTTTCATGATTGCTTAATTTGGAGCTTATCAGTATACACATTTATATAATCTGTGGGGTTTTGTGGACATAGTTGGCACATAGTGATGGAAACTCAACTAATCAGTTTTTCACTCAATAAAGAGTAAATCAGAAGCCTTCTGAAAGTCCTTGTAGCCTTGTAGCTTTTAGTTTTTCCTGCCTTGAATACTTTTCTATTAGCAATACATTGAGTATTTTCTAGGTTATTATGGAAACAGTTAAATAACACAGATTCCAATAAAGATCCTTAAGGTACTTCTCAGAAAACCTTTCTCCACCACTAAACCAATCATATCTTTTTACTGCTTTTCAGTTATTAATCCATAAAAAGTTTTTCCTTCTGATCACAATACAGATTTCTAAAGAATCTTTGCTTCTTTAGGAACTGTTGACAACCCCATTAAAATATTTTGAAAATTCAAGTGCACTATACTGACTATACCTATGCACATACTCACAAGCTCTTTCATAACAATTTTTTCTCTGAAGAAATAATGCTGGTGCCTCCTAATGACTTTAATTATCCATTTGTTTCTCAGTTCTGCTGCCTGCTGTAGTTGTCACAAATCTTCTGGACAGTAAATCAGAACTTCTGAACTTCTTTTCATACCTGGCTTACCCTAAGATTTTTTGGTAAAATTTATTTTACTTCTGTTTCTAGTTCTTCATTCTACTCACAGCTGCTTTCAAATGCTGTGTGCATGTTGTAAAGTTCCATGGGACAAAAGGCTGCTTCTTACTGAGCTTTGTAGATAATAAAATAAAAAATAAAATATGTATCAGTACAAAGGGAAATCTGAGAGAAATATTGAGAGGGCTTCCCAGTTTCAGCCTCTGGACTGCTTGCTTTGAGTAAGGTGCTGACTTTGCTGACGTCAATGGGCATTTTGCCTGAAGTCAGGATCTCACCTTTGGACCACTGCTGGTTCCAGCAGCACTCTGTTAGCCCATCACCTCGGGCTGTTGGCACCATGGGAACTGGGCACACAGCACATGGGCACAGGCCGGGCCTCTCAGCTGCCACAAAACAGCAGCAGTGCAGTGATTTCAAATGGGAAAACCATGTCTGTGCGGAGGAGGGCAGACAGGGAGCAGTGCTACAGGAGAGAATCACAACAGGGGGCAGCAGGGCCTGGGGTCTGGAGGCACTGAAGAAGAGACCAGAACCCAACTGGCTACAACCTCCTTTCAGGTACGTGTAGAGAACAATGTCACCCCTCAACCTCTTTTTCTCCAGGCTAAACAAGCCCAGCTCAAGAACATAAGACCTGCTGTATACTGAGATGCCTGATGTGGTGTGGTGTCTGTCAGATCAGCATTTTGTCCCTGGCAAAATCTAACCACTAAACAAACACACCTCTATAAATCTTTGTAAATACAGACAAGGCTTCACTTTGGAAGATGACACCAATAAATCCAAGGACAAGCCTAGTGAGTAAGCTTTGGCTGAAGAAAAAAACATTTGAGTTTTGTTTCCTGAAAGTTTTTTCTCTGGTGAAACTTAACCTCAAATTGCATTTGACAAAGATCAGACTCAGCCTGAAACAGGTAACTTGTGGGCTGTTACAGCATAGCTACAGTCTGTGGCCCCTAAAAGCATGGACTCTGCAGAAATCTGCTAGTCTGTAATTTAAATTACACCCTCATTCTCAGCCAAATACCAGCAAAATAGCATCAGACGCTACTGACAATCAAAGGGACAATAATAAAAACAAAATAAAAACAAAAGCACAGAACCAAAGAACAGAAAAATACAAGGAAATGGTACACTGCACATCCTGCATTTGGCTGTCCAGTTTTGTTGTCTCAAAGTTCAGATGCAAGGAACTGTGTTTGCAGTTGTAATAGAAACCAGTCAGTTTTATGACCAGTATAAACATGCATCCTGATGGGTGTTGAAGAAAGCGCAAGAAAACTTTTCACCTGGAGGCACAAGCTGACCAGCCAAGTGACATCATCCCAGACAATACCAACAACAAAATTCCTCATAACTGACTGGCTGCATCACAAGGATGTTTCATCTCCCTGTGAGGTGTCAGAAGCTCCTGGGTGCAAAGATCAAAGATAAACCTGACATATTCTACAGATCTGATGTGGTATGGTGAGTAATCTTTCTCTGTTCTTGAAGAACAGGAGCTGCTCCAGATGAGTCTGGAGAGCTCTGTGCATAAGAATCAACATGGTTTGAAGACAGATCCTTAGCAAAGGTCATCCTGCTCTTCTGAGTACCTCACTCATGTTCTCAAGTAGGAAAACAAAAAATTTCCAGTATCTCAAGCTATGCATGAACATGTCCAAATAATTGGACAATTCATACCCATTTGAGTTAAGTAATTATAAAGTCTAAATGAAGATCTTTTGGAAGAAACTAGCTGTGAGTTTATACTTAAATGTCATCACTGAAAGGATAATAGAGATATAATTAGGATAAGGTAATCCTCAAAAAACCCACCAGGTATTTAAAACATACACAGCACATTTTTTTCTTTAACGTTTTAAGAACATAGTACTCTTCCAGACAAGAGAAACTCCTCAAAAATTTGCTTAATACACAAATGAAATTCTTACAGTTGTCCACCAAACATAAAAGCCCATATGACTTTTTGAAAGGCTTCATACTTTGTCACCCTAGTGCCTTTTCAACTTAGAAGTTGTCTATATCAGTACAATAATCCCATGGAATAGAAAAAGGTACATTTCTTTGGAAAAACACAGGCATGGCTGAGCAATGCATGGAAATTTGGAATGCTGGTTTCTTTTTCACTCTAGTCTCAATTTGGCTAACTATCAGCACAAAGCTTTAATGTCAATCTATCCACTCATTAGCATTACCTCTGCTTCATGAAGGGCTGAGAAAGGGAGAACATTAGCCAGTTGTAATTCACTCCTGACAGCTAATCAACCTGACTCAACCAGTTCTGCCCAGTCAAATGACCAGGGAATGAGCCACCTGCCAAAGTCACCCACACTTGGTATGTGCCCATTGAAACCTCTGGAACAAATATATTCCAGTCACTCCATTCATACACACAGTTTATAGCTCTCTGCCAAAGTTAATGGTAATGACAATGACAATTACACCAGGCCTTGTTTGGAGACAGATTTTGCCAGAGGGTTTAGGTCATCCTGAATTGCCCCAGAGAATCTGGTGGAAATTCCTGTTGAGACAGCAAATCCCTTCAAGGCATTCAGTGAACAAACTGATTTTTATGATTTATGCTGTACTTGTGGGTCTCCAAAATTTCATACTGCAGTCAGTTCTCACACAACACCAGCTCCACCACCATTTTATTGCAGTAAAGGACTTCTGGGATGAATCTGGACAGGATAAAACTCCTGCAGCTCTGAGTACTAGATATACTTCAGGCCCAAATGGCTTTCAAAGGCAGGGATAAATCTGCAGTGAGATTTTCCAGTTACATTCATCTCACACTTTTACATTATTCTCTCACTTTCTATTCCTATGGTCCCACTAAGGGTGTGATTACATTACTGGACACAGCACAGAATTTCTGTGTGTGAGGAAGTGCCAAAGTCATGGTTTGAATGCTGTGTGGACTAGGGAGGACAAAGAAGTCAGAGAGGCTGTGGGACAAAATAATCCAAACTAACCTGAATTATTCTGCCATTTTTTTTCCATAACAGTAGAGCTGAAGGCAAGGGAAGAACTGCAAATATTATCTGCTGGACCTTGCAAGGCTTTTGACACTGCCTCCACCACATCCCTCTCTCCAAATGGCAGAGACATAGATTTGATGGATGCACTGCTCAGTGGGTGAGGATTGGCTGCATCCAGAGAGGAGTGGTCAAGGGCTCAATGTCCCAGTCAAGACTGGTGACAACCGGTGTGCCTCAGTAAAGTTGTCTTTAGTAGGGCTGCTGTCTTACAATGGGCTTGTGCCCAAATGCTTCCCCAAAACACAGATTCTATTCAGAAAGTAGTGAAACGTAAAAATGTCACTAAAATCCACCTTGGTTCATCACTTCACCTGCACCTAAGATACTGGTTTTAAAACCACATAGGAATATTACAGTTGTGAAGTTTTTCTCAAATTAAAGATGCCTCTTAATCTCAAATTACTGACACTGGGAGACAAAGATCAATAGCTCTGTAATTGTTCCAGGTTTAGTAGAGTCAACACATACTTGAAAAATAATTTAGTTACCAACTCTCTTCCATACTCAAAACCAAGCCTGAAATCCTTCCTTGATTAGCTGCCATACTGAAACCATGAAGTCACGATAAATGCGGTCACCTTTACAATACATGCAGCTGCCGCTGCCAGATTTGGCTTTCTCTTACTCTACTTGTATTTTTAGGCATTGGATGACTAAAACACCTCCTCTGCACTCTGCTCTTCTCAGATATCAAAGTCATAAATTTGATGCAACCCTAAAGTGCATGAAGCTTTAAAGTTCAATGAAATTCTGATGTTTTATGCAAATTCAGATGTCTTAATGAGAGCAAGACTCTTTGGAATCAAAGAGATGAGTATCAACTTCCTTTAAACCACATCCCCGTCCTGCTTGTTCAACTTAATTTCCTTTTACGATGAGGTAACCCATCTAGTTGATCAAGGGAATCCTTTGGATTTCAGTAAAGCTTTCAGTGCTGTCTCTCACAGACCCCTGGACAAAATGTCCAGGATAAACACATCATGGGATGAGTGAGCAACTGGCTCATGGGTTGGGTTACAGTGACTGGGGTGACATCAGACTGGTGACCTGTCACTAGTGGAGTTCCACAGAGTCCAATCTTAGAATCTGTGCTCTTCAATATCTTCATGAATTACTTGGACACAGGACTTTAAGGGATACTAAGTAAGTTTTAGGGGACCCTAAATTGGGAGGAGCTATTGACTTCCTCTGCAGAGGCCCTGCAGAGAGACCTTGATGAATCAGAGGGCTGGGCAATGACCAACCATGTGAACCTCAAAAAGGCAAAGTGTTGGATTCTGCCCCTGGGATGGGGTAACCCTGGATCTATGGACAGACTGGGGAAGGAGAGGCTGGGAGGCAGTGCCATGGAAAGGGACCTGAGGGTCCTGGTTGATGGCAAGTTGAACATGGGTCAGCAGTGCCCTGGCAGCCAGGAGGGCCACCCGTGTCCTGGGGGACATCCAGGGTGGTTGGGCACTGGAACAGGCTCCCCAGAGCACTGGTCACAGCACCAAGCCTGACAGAGCTCAGGAAACAATACCACAGCCTCCATATTTGACCAAAGGCACAGTGAACAGCAGAACTGCTCAAATGCTTGAAAGTAAACACACACTTTGCTAACACTGCTCGATTCCAGAAGTAAGGAGCTAGCAAATACTCTCAGAAAGCCTATGATACTCAAGCACAGCTATGCAGATATGGCATTTCTAGCTCCAGAGGTAGTTTACTTGCCACTGACTGTGAATCCATTAATTTTGTTTCAGTAAACCCTCAAGGTCAAAATCATATCTCTCATTAAGCAAAGCAGATTCAGTGGACAAACTCCACATTTTCCCTGAAGGCTAAATATTAAAACTGTGCACTCCAGAAAGATGTAACCTGAACCCAAGGCTATCCTGTCCTAAAAACATTCAAAATTAAGAAATCAACCTAGTAGTAAGATTATCTTAGCCTGTGACTCTCCACGGCACACACACAACAGGAGGTTGTTGAAGTGAAACAGCAACACCTTAAGGCTCTTTTTCTGCAGGAGGTCAGGAACATTTGCCTAAGGGAATCCCTTCACCCTCCAGCCCTGTGCAGCTCTCCAGGCAGCTCTGTCAAAATGCTGCAAGCTTGCAGTCTGCATGGGATGGAGGCCAAAAAGCAATAAGATGTACGGGCCTCGAGCCAGAAGATACAACCAGCTCCCAGCGATGGCCAACTGCTGCCTGGCATCTGTTTGCCAAAGGAAACCTAGTGCAGGCAACGCTCTGAACTGAAAGAGCTTCATCCAGGTGGAGAGGAAAGAGTGGGATTGATGTGGACTTTGCAGATCAGAGGTCCTAGGAATCTCAGCAAAAGGCAAGTTGAGGACTCCCTGGTGGATTAAATAGGAAAAAAAACTGCTTAAAAGCAAAACAAGCATGCATGACTTCACACTGGAGAGATACGACAGCCCACTGCCTTATCATCTCTGTGCAGCAACAAACCTTACTTCCTCTTGAGAAATACAAAAATCCAGCCTTAGTCACAATCCTGAATGTATCCCACAAAGATACTGGAAGTTATTTGCATCCAAATCCTACAGTTCTGACTACACTGCTGGGACACTGCTCCTGTTGGAGTAACTTCTGCCTTTTGTCCACTTTGGGCTCTCTTAGCTTGAACAGATGATGCATCAAAAGTAAGAAGCACAAACATGGCCAGATGATCACAATCACAGGAGAGATGGAGGAATGAACTCAGAAGGCTGACTATGGTGACAATTCCTGCTCTCAGCTTCCCACAGGGCAGACTTTCTGCTCATGTCTGTATTCACCTGCTCATACAGAACAATAGTGAGAGAAAGCAAAATTATGGTAAGTTACTGTAGTTACAATGGGCATTATTTGGTATTTCAGTATATTCTTAAAATAAATGTCACCTCCAGGGAAGGAATCCTAAAGCAAATGCTCTGTAACTCTCTGCAGCGCTGTTAAAGGGCAAATGTTAATGAGTCCATCAAAAGCCAGAGAACAAAGGTAAGGCAGTACAGTGCCCATTACATTCCTCCATCCTGCTGGCCAACTGTTTGAGGTGTAAACAAGTGTGTGTTTGCCAAAGGATTTCTTCATTAGAAAAATGTGAAGCTGTGCCAAAATTCAGAGCTGGTCCACTGAAGTCCATGTAAGTAGGTTGGGAAGTTTAAAACAAGCTGTTAAGAAACCTGTCTCTCTCCATGTATGGTGCTTCTCCTGTACACAGCATGACAATGAATTACACAGTAATGAAAGAATTGGCTGTCTAAAAGACACTGTTGGCACTGGTCTGAACTGTGCTATATCCCATAAAGTGCAGGTAGATCCTTCAAGGAAAACAGATTAGTTTTACCTCTGTATTTCTCCCACGTTGCATTACCCTATGGCCAACTCATTGACCAGGGAATCTGAACAACTGAAAAGACAACTGTAAATGCTGACTCTAGCTTCTACTCTTCAATCCCTTCTCCTTCCCAGCAATAAGGAATGCTGTTTACAAACTCTGTAATAAAAGTAGGTTCAGGCCTTAGGAATTTTGAACAGAGGTGGAGCAGCACTCTCATACCAATAAACTGGCACTAAACATGCCCAAGCTCATTTTTATGACTCTCTGAATCAACACTGGGTAATACAGATAAGCTGAGACTCCACTAGAAATTCCACTAGGTCACGTAACAACCCAGCAGCAAAAGGACAGGAACGATCCTGTTCTTGGATCATTCACCTCTGAACTAGAAAAGGAGTTAAAAATACATTCTGTACTCTAACAGAACCTTCAGGGTGATCTCATAGGTGTTTTTTATTTCCCATTTCTATGGCATTGTATCTTCATTACAACTACACCTCCACTTTAAGTACAAGTCATCGCAGACAAATGACTCAGGTGAATCATCTGTGTTAGATCAGAGTCTTCTGTCACCTGATGGCATAAGTTAGAAATCAACATTCCTGCAGTTAAAGTAGGATCAGGCTTACCACTGACTCAATACTATTAATTGACTATGCAATAGTCAGAGATTTCAGGAATCATGCAGTACAGTAATTGCTTTTATTATGTTGAACAGAGATGAAAAATGAGAACAGAAGCACATGAACTAAAAAAGCAGAAAAACCTCTGATAGCACACTATTACCTGCTCCATCATGGATTCTATAACAGCACATATAGATTCATGTGTTTCAGTACAGAAATGCATTTAATTTGCACAAAATAATATTTCCAAGGGAGCAGGAGATCCATATACTGGGAACATAGCAAACAGCACTAGCTAATAACCTATTAAATATTAACCTCCAAAAGTCTGCCAAATGCAGGCTCTGGCAAGAGGTCTTAATTGCACTGGGCAGAACACACACAAATATATTTTTCTGATTCTCTAAGAAAAGATCTTATTTACAGTTTATATCAACACTTGCAAATTCCAACACCTGCCCCTTCCCTGCTGTCCTTCATTTCATGCTGCTTTTTACAAGGCAAACATTACTGTAAGATTATACCACTCCTCCTACAAACTGGCTGTTTTTTCTAACTGTAAAGGGCATCTCCATATTAATTAGGATAAGGGGAAGAACTCACCACCATTAACATGAAAGATGCAAACTGAAAGACAAAACTTACTAGGAATATCAGGCAGGCCTAATAGTCACATTTTCGGGCTGCCCAGGTTCCTAGGCTACTTGGAGAACTTACAAACAAACAAAACCAGAATCTCAAACATAGTTTAAGCTGAGAACCCACTGCTGTCAAGTGTTTTGTTCTTGTATATTAACTTGTGAAGAACTGGCAATATGTTTGATTTTACCCTTTAAAATCCAGAAAGTAGAAAGAGCATGCTCATTTCCAGTAACATGTTGTACTTCAGTAACTAAGCATATTTTGGAATATATTTTGTTTTTCTAAACATCCTGTGAACTTAAGAGATCGAAAAGTCAAATCAATTAAGATATTTTTGACCACAGTTAAACTGATACCTAACTCTACTAGCATAGATTAAATAACTGTACATGTTCAGAAATCTGACTCTTGCTCTCAGAACACTCTTTAGTACTGGGATTCAATAAACATAAATTGCAATTTTCAAATGCAAGTATTTAAAGTCAGGCACTTGCATTCCACACATAGTAAAACCAACAGCATTTAGTCAGGTCACACTTGCAGGGACTTAAAGAGCATTTGTCTGTCTGCATTTCTGTTAAGGAAGTAAGCAATTACACCAACTATTGTATTCACATTAAAAAAAAAAAAAAATTATTACATAATACCTTTTTGCATTTCAGTGCATCTTTGAATTACTGAAGACTGAGAATTCTTTGAGATTTCTATTTATTAATTTTCAGCATTTCTTATGAAATTCATAAAACAGTGGGATGAAATCTGTTGTGCTTTAAAGCCTGATTTCCCTTAAAACACATGTCATGGCTCCTGTACAACTGGGATAAATTAACTTGGAGCCACAAAATGACTAGCATGGCAAAGTACTACCTAAGCATCACTTTTCCAGAACATTACAAATCTCCAGAGAATGCTCTAAGAAGTATGGCTTATTAGCAACTGTATGCTTTCCATTCCCATGTGAAGAGAAAATCTCCAGTGCAGCAGAGTGGATACAAAACAAACTGTGTTTTGTTCAACTGTGTATAGTCAACAATCAGTGTTAACTGTTTACACCTGGAAAGTTACCCAAGCCTTGCTTACTGTCAACCGCTGCCAGCAACCACCCAAAACCTGCTCCAACTGGAGTACCTGCTCACCTTGGCATCAAGTCCCACCACAGTTAACAAGAGAAATTTTCTATCAAGAGTACTTGGGCGAAAGTAAATCATCAGCATCTCTACAGGACGCTGTCAAATGCAAGTTTTGAACTAAGTTTCTGTAATGATTTTCATGCAAGAATGCACAAGATCACAGAGAAAGCCAGAGAACATTCGATTTCCTAACTACAACAGGCAATATTTTTCGGGAAATTGTGCAGTCAGAAGTCTATCAGCATAAAGCATTCATTCATTTCCTACATCTGCAAATGTGGCCAACATAGAGACCTGCAGCTCCTCCTAACCTCACACTATAATAATAAAGTGTACTGGTTCCCTTATCCATTGCCATTATTAAGTAAGAAGGATTCATACAGCAGACTTGCATCTTACACTGTTACCTGTCTGGGATGCAAAGTTCAAAACAGAACAAAATATTACCCCTTGCTTTTATCTTTTTCAATAACATTTTGAATGGGCATAAAAATTGTTATGTTTTAGCCTCAGTCAACTCTAGTCATGGAGATATTGATCTGTGCAGTGAATTTAAAGTCTCTTGCATTTGTAGCATGTTACCACACAAACACAAGACTTTAAATGCAACTGATTATGACTGCTTAAGGAAGAATTTAGGAAAAAAAAAAAGCTACTAAAAACAATGGTTATACATTGTACTGTATTTTAATGACAACAATAAATTTATTTGTTGATAACATAATATTCCCAGTTATCTTTGGAATAATCTCATTATTAATGCTGTGCTCATCCTCTCTTTCCTGCTCGATTCAGTAATTAATCTGTTTCTGGTCTCACATACTGCATAATCAGAGGAAACTAGCCTGTGGGTTTCTCAGTTCAAGTTTTAAATGCTTCTAGAAAGCACCAGATCTATTTTTTAGCTGTTAATACATAGAAGACCACTTCAATTAAAATAAACTTGAACTTTTATAAATGTGAAACTTTTTCTTAATTAAAGCAAAGACTAGGTTTTTTTCTTACAGAAACAAGGAGTCAGAGTCCCTTCTGCAATAAACAATGTGCCATTCTGACTTCACCAAAATGTCATCCAATTTACTTCATCAAAGTGTTTGGCCTTGTGCCCCAAAAGAGAAAAGCTATTATATGGGATTGCTCACTGACTCTGTGCAGGGGCTTTGACAGAAAAAAATTATTGTTGTCAGCACAGTGATTAGGGTTGCAAATACCAGTGGTAATTTTCCATCAGGAAGAAAATCCCCAAACACCATGGTAGCTTGTAAGGTCATGGGTGGTAGAGATGTTCTGTCAGACTGTTCACTATGTCAAAAAAAAAAAAAACCCAAAAAAATTTCAGGTGACCTTCAAATGACACTAGTGAAAGCCACATTTATAACAAACAAAAGGAGTCAGTTCTTCATGTGAGAGGAAGCAATTTGTGGCACACTTTTACAGACGAGATGTTGGAAGCAAAAAGCTTACACACGTGAAAGAGAGACTCAAGACAATACTCTGGACATCACTAAATACAAAAACCCTATAAAGAGCAGAACTTCTGAGAATAGTCATGAACTGGTAGAAAAAATGAAGGAAATACCTTGCTGCCCTGTCCTTCTCCTCCCCTGTCACCTGCTTATGGGCAGTGTTGGAAGCAGCACACTGGCTTAGATGGATCCCCCATGTGAGCCAGCACAGGCACTCTAATGTATGATGAGCAGACATTAAGAGGATTATTCAGGGAATTCCATGCTGCAAATGACTGCAGGAATGATGCATTAGCTGATTGCATGAGGACAGACTGCAACAGCTGACTCTTTACTGGGTCAGCAGCTGTACAGCACAGAGAGGGAATATCCTGCTTCCCTCCACGTAACACTGCAGTGCAGCCTTTGCCTCAGATAGGTGTCACCAGGGCCACACCTGTGAATGTTCCCAAGGCCAAGCATGGAGCAATACAAAAGAAAGAGTGGATTTAAGAGCTCCTGGCTCTCCCTTTATTTGATGTTGGAGTGGCAAATACACCACCCCCCCCTGCACTAAGTTCCCTGGTGCACAGCAGGGCAGGTGGCACATGCAGCAGTGCTGTCAAGGGTGCCAAAGTAATTACAGCACTGCTCTTCTTACTCACAAAATGAAAACAACATGGAATGTCTTCCCCTCTGTGACCATGCAAAATAGCTCATGGCTGATCAAGGCTCCAAGAGACATGCAAGGTATCAAATAATCTGTATTTCTAAGACTAAAATCATGTGGCCAATGGTACGGAGATCTTCAAAGGCATCTTCTAATGCACATGGTCACAGGTATTTTCATGAATGTCAACTGGATGGAATAACTGATTTTTATTCAGTTATCAGTTCACAAATTGTCATTCTGTGGCACAGATACCTTCAGGAAAAATACAGAAAATTATTTAACATGAACAGTAACAGAAAAAAAAATCCCCCCACAATGTATTAGGCATGCCTTCCATTTTGTACCCAGAAAGTGATGAAAACATCATTGTTAGAAGGGGGAACAATGTCAGTAAATCATACTAAACAAAACCGGTAACAAACATTGAAACATCTAGTATTTACAAATGAGTTTTTGCCTTGGCTGCTATTAGCATATAAACACTGAGTCAGTTTCTTCCTGTCTGCTGTTCTTCCTTGCCATCATTTACACTATACTTTAATAACCATAGTTCAGCAAAACTGTTTCAGATAGAAGTGATAAAAAGAGAATCTCAGTGTTTGCAAAAGAAACCTATCACTGCTTTCCAATATAAAACTAATACCATTTTCAGTTCAACTTTCATTTCCTTTTGTTCTCCCAAGACTATTTATATATATGACCTTTTACCTGAGACTGTAGCTCTTAATAAACAGCTAAAAGCTACTCTGTTTCACATCAGTACAACCTTAACCTACTGCACTCATTGCCATAAAACACGTACAAAGGTCAAGAGCTGTGATACGTAAGCAAGAGAGAGATGTGGAAATCCATTATTTTTAGAGAGGACTGCAATATGTGAAAGGAAATGACAAACATAGTAACAATCCCATGATGCACCTCAATGTTACCAACTCCATCTGTGGAATATCATGGTATTTTCCAGGAGAAAGAGTAAAATGTGTCTCCAGCCATGCAGAAGGACTGAATGATGCAAGAAGTTAAACTGCTAGTGCCAGGATCAAACATAATTCCAGAATTTGTAAAAGGTCACAAAGACTTCACTACGGGAAAATATTCATCTTCCATGCCCATCCACAAAATATGCAACTAAAACATCCCTGAGTTACCAACACTGTTTTTAGCACAAATCCAACGTACAGCCCCACACAGACTACTATGAAGAAAATTAACTCTACCCCAGTCTAAATCAGCACACCATCATATATAAACTGGCAGGGGATTAAGGTGTCAATGACCACACCCCATAAGAAGCCTGTAGCAGAATTTAAGATTAAAAAAATCCAAATTAAACATTTACAAACTGGCACAAGATGACTTCTCTCATGCTGGGTTTACCTAACTCTGTGTGTATGTGCACAGAAGTGTTAGTAACAACAGAGCTCAGATCAGTTCAGGGTAACACTTTATTCCACTTTTCAGTTTTGAAAACTGGATTCTGCTTCATCTATTTACTGTAATATTATTCATAAATGGAAAAAGGATGATCTAAAAGAGAGCTGTGACCTAGATATGGGAAAAATCTAGGCTCTCCAGAACTGTATCTCACATTGCAGCTGCTTAAACTCAGTCTTGAAAAAGCTAAATTGTTTTTTCAGACCTAAAAAACAAAATACTCACAAGGAAAGAAGTTTTTCACACATGGAATTCGTGGAATGTTAATTTCAAAAGAAATACCTGATCTGCAGTAAATTAGGGAGTCCTAGTGTCTATACTGTTCTAGTTACTCATGTAAGGTTCTCAGTGCACAAAGAACAGATCCTTTTTTAACACTGAAACCGAGATGTTCACTGCTGGCAATTAAGGTCAAATGCTGCTGGGATCTGCTGGATACATCAGATTTTCAAGATTTTCAAATTTTCAATTTTCTGTACATATCCAGACTTTAGGAGCATCTGGTCCCATGCATCACATGCTCCTTTTGCTCTCAGACTGCCATGAGCCCAATGTATGACAACAAGCTTTGAGCACTAAAAGTGCTCCAGGCAGAGCAGGGTGCACCAATCACCCTCTGGACAAACTGTGATCCTCACAGTACTCACAGGAGGGGTTTGAAAAAACTCATAGAATTTATACTGAAGTCAATGAGCATTTTGCTGCTCTTAATTTGGGCAAAGGAATTAATTTAGTGCTGACTCCTTCTGAATCTCTCACCTTCAGAGTTGTCCAGATGAAGCTGATGTCAGAGGCCAGCAAGAATTAAATGCCACAGACAGAAAAATCTCTTATACTTTTTACTTTGGGTCAGTTCTGCCTGCCTGCAATGTGTCCTTGTCACAAAGACAACAGTGACTGCTGGTTTATACAGAGGGGATAATGTTGATCATTTTGTGTAACCTGATTAACTGAGTGACTAATTAAGGAGAAACAGAATAAACACTGAGGAATCTAAACAGGAGGAACTGAGGCATTTGTCTTAGCTGAAAAATTTTCACCTTCTTGTAATCTCCTTTTTCCCCCACGGGTACAGCAATGATGCTCACCAACAGCTGGCTACTGGAGAAGCTCACATGCTTATTTTACTGTACCCTGCTTCTTGGTGCTGATTGATGCCTCCCTTTTGAAAGCTGATGATGTACTGCCTGAGATGGACTGCTCCAACTGCTAAATCACATCATATCCCTCCAAATAAACAAATCACCAAAATCCCCACAACAAAACAAACAAATGAACAAACAACAACAACAAAAACCTCAAACAAATCCAAATCAATAACAGACAATGAATGAAAAACATCTCAAATAAAACAAGTGCAAGTACAGACCAGGACACACATATACATATGGATATCATTTTCCCTACATTTTAGCTATGTGGAATTATCATGGGACAGTGATAGTACCAATGAGTATTTGTTTCAAGGAAAAAAAACTGTGAGAGAGCAAAAGTAAAATTCCTAAGCATCTCAACTACAAAATTTGTCAGCTATATTAAAACAATTTACAGTAAACTAGAAGTATGGACAGCAGGAAGGAAAGAGACATTTGTTATCTGCCTGTCTTTCCTTTATATGTCCTGAATCTTGGCAAATTTCTTCTCATAATATGGTAAAATTAAGACATGGCTGGTGAAATTCTAGTGAAAGAAGAATCAGCATAATAATTTATTACAGAGTTTAGCATTAGCATATTTGTGTAAATATTCAGGACTGCATTTAGTAACACCACAAGTGACAGATTTATAATCCTGTAAATGCTTCAGTGAATTTCAAGAGCAGAAACATTCTGGTTTAATAACACACACACAGGGCTGACAAAGCCAGCAGAGCTAGAAGCACTGGAAAGCCATTTCAGAATTACACAAGGAATTGTTCAGGGCTTTTTTACTAGCCTTTCTGAATCACAGCCTAAACATAACCATCCTCCTCACTCCAGACTGAATTTCCTATAGGTGAAGGGTTTGGAGGCTTATAAACTTTCCCCTACAAATCTCACATTGCTCATTTCCCATCAGCTCACATCTTAAAATGTCATTCTGGCTGAATCACTATACACCCTTACTATAAACATGCCCATCTGCTCACTGGTGGACAACTGCAAAGTGAATTCTAGCTGAAGAAACACTAAACAAGAAAATGGAGACTGACTTCCACAGGTGCTCCTTCTCCTCATGCACTTTCCACCCATCTTCACAAGTCCCACGTGAACCCACTCCTACTCTTGGGGGCTCCTTAGTCCACGCAGGAGCAAACTGGCATGACCTGCCCAAATAAGAGGAAAATGGAAACGTTTGCTCAGATCTTTGGAAAGGATTTCCAATGATCCGTTCCTGCTGCCTCCTGATGGGAAAGAATTAATCCAGTACTGAAAGCTGACCATTAACATGATGCTAAAACGGTCCCAGACATGAAAGATGAATAAAGGAAACTATCTCGACCCTGCAGGCTTAGCCAGGGCAGTGTAACATGGATTAGAAACGGATGCCTTTTTTCCTGACGTAAATGAGGGGCTGCTCCTGTGTCTGCCTGAGGTGACAGGGAAAGGGACTTATTTAGAGGGAGCCCATTAGTTGTGGGGTTGGTGGCTTCTCAGAACTTTCTCCCAGATCTTTTCAAGGGATTAAAACCTCATGCTACAGCTGAGGAAGACAAAGAAGCATCTGTAAGTGAACATCCAGCTTTGCTCATGAGGGGAAATCAGCTGAAAAATTGTGGCTTTCAGTGGAGGTGGAGCTTTAAACAGCTGCAGAGGGACCTGCCAAGCCAAGACAGAGAACTTTGTGACAATCTTACCTTTCCTACCTCTCCTGAGGGACAAAAGGCTCAAATCTTACCTCATTATGAATGATCTGCTTAGAATGTTCAATGGGAAGGAGCAAGCATTCCACTTTCAGCTAAGTTAGTTAGAGCATTCCTCTCGACAAAACAAGTATGCACTTTGGGGTTTTGCCTGGCTGGGATGGGAAGCACACACTTTGCACACACCACACACCCAGAGGTGCAGCCACACCTGCAGCAAGGGACTGCTGCATGTCACAAATCTCAGAGCAGTGCTGCCAGTTAAAGTGCAAAAAGCTACTCTGTCAACTCATCCTCCCTTCTGAAGCGGCAGCCCTGGCTAGAAGACTGGAAACAAACAGGATAAAAATGCAGGGAGGTAATTGCATCTAAAATAAGAGTTCTTTTGAAACTATTTCTTTTCGCAAAAATCAGCAGAGGACCAGTTTCTGCAGCTCTTCAGGGACTGAAACCTGCCTGTTCAGAGGTCATCCGAATGCACCTACAATATACTCAAAATGATAAAACTGTATATGTATTTACTTGACTTTGTAGGATCGACTTTGAATTTGATTTTAATGTTATATTACATTAGTATTATTTTAATGTTATATTAATTTTCAAAATGTACTTGCTTTTTCTTCTGCATCAGGTGAACAGGGTATGTATTCTACCACCCAGCTAGAGAGGAATGGGAAAAGCCTTTTGCATTCCTGTCCCCAGCACGTGATCAAACCAGGAACAGCATTACATCCTCATAATGTCAGTGTTCTGTGCCAGTGCAAATATTTATGTGCTCTGAGTTGACTGGTTCTTGAAACTAAAGTGCTCTGTCAAGAAGGCATTGGAGGGAAAAGGTGAAATACAATAGAAAAAATAAGATCTTGTAATCCTGTATGACTAGATAATAAAGTATATGTTTTATTTGAAGACAATACTGAGATATAAACCATGCTATTAAAGGTGGCATGTTTCACCTCAAGCCAGCAGAAGGAATAATTCTCAAAATCTCCCAAGAGCAAGTCTCATGGTAGTTCTCCTGCCCAAATTTCCCTTGCCCCCTGAACTAAATAAAAACCTTCACTGCCCATCTCTGATCATGAGAGAAGCCTAATGACTGTTATTCCAAGATCCCAATTCATTCCAGTTGCAGCAATACACCACCGGCTAGTGCTCCAATATAGGACTACATACAACTACAGTTCAAACAGCAATTCAACACCTTTTTAGTATTTTATTTTATTTATTATTATTTATTGTTCAAATTATCGTTTCTATTGTTACCATAGGTTTTGTAAACCTATTTCTTCCAGAAGATTACAAAATTGGCAGTACTGCAACTCAAGACTGACTAACTGTTCATTGCATGAGATATCACTCAGTTTAGTAACACAAAAACCTACCAGGATCATATGGATTCACACTAGGAATTCTGTTCCAAAGCAAAATATAAGCATTATTTTCTTAGGAACTCCTGACATCAATAATGTGAAAATGCACAACAGTGCAGATGTACTATCAGAAAATTAACTGTTTACACACAACACTGCCTAATAAAAACCAGGTATTTATGATCCTGACAATGTGACCTCCGAGCAAGCACCTAATCAGAATGTTCAACTCACTTCACCTATTTCTCTCTAACTAGCAGAGCCTACTGATCAACAGACTGAGACTCTTACAGACTTAGGAAATTGAAGTAAAGCTTGGATTAAGGATTGCAGTAATAGCTGGCTGCAAATGAGACCTGTAAACTCCAACAAAATTCAGTTTATTTCAGAATTTTAAAAAACAGTCAATCAAATCCCAGAGTTCTTTTATTATAAGGCGTTTCCAAATATAGTTATATTTCTGAAGAAAGCACATGTTATGCTTCCACCTGCTGGCCACAAGACTGGATAATCATCTGGTCTCATTCTAATAGGTGGAACAAAATCCTTCCAGGCAAGGTGTCATGAAGCTGACAGTTCAACTTCCCCATGAAAGAGAAACTATTCTAAGACAAATTTTCTTTTGTGTTAAAATTGTGCTTTTAAAAAAGATGTAGGTGTTTCCAAAGAAACACTTTCCATAATTTCTAATTATAATATTACAATATTATAATTAGAAATAATTATAATATTAAGCAATGAGCAAGAGGAGGCTTTACAGCCCTGGGAACAAAGCAGGGACTGGAATGCAACTTGCAGAGATTTCCAGTTGCTTTATTTTCTGAATTGTGATCCACTGAAAAAGCAAGCTAAGAAATCCCTTTTACCTGGCACAACTTGTCTTTCACAATGACTGAACAAACTGAAAGAAGAAATATAACTGGGGTTAAGGTGTTTCTGTGCCTCCTCAGTGCACATACACAACAAGAATGGTAGTTCAACTATCAACACCCCTAAAAAATCACGTCTCTTTTTCCCATCTCTAAAACTAATTAATTTTCTGCCTCCTAAAAACATATTTTCTTTAATCTGCCACGGTCTGTGCCTGATTCAAATGCTCTTGCTCCTCCTGGAAGCCTGCAGCATTGTGGATTTCCCCTAGATATGACCAACACAGTAAACAAGATGCAACTTGCTCCACTGGAGCTGTTTTTCCTTTCCAGCACACTGCTCCAAGAGAAGCGTGATGCTTCCATGACTTCATCTAATGATCCACATATTCTTGTTTTCATTTGACAGCAAGAATAGTGGGACAGGGCTGTGGGAATTCAGAGAAAATGTAAACATGGAAAAGTGAGGAAGGAGTGAGAGTGAAAGCAATCACAGGAAAGGAAGCAGTGTAGTGACTCAGGGTGAAGTGCTGGCAATGCAGTGAGGGATGTGAGGGAAAGGATGATGGAATACCCAACAAGGAAGTGAGTGAGGTCATCTAAAATTCTCCTCACCCTATTGCTGTTCCCAAAACAGAAGGTAAAAAAGCCACTTAAATAAATGCAGATGAGTTTGGTAAAGGGCAAGTCCACAGTTTCTTCACTTTCCTTGCCATTCACTCCCCTATCCCACCATGGTTCAAGCTTCAATGCAACATCCTTAAAAGCAACAGGGCCTCAGTTTTGGAGAGCACTGTCCTGAGCATCCTACATTCTTCACTGCTTACAACAGGATTATTTGGAAAATTTCTATCCACCTACCTGTAGATACATCAGTGGCTTTTCCAGAAGCAGTAACTTTGCCTACAAACACTTGCTGTTTTCGTGACACAGGTCATGACAAATAATTCTCTGAGGCATTTGTTCCTGTATAACACAGACCAGCTCCTACTGTATGTAATGGTTCATGCATTAGCAATCTGGCAATCACTTTTCTCTACTGAATCTCATCATCACTTGGTTTTTTCTTCAAGTGTACTATCTCTAGTTTACTATACAAATTGACTAAGATGGGGGATATTTGCTAGGATACAAAAAATGTAACCTTTGAAAATAATATGAAACGTCCTTTCATAGAGCCGCCTGACAAATTTCAAAAAACCTTCTTAGTACCTTTGCTACAAGAAGTTAGATGATTGTACTTCTTGTGTTTGAGTATGTGCCTTAATTAATCTAGAAACTTCCCACTCAAATTAGATGGACAACAAACAAGGTCAATTTTTTGCAGCTGGTTGCCAGCAGAATTTGGAAAATATCAACAAGGTCCAAAGATGCAAACACAATGTGAGCCCCTGTATTTAGGCATGGCTCTCTCAGGCAATCATCTGTCTCCTGAGGCAATGCAACGGGCAACACTTCCCATCTCGCTTGAGTAATTTTATCTCAGTGTATTTTGTTGGAGTAATTCTGGTTGTCACCATGTAATTTGATAGCTTGTATCTCCCAACAGCTGTGGGAAATTTCCCAGATCTTCACCTCAGTGCAATCCCAATTACTACTAAGTCCTCAGAATTGAAAGACTATCTTGACTTCTGGAACTTGCTGAGGCTTGAAGGAGAAGGAAATACATCTGAAGCATTTCTTCTGGGCACTTTTTTTTTTTTTACAATATGTTCTTTCCCTGGTTCTGTTGCTGAAGTGACCATCAGTGGCTGAACATCACTCACTGGCCAGGCAGATCACTTCCACTACCCAGAAGTTACTGTGGTACTGGAAGGCTATCAGTGATTCTATCTCCTTCCATAGAGGCATTTCAGCTGAGTGCTAGTAACAGCTAAAAGACAACTAAATACAGCAAAACACCTCCTCACTGATTCACCACTTAAGAAAACCAGCAACCCTTCTAAATGCAGCTGAGCCAAACTTACACCAATTCAGCAGACCCTCCTGTGATACAGCACAAAGGCAGAGATGTTATCAGCTGATTTCATCTGAATGGCAGAACCTGGGCTCACACCAAACCTCCTGTTCTGTCAAGGTCAAAGACACTGTATTTCATAACTTATTTTCTGACAACTTCTATTCCAGACAGTGAAGGCTAAAGTGATTTTATCAGTGGGTAAAACCCTATCAAGGATGGGCGGTAGTTCAACCCTCCCAAACTCAAGAATTCACACCCTTTAGGAGAGTAATTATCAGCACGGTTAACAGACAATAAGAAATGAGGCACCTGCAAACCATCCTCATGACCATTTTCCTGCACAGACTTGAGGTTGTTTCCTGTGATAGAGACAGCACAAGCCAGAACAATGCACTTTTGGTTGCCCTACTTGTCAGCTTTTAAATGTTAGAATCCTTTGATGTTACACACAAGCCCTCTTCCCACCAAAGGTGTAATACTCTAACTACAACACTTTTCTTTAAGAGCTCCAATGTACTTTTTTCAAAGACTCTTATTTAATGCTTCTCTTCAAGTGCATCCAGAAATGGCTGAGTGAGAACACCTGACTTTTAAACTCCAGTGCATGTCTGAGACAGGCAGACTTCACACAAAGGCAAAGGTTAGAAACCTCTGTCCTAGAGGTTTGGTACACTAGGACCACTGTCCTTAGAATTATTCTGCCTCCTCATTTAAAAACATTTAAATTTTAGTGAATATATTTCCTGCATAAATAAGTGTGTAGCCAACAAAGAATAAGATGTTTAATAGAATGAACTTCCAGGCCAGTAATGAAAATTAGCCTATCAGCAGAATCAATGTGTAAACTGCATACCAATCAATAACACACATCATTATTACAAGAGTCTGCCTTCCACTTATCTAAAAGATTTCTGAATTGAAGCCTGAAATAAGCCTGAATTATTGATTTGCTGTGAGAAAATGAAATATTAGAGATACTCACTTTTACCAAAATTATTTTTGCTAGCTCTTCACATACAGGCTTTTCTTCATCCTTCTTCAAGCCTTCTAATTCAAACAAGGTATTGTAATTTTCCAGCATTTTTGTCATTATCTTGTTGCAGATCTCCAGTTCCTTCATCCCTTCAAATCCAGAGCGCACGCTAGAATTAGAGAGATGACAAAGCAGAGTGTTTCAGGGACTCAGCATACAAAAGGTCCTGCAGAGGGTCTCTGTAACATTTCATTTGTGGATACAGGCTGGATAGCAGGCACAGGAAACTTTGAACTGGAAAAAGAGGCTTGTGCCTATGTTGCTAACAACTATCACCGTTTGTTTGCAGTTTTTCTTATCAATATTAAATACCAGACCTGTTGGCCAAGCTACCCTATCCACAGAATCCAGGCAGGGACAGAATTGAGACTGCCACCAAATGAGGTGCCACCAACTCTGCCGCAAGTTGGGTTTCACGACCCACAGCGCAGACAGCTCAGGCATTCAGATGCTCTAAACTGTTAATTCCTCCAGTTTTCCTCCAAAACCTGGTTCATGATAACTTCAAAGGCACACAAGAAGGATAAGTGAAAAAATTAGGAAATCCCACATGCTAAGCAAAACACTGAATGTTAAACAAGGTTTTTGTCTTCAGATGACCCAATGCTGTACACCAGATTTTTTAATCTAACTTTTGAGTTACCATTTCTTTTGAAAGTAGGGTTATAACTCAAAGGGCTTTCTAAAACATGGAGATGGATGCTGCCTTTCACAGAAGAGCCTAAAAGATTAATACAAAAAGTGGTTCCTAAGCTCCATTTTCTGGAAGAATAACCAACTTCTTGGCTGCTGAAGAAGAGGCTTCTTATTCTCTTGAAACAGACCTCTTTGCAGCTTCCCAGAGACCTTGAAGGCACACAGAAAAGGGAAGATAATGTATGTATCTGCATGTTTCCTTATGTATTTCACATAACTCTCTCATGCAGCAAAAAATGCATGTCACTTGCAACAGAGCTCATAATTCATTGAATCATCTAATGATAATCTGCTGGAATATAAACTTTCTGCACACTTTATTGACAATTTTATTGGCCTGAATTGACTTAAACTCCATTTTAATGCAAAAGTACAATATCTGAAGAATCTTCTTCTGCAATCATTCAGTGTTACTTATAGTACAGTATTTCCAGCAGACACAGGCTTCTCAGTAAGTCACAAAGTGGCTGCATGGATGTGAATTTCCTAAAGACCTTATAAAAACTAGAGACTGATGATCAGGAGTAATGAAACACAGGAAACATTTAGAGTGAAGAAGCAGAGAAGCCAAAACAAAAAAAAAAGTTTCAAGTACCTTTTGGCTGAAGACAAGAAGATGTTATGTGAGAAGAAAACACAACCCAACCCCCAAAAGCAAAACAAATTCCCCCTGAGCTACTTTACAGGGATGTAACTTGAAAGTAAACCATTGCTTTACTGCAAAGAGTAAATAAAAATTTACAAATAACTACCTACCCTAAAACTTTAACTGTAGTTTATCAAGGCCAGATGTGCATTTCAACAAGAAGGCCCTGAAAGCTGATGCTCCCAGAACTTTGTCATCAAAAAGTGCCTTTTTGTAGGGGCTATTGATCCTTCTCAATGCTTTACTCTGTGCCATACATCTACGTGTCAACAGGGAGAGTAACCACTGCAGCAGAACACATCTTTGTAAGATGTGTACTCCAGAACAGTGTCTTTATTGCTATTATTCCAACATTTAATACATGCTGGAGTAGCAGGACCTGAATTTTAAAGGATTGAATTCTTTTACACTGTAGAATATTGGCAGCTGTAAAAATGTGTCATTCTCAGATGATTGATTTTTTTAGTGTGGAAGTTGGCCTCAGACTAAATAAAGAACAAATGGGGCAACTTCTGTTGACGGATGTGCATGTACACTCTGGCCAATTCACTCTGAAGAATGTCAAATATTCACTAAAACTTAGCAAGTGGCCTGAAGAAGTGTATGTATGCAGTAGGCCCATGCAATTGTCCTGACTGAAGGGAACCCCTCTTGCCATGCTAAATGATGCGCTCCTAGGTGTGCTGCAAAGCCTGCCTAGGCTAGCTGAGGGAAATCCTGACTATTACCTTCCTGATTTGTTTCTCCAAACCAGAGTACAACTTAAATAAGGGCACCCCTATGAATCTCATTCCCAGGAAAAGGACTGAAAATGTAACAGAGCATGTGCAAGTCAAAATAAAGACTCCAGATAGCAGAATTTTCACCTAAGCCACATCTGCTGGGAACGACAGCCAACAGTTGCCTACTGGCAACAGCTAATACAAAAACCTCTACCTGGCTGAAAAACAGTACAGTCTATAGTTTCCACAAAGCACAAAACCAGTACTTAATTTCTGCCCAATTACATTACTTTCTTGCCCTCCCTTCCCCACACTACCTTGTCAGTTAAAATTTATTACATCAAACCTGTGAAAAATCCAACATCCTGTTCTGAACAATTCTGTATGAGTAGGGTGAGGCACATATGCAAAACACAAGGCTAAAGCTCATGGCTTCAGTTTTTTTTAACACCTCTCTCTGAGTGTAACTAAGCAAAGGACCATGAAGTGATTTATTTTAATGGAAATTTAACATATTTTATTCATTGCCATCTCTCTGCCACATTAACAGGCATATTTAACAGTTTCTAATATATTTCTCCTCTAATTGCTATTATTAGACCTCAATCATGATAAGGACTATTACACTCTTTGAGCTCTCCATGGTGACATTTTCCTTTCAACAAGTATATGCTGAGCTGAAGATAAGTTTATATTATGAGCACACACCACCCTGCCTATTTATACAAAGTAAACCCCATCTGCTGCCACACTGCATGATCTACCAGTTTGACTAGACTTTTCAGAAAATACATGTAAAAAACCCAGCATTTTACTTTAGCTCTTCTCATTCTGAAAAGTCATGACATCTACAAATGTCACTTCAATTGACTAGAAAAACCCAGATCTGTGAGAAAATATTCTCTCACACTTCCACTTTCCTGATGCACACCCTAATCCTTGCAAAATTTTCATGATCATTTGTGAAGATCTTGTTAAAACACCAGAGTATAAAACTGTTCATAGCCATGACTCCCTTATGACTATTTTCATGTTAATTAGGCATTACAACTGTGATGCTTTGAGAGTTAGACACACAATTTACTCCAGTTACAAAATCCTCAACAGAAGGACTTCATCCCCTTCCAGTCACATATGTACAAATTACTTCAGTACCAGCACCAGAAGCATCAGTTTCACTACCACAAACAGCAGAAGGGTGCCATAAACCTGCAATTTCTATGGTTATTTCTAGCAGAAAAAGTGTTGATAAGTTCAGATCTATCTTAGCAATTTGAACTGGAAAACTCCCACTGAAGTTATCACAGTGGCCTGCAAAGTCCTCAACAGATACACAGCACAGGGAGAGCAGGAGCAAATTCCATAGTGTGCCCTCCCTTAGATTCCACAGACACCTGCCCTTCCCAGAGAGATGCTCTGAATGATCTGTGTGCAAAGCACAGCGTGTCCACATTAAATATTTGGAAAAAATGTGCCTTGTCTAAGTGAGGCACCAGCATTAAGAGTATCTGACACAGTTAAGAAGGGTCAAGAGCAAGGGTGCATCAGTACCACAAGTTTTGCAGAATATTAAAAACTGAAATTATTGGTGAAGTCATTTTAAAGCAGAAAAAGCAGTTCTCAAAATTAAAACATTACTTGGTAATCGGATCAGGCTGTCAGCTCTTCATTTCAAAATCTGATACTCAGCAGCATTCCACACTTCTGCACAGTGTCCTGTCAGCGTGGCTGGCCCACCCAGTGCAGCTCCACGCTGCTCCTGTCCGTGTAGACACCACATCCACACGTTCTTTGGGTTTTTCAGACTGAGTCCATGTCTCTTTCCACAGGGATGCTCAGGAAAGCTTGTCTCAAAGGGTTAAACCACAGCAAGGCTCTGTGTCCCAGCTTTTACTCACAAGCAAAGTGACCTGAGGTCAGATTAACTCACTGTAAAAGAATTCCTTACATCTCAGGCATTTAGTTAAATGAATTTACCTCGGGTCTCTGCAAACAAGCTGTAACAGGCTGAATGCAGAGTGGGCTTTCCAGAGAGGGAACCTCCAGACTCCACTGAGAGCAGCCAGTGACACAAACAAACATGCACGTGGCACAGGACAGGCATCACTACGGGGCTCTGTCACCATCCATCTCACCTGGGAAACTTGCTTCAAGTGGCCAGGAGGACCTGGGAAGTAGTAATCTGTCTATAATGAGCTGAACTGAGGTCACTGAACTGATTTCCCCAGGCAGCAACTGCTGACAGCTCCCTGTCACAACTGAGAACCAGAGATTTCCATGTGAAAGGGTCATCTCATTACCAATTCCCAACAGTGCTTGACCCCACCCTGTCTGAGATGAAAGATGCACATTACCATTTCCCCAAGTGGCTCTGCAGAAGCAGCTTGCATGGAATGACAGCACTGTAAGCCTAATTTACAATCACAGGGGGCTAGATGCTCTATAAACTACTTTTCCTGCTTGTACAGTACCTTTTGTAGAGAAGCACCACAAAGTCATCTTATCATTCTCCCAGGGAATCCTGCCAAAAATATGGGACTCAAAGGACAGGAAACACTGCATGGATTTTTTGTTTCTCCAGCCCCAGCAAAACATTTTCATTAGTACCTCAGATGCCCATGAGTCCCTCAACAAGCACAAGTGGAGATTTTGAGAGCAGAGTTGCAGTAATTTATGGAGGTTACAACTTGAGGCAGTCTGTTCTGTGCCTCTAGGCAGACTTCACTGTGTCTCTAACAGATCCAACCTCGTGGCCAGAACTCATCCACTTCAGGTGATGTGAGGAATTTGTCCTGACACACCAGTCCACAAACTGCAGCTGAAACAGGCACACATTCATGTCTGCAGACTCTGCTGCAAGATCACAGTCTAATAAGCAGCTAAAGATACAGCCACACTCACTTGAGACAGTTGTTCGTCTGTCTGTGTGACTCCTTTACGTGCCCTGCATCATTTGCAGCCTTACCAATCGGGGTGAAATGCAATGACAGAGACAACTACTGACATTTTGCAGAGGTGTTTTAGCTCCTGTGATACTGGAGAATCCTGGAGAGTCAAATCTGGGGCATGCACCTGCCTGCCTGTTAAAATCTGTTCCAGATTATCTTCTCTAGGATCAGATTTATTAGCCCAAGTCAACTCAGTAATTCAGCTCTATCAGCACTGCTTGCAAAATAAAAAATAATTAATAAAAAATAATAGCACTAATAAATAATAATAAAACAACAGCACATAATGAATGATAGTAATTAATAATAAAATGCAAATGCAGGTAACACAAAGCAGTTAGAGTGATGCTGCCACAAAGGCTTTACTGATTGGCTTCATTTATATGCAAAATCTTTCACTTCAGCAAAAGCTCCATTTTTCATCATGAAATTACAGTGACAGGAGACATCTTTGGGAGTGCAACCTACATAAAGGGGGACAAAGGGCAGTCCATAGCCTAACATCCCCTTACAAAGTGCATTGCTCTCATCTCCAAATATTTCAAAGCAGAGGCTCTTCAAAAACTCTCCTTGTGATTGCTTTTGAGCTGTATTGCTGAGCTCAAATATTCATGAGTATTTAATATGATTATGGATGAGAACGTTTATAGCCTTGCTATATTATACTTGATGTTTTAAACTGTCATTAAAGGCTTCAGCATACTGAATACTTAGGAAAAATTCCTTTGCAGTGCTGGAAAATGCAGTATTTAAAATCTATGTGAACCCTGTAAGAAAGGTTACGGCTGCATGCTCCAATTTGCAATAATTCATGTTTAAACAACAATATTCTGTACTCAGTTTGCCCCCAATCCTGGATTGCAATTTTTTTGAAGACTGATGCAGGATTGAGGCTGCACTGCCTGAAAACAAAGCCCATCTACATAATGTTCCAAAGGCCAACATTACTCACTGAGAAATATTAATTCAGCCCCTCTGCTTTCAATTCAGTTTTGTATACCCAATCCGTGCAGGCTCCAAGGCTGCTAGAAACCAAAGTAAGACATTCACACATAACTTCAGATCAAATTTTAATTATTTCAAGTTCAGCATCTCTAAATACCTACATCTACCCTACAATCTACCATTTTCTCCATATCCAAAGATAATATACCTTTCTTGTTACCCTTCGTATTACACAGTCATCATACATAAATAACTGCATCTAACTCCAGCATTTTAACTGGACACCTGCATTTGCCAACCACTTTTGGGGGGATGGAGCAATCCCTCACAACACAATCTCTGTTGGAATGAAACATAACCAAGTTCACAAGGGCTTGAATGATGGAGGCCCCACACAGAGATGACTGCTTGAGAGAGAGCTGCAATAATGGTGGATTACAACAATGGATCCTCTGATTACATCTGTTGGACCTCATGTCTTGCCATGCCAACCAAAGGACAGGATAAGGGCAGCAGCTCCTGGAGAACAGAGAGGAGGAGAGAAAACCCAGCTGGTCCTCTCCATTTCAGCACAAGCTGTTAGAGCCATGCACAGCCCACATAGCAGGCCTTAACTAAGGCTATGTCTCTCCAGGAGCTGAAATTCAGGTCAATGGACAATAACTTCCTCCAAAAGTAACCATGCTGCAAATGTTCATACTCTACACAGATTAGCCCAGTGACAGAAAAGACAGCTATTTTTGTTCCTTCATGGTTGTAGCTCCTCCAGGGCTGTATTTCTCAATATACTTGACCTTTGCCTTCCATCACAATAAATCTGAACAAACCAAATTGGGAAAAAATAGTGAACCAAATCTCAAATTTTTTTCTGAGCTGTTTGACCTTGCCCTTTACATGTTCCTCTATCTTAAATCACACTTCAATACAAGGAATGCAAATAGCCATTTATTTCCTTTCTATTCATTAGAAATACAGAAAGGACAAGATAATCTTTCTTAGAAAAACACCAATGCAGTTTGTCAAACAGCAAGTAAGGAAGTACTGGATAAGATAAAAGCAATAAGGGTTGAAGGTTTAGGAGATGGGATACATTACAGAGGATATGATGTAGAAAAACAGAATGAGATTAAGAGAATTAAAATGAAGTCTAAATATCTGGAAAGTGGCCAAGAAGCATGATTTATTCAACTGTTAAACAACTTCAGTTATGGAGTAGGAGATACTACGCTTAAGTAGCTAAATTTTCACTAAAAATACCTTGCCAAAAGAAGTCCTTCACTATCAGCAGATGGGCTTTATCTTCTCTGACACTGTGCCTCAACTACACAAACTGACATTAATTTTAGACATGAGTGTGAATTTCTGACAGAAAATCTCAGTTCTCCCTGCTTCAGCAGTGTAATTGCTGACAAGCTGAGCCTTCTCTCCTTGCCGTGGAGAAAGCCGCCATGCACTGCTGGGAACAAACAACGCAAAGCGAGAGGAGCGATCTCTCAGCCTCCTGCCAATATTTCATTTCTGCAGCTTCTCCAGAGACTGCCTGCAGCCAGCAGAGAGAGACAGCCCTTGCCAAGCAGGCTTCAGGCAGCCTTACTCTGTAGCTCTGAAATGTGCTCTGAGGATCTCCTTCTGGATGCTTGGCCAACCAACTGGTTAAGCCCAATACCTAAAAACAGTGCTGCAAGTTTTCCTCCCCCTATCAAATCTTTGTTGGTACAGATAGTCACAGTTCCAGCAATAGAAGACTGCATCCATTAACACAGGAGAAAAGGGTATTTTGTTATAGAACAGGTATAACTGTTGCTCACAATCTTTGTGTCTGGACAACAAGAATGAACTGCCCTGAAAAGATCAAGATCTGATAAAACACAGAGCTGAAAAAACAAGATGGTGAAACTTAGTTTAAATAAAAATCTACATGCCTAATTCTAACCTATTTGGGTCTTTTCAAAACTCATTAGCCATTTGGTAAGTGTGAAGCCTTGCTTTCAATGCCCCTTTTGCCACATGAGCATTTATTTCAAGGTATCACATCTGCTGGGCTGGTTATGCTCACATTCAGACTCTCGAGTGTTTGGTTTTTCACCTCCAGTGATCTCTGCCTTCCTCAGTCTTCTGCAATGGAATGAGGTGCATCCATCTCTGTACCTTACAAAAATGCTTCTATCTTTTCCATGCTGTCTTAGGAGCAGAGATCAGTTGTGGCAACAACTTTAGAGCTTTTAACACATACTCCATGGTTTAATATTAGGAATACCAGTTGTAAATCTGAACTGCAATTCTGTGCATTCTACACCAAAAAATATGCACAGTTAATTTTTCAACTCTCCAGAAAGAAGTGATGAGTAAACTAAAAATTATTATAATACCCACTTGGGAGCTTGAGTCATAGAGATTTAGCCATTGAACTCAAATTCTTCTAATTACTTTGTTTGTTCTGAACTCTGCTAATACATTTAGACAGGAATTCCCAAACCACCCATATGAATGCAAGTTTAAAAAATTGTTTTGCTTCTCCTTGTCAGAAATTCACAGTATTGTGCTTCCAGTAATTCTCATATTCGTGCATTCCCATGCATACTACTGTCTTTTGAGCATTTTTTGTTTCAGAGAGCAAAACAATTATTTTTAAAATATACTTTATCTTTTTTGTAGTAACACAGCAAATGCTTTAATCCTGAAATTCACATTCATCATCCACCCGCAACATCTTAAGATAAGGCAGCCATGTAGTCACTAGGACAAGCTTTAGTTTAAGTGTCTCATTCCTCCATGTTCTCTCCCTAATCAATGGAAAAAGATATGCTCCTTAAAAAGACAACATCTAGCAGGCAACATCTAGCCTAGGTACAAGGAACTGTCTCAACATACTACAGGAACCTAATTTCTGTTTTCTCTCTTTAAAGAAATCTATGTCCTTCCAAGAGGAAACTCAGTGGGAAAGATTAAATTAATTGCTCCACAAGACTAAGTTTTACTAGACAACTCAGTATTAGTCCAGAGCAATATTTTAAAAAAACCAATACAAATGCAACATTGATACAAGGAACTCACTTGTCCCTTCTGGGTGATATCACACATCTTTCAAGAGCGATGACTGAACTAAACTGCTTAGGTGTCTCCCATGTCAAAGACCTTGGATGCCAGCCAGTGGGCTCATTGCAGAGGTGAAGGTGGTAATGCTGCACTGCATCACTGCAGTGACTCAACAGAAACCTTCTCACACAGGAGTGTTCTTGCACCTGGAAATAACTCTCCTGGCTACTGCTGCAAGCTCCACCAGCACGTTAAACACGTCTTCAGCACAAGCTCCCAGGAACTGCGCCCAGTGAAAGAACCCAGTAAAGCTACTGACCCCAGTCAGGAGTTTTAAGAGACCAGTGGAATCCCACAAGCTCCAGAGCAGTTTCTAAATACATTAGAAGGACAGAGAGACCAGAATCACCAGCATCTGAGGGCAGACACCAGATCATAAGGCCAAACATGCAGATAGTATGCAGTGTCCATCTCTAGAAATTATATAGCACCTGGGTGCTGCATTGGAGTCCCTTCCCACCAAGGATCCTTTGTCAAAGCCTTCTGGAGAGAAGCACTCATATTAATTGATAGCAAAGGAAGAAACCTGCATGAGCACACATCCCTCTTTGCACTGACAGTCTGAAGGCCTTTCACTGTTACACTTCTGCTCTGCTACCAAAGCAGCAATACAAAACTGATAAACAGTTCAGCAAACAGCAAGAGGAAATGGGAGAGCAACTCCACTTCCATTTGGCTCAAAAACAGCTTTAGCACCCAAGTGGACCATAGAGCCCCTGTCACTGCCTCTATCTGATCACCCTGACAAAGTAGATTTCTGACATCTACATTCCTGGCCACCTGCCAGCAAACAGGGTATAGTAAAAAGCCCAACTTACTGAAAGCAGTTTGGTCCAAATACAGTGGCAAGATTGCCAAGATTCATCCTGTTCTCTACGTGATGTTCAGCAACCTTTATCAGGAACTGGCACAGGTACTTCAGCAAGGAGTAATGAGCATCAGGCAGTTCTTTAAGGAGTTCTTTCAAGTAACTTTCCTTCTGCATGTCGTTTCTAGAGTCTAGGAAAAAGAAGAGAAGAAAATACATTTATATATGGTTTTTTTCATTGCTGCCAACTTAATTACATGGGTGAGAAAGCAGTGGAAGCTAAAATTCACTCCTGCTTCTGCTCAGAGACACACAACTCCTCAGTTTTCCTCAGGGAACGTGCATGTTTGTCCTGAGGCTCATCCTGGCCACCAAGGGCGCCATTTCACTCTTACCTTTATGCCATAACCTTTTCCCTGAACAGATTGAGCATTTACTAACAGTCAGCTAAGAGCTTTAAGGCATGTTTATCCCCACCTGGCACAGCTAAATCTGCTTTAACTCCCTCTCTACCAGACCTTTAGATTCATGCTCTTCCTGGATGTCATCCTTACTTCCCAAGCCCTTCTCATACTATTAGTTTCCCTACCCATGAAAACCTTCAAAACTAAGAAAGCAGCAATGGTAAAACAAGGGTTTCCTGAAATGCAGAGTTTTATAACAGCACTACAATACTTTCTGTGGGTGACAACTCCGCTACATATTCAGGAAGGAGCATCTTCCTTATGGGAAACAGACTGTTCTGGGCACTGCCACACTCCAAAACAAGTCAAAATTTGGCCTCATGTTAAAAAGTAGCCTTGCTATACTGTACAGTCTTCTAGAATTTAGGTATGGATAAAAGCTTTCCACATTGAACCAAGTCACATCCAAGTATTTAAGTAAAAATTGCATGAACTCCCCAGATGCTGCGTTTATGCAGACCCAGGTGGTGAACACAAGCTTGGCCTCATACACAGCTTCTACTTAACTGTGTCCTGCTGCTGGAATTGAATTCATGTGCAAAATTTTTTGCTCCCCTCCTCCATCCCAAAAACACCTTCCAAAGAGTGATTTGTACCCCCCAAAATCTTGGAATTACGTCAGTAGAAGCAAAGTTTTGAAAACAAGTCAGTTTTGCTTTCCCTTTATACCGAAACAGGATGTGTTAGTCCTTGCAAATATTAATTTATACTCTCCATGAAAGCGAAATGTAACTGAAACTTTCCCGTATGCATGAAAACCCCAAGGACTCTGCATCATCATTTTCAGACAGAAGACCTCATTCCCTGAAGGTTTTCCACACCCATCTAATTATAAGCAGTGTCCATTAGCATGAGGCCATCTGTGCATTTCTAGTACTTTTTTCCCCTATTTATCAGCCTTATGGGCTGCTGGTGCTGCTCTGCTGTATGCCCTACTACCAGCATGCAGAGAAGACTGGCAGGAAAACATCCCATGGATGGTGTTGCAAGAAAAAAAGAACAATTTACATTTGTTTCACGTTTTTTAGAGAGAAAAAAAGGAGGGAAAACAAAAATCTTTGAATACCGTTTAATGTATGTATAAACACTTCAGAAGACTTGTCTTTGTTTTTACCTTTCATTTCCCAGAATTATTCCAGGGCTGGGCTGAACAGTGTTTCAGGAGTAGAGTGCTTTGAAAAGTGGTTAGTTGCAATATTATTTCTGTTTTACAATCAGACATTTTTTGTAGCTAATAAACAGGATTTATCCAGCAAATAAATGGCAAACAAATGAGGCTTTTTATGTACTTATTTGCCACTTCATACAGCTGAAACTCGAGGGACTTCATCTGCTTCCAAGCTTAGGATTCCTGCCTTTCCTGGCATGTCTAATACTGTACATGGCAAGAAAGTCTTTTTATGTTTTATATGCACGGTGAATTCACTTTTATGTGTCTGTTTTTGTACCACAGACTTAGTATGAATTCTTTCATCACAGCAGACCAAATGCCAGTCAAATTACAGGACCAAACATTTTAACCAACTGATTAAATACAGCATTTTCTTCTACAGATAAGAAATTAGCTCCTTTAGAAAAGTCAAATATCAAATATGCATGAAGCAGATGAGAAAAAAAAATCTTATTTGCTTGCTTATCACAACCTTTTTTACCCTTACAGAGAGGAAAAAACCATTATAACTTTGCTGCTACCAATCAGCTTGGCAACAGCAAGAAATCTGATCTATTATTGCAGAAAATTCAGGAGGCTTCTGAAGGCTATATTAAATGGAATAACAAAAAGGAATTTCAGTGCATTTGTACTTGCACTTATCAAAGTGGACTGTACAGTCTCTGACTTGATTACTAATTATCTTTTTATGAATCTTAAAAGAAAACAAAACACAACTAATTTTTCATGTAGCCAAAACATACTCCTAACATACTTTTCTTTAGATAACAAAGCAACTAGCACAGTGTTTTCTACTACAAATTGCTTGCAGTTATGATAAGGAAAGCCAAAGCCATCTCCCAGAAAAAATGTACCTCTTCCATCACCATCACCCTGCCATCTAATTAGGGAATGCCCTTGATAACTAATTGCCTCTCTGAGTCTCCCACTGGGACTTTAGATTGATGGGTACTTTTTCATTTACTGGAGGAATTTCCATCCCTTCCAAACCAGGAAGATGCTAATAACCACCACAAAACATTCCGAGCGCAGGTTTGCACTCTGACAACAAACAAAGCTATTGGGCTCGTGGCCTTTAGTAGTATTTTCTGGGTAGGATGTCCCTGTTCATTAACCATGATGTTTTGGGGTATGAATCAACATCAAAAATGTTATTGCTGGGCACAGCCAACCTTTGTTCATTTCTGTACTTTCAAGAACAGACACAGATACCACATCACAAGATGATGAGAAATTACCCTAATTGAAGGACATAGAGACACTGAGTAACACGAGGCAGCAAACCCCATTTACTGAGCCATGAAGTTCCTTTTCTCTGTGAAATCTAAGAAAGAAAATAGGGCTTTGCTCTTGGTCTTCCTTCTCCAGTAAAAAGACAAGGCAAGAAATCAAGTTTTTCTTCCAAAAGAATCCAAAAATTAGAATTAATTTGTTGATTCTTCTGCTGATGACATTTCATGGATTTCAGCTTTATTTTAAAAATTTGCTTTAATAATTCATGGTGAATCTAGACAGTGCCATGTAAACACAGTATCCCATGCACTTTGTACAGTTTTCAGGACAAGTCTACTACTGCTATCAATTAATGCATTTCTTCAAATATTACAGCTTTTCAACTTACTAGAGAGCAAAAACAGTCTTGAGTCATAACAACAACCCATTCTTTGGAGCATTCATCCTCCTTTTCAGTTTGTTTCAAAGTCAGTCACTAAGGTTTACTGAACTGGTAGTGACTATCAGAAAAACATTAGAGCACCAGAATGGTTTACGCTACTCATGATTTTCAAGCATAGCATATCCAGTTATTTTGCCTAGGGGAAAAGGAGGAAAATAAGAATGGAGGCTAAGAGGAAGGTGCTCTCAAGGGCAGACAAACTCATTCAATTTTTTATTTTGGGAGCCTTCCAAAAGCCATGTGCAATAGACAGCATCTCAGCCAAGGCTTACAAGAGAAGCCTGGCTAGATGTGCAGTCAGCACGGGCTTGAAACCAAGAATGAAAGAGTGGATTGGGCTGAGGAAGGGAACAAGACCAGCAGCCTCAGGCCATGTCTAGGCTCAGCAGCCTGAGGACACAAAACACAGAGAGGATCAAGGAAGCCAGCAAGGGCAGCTGGCACCTCAAAGCTGAACTAGGGACTCATTACTGAGGAATGAGTCAAGGAGACAAGTGAAAAGGACAGGCAGTATCTCCAAAAATGTTAATTAACTAGAAACAGGAGTCTCAACAGTGTAGGAGGTACAGACACATTTGTGAGGGTGTTTTCAGTCTCATTTCATTTCAGCATACACCCACAGCTCGCAACAAGAGGGAGATATTTTCCAATAGTTCATGCTATTTCTGAACATACTGAGTGTCTCTGACATACTAGATACACAACTTAATTCCCCAATTAATCTCTGTTCATGTTACTCCTTCATGCTGCCTGAACTTCACTAAATATATGGAATTCATGCAAACAGGTGTGCATAATTGTTTTGCTCAAGTCTCAAATGGTCTGACCCCAAACAACTCCAGCCTGGAAGCACTGAAGCCACATTACCACAGTGCCCTAGCCAATTATCTGTGCTGTGAGGTGAGGAAGAAAGGCAACTGCTCAGTGTCATGCTACCACTGCATAGCTCCCAGCTGCCTTGCATGCTAGCAGAGTGGAGGGTAGACAGAAAAGCTTGCATCTGTCAGCAGTTCTCAATGTGCCCTGGGAAGCTGATCTTTGGCACAGGGGCAGCAGGTTGTGCACTGCACTACCATGGCACCCACTGGGCTGAGGGAGGAATGAAAGCATTTCTTTCCACCTCTGCAATCTATGGGAAGTGGGACTCCAGTCTCTCTCTGCCAAGAAACAATCTGCTTCAGACACCATCCTTCAGACATGATCCTGCCCCAGAGGGAAAAAAATCATGTCTTGCTGCCTTCAGGAGCAGAAATGTTGTAAGCCCTGCTTATAAGAAGGCTGTCATCACAATCCAGCTTGAGACACCTCACTCTCTGTCATTATGGCACTTTGCAGCACTGTATTTATCCTTCATTCCAGCACCCTGGAGGAATAGCACACTTCTTTTGCAACTCTGGTGAGTATCATCTGCATAAAAATCCAGTTCCAAGAGTTTTTACTGCATAATGAACGTCACCATCATATGGAAACCAGAAGTTATTTCTCTGGCTTCTAAACAGCTCTGATAACACTAAAATGGCCATAAAAGCCAAAGGAAAAGGTTAAAATCATGTCACAAGGGCCTCAAGACATCTAATGAATCAGATTTCATGCACGGCTGCAGTTACCATGGTATTGGAAATGATGCCCACTTTTAAGAATTTCAAAGGTTTATTAAACCTTAACAAAATACAACAAGGGACTGAATAAGGAAAAATTACAGGGCTGGGAGTCCCACTGCTGGGACTGAGCTCCCATGTGTCACCCACAAAACAGCTGCTCCACCTTTTACACCCCTGGGGTTGCAAAAGGTAGCCCTAGCCCCTCCCAAAGTCTGCAAATCAACTCTTCTTCGCTGTCCACTGGTGGAGATTGCTTTCTTACAGCCTGATTGGGGTCAGGTGTTGCCATGCCAAGGGGCACAGGTACCCACCCTCCCACCACATGTCCCAACTACCAGTGGCAACAACACAAGGAGGAGGGGAAAGGGGATTACAGGGAGAAGAGAGAACATCCAAACAACAAATCACAACAACATCAATAAAACTTCTCATAAAATACACATAATATTCATTCCTTAACTGTGAGAGCCAACCATCTCATGACCCATCTATAACAATGGTTAAAAGGTCAGCACTCATCTATCATTTTCAATGTCATTGTTCAGATTGAAATTTGACCTCTAAAATCCCCCAACACAAGCTGTATTTTTGGTTCTGCTTGTCCATGTAACTCAAACAGCTGCTGGCTACTAAGTGTTCTGTAAACTGACCTGCTGATCCAGAAGGGAACTGCTCCTTCCATCCCTCTCCCTGAAACAGGCAAAGCTGTTCACAGGCACCAGACAAAACCATGCCAGTCATCACAGGCTGCAAGAAGGAACTATGTGAAACAGAACTCACATCTTGCTCCTGCTCACCGAAAAAATATAAATTCTATAGGATAAACAATGTCAAGAAGCCAGAGTGATGAAATAGCATTAAACTTAACTAGACTGAGTAAGAAAGGAAGACAGAGTCTGTGTTTCACTGCACCTCCACTGGAGGAGGAAATGAAACAACAACAAGAAAGAATGTACAGCACAGTAGCACTTTGCCTTGATGAAAGCAAGTGACCTGTGACAGGGGTAAGAGCTGGGCGTACAGTTCCTACTACGAACGGATGTCTTAAGAGTCAGCGATCACGATACAGAAGATAAGGAATGAAAAGCCAGAGGGAATAAACAAGCTCAGGCAGGGATTGCTGTATGGGAGCTGCTAATTTCTGGCTAAGGTTTCTCAAAGTACAGCCCATTTCACAGTTCTGTTCTGCAGTGAAGCCTTAGCCACAAGAGAGATTGTGATGGACATTTTTCACCCCAGAACTCCCTGTAAGGAGCAGCCTTTATTTGTCAGGCACTGTGAGGAGACCAGCCCACACCAAGGTCACTATCAGTGTGCCCCTGGCCTGTGCTTGCAACACACATCTCCAGCCCGGCCCATCTCCCACTGCCACTGTCCTCCTCCAAGGACACAGAGAGAATGCCAGGACACACCACAATACACTGCATGATGTTTTATGGAACTGCATAGTCTTGGCATTACGCTGAATATTAATTTAAACAAAAGTACTGTAGGATTTGAGGGCAGCACGCAGAGTCTGTTTCACACAACACTGCACAGACTGTAGACAGCAATGCCAAACCAGCTGCATGGACTTCCTGAACACTAACAGGACAGCTTCTCTCTTTCAAAATAGGGCAGATTATTTCTCTATGATTTGGTAACAAATTTGATAACTGTAATTGAAAACGGTTACAGCTGCAGGTAAAATTTGTAATTTTCAGTTCAGCTATTTTTAACTAGAGGAATCACTCTCCAACCATTTTTATAGTAAGTAAAGTAACTATGTGTTCTTCTTAGGCCAAGATCTCAGCTGGCTTAAAAAATGCTGATAACAATCCCTAAAAATGCACCAAAAGAAATATAATATAATCCTAAAAAAACATTTCCCATGCAAAACTTCAACAGCAGGGAATACAGAGGTTGGGACAGAGCTTGTATTTGCCTTCACTGTAGACATGTTGCAAAGTGGCTCCAGATTCAAAGTTATTTTTTAATAACCTGTTGACTCAGAAACAGTTTGACCTACTCTCTTCACAGTTTACGAAACGAACACCCAGGCATGCACAGTCCTGGTACCATTTTGCAAGCAATACCCTTGCACATACTTTGATAAGTGAACAGATAACTCCTGCAATCCCGCACAGCTGGTTGATTATTTAACTGCAAACAAATGCCCACCTACTACTTAAGCTTATCTGAACACGATGAAAATCATCAGCGACTTTCATAACTACTCATTTATGCTGTATTTTCTGGGGTGTGAAAAACCCTTCAAGTTTTCTCCAAAATTAACAAAAGCCTTCCCCTTGCCACAACAGCCAACTGGCATTTTTCAAGTAAAACGTTTTACTCCCTAATCAAAATTTTAATGGCACTAGCTTGATCTTATTGTGAAATACAGGCAAACTTAGCTATGAAGACACGTCACAGTTGGAGGGATTTTTGCAGATCTGGGTTCATAGGTTACACCAGTAACTTTATTTGGAAACTAGAAAGTTTGGTGAGTAAATCTGTTAAGTAATGATATCTATCTCATTTCCCTAGAAAGTACTGGGGGGATTTTGCCCTTCCTGTAGGAGACAGAACAAATTAACCCTTCCACAAACACCACAAACAGCCCACAAAAGACATCAGCAGTTCCTGGTACAATATACCAATATGACCTTTGTGAGGGCAGAGATATGGAACAGCAAAGGCGTGACTTATTTATTTATTATTAATTTACACTTAAGCTGTGATTTATGAGAAAGAACATAAATACAGCTCATGAGTCAGACCTACTGAAATCTAAAAGTCCCCAAAGAAAGCACAGCAATGACCTGAAAAAAAGGGACTTTTTAAAACAACAGCACCTTCCTACACAACACTTCCTGAGCCCTATCCTTGTGCCCCAGATAGCTTTACTAAATAGGGAAGGTATTTTACAGTCCACATACAGCCTACAGCTGAAATGTATGCACTGAAGGTAAAGCACAAAGCTCTTCTCCAGTGCACCATCAACACCTTCTATAGCTCACAAAACAAAAAGAAAAAAGAAAACACATGGTAGTATTCTCACTCCTCTTGGAAATGGCTAAACCTCCTCTTCATGGAAGGCAAGAAAAGTGGAAGTGAGACCTCAAGACAAGTGTGTGAGAACTTTACACCCTCTTCCACAAGGGATGCATGTCAGAGAGCATGTTCCTCCTCTGCATTCTCCAGTAGCTTTACCCACTCACCTTGCAGCTTCTTAGGAAAACATACAGAAGTGTTGACTGCCTGTAGCAAGAGAGATGAACTGTCAGCGACCCACATGTCAAGGAGCAGGGCCAACCACCACTTATTCCACCTACCACCACCAGAGATTGTCAGATACAGAGGAATTCGATTGAAACTTGCATAACTCTCTTGAAAATGATTTCTCAACTTCCCACAGCAGAAGTGGTGGTCTTTCCTATGGTTGATCCACCACTTGAAGTGGATGAGGGGGTGTGAATAGAAGAAAAAAAGAAATCTTCCAGGTTGTGTGCTATGACAGGGAATAGAACATAAGGTCTGCTGTTACTTGCAAAGTGCTTCTTTTTTTTGATGGACAATCACATTACTTAGTGAGAAGCAGGAACTTTGACACTGTATGCTTTTAGCCCAATCCGACAAGCAGATGAAGTTCTCATTTCTCAGGGTCCATTATAATGAAGCTGCCAGAAACCACCCTAGCAAACAGAACAGAAGTAAATCTATGTCCTAAAGAGACTGCAATTTTTTTCTACAAGCAAACTTGAAAAAAACAGTTGATCATTTCACTTTTTATTCAACAGATATAACTGGATTAGAAAATCATATATAGTCCAAACTTTACCAAATACATGAAAAGCATTTTTCTGCCTCTTGTAACAGAAGTGCACATCTGGGAGCAGGTAAGAACTGAGGCCAAAGGAAATGAGGAACAAAGTAAGTAAACCAAGAAACCAGGTATCCAGAAAGAAAGTGCATTGAAGGATGAAGACTTTACCTCTCACTTACCCTGGTAAAGCTGAATGAACCTGGGATGTAAGGCAGACGTGATAATTCCATCTGGCAACTCCCTCAGAAACAGTTTCAGTAGACTGGCTGCTGAGTACACATCACCATCTTTAACGAGTTCCACCTCCTCCCCACGCTCGTACTGCAGACGCAGCTGCTCCACCATCTTCATGCTGCCATTCACTCTGAAGAGACCCTCCTGTGTCATACCTGTAATTATATAAAGATTGAGCTGAACCACCACATCCCAGTGACATGATGAAACAGATATTCCAGTTTGAATAACACACATGTAGTAATACAAATGAGGGCAATTAATACACTACAATATAAAAAAAAATACCACTCTGTCCCCAAACACCCCCTCTAGTCAGGTAGTTAGATTATGATAAATAACAAATACTAATTATAAGATCTTGAGGCCTGGGATACACTTTTGAGAACCTACAATACTGCAATGCCATTGAGTTGTCTCCCACCATGAGAAATCAACTGAGACAGACATTTTCCATTGGCATATTTCAACAGAAAAGGACCCTGCTAAGGATGCTACAAAACCCTTCAGTTGTTTCATTTTTGCAAGTTTCATTTTCTGCCATGCTCACACATTCGGATTACTTCCAGCTTCATGTTCCAGGGTAACAGGTGCTCACCTGCGACCATCAGGAGGCAAAAACATCTCAGTATGTGCTGAGTGCAGCAGTAACTCCACAGTGAGTTCTGCAACTTTATGGTAGTAGGAAATCTCAATAAGTAAATAATGTATCATGGACAGCACAAAGCCCAAAGGATTTCACAACGAAAAAGAAATGGTATCAATCACTACAGGCCAGACACCCCATACCCAGTAAAAGAAGATGTACAAAAAAGAAGGCTTCAACAGAGGAAGCCAGACTAGTCATACTAAATTGAACAGCACTTTCTGGGCATTTGTTAAGATTCAAAACCTTTTGAGAAGACCCTAAAACTGACCTTTGTAAATTATTTTTCTCTAGAACACTTTGACTGCAGAAATTCTGCCTTTCTAATACTGTGTCTATAGACCTGTTTGTTCTTCCTCAGAACCGTAACACTAAGAGGATTGAATATGTATTGTCTTCAACAGTTCAGACTAGACACCAAGGAACTGCAATCTGACAGAATGTTTTCAGTCCAGGAAATCAACTCTGAGGCAACAGAGTTTGTAGAGAAAAATAATCTGTTTTATATGACCAGAAGACAAACTGCTCTAGTGAGAGGAAAGAATGGACAAGCACTCAAAACATTTTACTTGACTAATATGAGATACTGCTGTCAGAGTTTGTATTCCTGCATTCACAACAAAATGCACTCTCATGTGACATGCTGTGCTGCCATCTCGAGGGCAGAAAATACCTCATCTCAATAAAGATTTTCGGTTTTGCAGCACTAGGTGAGCAAAGGCCACAGCCCACACACAGATTAAACTTCCTTCCCCCTCTCTCACTCATTTATGGAAATAAAGATAGGCTAGAACATCCTAAAAACAGTCATTAGAAACTACTAAATACAGCACAGGGAAATTTGGCTTCATCTATAAATTTGGAAATAGGCAGCTTAATGCAACTTAGTTTAAGGATGTAGCTGCCCAACAGTCAGCTCAGCCTGGGTGTCTGGGCCTTTGTTAAAAATGCCTTCACAGTGAACTTCACCATTAATTCACAAAACAAACCTAAGACAGACACAGGACACCCATTTCAACAACTTTTCATATGAGAGGGTATCTTTGAGATCTTGCTTGCATTTTTGAGAAGAAGAATAGCCTTTATCTTTATTGGGGCCAGATAATCAACTTGGCATTCAGAAGCCCAGCTAATCTTGCTTCAGAGTAGAAAACTTGGCTTGTTTAGTCCATATTTGGGACACGGTCGTGTGGGATTCCAATCTTTTTATGGAACACAGAGCACAGCCCACAACTTGCAGTCAAGAGTGTCTGTCAGCTTCTGGTTTTGATTAAACCCTAAATGATGGAAAGCTTTTTCCATTCTTTCCCTTCCAGCATCCTAGCAGGCCACTTTTATGCAGGTTGAAGTGCATCAAGGAAGAGGCTGCTGTGTAAAGGTAGGATCATGTTTTAAATTTGCACTGTACCTTAATCCAAGCTAATTTTCAAGCCATGTTTGCATCTACGAGCTTCTGAGGATCTACCAAGATACAGTCATAGAATCTAAGCCTCTACAGCTGGACTATCATTGTTGAATAGCTAAAAGAAAACCTTAGGGTAAAACCAGATGCAGCTCCTTAGAAGATGCCATTACCATCACAAAATCTTTTCCATTGCTGACCAAATGCCATACAAGACATCTGTGCAGTGGTGCTCTAGATTTCTACAAGGAGACGTATTTCAGCAACAGGAACTGAAGTCCCACTAAATGAATGCAAAGAGAAGCTAAGAACTAAACAGCTACTTCCTTGAGGGGATTAATAATAACTGGAAATCATCTGTAAGAACTTGTATTCCTTTCCAGTAATATTCTCTGATGGGATGTGTGTGTATGTGTATGTGTGCCTGTGTCTATCTCTATAAAGAAAAAGTGTTAAAGACTAATGTTTTGCAACTGGAAGATGACACAAACCTTCACAAATGGAATACATTCCATTTACAAACTGAACAGCTTGTTTATGAGTGTGCTGCTACCTAATGCTGTAGTTCACCTTTATAAACATTAAAAAGTAAGTTCAGCATCAAGGCAGAAATTAAAAAAAGCAGCAAACCACATACAGTAGCATTCTTTGCCTGTGGTTCATGCCACAAAAAAACCCACATTCTTTCCTTTGAAGAGTCCTACATAAAGAGTGCTGCTATGCTAAGGAGATGTGACTCCACTGATCTTACCATGCTGGGTGAGGTACTCCACTATATTCCACACAACTATTGGGATTCCATTTTTGCTCAGGCCCTGCTGCTGGAGCTCCAGAAGACTCACACCAAACACCTTTGGACAGGTTGTGTCCCTCTGCTTGTTCAGGGGAGACCCAGCTATCTTTTTCATGTCCTCCTTCAATCTCACGGCCGATTTGCTTTGCTTAAAGGAGCAAAGAGGAAAAAAATGGGCATAAGTCACATTTGCTGCAGAAGGTTGTGTGGTCACAACACAAGCACATCCATCAAAACTGGCTTTTATGCTCCAGCATAAGGGTTTGGCCCCACTTTGTTTTAATCCACAGGAAAAAACCTCAGCGAAGTAGGAAAGTAAAAACGAACAGAGAAAACACAAGAAGAGGAACAAGAATGTGGGTAGTCTGTAGGTAAGGGAGAAAGACTTGCAGACAAGCTTGTTACTAGAATAGCAAGGAACTGGGAGTGAGCAAGCAGGAGACTGTTGTTAACTCATGAAACCCACATGGGTTACAAAAGTAACTGGACAAGCACAAACAATCCCAATACACCACCAGCGGCTCAGCTTGGCTCCAGGATGCCTGTCAGGGCAGTGCTCTGGAGAAGGTTCACTACACTCTTCTTCCAAATATTGTTTCCGGGGGATTTATTCTGGCCACTCTCAGGTGAGATGGATCCTTATGAAAGATGTTCTGTAATGTTTAGTGTCTGCTAAGTCTGAAATTTAATTACTGAGGTTTTAAGGTTAGAAAGGGACTATGTAATCTAATCACACATAACAAGGGGGGTGGAAAACCCACTGCACAATAAACCCTTAATCCCATAGGTTCTTCTGGAGGCACAACATTCTCACAAGTCTTCAGTTGCAATGACAAAGAATCCATGGGAGGATAGTTAATAAAACCCAGGGGAACTAAACAATACATTATTAATTTATAGGATTGATAATAGGCAGAAATCTTAATCAGGCTACAGGATTGCTCATTTGGGAAGACAGTTCAAGGCAGAGTAGCAGCATCACCCACCACAGTTGCAATCACATTGCAGGAACTGGGAGCCACTGATACCACAGAGCTCAGTCTCTTTAGGAAGCCCACCTCTGGCATGGTGCTTAAAAATAAACTTATTCCTACTGTGTTTCATTAACAAACTGGTAGTAGAAACTGTACACATGAAGAATACTGTACAGTAACATAAAAAAGTGCTCAGATTCTTGCCCAAGTCTTGACACTTCACTGTGTTAAGACAGATTTTATCACAGCATACATATTTTATTTTATGCAGGCCTTTAAAATCTCTTCACTTGAGACCAAATATTTTTACTGTAGTCTGTAAGCAGCATGAACATCTGCTATGTTGCTATTAAGCATGACTATCCTTTCAGATATAAAATGATCTGGCAGTTCATTCACTTGGCTGTGCTTTTCCCATTAAACAGTTATTTGAGGCATATGTGTGCTCTGCAGTCCCTGGTCCTACACAACACTCGTGTGATATTTACGAAAGATGTTGCTTATATAAACATCACAAGTATGTTTTACTATTTGTGAAACAGAACCACAATATTGCATTATTGTGACCACTTTATAAATATTTAAAAGGAACAGCAGATGCAACAGTGTTTGAACTAAAATTTGACTAACATTAAAATACCACATCTCTTTTAAAAAGACATGTTCCCATTGAGGATTAAATGAATAATAAACAATATTTATTCCAGGCAGAGACATGCCAAGGTAAAAATCACATAGACTAGGTTAAATTCAGAGGACAGCAAAAATCCTTTGAGCAGTTTCTGAGCAGCTGTGATGCTTAGGGAGCTTTTCCAATTAAGGCCTTCAATTAGCCTCACAATGTTGCTCAGTTACAGGTTTCCAGCCTGTTTCAACATTTGAGAACCTGAGTCACTGAGTTGGATTTACTTGGGGAAACTCAGTATTTAAACACACATGAGAACCGACAGACATTTGCCATGTCCATAGTAACAAGAGGAAATTTTTGAGCTTGCTTCAGGATCTGAAGAGGCTGTGCTAACTAAGAACAAAAAAACTATGTGGTTATCCAAAATACACATCTAACCAAAATCAAAACAAAGCCATCCCCTCCAAACAGCTCTGAAACAAAGAGTTCAGTATTATGCTGCCTTATAGATGGAAGATCTGACTTTACCCACGGAAAACGCGTCCAAGTACTAATGCCACTGTTGCTGATTTCCGAGACTGGGAAAGCAACTTAATCATCCCTGCACGATGCCGCCAAAAAGTTCCGCCCAGACACTTGGAAAAAAGCTATTTATATGCCACGGGGACGCACTTTTACAGCAGCTCATCCAACAACTTTAACGCAGGGAACGCGGCAGCGCAGTTGTTCTCTGGGTTAAAGAAAAAAAAGAGGGAAGGGAGGAGGGGGAACTAAAAGAAAAGCGCCTGGAATCGCCTTTTACGAATCTTTGCCTTTCCCAAACGAGTGGCAGCTGCCGAGCGGGGAGAAGCAGAAAGAAAGAGAAAGAAGAAGAGAGGAGGAGAGAACAGATGGAGAGCGCTCGGGACGAGGAGAAGGCGGCGGGCCCGGCCCGGCCTCCCTTGCCCCGGCCCCGCGAGGGACCCCGGCGAGGGCGGGAGGAGGAGGAGGAGGCTGATCCCGCCGCCATGCAGCCGCTGCCGTGCCCGTGCCGCCGCCAGCCCCTACTCACGCGTACGGCCAGCGCCCCGGCCCCCATGCCGGCTGCCGCTCCGCCCCGGCCGCCCGCCCTCGGTGCTCTCGGCGGGCGCCTGGCGGAGGGAGCCCCGGCCCCGAGGTGCCGCCCGCCGGCCCGGCCCGCCCCGCGGGCCGCGGGGGGAGAGCGGCCGGGCCCCCGCCTCCGGCCGGAGCGGCCGAAAGGGCTCGACGGGGGCGAGTCTGCCTCCTGGAGCTTCCCCGGGTCGCGGCGCTCGGAGCGCGGGCCCCGCGGCCGCAGCGGGCGGCCCCCGGGCATCACCGAGGCCCCGGGCCGGGCAGCCGGGACCTGGCGGGGAGAGAGCCTGGGCTCGGGCAGAACCGCTGAAAGTGTCGCCGCGGAGCCGCTGAGCCCAGTAACGTTAGCGGGGTGCGGGGGAACCGCAACCGCGCCCGCCCGGAGGGCGAACGGAGCCGGGCAGCGGGGCCGAGCAAACCCCTCTGTGCCCACAGAGCAGGATGCGGTGCAACACTTGGCCCGAGTCTGGAAAGTGGGAAGCAGCCCAAGCATTGCCCCCCGTTACGGTTTTCCATCTAGGGATATGTTGGTGAAACAAGCAAAGTTTAAAGCGAAGAGTGGAGGGGAGGACACCCCAGGCAGGCAGTGAGTGCCAGCCTCACGGCATGGCAGCGGCGGGAGGGGAACTGCGCTTCCCGCAGTGCCCCTCTCCCGGCCACTGCCGCCCGGAAGCAGTGCTTGTCCTAGAAATTCAAATTACCCTTCAAACCAGAACTGCGGAGTAGTGTCGTTTGACCTTCTTTTTTTTCTTTTTTTTTTTTTTCTTTCTTTTGGTGGGAGAAAAGCACAACACACATGTGCTTATTTCTGTATCCGCTCAGATGTAAGCATCACTCAGCAGGGCCTGAGCATCAGGGTAGGAGGGAACGTCTTTGGAAATTGCCTCTCAGAAATGCTTGACTCTGGCACGGGGTCAAAAGGAAGTCTAGCCAAGTAGAGAAAAGGCGAGGAGGAAGAAGAGCAATCTCTTTCATGTTCAGTTTCTGTTTTCCTCTCTAAGCCACTCTAACCTGAAATTACAACTTTCCCAGTTGGTCAGTTTACAAAAGTTAGACTTAGTTAGCATTGATGTTTTAATTCCACTTTAGGACTCTCAAAGTGAAGTGATGTAACATCCTCCCTCCTTTATTCCCCTCTTTACTGTAAGACTCTGACTTACTTTTCACATGAATCACACACAGCCCTTTTCTTCTTAGTCCTAATTGCAGCTTCACCGGGAAAACCAATTACATGCTTCAAACTGTAATCCAGAGAGGGGATGATGAGAATCTGCAACTCCTTGGAGACTGCAGTGGGGGGTGAAGAGTTCAAACATGAACCCACAGCAGTGAACAGCAGCTATGGCATTAAGAATTTCATAAATGCATGTTGAGAGGTAGCAGGTACATGCTCATTCCATAAAAAGCAAGACCAGAAATCAAGCTTTAGCATCTGTTTATGAGAGCCTAAAAAGTCACACTTTCTGTCAATCCACTGGATCACTTGGGGCTATGACAGGCTGATAACTTTTCTCTGTATTGATAAAGTCTTGAGAGAGCTGAAGGCCAGCATACTTGTTTTCTGTGTGGCAGAAGAATCAAACCCAGACTGAAACTTCCACAATTGTCTTTGTCCCCTCCTGATTTTACACAGGGCAAACAACCCCTGAGCAGGGCAGAGAAAGATTTACCTGAACTTTTCTTAACCCCAGTCTAGAAGTAAATGGATTCCTTCCTGTACCTTCCACTCTTCCCACAGGGACATGTTTCTATATATCCTGATCTTCTCCTCCCTGAGCTGAAGCACTACCCTTCAGGGTGACTGCGCAAAAAAGTGTGATGAATAGGAAACAGCAATATGTGCTTCTGGTGCCACAGAAATCAGCCAAGATACTGTGCTATTTGACACTAGGGTACATGTTACTCAGGAAACCTTCACTATTTTTTCCTGCAAAAAGTTCAGAAAATCTTTAGAAAACAAAAAATCAGAAGCAGCCATGCCTATCATGGAGAAGCAGAAAATTCCCCAAACCCCACAACAAAAGCACACCTCTGTATACGTCATATATATGCTATTTCATGTTTTCTGGCTAAGATGGTGCATCAAACAAGTGTCTCTTTTCTACTCTTGAGAAATGTAACACTGCATGGACAGAACAACTGCAGGGTGAATATCTATGCAATTTATAATAGAATATGTCTAGATCCATGAGAGCTCAAATCAGAGCAAATGCATTGTGAAAGACTGGTGAAAAGTCAGTGAGACCCACAAATTGTGTATAGCTGGCTTTTATCATAATCATGCTCACCTACCCTGGGTCACACACAGTTGTTTCCTGTAGTTCTCAACTACTTATTATATTTGTGTAAGAGTAGCTCAATGGCTTTTTAACATGCCTGTCTTTTCAGGACAGCCAACAGAATAAATTCACTAGCTGAGATGCACCCCTCCATCATCTTCTCTCTACTTCTGCATAACTGCTAAATATAAAAGTATTGCAAAGAACAGGCTAATCATGCAATGAATCAAAAAAGGAAAACAAATTTTTCTTCCTTTCCATTTGTTTACAAATAAGACATTTAACCTCAGATGTTGAAACAACATTCCCAGAGGGGAAGAACTGAAGCTGAGGTAGTGTTGGAAGTTCAAAGGAACTGCCTCACACCTCTTCTGTGAATGATGCAATATGTTGCTTTAACCTGATTATTACTCATCGTTTCCACAGTGACAGCAGAATTCAACACCCATTTCATAAGAGCCCACATAAAAACAGGCTGCTGTGAAATAAATGATTGCTGCCACCTCTAGCATCCTTGACCATTACTCTGTTCCCTCCTGGCTAGCCCAAGTAGCCATTTGCAGGATACTTGCTGTAACCTTCCAGGGCAGTCATGGGAAGGTCAGCCCAACTAAACATGGGGCATACTCTAGTGAGTAAGAGCTGGCAGCTGCAGGTGAGAGCAAGAAGCAAAACAGTAATCCAGAAGCAGCTGGAAATTGCCAGACCAACACATGAAAGTAGGTTTGGGTGAGATATTAGGAAGAACTCTTTACAGTGAGGGTGTTGAGGTGCTGAAACAGGTTGCTCAGAGAAGTTGTGGATGCTCTATTCCTGCAAGTGTTTGAGGCCAGGTTGGATGGAGCTCTGAGCAATCTGGGCAGTGAAAGGTGTCACTGCCCATGCCAGGGGTGTTGAAACTATGTGATCCTTGAGGTCTCTTCCAACCCTGGACATTCTATGATCTGGCTGAGAGATTAGTCTGTCATTGAGTAATTTAACTACTTCTCATCCAAAAAGCAGCAGTAAAAAGACACCTTTTCTTAGAGAAAAAAAGAAGAAAGGGCATGCAATAAAAAGCATGTAGTTCACTTCAATCAAGACATCTGTGCAAAGGTTTTGGAGTCAAAATGAGGATGACTTTCCCTAGGATGTTGTTCTTGTAAATGAATTAAACATTTAAAATATCTAAAACTAGTATTAATAGGGGTGGTGGTGGTGGTTTTGCTTTTGTGGGCAAATGCATGGCTACCTTGCACTTCAGCATGAAAACCAGAAAATGAAAGGGACTAGAAGTGATCCCGTTTCCCCTTCGTTGTGTTGTCCAAATGAAAAAAACACCAAATTCCATTAGGCAGCACATGGAGGACAGAAAATTTAATCCAGCCTTTTTGATAGCTCTGTTACTGAAAGATGGGCCAGGGATTTATTGTGAGACTCTCTTCCAGTATAAACCCTACAGAAATGGCAGGTTGAATTTTTTATGTCATCACATCACCTTTGCCCTTCAAGGCAGGGGAAGATGTAGAAGAAGGAGAAATCTGATCCAACAGTTATAATTCTAAAGCAAGAAAACAAATCAAATTGTTGTTCTTGAAACACAGTTTGCAATTTTATCAAGCCTGAATGACATTGTTCTGCTGCTCAGTATTATCTTGCTATTTATGACATCCCACTTTATACAAAATTTTCTTTACAAAGAGCAGTATTTGTTGGAGGCACTCATTACAAGTGACTTCTCTGAATGTCAAATACTCTGAATCATGAGTCATCACAGTACTGCTCAAGGAATCAGTGGTGATAAATAGGAAAAGAGGATTTATAAATAAATTACTTTTTATTGCAGGTCAACAATAAAAATGTACCTACCTACATTTTGAAATAGTGTTGGGGGGGAGTGATTGGAGCTATTCAAAATGCTATCAGTGGTCCCAAGTTAGTGATGAAAGGATGTATCACCTCATAACATGGATGAAGAAAAATGGGATTTTGTGGGCTCAGGTCCTTTTTTTCCTCCCTTTATGTGTGCAAGACTCAGTAAATGCTGGCTAAGTGAAGGGCTGAGTATGCTGAACACTTCTTTAGCTTGAAAGGAGTGGGAGGCTTCATACACCAACATACAGAAAAGAGATATGTATGTGACATCATATTTTCTACCAAAACCTTTCAGGGGCTGCCCATTGTAATGTTACAAGATGAAGCTTGTTAATAATTTTAGCCAAGCTGCCATCACTGCCAACTAAACATCAGACCTGCAGATCTGCAGGGCCTTGCCTGGCCACATTTTAGCCTGGATTTCTTCCCTTGGCCACTTGGGACATAACATTTGCGGATATTTGATGACTCTTGAAGTTGAGAACAGAAAATAAAGCAGCTTATAGAATTGATTTAAATGTCTAAATCAATAGCCAGCCATTACCTGACTAATCATTAGCTTACTAATCTCTACTTAGTGACACACAGGTATTTTTAGAGAGAGGTTTGCCTCTTACTGTTGCTGCAATGATTTAAAATTTGACATGGATTCGCAAGGAGTTCAAATTGTTTACGGCTAACTACATCACAGAGGTGTTTTAATTTTAGCAAAAATAAGAAAGACCTTTTTTTCCCAGATTCCAGCATCCTTCAATAATATAAAATTATTTAAGAATTAATATATCTTGCGAGTTGGTAGGTTCTAAATTGTAGCAACAAAAGGAGGTCCCTGAGCGGGCAAGGATCACGGAGACTCATTCCTGCGAGGGAAGAAGTGTGTTGATATATGCCCGAAACTCGGGCTTGCATCCCCATCTTGTGGCAGAAGGGTGCAAGGAGCAAAAGGAAAATTCACCGTGGGCGAGGGTAACCCGCGGTTTCACAGCCAGCCAAGCAGCAAGGAATGCATAGGGAATGTCCTCGGCTCCGTAATTGCTGCCACACCATTTCTAATCTCACACCTCATCAATACCCCTGCCTCATCAATAAAAGAGACTCAAAGAAAATCCTGCCCTGGTATAAAAACAACAAAAAACCAAACAACAAAACAAAACCCAAACAAACAAACAAAACCCAAACCAACAAAAAAACCCCAACCCCAACCAATTTACAAACTCCCAAAAAACCCCACCCCAAACCAACACCACCCCACACACCAAAATCTCAGCCCAACTTCATTCAGAGGACTTTCACTTGGTGTAGAAAGTGTTTCCACCCCAGCACTGTGTCGGCCAGAAATGTGCTTGCCATACTTTAGGAGCAGTATCCTCTACTCAATCCTGTTTTAGCAGGGGAAACCTGAACTTAATTCCACAAATTTCATGGACTGCTGGTAAGTTTTGGGTCAGGTCTGTAAGTAAAAACCAAGGAAAAAAACCAAAAACCTCATCATCAACAACAACAAGCCAGCAAGACGTGGGAAGATCAGAAATAGCAGAAATTGTAACAAACCTACAGGAGAATAATAAGACTTTCCTAGAAACCCTGTGATAATAATGATGAACTTTACAAGCAGACAAGAAATGTTTATTCCCTCTTTCTCTCCCCATCTCAGCCCCTACCTCAGGTTGTGAGTCAACTTTAGCAATTAAAATGTTAAAGAACAATTTATCTAAAAGAAGAGAGAACACCAGTTCTGCTCTATCTCACAGTGAGCTGCACTATCCTAAAAATTATGCATGGTGAAACCTGCACACATTTTTGAAAACAGGCAGATCCAGGCAGCAGCTGGCAGGACTGCAGCATGCTCAAAGCTATGTAGGATCTCCATGGGAAAAGATAAGGGTGGCAGCCTGTGCTGCTGCTCAGACACACATTAGGAATATTAATGGGATGTCTACACTATTCAAAAACCCTCACAATTTTCAGTCTCTGTTTCCTGGCCTAGAAAACCAATACCATCCAGCCTCTGTGCCTGGCTACACCTCGGTGCCTAGTGCACTCCAGGAACCCTGATTTAGATGGATTGAGACCCCACTAGAATCTGGCTGTGTATGGGGCAATGTGTGAGCTCAGCTCACAGACAGTAATGAGGCAGCCTTAGCCAGTAATGAAGTTTTAGGTTTAACTCAACTGTAAAGATAATCTGGGCTTGGCTTTGTGAAAATGTTGCAACACAGCCCCCTCTGTTTGGGATGCTGCTGTTTGTAGAGTTCCAGTCACTCCAGGCAACTGTCAGAAAGCAGGGAAGAATTTCCAGCATTCCCCAGGGAAATAAATGAGGTAAGAGTAATAAAAATGTGAGGACAATAAATGGGGGAGGTTTTGCTGTCATATTTTGGTAAAGTATCTTTCTTCAATATCACACACCAGAAAAGCTTCATCTTTCAGTAACCAGCTACAGTTTTTCTTGACAGCCCAGTTTTTCTTTTCTTTTTTCCTGAAATATATTTTTTTATGTTTATGAGCCTAATCTTGCAGCCTGTTTCAGGAAGAGCTGGCAGCTGTGTCCCCACTGCTGCCTGCCCAGGGCATGGCTGGCAGCAAAAGCAACACAAGTTTTGCTGTGTTGGGGCCAACTGCTCAGAGCAGTCAAGATACTTTGCTCTTCAGTAACTCTCTGTACTACAGATGTAATAGCACTTTTTGCAATAAGGGAAATATATCCACAAAACATAGACCTTTGCCATGATTGTTGCAAGTTAACTTGATGACCTCAAAGATAAAATACCATCTATCAAATTACAGTCAGAGCCATTCACCCTCTTTAAAGTGTAACTGGGAGCAAGAAATACCTTGAGCATGTCTCCCAACTCAAAATATTGTGAAGTCCTACCCACAGTGGACCATGGCTATGAGCATGGATTCTTATGGCAGAAAACTTTGTTTTTATTGGCTTTGAACATTGCAAAAAGTGCAATATGAGTAAAAGTTGCCTCTGAAGAGCCAAGACAGAGAGGTAACTGAAGTCATGTCACTTATTGCAGGGTAAAATGAAGCATGATCAATAGGAGAGAAATGTGTAGGCTGGGACTAAATAAAACTCCTCTACATTTGGCATTTTGTTGCCTTGACAATACAAGTCTGTGTAAATAACAAAAAAAAAATCTCCAAGTACCAGACTGGATGGAGCCACATCTGATGCTGGGAAAGGATCCTGCCCATTAATTTGTATGAGCAGAGAAAACTACATGACAGGATTTGGGCATTGGAGACAAACTACTCAAGAGGGAATTTGCACTTAGGCTCCATGGTGGAAACCTAAAACACTTGCAAATCTGACTCTGCTTTAGGAATTTCTGCTCCATTAAGAGTTTGTCATTCCCCACAAGGAGGGCAAAAGTCATCCTGCACAGTGCAGCTCTGAGGCCATATTGTGGCCACCCAGCTGCTTGCAGAGGAAGATAACAAGGAAGACCTTGTGTCAGCTCCAACCTACAAGTTGGTTTTAATTATATTTTTAATTTATCAGGCCTTTATCAAGTGCGTAAAAGAATCCCTTTGACAGTGAATGGCATTTTACAAGTTGATTTACTGCATCCTAGTTGAAGCCAGCTCAAATGGCCTTCAGAGAGCAACCTGTAACAAAATCATTAATTATGTGTTCTGGTTGGAAACTGTGCATCCTGGAGCCAAGAAAAATTCAGTCACTACACATTTTGTGAATCTTAATTTTTCCAGGTTTTACTTCACTGCCTGGAAGGTTAGTGCCAAGGAGAGATCTAGAGATCAGCAGAGTCTCAGCAGGAAAAAAAAAAAGTTTTCACTGAAGAATATTCTTTTCAGTAACATGTTAGCACATACCATTTTGGCTGAAAATCTATTCTTTCAAATCTGAAATTGCCCCACCACAACTCATGGACATTCCAGCCAGATGATCCCTGCTCCTGTCCTTTTCTTTATCTCAAACTCCAGGATCTGTTTTGGCTGCAGCATGACAGTGAACCCTGATGAAAATCCTAGGATCTGTCATATGGTATGTTTCCAGCTAAATCAAAGAAATACCAGTTGTGCTTTTTGAGGTATGGCTCACTGTGGTTGGCTGTGCTTCATGGAAGGTTAATCTGGATGAAGTCAAGTGCAGAAAAGAACCAATAAGATCAAACAAAGAGGAGAAAATTCACTTTGATATTGGAAAATATCAAAGACTGGAAACAAATATGATTGTTTACGGCTACAGTATAATAAACTCGAGAGAGAGGAGAGAGTTGTTATTTATGGAACAACATTAGCCAAAAGTGAAACTGGCCTATGTGGCTTGTGAATTACTTTAGGGTGGAAATAAAAAAAGTATTTAAAACCTAGCCATGTTCTGGAGTAGCCTTTTGTATGGAGGAATAAAGGCCAGAAACCTAATTAGGTTAAAGATGGATTATATGATGGGAATGTTGCTGCAGTAGGAAGCAGTTCTGGAGACCCAGTAGATTTTTTCCCATCTGTGGTTCAAGGGGAGACCTGATAGGGAAGACACGTGATATGGCAAATTTGGGTCACATTGTTTACACAGTTTTACAGGAACTGTGTTTCCAAAATGATTTTTTTTTTTTTGAGTTTGGGACTTTCCCCTTTTCAGCAAAAACAGACTTACTCATGGGAAGCAGACACACTCCACAAACATGCTCATCTGATCAAGAAGATGTTTCCCACTGAGAAATCATTCATCTGGAAATTTTCAAGTAGCCCCTGCACTAACATCTGCTTGGATTTAAACCCCTTGGGCAGTAGCTTCCTCTCCTTATTTCTTCAGTGTCAAACGCCCTTGGCAAGAGAGATAAAGAATGACCAGGCAAGGGAAGGAGAGTCGATCCAGCTTCTGCCATCTCCCCTTTCCATGGGCTGTCTTGGAGAGGGGAGGGCAGGGAGTGACCCTGATGCATTCAGCAGCTGGGTTGGAGCAGGGAATGCTGCAAAGATGTAAACCATGCAATGAACCTGACCATAGAAAACTCAAACATGACTTTGCAATGCACAAGCTCTTAATGAAATAAAGCTGAATGAAAGGGTAAAATAATAAATAGCAATGAGCTATTGCTTTTGACAAACCAGCCAAGGGTGGTGTTGGGTGAAATAAGAAGGCATCTCAGGAACCCAGGCCATACTAAAAATCATGTAATTATTTGAAAAAGTAATTCTATTCCAAGAGGAGAAAAAGTAGGATTTTAAAGCTTGGGCTTTTTTCAATTATTCCATTACAAAACTGTTCCATTTGAGAAGTATTCAAGTGTTGTCCACTGCAGCTGAACCCTTCTGTCCTACCTGCCTGTTCTCTCATCCTGTGAGGCACAGAACTCTGTATATCTTATGTACATGGAAAACAAATTTTCTTCCTAGAGAGGATGAATCCTTTGTCAGGTCTTCCACATTTTTGCCACCTACAAGTCTTTAGGGAAATGCTTCTCAACAAGCTTGAGTTAGCAGAGAATTCAGCTCAGCTCTTTCACAAAGCTTTTTAAGAGCTTGATTATCTGCAAGATGTGCAGGGAGTGCTCAGCCACATTCATTTCATGATCTCAAACTGCCCAGAGCTCAGGAGGTCTGAACACAGTGCATAATTTTGGTTTGTACCCTAGCTCCTTTGGGGTCAGTCAGCTTGGTCAGCTAGCCAAAGAAACAAAAGAATCATGCACAGATACACACAGAGTGTTCTTCCTGCTGCAGACAGAAAGGATTCTCCATGCCTGGGAGTTTCTGTGGAGAAGCAGTGGAGACAGCAGCTCTCCTCCAGTGTGTCCTTGCTTGTCACAGCCTGGCCAAACAAAAAAGAACATGCACAGATCTCACTCAGACATGACTGATTGCTCCGACTTACCCTTGTGGGTTTTGTTGCATTTTAGTTTTTTTGTTTGTTTGGGTTTTGTTTTATGGTTTTGGGTTTTTTCCCACAGCCTTCTTTTTCTGCTGTAGCTGACCAAGTGATTTAGTGTTTTTGCTGGCTCAGAGGCTGTAAGGTCATTTTTACTGTATTGCTCCCACACAGTGCCTAATGATTTGGAGTCACAGCACCCCTGCCTATAAAAGGGAACATAAAGCAGTGGGAATCACTGCCACTTGCTGGGCCTGTCCTGAGTGGAAACAGGATAGTCTCCATTAACAGATAATTATGTTTACATTTCACAGCCCACAGGAGTATTAAAGGTCATACAGGCACCAGACAAGGTCAATGAAAACAGCATAGTTTGGAGTAAATTAAACCATTATAAAGCCCAGTTTGCTGGAGCAGTTGTATTGACCATGACAGGAGTGGAGCACAATCCCCATTTCCCGGTGAGGGTATAGATGCATCCTGCAGTGCCCTTCTGGCAAGGCCTCCATAAGCTTCTTTTGCAGGTTTTGCTCCCAGAAGTATGAATTCAGGTACCCTGGGAATGCTAAATCAACAGTGAAAAGCCAACACAGCATCCAGAGGTACCTAACAGCACGGGATCACAGCATGGATGTGCGCTGCTCACTCCTGTGTGAGGACTTCACTGTGCACTCACCCTCTTGGGATCTGTCTTCATGAATCCCCTTAGAGTAGGGTCAGGATTCAGAAGAGGAGAAAGCAGCAACAAGGTGATTTTCATGGCCCTGTCCTGCTGTGAGTGCTCATAATTGCTTTCATTACAGAACACAGCACACGATGGCACATCTCATCTATCCAGCCTCATGGGTTTCCCAATCCATACTCTATTCTCTCTCTACCCAAACAACTTATTCCTTTCCCACTGTTCAAAGTGGTCTGTGTAAAAAGGTCACTCCCCACTATCAGCACAAGGGTCTCAGAGAAAATTTACAGGTCACTGCCAATAGACTGAAGACATTTAACCCGTCAGGAATACAAAGTAGAGGTTTGGAGTTTGCCTTGAAGCAACTAAGCTGATCTTGGCTGCCAAATGCTTTTTACAGAGGTTGACAATGGACAGAAACTGGCACTCATCAGGAACTGAAAGCAAACCATCTCCTAAGGAGAGCAGCATCAGGGCTCTCCCTGCCAGCTCAGGGCCACAGGGAGGAAATCCCGTTTATCAGGCCACGCTGATTCATGGGTAGCCAAATTAATGACATGAAGGCTAACAGGTCCTGGGATAATTCCAATTAAATGCATTTGTGTTTAGGGACCTCACAAGACAACAGCAGGGGGACTGAGAAAGGTACTGAGCTGAAAAATAGGCTGTGTATGCTGGTGGGGAGGAAAGGGAGGTGCAGCATGGGGAAGGAGGGAAAGTGAGGTCTTGCCAAGCCCAGGAGATATTCAATGACAAAATTTCCTCCTCTTGCCTACAGTGACCATCCAAGTGCTTCAGCAGTGCTGAAATACTTCACAAGCACTTGTCAGTGGTTTAGACACGTTGAATCAGGTTAACCAGTTAATTGATGAGTACAAGTAAGATCCCTGACCCTCCCAAGGACTAAGGTGCTTGTTCACGCCATCAGACTGTTGCTACAGTTAAGCCAATAAAAACTCTTCAGTTTTTCAGTAAGCTTCATAATTCATATTCAGACATAGTCCTGAGTGTCTTGTAAGCACTGAAATTTTTTTCTCCTGTTTCATGGTAAGATATAAAGCTTTCTAATCTTGAAATCCAGACAGAACTGATATGTTCTTCAACTGCTTGATGTTTTTGCTTGGATTTGATTTTTCGTTTTTACTTTTCTGTTTAATAGATCTTCAGACTGCTGTGACTTGCTGACTTTCTTGTGGCATAAATTTATACAACACCCCCAAATTCTCCAGCAAAAGAACACTCTTCAATCTGCATCACTAGAACTGAGGAGGAGCTTTGAAGAGGGTTGTCTGTATGGCTTTAACTTGACCCCAAATGCAGATGCATCATTATATAGTCCTTAATGACACAATTACACAGTATTTTTCTTCTGAGAACCCCTTGGCAATTGACCACATGAGGAGTGTTTTCACCTTTGCTGTTGAGTGTCTCACCCTGAGCCTTGTGCTGGACAATAGGCTGGCATATTTCCTGCAGAAGATTCAGTCAGGAACAAAAGGGGCCAACCCCTCTGTTCACCCCAGCCCAGCCCTTGCCCTAACCACAGTCACAGCTGAATCCAGCCATTTGTTTCTGCCAGAGTCTAGGGAGCCTGAGAGACACCAGGTTCCTGTGATTGTCGGCTGAGGAAGGGAAAGAGGCAATTTTCATGTCCTCCTGCAGGGTTAATATGCCTGTAGGCTCACACCAGTATCTACTCCTTAAAATCCATGTCCTTACCCCAGGTGTCCTTGGCTCTGCAGTACTGGAAACAACTGCTTTTTTACTGGTACTCATTCCCATGTTGATGCTGGCCACTTATAATTATTCTGCGTCCTTGCCTATGATTTTCTCTTTTTTTTTTAATCTTGCAGTTCCCTGGGGCAGAGAAGTGGCTCTGTGAATGCTGGAGAGCAACTAGGAGCAGCGTGAGAAATTGAATTCCTCGTAAAAAAAATTAGATTTCTAAGTGAGACATCCTGTCCTGGAACAACAGGAAAAAAAAAAAAAAAAGCCAAACAGAGGAACAAGTAAAGTTTGGTCTTCTTAGCAAAAGGGTAAAGCTGGAGTGTATAATAAGGTTATTCCTTTCCAAAATCAGTGGTGGGGCTGGAGCATCCAGGGTCCTTCACAACAACACTCTCTTTGGGATAAAACTCCTTTTTTGTGGACTAAAAAAGGAATTATGACTCTGCAGAGCCAAGAGGTCAAAAATCTCATGGTATCTTGGGAGGGGAAAAGAAATTAAAGATTGCATAATATGCAGATTGCCAATAATTTGACCTGTGCAAAGGACAGGGATCTTGTCACCCCCCAAAGTTCATGCAGCTATTCAGACTGTGCACTGTTGTAGTCTCCTATTTAAACATGGAAATTGCATTGTTAATAAAATGCACAAGGGCTTGTATCGGCTCATGATTATAGTCTGGGTTAGAGATCTATGTCTCCTTGTCTGTTTTAGTATCCAGGAGCATCCACTTCTTGTACCTTGGGGATGGGAGAAAGGGAATGCTGTGAAGGTTTTGCAGAGAGGCAGGCACTGTGGGCTGGCAGGGAGGATGAAAAAGTGAAACTGGCCCCCAAATTGGGGGGTTAAGGTCTAACAAAGGTGGGTGGAAAGGGCTCGGCAAAGCTCTGGAAGGACGAATATTCCTGGTATTTGTTACCAAATCAGATGGGATGTTTTGGTGGCACACATCTGAAAAGAGGGCCCAATAGCTTTGAAACAGATCTGCAGGGCACTGATGAGAGATTGGCCATGCAGACTCACAGCAGATTGCCTGCCTTGAGAACACAGGTGGATGCAGTACCTCTCTAGCATCACTGATGCCAGGAAATGAGGAGAATCTCTTTAGGTGCGCTTTTCTCACTTTACTACTTACCTCTGTTATTATAATGCAGATCTTATGTCCTGCTATCCCGAAGGCAGTAGATGGTGCTATTGATAGCACTATTAATGCATGTGTTAATCAAGTAAAAGTACCCCTAGATGAACTAATGCTTGTGTGTGTTTTTCTCATATTCATCATCTCAAGGAATCCCAAGGCCATTCCCAAAATTTAAAACCTGCATTTTTATATCAGTTCATGTTCAACCTCAGTGCAGCCACTGTTGTGTGAGCCCACAGGCCCTGCTTCAGAGAGAAGACAGAAGATAGCACACTGATAGTAAATTGCAAACAGCCTTGCTACTCCAAGTCCCACTGAGCCTTGAAAGACAATTTCAGGAAAAAGGATGCAAAACAAGCGAGGCTGGAATCTGGCAGGGCTAATATAAATCAAACTAATCTCTCAGTTTTACAAGAGAGCCCTTCACAACTTGAGGTCAGGTTGCCATCTCCATTATCTCTTGGGAAGAGCTGTTCTCAAAAGCCAGCACTGATTACCCTGTTGGCACAAGGTAGCTACTCTGCTGCTTCTCAGAATGGGGACTTGTGATCTTGGTCCCATTACAATAATTGACTGTTATCAGTCTCAAAGTAGCAAATTAGGCAAAAGCCATGGTTCCCTGGGGGGAAGAGATGGTGCAAAGATACAGCTCTTGCCAGAAACAATTTACAAATGCAACTGCTCCACCCTGAGAAATTAAATAACATCAGCAGTATCACAGAGCTGACACCACTGATTTCTGACTCTAGATCAGTCGTATTTCCAGGAACAAACTGAACTTCTTTTGCATCCTGTACAAAGTTGTCATCCTAACCGAGATGTTAACAAAGGAACAGGCCAAAATACACAGCAAAGTGTCCCCAAGGATGCTGAACCGGCCAGCTCAGCAAGACACTCGGCAGAGTGCTTTGTGTTACCAGGCTTTGTGGAAAACATCTGATGCCTCATAAAACCAAGAGTCAAATTTCTATTTTCTGAAAGTGTCAGTGTCCATAGGAAAGACAGCTCGTTCTCTGTGAAAAAGGTGCTCAGAGCCAAGAGGAGTTTAAGTTTTTCTGCATATCTTAAGTCTTGTGCGTTTTAAAATCAATGTTTCAGTGTTGGTATACCCCTTTTCCAAATGCATCCAAACACACATCCAGCTCTGCAAAACACATGCCAAGCATGAGAACATCAGTCTGATCCAACTCCTGCTCCACTTTAAAATTTCCAGTATTTTCTATAATTTTCCTTTTTCAGCAGCAATTTATATTAATTTTTTGAATGTGTATAATTTTTTGCTCTGTAGATGTCTCAGAGAAGATTTATATGGTAGCAGATTGTGTTTGAGGCCTTCCACATTGATGGAAATTAAAGGTCCATTTCCCAAAGCTTTTAAATAGTTGCTTAACTTTGGGCATATGAGCAGTGCTATTCAGCAAAGGGATAGTCATGTGTTTTGCACAACAGCTGGATGACAATACAAATTTGCTCAAGTGACATTCCTGAGATTACATGTTTTCTTAAAAAAATAAACCTACAAGAGGAATATTACTTGGCAACAGGCTTTAGGAAGAGAAGGAGGACCTGGTGACAAAGAACATACAACCCTGAGGAACTGAGTGTGTTTTATCTCACTCTTTACAGGTTAGACCACCCTTAAATAATCCAAGACCCTGAGACTTGGAGAACTGGGAGGGGCCAAGTGTTTGTAAAGCAGCTGCACAGCAAAGGATGTGGGGATCCTGGTGGACACCAAGCTAACCATAAGTTAGCATCGTGCCTTTCAACAAGGAAGCTCACCAAATTCTTCAAGAGAAATTACAAGGATCATTGCCAGCAGGATGTGATCCTTCCTCTAGCACTGGTGAGACACATATGGAGTGCTGAGTCCAGCCCTGGGCTCCCCACACAAGGAACATGTGGATTTACTGGAGTGAAAGCAGGGGATGGGCCAGAAGATGATGAAGGGAATGGACTGTCTGTCATACAAGGAGAAGCTGTGAGCTAGGACTGTAGAACCTCAGAAAGAGACAGCTGAGAGAGGGCTCCTCAGTCTGTAAAAATATCTGATGTGGGGGAAGAGATAGAGAAGATGGAGCCCAACTCTACTCAGTGCTATCCAGTGGCTGGACAGAAGGCAATGGGCACAAATGGAAGTACATAAAATCCCCTTCAAGTACAAAATGAGACATATTTTTTCCCCCTTCCTGTGAGAGTGGTCAAACACTGGCACAGGTGCCCCAGAGGTTGTGACCTCTCCAACATTGCTGGTATTCAAAACCAAACTGGACATGGTCTTGAGAAACCTTCTCTGACTGTCTCTGCTCTGAGCTTAGGGGTTGTTCTCAACAGATAGTCCAGCAGCAGCTGCCACAGATCCCATGCTAAATTCAGATTTACATTAAGATTTTTCATCTTACTTTTCCTGGTGAGTAAAATAGTACTTTTAAAGTGTAGCAGTGTAGCTGCCTTATTCAGCTCAACCATGAAATAATGGTCGTTAAAATATACCCAAGGTAAAGGCACCAACAACCAATGATCCTACAAGTGGTGGTTTGTGCAGAGCTAACCTTTCAGTCTTTACTCTGTCTCTTCCAGTGCTACTGTGCTTCCATTAGAATCTAAATGGACAGTATTGGTTCAAGTCTAAAATGTCTAAATGAAAGTTACATCTGCTTTCTCCTTTTAACTTCTGCCTGCTGGGTTACAGGAGCACTAAAAACACCTGCTCTCCTGCAAAAGTCCTTTCTGTTGCCAACCAAGTTGTTGCACTAAGTAAGGCCTGCTCCATAATTTCCTCTTTTCTCACAAAAACAGCAAATGCTTTTTCAATTTGCAGCATATCCCAGTGAAACTCCTGGAACACTTATGGTTCCTCTAGTGCAGGCTGAGTCATATTAGCACCAAGATGCTGGGAAGCCTGAAACACTGTTAGAAATATTGACTCTGTTGGTGAATCAATGCCTGAGTTACCCAGGTCTGACTAATTGTCAGTCTTCTGCAGGCAGAGGAGATTGGCTGACCTCCCTCACCATCCAGGGGAAGTGTTTAAATGATCAAGCAACCCAGAAGTGCAGGGAAGAAAAAAAGGAAGTTTGCTGTGGAAAAGAACTGAGTATTAGTATTTGACAGACTTTAATGACTACCATCAAACTCACTTCAGCCCTATTCCAGTCATACCAATTCCATTCAGACCTTAATTCTAATATCTTCCTGGTTTTGTGGTGGGCTTAGAAGTACTAGGTTTACAGTTGGACTCTTTGATCTTAAGAGTCTTTTTCAACCTAAATGACTCCATGATCTATAGTATAATAATAAGTGCACACATACACTATTATTGTCAGTGCTAAAGTTTGCAGCAGCAAAAGCATCAAACTAGTATCTGGGCAAGCCCTGCATTAGCAACAAATTACTTCAATCAGTATTTATTTGTCCAAGAATCAAACTCAGGAACATCTCAGAACATCTACAGAACAAGGGAAAACAAGAAATGCTGGTAATGTGTGCAGAGGAGCCAGTCACTGAGAAACCATGTGAACAGCTTCATTTTCCTATTAGGAACTAACACAGGAGTCATCCACCACTACTTGTTGCAGAGTTGCTCATGATTTTGCTATACTACAGCCACAGAAATCAGATGCTCCAAACAGCAGCTCTCACTTCTACCCTATGGAGACAACCATTCTACAAGAAGGAGACTTCATTTGGTACCAGCAGCTTTGTTTTCTTGTTTGGAACTTCAAGCAGAGTTGAGATCAAATCAGTAAAATTGGTTTTCTCAGGCCTTGGAGCTTACAAGCCAAAATCTGAGTTGCTGTTTTAAGCTACCTTTCACTTTAGAAAGTATTTATTGTTGTGAACATTGTCCCCCTTTTCCACTTAGTTCAAAAGAGAGGTGAAAATTTGGAAACATTTCTGCCAGGTTTACTTTGCCTTTTTTTTTTTTTTTTCCTTCTGCATTCCCAGTGATAGAAATGAACCAGAACAAAGGGAAGGGCCAGGCTGAGCCCCACTCTTGGAACTGGCACACAAACACGCTCATTAACCAAATGCATTGTAGCCTGACTGCTGACACAGAGGCAGCAGCTGAATCACAGCTGAGCAGGGCTAGACAGAGTCTGAGTTTGATGTAGGACACATTTGTGGAGTCAGTCCAGCAGCACAAAACCTGTTTTCTAACTCTGCATGTCAGGAGTTAACAGTCTGAGAGGAGCAACCTGCCAAGTACTAAATGAGAACACTGCTGAGGTTCACAATAGGAAACCAACAAAACTTCTGATCAGTACAAAAATACCATCACTGGGGTTTTTTACTCCTTGTTGTTTTGTCTTAGAAAGTTTTTGCCTAATTTTCAGCTGGTCATTTCTACAGAAAAAGCTTCTATAGAAGTTTCCTACAGTGAATGAAGGAGAATTTAGAGAAGCATTGCAGAGCCCACATGTCACCCTTTCACAGAACACAAATAACGATTTGACGTATTTGAAGTGTTCAAAGTGGCTTTGCTGTTACATATACAGTATTTTATCACATCCTAATTACAAGTTTCTGAATCACTTAGGTAGTTGCAAAAAAATCCTAGAGGAATAAAAGTCAGAAAACAGAGGTAAATAGTTTATATGTGTTGTCATGAAGATGATGGCATTTTTGGTGATGTTGCAAATATTTCAGATAGGCAGTACTGCACAAATTTACTCAATGGAAAACAAAATAGGAATAGCTCAGATTATTACTTTATATACCCATTGGACACACTTTCCACTGAACCATGAAGTTAATCTCTTCTTACCAATGCTGATTTATTACCACTTTTGCCTTCAAGAGCATATGTATAAAACTTTAAATCACAGTAATATTTGCCCTTTCAACAGCCAAACCAAGGGCCAAATACCAGGTATGGATAACACTGACCTCCCACAGCTGCTCTCAGGTATTGATGTTATGTGGACAAAAAGAGAATGAGTGGAGAGTGAGCAGAACCTCTATAACCTTGGAGAGCTTTTGCATCAATCACTTGACAATTTTAAATGCCAAACATTTGAAAATCAGCAATGAAGGTGTTTACACTCCCAGCCCACTGCAGCCAGTGTCTCTGTGGCACAGTAGGTAGGAAGAAGCTCAGCATAAAAGCATTTGGAATGTGCATGTAAAAAGGGATAGTATTTATTGAAGTTAAAACATTGCTTCAAAATGCTGCTGGAACAGCCCAGCTCTTATTTCCAGGATGGGAGGGAATATTGAAGTACAACCAGATTGCACTTGTAGAAAATTTTAACAGTTCTTGATATTTTGTTTGTGCAAGTCATTTATCCATGGCTAGAAAGAAGAGTTCTAAAACACCTGCTAGTTGTTTAACATTTTCCTGGACTGACTGGTTTGGTAGCATTTGCATTCTGCAGTCAAATCATAACTTCTTCCACTAAGAAACCCACCAACTTCTGTCTACTTGATTTGTGTAAGAGATTCTATTGTTAACACATATGGTCCAGTTCAAATAGAAGTAACAGGATTTCTAAGTCCTGAAAACCTTGGCTATAGGGTTAATTATGTCTTAAAATCCTTCTTGGACCAGACTTTAAAACCTGTGGAAAGATTTAGGAGAATCAAGTTGATGGTAAAACAACCTAAGCCATCAGGAAGGAGTAAAGAGTCTGATTTGGTGATAACGAGGGAAGGTCTGAGCTCTATTTATACTGTTTAACTCTATTGAGTTAAAATCATAAGAGACTTTTAATTTTCCTCTGGGTTCCTCTATAACAGTAAAACATTTTGTGTGGTTTCAAAGGCACTTCAGATACAATAGTGGGCAGGCAGTGCTGATAGATGGCTCCTGTGATATCTATTACAGGACATCTGTCACACACATACCTGAACTGTTTCTCACTGCTGTCTCTTTAAAGATGACAGACATGTTCTCATTCAGAAAGGCTGTCTATTTATATAATCCCCTTAACACAGCTTCCTTCACTGCTCTGTGGAAGCTTTACCCAAACAGGAAGGAGGCCAGTGTAATCTGAAGGATGCTTTGAACTGAAGTGATTGAAATGATGAATTCAGGCATGTCTGCTGGGGAAGGCACAGGGGGCACATGGCTAATCCAATCCATGAGTGTTGTTCCCAGTTAGCTTAGCCATGCAGTTTTTAGCTGGGGACACACATGCACTTTGCCAGAAACAATGCATTTAAAGTAACATCTATAATGGTTTATACACATCTTCTAAGAAGTTAACACCAAGAGAGAAAATCTGTGGGGGCCTGCTGCTGCTGTCCAGGAGACTGCAGTGAAGAAGGAGGATGGAGTGAACAGCAGATAACCTCCTTGAGTCAATGCTGTCCCAGCAGGAGGAGGTGATGTGTGCTTGACACATCTAAAGATAGGAGCATCACAACTGCCCAGTCACCAGAATAACCCCTTATTTGTCAGTCAGGGGTGTTTTCCCACTCTGAGCTTCATGCTGGATGTGGAGGTGTCTGAGGGGTCCTCAGGGGCCTCAAAAACCATCCTCAGTGATGGCTTTTTGCTCTGGGACCCAGACATTGTTCAGGCTAGCCTGCTGCTGGAGGAATGCATTACCCACATGATGTGTTGCTGCCCACCAGCTCAGCCTGCAAACGCAGCAGGACAGACACCTGAATCTGTCCCTGCAGGATGCTACTTACAAGGCATCCTGCTTTTTACCTGGGCCTCAAAATTGGTATAAACTTGGTTCTGAAGGGTTTTTTTTCTGCTGGGAATTTAGAGGGAAGGACAATGTGCTCCTCAAGGGAAAAAAAAAAAATCTTCTGAAATCAATATATAAACATAAATACTGAGCAAAATGTTTGGGTCACCCCTCTTGTATCCATTTCTTTTAAGGCCCTACCTACCAGAAAGAATAACATTACAAATTAATCTAAATGCAGTTGTCTGAGACCTCAGTTTCAGCATGGTGAAATGCTGCCTGGTGAAAATGAGGGGCTTGCTGTTACTTATGCCCTCCTTCAAATTGCTATTTTCATAGTACAGTTTCACTGCAAGACATGTGTTCTTTATAAAAAGATTTGGCAAATATGAACAAAACTAGGTACTAAAGCACTGGAATAACTACATTAATTCCCTGCAGGGAATGGTGCAGAGGAATAGCTTATGCTTTAAATCCAACACTAAAAAGACAATCTCAGCTTGTCCTTTAAATAAATAATAAAAAAGCGAATCCACATTGACTTGACAGGATTCGCTGGACTTCCTTTTGTTCTTCTCCTAAATCCCTGAATCTGGGTACATCTGAGGAGGTAAAGATATGCTATTAAAGCCTTAAACCAGCATATGTTCACTCAATTATTTCTACATGTAACATAAGGTGCAGTTAACAGTAAATTTAAGGAGAATTTAAGATACTGCTTAGAGCTAAGGCAGCCGTGCACTTTTTCCTTGTCATCGAAACAAACTGCAAGAAAAGGACACTGATGATGAAGTAATGTTTGATGATCAAGTAATGCCACTGCAGAGTGGCAGTATAGCTCAGCCATGAAATACTCTTCCCCATATCATCACGGATGACAGCCACTTCCCCTGCTGTAAAAGACAGGAAGCTTTAGAAATCAGAAGAGAGAAACTAGGAGGTACTGAAAAGAGCTGCCAAAGAAATGCTTGACCTTGAAACAAGGATGCCTTCTCCTGATGAGGAGCTCTCTTGCTTCCACATGCACAGTCCTCTAATTGCTTAAACACCCAGACCCTGAGCACTCATCCCCTCAGGGCTTAGCGCTGCTAATTGAGCCCATTACTCCCTGCATCTCAGCTCGGGTCTAAAAAATAACCGGGGGACAAACCTGGAGCTTTAGCATTTCCCGGTCATGTTGAATTCAGAGAGATAAAAGACCCACTGATATAAACTGAGTGTTTGCCCCATTCTTCCACCTGTTTCAAGTGACTGTGCAGGCAATGCCAGCTCTGCCTCCACAACTGGGCTGTTTCTTATCAGTCCAGATGCCTCAGGCTGTTATTAGCTATTATGCTTGCTATTGATCATCATTATCTCTCAGGCACATCTTCAGAGAGAGGCTGGAATTTGCAGATGCTCTCTGCCTCCCAAACCATCTCTGCTTGAACCGACCCATGAAATCTGGAATGCCAAATGCCCATTACCATAGACTTTCACTGCAATTAACCCCCTGATGACACACGTGGTGAAGGGAATGAGCTGCCCTCAAAGCACTGCTGGAGATGTAATGTGCTCACCCAGAGCCGTGAACTGCCAGCTGAAAAATTAACCCAATACACATTCATGGCAATGGGATGAAAAGGCCATTTGATGGTGATTAGCACCCCAAGCCTTCTGTTCAGTGTTATTAGCAACCCCATACATGTTAGCCATGGGGAGTTTCCTGTGCCTTCCTGGTAGAGACCTCGTTGCTAGACTGGGTTTACACGGAGAAGTGTGTCGCAGACATCTTTTCACTAAAAACCTTTCTTGGGATTTTATCCCTTCTGAGAAGCTGAGGCCTCAGAAACAAAATGTAAACCATGGTTATCTGCTGCTGTGGAATGCATCAGGTGGATTTTTGATTGGGCCATCTTGAATGTTTACAATTAATGGCCAACCACAGACCAGATAGCTTGGACTCTCTGTCCGGGCCACAGATCTTTGTTATTCATTCTTTTCTATTCTTAGCTTAGCTAGCCTTCTGAGGAAACCTCTCCTTCCATTGCTTTTTAGTATAGTTATAATGTAATATATATATATCATAAAATAATAAATCAAGCTTTCTGAACATGGAGTCAACATTCTCGTCTCTTCCCTCATCCAAGAACCCTTGTGACCACTGTCACAGAAGTGCATGTGTTAACCAGGCACAAAACTGCCACCCGGGCTGTGTGTAGGAGTGCAGCCTTTCCCAAAGCACAGGGGAAGCAACAGGACCCCGTGGCAGCAGTGTCATTGGCCCCTGCATGTGCTGAGGAAGGAAACCCCCAAGAGACTCCAGGAACCAGAGGGAGCTCAGGGAACAGGCTCTGGCTCTGCCAGCTGGGCTTGTAAAGGCATATCCAGATGTGGAAACAGCTCAGCAAACAAGAAACTCCCCCAGTCACTCCTGAATATAAACACTATGACAAGCAAATGACTAACTAAATCAAGGGCACTTCAGGCGAGGGTGGCATGAGCAGCTCAGGCAGCTTCTCACGAGTGACTCTGTGTTCAGGTAACAGCAAGAAGGTCATTCAGGAGGAAAGAGCCCCTTTACACCAGGCACTGTACAGCCTGGGGTGATTTCCCTACACCTCTCCAAATCTGCAATTGCAGGAAGACTGTAGCAAAAACAGAGCAGTGAAACAAAACAACTCGGGGTGAAAAAACAGTCAATAGTCAGCTCTGTTATCTCTGAACATGGAATTTCTGACAAAGGCTCAGTTAAATTCAGCCTCAAGATGTAAGAGTGTTGCATGCCTAACCTCCCCCAAAATGGACAAAGCTCACTCTATCCACAGGACAGCTGTCAAGATTCAGACCTTAGGTATGTGGGTTTTTCAGATTCAAAGTTAACTCATCAGCAGCTATAAGGGACTGATGGCATTGTTGCAGTCAATAGTACTACGTTCATTAATTCCAACTGGTAATCTGGCCCTTAGGGTTTGATTCAGACACAAATCTTTAATCAACTAAATGACAACATGAGAAGCTGCAGATGCATTTGTAGACAGCTCATTGATTGAAACAGGAAGAAAGAGGTGATTTTCCCACATATGTTTAACAGCTATGCTTTTTTATTGTTTTCAAATCCAACTCAGTCAGACCTAATATGACTCCTCAGAGGAAGCTGCATAAACCAGAGTCCCTGCCCTTTAATGTAAAAGGACAATGCAGTGCAGCTAAGGAGTATGATGTGAATTATTATTCTCAATGCACTGCAGTCTCATTACATTCCAGGGCAGTCGTCCGAGTCGATTGCAATGTCCAGAGCACTGCCAATTGCAGTCCAGGGGCTGGCTGAACTAAAAGCCAAAGAGGATGCTGAAGAATAGGTAAATGCAGATTCCTCCTGCCTTGCAGAGGGGAATTAAAGCTCTTAATTTTGTTTCCTGGTAAGAATCTCCCTGCAGAGCAATGCTGCTGTGCTCTGGTGCCCAAGGTTCTGATGGAGTGCAAATAGTCCAGGGATTTCTTTAGTCTTATCAACCCTTAAGATTAAAGAGCAGAACTAGAGATAAGCTTGCAGAGAGAATTCTAACTGAAAAGGGAAAGTAGAGGTAGGATTAAGCCAAAGGGAATCCATTCTCTACAGCCCCCACACGTGATCTGAGGCAGAGTACCACATTAACATAACATCACACTGGCCTGGACAGGAGGGAGCTGAGGTTTCTCAGGCAAGGCAAAAATCCCAGGCAGGGCTGGCTGCTGGCCAGCTGCCAGGCTGTGTCCACCTTGCAAAGGGACAGCTTGCCCCAAAGGCCAGCATGGAGGCAACAGGACATTTGCTCCAGCAGGCTTCCCCCAACCTTGCCCTCTGTCAAGAAAAGCCGTGGCCACCTCCTTTCCTAGTGATGCAGGCAGGAATGCAAGCTGACATTGAAGAGCAACCAAAGCATGAACTGCTTGGGGGCAGCCTGGGCTGTGCCTCATTCACCCTGCTGCAGAGGACACTCTGTGCAGTGTCCCCACACAGCCTCAGAGCAGGAGAGGTGCCACGGGGTGGTGCTACTGCAGGTTTGTATGGAAGCTGCTTGGGCAAAGTGAAAGACAAGCATTGATTTACACATTCTTCCAAGGAAGCATCATTATTTAATGCATTTAATCAGCAGAGGTTCCCCATTCATTCATTTTGTCTGGTTAGCAAAGGGATGCCGGGGCTGTCAGCCTCCGCTCACTGCAGATCAGCCTGGAGGCCTCTGCTCCCTGTTGAGCTCTGTGGGAGGTGAGCAAGCTCTGCTTCTGGAAGGAATTCTTTTCTGTAAGACTGTGTCCTTTGAGACATGGAAAACCCCAGTGAGAAGAAGATCTTCTGCAGGTTTAATCACCAGAAAGCACTGTTCTCGTCACCTGAAAAGATTGTTTGCCTAATAGATGCCAGAAAAACATGCAAACTTATTTCTGCACCCGGCTGACTGAGCTGGAACTTACTGGTCTTGTGTGAAACACTCCCAGGTGATTGAGTTGAAGAATTGACTATTCCTGGACTCTGCCACTACGACACTATTTGATATCTGACAGCCAGCATTGTCTCACACATTGCACCTTATCCAGGCCATAGGATGATGAACAGCTGGTGGTTTTAAAAAACCCAAACCTGAGCACTTCCCACATTGAAGGGAACAGGGTTTTAGTGCTTGGGCTCAGTACAGAAGCTATAAAATGTCCTGCAGTGTGACTGCAGCATTTTCTGGCTCCCCTGCTATCATCCCATCTAAGAGAATAATGTTCTCTTAAAATAGAGGAGCAAATGCCTGCACCCTCTGTTACAAGGGACATGGAAACAAACACTTTCTCTAAACATGGCAGGTAATTTGAAGATTAGGAACTCTCTCTCTCTCTCAGACATTAAGAGTAAGGCTTGGAAGACCCATGCTGGGGTCATAAATTGTGCATAAATCATGAGCTTACACAGTAGTCCCCAAGATTCCCTGGTGTCCAATGGCTTTGGGATAGCCTACAATAAAAGTGCCATCTAAGCAAGTGAGAGTTAAAATTGCCTCCACAATTGACAGGTTGGCTACTTTGAGGGGAATTCATACAAGGTGACACAGTCCTAAAACTAACCCCTCCATTGCTGGTTCAGCAGGCAGAGACAGCACTGCTCACTGGAATGAGACATGTGAGAACTAAACCTTGGGCCAACACAGTTGCCCTCTTTACTATAAATTGTAGTGCAATGCAAGCAGAGTCCTGCCAAGATCAGCTGTTTCCTCTAGATTTCTGTCAAGCTTTGACAGCTCATTAAAAGTTAGGAGGGGAAAGGGTTTGATTTGCTTCCCTTAGAAGCAAAGCTTACAGGCTTACCCTTTTGCACAAACAATAAAGAAAAAATGACCTTCACTCTTCCCAGCTGTTCTATGCTGCACCATAGCTAACAGCAGGGGAGGACCCAGTTCTGTGCACAATTATTGCCAAAAGTCATTTAGAGGTTTAAAATTGATTCTCCAGTCAGATACTAATTTGCACTGCAAGAAAAGATTTAGAGCTACCTGCAGGTTTAAGGCATACGGCCACATCGATTATGCTGAAAGCACCATTTCAGGCACTCTTCGCAGCTTGCAGAGCTAAACCTCACATTTCCCCCCACAGACTCCTACAAGGGCAGATCCACTGCAGGCCCTGCATGCCAAAGGGAGACAGAGTTAAATATCCATGTGACAGCAAGGCTGGTGCTGCCAATGCCAGGAGCTGTCATGGTGTTTGTGTGCAGTGTGTTAGTGTGACATTAAAATCAATGTGTGCTCTGGATACCTGCATACCAGTGTGCTCAGTCCCTGGTAAACAAGGCAGGCAGGGCTAGGATGAGAGACAGAGGACTCAGGAACTCTCCATTTAAAAGAGATCTCATTTAAAATACATGGCAATTCCATGTAACTTGCCAAGAACATCCAAAATACCAGAGCACCTTTTTATTCTTCTGTTAGAGCTTTAATGCTAAAAAAAGTGCTGACAATACCTTTTTATACAGGAAAAAGCTTTTGTGTCACATTTCTCTAATACTCTAGCAAGTGACCCAATCAATCTACATCTGCCTTTTCTATTTCTCAAACCTCAGTCACAACATTCTTCTCCCATTAAAACCAATGCAAACAATATACTAGGGGTTTCTTACTTCTTTTTACAGCTGTGTCTGATGGCAAGAAAAAGAGAGTGAAACAGTAAAACTTCTGGGGGAAAGGCTGGCCTTATGGAGTTTTGTGTGCCTTTCTGGTAAGTCCACACACTTGAGCCACTTTTGCAGTCCCTGGGCTGGCCTGGCTGGTGGGGGCAGAGACACAACTGCTGCAGCCTTGGCTCTTTGTCCTTCTGTTCTTTGGACCTAACTCTACTTGTTCTTACTCTTGGCTTGCAAAGCAAGAACCATACATTCAGCCAAGCATCTCAAACCACCTTATTCCTATGCTGGGAATCAAAACCTTTCCCCAAAGATGCACTTTTAAATACTATGCATTAATAACACCATACACTCCATGTAGCACAATATCCCCACATCTGAGTCCCTCCTCTCAACTCAGACCCTCCATCCTCTCCTCTTGACAAAGTTTCACAGCCCTTTGAACCAACCTCAAATAAAGGCATCACACAAGCAAGAATTCAATGTTGCACCTTACCTGCAGCATAGACATCTTGTCTGGAAGCTTCCCCATCTCTCCTGAGATGTTATACCTAAGTGTCTGCTACAGCTCACTGCATGTTCATCAAATGCCTTTAGGCTCATGGCTCCTGTCTCATGCTGCTCACCAAGCTCAGGTAATGAAAAGCACTTGTGCCCCTGCTCTCTCCCCAGAGCCTCTACTGCCTCCTGAGCTTAATGCACATCACCAACACACCTGGTGCTTGCAAAGGTGAGGAAAGATGGGAGCGTCTTTTCTCACTGTCCTTGCAAAGTCCAGCCTGCCAAGGCCACTGGTTGGAAACCAATCTTACAGGAAAGCTGTTCAGAGGCTTTTCATTGAAATAGATGTTGAGCTATAGTTCATTTTCACGCACATTGCAGCACATTGGAAAACATGTCAATCACTTGATTTTTGAAAGCCAAGCAGAACTGTTCTAACAGTGCTGAAATGCCTTTGCAAAAGTCAGCTCATCTGCCTGGAAAGGTGTGGAACATCTTAGGAAAAGGAGCATTTAAACCAGCCCATTCCTTTCTCCACAGACTTTTCTGTTAACTATCCAAGCAAAGCTCTGCACTAAAGTTTTCTTTCTAATTACATTTGTTGTTGTACATGCTGCATTATCAGGCAAGGACACTGAAACCAAGCCTCTTTTTTCCCCTAGCATCTGGAAATGTAGGAGGTTTTGGGAGTTGGTTGGGTAGATGACCTTTCAAGGAAATAGGTCACAGCACTGAAAAATTAAAATAATTTATTCAAGCAAACAAGTTAAAGAAGTATGAAAGCTCTTCTGGGGCTGGTATTGAATGTCTCACAATAATAGAAAAGTGTGTGATCAGAGCAGACTGCCAGGAAAGAGCAGTGTGTACATTGTGCCACTCTAGATGTGCTTGGACGAGTAGAAGAGACAAGTGTGCCCCAGTAGAAGGAGGATTCAATGAAGGTATTTTTCCATTTTCTATTTGAGCCTACACTGGAGACAGAAAGGACCAGCTGTGCTGAAGCTGGACACAACCTCCATACATGTAGCTATTAAAAAAAGCTGTATCTATAGCATATAGCTCTCTTTTTGTCAGGGGTAGTTTCTACAAAAGCTCCAGCTCCTAGTTCAGGAGAAATTAGGACCATTTAGGACTTAAGACCATTTAGGGACTGCCTTCAATTTTGGAGGCTCTCTCTACAGTGCCATCAATAAGTTTGCAGTAGTTATTCCAGCCTGTATTGAGGCAGGCTGGAAACAAAATACACAAATGAAATTACACAGATTTTCTCCCTGAAAGCAAAGGAATGGACATTATGAGATGGTCACTGCAGCTTTGTGCTTTTGGAAAGTGTGCCATCTCATAGAAATATCCAGTGAAAAAAAAAATAGGACTGCTTTCTGCTCCACCTGTGCTACCAAAAGGGAACAGGCCAGAGAACCTGGCTTTGACTTTGCAAGGGCAGAGAGATGAGTGACAGATGGGTAAGAGGCTACTTATTCACATCCAGCCCAGGAAGGAAAAGCCAGGTAGTTGCACTTAGTTTAGTGATGTCAGGATATGTCCCCAAAGCACAGGAATGTACATTAGGAAATGCAACGCAGCTGCCAGTATCACTCATGGCAACATCCAAAAAGTGAGGAGCAAACAAGAGTGGAAAACCAGCCACTTCACTTTTCAGCTGTCCTTCATCATCAACTGAACCAAGCTGGAAAAGTGGCTGAGTTTGGGAGGGGAGAGGGAGAGAGCACTGTCAGCTCCCAGGATAATCAAGCCCAAGGTGAGAATGCAGAGGATAGTGCTTTCAGAGGGCATCAGCTACAGTGAGTGCATTATTCCTCTCTAAAATGAGTGCAGGAAGGAGGTATAGTCTGTCAGTGCACAAGCTGTACAGCAGGAAAGTTAGGGTGAATACTAGAAAGACTTTCCCAGCAGGAATATATGTAAGCATGCAGAACTACGTCAGTGAAGGCAAAGAGATAAACCTGTAATAAAGGATATTTCATGTAATGAACCAAAATTAGAGCATATTTTGCATTTGCCTTATGTCATTTGTAGGACTCATTACAGGGGGCTTACTCAAACTGCTCTAGAGATTTTCACTTTCTTAGCCAGCATTTCTCCTTTAAATAACTGAAGAAGTCACACCAGGTGCAGGGAGATATTTGGATATGACCTGAGCAAGTGTCAGCCCTATTTATTCTCCATTTTTTCTCTACTGCAGCCAGCAAAAAAAAAAAAAAAAAAAAAAAAAAAAAAGCCTTTCCACCAGCCTCTGCCTACAGAGCAGGCACTCAAAGTGTCCAAAACCTAAGGGGAGCTCAGGAGTTTGAGTAGGGTGAGTAACCCAAAGCATGGAGACAGTATCTCCCTAGAGGCTTTTCCTTACTAAACCTAAGTAATTTGTCTCATTAACTGGCAGCTCAGTAGCTGTCCTTGAAAAAGTAAGGGACACAAGAAAGGAAGAAACATGAGGAGCTCCCAAACCCCAGGAGGAGCAGCTTCATGGATGGCCTCACCTCTCTCTGCTGGTTCCCAGGCAGACCTGGTCTCTCCTCCTTCTCACAGCCAGTGTGATACAGTGCAGCAGCTCCTGGCTCAGCCCAGGTGTGGGGGCTTTGCAGAACCCAGCAGACATTCCTGAACACCAGCCATTCTCCACCAGGCACCGAGGGAAAGGTGGGTGCTCAGTGGTTGTGCTCCAGCTGCCAGGGTGTTTTTCAGCAGCCTGTGAGAAAAATGTCCTTAACTGCTCAGCTCACTTATGTCTTTCTGATGTTATGTAAGCAAATTGAGAGAAAAAACACTGCCATGAGCAGGTTTCTAATTAGGAAAAGAAATAAAAAGAATTATGGAATTAAGGCAAAACCTCAGCATGAATGACCCAAATCCCTTCCTTGTGCTGCAATCCACAGCAGGCTATTAGAAAACTTTTTTTAAAAAAAGAAAGTCTATCACTAAGATGGCACAGCAAAGTCAAATTCTTTTGTAGGCTGGCACCCGCTTTCCCAAGCTGCTGATCCCACTTCATTTGTCTATTCTAAGTGCAAAGGACTCTTTAGAAGAGATGTGCTTTGTGACACAAGCACTCCTACAAATATTGCTGAAATATGAGTAACAATGGGGCATACCACAGAGTCGTAGAATCATCAAGGTTGGAAGACACCTTTAAGATCATCAAGTCCAACCACCCACCCAACACTACCATGGTAACTCCTAAACCATCTCCCAGCACCACATCCAGATGCCTGTGGAGCACCTCCAGGGATGGCGGCTCTACCACCTCCCTGGTCAACCTATTCCACTGCCTGACCACCTAACAGTCGAAAGGATTTTTATGATATCTAATCTGAATCTCCTGTGCCTCAGCTTAAAGCCATTTCCTCTGGTCCTCACACTGCAGAAGAGACCAGTGCCCACCTCACTGCAGCTTCCTTTCATGAAGGGAGTTGTAGAGAAGGATGAAATGCCCCCTGAACCTCCTTTTCTCTGACAAAAGAACACGAGCTCCCTCAGCTGCTGCTCATAGGATGAGTTCTCTAGACCTCTCACGAGCCTTCTTGACTTTCTCTGGACATGCTCCAGCACCTCAATGGACATTTTAAAGCGAGGGGCCCAGAACTTAACACAGCGCTAAGGGTGCACTCACTCCCTCACCAGTGCTGAGTTCAGGGCAGTGACCACTTCCCTAGTCCTGCTAACATCCATCCAATCACCATTTCCTAATTTGTGCTGGCAACTTTCTCTTGGTGGTCTGCAGATTGTGATTGCTATTGAAAACTGCCTACAATGAGTTATCTACTATCACACTGCGTAGAGGTGTCTCATCAACAGTGGCTTGCTTTCTGAACATTTCAAGCATCCACAGGTCTCCATGACCTGACCTTAACAGGAGGTAAGGGCCCCCTACATTTCTCACCACTGAGGTCTTAGTTCTTTAAATATTCAGTTGTAGATGTAAGTGCCTCAGTTGCAGATTTAAGTGCCTACGTTTTAGAACATTGGCTAGCCAAACTAGTCATTTTATGGTTCTCATAGAAGTAATTTGAAATTTGCTGAGGAAATCTTATTTTCCCTCACAATCCTGCCTATTGTGAGTGAAACACCTGTCACAGAGTGATTTTGATGGCATTTGAATCCCTGAGGACACAGTGGTTTCTCTAGCAGATACCCCAGGATGTAGTGTGTGGCTGTTTGGAAAGCTCACATCCTCAGTAAATCACTTGGTGTTTGAACAAGAAGCCAGACTTATTCTGTGTTTTTGAAGGCACTATCTCCCTGAAACTGCCACGTTACATGACAAAGTCTGCATCAGCCAGAAAATGTGCACTGCTCATCATTGGTTTGATAGGATGGTAGCTTATTTTCTGCACCAGTCCTTTTTCTGCTGGGTCAGTCCCCTCAGGGTGAGGGATCTTTAGGCTTTTTTCCTTACTGCAGCAAGGCTACAAGGATGAAGTACAAAAAAGGAGACCTCAGCTTTCCTCTCTACTAAGAGACCTTGACTAATGCAGCACAGAGCTGAATGAACCAAGCTGCCACAGGGAAGGACCCCACTCTGGCAGCTTGGGGACTAACGTTAGGCAGGCACTGCCATGCAGAAACCTGAACCATACGAGAAGGAATCCAGCAAAGCTCATTAATAAAATGCCTTCTGCAATTGCCCAAAGGACTGGGCAATTAGTTGAAGCACCTTGACAACTGCAAGGCACAAATAAAGAAACACAAGCAAGTATTTTTGGGAATAGACTCCAGCTTTGGGTGAGCAGACAGAACATCACTGGTAGCAGAGGCACCATGAAACTGCATTATCTCAGTCTGTTCTGCTCCTGTCCTCTCATCATAGGAAGGTGTGTGCCAAGGTGGGGTCCTCATGCCTTCTAGAGATAGGTATATGGATATACCATATCTGCAACAGCACTCAGTCAAAACACTGCCATGATCTGTTGTCTTATGATCTTTTGTAATAGGAGACAAAACTTCCCCTTTTTTTGGGCTGAAAATAGTTACTGTGATGCTGATGCTCTCAGATTTGTGTGTGGTGTGCAGGCATGCTGGTGGGTGGTGGTGACCATCTGCCACAGCAGTGACACCAGAGGGTTAAAATGCTGCCTTTTCCACCTGGACTCAGGGGTGGCTGTGCTGGGTGAGTAATGTGTGGTTCTGTGGCAGGGGGCTGCTGAAAGGCTGAGTGAACTGGTGCCAAAGGGGGAGCAGCAGCTGGTGCAGAAGGGCCTGTGCCCATGAGCAGCTGTGCAAAGCACTGTACTGACACAGAAGGAAGCAGACAGGTCTCTTCTCCAGCAGGGACAGCATGTGGAAGCTTCCACCACCACACTGAGCTTTGCAAGGTGCCAGATCTCAGGCCTGGATCCAGAAAGCCCTTTGTGGCTGCTCTGACCTACACACATCCATAAATTCTGGCAGAATGTTCACCCTTAAAAGTCCTTTCTTTTCCCATGTCAGCCTACAAACAGAGACCCAGAATAATTAAGACAGTGCTCATTTTATTGTACTCAGCATGGAAACCAGATGTGAAACAGCAAAACATTAAATTCCTAAGGGACTCAGCCAGGTGGGTAACATTGCTTTAGTATCACTTTAAGACTTTTCACATGCAAACTTTTGTTGGTATGTCTCAAATGAATGCCATGGTACACCTGGTAGCCTAAGACTAGCTTTATTTTGTACAGTACATCACATTCAATCAGTGTAACTATAAAATTAATAAAGCCACAATAATATTCGTTGTTGTTAGAAGCCTCCAAGTTGGTTTTCTTCTGATGCTGGCTGACTTATGGCCACAGTTTTTGAAATTAAAAGTTCAGATACACTTCCTACCTTTAATTCTGGGCAGAAACTCCCAGTACTCTCCAGTGTCACTGAGGCCTTTACTTCACAACTTAGACTCACTGATTTTATGTGCCACAAACAGTTCTCTTTCATTTTATGGAAATTCCTCAGGGCAGTGTCTAAATTTGCTTCTGATGGACTTGAAACTATTGATTGTGAACTGAGCTAAGGGAAGTGTCATGAGGATCCTCCAGCAGAAGGGTCACCTCTTACAGCAGAGCTGCTGAGAAGTATCTGAGAGACTCATATTCTGCAGCAGATAACTGCTGGAGACTTTGCAGGCAGATTTATCATTTATTTCTACTCCAAGGAGTGTCAGTCTTAGCAGAAAGCTAACAAAAACCTAAGGTCTCACATTTCAAATGGAGATTAGTTGATGTGATTCTGTTCCTAAGGAGATCAGATGATTCCTATCACCCACAGTCTGATTTTTAGAGACCCAAGAAGGAGAAGGATTTAAACTTGCCTCAAGGTTGTGGAAAATGCTAAGCCTCCAGGATTCAATCAGAAGGGCAAAGGGAAAAAATCATATTAGAGCATGAGTGATGCATGAGACCTGCACACATGTACTTGCCTTTTAAGCGGGGACACACACATAAGCTTACCTACATCAGAAGTTTTCCTAGAGGAAAAAAAATATTTCCTCTCTGTGTGATTTGGCTCAGTAATAAAGTCACTTTTCTTTAAAGAAGCCTGAATGATGAAAAGTAGGTCTCACTTTGCAAAATCTTCTTTGCTGGGATTTGATGCAAAATCCACACTATAAACTCTAGGAAGGAAGAGCTACTCAGAACACAAAAGCAGAAAAACAATATATCTCAGCATTAAAAAAAAAGAAAATCAGTTTGGCTCAATTCAGCTGTAACACTTTAGTCTTTCTTTTAAACACCTACAGTGACTCAAGGGGGAGGCCCCCAAAAGAATACTGAAGCCAATTCAAGTTACAGGACCCAACCTTCAGGTCACACCACAGCATCCAATGGCACCAGAGATATTTCGTAGTGTGCAGTATTTGGGTAGATATACCCAAATACTTGGGTATTTGGGACACCTGAAAATACCTTCATGTCTTTGGGACACCTGAAAATACTGACCACTCATACAGGCATCACAGAGACACCAAAAAGTAAACCAACAGAGATTGGGTGCTGAAACAGGGAGCTGGGGAAAAGGAGAGGAGTTTCCCTTAGACCACAGCCCTTAATTTTCTAAGCCCACAGAGTCTGACAATCAGTTGTCTGTCATTCAGAGCAGCCATTCCCACAAGCTGTGTGCAAAAGTTACTCTGTTGTGGCAGCATTTTGCGTTAATTTTTACAAGGCGTGGAAAGATAGACACAGAACAAGATAATGGAGCTAATAATAAAATTTGTACTTCCATACAAACCTTGCATATACTGAGCTAACTAATGAAACACTGGTATGGTACATTCCATGAAGTTTCCAAATTGAAAACCAGTGGCAGCCAATTTGAATTCCTCATCAACACTGATTGTCATTTGGATTTCCACCTCTAACACTTCAACACAGTAATGAAACTTAAGAGAAACGCTAGTTCTATCTTTAGAGCATGTATTCCATTTTTTGAATCCTTTCAATATACTTCTTCAAACAGTGCATTTTACAAGCTCTTATGTTTTAGTGGCAGTAACAAACAGGTTGACTGCTTAGAGGTTTTGTTGAATCCTATTTGGATATATCTATAAATACTAGCAAAATATACAGCCTTTGGAAATACTCATTTTCCTAAAAGACACGGGATGCCAACAAATAGAAAAATACATGAGGTCAGAAAACAAGTGGGAAAAACAGGTATAAGAATGGGAATTCATTGTGAAGCACCTACACCAACTTTATTTTACTTCTGTTTTAGTCCTTCCCCCGCCATGTTTCTCAGCAGTTTCTTCTCTTGTATTCAAAAGAATGTTTTCTTCTCCTGAAATTAAGAAGACAGATATTGCCCTACTGGTCCCTTCAGCTCTTTCCCCACTCTTTTCCAAACCAAGTCAGCAGAAATGAGGCAGAACTTCAGCACTTGCGCCCAAACAACACAAAGCTGGCAGATCCTAACCAAGTGCACACTGATGGATATCACAGCCTCACATGAAATCCAGGACTATACTGCAAATTGCCTGCAATGAGATGTTCCTTCAGCTCAGGTATTGTATTGGCAACACTGAAATGTGCTTATTCTCATCTTTGGATCTAGGGGTCATCCAGTGGAAAGCCCCCTGAGTGAAACTAGAAGTAAGTCTTCCATTCTTATTCACTGCTTTTATTAATGGTTCTTGCTACATTGGCCTTTCTAGAAGATGCAACTGACAGGGAAGGGTTTCCTGACAAAGAGCTTGTTTCCCTAAATCTCTCATCTTGGAACAAAAAAATTTAAAAATTTAAGAGTTATTTCAACTGGCTAGGTTGTAATACAGGTTTGGGTTTTTTTAAAAATATATATTTGCTCTTAGGAATGACAAAGGATTTTCTGTTCTGAATCCTCTCTTTATTTGCCCAAATGGATTTCCTTGGTTGTTGCCCATGGAACTAATGCAATGTGATTCTGAGTCATTGGGCAGGGAAAAAGAACGGGGTGATGGCACACGGATCATCTCCGCCCACTCTCTGCCATATCACTACTCCAAGTGCATTTTCATTTTTGAGACTGACAGGACACCAAGAACAGCCTTTCTTGGCTGCTATAAGCACTCTCAAATGCATAATATTTGCTGATTGCTACCCCCAACGTGGTTGTTCTGCTGTTGGTAAAAGATGTGTCGTCAGTGAGGATTCACATTGTCGCCTGGACATTGTATGCAGGAGAAAGCACTAATCACCAGTGCCAAACTAGCAGGTTGCCTACAGTCTGCCCTAGCAAGGCACAGTCAAAACCTAAAATATTTTCCATGAGATGTGCTGGTGATTATCGACTCATTTTCACGTGTTGGCTTTTGGCACTTTATTGCTTGGCTTCCAACGCACGTCTGCAGGACTTCTGCAGCCACCAGACAGTGCCATGGACAATTTGCATCCTTGCACTCATATTTGCCCAGAAGACAGGCTGAGCACTACATTTTGTTTCAGTTGTGCCCATGCAGTTGTTCAGGTGCATCCACTCAGGAACTCTGGCGCTTTGTAGTACGAATGCACTGGTGAAATTTTCCTACAAGAAAGGTCATTTGGTGTGGGGAAGGGAGGGTGGACCAGCTACTGGAGACTCACAGCTGAAAGGAGCTGCAAGGAACCAGGGGAGATCTCTCATTCCTTGCAAGGAAGCAGTAAGTCCCGTGCTGCCCCAGCATCCTGCTCATTCATTGCCAAGCCTAGTTTGGTCTCAATAAAGCAACTCATACCCATTTCCTAGAAACATTTTGCAGAGCTGGCGCTAAAGCATAAAATTCATGGAAATCAGTGAATGAGTGATAGCTGTTTATTCTCCTCTGGAAGAAAAAAAATAAGACAATCCATTTGCATATTCAGACTGAGCATATTTGTTAAAGGGACAGTTCAGAATAAGCTGGCTCACAGCTACAGCAGGGGAAACGCAGAGGGTATGAGCTGAGCCAAGGGACATGGCTTCACAGGAAGACAGGCTGGGCAGCAGCTAGCAGGGAAGGGGCAGAGGGGGAAAAAGGAGCAGCACAGAGCCTTGGACCTGGACAGAACACAGCAAGAACTGCAGGCAACTCGGGGAACCTTGTCAGGGCTGACACAGACACAATGTGGGAAGGGACACTGAACTTGTCGACTAACCTGACCTAATGATACTGTCAATATTAATCCCACACAGAAGTTCACATGAAACTCACATCTCAGACACTGCTAGAAAGGGGTGGAAACAGCAGTACTAATAGAAAAAAGGGTGGAGACTTTCCTTCTGGTAGGCAGAGGTGGGAAGATGCTCTCTAATGTGGTGTTTCAGAATTAAAAACTCAGCACCACAAGTAGGAGAGGACTTGAAATAACATACAGAAATAGAACAAGGACGTGACATAAAGCCCCTTGGTATATATCTAAGGAAAATTAGGAGTCAATCCAGTACTATGCTTAGGGACAACACTTTTCATTGCACTGGGTTAAAATGTTGTATCTTACAGTATTTTGCTTTTCTGCTGGGGAAAAATTGCCCCCAGGCAGCAGCTATGAGGATTTGGCAGTTGATATACTCAAGAAGTCTGGCCTCCTAAATAACTGGGGATCACTTCAGGTTCACTTCACAAAAAAAAAAAGAAAAGATACTAATACTCATTTACGTGTTGTAAACCTGTGAGACTTAGAGTAAATTTTAAGAGTAAGATCTACAGAGTAAGTCAGGTGTGTGGTACTAGAGACAGAAATAAATTATCATCATGATTCATGAAAAATCTTTAATGGACTAAAAGTATCTCCTATTTAACTCTTGTACTCTGCAGGATTACAATATCCAAATCATCAGTGCTTTGCAGGATTGATAACTACATTTTCTACAAACTGCAGGAGTTCCCCAGCCTCCCATAATGAACTCTAGTGGACAAAATACAAAGCTACTGGGAAACACATTTCCCAAGTAGAAAAATATTATTGAGAAATGAGACCAACATATATTTGAGACATTATTGTATATCATACTTCTAGAGAAACAGTCACTAAGCTACCTTTTATTAGCAGTTTCTATAACTAAGTTCAGAAATACAGCAAAGATTGTCTCAAGATTTCAGTACTGCTGCAAATTTTTCAAGTTAACAGTATAATGGTTCATAATATAGAGTGTTAGGTAAAACAAAATAACACATAGGCAAAATAAATGGTATTTGGGTTATGAAAGGCAGCAAGAAAAGTACCAAAATACTGAAAAAAACCAGTAGAGTTGGCTAAGGACTTAAAAGGGAAAAAAAATGATCAGTGTAACACACTAGACATAGAGGCTCACGGACCCCAATGCACAGGAAAGCCTGTTGCTATGGGAAAACATTACTGTGCATCTCTGGAGAGAGAAGAAAGATCCACATCACTTTAGAGAGTGCCTTAGAACAGAGGTGCTCAGCGCCACAGGAGGCTGGGAGCAGGGGCTGCCCACCCCACCTGAGGAGGCAGAACAGCTCCCTGCCTTTTAAAGACCAGGCAGGAGTACCAGAGAAAGGGTGGGCACCATCCTGCTGGGTGCAGGTCCATCTACCGACGTGCTCTCCAGTGCCCCGATGGCTCACACCGCAAGAGTGGCCACTGCAGGGGACACAAAGCATCTCTCTCACCTCCCCTTCTGGCCATCAACATCCCACAGACTTAGCTTCTCCCAAAGAGAGAATCCTTCAGTCTTGATCCTCATTCTTTGCCTGGTTCTGCATTTCAACAGGAGGGGAAGACCGGGCTCTCTGGGGCTCACTGAGACTGGTGGCCCACAGTATCAGCAAAGTGAGGCTGCTCAGTGATCAATGTCCATAGCCTGTTCATGGACTGCCTCAACACAGGTAACTTACAAACCACAAAAGCTGTCTTGTGTTAGGTCTTTACAGCTGTTGAACCTTAATTCCACCTCCCTCGTCTTCCCTCAGTCCACCCCTTTGAGTAAGACCTCATAATGCACATAAATAAATTCCCATAATTCTGACAATCTCTGCTTCCTGCTTTATCAGAAGGTGCTGCTCTCCCTGCAGCAAGGTGGCAATTGAAATTTGTGCTTTTGCTAAGTGCCTAACTTCTCATCTGACAGCAGTCAAGGTTGGGGCATAACGTGGAAATACACCAGCTGTGACAATAATAATAATAATGGCAGGATGGAGCATGTGGCTAGTCAGAAAACAAAGGGAAATCATTTTCCACTGTTGCATCACAACCCCAATTACACAACCAAACAGCAGGACTTGAGGGCAGGGATTCTCTCCACCACCACAGGTATTTAGGGACCCCTGCAAACCATGTCAGTCTAACACAGAGGAAGGAGCAGGTCGGACGCAGCAATTAGGACGCCTAAAATTCTGCAGCATGGACTGGAACACGTTGTGCTGCCTCCCTTTTAGTTTTTTATTTGAGGATGTATCTGAGGAAATGGATTTCCGGGTCTGACTGTTCTGGGCCCGGATCAGTTTCTCGTGTTCCCGTATTTGTCTCTGTAAGTGGTTCTGGATGGCAATTCCCAGGGATTCTGGATCGAGGGAAGCACCATAAACCTCCCACGTCATTCCTTGCTCATCCCAAACAACATCCCTGACGTGTTTGGACTGCTTCACCTGTACTTTGGCCTCCATGGCTGGGGTGGAATGCTTTTTGCTCTCCCCCACGTTTGGCACAGCCTGAGAGGAAGCAGCAGGAATCACTGCAGTGTGGAGATCGTGTCCGGACTGCCTGGCCCGGAGGCCCTGCTGCTGGGGAGCTGCCGATGCTGCCACGGGAAGGGCAAGACTTGCAGGACCCACACTCAGCTCAGGTGTCAGTCCTGCCTGCAGGTTCTGGCCACCAGCCACCTGAGACTGGCCACTGTCTCCATGGCCTCTGCTCTCCTTCTCATCCTGTGGGCACACCTTTGCACGGACAGCAGCAGGCTGGCTGCCAACACTCAGCCCTCCTTTAGGATCAAGCACCACCAAGTTTTCTTCCTTTGGTTTTACCACAGATTGATTAGGACTGGCCTGCCCTTGACTCCCACCCTTGCTTTGCACAGGCTTTTGCTCAGAGCTGCCCAGGACCTCCTTCTGCTTGGCTTCACTGTCCTTGCCGGAGAGTAAAGGTGACCGGCTGCTTCCTGCTTGAGGGATGACATCTTGCACGTTGTTCTGGGTTCCTGGGACAGCATCAGTGCAAGTGGTGCTTGGCTCACCAGCACCACTCCCAGACTGTGATGGAGTTTGATTACTGGAGTCAGCTCCAAGCTGCTCAGCTGGGATGGGCTTTGGTGGGACTGGAGCATCCTTTGGCAGCTGAGCAGCATCCTTGACATCACGAGCTGCACTGCTCATTTCAGCATTACCCACAGATGTTCCTTGAGAGGTAACAGCTGCAGGGGAGCAGGAGAGAACAGGTTTCGTGTTATCTGCTGATACTGGAGATGCCACATCAGATGGGGGCCCAGGCTGGGTTTGGGCTGAAGCAGTCACAGCCACAACAGTCGATTTTGATGTGATACCAGGAGAACATGGAGACTTTTGTTGTGAGGATAAACTATTAGTAAGTGCAGCCTGGCTCAGCCCCATACCTCCTTGGTAAATTATGTGCAGTTCTTCCTTCTCCTCTGGAGGAGGATTCCCTTTTAAGAAGGCAGCAAAGATGCTGGGACTGGTGGAAGCTGATTTGCTCTCCACAGTAGCCACGGCCTGAACCTCAGCATCCCGCCATGTCCTGCTCACAGCTTCCTGAGCACAAGGGCTGCTGTCTGGCTGAGCTGTCATTGTACCTGTTTCTCTGAATTTGGAGAGCTGGGTGGGGTTTGGACTCCCAGGCGTGGGGCCCAGGTTATGTACAGGATGGGGACTCCCATGGCCAGACTGGGCTGGTGACTCGCTGCTCTGCACCGCTTCAGTTTTATCTGGGGGATGCGACTGCAGCATGTCTGCAGTCCCACCTCTTGCCTCCAGACTGGTTTGAGAGTAGTTCCCCAGGTCAGCTTCGGTTTGCCCGGCTGCCAGGACTGACTGACACACAGCAGAACCATTTTCCTCTGCCTCCCTGTCTTTTTCCCCTCTTTGCAGAAGGTTGGCCTGAGAAGTATGACAGAATTGATTAACCCCGACAGGATCACCCGGGGAAGAATAATTTAACACTTCAAGCGCTGGCTGATCATCAGTTCCTTGAGGTTTCAGAGCAGAGTCATCAATCTGTGTCAGGGAGCTCGTTTTGGCCTGGCTGCCTTGCACAAACTGCCGGGAGCTCTGGGGGGCTGGCATCATCTCTGGCCCCTGCCCTGCTGAGAGGGCTCCTGCGGCACCAAGGGCTGGCACTGCTGGTGCCGGGATGCCCGCTGGCTGGGAACAACCAGCAGGCCTTACATCTGCAGGGTGCCCCTCTGCAGTTATGCTGGCCAGCCTGGGAGAAAGGGCTTCCTGCTGGCTGGCATCATCCGTGTGGCACTGCTCACACCTCTGCGGGCTGGCAGCACCCGTGCAGGTCAGGTCGAAGATGCAAACTCCAGCTGAGCCGGACGGCGCGCACGGGAAACCATTGCTGGCCCTCTCGGCACTGGGGGCCTGGGGCTGGGGCTTGGCAGGCTGCAGGTCTCCCAGGTGCTCCTCCTCTGCAGAAGTTGAGAGCAGGGAAAGCTTGGCAGATCTCAGAGGGTCTGGTACAGTCCCCATGGACTGTCTTCAAGATGCTGTTTGTCCTCAGCTTCTCCTTGGAGTTTTCTCGCTGGGCAGGCTGTCGACGACAGGCTTCCTGTGAAGCTAATCTGTTAATGAAACAAACACAGTGTTAGCAGCAGTCAGATTCAAGAAGTAGTACCCAGAACTAATTGATTTTACAGTGTGAGGAGAAATACTTGCAGGCAGCGGGGGAAGTGAAGCACCCAATTCTGCCTGAAAGTCACAAAAAAGACACAGATTTCAAGGACCTCCCAATTCTCAGGTCAGGATGGAGAAAATAATACTAGGGACAAACCAACAACAGTTCTTGTGCTGTTGATACATTAATGAAAACACTGACATGCCAAGAGGAAGGGAAAAAATAGGAAATATGAAATGAAAGAAGAGGTACAGACTTTGCATGGAAGTTTGAGACACAAAATAAAATCCCAGTGATAATATTCTCTAGCAAGCCACCTGTGGAAGGAAATGCCTGTGTGAAGAACAGATCCCTAGGTCTGAGCAGATTCCACATCTTCAGTGAGCACCAGTTCTCCCTTCTTCTCAAGGATAGCCTTTCTAGCTCCACTGCCAACAAGGACAGGGTCACAGGGGGCAGCAGGTCAATTCAGACTAATGTGGATGAATCAAAACCTCACTGGTAAAAGGAATACAGAGGGATCACAACCTGCTGGGTGATGCAGACAGAAACCAAGAGGAGGCACTGCCTACTGTTGAGCTGTTGTGAGGGCCCCAGGATGAGGTGAGAGATGAGAATTTGACTCCATGTTCTCAGAAGGCTGACTTACTATTTTATGATATTATATTATTTTAAAAGAAATTATATACTAAAACTATACTGAAGAAAGAAAAGGGATACATCAAAGGCTAGAAAGGAGTGAATAATAAAAACCCATGACTGATCAGAGTCCTGACACAGCTGGACTGGGATTGGTCATTAATTAAAGACAATTCACATGCTGGGTAAACAATTCTGCAAATCACATTCCAAAGCAGAAAAACAGGGAGAAGCTGAAGCTTCCCAGCTTCCCAGGTGAAGGGATTTTTCAGAAAATATCATGGTGACACTGCACCCCAGGGCTGTGCACGTTCTCACTGCTGACACATTGAGAGCCTTTGAAATAATTACAAGGAAGCCAGCTTGATTAACAAATGGGGGTACAGATGACCTAGAAATCAACTTACAGGTAAGTGGTATGAAATTGAAAGGGGAACATTGCAGCACTGCAGAACAGGAGGGGTTCATGCCATACCCAGGGAAATGTGGGGGAGGGATTTTAAACAGGTAGAACAGAGTAATCCAGGTTGGAACCATGCCAGGACTGCAGAGAAACCATCTCTTCAAACCGGAGGTGATCTCCAAATGTGTTTGCTGGCTTTCCAAAGGGCTTAGCCTGGACACTGCTAGAGATCAAGGATGGGATCCATGTCAGCAGAGTGGTGATGGCCAGGGACAAAATCCCACCCCACTCTTCTTTTAAGCTTCAGGCTGAGCTTGTTTAAAAAGCTTTCACTGGCTTATGCTGCCAGTAAAACAGGTCTGAGACCTGGGAGACACTCAAGTTTTGTTAACCTGATGACAAGAACATTGCTGTACCTGTTTGTGTGCCCCTGTCTCTGCAGGCACACAGCAGGATCTCCCTTGCTACATTACTAGGGAGATGATGCTGGAAGCAGTGGAGCTGTCACTCAGCTCTTCCAGACCCTCCCTACCCACTAGCAAAACCAACAAAATTTCTCTCCAGAAAAATCTCTACTTTCCTTTTCTCAGCCTGGATGGCAGTGGTGTGAATTCCTTAGTTTCTCTAAAATCAATCCCAAATTTCAGCACCTTGGGATACTTTAAAAGAGCAACAGGAGAAAAATGCTCAATGAAGGAAAATTTTAGAAAATACAGCCAGTCAATTTTTTTTCTAAGAAAAAGAAAGTGCTGCAACTTATTACTTATTCATTAAACTTTCTGTCTCCCAGGTATTAAAAATTTATTACTTTATACTGCCTCTTTGGGCTCTGTCCAACCACAGAGATACAGGCTCCTGGGCTAAGCCAGCCCTGAGAAACTGTAATCCTGCCCCTGAAGGATCCCAAATTCCTTAGCTGCACTCTGTGACAGCAGCCCAGCATCACCCCACAATGGCTTTCCAGGAGGGCCAAGGATCACCAAGTTTTTTGGGAAGTACTGAGTATGTAAACCAGGCTGCAAACCAGTGGAAGGCTGTGGCTGCTCACATGTCTTGCCTTCATTTTGTTCTCACTTTAAGGACAGCCAAGCTACTCCTGAAGGAAGGACACACATTCCATGTTCACCCTGTGGTGCTATAAAATCTAAGGGCTGTGAGGAGAGGAACAGATGGCTTTGGGTTTCCATTGGACTAAATTCTGTTACTCTCTTTTCCAAATATCTCTGCAAACCAAACCAGCTCATACAACTGGGCAGGTCAGATATCTTTTTCCCTTATTTTTAAGATCCAGAGTTTAAGATAAGATTAAGCAAATAATGGAACAAAATCAATCCCCATTTTTTGGATGAGATGTACTACTCAGCAAACACAGTCAGAATAAATAAAGACTTCAGAGAAAATCTGTTTGGTTGTTCACTATACAAAACCTGGGCAAGGCAGTCTGCATACAGGAACATTATCTATTAACTCATATGCACTCAACAGGAGAGTGATTCCTAATTTTTCAATGAAATTAATTAGCTCTGGTTTGAATTCTGCATGAATTCTCCATATCTGTTTAGTGGCTCTTTCCTAGAATCACCTGAAACACACAGTTGAATGTCTGCCTCATATGGTAATTAAAAGAGATTTTGCTACCAGTCCTTGACATACAACATCAACAGAAGAAATTCCCCCCAGAAAATCTACCTGGACCTATTCTCTGATGTGGGACAACTGAGCACTGTCCAGACATTTTGCTCAACCCTCGCATGTGAGTTGGAGGATGGATCATTCTTCTGCCTGGAATGATTCTGCATATGAGTTCGTTAATGAGCATAACGTTTCTATAAAGACTTTTTGGCAAAGTCACGGGGATTATTTTCTAGACTGTCACTAAACCATCCTAATGACAGGAGCCAAAGGCACTGAAGTCGCCTAAATTAGCATGGTAACTTAAGAAAATATTCTAACTTAAGAATTAATAAAAATCAGAGAAAAGCAAACCCTATGAAAGAGAGTAGCAAGGAAGCCCTACAGATTACAGAGTTGGAAAGGCATTTGTATTAATGGAATCTCATTTATGATTATTGTCTCATTTTTATTGAGTCCTGTTATATAGGAATGAAGGACAATATTGGGACCTGTGGGCAACACTACTCAACTGCCAAGACATTGAGGATTCAAACAAACAAACAACATTGCCTGCAAGCAAATACTTAGGAAAAACAGAAGTACAAAACTCAGTAGAAGGCCAAAAAAACACGTCAAAACAAATCAAGATCGCTGATGAATTTTGCAAGTCTTGTATGCCAGACATGGAACGATCATCCATAATTTTCTTTTAACAGGAGGTGAATTAGTGTCTCTACAAAGGTCAAAATCAATTTTTAGTTATAAGAACAGATTTGCTACACCAACAGAGTTCTTATCCTTATTCTTGCAGATCAAATTAGCCTGCCTGACTGTGTCATTCTCATCTCAACAAGGAATTGTTCTGGAGCTTTAAGACTCAAGAGGTTTCTAACTTTGGCAGAGTCCATGTTTGGCTTAAATGGTCTGGGAGGGTCCCTGTGTGGCCAGCAGACCTTCACAGACTCTTGTAACTGAGTAGGTCTTTTTCATGTGCTGCTAAAACGTCCAAAATCCCTCAAATCCCAAGAAGTTTCCAGGCAACACAATGCTGACAATGTAAAGAACACTTATCTATTTCAGTAATAACCAACCCCCAATAAAACAACACTGCATGTGTTAACAGTATAATGGTTCATATTATGGAGAATTAGGTAAAACAAAATAACACACAGGCTAAATAAATGGTATTTGGGTTATGAAAGGCAGCAAGAAAAGAACCACAAAACTCAAAAAAAAAGTAGGATTTTTTTTTCCTCCTGCTTCTTATGAGAAGCTCAACAAAACCAGAAAGTCTTCTTGTTTCATAATAAAAATCAATAAATTTTCAGGAAATTCCTACATAAGATTCTGCCTTTCATTCCCTCTGGAAGAAATCTGAAAATCTGCAAAAGCACAAATAAGACTTCCAGCATCTCCACCCACCCTCAACCATAAAAACAACTAAAAAGCAGCTCCCAAAGAAATCAAGCATCTCATCCCCAACTCTGGATTCTCATCACCTTTCCACTCCTTGAGTCCTGTACTCTTTGAGCCCTTTCTTCAACCTTGTTTCTGCAAATGGAAGAGCTGAACACTTGTTCTTAATAGCTCTAATCTTACAAGATCTCTCAGATCATCACAAAAAAATCATTATATAGCCACATCGGTTAAGAACAGAGATAAACATCTGCTGAAGGGGGAATTCAGTCTCTGTTCTCATTTTCTGATCTGAGGAAAAAGACAATGGCTCACTTGAACTCATATCAGACCACTAAATACAAAGGAAATAAAACACATTTCTTTAATATTTAAACACACAAACATCCTTCTAATTCTGCAGCCAGTGGGTTTTTTTACCCTCTTTTCAATGTCAAAGGGTGTTTGTTATCCTGGGTTTCATGAAAAATTTGCTTTATGGGCCATTTTCTCCTAATTTTTTGTGGGATCAAAAAGACTGGCACTACAAATCAAAGACAGCACAAAACAAGGACACATTTATTAAAATCCCTAAGAGGTTGCCTGAAGAGTTAAGATATAAGATGCAGAGCTTCCATCTTTCAGCGTGTTTTGGGATGCTGACAGGAGACAAATTATTCACTGTGATGACAGGGAGGGAAGAGGTGGTGGGGGATGCCCACAGACACCTTGCACACCCGTGATTCCCACCAGAGACAGGGCTGGCATTTCGAGCAGAGGGTGCTCCAAGTCCCAGTTCCACTTCTACACCCCAGGAATGCAGATGTTACTGCAGGTCAGAGCTGCAGCCAAAGCAGGAACCTGTGCCAGAGACAGGCAGAGAGCTGGACAGCAGGAGCAACACGTTCAGCACACAGGGCTGCAGCACCCTCTGTGCACACATTAAGCAAAGTTGTGGAAACCCAGGTACCGGGAATATTTCTTTGCCTGCTCTGAGGTGTCCTGACCCCCAGGGGAGCACTGACTTTGACCCTCATTCATGGAGAAAGGTTCCTAGACTTCAGGATAGACTAGAATCCACAAAAGTGTGAAATAGATTATAGAGAGTAGTGTAGGTGTATCACTTGGTGAGAAATTCAGGTTTTGGGATTTTTAGTGTGTTGTGGATGGAAGCAAGATGGAGGGCACAGGGTTTCTTCTTCATACTTCTTCCTTCTTCATGGTTTGGGTGGCATTTTGTAATTGGGCAGAAAAGTCTGCATTACGGGCTCCTCGGGATCAGTTATTGGGTTAAAAAGGGAAAATAATCCAGGTGTCAATTCTTAATTGGATAGTTTAGTCTTGAAAGACCTTGTAACAAGAGACTGTTGGCCATTTTGTGCCTTCTAATGAAAAGCTGCCGAACTCACAGTAGTGAGACTGTTTTACTGATAGGAAATAATAAACACCTGAGTCCAGACACAAGCTACTGTCTCAAGTGTCTTCAATCCAGACCCAGAAAAACCAACGACTGGTACCCCCACACAAAGTGGGTGATTGCACGTACACCACAACACCAAATCAGCTGGAACTACCAACTGAGCCATATGGACAGTCCTGAGGAGAAACCAGATCCAGCCAGGACTCCTCACCAGACCTCAGAGCTCTTCCTCCTGGATGCTGACACACAACCAGTGATGTCTGTCAGGTTTGCTCAGAAAGGTGTCATGACACAATGAACAATGGAAATGGCAGAGGCACAAATGGGAAGTAAGTCCAAACACAAAACAGAGGCTCAGTGCTCGTCCTTGCTTTGTAATGGTAGTCAACTGAGGAAAATCATGTGAAAATCAAGGGCAAGATGCACTACCATTTTCAGCCAAAAAGAGATGGCTGCCAATCAGCCTGACACCTACTGAAGATTTATCTAGCATATTTGTACACACTGAAGAAATGCATTTTTCTGGTTGCTGACTCCTCCCATCTTGCATCTCTCTGCCAGGTATAGAGGTTAATCCTGCAGAGGGCAGAGCATGGGAACTCCACTTTGGAAGGACAAAGCTCAGCTTAAACCTGCTGCCCACAACTCACAGATGAGAAAATGTGTAAAGCCAGTCCTACAAATGGTACAATGACCTCAGGAACTAATACAAAGCAAAGCAAACTGCTTTGCACCTCCCTTCATTTCTCCCAGCTTCTGGCAAACCTTAAGTGCATCCTGCCAAGAGCCCTGAGCAGGACCTTGCCCCAACATTTCCAGGGACACATGGGTACCTCAGCAGTCACTCAGGGACAGATGTGTGAGGATATCTGCAATCAGCTTTTAATAGGCAGGCACGGGTAATAAAAACTGTGTGGTGATCAGCCATGATTCAGCTCTACCGTCCTGCTGGCAGTTACCCTACAATTAGAAAGATGTCCATCTAAAAGGAAATGCAGCTCTGCTCTGAGACAGGATGTTCCGGCCTGTGTCCCATCTGTTCCCTGTGGGCAGCACCCATTTTGCCCTGGCCAGGAGACAAGCAGCAACCCCCACATCCAGCTCTGGCACCTGCTGATGGGGCCCTGGCAGGAGCCCCTGCACTGTTAGCAGTGCTACAGTGCAACTCAGCCCCAAAAGCTGGGCTGCCCCTATTACAGCGACCTGATGAAGGTCTCCAGGGTGAGAGAAGGACGAGAATCTTGTTTGATGATCAGAAGGCTGGATTTATTGATATATGGTATATAATACATTATAACTATACTAAAAAGAATAAGGAGAGAAGTTGCAGAGGCTGCTAACCTAAGAATAGCATAGAAAAGAATCTCAAAACAAGAGAGTTCTCTGTCACTGTGTTCCAGAGAGCTTGCCCTGTGATTGGCCCTTAATTGTACACATGGAACATGAACCAATCACAGGTGCATCCTATTGCATTTCACAGCAGCTGATAATCATTGTTTACATTCTCTTTCTGGGGCCTCAGCTTCCCAGAAGATGAAGTCCCAAAGAAAGGATTTCTATGAAAAAATGTCTGCGACACTGCCCCTGCTGAAAATGTCATTGTCCTCTGGCCATGGCCACAGGCTGCTATGTGCTGTGGGTGTGCTGCGAGAGCATCTTGTTTGTGTGGGAGTAAGAATCAAGAGGGTATGGATTTACAGGTGCAACACGGTTGAGCAAAATTCTTCCACAATTCCAGAGAGAAAATGGGTTTGCCTTGCACTCCAACACTTTCAAGCAAGAAAAACCAGTATTTAGAAGTGATAGGAAATACAGTATTGAGAAGATGGCTAGAAGACAACATTTGGCAAAGAGATTGAAAATCCTGGTTTAAATTAAGAATTGTGATATCATCTGCTGCCATCGAAGTTTTGAGCCTTCAAAGTTCACTCCTTTTGCACAGATTAAAAGCCTTTTCCAGGAGAAGCTCAGATCCTCATCCTCCTAACTGCAGTCTCTAGAATCTCTCCAGAGAGCCTCACACATCATCAGAGGAGGGTGGCATGGCAAGGAACCACAGGAGGGTTGGATGAGAGCCTGAATGTCCATCTCCTTCTCCCGTATCATCCTTCCCTCTGCTTCCCATCAGCTCACCCTCCCAAGCACACTCCCCTGGGCAGCAGCGGGGGCTGCAAGGACAGGCTCTCTCCCTGCACACCTCCTCCCAGGGCTACAGCACACAATGAAAAGGCTTTCTTCTGTGAGGCTACCATGTAAGCACGCAAAAGCCCCTGCTGAACCCTGGGCTTGCTGCAGAGCAGCACAAAGAGCCCATCAGTCTTTCTCCTCCAAGGTGAAAGGGAAGGATAAATGGATTTATGAAAACAGCTAAATCAAACAACAACTACACCGACTGGCAGCCAGCTGCAACAGTTGCATAAGCTACAGCTTCCTTCCTTCCTCCTATCCTGGCCTTCCTTCCTTCCTTCCTTCCTTCCTCCTATCCTGGCCACCCTGGAGGGGAGGCAACACGAGGGTAAAACCCACAAGGATATACCTTTTTTTGGTTTTTTGCATGTTATTATGTTTAGCCTGATTATTTATCAGCAGTTCTTTCTTATTGCAGTGGCTGACCCTGGAAGTAATTTTTAAGGAAAGGCAGCCTGACTTGAAGGATAAGCCATGGTGCAGGAGGAAGTCTGCATGCACACTCCTGACACATGCACATGGGAGGAAACCAACAACCTGCTGTCCACATCAGGCAGGTGACTCCACTCCACACAGCTCACTGTCACTGCTTGTTTTTCTTCAGCTTACTGTTGCATAAAAACAAGGTGTGGTTTTTGAGGAATGTGAACAGGAGGGTCATAGGGACCTCTCAAACATCACTTTTGTATTTGGTGTCGAAAGCAATAGAATTTCTAACAGCCAATGGGAATTTCGCTCCTTACCTATCCTGCTATCTTTCTGATAAAAGCATGGTGAAATCTAACCCCTCATTAATGCATGTTATGCAGCTGACTGCATTTGAATGTTAACAGCTGACAAACAAAAGCCCTTCATGATCTTTTTGTGAGAGGAGTTTAGCAGTGACCAACAACAAATACATTTTTCCTACCCAGCAATGCCAACATGACTTCAAAAAGCAGAGTGATCATCTTTAGGAATGAAAGCATAATGCTGGCTTGTTGCCCATGCAATTCTTGCAATTTTTCTTTGTTGCCCAGACAACTTGCAACAACAAGGATGATGTGGTTTACATGGACATCGATCCACTGGAAGCTAGACCAACACAAAAATCACATTTCTGTGGTCAGGAAAACATAACCACTGCTGACTAGGTGTGTCTTGGAAAGGGTGGCTTCTAGGGACAAAGGCTGCTATGTACTCCTAACATGCTTTCAGCTGCTCAAAAGGAACTTTCCTGAATTTCATTATGACATTCTTAAGAGCATTCCCCCCAGTGCACTGCATACAAACATTCATCTTGTGGCTGAAGCATCCACAGGAGCAGTTACCATCCTAGATAATCAGGTCTGATTTGCTTCTGAATAACTATAGTATCAGAGCCCAGAGAAATGTATTGTAGCAGCACTTCTTATTTTAAAACCAACTTTGCAAATAAAGAAATTCTGCCTTGGAAGATCCGTCAGCAGAATCAATGTCTTTTGCATAAGGTAAAACCCAAAAAATTATAACGTTTAACTCTCATGCACAGTATGAAAAAATTAAGTTCTCCTCAGAGATCACATTATTTTAATGAAGATGTTGGGCTCAGTATTAGAGAGGGGAATAGATCTTTACATAACAGGCACCTGGCAAGGGACATCTCCATTGTCATTTACAGGTGTTATCCTAACGGAAAAGAACTCCTGCAAAAGGCATGTAATTAGAGAAGAAGGATGCAGTGCCTACCCAGTCATTACTGTAACAGAAATGTGCTCTACTGTGTGATTAACCTAAGAAAGGCACGATGATGATCTCACCATGTCTGCTCTTACCTCCTGGCTATCACAAAACACAGCTCATGTGAATAGAGAGGCTGGCAGCTGAAACAGCTATCACCGTGTTTTCTTTTTTTTTTTTTTTTTGGTAAAAAAACCCAACAGTTAAAAATATCTTGCCTTCTTCCTGCTGCCACCTCAGCAGTTGCTTCCTGTTTTTTTCACATTGTCACTTTGCTCTGCTGCTGGCTGTCATTGACAGTAAGAGCAGCAAAAAGAACAAAATAATCTCCTTAGCAAACTGCCTCCTGCTAAACACCTTCTCAAGAAACGCACGAGAGGAAGTGCCATGTGCTGGCCACTTTTTGTCTGATGTATTGAGGCTCTGCAGGAAACCAAATGGCTGCAGGTTGGAGGCCTTCGGTGCTCAGGGATAAAATCTGAGCAATTCTGCAGTGTCTTTACAATGCTGGTAAATGCTCTTCTGAGGGCAATGACTCAAACTGTGTGACCAGCTAAGGACTCTAAGCTGCTCACCTCAGTCACTCAAGCTTATGATGTGACTTTACTGAGACCATTACACGAAAAGCTGCCATCCCAGCCTCAGCCTCTTCTTTTTCTTCACTTGAGGCTATATGCTTTATTGGGTTGAACCCTGACACTAATGAAACTGGGCCACACCTGCACCTCATTCATTATTTGTATAACCCATGAAGAATTGCACGTGGGATGTGGGGGAGCCAACACTTGTCATGTACTGCAGATAGCCAGTGAGACCCCTGTTCTTTATATCCAGAAAGGATGGAATATCCTAACGTGGTACAGAGCACTGTAGGTGGGTGGGTGATGGATTCCAGTCACCTGACTCTAATAAAGGTCAATGCCAGATGGGAAAATGGTGATAAAATATTACAACCATAAACCACTGCAGGTTTGCTTTGGTCTCCATCCAGAGCTGACAGAAGGTGTTGAAAGATGCATCTGAGTAACCTCCCAGATGATAGTGACTGCCACTATGGCAGAGCTGATCAGGTAAAATTAAGAGAAACTGACTGCTCTGGCTCTTGGCTCGAGCAAAAGGCGGTTCTGGCACTGATACCAACTCAACTCCCAAACCCTGCATCACTAACTTTGGGTCCTGAAATTCACTATGTAGCCAGAGAGTTCTTTGGGACAAAGAGAGGCTCTTAAGTCTTTTCCATCCTGCACTTAGACGTGCTTGAACAAAGAGACTGCAATGTTTCCTCCAGTTGAAGCAGCCAACTCAGTCACCAAGTCATTCTTTCAACACCTCCATCTTCCAACAGCAAAGAAAAACACCAACAGCTGCGCTGTATGATGGCTTATTTTTGGAACAACTCATTATTTGCAGTTTATCCCACAGGTGTTTGATGGCAATAACTTTTTCAAGTTGCCCTTGCAGGGAGCTCAGAGGTGTAAAAATCTCTTATGCTAACAATTGCAGGAACCATCCTCACTTCTGTTAGAATTGTTTCCTAACAATGGCTTATACAAAACATGTATTTTTATCCCTACATTCAATCTGCTTCTATCCTTCTAGCCCCAAGAAGGGGGGCTAAGGTATCCAACTGTCTGCCACATTTTATACTGTGATTTAAATACGATTTTCACAGGCTTAAGAATAATTACATTCTCTGCTTCTGAATTCTTAAAAATCTCAGTGCTCTTAAAACAAATCCTTATTTAGTGTCTGACCTGCTAAGTCCCATCTCTGTTGGAACCAAACTAAGTCCAGGACTGCTTCCTCAAGACAGACAATATTTAAGAGGTAGCAGTGCAAAATCTGGAGACTAGTTGAATAAAACAGGCTGGAAACAGAGACACAGAAGGTGTTGTAAGCCAAAGCTTTGCCCAGTGCAGTATGGAACAGCCATATCCATGCCCTCAACCTCTGCCTTATCCATAGCATGCTTACGGTCCAGTCCACACCCTGGAACTCTGCAAGGCTTACACCAGGCTAAAGTGACATCTCCACTCCTGCCAAAGGCTGGCATCTTCCAAGTCAGACTTCAAGATTTACGCTGAGCCTATTGCTGGGCACACCTCTTCTCCTTATTTCTTCTGCATTTAGGACAAGGGGATTCAATTTATATTTATCAGGTGACTGAAGCAATGCATGCAGTGATGAAGGCACTGGTAAAAAACATTGACTTTGCCTTGAATCACTGTCCCTCAGGATGATTGCCAAATTGGTTAATGAGAATAATTAGCATTAATTAAAATGACAGCTCAAAGGAGTTATATCACATCTGAGCTCAATTGAGTTTCAGGTTTACTGCTGCTGGCTGCCTCAACCACCTGGCCAAGCCCAAAGCAGACATCCCCATGGGCAGTGAGACTGGCACTCACCTGGCAGCTTTCACTCCAGCTCACCTTCCAGCTTCTCACACTACACACTGCAAGCAAATCATGCCCCAGGCATTCAAAAAAAAAAAAAAAAAGATGTGGCACCCCTAGGGAATTTCTGAGTTTATCACCCAATGCCCAGCACCTCCCATCAGGCTGCACGGCTTTTTACTCCTCTTAGGAGCAGTTTTAGCTGCCCTTGCTCAAGCTGCCAGCATATTTAACCTGCAGATCTTAGAAGTGATCTAAGGTCAAGCTGTACCTTGCTAGAGCACAGCTGTGAGAGAGCAGGGCTGTGGGATAGCTTTGTCCTTGTTTCTAAGTCAGCTGGAGTGGAAGCTGGCAGGGTGTGAAAAAGGATCATTCATGGCTTAGGGTTTAATTACTGGACTCACATTGAACATCAGTGCTCCATGCACAGAGGCACACTTGAAAGAGTGAGAAAACACATGGCAACCTTAGAGCCAGTATGAAAATCCAGACAAGATGGTTTATTTCCACACAGGACCTTCTAGAAGATAAGTACTAGATACTTCAACCAGTCATCTGACAGCTGTGAATGCACAGCAGCCTTCCGACCACAATTTATTTTTCTTGACATCCTGTTTATGGATACAATTTGAATTACTACAAACTATGCATACTTACATGATTGAAGAGAGACATACACATAAAATCTGATATATGCTAACAAAGACAGACATGTAGCCTAATCTGGGTGATTAAAGATTGAAATCAAAGATGCTCAAAAGTGCTGAATAATCAGAAATACCAGTAAAGCCACTAGGATTCAAAAGTTGCTCAAAAACTATTTTTGAAAATACAATCTTTTTATTCCCGTTCTTATTCAAGAAATGCCGGAAGGTTCTAACATACTCTGCCATTTTGCTGGTTGCTACATGTGAGCATAGAGATACTAAGCAGAAAAGATACAGAGCAAAGGTAGGAACCTCTACGTTTTCTGCCTCTTCAATACAATCCAACACAGATGAAGATCACAGAGAAGGCTGTGCAACAGCCCATGTCTAATGCCAGTGATTCAAGTACAGAACACCTTTCTTCTACATCTCATCATCTACTGCTAAAAGCTGTGCAATTATGAGCCCAGCAATTCGGGCTTTAGTGATCCACCTCTGCAACCTCACAGAAAAAAATATTCAAATGAGTTCCTTCCCTTCCTAGATTCAAGTTCTGAATCTACAAAGAGGGAAAGAGACCTCTGCTAAACAAAAGGCAGAAAACAAAACAAGTGTACAGAATATGCTGCTGCTAGCATTTGCAAAGGGAAAAACCAAACCCCAGGAAACCAAACCACCTTAAAGCTGAATAAGCAAAGGGTGTTACAGACTCAGGAAAAGTACTTGCACATACTCCACCCAAGAAATGCACTTGCAACCTCTGCAGATGCATGTGTTCATACAAGGAGGTAAGCACTTCTGGAAAAGGCTCTCTTACTGCTCTTGCTCTTCAGACAGCTCAGGCTGGGCATGGGATCAGATGAGGTGTGAACATATGACAGGAGAGAACAGGACATCCAGTGTAAGCAGGGCAGCCGTCAATGAGATACAGAGCCAGCAACTCAATAATCTTTTCATCTTCTTACAGATGAGCTGCTTCTCTTGCAGCGAGCAAGGCTGGCAATTTGTTCTGAAACACCTCTGTGGTGGTGTTTGCAGGAGGCTTGGGATGAGGGAAGAGATGAGAATGTTGACTCCATGTTTCAGAAGGCTTGATTTATTATTTTATGATATATATTATATTAAAAGTATACTAAAAGAATAGAAGAAAGGATTTCATCAGCAGGCTAGCTAAGAATAGAAAAAGAATGATAACAAAGATTTGTGACTGAGACAGTCTGGACAGCTGGACTGTGATTGGCCATTAATTAGAAACAACCACATGAGACCAATCACAGATCCACCTGTTGCATTCCACAGCAGCAGATAACCATTGTTACATTTTTCTCTTGAAGCCTCTCAGCTTCTCAAGAGAAAAAATCCTAAAGAAAGGATTTTTCATAAAATATATCTGTGACACACCTCTCCTATAAAGCTCTCCTAACAGCCTGTGTGCTAGAGCAAGAGAACTGAGAGCAGACCAAGCAAAAATGTAATCAGTATGTGGACAGAGGCAGACTGTGTCAGAGGACCAAGTAATGCCAGGCTACAGAGCTGGAAACTAAGTGCAATTTATCAACATGGCTCTCACTAAGGTGGGAAGCCTTGTCCTCCATCCCTGCGCAGCTGCTGGTCAGCACAGTCCAGGTAATTACTGTACCTTCATTTTCATTGTCTCAGCTCTCTTCACGCTGGTCCCCCATCTATTTATTAACAATTCTGAGCCATGGCGGGGGGGGGGGGGGGGGCAGCCACAGGAAAACTGTTAGGTTTGTTTTACTCCAAGTCAAGAGGAGAAAAATATTTTTGCAAATGCAGACTGCCATGTGAGGTGGCTCGAGAGAGACAGATGTCTCATTAGCACTGCAGATGGGCTGAAAAATCCCCCATCACCACTTCAAAACTCTCACCCTTTTCCTTTTCCAGAAGGACCAAGAATGTGTTCTTTTCCCCTTGTGTGGCAGCTTTGCCTTTAAGGGAGAAACTGCAACACATAGAAATTCATTAGGCCCCTGGCCTTCTCTTTGGGCAGCAACTAGATGAAATGGCTTAGCTGTTGAATTTCAAGGTTAGCATGCCAGAGTCCTAAGTTTCTCCCATAAAACTAGAGTGTTAATGCTGACCTTTGGGAAAGACCAACCTTCTCCCATGTGAATTCAGTGACTTAATTCCATTTGTGAGGCTGACATACCTCTACAACTGCTGAGTTGGAAGGCAGGGGAGATAAGGGCTGAAAGGGAGACCCACTCTTTCAGGAAAAAAAATGAGGATGTGCAGAGGAAAGTAAGTTGGTTGGTCCCTGTGATAAGAGAAATTCTTTGGCCCTCTGCCTCCTGGACCTAGGCTTGGATGCTCTTCCAGCACTGATTTCCCATCTGTCTCCTGCTGTGTGCTCCTTGCCAGACCATTTCACAGCTTCATATCGCCCAAGGCCAGGAAACTGTTCACAAATGGTTATTTTAAAATTGCCTTTTGTACCATGGTATGGCATCCTTTTTGAAAGGCAGTTTTAAGTATTTGTGATGTTGACCATGTTCCTATCTCTTGCTGCCTCATGTTGCATGTTCAAGTTGAATAGTGTAAACATTGCTTTGTCTTTCTAAGCCTCTGATGAACACTTTTCCCCATTTTCTGGGGTTTTCTCGGTAAAGTATTAGGTCTCTTTTAATAGTTGACCAACATCAAACACAATTCAAAAGGCTGCTCTCTGATCATACAGAAAGTATTTTATGTATATATGGACATAGAAAAAAGAAACCAAACTCAAAAAATCCACACCAAAAACCTTCAGACAAAAAACCCCATATAGACTTAACTAAAAAAAAAAAAGTGTCTATGCATAAGGGGGTAAAGCCCATTTTCCCAAAGACTGCCCTCTTTTCAGTCACAAACAGAAAATCCTCTCTCAAAACAGAATTAGTCATTAGGCATATATAACCAATTAACACTTACAAGTTTCAACAGTGAAGAATTTAAGATCAAGACTAGGTGACCTCAAGATATTGATCCCAGCTAAATTCTGGTCCTGGAGGTCAGCTCAGAAGCCCATGAATGAAATTCCCCATGCAACACACAAATGTTGATCCCACATTAATTCAAAGGGCAATGTATGTTTTCATGTGCATTTCTTCTTCAAAATGCTCTCCAAATGTAAGCCAGCAGGTTTACCCCAAAACACATTTAACTGTGTCTTTAACTCTACAGAGCGAAAGAGTCACCATATGGTCTACTAGAAAACAGACACTTTTCATTCACCTTTACCTCATCTGCCCTACATTCATTATGAATCAGCCATCTAAGACAGGAGGACTGAAAGGATGATGTGGTTTGGCTTCCTGTCAGAACGGCAACTATGGTATTTGGAACAATTTCATATTAATTTAGTACCTCTGGTTAGGTACCTCTGGTAAAAGGCCAGATTTACCTCCTGTAAACGACAAAGGAATTACAGCCTATAACTGCAAGGTCAAATTTCACCCATCTAATTAAGTTTCCTGCTCTGAGCAGCATGTTAGCTACTGACTTTGATATGATTTTTACAGTAACAGGTGTGGCTCTGATTGCCAACTAGTTGAACTCGTGTGGTCATTAAAGACTAATTTTGATTGCTGAAGTCAAGATTATAGATCACATTGAAAAAGAAGAAGGGGTTCAACAGACAAATGAGAGAATGAGACAAACTGAGGCTGAGTAGGTGGCATTCATTAGTCACTAGAAGGCAGGCTCTGCTCCTGGAGGAACCACCACCACATGAATTGTCCTGGAGCATCCACACAGATGGAACTGATGAGTAACAGCAAATAACACTTCTTACAGAGCTCCGTTCTCAGGATCAAAATATTACAGGCATAATGTAATTGAAGCTTGCTTTCCTGGTACATACTTAAGGAAACTATTATTAGCTTTGCTGTCCTTTTACTTAATTTTCCTCTCCTAAGGCTTTTTAAGGAATGGCTCAGACATTGTGTGGGTTCTCTCCCTGTCATCTCCATGTTTGAGCTGGCTGCTGGTAGGAAGGTCTGCTTATATTCCTGCAGGCATGCCAATCTGGATACAACAAACACATACAAATAGTCAGCCATGCAAGAATCTAGAGGAAAAAAAATTAGGAAAAAAACCAAACCAAAACCCAACCCCAAACAAACAACAAAATAAAGAACCACCCCAAAACCCCAGGGTACTATCTCATGAACAGATTCAGTCCACTCATGTTCTTATTAAGGAGCAAGTGTGAGTGTGCTCATTGTCCATCTCTTTGGCAAGCATCCTGCTACCTTTGTGTCCCCTCCAGCATGGAAAACTGTAACTCTAAAATAGGTCATTTTATTATGAAAATTTGTTTTCCAAGCAGTATTCCCTTGAGGCCCTACGTATTATGAGCATCTTTTGAACTGGATAAATACTGTTCTCCTATTTCCCAATATCAACTCACATGTTTATGTGATAATGGCCAAGCATGGTCCAGCTGGAAGCAATTCTCAAATAGACCATTTAATAGAAGAGTATTTCTGAGGGAAAGCTCCCAGACTTTATGATAGGGTATTATCTGCTTATATTGCACTGTGGCCCCATGACTTGAGCTTTGAATTGTTCCTTTTAAGTTGATGCATACCCCAAACCTGAGAGAAAGTAAAAACCCTTTTTCTCACCAAAGAAAAGACCATCTCTGAGTTTCTGTGCCTGCTTGTCCCTTCCCCTTCCTAGGCATCAAGCTAATTGAGACTCCAAACAATCAATAAAGGCTAGATTAATTCCTGAGTGCCAAAAGCACACGCAGCTAAATTAATGAAGCCAATCCTTTTGTAGTACCCATTAGTTAAAACTCCTCTGCAGCTCCTGATGCAGCTTGCTTGACTTCTCAGGAAATGAATGAACCACTATCATTCCTCAGTCGTAGTTCACAGTGCATCCTCATGCATTTTTAGCACCACCAGCACACGGCCAAAACCACGGGCTGAATTCAGCTGATGAGCCCTGTGTTCTCAGGCACAGATTCTGCACAGCCCCAACCTGAAGCCACCACATGCAGTGACAGCTTCCAAGTCTAAGCAGCTCTTAGCTGAGGTAGGTGAAAGCACATTTGCAATTACCAATGCTCTCACCTATGGCATGAACAGCTTTATTTGAAGAATGGGGCAGCAGGCAGGGACCTGAAAGCCTGGTCACTTTATTCTGCCATGCCATGCACTTGAGGTTTCTCCTTGAAACACCTCTTACCCTTTCTGTGAAAATGCCTTTCGTGCTGCAACTAAGAACTGTCAAATGTTACCACAGCTGACTTTGTAGATGGGATACCTGTCCCTATGGACAGCTGGAAACTGAAGCTATTTCATGGAGTTTACTAAAACAGCAGATCTTGTAAGGTAACTGCTTAGCTTGGGCAGAAATCTCGGTCCTCAAACTCATGCAAACCTTCACAGCCTCTTCTAACAGCTTTTAAGAGATACTCCCTAACTATCAACCTCAAAGGCAAGATTAACATTTTTATTGCAATTAACATGGAGAGGCTGTGGTGTGCAGCAGTATTACAGAAAGTTCTGAAATGCCAGCCTTTTGGAGTGGAATAATTCTGTCATCTTGTTTCCACACAGTTCTTCTCAAGACTATCATCTTTCTGACAAGTATTTTATCACTATTACTTCTACCCCTTACTACACTCCCCAGCATGCTTATTTTATTCCATAATTTTCTTAATGAGTCATCTCAACCTTAATCTTTCAATTGTGTGAAGTTTTTCATGAAACTGATACTGCAGAGGGAGGAGAGTGACTGTAAGGAAAGTGACCCTTTAGTTTGTTAAACACTGAAGTGTAATTATCCTTCAGCATTTCCTAGCCAAAGGGCTGGCTAAGACTGTTGGGGAGGATGAAACAAGAAAGCCTTTTAAATATGACTGCCTGGCAAAAGATTTTGAGAATATAGAAACTATAAGTGAGATTGAAATGAAAGCAACCTTTGAGATACCTTAGTTGTGACCAGTTGAATGTAATCCCCCCTGGAGGAAACAATTCCCTCTGCAAGCAGGCAGGCCTAAGAGTCAGAGCAGGCCTTGCAGCTTGGCAGATGGGGCCCAAAGAATAAGATTTAGGGTTTAACACATAAACATAGTATGGTAATGTAGTGATTCTTATAGGTTGTGGGGAAATGTTATAAGATATGCATGCTGTAGTAGATTGGTTAATGAGAATCTGCATATTCACACTTAAGATGATTTATTGTATTGTAACGGGAGCTTCGCTCTCTTTTTGCTCTTTCTTTTTCGCGCTCTCTTATCTCTCTTCTCCCTTATCTCTTTGCTCGCTCTCGCGCTCTTCTTCGTGCCCTTTTCTTTCTTTGTCTCTTTGTCTTCCCTCTGCACTTCTTCACCCCCTCCTTACTACAAGCTCTCCGCTCTTAAACCTTTGCTGTTGACTCTCTTACACTTTAAGCCTCTCTTCTCTCGGGCCTGCTCTGAGCTGCGGCTGGCAGCTCCCAGCAGGGCCCTGCACCCACGGCCTTTGCAATAAACTACAAGTTATACGACTTGGCTTCGAAGAGATCTTGTCTCCGTCCGTCCCTACCGTGCGTGACCCCCGTCACTCCAACATAAGACCTCAGCAGCCAGACTGCTTCCAGGAGAGCTGAGCTGGGGAGATTTAGGCGACTTTTACACCTCTCCACTTTCTGAAGTTGGGACCTGGTGGTATCTGACTCATTCCTCAGTGCCCAAAGGCCCCCGGAAGCTTCTCTGAACTGCAGCTCCAGCAGTCTAAGAAAAACAGAGACTGGCTAAAATGCAACAGGGCCCTGTCCACATCACCTTCTTTGCTGGAAAATTTCTTACCTGCTTTGTTATACCAACTTCACAGACTTAACCTGTTATTTGACCCTGTTTTTGGCAAAACTCCACAGAGTCCTGGGGCCTCTGGAAGGGAAGGGACTGTTCTCTGGGCACTCAGCAGACACGCTACTTTCTGGATTAAGATCTCACCGGCAATACATTGAAAGTAAACCACTAGTCCCTGCACTTCAAAACATTTTAACAGTTTCTTTACTAAGACAAAATGACTGCCCACAAATAGAAAATAACTTTCAGCCAGGCTGGCTCTAGGTTAAGGGACTCTGCTCACCCCAAAACTGGCAAACATCACATTTCCCTGACCAGAGAAGCCACGTGCCAGCTCTACCTGCTACCAAGAGGAACACTCATCTCTTCCCAAAATCATGTAAAATCAGATTGGTAAGCAGGCTACTGTTCTTTTCCTTCTCTGTTTCACCCAGGAAAGGAAAAATCCATCCATCTGAAAATTATGCCAAACCACGTAATTTTTTTTCCCCACATAGATGTTCATGAATTGACTCCTGTTTATGCAAATGTAAGGTAAACATCAGATCCTTTGTTATCTCAAACTGGAAATTCCCACTGTTTCCATGATAACATCTTGCCTGATTTTCTCAGCTTTCTAGTGATTATTTCATGCATGTAAAGAGGGGTCCTGGAGTCACCAGAAAATTCCTGAATTAATTCTTCACTGACTCCACTGTCATCATTTGAGATGAGCCATTACTTTTTATAGTATCTTTTTCAGATTAGTCATAATGTAGCATAGTATTCAAGGCTTCTGTTTCAATATGTTGGGTTTTTGCATGAAGAATATTAAAAATAATTGCACATCTTTTTGTTTCGTTTTGCCTTTTTTCTTGTTTGACTTCCCTTTCAAAAACTGAACTTTGTTTGTTTGCACATTAGCATCGCTGGGGAAAAGATTTTCACCGTTAGAATGCAGTCTGGGATTCCAACTGCAGTAGCCAATATTTGTTCAATGTTCTCCAAAAGAAGTAGGAAGGCACATGTGCATATAGACAGCCATCCTGTTCATCCAGATAAAAATGCCAACTGGTGATAATTGCATGATGACTTTGAAGAGCTGACAGTATTAATTATCATCACTGAACTGCAGGAGAATCTCAGGATAGAGGTGTCACTGTGAGAATTCAGGCAAACATTGATTACTTCTCAATATTTTTAGAAACACCCTGTCCATTTAGCAGGAAAAAAAAAACCAAACAAACCCAAAACAAAACAGAAAAAGGGAAAATAAGTTAGAGTTGTTTTTCCAAAGTTGAATGTTTGGTCACTACGTTCTGCTTATATTTGGTGTATGTTTTTTTCAGAAAGTAAGAGCAGTCCTGTTGCAGGCTCTCTTTCCTGCAGTAGTCCCTTCAGTCCTGCCCTATGCTTTAGTTCATGGCTGTAGCTAACTGGAGCACTAACATAACTCTTGCCAGAATCATCCAGACTGCGAAAGCTTCAGGGAACGCTGCTCTTCCCCAGCTTGTGTGTGCATTAATGCACAGGCACACAAATGGGAGGGGGTGTGTTATTACCATGTAACCACAATCAACCCACAGATGATATGAATGCTTTTAAACTTAGCAATGCTACTGCTTCCTGGATCAGGAGGTCACCAGACCACAGTGAAGATTCCTGTCTAGCAATGTGCTCCATACCTGTTTTATCATAGTTGAATTTGACTGTGAGGGTTGCCTGAGAGGGAGATGATAAATATCTCAGAACACATACTTCTTGTGATCTTCTTCTAAAAAACTTCTCCCCCACTCCCTCAGCATAATATTTCTTCTCCAAAGCTAGACAACAGTGATATAAATGAGATTGGAAAATGAATTGCAACCACTTGCCAAGCGATACAAGCTTTCAGCCTCAGCTCAGAGCTGGCCTCCACTATGTTAGCCACAGACATGGCTGTGGCAATGCTGATAGCAAAGATACCAACAATTTAATAGAGCACTGGGTTGTCTCTGTCCCCCTTGATTAACTCCTCATTCTTCTAAAAGAACTACTGTCAGAGGGAGGCAATAAGCAAGCTCAGCTGTTACTACCACGTTCTACTAATGTATAATAAGTACAGTAAAACAATCAGTAGAAGTAGCATGTGTTGCTAACAACTACTCTCGGAGATATCATAGACACAGACACTTTTTCCTGGATAATTGAATAGATACTGTATCTTCCTGGATGTCTGGCCGAAGTTGGCTGTGGTAATAGCTTCCATACCTGCCACCAAGCTTTGTTTCACAGGATCACGGATTTAGAGGCATGGGGGAGAATTTAGAGGCATGGGGGAGATGAGGGGAAAGAATTTAATCTGCCCTCTGTGAACACACCTATAGCACTCTTTTACCACAATGCATGGTAATATTTGTCATTGTTGGCAATCTTCCCTCCACTTAATTATTCTCATCAAGTGCACCACTTGTGCACTTGTCCACTGCTGACAGAGGACAAATAGGTGCAAAATGCTATTATGCTGGTTCACAGTCATTCCTACTTGAGTGCCCACCTTTTTCTTTGCCTTTCTCCCCCTGCACAGCCTGCAGGGAGTTGCAGGTGTTGGCACTGCATTTTCTTCCCTATTTACTCAGCAGCATGCTGACACCTCAACCCTCTAGGATCTGCTGCCAATCTACAAATGTGAGCTCCTAGCCACAGACTCCCAAGAGACAAATAACTCGATGTTAATAAGTAACTGATCATGTGTGATTAAATTTTTAATCAGCACCAGTCTTTGTTCCTATAGAACTGTTACTGAGTTCAAAGTCCATATATATAATAAAAGATATACGTATATCTTTCTATTTTTACTATTTGAAAAGTAAACTGTATTTACATATACCTTCAAAAACTTTTCCTATAAGACAGTAATTTAATTTCATTCAGAATATGTCCAGAACTTGTTTTCCCCTAGTAAAATTATCCATCTTTTTTTTTGTTCTGACTCTCAAGAAGGTGATGTTTACCTATATTAGGTAACATCAGGTCTTAATCCAGGATTGCTCCTAAATCCACAAAGGCAGCAGATTCAGCCTGTATCCTAACTCTGCTTTTAGTGTGGGAGTTATAAATTAAGAAGTGATGTGCTGCTAGGAGCACAATTCTCAGTTAGGAAATTTTGTTCTGCCTGTAGCTGTGAGACTACGAGCAGATTGCTGGTACTCCCACAGCAGTGAGGATTTCACAAACTGGAGGCAGGATGTTGTTCCCCTTAGCTTTGCCTGAGTCTGACAGAGGGAGTTTATGGTATTAAAAATAACAGTGTCAGTAACAGTTTTGGGACCCAAATCTGACAAATTTTACCACTGCCATAGTATCTTGCTAGTGAAATCTGTCTAACCTAGTGCTCTCAGTCTTCAGCAAGCCTCAAAAATACTATCTTCTGTCTGTTTACAATTAATTAACAGCCTGTAGAATTAATTACCAGCCACTATTCTTAATGCTGGGCTTTGTAATTAAGAAATGTGTAATTTTTGGGACCAGCCACCCCAAGGAAACACACACAATATTCTTCTGATTGCAAAAGGAGTTGGAGAAAAGGTGCAACCATGAGAAAGGAAAGCATTTGTTGAAAAAACTCAGAGATATTATCCCAACCTGGGGGACAGAAGGGGAGTTTGAATGGGTGAGGGAAAGATTCCTCTCAGGTAGTAACATTTCAGAATTTCGTATTGGGGAGATACAGAATTGGACAAACAATTGAGAAACAATTCTTAAGATGCTTACACCAGCCTGTAGAAAATTCAGCAGAATTCTGGAGCTCTATTCAATCAGATGTGATATCTGAGCTCTGCGATGATCTTTCAGACTGTTTATATTTAGTGCACCAGTGTGTATACTTCATGAAATCTTATGAATAGGCATTTTCTGAGACTTGTAATAAAAAAATCTTCATGAAATCTCAATAACACTCTTTGTCCTGACATTAAGTTGTTACACAGTCAGAATGTACTGTTCTTAATTTTAACACTTTGAACACAACTAGGTCATTCTAGGCCCTTACTCACAGGCATCATCACATCACTTACTCCATGGGATGGTCTGCATGTAAACACCTTTAGTTTCCACACCTCTTACACCACCCTCCCTCCTTCACTGTGTATTAAGCTCAAAGACAGGGCAAGTCAAGGTGGCTACAAACACACAACCCCCAAACAAAAATAAAAACAACCTCAACCCTAACAAAAAAATTAATTTCAAAGAACTTTGTTTTGTACCATCTCCCACAGAAGGTGCCTTCAGACTACTCAATCTCATAATTTTTTTGAGATTCAAGATGCTACCTATGTGCTGCTGGAAAAAATTACAATATTCTGTCAAAGCCATCTAACCTCTGGCCCATACTCTCAGATACTGTGCTTTCTAGAGAGCTGCAGTCCCGGCTTAAGCACACTTCAGAGCAAGTAAAACTCACGACGTTCAGGTTAAAGACTCTCAAAATAATGACATTGTGTATGTCAGCCTAGACACCAGAGCCAGGGGTGGGATTTACAGCTCTTTAAGACAGGAAAGCAATTCTCTCTTTCTCTCACCAACACTTGGAGGCACAGCTGAACAAAAGCAGTTACAAAAGCAATTCACTGTAATGGGCACTCTCAGTTTGCAGTTTATACATTACTCAGTGTAACTTCTTAGTACCTTTTACTCCAAGAGACCTTAAACTTATTTGAAGTTGGCTGGGTAGAAGACAGACCTTTAGGAGGGAGATCCTGGGAAAAGAAGCCCTTCTGACTTCTGGAGGACACCAGAGCTCTATTGTGATTCCTGAGCTGCAGACACAGAAGTGAGGTGAACTGAGGAGGGAAAAATCTCTAATATAGGCAGACCCAAAGGTATAAATGTAGCAATATTTAATTCAAATGTTCCTGACAACCAGCTTCTGAAAAAACCTTGGCTTCCAAAGAAGTGCAGAGATCACTGCCTGTAACTAATGGAACAGAAGTTCCCACCGTGTAGTCGTGGGAAAGAAAAGTTTGTACCACTGGGTGAATAGACAGGGGAATACTGAGCACGAGGTTATTATCTCCACATGTGACATTAACGAGGCCCTTCCTGGAACCCTGCTGCTGTGCAGCACCGGAGGATGGTGGTGCAGGCTCACAGAACAGCAGCCCAGACATTTCTCCTGGGGAGCATCTGCATTCCAGGGAGAGACCAAGGGAGTCAGGTCTATTTATCTCATCAGAGACAATGCTAAGTGGCTATTTAATTACTGCCCTTAAATACTTGAGCAGAGAGAGATGATCTGAAACTAGATAGCTATTTAATCTGACAAGCAAAACATTACAAGATCTAGTAGCTGGAAGATGAAGTCAGAAAAGTTCAAAGGGGAAAAGAGATGCAAACGTTTAACAAAGCGATTAAAAATTGGAGCCAATTATCCAGGAATGTAGTCAATTCCCATCGTTGGAAGTCATTTAATCAAGACTGTTTGAAGAGGCTGGTGGGCCAGACGTTGGAACCACTGGGGAATAGTCTCTGCTTTATATCATGGAAGAGGTTAGGCTACGGGACCATAGTAATGTCTTACGATAAAAAACCCGCCACTAGCATTATTATCTTCCTTGACAAAAAAAGGATGAAGGAATAAAGAATTAATGAAGTCAAGGCCTGTATGGGGCACAGAACACAAGCTGAATGTAGACAACACAAAGCCACAGACCAGGAGCTGACATCATCACTAGTTTTACCACCAACTACAGCAAGAGAAAGAAAAGGCCGTGAGGGATTCGTGCCCAGCCCCAACGCCCCGAGCCAGGCAAGGGACATCACTTGGCCAGTCCTCTCGGCGCGATGCTCCCCGACCGTGACACCCCAGCCCGCAACCCCCGCGGACCCTCCCGCTCTCGGCCGAGAGCCGCCACAGCACCACGGTCTGGGAGCCGCGGGCTCCTTTGACAAGCACCCGGGGGTACCGAGCTCAGCCTCACCGCCCGGCTTCGGCCCGGGGGCGCCCCTTGGCCCCGATCCGCGCTCCGGGCGGCGGCCGGGGGGCATCCTCCGCGCTCCTGCGGCACCGCGGGCTCGCTGCCTTGGCGACCGCGCCGCGCATCCCCCGGCCCGTCCCGGCGGCGGGGGGCACCTCAGCAATATTTCCCGCCACCTTTTCATTTCTTTGCTTAAGTTTTCCGCACTCCCGGACCACGCCTGAGCCCAAGTCGCTTCCAAGCGCCGGTAGAAACGAGCAGAGGATGAGAGAGGCGCCTTCGGGGCCGGCCCGGCCGCTCCCACCCGCGGGTGCCCGCTCGGCGGGGCGGCCGCAGCCCCACTGCCGCGGAGCGGGGCACGGCTCGGCTCGGCCCCTCGGCAGGGCGAGGCACGCCCGCCTCGCCCCGGCACCTGCCCGCACACCCAGCCCGCTGCTCTCCGCTGTGTGCGGGCCGTGTCGGTGCCCTGCCAGCCCGCTCCGCTCCGCTCCGCTCTCCCGCCCCTTACCTCCGCGGCGGTGCCGGGGGAGCCGCGGGCACGCCGCCGCCGCGGGCAGGAATGACCTTGCGGAGAAATCCATCATCCGGGCAGGAAAACAAGCCGCTCCTCGGGCTGTGCGGCGGCGGGAGGAGCGCGGCAGGCAGGCAGGGAGGAGGGCTCCGCTTGGGCGGGGGCAGGACGGAGGCGATCCGTGCCGCCACCGACGAGGGGCACGGGCAGCACGGGCAGCCCAGGCTCCGCCGCCGCCCGCGGAGCTGCGGCTCCGGCCGGCTCGGGGGGCGGGAGCGCCGGGGCTGCGGCGCCGGGCCGGGCTGGGCTCCCCCCGCGGCCGCAGCGGAGCGGGGCAGCTCCCGGGCCCCGCCGGCGGGCAGCGACCGCAGCGGCAGCCCCGGAGCGCTGGCCCCGCAGCGGCGGCAGCCCCGCAACCCCGGCCCCGCAGCCCGCCCCGAGCCCGCCCGAAGCGCACGCAGGGCGCGGACACACACGTACCTGCTGCCAAGGAGACATTTCCCGCTGGCGCCAGCCCCACCCCGGGCCTCTCCTGGCACTGATAGCGCGGGAGCTGGCGGCTCCTGTCCTCCATCAGGGCTGAGCAGGGTCCCTGGCAGCCCCCCGGGAGCCGCTCTGTGTTGCCACCTCTTCTAGCCGGCTTCTCTCCGGCTCCTAAGCCAAAACTGAGCTGCTTCACGGCAGCAGAGCCAGGAGCTGACGCCTCACACCCGGCAGCTCCATCCACCTGTGCCAGCCGTGCATTGTGCGCGGGGAGGCGTTCGGGCAGCCCGCAGCAGCTCCCGAGCCCTCTGCTCGCGGGTGGAGGCACAGGTTAGCGCCGGGAATCGCAGCGCATGCAAATGCGCTCCGACCCCTGTCACGCTTTCAGTTTGGGTGGTTGTTTTTGATAGGCAGATGTGGCTTCCTGTGTGAAGCACTGCCCTGTTTGCCTGGGGAAAAAAAAAAAATGAAATAGTGGAGTCAAGCGAAAAAGAGGTTTTGGTTTGGAAGTCTTAATTATCCGGAAATCTTTGATCTAATTTCGGTTTATTCCCACCACAGTGGAATTTTATCTCTCTCTGCTGCAATCACAGGAAATGGTTCTGCAGTGCCCGGAGACTCAAGTCAAGTACAGGTTTTCAACCGGGAAGGTTTTCACTCTTCTGCAATCCTTTAGGGATGAATAGGAGCAGGATTTAAAAAAATAACAAAAACAAGCCAAAACTGTCGGACAAGCTGTGAAGAAAGCTCTGTTACAATATTAAAAAAAAAAAAAGAACAGGGTATCTAAAAATAATTTTTATCCCTAAACCTTGTAGGCATCAGTGAATCATATTTCCTTGATCCTTATGAATGGACCTATATTTTATTTACTGCTTTAACAAACACCCTCCGCCTCAGTTATTGATCCTAAATCTCCTTGACTCAAGAGTTAAGTGATCATGAAAAACACCTTATATTTCCTACCATAGCAAATATAATTTCTTTCCCCACAGCAGCCACTGAGATCAGCTTATATTTGTGTAGTAGCCATTCATGAATGTGGCTTTCTGACAGCTATTTAAGCATGAAAAATTCAAGAGATGTTTTCAACGTTCACCTACAATAACTACTTTTTCCCATATGCCAAAGCCAATCCAGCAATGCTCTTAAAGCCTGAACAGCCCAAGCATCCATCACTGCAAGGAGATTGGAGAGAGCATCACACTTTATCAGGAAAAGATTTACAACACTAGCACATCCAAGGCTTCCCAGTAGCTCTTCTTTAGTTTGTTCTCTTCACAATTTTGTTACTTTTTTTGGTGCTCTGGAGGGCTGAACAAAGCCTGGTCCTCCCTGTGCCCACATCTGAATCAGGAATACAAGGTCAGCTTGGCAAACTGAGTCGTGTTCAACTCCTCTTCATTATTCTGCTAAATGAACTATTTTTAAAGAAACATTGCCAAACTTCCTAGAATTAATCCTCCTGCCATTAACATTACTAAAGGGGAACTTCCCTTTTTTTGATAAAGAAGGAAAAAGGCTGGATGATGCAATTTCCTTTTGTCAGCAATCACACTTTTATGAGGAGATAGCTGTCGGCACTTACAGGCCTTGCAGCTGCAAGGACTTTGTGGGACCTCACAGGCTACTCAGCAGGGGAAAATTACAATTAGTCTTGTTTTCATAAACCTTCCTAAGCCTGGGACTCCTTATCTGGAATCCTGAGAGACCTTTCTGTTGACAATTCAGCCTTGAAAGTCACAGTAAGAAGAGTTATATGCATTCAGCTGGAAAGACTAGGGAGCTTTTCTATGGGCTGTTGTGTCTGAAGCACCTTCAGAGCATGTGGAGGACTCAGTCCCAGAACCTGTGGGAAATTTGCATTCTGAGGTAAAAAAGAGAGGAAATGGGACCTTTTTTTGCTCCAAGTCCCTGCATGTTCATTCACCTCATAACTAGTGTTCATGTGTTTTCCTGCTGAGTTCAGATAAACCTTTCTTCTGTCTGTGAAGAGGTGTTAAAGAGACTCTGGTCATTGCAGAAGCTGGTTGAGATGATGCACTTTGGGCATGGCCTCTTTGTTTATGAATTCTCTCATACCTGTTTTTTCCCCTTTACTCTTCCCTAAGCCACAGTCTGCCATGTAATGGCTTCATTTGGGACATTAGGCAATATTGGTTTTAAAGACCTCTAAAGGATTTTCTAAACCCTGTGATGAGCTCTGCAGTCTGCTGGCCACTGTTCCCATTGTCAAGAAAAGTTATCACATCTCACCACATCAATGTGTCACCATATCAATGCAAACTAAAGATTTAGATAATTTTGATTTATTTATCTGAATGTTTAACTCCCTTAATCACCTGTGAGTCATGGCCAATTTGCTACTACTTATCCATCCTTTTTTCTGCTTCAATCTCCAGCTTATGTGCATTGGGTTTATTTTGACTTTTTGTAGGTCTCAGTACAAAAAGTATTCATACTTAGAACTTTAAATAAAGTCAACATGCTTAAAATTAAGTGTGTGCATAGATCTCAATAATAATGAGAATAATAAAGGAATGCAACCTCTTTAACTTACTAGTATTGTCTGAGATGGAAGCATAAATGTAACTGCAGAGGCTTTATATTTTGATATGTGTTAGACCAGAGCTCAAGGCAACAGGAGCCTGGGTGTTTAGGAGCTGTCACAGTCCAATTAGCCATCAGAATGGCAGCCACACTTCTGCAGTGCCCTTGACTCCTGTCATCTTCAAACTTTATCACTGTCTGGCTAAAAGAAATTCCTTACTGTAGCTCAAAAAATTTCCTTGCTGTTGCTGAAAAAAAAAATTAGATGTGATGATTTATCAAAATGAATAGCGGTATAACATGTTGAGAAGATGAGCATTTGGCCTAAACTAGTGTGGCTTCATTGACTTCAGAAGTGCTAGGCAAATTTGCATTGGTGGGGATTAGGCCTGTTGTTATTGCACTGCTTCTACCATATTTCTTAACATTTTTTGATGAGTTTTGATGACATTAATAACAAATATAGGTTGTGTGGAAACCTCTTTTTTAATGCAGCATCTTTCATGTCTTCTTTAGGCAAAGGAGTTAAGAATACTTCAAAAAGTAAATAGAAGCATAACTTTTCCCCAGCAAAACTTCAGTTCAAGGTAGAGCTGAAAAGGGCAATGAAGAGCAAATTTATGCTGAATACAGTCATTTAACATTTATGCTTTCATGAAGACACTCATAACTTTACTTTCCATTAGTGTGAAAAACAAGTTGAATGGCTGGATGAATATGTTTATTTGGGACCAGGAGCTGAGGCAAAGAAGGTGCAGGTCCTCTGGCGTGATAGCTGCAGTTGACAGCTGTATCATTACAGACAAATGCATCAAGAAAAAACACCCTACCACACACAGGGGGATGTGGTGCATGTGTTCTGTGATCATGCACTTTCTGTCTGACCAGCAGGGCAGAGTAAATACTCATTCCTGGTATTACACAGCATCTCCCTCTCTCTCCACCTCTCACACACCTAATGGGCTGTACCAGGCACCTCACAAATGGATGCACTGTTTGGCCACATAATAACTCTCCTGGATCATTAGACTGGCACTGATAGTACAGTTTATGGCTAGAAATAATGGGTTCTGCTGGTCATAATTAAGAATGTTTCCTTTAAACATTTTGGTCTTTATAAGAATAATAATAGAAGGGATATAAAGAAAACTGCATTGAACAAATAGTATGCCACTGTGAGGGAACACAATATTTGGGATGTTTTTCACAGTGGTCCTAAACCCCTCTGCATCTATGAGCTAACTGCTGTACCTCTGGCACTTATGTCAAATTTCAGTGAAAAATGTGTTAGCATGTGAATTTGTACAGCGTTGTGAAAATGTTTTTGCATCTTGCCATGCACCTCTTGACAGCTTTAGCTTCTGTCTGAGCTGTGAAGGTCCTCATGGGGAACTTCAGCCACCTCAGCAACTCAACCCTCAGCACAGGAGGGGCAGCACAGTAGGACACAGACAATCCTGGACGTCCTTGGGGTACATCAGCTTCTTCATCCAAGTGACAGAGGAGCAGAGGAGAGGTGCTCATGCACCTCCTGCTCACCACCAAGGAGGGGCACACTGGGGATGTGAGGCTCAAAGGCAGCAGTGACAGTGAGGTGGTGGAGTTTGGGGTCCTGGAAGGAGGTAGGAGAGTAAAAAGCAAGTTCGTAACCCTGTACATCAGGACAGCAGATTCTGGCCTTTCCAAAGGGTAGAGTCCCATGGAATAAAGCCCTAGAGGAAAGAGCAGCCCAAGAAAGCTGGTTAATATTCAAGCATCACCTCCTCCAAGCTCAGGAGCAATCTATCCCAAAGAGGAGGAAGGCAGGCAGAATTTCTGGATGAATGAACAGTGAGCTCCCAGACGATCTCAGAGACTAAAAGGAAGCATACAAGGAGATGAAGCAAGGACAGGTAACCTGAGAGGAATAGAGGTACATCATCAGAGCATCCAGGGGTGAAGTTAGGAAAGATAAAGCCCAACTGGAATTTAATCTGTCTAGGAATGTCAAAGACAGCAAGAAGGGCTTCTATGGATACGTAGGTGACAAGAAGAAGACGCATTCATTGCTGAATGAGATGGGAGACCTCTTTACACAGGACGTGGAAAAGGCTGCAAGAATCCCATCCCCTCTTCACCTGCTCTTTACTAGCAAGACTGGCCTTCAGAAATTCCAGGTCCTTGGAACCAGGGGAATCTCTGTGTCAGAGAAGACATAGCATCAGACGAGGATCAGGTTAGACAATATTTAACCAAACTGGACATGCACAAGAAGGTCAGGAAGAAGGACCCAGGTCAGTAAACCACCCTTCAATCCTTGGAAAGTGATGGAGCAGTTAAACTTGGAAACTGTTTCCAGGCACAGGAGGGATCAGGCAGTTGTCCATAGCAGTCAACATGGTTTCACCAAGGGGAAGATGTGCTTGGCCAACTTGATAAACTCCTATGAATGAATGGCTTTGTAGATGAGAACAGTGATTGTTGTCCACCCACACTTTAGGAGGGATTTTGGCACTGACTCCTCTAAGATTCTCATAGTGAACATCAAGTATGAACTGGACAAACAGTGAGCTGGATTGAATAAGAGCTGAACAGAATTGTCCAGAGTGTGGTTATGAGTGGCAAGAAATTTAATTGTAGGCCAGTCACTGGTGATATATCTCAGGGGTGAAGACTGGGTTAATATATTAACAGTATTAAATAACATTAAATAATAGCATATTAAACATTCTCATTTGTGATCTGGATGTTGGTGCACTGTCAGCAGCTTTGCTGGTGGCACAGATCTGGCAGGGTGGCTGACACACCAGAGGGTTGTGCTGCCATCCAGAGACACCTCAGGGGGCTGGAGATATGGGCTGACAGAAAGCATTTCTGAGGCATTTCAGCAAAGGAGGTGCAGGGAGGAGTAACCCCAGGCGTTGGTACACGCTGGGGCTGCCCATCTGACAGGCTGAGAGGGTGACCAAGGACTGACACACCTGCCCAGAGAAGCTGTGGAGTCTCCATCCTTGGAGGCATTCCAAAGCCATTTGGATGTGGTCCCGGGCAGCTGGATCTAGGTGGCCCTGCTTGAACAGGGGTGTTGGACCAGATGGCCTCCAGAGATCCCTCCCAACTGTGATTCTGTGGTTCCTTTGGTTGGATGGGAACTTTTGGCCAATGTGCTGTGACACTTCTGTTTTCACCCTCAGACTCTGAGGAGGACAATTGGGTATGATTCATTTCACATTCTGCTATTCCCATTTAACACATTCTGTGTATTCATTGCTGTGTTCCTACATGTGAAGCAGGCCACACACACACACACAAAAATAACCTTCTCCCTTCTCAACAAATTAAAACAAACTATTTGATGAGTCAGTAATTTATACTGTTTACCTTCCTTTATGTCAACAATCCCAAGACCTGGAACAACACATAATCATAATGATTATAGATATAATGAGCCGATTTATTACGTAGACACCACATGGTATTCTGGTGCATATTCAGCTCTAATGATGTCAAACAATACGACTGGAAAATCTATCTGCTCAGACAACTGCTGCCTACTGGGAACAATAAATTAAGCTAATGCAGTACCAGACACATGGGTTCTCTGGACTCAGTGCTCCATCTCTACCTAAATTATGTATATATCAAAAGCCTTTGACATTTTTAAAATTTCAGGAGAAAAGAAAATCAGTCGGGCATCCTTTTAAGGAGTGGTTGTGAGTGCTGAAGGTAAATGTAAATGAAATACTCTCCCAATCTTGTTCTCTGATATGGAATCACTCTTGCAGTTGTACATTTTCACTGAGCTTAAGAAACTGTTTTTTCTGTTAGCAGGTTAGTTCTTCCTACTTCCTTGGCTGTGCAAAGTGTTATTCCAGAAGGGAACATGCTTTAGCAGGGCTATCACAGCTACTGTCATACCTTTGCATTTCATTGCACGAGACAGAAACTGCTCCTCATGCTACTAAAAGAACCATTCCCTGGACCATTACAAGAGATGTTTATGGCTCACACTTGCCACCTACAACATGTATTTTTATGCTGCTTCATACAAAAGGTGACATGAAAAGCAGATGTGATAGGTGCTGCAAGGTGAGTAGATAAATGATGGATATGGGCAAGTGTGGAGGATAGGTACCACAAACAGTAAAGAGTGGAGATAAAAAGAACTAAAGAGAGCAGAGGCTCTTTTTTAAATATAGAGAATGTCAAAACCCCAAGAGTAAATATATAGACTATAGATCAGTGTAGAATCATAAGTCCAAAACAAAAAAATTCCAGATTGAAATCTCTTGTTCATATGATTTCTAAATATGTCAGTGCTGCATTGGAACAGAAATCTTTACATTAATTCCAGTCAGCTGACAAAATAAAACATCAGGTGTTTCTGTTTCCTGGATATATTCACTAATTTTCCCTAGAATTCCACTGATTACATGGTCTTAACTGTCTGTGATGCAGCTGTGCTTTGTGAATCAACATTCCTGCTTATCCTCTTTAAATTTGCCTGTGCCTACCTGTGTTCTGTGCAAAAATGTCTGACTTACTTTCTTTTGGCCATTCTTCATGTTGTATGTATCATCATAATTTATCTATTAGTCATCTATCATTTTTTTTAGTCTAAAATAAGAAGTCAAACATTTACAGATTATTGCATTTTCATGCATCTAGTGCATCTCATGCCAAGCCATGATTCTAATAACATTATTGGTATCACAAACAGGTAATAACTGCTCTATTTATATGAATACAAAGAAATTATATCTTTGGCTGAAAAAGCTTAGCTGTAGCTAAGAAGCTAGAAGCAGAGCTTGATCTTTTTCAAAAACCTGTTTTGTCTTTTTTTCCCCCTACTTTTCTTACCATACAAGCAATTACCTCCACCTGATCAAACCAACTGATTTTACAGTTCCTCAGTTTAAAGTAGGTCAGGCCCTGTCTTCTGTTTGTCTGGATTACTTTCTGTTTGAACTTTCATGCATGTTGTAAACAGCTCTCCTGGTCACAGAGGCAGCCTCAGCCAGCCCCATGGAAATGGACACAAATGTGCCCAAATGGACACATTGCACCTTCTACGTGGGCTCCTCTGGACCTGGCTTCAGCACAGGGGTTGCTCTGGTTAAGTGCCACTTGAATGGACAAGGTCTGCCTGAGAGCCTCTCCCTCCCTCTTTGTCCTTGTGGCTCTTTCTGCTCGTCTGATTTTCCACTCTGCCTTGGTTCTGCTCCCTTTGCAGCCCTTCCTTGTCACAGGGATCATCCAAACGCTGTTCCCAGCACCAAGAACATCAATCATTCAAGCCAGGACTGAATGATCCACTGGGATATGTGCCGGGCCCATCCTGTAAGATTTCAGCATTTTTATGACCTCTGAACCTAAGGAAAGCATTTTGAGAGAGGCTTTCTGCAGCACAGACCATCACTGTTTCCCACCCCAGTTCTACCAAAACACGTTCATTTTGTATTTTGGTGAATTGCATTAGAGGAAGAAGCATGATTATAGTCATGTGTTTTGTCTGATTATTATTATTTAAAGATGTTTTTTCCTCTGGAGTTTGAAATCTCCCTCCTGATCATGAGCTAGTCAATGTTCAGTGATCCACAGGGAGATTGGGAAGATTCCTGTCTCTCAGCTGCAGAGCAGGAAGACATTTTTTTGTCAGTGCTAAGAAAATGTCAAAAAATTATCTCTGTGCTCAACACACCAGACACTGAAGTTTCTAGGTGACTTCTGGTCTCAGTGGACAGGGCAAATTTCATGGAATAAGTCACAGATGGCAGATGAACAAATGTTTTACTATCCCTTTAAAGTCAACATCCCTTAATATAATTTCAGAAGAACTTGACCTTTTCTTTGAGCTAAAAAATCTTCAGATTCCTGTTAACCAGGGAAAAGGCCAAGGAGAAATAGCTGAAACTAATTCTAATAATTTTATATTATCTTGCCTACTGATAAGATAAGATATTTGAATAGAGCTCAGCATGGTAAAAGAAGGTAAATTTTCCATCTGCATCTAATGTCACATTGCTTTATGACAGAAACTTTGATTAATTAGCAACATTCTAAACTCAGAAACTAATGGTGTGTGAGTTTAGCTTGTCTCTACAAGGTGTTTAACTTAAAAACCACTAAGACTTTTATTTTTAGAATCATAGACTCATTTAGGTTAAAAAAGACATTTAAAATTGCCCAGGCCAAGCATTAACCCAACACTGAGTCACTCCCTCTGTCCTCTCCCTCTAGAACTTGTAGAAGGAGGTGCCTTCTGCTAGTGGAGATGTTCTAACCTGTTCTTCTGAAGACAGTATCAAGGTTTTTCTCAATTGATATTAATCTTCTCACCTGGCCATGAATATAAATGCGCTTTACAGTGCAGCTTACCAGATGGAGTAAGAACCACAACATCCCTCTACTTGATAGCAGGGGAAAGGCTATTTTTGTAGCTGTTCTTTGGAGTGTTTCAGGCATATTTCAGGTAATGGCACAAGAACAAAAAGTATTTTACTTTTGGCTTTGTGAAATAAAGTTAGACACTGCAGCTGACCAAATGACTTCATGGGTTTTGTCCATGGTGTAGCAGTAAGGCAAAAAAATGTCAATTCTTGTTATATACCTGACAAAAACCATCCCCAGCATGTGTAAATTTTATTATATTGGTCTCAAGAAGCATTGTAGAGGTGTAATAGTGGTGAAAATTCCCCAGACTCCAGAAAGATATGATATTTTAGAAAATGCACTGAATACACAAGCCTGTCTCTGTCTTTCATTTAATCCCTTACTACTGTTATTTGCCCTTCTTCTGAGCTGAATATAAAGTGCTACTCTCTGTAGCTAGAGAGTGTTAAGATCAATGCTCTGTGCTTTGCCAGAGATATTAAAAGGCACTTGCTGACACCATCAACAGCACTGAACCTCCACCACCCTAAGAGCAAACCCCCACCCCAAAAACTGTGAAGTAGAAACCAATTACCTAGATGACCATCTGAGAGGCTGGATATTTTAGAATAAATTTGTTAAAGATGCATTCATGGGCTTCAGCACAGTTTGCAGATTAGTCACCAGAACATTCCCAATTGGCACAGAAATGTGAGTGTTGGAGCTGCAGGACTCTGAGTATCTCACTGTGCTTTTGGGTATTGACCAAGGCTGGCTCAAGTACTTTGGGAATGAATTTTTAATTTTTTTTTCTTTTTACAAATATGAGAGAGACAGAAATGGTTCAGTGGTTGGAGCACTGGATTCTAACATGATTTTATATCCATTTGAGCATAACCCCAGATCTCCTTCATGGTGCCAGTCAAACCCTTAGGGCCTTGGTTCTTTCTACTTTCCAGTCACTCAAGAATAGCATTGCTGAGGAATAACAGAATTGAGAGCTGTTTGGAGCAAAGGAGGCAGCTCTCTGTAAAACAGGGCTGCCAGGTTTGTAGAGGTTTTTCCCTTCTTTTCCAAGCTTGCAGTGGAGTAAGACATACCTGAGTACTGTGTTCACCAGAGCTGACAGGGAAGATTCCTTCTAGGTTTGCTTTTTCTGAGCTAGTGTTGTGTGAGACAGGAAGAGACAGGAAAATCAGTGGTAGCCACATCATCAGTCAACAGTCTATAAAACCTGCAGATTTGTTGTTTGGGAATAGCTACTGCCCGAAACCTGTATCATATACAAAATGGCACCTTTTTAGTGGATAATAGAGTTTGACAGATTCTCCTGAGCTTTGACATTTCTTCCCACAGGGTACATATGACAGAAGCCAGGCAGCTCAGGCCAAGGATCTCACACATCTCTGCTGCATCAGAGCAGCTTTCTCCCCCCTCATTCTTCCTGGGCAAGGTTGACTGATCTCCTTACCTGTGCATCCTAAGATGCTCCCAAGATATAAATAAACTACTGCCTCCCAGGAAATAAAAATATTTAAAGCAAAATATTACAAAAGTGTAATTCTTTGGGTTTTATATTGATATAATCCTTTTCAGATTTGTTTGCTCTTTTGGCAGCCTGGTGCTCTGGGACTTTGGAAAAGGAAGTCACCCATTTGCAGATGCAACAGAACAAGCTTGACAAAATCTGTCCTGCTGTGCCCTGGTGAAGCAGCTGCTTGGTACTATGGGATGCATATTGACAGGGTGTTCCCTTGTCAAGTGGCACAGCGCTGTTTCCTGGCTGACAAAACACTCTGGACAACCTTGTGCCTTTCCCCAATCCAGCTGCTAATTCCTACAGTCTCCTACCTTTAGAACAGCCACAAAATCTTCTCCTCTGACACCCCTGTTAAACACAAAGACACTATCACCCTTATGAGTCTCCACCAGATCACATTCCTCCATGTTCCCATTGGGAATTACCTCAGCCTTTATGTGATGGCACCTGTCACCCTCCCATCTTTTTCCTATTTGTGATAAGTGGTTTTGAGTCAGTTGCCATTTTTTCCCTCCTGTGGTGGCATCCTGATGGGATGACTGCAAAATCAGGGGCCTGGGACTAGTCCTGCCTTCCTGCTCATCATCAGAATTGGCTGACATGAGATCCTGGATGTGGTCACTGAACAGGATGCCAAAGCAGTGGGAGTGAAAAGCAAATAAAAATCCTCTTTCGTTTCTTGCTTCTATTTAGTGGATGAAAAACTGCAAAATTCTCAGCCACTCTGGCCAATGCTTTCTGTGGTTATATACACAAACACACACACAGAAAGACATAATGCAGGATAAGGTTTTCCACACCTACATCCTCCTGCTGTATCTTCAAAGGAGCTGGAGCTCTCAACTTTTTTTAATGCTCATTCCCTTAGTTATAACCACATTGGATTCAAATGAGCAAATTGTACCTGCTTTTCTTGCCAGAGTGCTCTGAGCCAGCATCTTGATGGAGGTGAGGCCAGCTGGCAGTACTGTAAGAAGCAATCATTATCAGTAAACTGAAATCAATGAATCTCTGGCAATTTATAGCAGGTAAGGCTCTGCCTTTAGCAAGAGGGAAAGCCTTGGAACTTGTCTGAGAGGTAAGACAGAGCACTCCTATCACCATAAAGCTGTCATAGAGGGCCAAAGCTAAAAGCTCAGGGTTAAGTGGGCATCCTGGGACTCACAGGATGACACTGCCAGACACAGGAACCCCCTAGCTGGTGCAAAACCCCTGGGAAATGAAATGGGTGGCTGCCACAAAATATGAAAATGAAACTGCTTTTGCTGGGCATTGAGAGCTGTAAAGAGCAGGGGAACAATGTGGTGGCATGAGCCAGACTGGGTCCTGGAAAAACACATGAAAGTCCAGTCAGAAAAATTCCTCAGTTATCAAAAACAATTGTAAAATAATTAACTCTGTGTGTTACTTTTTCGTAATACTCAGAGAGGGCATGTTTCTTACTTCCAACAAAATATCATGTTTCAATGTCAATGGAATAACAAACATTTTTAATTTATAGGGGGTTGGTTTTAGATCAGCTCTTGGTTGAGTATAAATCACTTTTCCTTTTTCCAGGGGAAGAAAATCATAAATATGACTTGACATTCTTATCACCTATCCATTCCCCAACTAAAAGATTTACTGTGTTGCTCTCTGGGAAACATTCCTGTAGTTAAGGGACTCCTGCAGGAAATCTTAGCTGTGAGACAACCTTATGTGTCTGGGAGATGTAAGTCAAACTAAAGTAATCTCCATGAATCTGTAGTACATTAGCTGCCAGACTGCAAAGGATGGATAAGACTCCGCTATTTTTCACTTGACTTTGATATAACTACCATACAAGCTACCATACAAATATACTCTACAGAACTTTGTGGTGTATGAGAGGCTTGTGGCCATTAAAATTTACTAGATTATGGTTCACTATTCAAATCAGAATATCTTAGGGCAGTGAATTCTTTGCTAATATCTTCAGTGTAATTGAAAAATTGATTTGTATATGGTGAATGTTATTTGATGCTGTTAATGTTACAGCTGGACCCTCTGCTGGAGTACTTCTGTAATATTGCTCTAATTCCTTTTAACCTGAATATATATGCAGAAGTACTCTGCTTCCAGGGGAAACCAACATCCTCTTTCAGAAGCGACCACAGAAATTTTGTTTTTTTCAGTGATGTCCCGAGTTTTTTAAAGGGGTGTGATTACTTCACGTTTCTGCTCTGCTGGAAAGGGTCACTGCTCATTGGTACAGCAGCCTGAGAACTCTCTTCAGCATAGGAAATTTGGCTGTGACTGGTCTTTAGTGGCTTATCCTAGTGGGCAGGGAGGAGCAGCTTGTTACAGATAGTGTTCAGCCATGCTGATAACACAGCTTGTAACAAAGCCTCATCCTTGGCAGGCCCTTTGGAAGAAACTCTGCCCCCATGTAACTCCCTCAGAGCTCAGCACAGCATCAAACTTCACCACAGACAAAAAAACCCCAGAAACTTCAGTAATTAATGAAGACACTCAGTATTGCTAAGTCTTCTTTTTATCATTTCCACTAAAGCAAATGAATTTGCTGTTGATACTGATGGCCATAGGATTATCTTCCTGTACACGTCAACAGATGTCTATTGTGCATATAGCTATAAAGAATTAATACTTTATTAAAAAGGGGGGGGGAAAGTTAAAATTTTGTATATCTTAGCTGGAGAGCAGTATCAGCTAGTCACACATGAAGAAAACTCACTTCAGATTCTGTTCACCTGACTGAGCCCATCCCCTTTTTTTTACCGAGCTGAATCCTTTGCACTAGAATAAATGGCAGGCTGCTGGGAGATTTTCTAAATGAACCCTAGAAATCCTTGCTGAGTGATTGAAAACTGCTTCTTCCTGTGATCCATCCTTCCTGGCAGGGATTTCCATCCTCAGGCCTGAGACAGCAAAGGATGTGATGCTTAAAGCCATCTTTCTTGTGATTTTAATAAAAATCCTTGTAGCCTCACACACTCAAAGAAACCTTTCTCTGTGTTGACTTCATGCTACATACAGTAAGCTGTAGCAAGGGAGTGCAAGAGGCATAGGAGGAAGTGAAAAAAAAAACAAACCAGAGAGGTGAATTCCTGCTTTACTTGCACCAGAAAGGGTTGCAAGTCCGTTTTTGAATTCCTTGAAAACATTTGTGGGATCATGCTAAGAGCCCTTGTGCAGATGTTAAAGGGTCTCTTTTCTGCTAGTGATAAACTTATGTCATGAAATTCTTAATTCATCCCTGTCAGACTCAGACATGCATTTGTCTCTGCTAGTTTTAATGTAGGAATAGTGATTATCTTGCTTATCTTTGAAATTTGTGCCTGTCTTGAGTTCTGGAGTTTTTGTTACCGGTTCCCTTTACTGGTTCCCTTTTCTCCTCCTGTACCAGTTCTCTGCATTTACTTTTAGTTATGCCATTTACCTGTGTGTGAAGTGAACACTGAATTTATCATCACTGCAGAATATTTCCAAGGAAGTCTTGGGTTGCCAAGGTTTCTATCAAAGGTCACAGTGTAATCTACACCTTTTGCAGAAGATTTCCTTCTCCCTGTGATGCCATGCCAGGTTTTGAGCATAGAACCCACTGCTGTTCCTTCCTTTCCTGGCTTAGGTTTGTTTTTTCTTGTCCCAGTGTATTCTCATCAGATGATTTTGGCAAGTCTTGTGACCCAAACAAAGAAGCATCACTGTCACAACAAGGTGATGCTGTCAAGAACTTCCCATGTTGCCTGCTTTCTCAGGAGTGTGGCCTTCAGAAGCACCTCAACCAACACATAAGCAGAGCACGTCCTGTAGCCTTAGCCACTGGTGGCTCTTCAGCATCACTGCCCATGAGCTTGCACACATCCACCAGCAGCTAAATAATTCAATGGCTGCTCAGGGATATATTGGAGGAATTCAATTGGTCTTCTAAAAAGTGTATATTAATGAAGTGTGTCTATTTAAGAAACCACTTTAATAGGCAGCAGGAGAATTGTTGAGAATTCTGCCAAGGGCAACGGGTACAATTTATACTGCTAACAGAGGATATTACTCACATCTAGGAGAATAAATTGGATATCACCAATGCACTGAATTACTCTCTTGAAATGGAGGTGGGGAATAGAAGAAAAAATAATATGCCAAAAGCATTAAAGAATCCATCAAAGACTTTAGAATTTTTATTAAAAACTGTAATCAAAGCTGGATCCCATTGTGCTCTCACTCTAGCTTAATGGTTGGCAATGCTCCTCTGATCTCAGTGGCATTGCTAAGAAGGGAGTCAGCACAGCCAGAAACAGATTCTTTTTAGTCTCATTTTTGTAAGTTAAAGGTGAACTGAAGAGAAAAACCTATTTATTTACCAAGATTGATGAGAAGAGGCTAGAGAAATGAAAGCAATATTCCCTCCTGTGTTCAGCTGTATTTCAGCACTGCAGGGATTAACCATGCCACCTCCAGGGACAGTCCCCTCCTTGTCACAGATGTCAGCCCTCCTGGCAGCAGGACACAGGAGAATCTGCACACTCTGTGCCTGCCTGTTTGCCCCATGCTACTGCATGGCCTCCATTAATGGCACCACAGTGTTTATCAGGACTCATCTTAGATGAAAAGGCTCTCAACACTGGCCAGAGTTGTTGTTCAAATTCTTTTGGAAGTTTTTTTAACAGCTTGGCAAAGGCTAGCATTGTGTAAAGGGAGAGTATCCAAGGGAAAAAGAGGTGCAAGATGCACCCCATGCTGGGGAGAGATAAGGCAAAGTCATCTCCTGTTCTGAAACTCACTGGGAATCTTGTAACATTCCAGGAAGAGCAGAACTGAGTCGCCCATAAAAAACATCAGCACCCCAAACTCTGAAAAAACCTCAACCATTGCAAATGTCTCACAACAACGTTAAAGCCCCTATATTTTTCAAATGTTTAATCTTCTGGAAAATACAGCATAGCCTCTCCCATGTGCTGAGCACTGATAAGCCAGCTTTAGCTCCTCAAAAGTTGAAGAAAATTGTGTAGGGAATGGACACAAATGAGTTAATTTCAAGTCTCTCACAAAGAGGAGATGCAGTGTGTTTGTACAGTAACCAACATGTTGCTTTTCTGTACAAGTCAGCAGTGTGTGGATTTTTCTCTTGTGCTGCATGTGCTGTTTACTGAGTCATTTTAATTGTCTTTCCACAGAGGATAACAATGTGCTTGCTATCTATAGCCACTGAACTCAGACTTAGCTCTTTCTCCTCCAGACTTTTCCCTGGCTGCATGATGCAGGAGCAAGGACACCCATTTTTGACACATAAAATAAAGGTGCAGAGGGTGATACAACAGGGGCAAAATGCACCCACCTGAGATGATTTTCTTCCCTTGTATGGATTTTCTGCTCCTCATGCAGCCCAGAGGCCTCATACAATACAGCTGGACAAAGTTTTTTTCTGGAGAACTAATGCTGATCAAAATGCAGGCTCCTGGAGGGTCCAGGGGGACGAGGTAAGCTGCTAGACCAGAGCACTGTGCCTTCATGTATTTCATCACTTTACCAGGGCCAGCTAGCACTCTGCTGAGAAATTCCTGTGCCTGGCTGGCTGGCAGGTAGGATGCTCCAAGTCCATGCCAAATCACCTCGTTGTGGAGAACACAAAAATTTACAAAATTTGATGGAGCTTGCTCCATGGCATTTGGCTTCATCCTGCAGCAGAGGGGCCACAGACACAGTGTTTGCTTGAGGGCTGCCAGAAGGATTTGGGGGGTAATGTAGTTTCAGGGCAGTTTTCCGTGCCCTGCCTGGCTCCTCCTCACAGCTGCACCCTCCTGCCTCTCCTCAGACCAGCATAAACACTTCCTTGCCTCCATGGTGAGCTAGAGGGCTAATGAAGGCAAAAAGTATCACTCTCCAAATAATTATTTTATCTATGCCAGCTCTCCAAACCATCTTACCACAAGTGTACAGGGACCTCTGGCCACTTCAAGGGAAAGGTAGGAAGAGAAGTGAAACCTCCAGATCACAGTCTTGGCCTAAGTTGTTGTGGAACTGTACTTTAGCTGTGGGTAAAGTCCCAGCCCTCCTCTACCACTTCTCTTTACGATGCTGGCATGAAAAGCAATTGTTTCTTAATTCTGCTTCAGAAACAAGAAGTGGGCCTTTCAGTTTCTATAAATAAAAACCTGCCCTTTTTAAAATAAGCCATCATAGCCCAAGGTTTAATTCAAAAGGAAGAGTGGCTTTTTCAAGGTTTGAAGGGTTTAAAAAATGCTTTAATGGATCTCACCACATAGTGGTCACTGATGAAGCAGGGAACTTATGAAAAACTGTGGACATAGAAACACAGTTTGTCCTGGGCAGGCTGAGTGGTCCCACACCAGTGAATAACTTGATAACTCATTTGATGTACAACCTTCCTCATTCCATATTTGCTCAAGGCTTTACCAATGAAACCTCATTCTCTGTAGCAGCATAAGTAATGCCAGATTATGACACAGAACAGCTGAACAGGAAAAGTGAGGAAGTTTCCTGCAGAAATCAGGCAGATGGATCCAGGGCCCTGCCTACTTTTCATTGGACTGCCACTGGAAGGCAAGTGTCTGTACAGAATTCACCAAAGCTTTTCCAGCTGAGAACTTCAAGTGGGTCAGGCATCTCTGCAGGACAGCTTGGTAAGCTGATCATACCATTCAAATTTTACCCACAAAAGTAAAAGCTTTCCCATTCTTCCCTTGAGAGGAGCTTCAGGTGATGCCTGGCTGGCAGCCCTCTAGACATTAACCTTAGAAGCCCTAAAATCTCCATTCCACAAGCAGTACATCTGTAAAGCATGCCTATTATTCACTGCTGTGCTACTCCAGCTGGTTTCCAAAGCAGCTCTGTAACTGGTGCAAAATCTGACTAATGAAGTGCTAAATCAAGCCCAGCAAGTAGAAGAGTTCAATTCTTTTTTAGTTCAAAGCTTTTGCAATTAAGGATAATTATGATCCAATATTTAAACTGCTTCTGTTTCAGTTTTCCTGAGGATGAGATTTGGGCTTTGCACACATAATACTATTTTGTTTCAGTAAATATTTCAGTAATAGTATAAGTGGTCTATTATCATGTAGTAAAAATCTGTTGCAACATTTATTTACTAATAGCTGTGAACTATTCAGAAATGGCCAAAAAGGAAAAAAAAAAAAAAAAAAAGGCAGCCCAGTATGGAAATGCATGAATGAGTTTGCAAGAGCACTGTTTGCTTTTTCCCTGTAAGCTTCTGTTGCTGCAGGGAAATTTGATTTATGAAGCCCTGAGTCCATGTCTGCTTCAGACCCTGGCCTGTTGCTTAATTTAGCAGCAAGGCACCGGCTGTGGATTGGCTGCCTTGGAGCAGCACAGCAGTTGGGCTCACTCTCGCTCTCCCTTGTGTAAGGTCACTTTCTCCACCAGCTTGAACGTGTGATGTGCTGCATACAAATAGGCAGGAAAAGGCAAAAGCCTGTTGTGAAAACTGTCTGGCTCTCTGGTACTCATCAACAACATTCAGCCTGCTGAAGCTGAAATGACACTCACTCCTCCCCCCTCACACCTGAAGCCTCCCTTTAGCCCTACTCTATTTCTGCAAGTTTTTCTTCAACCCCCTGTGCTTTTTGTTTGCTTTATTATTTTCTAGCACCTTATCCAAGAGGCTTTATTTTGCAGACAATTGGAGTGGTGACAGACCATCTGAGCTCCAGACTGTTCAGCTTAGTAGACCAAAAGGAAGGTGACATGACAGCTGGAGTAAGTATCATACCATTTAACACGCATAGTGGGAGGCAAGGGACTCTTAAGTCTTACAACTTCACATGCTGGCTGGCTGGAAGATGGAGGTGTAATAGGTAAAAAAAACAACTAACAGGAGTCCTAAACGGTTCAGCACCTACATTTTATCTTCATTTTTTCCCAGGCCTGTCTCTGTGTTTTCAGAACATGAAGTAAAGTTCCTTTCTATTTTTACCTTCTAACCCCTCAAGTGGATATTCTTTATAACCCAGTTTAGGTCTGGAAGAGCTGCAGTTGCTCCTGCAGGAATCAAATGGAGGATATGGTCCACTGTAAAAATTTGTATTTATCAGATGGCAAAGAACAGAGATAAAGCAATTTTTAATGTCCTCTTCCAGCAAGTGCAGAGCTTATATCTTTAAAATTTGCTGACCACTTTGGCTGGATTAACCCTTCAGTTATTGACTTCAGGAGGTGTTCTACTTGACTCTGCACTGTGTACCTTTTTGGATATACATATTCCCATGGATGAAAGCTGTACAGAGCTTCATAGACAAAGCAGAGACATTCCACCACCATGGGACAGTCCTTCTGCAAGCAGCAGGCTTATTCAAGCAAAGAAAAACTCTCAGGAACCTTTTCTAATGAAATTTTGCACAGAATATAAATATAGACATTTCTGTCAATTCCCTCATTAATAAATCACAAAGAAGAAAACACAATTGCTGTTTACACAGGAGAACAAACCAAGTGATCTAACCTTTATTTAGCATTGGTTTCTGCTATGACTTTTTTCATAGTTGACCTTTTCTACTTCAAGAGAGATCTTTATAGAGAATAAGCATGGATTGGGGGAGGGAAGAAATGAAATTATCTTGCTGAAGTGATAATTAAGCAAGACAAGGGCCGTGAAAATAATATATTTTCAAAGGTCTGGGCACACTCAGTCGCCTTGGGCAACAGGACAACATAAATGACACTCTGCCCCTCCTACAGCCTGTCCCTGACATCAGCACATCACTGTCATTAAAACTGTCATAAAAAAATAGACAGGGCTGATGGGCTGGCTGAGAGGAGCTATGACAGCTGCTTTGTGTGTGTCACTGGGTTTTATCACTCCATTACAGGATAATGATAATGATTAGCCTTGCCTTGCTCTCAGAATGGAAAGAGGTATTTTTGATGAAAGGAACTAAAAACTTGGTTTGGGCATCATGGCAAGATTTCAAGAATCAACAGCATCTGTCAGCACAACTCTGAGTTATTCAAATCTGCATTCCAATAACACCTGGATGGCAAGTGTATGATACAACCCCTGGCCTGAAGGTTTAAAGAAAATGGTTTAAAGAAAAGGTTTTCATAGGTTTAAAGAAAAAAGGGACACAGTGTAGAGGAGGAGGCCATTTTTATGTGTGTTAATGTATAGTACTGACTGAAAAACATGGATATGTGCATGGACATTTTGCATACAAATGTAGGGCAGGCCAGTTTCCAGTACTGCCTGTCAGGCAGCTCTTGCTTGTGGGACCCTGAGCTACCTTGTACTAATGCAAGGTTGGTTTCCCATTCAGCAGGTGATGTGAGACAACTCATGCAGGTTCTCTGAACTGTATGACAGGCACCAAACTCTTCCTGTTGCCTGTGTGTGAAACCAGGGTATCCTGAGTTAGCTCCTCTGATTCACAAAGACAGGGTTTTGTTCTGGGCTGAAAGCATTAGAAAACAAGTCAAAAGTTCTGGGTTAGTTGCAGGCTCCCTTTTTGATGCTAAGGATTTAACACAAGAGATTTACACAAGGACCTAATTGCACAGATAGTACCAATTCCTGTATTTTCTGAGAACCAGAGATTTCAGTCCTCATGCTCATTATGGTAGTGTTTTAAGCTCTCAAACAAATGTGAAATTATGTCTGGTAACCATACATCCTGGTAGGTATTCTCGCTGTTCATAGCATTCCTCTCTTCACTTTTCCTCTTACAAAGGAAGTAGAAATCTGACTGCAAACACACCAACACTAAATGACCTGAAAATACATCTGGTACACCAACAAGTATTTTGTGGCTCTTCTTGGGCCAAGGTCTACTATCTTTATTTAATTCTGAGCATTTCTTGCTCAGGAGACAGTCCAAATATAATTAGTTTTTCCTCTGAATTAAGCATAGGGGAAACAGACTAATGTCTTTATTGAAGTGTCTTTTTCTATGAAAATGAAAATGGAAGTTCTCAGCAAAGCAAGCACTTTAAACTGTATTGTGGGACCAAGGGTTCTGAAAATTGTTCAAATCACATTCTCAGCTTTCCTCACAGGGTAACTTTGTAGGCTGCTTTTTCAACAGCAATTATCTTTAACCAGCTTTAATTTTTCCTACTTTTAGAATTTTGTCTCTTATTTCAAATGGACATTACTTGGACACAAATGACTTTCTTGTTTTGTGAATCTTCAGGAGTTCTCTCCATTGCACATTCAATGAAGCCATGGGCTTTTAATGACTACCTGGGGCAAAACAAAGCCAGTAAAAAAAATCAGCCAGAAACACAGATGTCTTTCCCTTTAATCAAATGGCCCCCAAATCAGATTGCTCTACGGTGCAAGAGACCCAGCTGTGCCACTGTCAGATGAAAATGCCACTTGATGTTTGTTCACCTCCCTTGCCCTTGCTCTGCTCCTCAGCTGGAGCTCTGTCGTGCTGGGTCAGCTCACACTTCACTGGACACAGGGGTCATGATTGAGATGGACTGTGAGCCTCGTGCTTCTATCACTTGCTGGCATGCAGGCCACCAGAACCTCAAGCTCTTATCTGGCCTCATTCAAATCAGGTGTCAGTGATGACTAAACCGTCTGCTGATCTTGGGACAACGGGTATTGTACCTCAGAATGTGCAAATTGAGTTTTCTTCATTTTGTATGGTAAGTTATTACTCCAGAAGAACTTTATTCTCTGTCTCCCAGACTCCTACACATGTTCCAGGGTTGACATGGCACATAAACCCCACATAAAGGCCACAGCCAGAGAAGTCTAAGGTGTCATCTCTTCTGAAAAGTTCATTTCCTAGCAAAGCTGGTCCATGCCTTCCCAGCCAAGAGAGAACTGTGGATGGGCTAAACCATAAAGAAAGTAACTTGTGAGAAGGAGAACTACAACTTGAGAATACACTAGCGATACAAGATCCTAGAAAGAACTGTCTGTGATCCACATGGTGAGTGTAGGATCTGGCTGCATGCTGCTGGTGTCAGTGGAAGCAGGAGCATTCATTCCTCTGTGGGTGTGTAAGAAAGTCAAATATAGTTTGGGAGTAATCCAAAGATATCAAGTTAATTGCTCAGTGCTACGTCTGCGTGCTGTGCAGAGGAAGGAAATGGCAATTTCATTAAGCTTTTAGTGCAAACAACACACCTCTTTGTCTTGCTTAGTTCCTACATGTTACTCGAGATCTGTTGCCTTCATCATATTTCATTTGTACAAACTGAGCTGTCATCTTGCAAAGGGGACACTGGCTTTGATTTACAATCAGTAACATTATTTAGTACATTCTGGTTTTATTCATAACAAGATAAAATATGTGTGGTCTTCATAATTGGCCTTTTGGTTAACAAGGGAAAGATATGAAGTGCAAAAAATATGGCACTTTATGAGTTCTGGATTGTAGTAGTCTTCAAAACCACCAGCAAAAAAAAAAAAAAAAATAGCACAATATCCTGACCTATAATTACTTGAACAATATAATTTGTGGTAGAAGCACAGAACATTTTGCAGCACGGTGACATTTTAATACCTGCAGATAAATTCCTTTAGGTAAGCCTTGAGAAGCATCATTTTCAGCAGCCAGACTCTCCCACTGGCAGAGGAGGCAGATGGTTCTGTCCCATGGAGACGTGGAGGAGGAGGGACAGCCTGCACATTTGGACAGCCTCCTTGGCTCAACAGCAGTGTAAACACCTCCACCCTTTCATCCCCTCTTTGCCATCCTCACTCAGGGGAATGCAGCTCGGGTTTGAGTCGCTGCTGCTGCTGCTGCTTGAGTGGAATATTTGTAACCTTTAGATACACAGGCACCAGGAGAGACCCAGCTCCTTCTTGTTCCTCTCCAGCATTGGGACCTTTGCTATCCCTCTCAGGCCGATTATCTCAGGCTGTCCCTGCCTGCCCAAGCCCTTCTCCTCCCTCTCCTCTGTGCTGCACACCTGCAGTTGTTCCAGGTCTCTGCTGTCTCCATCAGGTGTGCATTCAGCCCTTTGCTTGGTTACTCCTGCCAAACCCTGCAAGGGCTTCAAGATCCCCTCAGCTTCTGACCAACACTGACACTCTGTGTTTGTCACTGACTTCACCTTCTCCTGCAATGGCAGCCCCCCTGCATTGGTTTGGAGAGGCAGAGAAAAGCCTAAAGCAGCCCTGTAAAAGCTGCCTCAGGGATTCCCAGTGCTGTTACAGTGGGTGGGACCAGGCAAAGCTGTCTCCCAGACATTTCAAACACCTGCTAAAGGGCCCAATCTGTCACAATTTCATGCACTTACTCTGTCAAGAAGAGCATTAGGAAAGAAAATTGAAATCAGTTTCTAACCTGAGAATATTTTTAGTTCCCAATCGAAGCAGCATTTTGGCATTCAGAATTGTAACTGCATGGAATGGACTGCAATTTCCCTTCTCCCTGTAGTGATGTGATTTCCTGCTCCTTAAATCTTCCAAACAATTTTTAATGGAAACTGCACATTTTCCATGTTTTTGAGCAGTTATCTTCATTCATGTAAATGGGAACCTTTTGAGGCTTTCTAAGATTATTCAAAATTTTTAAATACAACATCTTAATAAAAATTGGTTATGAAATTGTGAATTTTGATGGGAAGGAGACCTTTCCAAAAGGCTTTTTGCTAAAAACTCCTCAATTGCTTACAGAGATGGCTAATATTTCAATGTTCAAACACTGATGAAAAGAGAAAAGAAAATAATATGCCTTCTCTGACTACCTCTATTACTTGCTGTTGAAATCTTTAGTGAAGAGCATGTGGACTTTGACTTGGAAAACAAAATGCCTCTATGTGCTTTACCTATGCAGTTAGCACCATATCAGTGCTGGGGGCTTGGCTGGCTGATTTCAGGGCTGGACTCTTGACTGGCAATTTGCCTTTTACCTAAATACCTAACAAGGTAATTTTGAGAAAAAGGCCTAAATAATTTTGTTTGTTGGTTTGTTTTTTAAATTTTTCCACAGATTGGACCCTAGGCTGTGGCTCTACAATCCTTGATGCCATAGTTTTATAAATAGGAACTAAATGAACTTAAACCTGATTGAGAGTTTATATGTGGTTGTGATATTTTAAATCTGGTATACAATTGATAGTTCCTTCAAAATTAGACTTAATTAATTGCAGCCAAACTAGTTTAAATCTAAACAATCTTATCACCAGACACAACTGTTTAGCCAAATGAGTAAAACTACACCTTTAGCAGGCTGTTGGTCCATGATGGGTTTTTCTAGATATGACACACGGGTGAAGAGAATCTCAGAAAAGCTCATTATGCAAACCATGAGGTACCTGGATGGTTGTTGTGACCCTTTATGGTCTTTCTTAGCACAGCCACACCTCTCTCAGCTCACCCCGTGCCAGTGACACCAGGCTGTAGGACAGCTCCAGGCCAGGAGCACTCTTTAGGCCAGCTGCACTGCACTGCAGATGAGGAGCAGGCAGGCTCAGGCACAGCCAGAGCACACCCTCTGCAGCCACCAGAAGCTCTGTGGCCAGCTGGCTGGGCAGGTTGGGACACCCAGCCCTGCAGCCCTGCACAGGATGTTTGCAGCCCTGGCTGCCCGTCCGCCCTCCTCTGCTGCAGCTGGGGCACAGCCAGGCATCCACATCTTGACCACGAAATTACAGCTGGTGGGTCCTGGGGCACTGGGGCAAGGAATGAAATGGGTGATTTCATGTCTTGTCTGTATTGTATTTCAATTCCTTTAGCCCACAGAATGTGAAAATGTTTTGTGATATCCTACATCACTGTGAGCAAATGAAATAGAAACTGTCGCAGTCAAAACAACAAGGATGTGTCTGATTGTGAGTTCTAAAGGAAACTGTGAAATGTTTCCAGTCATATTAGATTTAATCTAATCTAGCTTTTTCCTTTTTTTCCCATAAGATAGCCGTCAATGTTCCTTTTTCATAATCTAAAGGGAAAATAAATCACTGCTGAAATATATAACACTTGCTAGCATTCACCTGCAACCCTGGCACTGCCAAGCAATACATTAAAGCATGATGTTGAAGATGAAAATAAGGCTATGGATGCTACATAATCACAGATGCAATCTGCAAAAGGGGCTCCAGTCTTTATGAATGAACACCCTATTGTTGGCCTCCCATCTCTAGGCATAATAAGGGATACAAAAAAAGGACATATTACTTTGTTTTCAACTTTTTTTACTTTGTCAAGTATAAGACTTTTACTTTTGCTCCACATCAGTGGCCTGTTATTTTTTGGCTTTGCACCAGTCTGTTAGAGCAGCAGAAGAAAAACCTTTCAATCCTAAAGGTCCACAGGGAAAAAGATCTTAGTTTGATCTCATTTTCCTTTTAACATTAATTGCATGTTTATTTTTTGTAGGCAGAGGGCCAAGAAGTGAAATAACAGCTTCCACCATGAGCATGACTAGGGCCAAGCAGCAGAATTTAAGGCCATTTTGTTCTTAGTGTTTCTGGCACTGAAAATCCCCGACTGGCTCAGCCCTTCTATTACCATCTTGGATGTGTTGCAGAATAACCCTATGCATCTCAAAGTGCAGAATGGAACAGGAGTGTAGGTGCCTGCAGAGCTTGAGATTATCTACACAAACATAGCAGTTTGTAAATACTGCAGTGCACCCTCACTGCTCTTCTGCTGTCTCCTTCCCTTAGCTCTTAAGCTGCACCAACCTCACTCTCATTAGGAAATGCCACTGAAGACTTTATACACTTCTTTTTTAACCTGAAAATGTTTGTCCTTACCCTTTTCATGTTCCAGCAAATATAACCACTCCACTCAAAAAGAGAGCAAAGCATTTTAAAGAGAACATGCAGGGAAAGAAAGCATATTTTCATTTGGTGCTCTCAGTGCAAAAGAGATTTGCTTTCCATCAGTAGCACGATACAAACTGAGCCCAATAACCAGTTCTTCACACTTCAGGAGTTGGGCTTCAGTTCATAACTTGATGTGATCCCAGTTAGAGAGAGGAGCCCAGGACAGCAGACTGAGAGTGGCAGGCTGGAGATGGGAATAGAAACTATCAGTGGAATAAAATGGCTGTGGTTCCTTCTCCCCAGAACAGACCTGAGCATGCCAGAGCCTGTTGTGAATGCTCTCAGGGCCTTGATGAGAACAAAAGATGCCCTGTCACTGCCCTGCTCATGCTGGAGATGTCTTTGCTCACAGACCAGCTCACCACAATGCCCAGGCAGGTTTGGAGAGTGTTTTCAAAACAGGACAGGACTGGGCCATTTACAGAAGGCCTGAGTTCACCTTGGTGTGCCACAACCACAGCTCCTAATGCAAGCAGGAACAAGCTCAGTCAGGGCTGTGTTTTTTCTTCTCAGCATATTTTGGGTATACTTATTACAGCATGAGCTCCTTTTGCTGCCATAAGGATTATAATAATTTAATCAGCTGTCATCTACTGAATGATTTCCTTCCTTCTACCAACATTATCATTCTTAGGTCTAAATTCTTTAGAAAAAAGCAATTAACCACAAACTTCATTTAGTTAACTAAAATGAGAGAAGTTCTTTTTATTTGTTTGCATTTGTTACTGCAATCGTAGCACCAATTTTGCTGGTTTGTTTTCACAATGACTTAAGGGGAAGCAAACAAATTATTTTAAACATGTAATAAATACCTAGAGAAAAATAACAATAATTACACTTTCAGTGTCAAATAAGTGTTACCTACCCTTATCCTGTGTTTTACAATTTTATGGTGTTTCCATTTTTAAAGACTGCTTTTAAATAAATGTCAGTAAGTGTTCCCCAGAAAATAATGTGTTTAATGGCATTTCTTTTCTTCTGTGCACGAATGGCTTAGGGATTACTGTTGAGTTTTCAGCTATAAATGCAAATGTAAACCTAACCCAGTTTACAGTTTGAATGTGTGCTGTTTGTTCCAGCTGTTCTGTGTTTGCAAGGGGGTCTGATTCAATCCCCTCTATCAAATGACACTGTTTAAATTCTCTGGTTGTCTGGAAAAAAACACTGGAAGGTGAAGAAAGAAAAGTGATTTCAAGGCAGACAAATACTGTTTTTCTGGTTAGATATGTAGGGAAACCACTACTTTTCCAAAAATTTCATAGGGCTTTTGAGCACCACATTTAGAGAACAGAAAGAAAACAGAATTTTTGATCCCAGTGAGACTTCTGTCACCTGTGGGACTTTGGATGGGGAGGTTTGGGGGCTCACATCTGCAACTTCTGTGGAGCTGCAGGCCTCTGTTTTTCTCTGGCCACTCTACCAGAGAGAAGTACATTTTATTTTCATGGCAGGAGTATGAAACTGCTCCTCATGCTGCTTGCTGTACACAGCCAGGGACTGAAGGCATTCCCTGTGGAACAGGTATCTCAGCACACTTACACTTTACAGGCTGAGAAATCCTGGTAGCAGAGTGGCCAGAATGGTGAAAAATCAGTCCTGGCCTGGTGAGGCTCAACACAAAAGGCACTTACATGCTGGCGACAGAAATGCAGTGGCAAGCTTTAAAGGAAAATCATGAATTGTGTGACCTTTTGGGGAGGGAAGAGTGCTCTTCCTGGCTAAGCCTATATGAGATCTGCTGCTTGTCAGATGATCCCTAATGTCACAATATGGCAATGTGGGAGCAGCGCCAAGGCTGGCGGGAGGGGTCTAACATACAGAGCATGGATCCTCCTCTGAACCTGCACCAGGTTCCCTGAGGTTTGGATTAATGCCCATCCCAAAGGGTTTCATCATGTTGTTTACCTTTTTGGAACTGCTGGTGTTATTGCCAGAGCACTGCACACCTTGAGCTGAACACACCTCCAGCTCCCCTCACATATCAGTTGAATTATGTAGGTCTCAGTCACTGTGGTGAATTTGTCTTGGGGCAGAGAGCCTGTTTATTTGAAATGCTGCTGCATCTGTGCTCAGTCCACATTAGGGTTGTGCAAACAATTAAAAAAACCACATGCAAATTGCTCTAAGTGCCAGTTTGGAAGCATAAATGAAATCTGGTTATATGTATTGTCAGATTGACAGGCTCTGCTGCAGGAAAGAATAACTTTCATTTTATGGCAGTATTTGTTTATTAATCTACTTCTTTGTTGCACAGTCTTTGCCAGCAGCTTTGTAAAGCTTTGGCATTCTCAATGTTCTTTGTCTTTCTGGTCAAGTGACCAGCCAGGACTTGGGAGTGTGACTTTCTTTTTCCAACTCTGCACAGGCTACAGAGGCACAGCCTCACCCACCTACAGCCAGACCAGCTGCAGAAGTGGGTAAATTCTACCTCCTTTCCCCTTCTCTTCGTCTGATGTGACTTTAAACATTTGGATTTAGGAGCAGCCTCCAAAGGTACATCCCTGCTGCACCTTTGCAGTGGAGAGGGGAGGGAAATATCCAGCTTGCCCTGAAGAAGCAGCACGAAGCAGCTCAGCCCAGTCAGTGCCAAGTCCCCCACCCTGCCTGGCATTGTGTAGCCAGAAGCACAGAGCTTCTACAGCTCAGATATTGCTAGAAAAGATCTCATCTAGTTCAGTTATCTGTACATTCTGCAGCATGCAGCCACGTTTCCTACATTTCTGCAGCCTGGTGACACAAAGGGTTGATGTTTTACAGTGGCTTTGTGATGTGGGGATCAAGCTCCTCCAGGATACCGTGGTCTGCTTTAATGTAATTGAGGTCACTTTCAAGCAAGGTATCAAACCACAGTTTGTCTCATCAATACAGGCAGGAGATGGAGCACTTTAGAAGCTTTGAAGGTTGAACAAAAAGGGTGTAGAATCATATCCCCCTTTTTGGCAGCTGTTCTAATAGAAGGTAAAAAATCATTGTCCTTGGCAAGCCCCTTTCCTAACACCCAGACACATGCCCCAACATCAAAGCAGCCGAAAATAAAATAAAATAAAAAGAGCAGCCAAAAAACCCCCATTTTCAGTAACCAGCAAGGCTCCTTCATCAAGCCCTTGCTTCAAGAATTAAGGCAAGGAAGGCAATTGGATGAAGAGAAGTAAAAATTGTCTGCAGGAAGGCAGCCCATCATCTGAAGGGGTGCTCCCTGCTTCCCTCCCCACAGCTTGTTTCTCCTCACAGTGCACCGTATGGCTTAGCAGCTCTGCAAATGCTGAGACAAGTGTGCTGGGGAGCAAAGAAATGTTTCCTTACAGCCATGCCAGGCTGTCACTCCTCTGCCTCCCCCACTGTTAGGAGCTGCTAGACTCTCTCAGCCATCTGGTGCAGGATTTGAAATTTCCGGCTGCTAACCCTGGCCAGTCCTGGCATTGCTGTGCACTGGCTGTATGGAGATGAGACAGGTTTTAAAGTGTTTCTGCAAAGCTGGAAAAGCAGAGGAAAGGCTGGAGGAAAAAGAGTGGGAAGGTGTGAGCTGGAAATAAGACACACAGGTGATGGAGGCCTCAGCACATATTTCCCTTTTGTGGGGGATAAAGGGAAGAGCTTTGCTGTTAGATTTTAGCGGCCATGGGACACAGCCATGGCAGACTAAATTGTAGATAACATTCTCCTCTTTATTCCCTGCTGGGGAATGGAGATGCAGACAGATTTCCAGAGATGCACAAGGACATGAAGCCCTTTGGATGAGGAAGGGTCTGAGAAGCCATCTGCCTCAGTTTCCTCTGCCAGCTCCTCCCTGTGGGACGCCACTCACGTGTGACAGTCGGGAAGCCAAAGAAATCCTTATGAGGTGTATTTAGACCAGCGTGCCAGCAACTGGGATCAGGACCAAGCTGTGCCTACATATTCTGCATGGACAAGAGAGGAAGCCATTGCTGCTCTTATGGCTCTCCCTGCTGGAATCTGCTCTGACCCCAAGTTACTCAGGTTTGCTAATGCACAGAGCTGTAAGACAGGTGTTAGACCACTGTGTTTGTGCAGTTTTTTCATTCCACTGGCATTCAGAAACCTGTCACACTAAATGCATTATTAATTTGGCCATGTTTGAAGATGTAGCTCTTTCCATACACTCAGTGCTAGGAAAAGCAGAGAGCATCCCTTTCCCTGACAGACAGGGGACACCCACAGCTGTCCCAAATCAGGCTCTGTGATCCCAAAGTGCTTATTCATCACTGTGCACATATCCCTTGTAGTCACTGCGATGAGTTTTGTGCTGGTCCTAGAAAACCCTGAAGATTCCCAGAAATTCCTGCAACAATTTTTAAAATCTCGCGATCTCTTGCTGGTCAGAGTGACCCTGAGACACGTTAAAAAGTCTCTTTTCCCAGCCTGGCGGTCGAAGAAGGAGTCAGAACTCTTCAGTTCTCAGTCTCAAGGTTGTTTATTGTTTCTTATTTATAAAATTCTTTCTCCTGACCTGCCGAGGTCGGCTCAGCAAAGCAGTCAGAGGCACTCTGCCTGCCTCCGGGGCAGCGTTACCTTTTTATACTAAAAACTACGTGTACAATATTTACAATTACTTTCCAATACCTATCACCTGTGCTAGACAGTGAGCTTCTACTCTAAACCAATCCAAAAGTGCCACCATCACAGCAGAAGATGGAGGCCAAGAAGAAGAAGGAGAAAGGCTGGACACACCCAGATTCCTCCACCTTGCCCCCTGAACCCCTATTCTAAAAACTCAAAAAAATCTATTTTTCACCCTGTGATAAATTCACTATCATTCTACTTAAAGTTTCGTGGCTTGTAATTCTTCATATAAAGGTTGGTAATTGTTTTTTCCAAGGGCTAAATCAAAGGCACAGGGGTCTTGGGCTCTGTGCCGAGGTCTCTGGGCCCCCTGGGAAGGGGCTTGAGCCTCCAGGGCAGCCAGAGGAATTTCCTGGGTTCCGACATTAAAGTATTAAAGAAGTGCCACAACTTCAATACGTGTTTTACCTGGGCAAGAGTCTCATAAGGATGTAGCCTCTGGTTGGGTGGAGTGGGTGTGTTAGGCTATTCTTAGCCTATATGAATACCCAAAATAGACACTGCCTTGAGTGAAACCCTTGACTGGGTTTTCCTCTGAGCATTATTACACAGCAGATGCAGTTTCCATGCAAGGGGACTCGACTTTTCCCCAGTGAGAATGATAGGATGGTCAAACAGTTATTTAGTTATCAATATCTGAATTTTGAAAATATGCTTGTTCCAGATATAATGAGAAATATCTTAGAGTATATAGAAAAACCTTCAGTTCTCCAGTTTTAAGCAACTGTCTCAAATTTGTACTCTAATACTTGCAGTGTGCATGGTGGGGGTAACAGCATTGGTGCAGGACTTCTAAGAAAAATACCCCTTCTTTCCACAGGCCAGCATGCAGCTGCTTGAAAATAATGAGCTGGAGATATTATTTTCTATTTCCCAATGCATAGTTGCTGAAATTATTTACAGTCTTCTCACAGTTCCAATTATTTTTCTGTGTGTCCTTACAGACTCTCTCTATGTGCACGGCATTTTATTCCTGTATTTCCATACAGAGAAGAGAATTTATTGGCACAAGCTGGCACAGCCAAATTGACTGTAGCTACCTGCAGTGATTTTAAGTTGTAATAAGTGAGGATGCTTCTCACACTGCATGCACCATCCAACTGTGTGCCCCGAAATTCAACTAAAGGGTGCCCATTAATTTGAGTACTGTTTTGGTGAGGCTCCAACAAACATATTGCCTTGGTCTTGTTCAGGGCAACATTGCATGGACTTCAACGGGAATTCACTTTCTGAGCAAGGAACAGGTAACATCTGCCCCATTAAAGATGCAGCTACACTGCAGTAGGGAAGGTAAATGGGGGTGATGATAATGATGGTGATGACCATGGTGGTGGTGTGATCCCCAATGTCTTTATCTCACTACTTAAAATGCTTTCCATTTTGCAGGCTAAATGCTGCACACAGCGCTTTGCACTGCTGTGTTCTTCAGATTGCCCTCAAGCTTACAGGCTTTGGAGAAGAGGATGAGCTTCAGAGAAGCTGTCAGTACTCCTGTCATCAGCTGGCAGTCATCAAAGGGACATTATAACCACGGACACAACAAGCAGCAGCTTGGACCATAAACAAGCTGTCTGGATACCAACATGTTATTCTCAAAGAAAACAGTTTTCTTGGATGTGTGCACAGCCTGCTGCTCTTTTGATCTTCAGAGCACGAAAAGAATGATTTTTTCATCTGAACATCCACCTGAACCCATCTGGAGAAATAGAAGGCCTTGTGCCCCAAGCAGGGCCTGTTTCCTTTTCCCCTTATATCACAAAAGGCAAATCTTATGCCTTTAGCATTCTTTCCCCCCAATCAATGACTACAGTGGGATGAAAAGAAAACATGCTTCTGACTGATCAAACCAAGACTGTAATTTTCACCTGTTAAAAGAAATCTGTCTATTAACAGTCTACTGCAGTTGGGCAGAGAGTCTTGACTGTATTTAAATTAATTAGTACCTTATTTATAATTAAATTCAGGAAAATGGAACCATATACAACAAGAACTATATACATGAAGGAAAAAGCCTTTATATCACCTAACCCCCCCAAAATCCACCTGAGTCTGTGCTGAGAAATAGAAGTACTCATCTGTAAATGGGATCACATTCTTTGTGAGTGAGTTCTGTCCTGCAAGCTGGGCAAATGCTGTCAGTCTCAAAGAAGACAAAGAAGCACTGACTGCAGAAGACAGGGCCAAAACAGGGTGGGCAAAAATCAGTCATTCTCTTTGTACAACCTGGAAGCAAGGAAATCACAATATGTATTGGGAGGAAATAATTTGAGTTTGCTACTCTGTTGGCACCAGGCCAATAGGACTTGGAGTATCTGAAATCAGTCTGTTACTGTTAGAATAATGAGGGACCCACACATCTGCCAATGCCATCTTGGAAAAGGTCTCTCCCTCTACCTTCACCACCAAGAAATAACTTTGGAGCTTCAAAGCAACAGCTGTGCCTCAAGCCAGCTGCACACAGCATCCCAAATTAGCTGAGTTGCACAGCTCCCTCCCTGTTCGATTTCCTGTCCCACAAAGCTGAAAGAATGGCAGCACCTCTGAGTTTTCATCCACCCAAACTGGAGAACTACCAGGACCTGCTGACCATGCACTAGGGGAACAGCCTGCACATTTGGACAGCCTCCTTGGCTCAACAGCAGTGTAAACACCTCCACCCTTTCATCCCCTCTTTGCCATCCTCACTCAGGGGAATGCAGCTCGGGTTTGAGTCGCTGCTGCTGCTGCTGCTTGAGCGGAATATTTGTAACCTTTAGATACACAGGCACCAGGAGAGACCCAGCTCCTTCTTGTTCCTCTCCAGCATTGGGACCTTTGCTATCCCTCTCACGCCGATTATCTCAGGCTGTCCCTGCCTGCCCAAGCCCTTCTCCTCCCTCTCCTCTGTGCTGCACACCTGCAGTTGTTCCAGGTCTCTGCTGTCTCCATCAGGTGTGCATTCAGCCCTTTGCTTGGTTACTCCTGCCAAACCCTGCAAGGGCTTCAAGATCCCCTCAGCTTCTGACCAACACTGACACTCTGTGTTTGTCACTGACTTCACCTTCTCCTGCAATGGCAGCCCCCCTGCATTGGTTTGGAGAGGCAGAGAAAAGCCTAAAGCAGCCCTGTAAAAGCTGCCTCAGGGATTCCCAGTGCTGTTACAGTGGGTGGGACCAGGCAAAGCTGTCTCCCAGACATTTCAAACACCTGCTAAAGGGCCCAATCTGTCACAATTTCATGCACTTACTCTGTCAAGAAGAGCATTAGGAAAGAAAATTGAAATCAGTTTCTAACCTGAGAATATTTTTAGTTCCCAATCGAAGCAGCATTTTGGCATTCAGAATTGTAATGGAATGGGCTGCAATTTCCCTCCTCCCTGTAGTGATGTGATTTCCTGCTCCTTAAATCTTCCAAACAATTTTTAATGGAAACTGCACATTTTCCATGTTTTTGAGCAGTTATCTTCATTCATGTAAATGGGAACCTTTTGAGGCTTTCTAAGATTATTCAAAATTTTTAAATACAACATCTTAATAAAATTTGGTTATGAAATTTTAAATATTCATGAGAATGTGACCTTTGCAAATTTTTTTGTTAAAATTGCTTTCATTATCTACTGAGATTTTTAGTATTTCAATGCTCAAACACTGATGGAAAGAGAAAAGAAAATAATATGCCTTCTTTGATTATGTCTACTGCTTGCTGTAGGAAATTATTTCCTGAAACTGATTCCTGGGCTATAGTTGCATGATCGTTTATTCTGTAGCTCTTCAAATAGCAACCAGCTAAATGAACTTACACTGGATCGAGAATTTACATGTGGCTCTGGCATTTAAAAATCTCATTTACAATTGATAGTTCCTTCAAAACTAGGCTTAATTCATTCCAGCCAAACTTGTTTAAAATAAAATAGTCACATAGCCAGAAAAAAATTGTTTAGCAAAATGAATTTTTGCCTTAACTGGACTCTCCTAGGCACCCACATGGGCCCATGTACACAAGCAGTAACTAAAGGGTGCTTTTAAAATTATCCTTGGAAAATCTTGAAAGGGAGTCAATAGATAAGAATGTGGTTTGCCTTTTCTTCTATTTAATCTAATTTCACATTGCTTTTATAATTCACTTAGCTATTGCTATAAAAATAACAACTACAATAGTATGTTGTCCTCTACCACCTTCATCTCACCTGGTGTTTAAGGCCAGAGGATCCAAAACCACGAGTGGAATTAATCAAAGTGCAAAATTCATATCAAGACAGATTCAGGTCTGCACAGCAGAGCTGATTCTGGCCCAGGTATCCACCACAGATGTGCTGAATTAGTAGATAAGCCAAAACCTACACACTGAAAATCCAAAATCTCTTTCTGCAGAACACCCTAAATTGGAAGAATAAAGAACCTGTCTATTCCAAAGGAGCATTGTTTCTTAGAGCTTGGCTTGAAACAGAACACAAATTAGTATGACAGAAAAAAAGCAGGGAGTAATTTCAGTAGAAAAGAAAATAAGACATCCTTTCCATGACATGAAAATTAATTTCATTGCTTCATACAGTTAATGTATAGGGAGTAGCCACCCTATCACAGCAGGTAAACATAAATAAAGGAAAGCTTTTCTCTCTCAGTCTCATCTGTGGATTACTATGCTCAGCCTTTTTTTGTTAGGCTACATTTCTTGCTAATATTCTTCCATCTCAGTAGTCATTTGCCAGTTTGACCAGCAAATTGAGAAAAATCACCTATACACTCAGCACCTCCAGAAGCCACCTGCTTAGCTGAAGATATTTGCAGTACAAAGCAGAGTTTTGTGGGTTGTGACTGTTCCAGCATTGCACCTCTAATGCTGAAAAAACCATAATATTTGTGTATTATTAGGAGCTAAATAATCATCCAAGAGTATAGAAAAACATTCAGATCTTACACAATTGCATGGTTGGAGATGAACTTATGAAAATCCTCCATAATTTACAGAGATGAAAGTGAAATAGTAACCTCAATTCATTTTTGCACTGTGAGAACTTGGCTACATTAAATTATTTAAATATATTTTTTTATTGACTTTGGAAGGGACAGGGATTAATTTGTTGATATTTTCTATTTCTTAAAATGAAATCCGCAGCTGCCAGTGCTGGGATGAAAACTCCTGGGATTGAAGGTAAATGGTAAAGGGAGACCACTTATTTGGCCCAGTAAGTCTCAGTCCTGGCTTCCATTCCCACGTATGGTGGCAGCTTGGACCCTGACCCAGAAATCCTTATTCATGCCCAGTTTGGATTAGCTGCTGTTTTTTAATTCCAAAAGGTGTCAATATATCCAGAAATAGGTGTATTTCTTTCTGTATTTTTTTTTTCTGGAACAATAGTGATTTGTTAATTAACTAATTTATTTATTTATATTGCAGAAAAAAGATCAAGAAGTATCTGAACTTCAAAAAAAAAAACCCCACATCTGACAGTTCCTCTAGAGAACTTCTATTTCCTCAGAGTCCATGGAGATGGTGCTTTTACAGGTGGGATTTGGATCATCCTGTTCTCACTCATCATCTCACTCTTCATCTTTTTGCGTGTATGAAAGCTCACAACTTGACAGGCAGCTCAATACCTATAAATGGCCATTTGTTATTTATGGTGATTAGAAAGTGTCCGTGCTTTCAGACCCATTACGTGTGCAGTGATGTAAGGCTTCTATTTTAAAGACAGTATTTATTTATCACACCAGAAGGGGCTGATGTCTGGAAAGGTTATATCGGCAGAGTAAACACGGAGCACTACTGAACAAAGGATAACCTAAATGGCCTGTTTGCATTCAGTATTGAATTTTTAATCTCATTTCCCCATTTTGTTACAAACAGTAAGGGGAAAAACCGATACAGAATCCATAGGGAAAAAATCCAGGGCACTGTACATTGCATGTGAGGAAAAAAGTCCCCATGATATCTTTCTGCTTTGTTATTGACAACAGTTTGCTCCCTGCCAATAACAGTAAGAGCAGCAGAGCTTGCTTTAAGTTCTGGTTTTCCTGTTTCTAGTTAAGTAAGTTTATTAGGGGTGAAAAAAACAGGTGGAAATGGATGCAGGAAGGAAAGAAGGCCTTTATGGTGTGTAGGTTGCACACTATAGAATAAATATTTAACACTCTGGTACCCTGCAAAGCCTGTGTTCCCAGGCAGCTGTGCTCTCTTGGGATGCAGCCAACAGATAAGGGAACACACTCCACCTTCAAGTCCCTTCTTTTTACAGTTCTGAAGGTCAGGGTGAATGAGAATTACAAGAGCCAAGAAAAAGTCAGAGAGAAAGAAGATCCAGATTAATAGTGGATCAGGAAATGTGTGGGAAGTCAGACAATTTCTGAGTCCTCTGTGGACTCAGTGCAAGCTAAGACAGAGTCCTATTTTCTTAGCAGATACATGAAAAGAGAGCTACAAGTCATGCTGACCATGCCACTTCAGGTTTCTAAAGCCTTTCCAGATGATGCTACAGGGAGCCTAGGCTCTGTGAACAGCTATAGAAACAGCACCATCTTCCACTTTGACATGGTTTTATTCCTAAATCTTCTTGTGTTTTTGGACACTTGCTGCAACATCAGTCTTAAAAGGAAAAAGAAAGTCTCATGTTTTATATTGATTTTAGAATCAATAGAAAGTCAGAATTCTGATATGATTTTTGTGATGGCCCAAGGAAGATTAAAATGGCAGTTTGCCATAGAAAGCTCAGGAAAGTGAAGATAGGGTGAAATCCTGAAAGGAAGATTTGTCAAAATCTTTCTGAACAAAGCAAATTTATTTGATTTCATGCACTCAGTTGGTACAACCCTCTTAGCCTCAGTTTTCCAATGAGAGTCCAACAGCCAAAGCCACAAGCATTTTTATAAACAGTGAAAGCAACACAAAGTAGAGAAGAACAAGGTAAATCTGAGCTGACTTCTATTGATTTTGTGATAAAGGCTCCATGGAGACTAGCTTTTAATTACCTTTCAGAGGAGACACTTATTTAGCTGGTAGCCAGGGTTGGGGTTTTTTGCCCCTTTCCTCTCAGGTACTCTAGACTGTACTGCTAGGATTAGCATAGGATTGAAACTATAAATGTGTATTGGCACACAGTTTTAATTATTCATCCATTTTATTATGGCACTGCTAAAGACCAGGCAAGAATGAGACAATACACAAAATAGACATGTCCCATCACAACTGCTTTGCTAGTGAGTAATATTTTCAGCAGTTTAGCTCCACTTTCTTTCTAGTCAAAGCTATGCCAAAGCAGCACGTACCTGTCCATCTTGTTTTCCCTTACACTGCTGCTCCTACATATATCAGTGACTTATCTCTGCCAGGTGTAAATGGCATGAATGACTTAACCCTGGGAGGTACAGAGCTCTCCTGATGCCTTCAGGGTGGGGGCAGAGGGGATGCACAGTGCTGTGTCTCTGTCTTTAGCTCCTCTCTGAATAAAACCAGCGCGTCCCAGCTGTACCATGGCTCTGAGCTGTGCGTGGTGGAAGACAAGCAAGTAGGGGCAAATGAGGCTTGAAAGCCATCTGTTCACTCACCAGAGCCTGACATGGGCTGATGCAGTGTTTGCTGCCCTGCCTGGGTGATGTGAGCTGCTCCTTACAGCAATAACAGGTGCAGAGCTTTCTGGTGCAGTGTTGTTTTTAAACCCCTGAGTCCCTTCAGTAATCCAGAGAGGCGGTGAGCTGAGCTCTCCAAAGCCGTAGGACCAGCTTTGTACATGTAACCTGGGCAATTAGGGATGCAAAATGAATCCTGCAAGTGAAGTCACACTGTTCCTCACTTCCCAGAATTACTGGGGATAGTGTACACAGAGCAGGCTGACACACAACAGCAGGATGACATGGTGAGGCTTTGCAAACACACATGCTTTTCCTTGAAAATCTCTCTTCTGCTACTAGGCCTGCTGCAGTTCTGCTGGAAGTCCTGATGCAGAGATCATGGAATCACAGGATTTCCAGGGACATGTTCCACTAGACTAGGCTAGACTCAGAGCCCCATCCAGCCTGGCCTTGAACACTTCCATTGATGGGGCCTCCACAACGCTGGACAATCTGTGCCAGTGCCTCAACACCCTCACAGCAATGAATTTCTTCCTAACATCTAATCTAAATCTCTTCTCTTTTAGTTTAAAACTAGTCTGCCTTGTTTTAACACAATCTGCTCCCTCTTTTTAAGACCCCTTTAAGTACTGGAAGATCTTCCATTTTTTTTTGCTACCTTGAGAAAGAAGGTCAAAGAGAAAGGACATTGGTGACTGCAGTGCACAAGAAGATGAGCATTTAAATTATTCATTTAATACAAAATCTCCTTATACATGATTGGAAACAGGTGGTGCCTGGAATGACAGCTCAGAGATGCTTTCTGATTACTAATACACCATCATTATGTGGTGTAAGGAGAAGAGCTAGAGCAGATGAGGCTCTCTAAAGCCAGACAGCAGCAGGCCATACAGGAAAATGCCTGACTGTTTTAGCTTACAAGCTGTAAGGACAAATGGTAATATGATTTTGACTCAGAGGGAGGCCTTTGTGCAGTAAAACTTGGGAGTCTTCAAACACTGCAACCACTCAAAGTAGACAGGCTTTGGTTAGTCACTCCTCTCCTGCCTATCTTGAATTTCCTTTTCTTCTCTGTGCTTGTATAGCAGCATATCTAGTGCAAAATAAGCAAAGAGAGTAAACTAGAAACAATCAGCATGATGATCTCGGTTCACACTTCAGCTCACACATCAAATCTCTGTACCTTAACAAGCTGCCACTCACAAGGAAGCCAACTCAATCACAAATTAACAACCTCTGCTGGGTTTTGATTCCAGATCTATTGTGCCTTGAGAAATATTACATCTAAAAATACTCTGAGTTAAGGTCCCCCATGCGCTTCAAGCGGGGTGTTCTAGAAATGGTCTATAACATTTTGCATGTTAAAGAACAGCAGTGGCCTTGGTGCAGAGCACTTTGCTCATTTGTATTTATATACATTCCCAGACCAGCAAAGTGGCCAAGGTGACTTTGGGAGGAAAAGGCTGCTAGAGTACCACCAGTGCAACTGGGGCCCACAACTTTCTGTGCATGTCAAAAGTCGTTTGCATATTCATTAGCTTTTGATGAGCGTTGTGTGGTCAAGGGAAATGTACTTTCCCCCTTGGTGCATATCTCAATTTGATCAGCCTTCTGTAAATCTCCTGTGCTCTGTATCAGTGTGGGTATAATTTAGTCCACTTGCTGTATGGAAAGATCCTTCCCCCAGATTACTGTGGTTTTAACTGTAAACAAAGTATTTGGGAAGGCAGAGAGTTTGCTGGGGCAAATATATAATGGCTAACTGTTTAATTAGGACCAGTCCCTAGAAGTTTTCTAGGAGATAAAAGAAGTTGCATGCTCACCAATGTTGAGCAGCAGAGGTGCCAGGCAGGGTTACTTATAAAGCCAAGAAATTTTGGCATTGGGATCAATACTCAGCTCAGAGGTTATAAAAACCCCACAGCTCTTCTGTCCTCACAAGAAGGGTGAGAATTGAAGTAATTCATGACACACCCTTAAATATGAGACAGGAGCTACAGAAGGAGTAGGGACTCAGCAGATGAGCTCACCAGTGTAAGAGAATTTGGTATTGGAGAGGTCATGTTATTAATGTTCTCATGTTCTTGGAAGCTGGATGTGCTTGGTCTGACTGCTTTGCTCCAGTAACACAAGGAGAAACCTGGCTTGCAGCTCTACAGGAGCAATTCCTTGTCCCTCTCTCAAATCTACTCTTGCAGGACAGCAATGCCACTTAGTGGCTTCATGAAATCTGTTTTCTCATGAAAACAATTGCCTGTATTAGAGGGCGAGGTGTTTGATGGAACAGCAGCTTTTTGCTGAATTCTGTGCAGAGCTGCAGAGTAAGGATGAGACACCCAAATCTTTTGTCTTCATCTTTTCCAGGTGTTACACAAGGCATAACCTCCAGTGGGATGTTAAATCCCTGCCTGAGTGCCCAGTGCTGACAGCACAAAGCCCACATGCCTGGGAGGCTGATGGGGAAGGCAAGGCTTTGGGCACAAAAGCCTACCTTGCCTTAAGGAGCTCCATCCTAACAGTGCAATTAGAGCAAATAACCACAGTTCCGCAGGAAAAGCCATTTTCAGGAAAGGAGGGGAGGCTGGATGGCTCTCACTGTCTGCCAAGCGTGTTCACTCCCAGATTTGTCAAGGTGCTGTGCCATCTAGAGGAATTTGAGGGGCATTTTCCCGTGCCTCTCCAAGGAGCTGGTGGCTGCCCCGTGCTGGCTGGGAAAGCTGCACAGGGCTGCCAGGACCAGCCAAGCACTGAGACCTGGGCCTGGGCCAAAACCACTCCTGGCAGCCCGCAGTCTGGTGTTCCTGCCCCAGCACAGCACCAGGGCACAGAGGGGATCTGTGTGAGTTACAATAAATGCCTTTCAAATGTGTTCCTTTAACTGAATGTGTGTTTTCTTTATGGGTTCAATTTATATCCAAGGGTGATTTACAGAAACAAGGGCACATCCCTACCCAAATTCCAGGCTACTGCTGACAGAGCCACCTGCTACTAGATGAAACAAGGGCTTCACCTTTTTTTTTCCTTTGTTTATGTACAGCATCACAAAGGAAACTGCTGTAATATCCAGCTACCAGTGACTACAGGTAGAGATGGGCTTCATGGCTTTTGGTGTGAGGTGAACGCAGAGCACACTAATGCTAATGAACATGAAACAAGCTGTGGCCTACAAATAGAGGCACAGGGTAAATAGTTGGTGTCTCGGGATCTCTGCTGGTCGGAGTGACCCTGAGATATGTATAAGTCTCTTTTACCAGCCCAGCAGTTGAAGAAGGAGTCAGGATTCATCAACTGGAGTTTTCAAGGTAGTTTTTTCACTTCTTATCTATAACATTCTTTCCCTGGCCTGCTGAGGTCTGTTCAGCAGGTCAGTCAGAGGCACACTGGCTGCCCTCAGAGGTGGTGTTGTCTTTTATACTAAAAACTATGTGTACTTTATTTACCATAACTTCCCAATACCTATCACCTATGTTAGACAGTGTGTTCCGACCTTAAACCAATCCAAAAATGCCAACATCACCCAAAACATGGAGGCTAGGAAGAAGAAAGAAGAAGGACAGGGCACACCCGAACTCCTCCATCTTGGGACCCTGAGCCTCCATTCTAAAACCCACAAAATTTACTTTTCACCTCGTGACAAACTATTATTCTACTTAAACTCTCTTGACTTGTAATTCTTCAATAAAGGTGGGAATTTGCTCCATGGGTCAAAATCAAAGGCACAGGTGTCTTGGGCTCTTTGCCAAGAATCTCTGAGCCCCCTTGCAGGGGCTCCAGCCATCCAGGGCAGCCAGAGGGATGTCCTGGCTTCTGACATTGGTGACTGTTGCTATTGACTGAAAACAGTCAGTTTTAGCCTTTAAAAGTGCAAAAATGCAAAATATTGCCTTCATTCCTTTCCTGCTCAACAACACCTCAGGTTTTGTTCACCCCCTGAACTGGCCATCCTCAGATCTTTCCTGCCGTAGGTGCCTGTCCTGGATCACATTTGTCTCCCCTGACTGGGAGCCATCCAAAGCTGATGGGCTGATTCCTCTGCATTACCAGAATAACACTGTGCTCTCAGCCATGCACAATTCTTTTAGGCATCCTAATTCCTTATGTGATTCTGACCATCAAAGACATGAGCCATAAATTAGTAGGAAAAATGTCTGTCCAATTTGCTGTAAGAAAAAGAAAGGAATTTCCCAGGTTCTCACGAGTTTGAAATCACCAGATGAAAACTCTACAGCCCACTTCCTTTTTGACTTGTCTTCAGTTTTGATGCCCTCTGCTCTTGATTTTGTCCCCACCAGCCTGTGGGCAGTGCTGTGTGGCTCCAGCAAAAGGGTCACATTTTCTGGCAGGAGGTGAGTGTTACCCAGTGACTGTCAGAGCAGGGTGTTTGTTGTCAGAACCATCATCCCACACTGTTTGTAGTCTTGCTACAAAACCCCCAAATCCAACCAAACAAAAAAAGAGTGGAAACAAAAAAGCCTATTGTTACAAGAAGTAATCCATTAGCATAATATTTTTAAATGCTTTTAAATTAGCATGTGTGTGGGAGGCCCCTTTGTAAACTTTACTCTGCTTTTTTACTCTGCTTTCTAAGCTTTGCTTTCACAGCAAATCTAGAGAGCTCTTCCATGTCACACTTTAAAAAAGAAGATGATTTTTAGGATCCAGAATCAAGGTGCTTTCTCCTGATTATCCAGGGGGTGAGGTCAGGGCTTGAACTTGAGGTGATGATATCCTCACCTTCCCCATGTGCTCCAGGTGCTGGGCCAAGATCTGATTCTGACTCATTAACTTGCTCAGTAGCTCTTAGAAATCAGTTACTTCTTTCTGCCTTTTTATCCATAGCAATAGGGCATACAGCATGAAGGAGAGAAATGAGCTTTCCCTGTATTTTCTTTCCTTCTGGGATTTCTGCAATGTGCTCAGAATGAATGGTTTGTTTTGCCCCTTGTCCTCACAACCTGCCTGGGTCCCCACCTCAGCCTCCTCAGGAGAACAGAAATAATTATTTCAGGGAATAAGTGAAACCCTGCTGAAGCAGCAAGGGTTGCACATTTTAGTCTAATCCTGTAGTATCTGAGACCTGTAGAAAACAGAAGAGCACATTTTAAATTCTAAAGGATTAGATTAAGCAAGTACTCCAACCACTATCATTTCAGAACCAAAGGGCAGATGGTTTATACATACATGTTCAGCTGAATTCTGACCTGAAAAAGATGATATAACTCCTCTGGGTGTAGCTATTCCTGCCTTCCCCATGCCAAACCCAGTTGTGCTTATTCACTAGAATAGACTAGAAAAACAGGTTCAGTCAGTGCCTGGTAAGAAATGGCACCGCTGTCTTGAAAGTCAAATTAAGTAGACAAGGAAAGTACATATATGCATTTTGATTCATGATATATTTATCAAAATTACCCTGTGTTCTGTGAAAGATTATGTGTATGTTGCAGAACAAGAAATTAAAATGTGGCTGAGTAACTGGGTAAATGTGTGGTATTATAAAGAAATTAATAATAACAATGATGATAATAATAATCTAAAATAAAATAGTGAATGACAAAATGTGTCAAGGGTCCTTGTTGGGGATAGTCTGTGGAAGTTAATGCAGTGGGATCACAAGGTAGGAAGGATTTCTGGGCTGATTGGTGAATATAAAAAGGTTAAGGGATATAAAAGAGTCCATGCTTTGAGTCACACAGAAATTGTATGGTTTGAATTGTCAGACAGACCTAATTGAGGGACGCAGAGATGCTGCCCTACTTAGTGTACAGCTTTGAAAGCTGATCAAAGTCTGGCCAAAAATGACTACATTTTTATGTAGGAAAACCAGGAAAATTCTTACAAAGTGCTATTAAACCAGGCCCTTTAGCACCTTGCAGGAGTGTTCAGAAAGGTCTTGCAGGTGAGCAATGAACATGATAGAGACTCACACAACACAGATGGAGATAAAGGCTGCAAAATGCTGAGTTTTGTACAAGCATGCAAGGCATCAGTGACCTTTAGGGCTTTCAGGGCAGGCAATCAGTGGTGAAGAAGTCAAAATTCAACACAATGAAAAGGTTTGCCAGTAAAACCAGGAAGCATGACCAAGTTTCCCAAATCCCTACCTGTCTCCTTACCCTCAAGCTCCTTTGGATGATATGAAAGAATTTTTACTGCTTTGTGACTTGTCTTATAGAAGAAAACCGTAGGAAGGAATTCTCACAGCAACAACATGAAAATTAAAGAACTAGGCTGTCTCTTGAAAGAAATTGGGACAACTGCACAATGTAAATTGCACGTACTGGCCTGAAACATCTGTTTTGATGCATTGATTTCTGAGAGGACTTTTGGATTGTTATCTGTATTTCAGTTGTCTGAGGGTCCTGGTGGACAGCAAGCTGTCCATGAGCCAGCAGTGCCCTGGTGTGCAATGCTATCCTGGGGTGTATTAGGAAGAGCATTGATTCCAGGTGGAGGGAGGTGATCCTGCCCCTCTGCTCAGCTGTAGTGAGGTTCAGCTGGAGTCTGAGGTTCAGCATGGAGCTCCTGGTGTCCATGTGGAAGGCAACAAGGATGATTAGGGAGTGGAGCATCTCTCTTATGAGGGTAGGGAGGGGATCCTAATCAAGACTTGTCAATAAGTGTCTGAAGAGAGGCTGCCAAGAGGACAAAGCCAGGCTCTGCTGGGTGGTGCCATGCAATAGGACAAGAGGCAATGGGCAGAAAATGGAACACAGGACATTCCACTTGAACATGAGGAAGAACTCACTGCAAAGGTGACTGAGCAATTGAACAAGGTGCCCAGGGAGGTTGCCAATTCTTTTTCCCTGGAGAGACAAAAAGCTGTCTGAACACAATCCAGAGTAATGTGCTCTAAGGGACCCTGCTTAAGCAGGAAGGTTGGACTAGATGATTCCCACTGGTCCCCTACAACCTTATCCATTCTGTGATTCTAATTAAATATCTGAAAGCTGAAATCCTTCCAAGGAAGGCTTGGAATCTTCAGAAGGAGATGTGATTTCCCCCTATTCCAGAGAGTGAAGACAAAAAATTGTGGCTTCCTTAGTAACACAAAGTAACCAGCCCACACTCTTAATCAAGCCTATAAATGACCTTGTGGTGGACCTGTGCTGTTTGGAAAATGTCCTCCAAGCCTGATATTGTGTGGTGCTGGATCACATGCGATTTAATGTGAAACAGCTGAACAGCACTGCTCTTGCTAGCAGCACTTTCCTCCTAACACTGCAGGTGTCACTGTAAAATAGAAAATCTGCTTGTGACAGAATCTGTTCTGGTGACTTTGCAGGAGGATGTACACAGCTAGAGTTCATGGGAATTGTTTGTCCTCTGATGCTGGATGAGATGCTATGCTCTTTTCTAACACTGTTGCTTGATCTGGTTCTGGTGATCGTCATGATTCTCACAGGAAGAACAAAATGTTGATGTTGTAAAGGCAGATTTCCCTCTCTTCTATGATATTGCCATTTGTGAGAGAAAGGCAGAGTATCCTTGGTCTGCAAAGCCAAAGTGTTGCTTTGTACAAATGTAGCAGAACAGTGAAAGTTCAGCAAAATGTAACAGAGTAATTCTTTGCAGAAGGAAGTTCAGATGCTTTAATTTGGATGGGTATATCCAGTCCACAAAGTGATTAGGATGATATAATGAAGAAATCCACAACAGGTTCCTGTCTGTTATATATGAGCAGTATTTTAACTTTGCTGTAGCACTGTTCCGTAAGAGAGAGAGATTGTGTCCTATCATAAAGGTTCATTATGAAGATAAATGTATTGAAGAATGTGAATCACTTAGATGTTTTAGGTGTGAAGGTCAGATCAGATGCCAAATGAGATTCCCCTCTCATTCAGAAAAACTAGGTTTTGCCTGTTGTTTCACTGTTTTAACTCTCTGATAAAAACCATGGTGTGAAAGCAAAAAAAAAAAAAAATTAAAAATTCACCCTGATGCATTCCCTTATTGTAAGCAAAGTTATCCAATTTACCCACAATTATGAAGATGTTTATAAAGGAAAAAATAAAACACAAAATCATGATTTTTTTCTTTTTGCATTAATTGCAAACATTTATGCCTTTGAAACATCCCTAAGGATATATTTTAGCAATTTAAAAAAGTCTTTGATGCCTCTTTTAAGAATGATGCAAGCAATTCCAGAGAATGTTACTTTATCAAATGGCATAAAAGACTGTTTTAATTGTGTAGATATATTAGAGACATAAACCAGTATGCCAGCATTTATATATTAGTATTATATATTTGAGTCTATTAGGAGACACCAGCTCAAATATCCTGGAAGGAGAAAGACCCTAGCTGTCTAGGAGAGTGACATTAGCACCCATTTAAACATCTGTTATCTAGGAAAGCCAGTGGGATGTTTGCCAGAATGTCAGCATCTCCACACTTTCTGTTTCTCAGGTTGGGCAGTGGTTATTCACAGCCCAGTATCAACTTCTGCAGCCTGAACTCTCCAGTAAAGTCTCGACCACTGGAGTTGTGCCACTGCACTCCCCAGCACTCAGCACAGACACTCTGCCAGGGCAGTCATTTCCCTTGGCAGCTCTGTGCGAGGGGAACAACAGCATCTGTGCAGGATCTGGAAAGAACAAGGCTGTCAACCTGCAGGAAAAGCACCAAAGTGCAGCCAAGTTGTGTTGTGCCAATATTTCGGGAAGCTGTCTGTGTGGGATAAAGGGTCTCACCTCTCCTGGTATTTTGTGTTGATTCTCTTTCTGTAACCAGGAACATGGAAAACTGTTGCTGCTGGTTTTCCACACTTCAAAGAAAATGTTTGCTTCAGGCAGATTTTTACCTTTGGCTTGTCCTGGCTAGTATTTTGACAGGTTCTGAGAAAATGAAAAAGGTACATCCTGATTTCATTATAATTCCTGTGCAGAGATTCCTTCCACTGCTAGTGTGGATACAGCATACCACTTCAAATACTCATATAATCTTCTGTTTCCTTTACTCCTGCCCTGGACATAAGGATAGATTATTTTAATTTCTTTTATTTCTGATGGTGTGCTGTTCCTAGATATTACAGTAGAAATTTTTTGGTGACTTCCATTTACATTTAACTTATTACACTTACTTGTCATAAGTAGCATATTCTTATAAGCCTATGGAATGACAATGTCTTTCAGAGATTGCCTTTAAGTTCAGTGCTTTATTATTATTATTATTATTATTATTATTATTATTATTTAGGCTGACACATAAGGATATGCATTAAAATAATTTATTAGATAGTCTTTTTTTTTTTTTTTACTTACAGCCCTAGAAGTCACTTATAAATTGTATGTATTAGCATGGTAAAGAAATGAATGTAAAACTAAATGTGAAATATGTGTATATTTACTATGCAATTCCCTTCAGGTCACAAGCTTCAGAATTAATTATTTTTGCTGCATATTTCACCCTTCCAGTGTCCTGAAATGACAGCCTTGGCTCCTAGCCAGCAAGCAAATGAATTCCAGGAGTATAAGGTAAGTAGCTCTTTTGTATTCCTGGATTACTTCTGATCCCTACTGTTCAACAAGAATTTATAGACTGTGCAATGTGTTGCCAGAAAATTTCTATAGTCAGAGAGTTTATTATCTATTCCCATCTCAGCTCTTGTGAAAAATCCATGAAAGGAAGATTTAAAATCCTGAAATTGTGCATGACAGCTATTCTTATGTGCCTACATTAGAGTTATTTATTTTTAGGATGAGGTGGGTTTGAAAGCAAGAGAAAGAGAAGAGGAGGAAGAGAATAGGGTGGGGTTTTTGAGGGCTCTCAGTTGACTTAAATATTTTAATTTATTTAAAAGATTTAAATTCATTTAAATTTAATTAAATTTGTACTTCTCTTTCTGGTAGTCCCAATGGGTACTTACCCATTTGGAAAACCTGTGGCTATTAAAAATATCAGTAAAAAACGTCCTATTTAATCTAAGACAGCTGAGATTTTGGTACTGTGCTCTATCATGAACACCTGCAATGCTGCAGAAGGAAGTGCAAAACTCAAGAATGTTTTCTTTGCCATTAGCTTTCAGAAAAACCTCTTGCTGGTCTCTGGGAAAACACCTTGGACTGCTTTGTATCCACAGATCAACCCTCTGCATCTTCACGTGTTGTGGGATCATATGATTAAAATCTGATTCCTTTCACTGCTCTTGATGCCCCAAAATTGAATTCTCAATGTTCCTGTGCTGGACTGGGTACTTTGCTATCCTTTGTACAACAAAATGATGATAACTCTGCCCTTGATCCTGCCAAACACTTAAATCCATGCTCAAACCTACCTGCACATGTGCTTTCATGCACAGCAGCCAGCATTCAGCAGTTTTCAGGACCATTAGCCAGGCAGAATAATTTTGAAATATTCTGTGAGAACTTCACAAACCAGAATTCTTTGAAGCAGATCAATGCAGAGGAAAATATTTCTGTTATTTTTTTCACTTCTTTTATTTCTTGGGCAGGAAGGAAACAGAGTGGAAAGATAGTAAAAGAACTGATGCAGAAACAGCATTCCTATTCCTTACTGGCATAGCAAACTTAGGACACACACTCAGTTAATAAAGTATCCTGCACTGTGATTTTCTCCTTCTTCTATATTCAGGCTCATTCCACAGCTATATGAGAAGCAGGGAACTGTAAGAATAGCATGAAAGGAGAATTCACACATACAATTTATCTTTTCCATCTTATGTAGGCCAAAAAAATTGGTACCCTTACAAGGGGATTGGATAATTGTTTTAGACATGCTCAGAAATGTGACTCTTTCCTCTGATTCTGGATAAGAAAATATGCAAACAAACCTAATATACACATTTACACCATGTACAATGAAACCTGCAAGAATAAATATTATGGAAGAAAATGATAAAATAGATTATAGAGATATATTACCCAGACATTATTTAGGAATGCAGTAATTTACTGCCTTAGAAAATTTATTTGAATAAGAGACATCTTTTTTTCTGTCCACTGTGTGCAGAAATAGATAATTTTGCCCAGTTTCATTATAGGAGGGAATTACTCTCACACTCATATGTATAGGCATGTACTAACAGAATTTGATATTAATCTTTGCCTCTCTTTTCTCCCAGGGTAGAATTATTGACTGTGAGATTTTCCTTTGATATTGTTTTTTAATGAAGTAGAGTTTGCCTCAGTTATTTAATTAGAAAATACATGTATTTATTTTTCTTGTCTGGCAACCTTGTTTTAAAACCAACAATGTAAGAAATTTTTTTCACACCCAAGGTAGGTAGAGATGAGGTACTGATTTGAAAACCTTAACATTACACGCAGTGGCAGACAGCATTTAGTATTAGGGGCTGTAGTTTCCCTCAATCAATTATAATAATGTGCCTATTACCCAAATAGGAATTTAAAACCCATTTATACTATATTAGTAATATTTAATGAAGCACTAATGCTACAAAAGCACTTAGAAACTGTAGTACTGCCTATTAGCATAATGTGAGTTGAGAAGTCCACACTTCATTCTACTGCTTGTTGATCACATGCCTTCCAGAGGTTTGTAAGGTTTCTGCAGGAGCTTTGACCAGTCAAATCCCAGTGCAATTGAGATTTTAAAGTGCAGAGCAGTGAGGTCTCCACATCCAGATGTTTCATTTCCACCTGCCCAGTCTCTGGTATCAAGACTGGCGTGTATTCAAAAGGTTTCTGTGAAGGCAGTATGATGATCCTGCTGCAACACCTCAACTTTCAGCTACTGACTCCATAGTCTGGGATGCCAGAAGCTCAACCACATTTCCTTCCCCTTCTTGAGGCAGTTTCATTCTGCATATTTCCCTATCTCCCCCTGCAGCAGAATTGCCTTAGCTCCTCTTGCTGTTGCATTTTGCATGTGGTAATTGCACAGACATCAGACAGAGAGACTCACCATGTTCATTACTCCCTCAGGCATTAGGCAGGACATGCGAATTACACAGTGACAGCAAGTCACAGTGCCAGGAATGAATCATGCATCTTAGCAACTCTGCATCAACAAGGAATCCAATTGCAGAGAATGTCCTTCTCATCCCATCAGCAGCCAATTGCCTACAGAGTCAATCTTGCTTCCACCAGACATTTAAAAAAATAATAAATCAGTGCTATTCTTCATTTTTAGAAGTCGCCAAAAATCTTGGAGGCTTAGCACCCGAAGAACTATATTAGACACAAGTATTTGCATTTTCAATAGTTCCCCTTAGAAAGTCTTGAGTTTTCATCTTGTACTGAACTGGCACAGTTTCACTTAGTTTTCTCACTATTACAAGTTGCTGTTATCAAAAAAACCCCACAACTTGTATTAAAAATATTGGTTAGCACACCTCCATAGAAAAAAACAGCAAGAAAGATGATTTTTCCTTCAAGTGATTGCTGCCTGTGAACTTGAAAGTTTGATAATTTTACCTATAATTAACCCAGTGCAGAGATAGAAGGGCTAAATCATAGTGCTTCTTCATGCTTTCTTTCCACTAAATGAAAGAGAATAGCTATCGACCTTTCTCCAGCAGCAAAAAGAAATTGGTATGTTCAGCCCACTGTTTATATGGAGGAAAGAACAAAAGTGCTCTATAAAACATGCTCACCAGCAAGTCCATCCATTCTATGGCTGTTGCCAGCTTTAAATGCTAAGCTTGTCCAAAGGCTCTACAGTGACAGGATTTCTTCACTAGCTTTGGTAAAGTTTGGAGTGGAGCCAGTTATTACACCAGTAAAATACTATCCAGTTTCTGGGATGTGGAGTCCTACTCTGTTCATGGGAGTGAGTGAAAGAGGAAGGATGTGAGCTGTCAGTTGGATGCTGGAACCCCTCCAGGGCACTGGAGGAAATGTGCGCTGTGGGAGCCAGAGACATGCACCAGGCAAAATGCAGGCAAAATGAAGGGCATCCATGCAAGCAAGTGTAACCCTGCAATCTCTTTCAACAGAAAGGAGAGCCTGAAGGAGAGACTTGCTGTCACCATCATATTTTCAGAAAAATCTCTTTGCCCAGGATTTTCTCCTGGGAAGCTGAGAAGCCTCAGAGAAAAATGAAAACAATAATAATCTGATTTGCTTCTCCTGTGTTTTGCTGCTTTGGAATGTGTTTGGACATTGTTTACCAAAAGGTAATAGTTTTATTGGTTTCATGTGAATTGTTTTGACTTAGTGAGCAATCACAGTCACGCTGTGTCGGGACTCTGGAAGGAGTCACGAGCTTTTCTTTAGTATCTTTTAGCCTTTGTCTGTATCCTTTCTCTATTCTTTAGTAGTTTAGTTTAATATTCTTTAATATAATACAGATCATAAAATAATAAATTAGCCTTCTAAGAACATGGAGTCAGATTCATCATCCTCCCTTTGACGAGGGTCTCTGAAAATACCACAGACTGGGGGTGTGGAGGACGTCTCACGCCCTTGTTATATTAATCCTTGATTTATGAGAGGACCCAGGACTTGATAATTTAGTTATAGGGAATAATCTAATTCATGGTTTGTTTTTTAATTCTGCATTTTTATGCTAGACATGGCCATGACTGAAATGACAGATATGGTTTTATGTTCACTAAGCATTCTCTACTAGTTCAATAGGAGTTTCACTTTGGCTTAAGGAAGGGGTTTTGATTTCTTTATTTACTAACAGTTTTCCTTGACAGGAGGAAGGCACTAAATGTTGCTGTCATCATACTGCTGCAAAACTAAGGCCAGAGAATAGTTTGTCTTGTGGATACATCCACCAAAAGACTGAGTATTGCATAAATGCATAGCCTAACTGGTTTTCTACACTTAAATGAGTGGAGCTCAGTTAGGCAAGAGGATGATTAGCATTTAAGGTGTAAGTTAGATGCAAGCTTTTGGAAGAAAAATCCTTCTTCCCTTTTCCCCATAAAATTAAAAAGTCAGGGGACATGGATCAAACATTTCAAAAGATAATGTTGATTCTGGTAGAGTTGAAAAATTGAGTTATATCTGTTTCTATATTAACTTAAATGATGAATGCTCTTGGCAAGATCTATGAAGACAGGGCAGGTAGGGCTCACAGAAAAACTCTCACAGCATCTTCCCTTGCTTTGATCTCTAATGAGAGAACTGCTACAATATTCGTGAATCCTTACAGAAGAGTTCATGTCAAAACCTATGTAAAATTTACTGTGCAGAGCCCTGGAGGCCCTTTAAAATGCAGAAAAATCCATGAGATGTAAGGGAAAGGGAATGTAATGCCTTAGGTTTACAATTTGTACTTTATTTTCAGTTCTTATGGTTTTGCTAAAATTAGAATCATAAGCCACTTTCTACAATTCCCAAGTCACTGTAGCATTACACTAGGGGAATGTATGCTATATGTTATTAAAAATATATATAATCTCCCTCTATTATACATACAATCTCTATATGTATATCTAAAGTAAAAGTATGTATGGAAAAGATATATTCAAAAAAAGGAACAAATAGAAAATAAATAGGGAAAGAAATCTGTTCATTTTAGGGAAACATCACTTTCAATTTTGAAAAGTTGGCTGATAGTTCATAAGGAAATTTAGACACATCTTACTAAATATGATGTCACTGAAAAATAACCTCTCTGAAGCACGTGCAAAACCCCCCCCAAAATCTACACTACTCAAATAAGAGACATCCTAAATACTCATCTAAACTAAGTGCCTCAAAATGGGATTTTCTGAGTCAGCAGGTTTGTTACACATTTATATCTGATAACTACAGCATTACTCCCTTACTTTTAAAAGCTGTGCAGAGTTCCTGTTTCTGAAACCAAATGAGACACAACCCTTTCCATTTTCTCTACCAGAAATATCAGCTAAATCATGAAATACTACTTTTCAGAGTTGTACCTGTGGAATCTGATTGAATCCTAAGCTTCATCTGAGCAAAAACATGCTGGCAAACTGCAATGAATATCTATGTGTGGTCAGCAGTAAAATAAATTTGGCAGGCAGTGAAAGAAATTCATACCAGTTCTGAAGAGCTGTCAGAAAAAATATGACCCATTTCATAATGACTAAAAAGCATTTCCCCCCAAACACCTCTCCCTGTAGATCATTGGGAAAAGCTGTGGCAAGCTGCAGTTCTGACTCACAGATAAAAGTGTGAGAACAGGTGCTGTAAAGACTGGTATTATCCTTCACAAGGGTGAATTAGTATTTGATGCTCTCTCTACACAGATCTCTAAGTGTTTTCAAAAAAGCTAGAGAGTAATTTACTGTTATTCTCCAGCGGATTGATAATGGGCCCAGGAATAGCTGAAATTCATTTATCTGGGTTAATATTCACATGACAGGAGAGAGAGAAACATAATTTAGAATGTGCTATTTTTTTTCCAGATGGCTAACTCCGCATTTGTTGGCAATGATGGAGAGATAATAATGCCAGAACAGAATAAATAGGAATTCAAAGAACTAAGAACCAGTATTTACAGACATCAGCAAGAAAGATAGATGGGTATAAAATATCCAACTCTTCTGTCTATTGTCACAAGCCATTTTAAGACAGATTTTCATTCCTACTTCTCATTGAGATGCATCTACAGACCAAGTGGCATCTTTTATTATAAAGCAAAATAATGTGTGTCTGGTTGCCATCTCTGGATTTGTATTCTGTCACTGTTTCACAGCTTGAGTGCCTGAGCCAATGGCAGAGGCAATGCACACACGTCAGCCTCCTCCAGAGGCTTTGTTTACTGCCATTTGTCTGTTTCCCCACTCCTTTCTCCCTGCTCCCTGGAAAGCTATTTGAGCTAAATCCTGCTCCCAGCCCTCCTTGTGTAACTCTGCAGTTGCCCACTGGAGGGACAATTAAAAATTCGTATGCACTTGTGGCAATCTGCCCACTTTGGCTGGTCCAAGGTTGGCTATGAAAAATGCTGCAACCCCCCAAAGGAACAAACGCTGAATCCTCATTAGACTCTAGAGGTTTTCATGGATTTCTTCCCTTGCAGATCAAAACCCACAAAACTCTACTGCCTTTAAGGTTTTGTTTTGTTTTGTTTTTTGGGGGTTTTTCCCCCCCTGAGTGTGTTGGAACCCTGGATGCTGAGAATTTTAACCTTTCTGTGCTGAAAGTCACAGACCCACAAGAGAACACTGCATTTGACCTGAGGCTGTGGAGAACACCTCCAAAATTGATTAATAACACTGGGATTATGGGTGTGTAGTTGGTTAGAAGTGTGCAATATCACAGGGTGGAAAACTTAGAGTTTGGGGTTTTAGAATATAGTAATTAATATGAAGCAAGATGGAGGTTTTAGGGAGGAGGCAGGTTGCTCTTCTTTACCTTCTTCTTCATGGCTTTGGGTGGTATTTTGTTATTGGACAGAAAAGTCTGCATTGCAGCTCTTTGGGATCAGTTGTTGGGGTAAAAGGGAAAATAATCTAGGTATCAGTTCTTAATTGGATAGTTTAGCCTTAAAAGACCTCATAACAAGAGATAGTTAGATATTTTGTGCCTTGCTAATGACAGACTGCAGAACTCACAGTGCTGAGGCTGTAACACTAATAAGCAGCAATAAACACCTGAGTCTGAATGTGAAGTATCATCTCAAGTGCCTTCAATCCTGACCCCAACAGAGGTAGAAAAATAAGCAGAGAATATACACCAGTGCTTTTCTGGTGCTGGGAGTACACCAGGAGGCTCCTTTGAAGACAGAGGGCTCAGTCAAAGAGCAGTTTAAGAACATGTAGAGCTTTTTCACTGACACAGGACACTGCACTTGTCCGAACACATGGCATTTTAATCACTGATTATGCCAGCAATGTTCAAGGTCATATCAGGCCTTGTTCAAGTCTTACAGCAGCTTTTCCTCTGCCACAACACCATTATTGGGATCCCTTGTAAATGCCTAAAATGGGAGACACAGTTTTCAGCTTATCACAGCTCAGGCACTGAGGTCACTGTGTAAGGCAACAAACTGGGGCTTGAGGCACTTCATTTTCCAGTCAGGAAGTTCTCTGCCTTGGTAGCAAACTTCCCTGGGACTTCAGCTGCATCATGCTGGTATCCTCCCAATGTCTTCCCCTGATCTGGGACATCAAGTTACACCTGGAGATAAAAACCCATCCAAAATCCACCATCTCTGCCACATCTAGCACAGAATCTGGATTTAATGCTAAATCTAAAGAGCATGCAGAGTCTTTCCAACTTACTGGCATCATGTTGTGGCAATATTTTGAACATAGTGAGAATCTTCTGAGTTTTGTGTGCATATAAATTATTTCCTGCTTCCTGACTCACAGCATGAGGAAATTTAATTATATTACTTGAACACGTAATTTAGCTTTTAAAGCCCCAGCACTGAGGTGTGAGCTCACAGCTTCTGCCAGGGAACAAAACCACTCATGGGTCAGGCAAGTTCCTCTCCCGAGTGGCACCACATCAGCACAGCCTGGAATTTCATGGAGAGCCTGGACACTGCTGACAGCTTGCCAGACACAGAGGCTTGGGCAGATGGCTCTGAGATGGAGCAGGAGTCAGGGTCACAGTATTGCTTGGGGTGCATTTAAATTGAATTGTCTATTGGCTTCCTGACAAAGGGTGGTTTTCTCCTTGGATTACTCAAGCACAAAGAAATATACTCTGTAGGGACCTAGAGGAGAGGAAATCTGTGAGCTAGGATTGCATTAGGAGAAATTGCTGCCTCAAGAGTGTGTCCTCAAGACACTGTCTCAGGAAAGTAATTTAAGGGCTGTAGAAAGCTCTCTCTGTGTAAACTATCTGCTTATTTGGGCTACTACCAACCCACTGTTCTGCACAGGTAATTCTGTAGTGGATGAAATGTACCACACTGTTAATTAATAGAAATTAATTAACTTTGCACATAGTTTATAACAGCAGCATGTGCAGGAATATAGATTTTTTCAAATGTAAGTTTTCAGGAGAAAGGTTATCTTGTGCCCATCACTGTGTCAAATTTTCAGGAAATTGCTGTTATAGTTCCCAATCTACGTAATTTTATGTAATTGTTATCAAAATGAGACTCAGTATTAGGTACACATTTTACCTCAACAGTGAAGAATGCACATAGCTATAAACTGTGTGCCTGGTTTTCTGTTTCAGGTTGGGTTGGCTTTTTCTCCCTGGCTTCTGTGACATAAACACTTTTAAAAAATAGGTAAAATTGTAAAAAAAAACCCCAAACATCTACTGCCCTGATAGAAACCCGAAAAAACAAACAAAAAACCACAAACAAAACCCCCAACAAAACAACATAGTTGAAAACAGCTATCAGTTACTAACAGTAACTGATAATTAGTAGCATTTCAGCCATTTTGGCTTTGAAAGTAATTTTGAGCACAGAAGTCTGCTAACATTCATGCAGATGTCTCAAAAGATAGCAAATAATTGAAAATTGTTCTAAGTAAGTGAAGACAATGAGATTTATTAAAAGGACACGGGGTACAATATTAATGGTAACTCTGATAATCTCTGCCATATTCAGTGCCTTAGTGGTATTAAATGCTCTTAGCTTTTTCCTGTTCACAAAGGCCCCACTTCACAAATAATATGTATTTATTTATGTCTTTTCATGTTTGGCAGCAGGATTTTCAGGATTTTCCCCATGCTACCAAGTATAATACCCTTTGGTAGAATTAAATTCCCTTCCTGGAGCAGATTTCCAGCAGAACATCAAATATAAACTAACAGCAGTGCAGGAAAGCCTCTCCAGGCAGGCAAAAGAACATTGCAGCAGCTTGGCCATGTGATCCTCCTCGTTTCTGTAACTGAGCACATTCATCATCCTGACAGCCACGCTTGAGAGGAGATCTATGGTTTCTCTCTCAGCCACATATCTCTGGAGCATGGGGAATCAGAATGGTTTGGGTTGCAGGGGACTTTCTAAGGTCACCTACTTGGATCCTCCTGTTAGATCAGGTTGCTCAGAGACTTGTCCAGCCTGACCTTGAACGTTTCCAGGGATGGGGCATTTACCACCTCTCTGGGAAACCTGTTCCACTGTTTCACCACCCTCATAGTAAAAATTTTTTCCTTATATCTTCCTTATATCTTAGTCTGAATCCATCCTCTTTTAGTTTAAAACCATTTATAGCTAAATTTGTCCTATAGCAACAGGCTCTGTTAAAAGGTCTGTGTATATGACAGCACACATTTCTCTTCTGCTTTCTAGGCTATTACTGACATATGGAATTCATGTGCACCTTTAGCCTGGTGGCTGCTCCAGTAAAAAAACATCTCCCATTGACTTTATTCAGGGTATTTCTACAGATGAAGATTTCATAGAAAGCAAGGAAGGGACCAAATGTCCCTATGTGCACAGTGAGTATACCAAAATACAGAACTGGAGATGAAAGTTTCACATAATCCCAGAGGGAGAGCTTAAGCCATGTTTTCATTAGAAACCCAGAAAAGAATTCATGGGCATGCTCAACTGATACAAAAAACAGTTCAGGGGAGGCTGGCTGTGCTGTGATCAGGGTCTTAATTTCCCTTGAAAATGTGCTTTTCTTGAAACTGAACTTTGTAAAATTGTACTCATTTGGCAAAACACTGCCTGAGAGTGAAAGAATTTTTACAATAATGCAACATGCCACTTTTCATAAGAGCTTAGTTTTAGGTGTTTTATTTAGCAATTTCATACAGTATAAAGGAATACAGAGTGTTTAAATCGATTTGGTTTCAAGGTCATTTTTCTCTTTAGCATGAAACTTAATTTGGAAATCTGAAAAACCCCAGACAATCAGACTTTGCATTCTCTACCTCGCTCCTCCTCAGATGATTTGTGTTATATTTTTCTAGGCTGCTTGCTTTCTTTACATTGATTGGTGAAAATGAGAATTTATAGAAATTGCTCATGTCATGGTTGATAGAAATCACCGTGTATGGGGTGCTTAAAAGCCTTTGAAAAAAATCTGACTCCAAGTCTCTATGGTATAATGTAGAGATGCATGTAGATAAGATTAATGAACACAAGTTGGGCAGAGAGAAAAACATAATTAGGCTGTTTCTGATGTTTATCAGGGAGGAAGGAGCCATGAATGAAAAGCAAGCATTTAATCAGGGAGGAGAGACGTGCTCATGGCTGTAGCTCGCTGTGAGCAGACCTTGCCCTGCTCCTTTAGGAAGCTGTTTGTCCTTTAGGAGCCAGGGTGGAGCAGTGGGAAGGCACAGGGACAGGAGGCACTTGTGGAGCACACCTCAGCTCCCTGGCTGCTGTGCCAGCACTCTGCAGCAGGGCTGGCACAGGGCAAGAAATGGAAACAGAGGGTTTGATGTGCCTGACAGTCCCATGAATGCCCCCCTCTCCCACAGAGCTTGGGAAGAGGACACAGGAGCTGAAGCACCATCATGAACAGTTGTCCTTTTTTGATTGCCGATGGCAACACTGGCAGTCAGCAGAAGCAGAATGTTGGGAATGCTGGTGTCCCCACTTGGCACCACACTGTGCTGTTGTCACAGCCCCTGGCCAGGTAATCATTGGCTTTGACTCCATGATGCACAGGAGGCGGATCAATCTCTCTATTCACTAAGAAACCCCTTGCCCTCACAGTCACAATGCAGGTGCACCCAATTGGTCCTCCAGTCCAAACACCATCACCACTGGCCAATCAAGAACCCACCCTTTGGTAAATAAATCTCCATAACACATTCCACATGTTCACAACAACAGCTGCAGCAAATTAAGATAATGATTGCTTATCATTCTTTTCTCTGATTTTCTCACAGCCTTCCCCAGGACAATGCCTGGGAAAGTTGTGCTTCTCTCTGTGGCCAGAGAGCTGCTGCTGCCACACTGTGCCACCCAGACTTTGTGTCATGATTTTTAGGGAATTCTTTTTTTCAAAAAAAATGTAGGAAGAAGGGAAAAAAACCCATAAAAGTTTTCTTCCATTCTGAAAACATCCATCCATCTTGTCAGCCTGGGGCAGTCTGTAACACCCCAAGAAGAGAATGGCAGATTCAGGGTCTTGAAAGGACTCAGTGCAGAGCAGAAGAGTGCACTGCAGACTAAATCAGTGCAAGGATGGTTCAGTTAAGTCTCTGACCCAGTGCACAGAAGCCAAGCTTCACAGCTTTTTTAGTATGACAGTAACTGAGCATGGGCAGTTTTCCCAGAGGGGTTGTGGAGTCTCCACCACTGGAGATTCTCAAAAGCCATCTGCATGTGATCCCAGGCTGCCTGCTTAGCAGGAAGGATTGGATCAGATGACCTCCATGTGTCCCTTCTAGCCTCAGCCACTCTGTGATTTGTTGCTCAATGAGATTATTACTGTATTGTTGTGTCCACTTGCTGTTTCTCTGTAGATAGCACAGCAGAAGCTCCTGCTTCCAGCCTCTGGGCTGTCTGCTTTATCTGAAGCTGCTCCTAAGGCACAGAGAACCTCTGGCTGAGTAAGGTTGTCAAGAAACCATGACCTCAAAGGCAGCTTATGGCTAATATCATAATACTGCACTTGATCTAACAGCCTCCTCACTCAGGGGGAAGGAGATAGCATTTTCAATGTGTTTTCACTGAGTATCTATACAGGGTGGCCCAGAGATGGAAGCAGGGCTTGGCTGCTTATTTCCATCACCATAAGCTGGAAACAAAATTAGCCTGAGGTGGCTCACACAGATATGAAATTGTTATTCACCCTTCAGTATGAGGCATCTGATTTAACTACAAAATAATTACAAGCAGTAAATTCAAGCAATTTTACATCCTTTAGTTCCAGTTCTAGGTTTATGCCACCTTAATAACAGCTGTAATGAGTTTTGCCTTCTTGGTCACACTCAATTTGATAGATGGATGGAAAAAAAGTCTGAGCCCTGGAAATGCACATTCACACCACACAACCACTGTGCATGGGAGCACATCCTGGTGGTGCCAAATGCAGGTGTGTGTTGACTCACAGCATTTGGGCAGTTCCAGTGCTGCTAACAGATGCCTCATCTTAGCAAGTGAGCAGAGGGTGCACCAAGCATAACTCTGGCAGTGTTTCATAACCAAGATTCCCCTGAGATGTGATGAAGTGCTGGGCAGTTTAGGCCATCTCACACTGGTAGGTGGAGGTGGACATTGAGGTTGAAAACCAGCCCATTCCCCCAAGTCCTTTCCCTTTGCCCATTTTCATGAACTGCAAACTTCCATTTAAATGTTTAACTCTTCATCCCCTCAGATGTACCTAGAACAGCTTCAGGAGCTGCCACAGCAAATGCAGCCTTAAACACACAGGCAATAAACATCTGGAAAATGTGTGCAAGCATCACTGCACAGCTCTAGATTCACAACAAATCACAGAGTCCCCTCACAGAGACCTGCAAGGCTGAGCCTCATCTGGACAGGGCAGGGGCAAGTGCATCCTTTCCAGGAAAGTACATTAGACCAGTAGTGAGGAGGGCAGCAGGAAGATGGATACACTGCACTCTCCCAGCTTTCTGTGGGGTTAGGCACTGAGAGAGGGATGGCAAAAAGATGGCCCTGTTCAGATAATGCACTTTCAAAAGGCTGTACCAAATACTTACACTTCTTTTTTTATTCTTCCTAGATACAGCTTGTTTCTTTGAAGACAACATGGCTCAATTCAGTCCAGGTGTATTTACAGTGGCTTCTCTTGCTACCTCCTTATAACCAGGCTAAAATTGTGCTTTTGTTCCACATTTTCTTTTTCCTAACCAGCCACAGCAGCATTGTCCTGGCTTTTAACACTTGTAGCAAACCAGCAATTGCTGACTGAAGTGCTTTTGTTGTCCATTTGCAAGGCATGACCTTCCTTTTCTCTCGGCACAAGTCTCCAGATGGAAATGGAATCTTTCACAGTTGAGTGGCTTTTAATACACAAGCAAAGGCCGAGTGAAAAAACTTAGCACTGCTATTAAAGCTGCTCTCTGTAAACAATTACTTGCCTTAATAGGGATTAATATGAGAAATAAGCATTGAAAGAGAGTGAAATCACTGCAAAGCCTTTCTTGCAGCTGTAATTTCTTCCTGCAAATAGATCTGTGAAGCCACTGACTGAATCAGGCACTCTCCATCAACAGAGTGAGTGCAGAAACAAACTACTCTGGTATCCATGGGAAGAAAACCTGTTTGTTTGTTTGTTTGTTGTTAATTATGAACACTGCAAATACATGCAGACATACAGAAAGCATATGCTGCAAGGAGTTTGTTGGCTTTTTAGCAGTAGAAAGTTTACATAAGACTTCAACTAAAGGACAAACGAGTGTGTGCAGAACACTAGAACAAATAAGAACAAGCTAGGTAGTAACTTTTATTTGGTGAATTTTAATGCACAGTCAGTTCATTAGGAGCCACAGCAATAGAGAACCAACTACTCAGAGATGACCTAGCATAATCAGCTAGATTAAATGCAACCTTTTGAACCATTAATAAGATTAGATGTCAGTGAGCTAATCAATGCAATATTGTGATTACATGGAGTTAAAATAGATTTTTAGAATAGAAATCAGGCCAATCATTTACATGGAATTAATAGCCCAACTTTCCTTGTTTTTACATTTCTTAAAATTCAAGCTCAGTGCTAATAGCTTTACAAAACCCTTTTTTGTTATGTTCTGTCTATTTGCCATTCACTGGAAACATCTTGTTCAGCTAGGTGAAGTGATTAGTGAAAATCTCATGCTTTGTTGTAATGCGTGGAAAAGGGACAACATCTGGGGAGATGCTTGTCTCATTTTGCTAAGGGACACCAGTCACACAAAGATGCTAATAACTGAGCAGCACAGACAAAGGCTTCTTCAAATGCTGAGTGTGGACCGGGCAATCTAACTCCATGTTCTGGTGACAGTGCTGGCCTGCTCTGTTCCAGAGTCACCTTTATCTTACCTGTCTCCAGACAGAGGCTATCCACACTCCTCAGCTTCTCCATGGAGCTCAAGAAGTAGCTCTGAGCTTAGAGATGGCTCTGGAATCAGCCAGCACATCCTACTGAGCTGTGTGGCTTCCCTGAAGGACATGCATGTGGCCAATTGGGGTGCTGCCACCACAGAAGCCACACGTGCCACCTTCTATGGGAGCATCTCAGTGTGCTGAGCACCTGGAATCCACAAACACAGTCCCTGTCATGCAGCACCAATGCTTAGCAATAATTATTAGGTTATGGATAGCAGCTCATTGGGACAATCATAAAGGCCCACACACATCATCCCCAAACCTGCCCCTTTTTACCTCCTCAGCCAGGCTGCTTCCTGACTGCCCATTGCCCTGTGCCCTTTGAGCGGTTTACCTGCCTTTTTTTGTTGTTGTTTTTGTGGGTTTTTTTATTGTTGGGTTTTTTCTTTTTCGTTTTTTTTCCTTTTTTTTTGTTAAATCTTGTCTCCCTCAATTTAAGTAGTAATATTTTTTTTGGTGGTAGAAATCAAATACTGTGCTCTTGTCACTGTCATATTTTCTGAAAAATCCCTTTGCCAGGATTTCTTCCCCTGGGAAGATGGGACGCCTCAGAGAAAAAAAAACAATATTGTCTCATTTGCTTCTCCCTGTTTTGCTGCTTTGGAATGTGGCTGGAGAATGTTTACCAACAGGTGCATGTTTGATTGGTTTCATGTGAGTTGTTTTTATTTAATGACCAATCACCATCAGCTGTGTTGGACTCTGAGGAGTCAGTCACAAGTTTTTCATTCCCATTCTTTGTAGCTTTCTGATGTATCCTTCCTCTACTCTTTAGTATAGTTCTAGTATAGCATTCTTTTATATAATATAATAATAAATTAGCCTCCTAAGTACATGGAGTCAGATTCCCTCATCTCTCACCTCGTCCTGAGGACCCCTGCAAATACCACATGCTCCAAGTGTAAGTTAGATGAAAACTGTTCCACTTTCTCATCTCTTAAAAAAAACATGTATCATGCTTCAATCTGCTATATACCACTGCTCAAGGCTTTTTCTCTGTCAGATTTCAGAATTCTGCACATTCTGAGGTCAGATGACAGGATGCAATGTTTATGCCATTTGTTTTTTAACACTGCTCCTTAAAAAAAGCTATTAATTGCTTTTTGATGGTCATGGTATTTATGGCATTTTGATTCAGTGGTCATTTAAAATAAAAGATTAAATCTTTGACACCTTGAGCCAGAGCTCTGGGATGGAGAATATCCTATTTCCCTCTTTTTTAACCTGTAGAATCTTTTTTTACCCAGTTCAATGCTCAACTATTAGGTCAGAGAAGCCTCTGCTGCAATCTTTATTGAAAACTGATGCCAAATGTACTAAATTTAATCCATCTCTTTATACTGTCCCCTTTCTTTTTTTCCCCTCTGAGACTCTTCCAATTTCCTTTGCATGGTTAATATCTGCCTCAGCAGCAGCAGCAACTTTTACTTTATCATTATTCTATAATCTCCTAATATCCTTTTTAATATCCCCCTAGTGCAAGCTTTATTATCCTTTTTCACTAAAATAAATAGCAATCAGACTATTATTATTAAATTTTATAAAGATCATACATTTATAAATTCTGTAAAGAGAATAAGCAGACAGATGCAATTGAAATAAAAGGTAAATGCCAGGTTAGTGTGACATTCTTGCTGTCATCAGCCTGGTTTTCTCCAAATGACCAATTTCCTTCAACCAAGAGTTCAGGTCAGGAATCCTGTCCCCATACAGGGATGGCCAAGGATTTTGTATTGTTCCTCAAAGCAGAAAGGTTGGAATGGCTTTCTTTGCCCTCCTCGACATGCACTTAAGTATAGGTCAAAGAAAAGCAGTTACTAGGTTTTGTGGTAAATCACAGAAGCTCAATATGCACTGTGAGCAAAATTCACACTTTTCCATCTAGAGCAGCTTCATGGTGGAATAAAACACTGTCTGCAAGAGGCATATTCAGATAATTTTGTTGTTCTCTTGTGAACTCTTTGTAATAACTGCAGAGGAAAATAGCACATTTACAGAAAATAATGGTATTACATTGATGCTGTCAAAAGAGCTACAAAAGATCTGACAAAGGTTGAATAAGCCATTGAAATGCAATTTTTCTTTTATGTTACCTGTTCAAAATGCAGATTTCACCTGGTTAGTTTTACATTTGTGACACACTTTCTGCCTGGAAATGTAATTTGCTTAGGAGGTAGTTAACTTCTTTGTAAAAACCAGAAATTTACACAGAAGTCTCTGAGTGAAATGGATCTATTTACATGATCTATTTACTTCCAAATATGGACTTATTTTTTATTTTGCATTTGTGCAAGCATTTTAGGTAGTTCTCATGTCTGTTCAAAACTGATTTAAAGACTCCTCTTATTTTTTTTAATGTATTTTTCCCCAGACATTTATTTTAAGGTAGAAGGACCTCTATAACCTTATTGCTTAATCAAATCACATTAAAAAAAAAAAAAAGAAAAGAAAGAAAATGCCTAAGTTTTCCTGCATTTTCTTCTGGTTTTCAAGCAATGAAAAAAACCCCCAATAACTCATTCCTGTTGATCCAAGTACAATGCATGATGAGAAGGCACAGCTTGAGTACAGGACCATATCAGTAATTTTGGAAGCACAATAGGCAGAAAACCAAGGAGGGTCTGAGTCCATACCCCAGTCTGTCTGCTCTTAACTTGAGCCATGCAGAGTTTTGCCACTTATCATTGTCAGACCTGGCAGCCCAAATGCACTTACACCAAATTACAGCTTCAAAAAACCTTGAGGGACCTGCTGTGGAGTAGTCTGGCCATGGTACAAACACAGAAAGGGCAACAAGCACTGGTGCTAAATCAGCTTGCTATTTTGTTTCCTGCTTCTGAACAATGGAAAGCAATCAAGAAAGCACTTCTGGTTTTCTATGGATGAAAAATGAATCCAGTATCACATCAGAAAAGACACCATCAGCTCCAGCAGTATCACAAGTTTGTCATCAGCACATCTGGCTGGCAGGTGAGTACAGGAATGATGGTGAAGCAGAGGACAATAGTGTTCTACAAAGAAATAGCAACTATTTCTAGTTATACCCATATCTTTTTGTTTCACTGCAGTCTTTTGAGCAAGTATTTGGAAATTTGCTTTTCTCAAAATGGCGCAGAAGAAGCAGATGACTCCTTCAAAGATGACTAAGAACTGTTCTTCACAATTTTCCATCTACCAATTTTATGAAGAATAATTTATATGTCAACAAATTTCTTTGTTTTTTTTTTTTTTTTAACAGGTCACAAAGAAATCAGGTTAGAAGGTCTAGCCAAATTTATCAGCTGCAAATTGCCTCATACCATTCTGTCCAGACATTTTTGCTTTCTTTTCTCTTCTGTTCTTACTTCCCTTCCACTTCTCTCTCACTGCATAGAAATTTTCTTTCTCAGTGTTTTTGCTGTATTTTTGCTTGAAATTTTACATGCCTGCAAGCAGCCTATGAGCAAAAAAAATTGAAAGAGCATAGCTTATGTAGCTAGCAAAATGAAACCTAGAAGAGGGTAGGATTTCTCCTCAGGAAGATTGCAGAATTGTAGCTGCTACAAATGGAGAATGCTGTTTAAACTACTGGACTGTACTGGCAGCAAATCAATCAGGCGCCAACGAGTTATAAATTAATTTCACTTGGATGTTTTGAGGGTTCAGTTCCAAGTCTGAGCTTCCAGAATTGTCTTCCAACAGAACATGAGGATAATTCACCAGAGTGGTATTAAAACAGTGTTTATTACTGCTATAGTAAAAGGTTCATCCTGGAGAGTTGTAACACCGAATGACTGGAAATCCTCTCCAGATCTATTAGCTGACATTACCAGCTGCCCAGCTCCTTTTCCTGTGCTGAAATTTCCTATGATTCTACATGAAAATTCATGTACTCAAACAGAAAAGACAAATAAAAGCCTCCACACCCTGTGCAGCCTAGAACTGGCCACAAGCACCAGCCACCTCAGTCACAAAGTGGAACTGCTGGTAACTCTCCAGTGTAGCAGCACTTTGTTCTCCCTAGGTCTGCTTTTCAATAAATAAAATGCATGAATTACACTAAAATGGCACAAACAGTAACACAGGTTTTGTAATGCTGCTGTTGTTACCTCACAAATTCCTCTCTCTTTTTGTGAGGCTCAGAACATCTGTGAGTCAGTCACTTACAGAAGGTAATTAGCTCTTGATTAACACTTACACCTGATTTTATATAATTTCACATTTTCTAGTTTTCCCAGCTTAGCCTGCTCTGGTTCTTTCTGTACTGAATGAACAGCTTTGTCTTACCCTGTGCTCCTCCCAAGGGAAGCATTCTGGTGCTGCTCTCCAGCCTGGTTCTCAGACACTGTTCTGTGCCAGGGTGACTCTTGCAGGGCTGTATTTCTCCATGTACACAAACAAACAAAAGCAATTTTTCTAAAATATTTCCAATGATCTTCAAACTAAGGCAAGAACACCCCAAAACTATCAAGTAGGGGCTTGACTGAACATGCACGAGGCAGCTGGTGTGGTACTTAATGGTGACTAACCCAGCATGAAGCAGGTATGAGTTCAGAGCTACGCCTGAACTCATCTGATGGATGTTTCTTTCTTGTTCCACATCCACCAGCCCAGCACTCTTCTGGCTTCTTACATGTCACACCTGTGTGTGAAGTAAAAAGCTCTTGGAAAGTCCCCATCTTTGAAAATACACCCTCCCTCAGAAGAAAGAGAGTGATTTTCTCTCTTCAGCATCAACCACTTTATCTGGCAGCAGCAGAATATTTATTTCATTTTTCATCAAAGTTCTATTACCTTTGGAAATCTGTAAAGCTCCTGAACAGGTTGTTTGGAAGACAACTGAAGGTCATATATTTTGGTTGGTGGCTGGAACATGCTGGAAGAATCAAGTGTCAAATCAGGCTCTGAAAAATGAACTTAGTTTGAATTTTTGCTTTTTACTGAGAACATATATTTGGGGAGATGCCCCGAGGCCAAATCACACCTTATCTTCAGATTTGCATGCTTTTATGTATTCAGACAATTAAACTATAAACTCTCAAGGTAACAGGAAAATCATCACTATTGGACTAGAATATTAAATATCAATTTTGGTTAGCTGGTAGCTGAGGATACAGCTGAAGCTGTTTTATGTGGGTACACTTACTTCTGCCCATTGTCTCACTGCATCTGTGTGTGCTTTATTTTCCCTTGGCCACGATGCCCACCAACTTGCACAGGAGTTGTCACTGTTATTAATAGGTGGGTGATGAAAAATTGTGTAACTCTGTCACTTTACCCTTCACAAATGGAGCTAATAAATGCTGACTTCCTAAGTCCTGTCCCTATTCACTGGCTGAAGGTAAACAGCCTTTTCCTTTAACACTTTTTGTCAAAGCCTTTCTGACATGCTTCACGCACAAAGTATTTTGCTGCCTTTCTTGAAACAAGAAAATCTTTGCTGCAAAGTTAGAATGACCTTGATTTTTTTTTCCCTGCTAAGATTACACTCCTTGCAGATACTGCTTCCCTTTGAATGGTTTGCTCTGACTTCTGAAGCAATTTTACAAGGTCTTCTTTATCGCTTCATCCCAGACTAATTCATTATAAATGTCTACAGCCTGTCTGGGACCTTGTCAGTGCTCGCACTGCAGTGCCTGTCCCAGGTGCTGCCACTGCAGCTTGCTGTGTGTCAGGCAGCTGTTTCACACCCTCCACACCCCTGGCAATCTCTCTGCAGTGATCTGCTGAATATTGCTGACCCCCAGATTAGACTGGCTCCAGTTAATGCCAGCCATTTTTTGCTTGGCTCGTTGCTGATACTTATTACAAGGTAACAAGGATTACCATCAGCAGAAATCTTTGCTCTGGTCCCAATGTCATACAGTAAAACCTTCCTAGCTCTATGTTTTTCCTTCCATACTGGAAATCTCTCAGGTTGGACAGATGAGGTGATGAGCACCCTTTAAAAGTGACACTTCAAAGAGCTGTCTGTAAACATGTACTTCTATAGTCTAGCAAGAAAAATTGCCTGCTTATCTAAAGGAAGATATAAGCTTTTATCCCATCAGTACATGTGACTTTTCTTTTTTTTGTGGTGGATAGACATCAACCCATTCATATTTACAGTACCTCTGTGTTAACGACACAGTTAATGTTACAGCTTTCCTGCAAATATTTCACAAAGTCCTTGACATCAGAGCAGACCAATGTCTATGTGTCACCTCCTTCTCTTCAATGAAGAAATGTCCATGTAACCCTGTCCTAAACATAACAGCAAGAGAAACGAGTCAAGATTTCATGGCCTTAAGAGGCAGCTGCCAAAAGCAAATGATGGTGTGTACAAACCTGCTCCCATTTCAGTGGCACTGGCAGGCAAAGCCAAACCTCCCAAGGATCCTGCTTCTCTGTGCGCTAACAAAGACTTTAACACAACCCACAATGATGGCATGTCACCCAGTCCAATTGTTTTACTCAAGGTTACCCCCCAATGTAAGGATCTAGACAGGGGAAACAGCAAATTTCAGATTCCTTAACAGCACTGACAGCCCGAGTTGTGTTTTCCAAAGGAGAGGGAATCAAGCTGGGCAGTGCAGTGACTCAAAACCATTTTCAGATGAGTAGCCTTTGGCTGTACTTCAGATGACACATGCAGGTTACTGAAGCAAGCACAGCCACCAAAAGAGGCAATCCTGCCCTTCTCCCCAGTTGTTTGTTTCCACATTGCTTCCTTGTGCTAACACAAGCTTTTCTGTGAATATTCTGCAGTACTGAGAAGACTGAAAAAGAAATCTTTTCATTTGGTTTTGGCAAGGCTATTTTGCAGCTCCCAGAGTCTCACCTATCACCTGACTGCACAAAGATTTGTGCTAGACCAAAGATGAGGCAGGTTTGAGGCCACAGAAACTACAGCCTTCCTAGCTGGAGTAATCTGCACAGACTTTCAAAAGCCAGATAATCCACCAGCTGTCGTGTGTCAGCAATGCTGTTTCTCCAGGTGAGGGTTGCAGGCCCTGTTCCAAGACCTGTGCCCCACCATAACAAAGCCATGGAATACCGTACCTTTGGTCTTTGTACCTTTGGTCTTTCCAGAAGAAAACTACCATGAGTAAGTGATGTGCCAACAGCAAAACAGCCAGAGTCATGGGTCTGTGAACAGCTCAAATGACAGTTTCTTTACACATTAAAATGAGATTTTCTAAGATGTGTGTATTTTCACAGAGTAGTCCTAATTGTTTTTTATGCAGGTTGGTGTTTCTGTTCTTGAAACTTTACCTGGTAGGAGGCCCTTTTAGGAGAAAACAGAAAAAAAAGAAAAATAAAAGGAATTTTTTAGTCTCATTGCTGAACAGCTATTTCATTCTTATGTCTTTTTCCATTCCTTGGTGTTCCAGCACTAAGAGAGCAAAACCCAATTACACCTGAAGTAAAGCTGTGAAATGAAAGCAACTGAGAAAGCAAAATAGAGAACAGCAAGTGGTGCAGGAGAGCACATCTGGCTCTGCCCAGGGAACACAAGTACCCTGCCTCTTTGTTAGGCTCATGATGACTGGGCAATTGAGCAGCCAAAACTAGCTGAAAATGACAGACTGTAAGTGCTGTTAAGAGCAGAAAGTGCCCTTCTGTGTGCAATCACTTCATCTCCTCCTGGAGGGGGTGGGATGTCTGTGTGCATGGGTGCTTCAGCCACAGCTCCAGTGAAACCAAGGAGTGGAAAGGACACTGGTTACAGGGACACCCAAACAGGTCCTTCAGACTGGATGATGCCTAAAATCCCTGGATTTTAGGGACCTGAATTGCATTCTGTCTTACTGCAAATACAAGATGGTACCCAACAGAACAACGTGCCTAATGAATTTAACTGCAGCTACTTGTATCCTTACAAGCTTAACCTGAAATAAGGGGAGGCAATATTGTTTTGTTGAGCCTAGTGCTCACCTGTTTAAATAATCTAACTTGCTGAATGAACACCATGCAGGAGTTCTTGGGTTTTCGTTTTTTTTTTTTTTTCTACATTTCTTTGAAACTTTGTTTAAAATATTTTTTCCCCTCAACTACTAAATCTCTCTAATGTTTGGAGACAGATCTTGAGAAAAGTGCCCTAGTGCAAGACAAGCTAAGATGTGCTGGCGACCTTCAGCCAGCTCCCTGGAGCCTCCCTGAGTGTGTGATCATCCATTCATTTAGCAGATTCACTCTTCATCATGGACAGGGTTCATCCCACTCACCTTTAATCATGAAGGTATCTTACAGAAGCCATTTCTCTTGTCTTATTCTGTATGAAGGGAAAAAAGTAGTCTCCAATTAGTAATAGAAACCAGAACTGTAAACAGAAACAGAGGAGAGTGTAGTTGCAAACACTTAAAGCTTTTTTAATTCAGCAGAGGTTGTTTTGTAGTTATTCATCTTTGAAATTTAACACTCTGATTACTTTAAGACTTGCAATTTATTGAATGAAAAATAATTTGGTTTTTTTTGTTACTTTTATATATTGAGTTCATTAACTGCCATTGAAATAATGCAGGACTGTTGTCATCTTATTGCAAAGCTCCCACACCTTCTCAGTGATTTCTCACGTGCAACTCCTCACAGCACTGACTCCTTCTTCTTCACAAAGCAACCAACAAGTTCCAACTCCCTTCACAGCACAACCAACAAACTCCAGCTCTCCAACCCTCCCCTCACCCAGCTCACCCACTCTTTTGTAGCACTCGTCCTCTTACTGGACACAGCTGTGACCTGTTAAGGGCAGGCCTGTTCCTAATCTTTGGTGATTAGTACAGCTGCAACTCCTTGGGTGTGAGACTGCCTTCTGCACTGCCTTTATTTTCTTACATTCTATCCCTCCACACAGGACTTACAGATTAAGAAGGACATATACAAATTACAGTACTATGCAGATTACCTGAAAAGCCATGGCTCTTTCCTCACTGCTCCCTCTATGATTATTTTCATGTATTAACCAGACTTTTGACCACCAATATTACTTGTTTGTGCCTCTAGGCAATGAACAGATGCACCTCTCTTTCAAGCAATAATATTCTTTACAGGTGATGGTTTCTTAGTTCATTTGAGTCTAGAATCAATCTCTTCCAAGAGCATCTTTCTTTTGTTTAGCTCTGCACAATACAACTTCTTCTGTTCTTCTGTTGCAGCCTTGTGCTTTTACAACTAGTCCAAATGGGTTTCCTTTGTTCTGATTTCCCAAAGGGTGTATGAAACATTATTGACCATTATTCTAAGCTTGTTCTGCAGTGGGCACTCAGTGTTGTACTGGCAGGTGTACAGGACCTACAGCCAGGTTAAAAGAGAGAAGATTTGCTAATGTTGCACGTCCAGGAAATCTTTCCAGCTAAACATCTGCAGTCATAGCTAACTTTACCCTACATGAAGTTTTCTCAGGTTCAGACCAAATTTTTTTAAATTATTGTTTACTTAATACAATAAATATTAAGATAAAAATAAACATTAAAAAATTACAATATTTTAAAAACATGTTGCTACTGTTTAATAAGACTTATCATGCTGATTTCCTAATTAGTGTGCTCAAATTGAAGTGCAATCAACACCAGGAGCTTTCATACTGCCCTTTATGTAGATAAAATCAATTATCAGTGTATAAATATATCTTATGCCTACAGTTGGTCTTCTAACAGGTAGTAACTTTACCCTAAAAAAGAGTTTTTCCTTCATTCTCAAAGATTAGATACTTTGGCAAAAATAACCATTCAGCTACTGTATTTCAGGTCTGAGGTCTTTTCTATTTATCCACAATCTCAGGAGTGTTTGCTGGTTCTAGGGATTCCTTTAGACATCCCAAAGCTTAAATGATTTCTTTATTTTATTATACTAAAATAATGGGCTGTTTTTTAATTGTTTGCTTGTCTTTTTCTGAACAAAGAAAAAATATCCTGAGTCTTTTTGGTAGTCAGAATGAGCCACCTACCCTTGTCAGACTGAGCGCCTTGCAGTCAGATTGTCTCAATTCACTTGGGCTCTGTCTGTCTCTGCTGGCACAGAGTAAGATCATCTGTAAAATCATCTGTAAGGCATGAGCAGAATGACATAATTTTTCTTAATTTCACTTAATTTCTTACGTCATTTATGCCTTTTTATACAAAGGAAAAGATCCTGTAGGTGAAAATAAGGCATTTGTTCCAACATTAAGCAATACTTCACCAAGTGCTTAAATGTATATATAAATGTTTGTGTTTCTCACATCACCAGCTCCACTTTTCCCCTACATTATAAGGGAAAAACTAGCTTTGGTGACACAGAATGAATGTGGAGAAGACAATCTTCAAAGCTGAAAGGGGGCAAAGATCCTTAAACTGAGAGGACAGGACAGCAACAACAGCACCCGTTTTGAGTCCAAAACCATCACCCCCCTTGACCACAGGTAATACCTGTTATACCCTTGGAAAGTTATCCGGGCATTTTAGCGGCATTTCCCGGCTGACGGGCTGGCAGAGGGGGCACGGTGGAGGGGAAGCTGCCCTGGCACCTTCCAGAGGTGTAATAGAAGGCTCCAAGGGCTCCTCTCCCCGGCAGGCACCAGGTGGCGATGCACGGCCAGCCAAACCCAGCGCTCCCGCAGCATCCCCCGGGAGATGCTCCCGGCCCGGAGAGCATCCCTGGGGCCAGCAGCGCCCTCCCCGAACACCTCGGATGGTTCGAGGGGACAATGTCGGGTAGCTCCAAACCTAGCTCTCCCTCTCCCCACTGCTCAGCAGGTGAATCTCTACTCACCCCTGTGACAGCTGGCAGATCCTGCTCAGAAAGGCACAAGGTTTACTCCTGACATTTGTCTCTCACTTTGTTTTCCCATCTCTAAAATATAACCAGACAAAATCGTGACTAAATACAGCAATTTTTCCTGCACACACCCTGTCTGAATATTTGCATTAAGTATGTACAGCTTCCTCCTGAGGGGAAGAGGAGGGGCAGGCACTGATCTCTTCTCTCTGGCCACCAGTGACAGGACACAAGGGAATGGCCTGAAGCTGTGTCAGGAGAGATTTAGGCTGGATATTAGGAAAAAGTCCTTCACTCTGAGGTGAAGAACTGGGCACTGGAACAGGATTTCCAGGGAAGCGGTCACAGCACCAGCCTGACAGATTTCCTGAAGCATTTGGACTCTCAGGCACAGCATGAGATTCTTGGGACACTCCTGTGCAGGGCCAGGAGTTGGACTTGATGATCCTCGTGGATCTCTTCCTACTCAGCTTATTCTGTGACTCTATGTCATCCTTTGGGCCAGCTGAGATGTGGCAGCAAGAATATTCATGCCTAGGAATTCCTTGGGATGACTGTTCCATTCAGTCATGTGGCAGTGACTTGCAACAACCAGAGGTCCCCAGTACTCTCAGATGAGCTGCTTAGATTGTATTGGATGTTCCTCCCTAAAAGGAGACTTTCTGTGTTCTGAAAGGCTCAACAACCTCAGACCATATTCCCTAAGTTTGGAAGACCTTTGAGCAATAAGGCCCTTTGAGAAAAAGATGTATGAATTAAAAACTGTTAATGCAGATTCCACCTCTATTTACAAGAAAGAACACAATTAATTTTCTATAGTCTACCACTAAGACTTCTGTAGCTGTGTTATTGCTTGTGCCAATCCTTTCCATCTCTTACAGCCCAACAACTATTTGCAATTCAGTTGGAACACTCAGAGCTGTTTCTTAGGAGGAAAGTGAGAAGAAATTTTCATCATATTCAAAAGAAAGTACTTTCTAAGTTAAATATGGGCCTTTTTTTCTTGCATTCTCTAAGGCAGCATGGCTCTTCTGTAGTTTCATAACTGTAAGTTGCCTCTAAAGTCACAGGATGGGTGAAATTTCGAAGTTACAAGATGAAATATTTTTGTTGGTTATTTCAGCTTTGCTCTGCAAAGAAAAATTCACAAAAGATGCACAATTTCTAAAGTTGCCCTGTAAAGATTTCACATTGAGCGCAGCTCTGCAAAAATGTTACCTACTATTAATAAACAGTTGATTGAAAGGGCACCTACAATTTTCACTGACCTTTCCGGGCCTCTCACACCCTGTAATAAACACCTTCTACAGCAAGAAGAAGGATGGAAATGAGAAGGGATGAACTGCTCAAACAAAGAAAGTCAGAGAGAATTTCAGGGCACTCAGATATGACAACAATTAAAATGTAGGTAGGTTTATTTTGGCAGGAAGGAGCTGTGACTAATCATGCACAAAGGAAGCCTCTATAGAGTGGGAGTTTGAGGTGCAGGTGGGGAAAGAAAAGGACAACACCAGGAGAAAGAATATTAACAAGACAGAATTTGTATTTTCAGTGTCTGTCTGGGTTTCCCTTCATGATGCCTCAGTCTGTGCAGTAGTATTCATTAAACCCAGAAGTTGCCATGATGGCAAACTTGTACCTACCTTGAAATTCTAGAGTTCAAAGAAGAATGAGCAGATGTTCATTAGATGCTGAGAGCTTGGACTGGACTGAAGAGGAGGGGGAGGAGGGAAACAAGCCCATTATCTGCTTTATTTTAAAAAACAAACCTGTCAACAGCTCTACTTAAAAGCAAGCCCAAACTCTTCTCTAGCTCAAGGTCAAAGTAACTAATCCAGGAGTATGCATGAACTCCTCCTGAAGTCTGTCCATGTCCATCTGGGACATGCAGCTCCTGGGCACTGTAAATGCCATCATGGACCATGAAAACACACACCACTGCAACATTTTACCTCCTCAAGTTGTGTCCCCCTGTGTAGGCCTTTAAATTAATTAGGTTTTGACTTAGAAGTAGAAATTTGCTTGCCAAAATACTATAGTCTTATACGCTCTGCAGATGATGGAAATTCCAAGCTTATTTTACCTTGAAGAAATGAGTTTCATGTGCCTAAACAAAAAGAAGAGTCACCCCCAAAAGTTCAAACCTGTCTGTCAGTGGTTGGTTTTGTTTTGTATTTTTTTTCACCTGCAACTGAAGAAGCTGTCACTCTTCTAAGGACAACTGGGCTTAAAACCAAGACCCAGCTATACATTGGCCTGGTGATACTGTGATATCCAAGTGGCTGGCTTGGTACACAAGCAGCTAAAGGCAATTTTTCTCTAGATCACCTCTGCAGACCACTAGGGAGATGCTTCCAGGGCCTGGAAATCCCAGAAGAGGTGAAGAGAGCTTATTCTGTGAGCCTCATCTGCATCTGATGGACACCCATACCACAGCCCACTCTTGGTGCAACCTAAGAAACAGCCCCAGATTTTCAGCATTCCCACAACTGAAATGTAACAGAAATGGCCAGAGTAGGCCTGAGGGGAAGGGGAAAAAAAATTCTCAACTGTTAAACAACTATTGGGAATTAGCTGAATACTGCATTTTTAAAAAACAACCAGACCTGACCTTCTAAGAACTCTCTGGAGGGATTCCAGCTCAAAGAAGCAGCTGGAAAAGATAATAAGTAAAAGTGTCTCAGGAGAGAGCAGAAAATATTTAGCCTTTTCAGAACAATGGGAAATCATCAGCCAGGTAACTGCTGCAAAGATAAAACTGGATCCTTTGTGCTGAACATCACAGAAGGACACAACACTGAAATGTGGGACTGTGTATAAAGAACAGAAAAGGAGGGGACACCCAATCCCTGTAGATTATTAATTAGTTCCTTGGCAATGTCTGCTCTGCATTGATAGCTTAGAAGCATAAGCCCAGCTCAGCTGGGAAATCCAGGTGAGACCATGCAGAGAAGTCAGGACTAGGTGTTCAAGTCCTTAGATTAGATCAGGCTCATCAGATTTTCTACTGGAAGATTGTTTCTTCATTTGTACCTAGAATCAAAATGAAAATTACCAAATGATGAACTGAACAAATATGTCCTGAGCTATGAAATAAAAAGTAGGTGAAAGATGTTCTTGAAGGTCAAATCAATCTGAAGCAGGCTTGCTAGCTGTCTTATGAACATTTTAGTCGGAAAAATAAAATTATATATTCAATCATCATCATCTGAAGAATGAGAATATGCAGCAGTTTTACATCATGGAGTCAGCAGAATTCTTATCCTTAAGACAATGATTTTCCCCGAAATTTCCAAAACTCTATAAATGGGTCCCAAAATTATTCAGAGTTCAGTCCTATGGCATTTGTAGAACTTTTCTTGACATTACAGAGATCAGTACTGTTATATCTCTGTCTTACTGTGTAGTGTAAATTCTACTTGGCTCTATATCCAAATTTTCAACACACACAAAAATGGTAAGTTCATAGACACATGGATGTATTCTGAGGCTTACAGACATATTCCTCAGCTTCGGTAAAAAGTAAATGAAAAAAGAAACTAAGACCGCAGTTCTCATATATTTTTGATTTTCAACAGAAAATGTGAATGGGGATCATCCATTCTTGCTGGGCAATTTCTAAGAAAGAATCTATTTAATTGTGGGGCTGTTACACTCCATATTGCACGCATCTCAGTTAAAGTAAGAAAGCTCTAAGTGCTAGTCCAAACCAACTATTAGTCTAATCAGTGTATTGTGCTTATTGTAACTCATTACTGAGTTGTTGGAAAGATTTCTCTAAGCTGTACAGAATGGCCTGGAAAAGATCCAGTCACTTTACACATCTGAGAATGTCACCAGAAGGAACGGAATTAGATGTACAATGCTATTGTAAGAAAATGTTCACCATTTCCAATGGTTTTTTACCACTCTCACAATACCCAAAGGTGAAAAATTTGCAGTGACTGTGAGTAGAAACATTTACCTCACAAATATTTTTGTCAGATACCTGCAGCCTAACTACAGGAAGGAAAACCCAAATTAAACCTTTCTTTAGAATTACCCTTTAAATCAAAGTCAAGCCTGCCAGGCATGAGTTGGAAGGATTCAGAGTCAATACTGCTGTGTCATGTTTGGAGGTAATTGGTTTGTTTTATAAATCTCTCTGCAAATAAAAAGCTGTGCTTGATATGTCTAAGACTGTGTAAACATTCCCCATTTGTGGCATCCAAATTCTGTTTCGAGCTAAATAATTTAAAATGCTGTCTGCAGAAACCTTACAACAAGCAATGAAGAATGTAAGTCTGACATTTCACTTTAGTCCAGTTACTTTGAGATTTTGATTTCTTGGACACTCCTCTGGGTCCCTGGGTACCTAGTTAATGAATTCAAGGCTCAGAACCTGACCACACTCTGCTCCTGCCTCTAGGGTAATAACATCCTGAGAGAGAGCTCCTAAAAATGCCAGTGTTCCCATGAGAGAGCTGGGATGGAGGGGCTGGAAGTTCTGGGCTGCCCTGAAGCAATTTGTACAGCAGGGATGCCCACGGGACAAACACACCAGGGATCCCTTCCTGCTTCACAGAGCTCATGGCCAGCAACAGGAATATTATGGAGCAGCTCTGAGTAAAATATTTACTCAGCTCTGGGGCAGCTGCTGAGTAAAAGATTTTGCTTCAAACCTGCTGTAGTCAGTTGCTTCTGAAGTGAAGTTTTCTTTGATTTCTGGTTCACAGATTTCTGCTTGAAATAGAAGAAACTAAATTAAAAGAATCAAATAATGTCTCATAAACAGTGGCTCCTGGCTGTTCAGTGATCTCCATGTGGTACTGTTCTCTAGAATAAAACTTCATGCGAGGACAGTTCCCATTGCTTTTCTGCTGGTGGATAAAGCAATAACAAGGATAGTGGATATAGCTATACTGCAGCTTGCTTTAATTCCAAAACCTCATGAAGTAACTGCAGCCTTAACATCTGCACAAGAGAGAACCATACACAATTTTGCCAAAATCAATCAATGCAAGAATCTTTGAAACAATATCTGAAGTGGGAGTAGAAAGAACTCCAGCCCTGATTCATCGCTGCTTTCACTGAAATAATGTATTAATTTAAAAACCATCGCCTGCAGCAATCTTTAGCAAAGCAAAGGAGGAGGAAGAGAATGAATTTAATCAATGGGTTTTCCCTTCAGAAGAGGCTGGTTTGGTAAATGTCTACAGGGATCACCAACAGGCATGCTGCTGCTTTGCTTGCTTTTGCTGAATGGGGCCCTAGCCCTGAAGAAATTCAGCTTCCTGCTCAGTTGCCTCAGTGAAAAACTGGCACCATGGGCACAAAGGTGACTGGGCAATTGTGTTCCTTCCTGTGTTTCCCAAGCAGAAGCTGCAAACCTGCTGGTGGGCATCCCCTCTATCAGAGTTACAGCTAAGATAAATATTATATTGGTGTCTAAAGCACAAGTTCTGAAAATGAAGTCAAGCAGGCATCTGGAGCTGTGTTTTTCCCTCTCCCACCATCCCTGGCCACCTATCTTTTTTTTTTTTTATTTCCTCTCTGGGCAGCTTAGTGGGCTAAAAGTCATAAAAGTCACCCTCTAAACAGCAGCAGTAGGGTGGAAATACTTTACCAAAGACTGGCCAAGTAGACCCCATTTCAGAGAGGAAACAGCGAGGGTGGTGTGATTTTCATTTGCTGTCCTCTTGGGCACTTCACAGCAGTTCTGCAAAATCACTTTCACCAGCAGGTAGAATTTGAATTTGGCCAGTGGCAAGATGACAGCACCAATACCTCAAAAGAACTGGAAAAATCCCTGCTGCCAGGGGTATGCCCAGTGTTTCCCAAAGGTATTTAAGATATAAGGTATCAGTAGTGTTCTTAAGCAAAGGCTAGCTTTGGTCAGTTCAGGGTGTAGAACAGCATTTCAGCAGGAAATACTCCAGAGTTCCTGGGAAGTTGGATTGCAGCCACTTAAACAATTTCTAGGATGGTGTCAGTCAGTGCAGACAGCAGAGACAATGCAATTATGCACTGAGCCTAAGCAGAGGTCAAGACTGGGCTGCCTCTGAAACCACAAAACCAAGTTAAAAACAAAACCAGTGACACATGCAGAATGACAGCTCTTCTTCTGCATCTACTGGACAGCACTGCCCCATCTCCTCTTTAATTGGAAACTGAAAGTGTGAGAAAGAATCCCGGGAAACCCAGACCTCAAAGTCTCAACATTTAGTCTGACTGAACAAGGGGGAAGAGTGGGACTTGGAAATCACCTTCCTCGTGAAATGGCTGAGATTGCCCCAATGCAGAGTGTGGTGCTCAACCTCTCCTTTCCAGATGGGAACTCCTGCAGCCTAAGAAAGGGTAGCACACTCTTCCTGCTGCCAGCAAAAGAGGCTCCCACTGCTTGTACTCAGGAAAGAGCCTCCCTGATGAGCACCTGAGTGCCTGAGCTCAGCCTGCTCTCTAGGGAATGTTTTAACAGCACAGTGCCCCCAAACAAAGATAATTACAGGGGACTAGAGAAGGTCTGTGGTGAACAGCACCAGTAATTGCTCAGAGACACTGGAGCCAGTCAGAGTGATCTAACTCCCTTGAAGCCAGCAGGTGCCAGGACCTCCAAGCAAGAAGCTGATTCTGGAAGGAACATCATCCAGTACCTTGGGTGATGATTCCCTCCATATTTGGAGGCAATTTGGAGATGTTATTTTGAGTAGTGATACAACAAAGGACTAAATGAAATATTCATCTCCAGTTGCTCTAGAAAATTAGCTCCATAGGCATCTTTGGCATTATTTATTAGATCATTAAAACTCTAGCAAACATTTGTTAATTTATAAAAATTGGAGGTAAGGAGAGAAGTTGAAATGCGTATTTGCTCAGCCTTGCCTCCCTGTTGACATGTCTGTGGACTATGATTCATCAATACTGTTTTGGGGTTGGATTTACTTTTAAGCCCAAAAGCACACTTACATTAAATGAACAACTTTGCTCCAGATTCTCTAAGAAAAATTAAACTTGGCAGTTCAAGTTATCCTGGCTGTCAGACAGCCTACAAAATGTTTTTCTCAAAAGCCCTTGCACAGCTAAGAGTGGTCTTTGGGTTTGTTTACTTCATTACAAATGCCAGAGAGGGACTGGTAACATCACTCTCATATCAAAATGTTTCCAAGAATGAGTTAATATAATTTCAAGAAAATGAAGCCAAGAAGACATTGCTTTCATTGTTAATCCCTAAGCAGGAGCTAAAAGGCTGGAATAAACAGAAGGACATAAATATTCTGCCTGTATTTCAGCTTGCTTGCTAAATGTTTACTTACCAACATTGTGGGACACAAAAGGGATTTTAGGGTGAGGTAGTTTTTCTCCCATTATTCCTATTAATAGTTTAATTGAACATTTGGCTGTAATATAATTATGTTAATCTTAGTCAAGACATTTGCAATTTGTAATACTTTGATGTAACATAATTGGTTAAATTCACTAGATAATGTTTGTACCTTGTGCTGAAGATGGAAAGGAGGAGAAAAGGGAGAACACTGGGCTCGCTGCAATGGGTGAAGTGAAAAATCACCAGACACATGATTTCTAGGGAAAATTAAGGAATGTTAATGTTACACTCTTCTTGTGAAGGAAGGCAAATACTGCAGACAAAGAAAATGATGAGTTTGAGAATGAAAGCTCTTGGTTGGGAAAAAAAGATAAGAAATTCAGTTTTCAATAGAATGAATAACACCCTAAACTGCAGCAGGCTTGTCACTATGAAAAAAGCAGCGAGTTTAATTAAAAATGCTGCTTTTTCATGTAAGAACATGCAGTCTGGGCTGTGTCAACATGCTGCCTGCCTAATCTGAGTACAAAAAGAGCTGGTAGCAGTGAGATAAAGTGCAAGCCAAGGCAATGGTTTGGTTGTTTGGATTTTTTCTTTTTTTTTCTTTTTTTTCAATTGTTACTCTACCTGAAGGATTTTTTTTTTAACTATCAGGCATTAAGCAGCCTCACCCTTTTTCTCAGATCCATATTAAATTGGATAATTCACTTCAGAACTGTAAAACACCAGAAGATGGATATGGATTGCAAAGGGAGCAAAGACATCCCTCTTGAATTCTGAGATATGTTGGACCCAAGAAGTTTTGGAGTGCTCTTGGCCCAAAGACCTATGAACTTTTTCCACTTTATTGCAAACTGAGAATTTGAAGAACACAAAGGAGGGTTGTGGAGGGGGCATGAAAACTCAGTAAGGCTCTCACATGCAGCAGATGCACTGAATACACTCAATGTTTTCCAGTTCTGCAGAGGACGTAAATTCCTATGTCACATCCAAGACTCTTACTAACCTTTAAAACCATTTGGAGGAAAGCAGAACATGACCCTGAAGGTCTTTGCAAATGTTGGAATGGACTCTGATTAGTTTTGGCTCAGAGTAAGAGGATTCTCACTGTACAGAGTATACCCCAACATGGAATCAGTCAGACTAGGGGGAAAAAAGAAACAAAGGATGATTAAATTCCAGAATTTAAACACACACCTCCAGCATATTCTGACAAACCTTCTCATCATTTGGGAATTGTCCAAGAAACCTGAAGAGTATAAAAGTCAGTCAAGCCCTATCCATTAGGCACCTCTTTAATTTTGCTAGTTGGTACATTTGCATGCCAATGATGCTACAAGCAGTTTTCAAGTTATAGTTACTGTTAGGAAATAAAGATTTAAATTGTTTGCAAATTATAGTACCCATGTTCTGAAAATTTCAGAGTGTAATTTTAGTACTGTGATCCAGTTTATTTTCTGCATATGTCTGCTTGTTAGGAATAAAAAAAACTAAAGTGAAAAATCGTATTAATACAAGCACAAGAGACTTCAATTCTCAAATGCAATTACAGGAAATCAAAGCTGAAGACCTGGAGCAGAACAAATTAAATGGTGTAAGTACTAATACTTGTTCACTTTTTATACAAAAAAAAAACCCAAAAGAGAGAAGAGATGAGGGAAGAAGGTTTGAAACCCCTGCTCAGTCTCCAGCAATCCACAGTCAGGAGCAATCCAATGTCATCAGAGCCCAGAGAATTCCAGTGACAGCAGAATCAATAGGCAGTGTAAAGCCATGTATACATTAATGTTAGCTGCTCTTAAATCTAAGACTAAAATAGTAATCTTTCTGGTGACTAGAAGACAGAAAACTTCTAAAATGCATATATTTTTATCTGCAAAAATATCCTTAATTTAAAACAAAGAGAATAATTTTCCTTTCCCCCTGCAAATAAAGGCAGCTATTGCTGACTCTACAGTGTCCCTGATTTTTTCCCCCTGCCTATATTTTATTCCTGGCAACTTCTCTTGAAGAACTACTGAAGAAAACAATATGGGTATTCCAAAAATAAGACAGAATCAAGTGCCTAGCTGACAAAGAGTTTAATTTCCTTTTGGCTCCTAAAGAGAATGCAGTGAACTTTCTCCAGCAAATGCAGTTTTAAACAAATAAACAAACATACATCTATTGTTTGACTATCAAGCAACAGTGTTCATTTATATCCATTTTCAGGAGAAGCAAGAAATCATCTGATGTCTTTAAGATTTGTGTGAGTAGTGTAAAAACTTATACTTGGGGATATCACACAGGACAAAAATTGGAAAAAATATTTTATACATTAATTCTGGCATGCAAATTCAGCGAATTTTCCCATCCAAAATCAAAAAGAAAAAGGAAGATGACCTAGGGAAATTCAGTTAACATCAGTCCCAAGCAAAATCATGGGGAAATGAATACAAGACTCAACTGATAGCCAGTGAAGGATGTAATTAATGCCATCAACACAGTTTTATGGAAAACATCCTTAGGGATCTATGGTTGGGTTAATGGAGAAAACTACAGGTATGTAATGCAGTGTAGTATACACAGACCTTGCTGAAGGGCTCAGTTAATCTTTGCAGTATGTTCTGAAAAAACTGGCTCAAATAAATGGATTTGATGAATTGACAGACTGGCAGACACGAATTTATTGAACAAGCATACTTGAAATCACATTGTTTCTAGATTTTTTTTCATTGAAGTAAATTAGATCTGATACAGCTCAATAGTTTTCATTAGTGATACAGAAGTATTTTTCAAAACCTGGATGATCAGATTTTCAGATGACAAAGATGAGTAGAATAAAAACATTAAGACAGACAAGCAGTCATAGAAAATGACAGAGACAATCTGAGAGGGATGAAATTTTCATTTTAACACGTTTCAGTGCAAAGCACTGTGTTTAAACACACAGACTACAAAACAAGCTCAGAAAATGACTACATCCATCCTGGAGCAACAACTCAAGGACTCTGCCACAATATTCAGAAATCTCACCCTGAAGTCTCTGCGTCATGGTATGATAGAAAAACAGGTCCTGCAGCAGGCTTCAAGGGCCAGAACACCTTATTAGGTACTGCTCCAGTGCTTCCTAAACACAGAACAAAAGGCAGCATCCCTTATCCCCAGAAATTAAAGAGCACAGATGCAAGAGATGCAAATTTACTGACAAGTGGAAACAAGCATTCAGATATCCCTGCAGCATTCAGGTGGATCTGCTGCAGAGGTCAATTAAAAGAGCAAACCAGGTAACAAATCAAACATCACATAGGGAAAAGGGCAAGCATGACAGTCTGAACCCTGTGCATTTCTCAAGGTGAGCAAGGAGAGAGGAACTGCAGGCACAAAGGTCCCTGAAACAAAGCCCAGAGCTGGAGCCAGCTGAGGCTGTGTGATTCATGGCATTAAGAATCCTGGCAAGGTCTGGGATCATGTGCACAAGCAGCAATGGCCAGCTGGACAAGGATCAGCTATGGCAGCAACAACAGCACATTTCACAGATGGAAATGATGAATGCTGAGAGGAGGTTCATGGATTAAATGCACTTAAATTAACCTGCACTGCACTGGTTTTTACTTCTGCACCTCCAGCCCCCTGGCTAATCCCTCCTTGGCAAGGTTTCCCTGTGCTGTTTTCCAGTGGAGGGTGCAGGAGCTAGCTCTGATCCTGACTAAACAGCACCTTAGCAAGAGTACAGTGGGAAGCTTCAAGGTCAGCTCTCAGCCACTGGCTCCAGTCCTGCCCTGGCAATAAGCCAGAGCAATCTGGGCTTGTTCTAACCTGTGACAGCCACCAAGTGACCACTGAGCAGCACAGAGCTGACACTTCCCCATCCCTCTCTTACTCACCCTCCTAACATGCCTTCTCCTTGGAGTCCTACTCTATGAAGGGTGTGCTGGCAGTGCTCCAAAGGCCACCTTGATGAACATAAAGAACAAGCAGAGGGATCAGGCATGAACACATTTTGCCATTTCAGGACTCCTACCTGAGGGGTGGATGGGAGCAATGGCCTCTTCCACAGACTAACTGCACTGTGAAGATTTGCCTACAGCACAGGAAAAGATTATGAAAACTGCTCTCTCTGGAACACCTAGCAGGGTTTTGATTACAAAAACTCCATTTTTGGTCAGCAGTTCTTGGCTAATGCAACAATTCTTCCTGCTGTGCCATGCATACCAGTGGGAGTTCTGGTATGAACTCTATATACAAGCTGGACAACAGAAAAAAATGCTCCTGCCACCTCATTTTACTGAAAAAGCCACCAAAAGATAAGAGGCCAGCAAAATCTTTACATTGGAAAGCAAGAATATTTGCAAATTCTTGTTTAATATCTATACACTTCTGTTTCACAAAGACCCAAGTTGCTACCTACTTGAGGCTCACAGAGCACATTCTGTGGACCGTAGAAGAAAGCTGCTGTGTTGTAAATAGGGTGCCACAAAATGCCTCCCAAACACCTAGCTCCAGCCTGCACTGGTCAGTGAAGTCAGAGGTTTGTCTGGATATAATAATGGAAATAATATTTGAAGGTGCCTTAAGCAATCTCCCCCCTGCTGGTGACAGCCCCTAAAGGGAGGCACAATGCTGTCCTCATGCTCATTTTTAGGCCCAGACACAGGAAATGCAAAGATGCCACGTCCTCCTGGAGAGAGTTGAACCCTGAGCTCTCTGCAGGAGAACACCTCATCCCTTCCCTATACACATGACTGTATATGATTCAGTGAGAGCCCCATATGTGACAAGTTAAGGACAGCAGCCAGTGATACACATACCAGTCACTTAGGTCTCATAACACTTGGACTTCTAATCAGATGACAGACCAGAAGATTGATGTACTGATGCCAGATTTTCCCCCTCCACTGGAATTAATGGGGTTCACCCACACCAGCCCAATGCCAAATCCAGCCCTATGCCAGAAATGAAATATCAAGTGGGTTTGAAGCCTTTCCATAAATGTTGCATGGATGTTTTTTTCTCAGTCTGAAGTATGAGAAGCCTTGACCAGACAACACTTACCCAGAGTGTCAGTGTGGGCAGAGAGCAGGGATGCTTTGCAGCAGGCAGGTGAGCAGCACCTCCAAGGGAGGCATCCCCAAGCTCTGCAACACCTCCCTTTCCTCAGAGACACACTGAGCATCCAGCTCCCCAGGAGAGACAAAACCTTGAAGAAAAGCTCTGCAGCTTTGTTTACACTTGACATTTAATATATTGCATAAAATCTGTTGAGCTTCAATAAATGAAACCAGGTGATCGTTCATCAACTTCTTGAATGTTTCCCTTTGCTGCACACACAGACTGGTACAAGGCATTCCTTCCTTTTCCAAGTGTTACAAGGCAACAGCATGTGATAATGCAGATTAACCCTCAAATACTGTGAAAAGTAAACACCTGCCATTACCTGATTTCTGGTAATAGTGTAGCACCTGGCTCTTCAAAAGATCTCTGTAAAATAAACAAAAGCAATAAGCAAATTTAGGTATCACTCATCCAAAGGAGCAATTAGAAAGCATTTGGGCCATGAAATGTGTATTTATGACTGTACAGCACCTAGCACAAGAGAATTTTGAAGCTTGATTAGGCTGAAACCCTTAGACACTGCCACCCAACAATTAATAACCACATTAACACTAAGAATTAAAACACAAGCTGACCACGTTGCTATGGAAATATAAGAATATGGCAAATACACCCTCCTGAAAAGCAGCCAATAACTGGGAATGGCAGAGAGGAAATGAGCCTAAAATTAATCACTAAACTAAATAGAATTTCTTTAAAAATGGAAGGAAGAAAGCCTTGCCTAGCCAGGCACCAGGAAACACAGGTGCATTACTATTTGCACTGAGCTTTACCTCCAATAATAACATTTCCAATAGCATAGTTACAAAAAGGATGGGAAGAAGAAAAGTGAAGCAAACAAACAGAAGGCAGATAAACAGAGTTATTAATCTAAAATCTTTTAAAAGCATAAGCCTTCTGTCTTGTAAGAAACAATGTGGCATCTTTTCTGGTTTGAAAAGGAAAGCTCTACTACAATAGATCAAGATAAACAATTTAAGTGCCAGAAGACAACTAAAGTGCTATTCTTCACTGAAATTTATACACCAGCCAATGCAGGGATACGTCTAGAAGAGAAAGATGCTCTTTGGACTTCCTTTTATCACCACGTTTCCATCTGGTAACTTCAAATCAGAGCAAGTATCCCTGTGCATCAGTCTGCATTTCTCTTACCCCTAAGGGAGGCCAGCACCTTTCCCCAGGTGCTTTCCAAACTCTGTCTGATTCCAGCTCGTGGCGGCACTTGAGTTGCTAACAATGAGCAGTCACAATGCCTCTAAGGATAAAAGAAGGAGCAATATATACAATTTCTGGAAAAACTTACTACAAGGACAATGAAGAGGCCTAGGAAATGACAGTGCTTGTTCAGGAAAGCAGTGAGCAAGAGGGAACAGAATTCTTTTGCTTTCCTTTCCCCCACAAGCAGTCCATCTCCCAAGAGGTTTGATTTCAGCTCTTGACAGATATCTGCATCCAAAATTTCTCACAGGATCCCCTTCTCTGAGGTTCTGCTGTGCTCACACCTAAGAGATCTCTGCTGGTTTGTGTTTGTGCTATTCACTTCTCACAGCTTCTGGAAATTTCCTCACATGTACTGGGAGATATTTCCCAGCAGAGGTGATTAATGTTTCACACACGCAACATTCTGGTGATTTTGAAAGCATTTATTTTTTGTGCTCATATGTTCTTGTACTAATTCTCCCTCAAAACTGTGGCTGAGAATATCATTCTGTCATCTTTGTGGTGGAAAAATCCAATATATAGTGACAAGGACATAACTCTGTTATCTAAATCCTGGGCAGTACACTACCCTTGGAAATACTGATATATCACTGCTAGAAGACATTTCTGAGCTGGATTCCCACTCCAGCATGAGGAAGCAGGAAAGACATCCCTCACCCTGGAGCACACATGTGGGGCAGGGTAGCCCCACTCAGAGCAGGGGATTCAAAAGCTCTGCTCCTTCAGGATTGCCCTGGTCAGCCCCAGATGTCACAGAGCACATGCACAGCAGAGGGACAGGCTGGTCACACAGAGACTTAAAGGGGAGGGAGCAGGAAAATACACACATGAACAGCGTCTATACACCAACTCCCCACCTTGCCCTGGGTAGCTGCACACAGCCAAGAGCTGTGCAAGCCCCCATGTGAGCAGTTTGGTTTTAAAAACAGATGCCTATTAAATGCCATACATCCCCATTCACATCCCAGCAACAATTTGTACTTTTCTTTGCCCCCGGACAGTGCATAGAAATACATTAATAATAATTTAAACATCAGAGGTTATGGAAATTTCTCAGTAGAATAAAGGCTTATATAGCACAAGAGACACAGACTTTATGGACAGAAAACTTTTAAACAACAGGTAGGTGAAAAAAATAGATTACTAAAGGCAATTTGTCATTTTTTCATTTAAAGACAGCACCATCAATAAAATCAGTTTTTGCCTTGATGCAAGTCCCCTTAGAGGCAGACTCCATCACTTCACTTTGGACTTGGAGTTGTGTCTGAAGCACAAAGAGAAGATTGAAGACTTACCTGGAGTAAAATAAACAAATTGCAGTGCAAAGCCTGTGGGTATCTAAATGCTGTCAGTTCCTCTGAAAAATGTTTCACGGTATTAGCAGAGTGGCAGGAAGGTCTGCTTCTCATTTTATTGCTCTGAATTGTCTAAGTATTTAAGGGTCATTGACTAGAAAAATTCTTCATCCAGGACCAGAAAAGGAAGTACCCATGGGTGTTGATTATTGAGCACAGAACAAGATATCATTCTTTAGTTCACAGAAAAACTCAAGCACTTCCAAAAAGAACTGAAGCTGAGCATCATGAATAAACTGGATGATAAATGACTGGATCTTAATTAGAAAAAGAAAAAAGCCAACAGTGAAATATATGTTTTTAAAAAGAAAAGAAAGGAAAAGAATGATGACTGATGCTACTGCTTCCCCTACTTCAGCTGATTAAGTTCTCTCTCATGAAAACACAACACTAGGAAACAACAGATCCAGAAAGAAAAAATACCAGCAACCAAGACAGAACATCACATCAGCTAAAGGGGCAAGCAGGAGCACCATGCCAGTGCTTTGAACAGCAGGCTCTACTCCACAGAGGCTTTGTCTGGAAAGCTGATTTACCCTTTAAGCTTCATAGGCAATGTTCCAATAGCTAGTCTAATCACATCTTTTTTTTTTTTTTTTAATATTTTCAGGAAGCCACACAGGTTGGAAATGTATTACATTGTCTGGCAGCTTGGGAAAGGGCTGTAAACATGAGCAGGAAGGACAGAAGACATTTGTTTCCATCTTTTCTAAACTGAATTTCAGGCCAGGCATTGTTGGGGATTGGATACAATACTAAGAAATCTGTATTGTATTGACAAGGCAACAACCAGAACTGAGTTCTTACACTGAACTGGAACCCAGTTTGGACCTGGGACACCAAATGCTCTACCAGCAAACTTTTAATTATGAAGCATTCAAAGACGATTTTTTTATTACAACTCCCCAGCCCTCTGCAACTGCTCTAGCCAGAAACAAACTTGCTCACTGAAACTGCACATAGTGATAAAAATTTATAAAGGGGGAGGAGAACAACAGTGTACCCATAAACAGCATCTGTCTTTAGAAGGGAGACATAAAAAGCTGGGGAAGAAATAACAAGCTTTATGAAGGCAATGAGAAAACAAAGATAATTAAAACCAAAACTAAAACTCTTTACTATTATGATGCCCATGTAATAGCTTCCCTACAGGAAAAATAAAGGAACTACATCTGAATATACATGTATGGAGGAAGAAAGTTCTCCTGGCACCAGAAATAATCTTTTTTGTTTGGTTGATTTAAAAAAAAAATTCAAATGAGCATTGAAGAGACTTGACTTCAGCTTCTGTAATGCTAGAAACATTCTGGTGCCACTGGCCTCCAGTGGAAGGACGCCCAGCAGAAGCAGGATCACTGTCAGTTCTCTCTGCCTGTTCTCCCCATCCCCAAGTAAGAGGCTATGCTTGTTTCTGTGGAGAGCAAACATTTGCCTTGTCTCTCTGTTCAGCTAAGACAGCAGACGGAGCAAGTAATTCCACTTGTATTAATCCTTTCCTACAAGTGCTTAAAAGTGGAAATACTGACCATCAGCATTGCTCTGGTCACCCTGCACTGCTCCAGCTCTGCCATCACCCAAGCTCCAATACTCATTACCCACCACACAACATCCCCTCCAGTCACAAAACTGTATGTGGTGCAAACATCAAGCTGTTTTGAGGGCTAAAATGAAAATAAAAACTAACAGTTACACCTTTCTTCCTGACCATTAGGAACATTCTCCAAACTCTAGTTCTCGTGTGTTTTAAACTGCAGTTAAAAAACACTTTTCAGGAATAACACCACACCATAGCCAAAATTCTGGCAGATAGAATCCACTCCCTGGTCTTGTAGGCAGTGATGGACAGAGCTGTACGTGTTTCTCCATCTCTCCAGCAACCCTTCCAGTAGGAGAGATGCAAACAACCTCACCCAACACCCTGCCAACTCCTGGAGCAAGACACAAAGGCAACTGAAAGCCCAGACTGCACATATAGCTACTGCTGTAGGGACAGCAAAGATCCCATTTCAAGGCTCATTTAAAACCCTTCCCCCTGTGCATGGAAGTCTGCCAGAGCTTTAAGGAGGTGCCTGTGTGCCAAAGGCCCATTTCAGAGTACATATAACCATGCATGCCAGGGTGTAAAGATTGCTTCCTCTTCTTTTACACTCTGCTATTGTTAATAATGCAGCTAAATTTAAAATACTGTGCACCCAAGGTCTCTGATGGGAAGCAAAGCCTTTGCAGATGAAGCAGCTTAAGCCAAGAGCTCCCTTTCCTGCAAGCCCTGTCTGAACCACCAGCTGTGACTGCCAGAGCGAGCCTTGCCTTAATTCCCTCTCCAGACAATAAGGTCAGGCTGGCAACAAGACAGTTTTCTTGGAACAAGAGTCTTTTTTAAAGAAGCAAACACAAACCCCAGCCCATTAACAGCTCCATGCAAGCCAGTGAAGCTTTACAACCAAAAGCTTCAGCTCTGTCTCCACGTTGCCCATGACTTCATGCCAGGGCTGCTTCTTCACCTCCCCTTCTCCTCAGAACTCAGGGAGCACATATTGCACAGCAGGTGTGTGAGCTGCTTCCCTCCCACCTTCCAGCCACCAGAGCCCTTAACTCTCTGCTGAAAACACTCTCAGAGACTCTGTCACGCCCTTGACCTTCCCTGTTGTGCTCATCTCTGTACCAGTCTGTACCATGGAAAATGAAATGCCCCAAACATACTTTCTGTAGGATCCTTACCAGGATTCATCTCTGCCTCTTTCCTTGCTCTCTCCATGACAAAACTGATGAGCAAATCCCTGGAGGTTCTACCTGCCCACAGCACCTTTGCTACCGTGTTCTCTCACCTGGGGAAAGAAACACACTGCATTTAGCCTCTGAGAAACAAGACTGACTGTAATTCTGGTGCACAGCTGAGAAATATGTAATCCTATTTATTATTTGCAATAGTAGACTGCAAGACATCAAACAAAAATTTAAGCTTTTGGGTGCTAATGAGAGCAGGCTGGCAGACATTCTATGACTCTGACCGTGTTCACAGTGGTTTTTGGTTGAGGGAAGAGATGAGGATCTGACTCTGTGTTTCAGTAGGCTTGATTTATTATTTTATGATATATATTACATTAAAACTATACTAAAAGAATAGAAGAAAGGATTTCATCAGAAGGCTAGCTAAGAATAGAATAGGAAAGAATGATAACAAAGGCTTGTGTCTCAGACAGAGAGTCCAAGCCAGGTGACTGTGATTGGCCATTAATTACAAACAACCAACATGTTGCCTTCCACAGCAGTAGATAACCATTGTTTACATTTTGTTCCTGAGGCCTCTCAGCTTCTCAAGAGGAAAAACCCTAAAGAAAGGATTTTCCATAAAAGATGTCTATGACATTATGACATTTTCTTAACATTTCTGACCAAACTCTTAGCAAAGAATATTAAATAACAGCAACCACCACCACCATGATCAACCACACAAAAAAACAAAACCCCAAGTCCAACAATCAATCACAAAAAAGAATATTTCATATTCTTCAGACTTAAAGAAGCACTTTTCATGAATTCAGCAATGCAGGTCAGGTTAAGACACATGTTCAAAACAATATAAAGCTGATGCAAGATGCAACAAAAGCTCTTCCCCTCTGCTAAGGGCACCTATAAAACAGTTTATCTCTTTGAGTCATCTCAGTTTTTCTGATGGCACCAGAGGAGACAACAGGTCTGCCTCCTCCAGACAAACCACTAAAGCTAGCAGATGAACACTAAATTCAAGCAGAATCCATTCTTCTCTTCTGGAAGGATTTGCTTAAGTTTCTCAATATTCTGTCTACATCTGTATGCACAGAATTGAGTATTTACCATTTTCCTAGGCTGATTTTCCTTCTCTTTGAGGAATATTGCAGGGCTGAGGAAGTGTCAGAATGTTGTGCAGCCCTTGTCACTGTCAGTATTATTTCATACTGTTTTCTTAGCAACTCCTGCTGAGATTCATAAACTGTTTGCACATAAGGATTACTAATGAAGTTCAGTCTCATTCTTCAGCCCCCCTCCAGCCCACAGTGCAAAATATAGCTGTACTTTGGATTTTGAAGCCTGACTAATCATGCAAGATACCTATCATTTATCTGTGGAGAAGGCAGCAGTTTCTACGAGAGGATTCCTGCCTTTTTCCCCTTTGCTCAGCTCTGTATCAAGACAGAAGGATTATTCTGTGGACAGGGAGAGAATCAAGGCATCTAAGCACAGAATTTCAGAATGGGAAAGGCTGGAAGGGAGCATTGCTCCTTCCAGGTCCAACCTAGCTGCTCAAGCAGTGTATCCTGAACCAAAGTGCACAGGATTGCATCCAGGTAGTTCTTGAATGTCTCCAGGGATGGAGACTCCACAACATCCCTGGGCAACCTGTTCCAGTGCAGGGATCCCCACACAGCAAATCAGAGCCTTCAGTCCCAGGGAAACGATTAGCAGGTTTCAATACCCTACTCTTAGGAAGACTGCCCACCATTAAGAGGTAAAGGATGATTGATCTAGTATAGCATGATTGATATGGTATGAATCTGAGAGTAAAGATGCACCTTAAAGTGCTGCCTTAACCTAAGTTTTCATATCTTGGTACTGAGTAAATGCCCTAAAGTCCAATAAAGCTGATGATGACACAGCTCTGTTGGAAAAACTTGGCTAACACAAATGGCCTTTCACAGATCAGGTAGTTATCCCTTTCAGGCTGTATTTTATAGTCCCAAAATACTTGGTGTTAATATTCATCCTCTATTGACAATATCAAAGCATCATAAGAAATGTCCTGCTACATTTTGACACATTTAATGATTTTCAGGTACAGAATAATTTTTCAAAAGCCTTGTAGATAAGAGACAGAAAGATTAAAGATTGAAAATAGTTGTCTGGGCATCAAATTTTTCTCTGTGCAGCCTTTACAAAAAGAACATCTGGAACAGAGAGAGGAAGAAAAGTCTTGCAGAAAAGCAAACCTCTAATAAATTGGTTGCATGTCAGAAACTGTCAGCAGTGTGACTCATTCTGTGCTCATTTCCACTGTAACAAATTACTGCTTTTCCAGGTTTGAATTTTCTCACATGCTGTTTTGCTACAGCACTGCACGAAATAACCCAGCACTGAGCACCCCACTGCAGGAGTGCCACATGCAGTTTATCATTAGCAATATAATTTTGGCAAAGGATGGATAAGGGTGGTAGTGGAATGCATGAATAAAGCAATATTAAACAAATAAACAACGTGCAGCAGCAGGTGGATTCAAAACAAACAGCAGGCCATCATTACAGCAGGCTATTTTACACTCAGCCATCAGCTTGAGTCCTGCCTCAGTTTGTCAATGTTGCTGCCATCAAGCAGCCACTTATTTCCCTGTTTCTAAACATGGCAGTGGCCACAGTTGTTCTGAGAGGGAAGATCCAGATTTTCAAGCAAACAGAGCACAACTATGGGCAGAGAAGAAGGCAGAGTACCACTGTGCCCCTGTTCTCCCTCTCCTGACAACAGACCTTCCCTTCACCATTTCTGTAATGCTTGCTCAGTTTCACCACCATCCTCTCTGCATGTCTCCTCTGTTCTAGTCTTGGCATGTTGGTGCAAAACTAAAAAGCCATTCCCTAGAAGCCCCAGCAGAATACAGTGAAATAACAGTGAATGCTGGACTTTGCAAAACACCCAAAATTGCCTTGAGCTCCAGCGTGGTAAGAAGAGAAACTGGGAGTAGACATAAAATAAGGACGCTTCTGGTGTGAAAAGGACAGACTGGAAGACATCCCCTGCTGGGCATTTCTCTACTGTTTTCAGAGATGGGAGGAGAAAGAACTGGCTTCACTCCCACATCTTCCTTGGGAGATTGCCACAGGGCTTTTAACTTGCTAAAAGAATAAATTAATAACTCAATTGAAAATTGCATATCAAAAGCATTCCCCGCCTCAAAGCACATACCCTCAGTCTCCTGTAAATTGACTGTTGAGGTAGTCCAAGGTGAGTGTGACAGGGAAGCAGCTTCCTGAAAGTCAGAGTTGAGGCAAGAAATAAAAATTCACTAATATGAAATGAGATTTATCTGGTACAAAGTTAAATGATTGGTTTTAGAACAGCTTAAACAGAGCATAGCTCTTTTCTTCCCTTCCAGTAGATGCTTCCCTTTGTGTTACTTACTGCAAGTGACAAAAGGATGACTTCTAATCAATAGTAATTTAGAAATCAAGAGTAGCCTCTGTGGTGTGACTGCCCAAAACCACTGGGCAGGCTGCAAAGACAAGAACCTAAACCAATAAAAAGAAAACCCCAGAAAATCTTCCCAATCATGTCCATAGCACTGACTCTGTCCTGACATCTCTAAAGCTAAACATCTGTGAGGACAGATTTTTAAAGGTGTTTAGACAAAGCTTCTGTTTAAATACAGAGGTGAAGCATTTTAGGTGTTAGCACAGTAACCCTGATTTCCTGGAAAAATACTCAGATGAAAGGCTGTATCTATCTGTAACCCTGATATTTGTATTTCTGCATGTCCACCAGCCCATGACCTCAAGGCTTGACCTGGAAACTCCCCAGGCTCCATCAGCTGCACAAGACACTTCAGGCTGCATCTGCACATGTGCCACAGGAAGGAGAAAACGGTAGAGCTATTATCTGGTGAATCAATTGTTCAAAGGTCTCAGTTCTGAACAGGCTGAATGCTCCTCTGTCTGACAGCCTAAATGGCACATGGTGTTTAAGGGAAGAAAAAAACAGGCTACAAAAAAACCCAGGCTGTGTTGGTGCTACAAATCAGATGAGAGGGTTTTGGTGGTTCTTTTAGGTCCTTCAGACATGGCCCCGAAAGGTGATGATGGTTTTTGGGATACCCCACAGGAAGGTTAGACTCAACATTGGGGGGTCATAAATCTAAAATAACAGCAGTGATAAATGTACAAATCACCAGAATTTGCTGGGGGGAGGGAGGTAGAGGGAGGACATACTTGTGGTGGTATCCTAACAAAGCGAGGAGCCTGCTGAGTGCTGCCTTACCTCAATACCGGATGTTTAGCTGCCAACAGTACTCCTCAGTTTCCCCACCCTTTCACCAGCAAATGCCAGAACATTGCACTGGAGAGTCACAACGCAATCCCCAGCAGATCAGTCTACAAGCCAGGGTTTTTTTCCAATTGATTCTCAAAAACAATCTCCCTCACCCTCAAGAGTATGTGATTGGTGGCAAATAGGGGACTGCTGCCATTTAAAACAAAAGTATTTCACAGCCTTTCTTTGCAATGTTGTTGTTTATTTGCATGGCACTGGGAATATGCCAGATGTTCTAAAAAGCCACAGACACTCACCTCCCTTTCAGCTTTGTAAATAGCAGAAAATGCATTTATATTCTTTGTCAGGTTTGTTTCTCCACCCTGGTATTTTAGAGCCCCTTCACTCAGTCATGTCTAGGGCCTGAGGATGCTCTCCTGGCACCAGCAACAAATAATAACTGAAGCCTCTGGGATTTCTGAAACTACTGAGAGGTGAAACAGACTGCCAACCTGTCCAGAGTATTTACAATCTCATAAAACCCACAAAAATGACACCAGCAAGCTGGCTGATAAACTGTACATGACAGCCACAAACACTCATCTTGCCATAGCCAGTGTCATTAAAAATGGCACTGGAAATATATCACTGTGTCAAGCTGGATGAAAGCCAACAGGAAAGTGATAGGTCCTTCTGTGCTCCAGCACAGCTGAAAAGCTTTTCTCAAGTCATAGGTGAAGCCTTGAATACCCACAAAAACTGTAGAAAGTTACTTTTAAAGGTAAATCTGATAAGCATCAGCAAAGACAGAGGCAGAAATCTGAAGCCCAAAAGCAGAAATGTGAAACAGGAGGAGGAAATGCCTTATTTTAGGATTTTTGAGTAGCAAAGTACTGAGCAAAGTGGGATCCAAAAGCAACAGCAAGGTGACTCCCCTTCTGGAAAAGGAAATCATATTGACAAGCGTGAAAATAAACTACTTGGATTTCAATGAGCAGATGAATTAAATCTGGCCTCTGAGGTCTGGTTGACTTTTAATTGCCCCTATAGCTGAAAATGGATTTTGCTCCTCTGAGCATGTTCACACCTGGTTCTCACCTGGGCCATTTATTCCAAGGTTCCCTCTTGGCCCTGCAAACCCAATCTCACAACATTGTGACATGTAACTAAAATCACTGACACAGGAAAATCCCTGCAGGGAAGCCATTGCAGTGCTGGTTTCCATCCTCTATCTCTGTGACTCTATTTCCCTTCAGACGGCCAAGACTCCTACTTAATGTCTAGTAATGTGCTCAGAAAAATAAATATGCTCACAACCACCCAGTTTTGAAATAATATAAATGGGAAAGACAAACAAAAAGAGAGCAGATTTCCTTTTAAAAAAATCAGCACATATTCATTGTACTAACCCTGCACTTTCTGTACATTGTGTCTCCAAAGAGATTCCACTGGGAATCAGGGATGTGTTTGACCTGAGAATCAACACATCTTGGGCTTTGTAACTGAACACTGTAAGATCAGCAGGAAGGCAAGGATAAAAGTTAAGGGAGAAAACAGACTATTCTTTGGCAAGAGTGTTCTGGAAATAATGTGTGACTGAAATTCTTCCCAAACCCTGAAGAAAAAGTCTAGGAAGGATGCACTCCAACTCCTGACACTCGGGTACCAGAGCTCAGACTGGAGTTTTGCTGGCCCAATCAACAAGTTCAGAGCTGATGAGAGCAAGGTGTCAGCCCAGGTGTCATTGGGGTACAAACCCCAGGCTTGAGGTCAGCATGTGGCTGTGGCATGATCCCAAGTCAGGGAAGATGGAAAAACAATTATCTTCAGGTACCTTGGTTGTAAAATGATGCTGTGCAAATCAATGATATCCATGGGAATATTCATGTTCCAGTTTATTTAATAAAAAAATTAGAGAATTGTTTGCATGTCACATCTAACAGCCCATTCCTTGCTTTCAAGTTAAACAAGTTGGAAGAAAAGTCCTGCTGTTGCTCTTTTCCACCACAGAGTGATAAGTGAGATAATAAAAAAAAAAAATTGGCAATGTTCCCCTTTAAAAAACATCAGCCATCTATAAATAATATGGCTTGGTCATTTTAACAGAAATACCTGCATGTCAACAGGGAAACCTGCAAACTCACTTTTACACTTTCCAGTTCAGTTGTCTTGATCTTGTCCTGTGTTTCTTAAAGTCATGAGAGCCAGTTATCCCTGGTAAAAGACATAAAAAGTGTGACAGGAGAAGACAGAGGAAAAGAAACATCAAACTATGGCAACTAGCTACAAATTTATTTCCCATTTCTCATCTTCTACTGCTCTATTTTGTCCACATCATTAAATGAAGTCAGGGTAGCTTCAGAACTAGTAGTAATAATACCTCTCAGATCTGCAAGCACTTTGCAAGAACAGCTATTTCTGGTTTAAAGTTGGGGTCATAAGTTCAGTTGAGGTGATTTCCCTACCACAAAATCATGAGCAAATAACAGAATTTGAATGAAAGTCTCCCTCTGTATCTTACATCATCAAAGGACACCCTTGTTGCCCCAGTGTTGTGGGATCTGTGCTTGCCCACTGTTTTAATTGTCTGATTGCAATCCTTCATGCCCATCACAGACACACAAAGCTGAAGGCACAGCCCTGTATTGGCTGCACTGCTTCTGCAGGTACTAAAGAAACAGCAAAGCAGTATTTCCCACTTACCTCCAGAAAGCATCTGCTTTTTGCAACATCACAGTCACACACTCTTCTTCCTTCCCTTCCCTTTTCAGTTTCTGAGATAAAGTAAATCCCACTTGAAAGGTAGCATCTTCTCTGGAATTTGCATCCCTGTCAGACAGGTGGAGGTGGAGCTGGTTCAGGCACTAAGCAGGAGATGGAGCTGGGAACATACAAATACATCATTTTAAACAATCCAAAATTCTTTGATGTTGGGTAAACTAAAACTTTTATTTTCATGACAGAAGCTGTGCTTTGTCTAATGAGAAGCCTGGCAGGAACTTAGGCAACAATTTACAAAGGGTTGAAGTAGCCCACAGGGACTGAGAGCTGAGCTCTGCTCCAACACCACTCATACCATTTTTCTGAAGATTTCAAAAGGGTCTCCAGAGGCAACACGCTTGACTCTGTTCTCCTGACCTCCAATTTAACACTATTATCCTTTTACTTCACTTAAGTTTCAGTAATATTTAGGTCCTATCAAATAAAGGAATGAACAGTCATGGAAGAGTCAAGGACCTTTCCCTCCAGCAACCTTGTGACGTGTAAGACAAGAAAAAGCAATTCAAGAGAGAAAAAAGATGGGCAATTTATCAACACATTAAATGCATTATCTCACCAACAGCTCTCCTCTCTTCACCAGTTCTTGCCTTTCAGATCCAGAGGGAGTGAGCACTTGTGCTCTCATTTCTAGACTGGCTTGCATTAGTCAGCTAACATCCTCCCAGAGCTGCCTTGCCATCAAGCTGCTCTGCTAACACTCAGCTATTCAGCTGTACAGCCAAGCTCAGGATAATTTCCTTTATTTAAGCAGCATAGCTTATCTCCTTATGAGAGAGAGACAGGCTACCCTGATTTAACATGATTGTTTGCATGATGGTCTACCCTTGATAGAAGAGTTTGCTGGCAGTCCCACTGGCACTTGGGTTCAGAAAAGCCATGCTGTTCTTAGGAGCAGAAGGTTTGCCAAAAATCCAGTGTGTCACTAGGAAATGCCAGGGTTTCTGGGTAGGGTGCTTTTATTATCACGCTCAGTTAAGTGGAACTGGCACTATGACAACTGCTTCAGAAAGAGCACTAAGCACAGTGTGGGGGAGAAAAAAACATGGATCTCAACTGATGGAGCTGTATCACCCAGAACACCTAGTCCAGAGGAGTAGTGACAACAGTGCATCTTTATTACACAGTGTATTTCACTGTAGAGGAACAAATAATGTCAGTAATGCTGCACTGTAGGTAAGATAAGCCACTTACACAGTTATGTGTTACCTGCAAAGCTCTGCTAATGCAGGCTTGAGCTGTTGGTTGTAAGGCTTGAATTTGGCAGCCTTCAATATGTTACCTAGTATTTATATTAAAAGCCTTAAAATGGATTCCTTGAATTTGGGATAATTCCCCACCCTTGAAGATAATTGCTAAAATACACTTACATATACTTGAATACACTTACAATACTTGAAGACAATTACTAAAATAAACTTACAGGATCTAATGATAGTGCCTACACACACTGAACAACAATTGCAGCACGAAAAGACTTATCTGTCTGTGAAATGCAGAGTACAGGAGAGCTGTCACTCCAGTGCACAGCAATTGCCCTTGCACAGACTCTAACAGACTGGAATTATCACCATATTTGAATTTTTGAGCTTTCATAAAACTGAGAATGAAAATTGAAGCCTTTCAAAAGTCCATTTATTTCACACCTTGGAACACCCTGTTATTCAAATAAAATATATATCACCCTCTTGCTGCAAATCTGGGCGAGAAAGGAACTGGATTCTGGAATGAGAGAGCTGAAGAAACAGGAGGGATTTTGTTTCAAGGGTTTTGTCAGAGATGCCACCACCTTCCTCTGCCAAGGAAAGTTGACACTTACTTAGTGGACTGAGATCACAGATTTCATTTCTTTTTGGCCTTATTGTGTACTGCTTGTAAATCACTGCTCTTTATATTCTCACCATTAACATGTTTACCTGTATTACACAACAGCACTGTTATGTCTTCTTGCTAAGGCTGCTCCTTTTGAGGTTTTTCTGGTTTTGGGATAATGTAGCCATTTTAGGTTTTAGGTAATGTAGCCATTTCAGCAGGATGCTATCTTAACAACTGCTAACATTAGCTGACCATCTTTTTTATTTTTGCAAGGATTCATTGAATTTTACAGCTGAAATTCACATGAAAAAAATGCCTGGCCAAACAACAGAGATACAGACCCTAAGGGCATTGTGCAGTTTCCTCTTCTGTTCAGGAGACTGATAAAATCAGATTTCATACTTTGGAGTTGTTTTTTTTTTTATTAGTCTAGTACACTCCTCAGTCAACTGCTTTTGTTTCTCTGATACAGAGGATTTCAGAAAAATAGAAAAGGAAATTCAGCATAAAAAGCCAGGTCTCCTCAAACAGCCCAGGAATTCTGGCTCGTGGAGAGTGAAGCATCCCCATTCTGAATTTACCTGGCTCCTGGAGGTGCCAGTCCCTGGAAGGGTTGTAAAGCCATGGATATTTTCTATCATTAGCCTCTGACACCAGAAGCAGCGCCTGGGGGAGGGAGGCAGGATGAATGCCAGCCAATTCGCAGCAAGGCTCTCGTGCCTGGTTTTCTCCTCCAGCCTCCTGAGCTGTCCTGAATAGCCCCTGTGCTCAGTGCCTTGGGGCACTGCCTCTGCCCTGCCTTTGGCTGCAGCAGGGATGGAGCACAGCAAGGAGCAGACAAACTGCTCTCTTTTCAGAGGGAGGATCAAAGACCAAAAACCCCAGCTGTCCAGACATGCTTACAGCCTCCTCACAATGCACTAGACACAGTGGCTGGAGTAAAATGGTGCAATGAAATGGACACTCAGCAATGGGTACAGGGTAAGATCTGACCTGCTGGAAGTTCAGCAGATTAATGGAGATAAAGAAACCAATGGGACAGTGGTGAATAGAAAGAAAAAGAAAAGGAGGTATCCCACCAGTTGCATTTTCATAAAACATTGTTATAGTTAAATCTCATGTTTAATGTGAAGTACATGGGTGCTTTGGCTTCCTGTGAAGAGCTCTCCCATGCTGCAGCTGAAAACCACACACTTGTAATCTCAGACATTCACCTTTCCTGCAGAAATGTACCCTACAGATGTATCAGCTGCTGGTAGACTCTGACCTATGCAGAGCTGTGAGTATTAGTGGGAAATGATGAAACCCACTTTAATGCATCCACTGGAGGAAGAAGCATTTGTGAAAGCATTTATTCCATCATGGGAGAAATCTCATCTGACCTAGTTTCCTATTCTGTTTGTTACCTCCTGGCTGTCTCATCTGAGGTTCCACCTGCTGTTTCTCCATCTGCCAGTCTTTTTTATATCAGAGGAACCTTCTGAGTTACACGTTAAATGTCAGGCGGGCTGGAGAAAAGCTGTTTATGTCTGCATTTAAACAGATGATATTTCCATTAAAAGTGCTTCATGGAGACACTAAAGGCTAAGATGTCATTTGCATTTGGTTATTGCAATTCACAGGCAGGCCTGCTTGTGTGAAAACCCATGCTATTATTTCAGAACTTCCTACACCCAAGCAGAATGACCATACCCTGTGAAGTTCACTAATAGTGTCTTCATTAGTAATATTGAAAGCCTTAAGCTAGGGGCCAAAAAGCAACAGATAATATAGTTAAAGTCACTGGAAACCAAAACCACTAACAGGGAACCACTTGCTTTCTCCCACTTACCTCCTAAGCTATTTCAGAGCAGAACACAAAGAGTTAGTTTGGATTAATGTGTTAATAAAAATCAGTTACCCTGAAGAGTAATTAACTCTAAGGTTGAAATACTTAAGGGCAACCACCCCATTCAAACCCAGCACTTGAGGTATATTTTGCCAGCATATAAAACCACAGGTATGCTGAGATTATCAAGATATTTTTCTTTGCTTTTCTGTTACTTTTGCTATTCATAGATACTTTGCAAAGAACTTCCTTTACTTTCAGCAAGTTAAGGATCAGGGAGCATCACCTCTATCACACATCTCCCTGACAAAAAATAAAGTACTGCATAGCCAGTGCCTCAGGAAACTCCAGAATCAAAGGTTTCAGCAGTTATTTTTTCATGAAAAAAAGCATACAGAAGAAATGAAGTGGAAACTCACCATGTCAGTGCAGACTGCCACACAATTTGTACAAGATCAAATGTATACTGGAGCTACAGCTGTCCTCACATACCTACGTGAAGGCAGTAGGAGTATTTTCACAGATTTCAGTAAACTTTGGATCAAATCTTAGGGGCAATTAAGTAGTCCTATTTTGTATACTAAGATTTTATGAATATGTGTAGGCAGACATTCTGTACCTGACTTCCACTGTGCTCCTGGAATTAGTTCAGCCTCTAAATGGACAGCTGTGGCTTTTCCAGTCTCCCAGTTCTTGGAGGCAGTGGTCTCCACTTGGAATTTGCTGCACCTGTTGGACCCACTGTCCATGTCTGACCCTTCCACATGAGCATCGCTGGGCCTAGACTGTCCATGCTATGAAAACCAGGATGAATAAAATCTGTGCTTCCTGTAGAGATACAAGCATATTACTTTGAGTTTATGAGATTGCAATTTACCTTAATTTGCCTACAACTGTCTTGAGGGAATGAAGGAAAGTCTTTGTTGGGGAGAGGAAACACTTGAAATTCATTATATAAAAGTCATGTAACACAAGTATTAACACTATGATTTACAGTAATAAAAACATGATTACAATGTGTTTAATTAGGAACCATTGCAAGACCAATTAAAGTTGTCAAAATAGAACAAAAAAGCAACATGTGTTTTTTCCCCTGGAGGAGTGGGATATGGTGAGGCTCATTATTAACTGTCAATTAGACAATAGAAGATTGCTTTTGCTCTGAGTTAAAATCCAAGCTTTTAGCAAAAAGAGCTCAGAGTTCTATTTCTCTCTGTCAGACATGGTTTAAAAATTTTTAGCACACCAGCAAAAGCATTTTTTACAGATACACAGAGTAGACATTTTAAAAAACCTGAATTCAACAGTATCTATTTCAGCTTTAGCACCCAACACAGTTCTGACATTTGCGACCCACATGCCAAAATCCAGCTCACTGCAAAAAATAAGACACAATGACACTTGGTTTACCTGGAAAGGATGGTCAGGCAGCCCTTAGAGGAACCTAATTAAAATGCAGCTTGTTACCAGAGCAGTGCATCACACTGTGCTGCCATAGTAACCAGGGTCCCATGGACTTTTGGGGCCATCTGAGGGCATGTTTGCAAGAGGCACACAAGAACCAAACTGATCACCTTTGGTACGTTTTGAATGGCCTAAAAACTCTGAATGATTTGCTGAAATTACCAATGAAAGAAACAAATTAACTCTGACATGTTCAGACAAGGGAGCAGTCTCAGAAACAAACTCATTATTGTTCTTTATGATATAACACTCCCCACAGCTTATTTAAGAAGTGCGCTACTTACCTGCAGCATGTGAGCAACCAGTTTAAATTGATTCCCTGGTAAAGAAGCAATAGGGACATCAAGACCTGGGCTGTGAATGTGAAGATGAATAACAGAAATACATATTCTATTTAGACTGCTCTTTCCAGTGCTATTTTCTGAAGTACCAGGCACAAGACTCCTCTCAGTTGTTGCTTTTGGTGGATGATTCTCTGCAGCCATACTGAGGGGGAATCTCACTACAGCACTGAGCTTTTCTTTCCAAGTCCTTCTCCTAGAACAGAAAGATTCTTAAACAAAATTAAGAAATATATAAAAGCAGTATCTTACCTTGTACCCCATCCTGATATAATTTTCCAGGAATGCAATAGATTTGTAACTGAGGCATTCATTTTTCACAGTAAACATATCCAGGTCAAGAAAATCTTTCGACACATCACCTGTGAAAGAGACTTTTGAACTGTTGGTGGGTTGCTACAGATTACCATGAAAGATTTCTGCAAAAAAAGCACAGGACTTTAAATTTTGTTAAGCAATTAAACTATTGATGAAAATACCTGAAAATTGTCTGAAATGATCAAGGGGATTTTTCATTGCTTTGACAAAAAAAAAAAAAAACAAACCAAAAAAACCAAAAAAGAAACAAAAAAAAAGAAAAGAAAAGAAGTAAAAAAAAAAAAAAAGAAAGATAGCTTGATAGTAATTCTTCTGAAATAAATTAAAATCCTGAGAAATACTGGGTTGAAACTGAGGGATGACGCAGGAAACTGAAACACTGGTATTGCAAGCACCATGAAACCAGCATGTTCATGTGACTTTGGCTCACAGTGCTACATCATCAGCTCCCACTGTCCACAGATGGAATGGGCACACAGTTGCAAAGATCTATTTCATGTTGGGCGTGACAGTGCCAGAAAGGCTGCAGAAAGCCAAAAAGGAGCTCAGTTCACCAACAAGTTGGAAAGTTCATTCTCCTTGGGTCTGTGTCTCTTTTTTGAGCACACCAGTAACATGCATTATGTGGTTGTGCCTAAGTTTCCCCACTTTCAAAACCAGACAATGATATTTACCTGTTACCCAGGACATTGAAAAGGATAGCTGCAAGTCAAGTCCAAAATGCTACTCAAGACTAAAGAACCTTAAACATAAACCACTTCAGGTTAGAGCTAACACTTGATCCAAAGTAACAAATAATAAAACATGATAGAGGTAAAACCATCTTCCATTTAAATCTTTGTACTGTATGGAAGAATATCCAGGCAGCACATGTGTAAAAAGAGAGAGTAGACTGTACTTCAGCAAAATGAGACTTTATACAAGCCAAATTCATTGCAACTAAGCCATCACTGTATATCCCAGCACTTTAACAACCTTGGAGCAGTAATTCCTCAAAGAGCCTCATGATTTCCTGTTAACCTGCAGCAGCCCACTATTAATGGCTTCACTCACTTTCAGGTTGCCCTTACAACAGCAAGTTTATTAACCTACAAACAAATCTGTCAGCAAAGCTGCACCCAGCTGCAGTAGCAGCCCTGATTTCCTCATTCTTCATGGTTTTCGTACAGCGTGGGCTTACATTTTCTGGTTTTGCTCCTCCAGTTCCTTCAAAAGAAGCAACACAGCTTGAATGCCTCAACAGGGGCTTTTGGAAGGGGAAGGTGGTGTTAGAAATCATCACTAATTTAGAGATTCATTTTTAATGGGTTACATTTTATTTGCTTCAGTTGAACACCATTATTTACAGACGCAAGTTAATAAAACACACCACAAAACAAAATTTCAACAGCTAATATTTATAGGTGCATAGTTCATGCTCAATTACTTTTTTTTATATGTATAATACATACACATATATATAAAGCTCTCACAATAAGTCATCTCTGCACAGAAAGAATAGTCATAGGAAACAAATAAAAACTGTATCAGAAACAATATCAAATTACTGACAGCCTATCAACAAAACATGTACAGAATTAGAAATAAGCAGTAGACACTTAGGTGTTTTTACTTAATATTTTCTTTTTTAACTTTTAAACTTGAAGCCACAATATCCACAGCACAACAATGACCCTGCCAACCGGCTTTCATTTCAGCAGGAGGGAAATGCTGAAACAAGGTGGATGCAGTCACAGATACTCCAATCATTGCTGATGGAAGACTTCAAAATACACCGTAAAAACTGTAAAAAAATTGAATGACCGGGCACATTGGAACTCAGCGCTTGTACAGGATGGGACGTCTCGAGGAGTTAGTACATTTCAGGTGATAGAAAGGAAGGAAAGGACTCTCATGCTTCAGGCTCATAGTCTTGATACTCTTCCTATTGAGGGAGAGCAGAAATCAACACTGCTGGTATTTTAGATAAAGACATCCTATTTTCTCCATTTATTCTACTCCTGGTGGATTCAATGACCAAATATTATGGATTCTCATGTGACCAGGCTATGAAATGTATTTGGATTTTGTCACATTTCCCAGATTCTGTATCTTACAAGTCATGGTACTTAGAGGAGAATTAGACTTTTGCAGTGAGTAATGCATCATTTAGCTGATGCTGCCAGGAACTCCTGAGGCCACCCATGACAATTCACTTGCAGAGGCAGGAATACTGCTTCTGGGCTGAACAGCACACCCGGTGCTGCAGATCCTCATATGAGTCAGTAAATCATTTAAAGGCATGTTTAACTATGGCCACATAAGCAGCATCCATAATTTCAGTGATATTCAAGATGTTACCCTCAAGCCTTGAAGTCTTTTATTGGATCATGGCCTAAATTTTTTATACCTCTCATTTTCAGTCTTATTATCTGTGCTACCATAAAACTGCTAGTCCAACTAACAGTGCATCATGCCAGACATTGCAGAGAGCTTGTTCATAAAAACCAACAAAATAATTTACTCCCATAATTGCATTAACTTAGGATCATGCTTCACAAAGCATGATGCATTGGTGAGTGGCCAAGCTATTCAAACCATCTATGAAGATGCAGTTTTGTCTTGCATTCCCTATTGAACATACAAAAAAAGGATTCCTCAAAACCCAGGCACAAGTGTTTTGAAACACAGAAAATAAATTCCCATTTAACTTCCTTACTATCAAAAGAGCACATCATTTTCTGAGTCCCAGCACTATACCTCTGGCAGATCTTGGCCAAGGAGAACAAGTCTCTGCTGTGCCCTTGCACCAGCCTGGGTCAGGCTTATGTGACTTGAGCATGCAGCCTCCTCCTGTGGCCCTCCCTTACATGCATTCCCAGCAAACACCACAACAGATTTACCTCAGGAGGCATTTCGTAAGCCTCATTCTCAGGATCCACAGGAGCACCTGTATTGTTCACCATTCCCTCCTGCAGGAAGCCTTCTTCATTCTACATTTAAAACAGGGAAAGAAAAGTGACAGTGACGGCTCGCCTCAGCACTTCCACCAAAGTGTGAGCTTCCTCCCCATCAGTGGCTGACTTCTTGGCCTGCCCTTTGGTTTTGGGATATTACCAGGGGTCATGCAATAATGAATTGCAGACAGATCTTCCCCATGTTTCACAGGGATATCCCAAAAGAATGACAACTATCATCTTTTTGAATAGCTGAAATCTCATTTTTCCCTTGCCATGGAGAGGCCAAGAAGTCAATGTGAATAAAAGAACAGTACCCACCACCAGCTTGCTGAATATCTTGGGAAAATATTTTAATCCCATAGAAATGGTTTGGTCAAGTCATAAAGCAAACCAAAACAAGATGGTTTTGTGCCTTAAGAAACCCATCTGGGAAACAAAGCCCTGCAAAATGGTTTAACTATCACATTAAGTTACCACATTAATTCATGTTTAACTGCTTTGGGGAACACAGTGACAGGTATGCAAAAGTGCCTGTAAAAACAGGCCAGTATCAAGATACGCAAATGAAAAAATACTCAATTATTTATTTTTTGATGTTATAGACACATTGACCCTCTCATAAACCATTATTAATTTTAAAGTTCTAGTCTTTTCACATTGCAAAAAGGGGGAAACATGCTGCTTTTTTTCTTGTTTTAGAATCTAACTGTACTGAAAAATGCTTTTTTCCTTTAATGGGTCATACCTTTACATGCTTTCTTATGTCAACCAACATGTTACTCTATGCCCTAGTGGTATATGATACATGGTATGATACCTTTCACCCAGCTTCCTGCATTTTTTTCTTTATTATAGGAGCACTTCTATTTTATACAGCAATTTTAGTAAGAGACTCTTGGAGTTTACAAGATGGCAATGGTGTGAGGAATAACATGCTGAATAAGATTACTAAAGGAAGGTAATTATTCTCCTAGAACTACAGATGCTCTGTACCATATGAAACAAACACAAAGGAAAAAACCCCAACATTTCAATTGGGCCAATCCTCCTTGGAGCTGCTACCCCAGAAGTTCACAGAGAAGCAGCATGAGCTCTGCCAGAGCAGAAGCTGCTGGCATTCATTCTGAACTATAAGAAAACTGATATGAAAACAGGCAGAGTGTCTCAATGGAACTATTGTGACTATGCTGACTTATAACAGGTGTCAACCTAGACAGAAACACACTAAAACCAATTACAGACACTCAGGAAGGAATTAATTTAAAAAACCCCACCTGCAGGCTGGTAAAGCAGACAGAAATACAAAATTAAGTAAATCATAAACCAGCCTAATGAGATAATTCTTCAAAATCTACAAGTAAGATAGTGGTACTAAATTAAATTCAGGATACAGACAAAATGAGGATAAGAGAAGCTAAGCCTGAAATTCACCTCTGAAAGCTTAACACAAAATGGAACATAAAATGCAAAAAAAGTGGCACTAAACCCTCTTTACCTTCCCACAGTATTTACTGTGCTCCCCCATTTGCCACATATTGGCTCCCTCAGTGGTTTAACCAGGTGACCTTAGTCATAACACTCTGTTCCTCACTTTCTGCACCACCCCAAGCAGAGACTGTGACTTTATCTGCCAGATTCCTGTTCTTCCTTGGCTCTGTCACCTTTTGGATACATATGTAGGTACACATTTTTCATCCTCATCATCCAAGTTTACGATGTACAGAATTTATATCCATAACACAGATTCTTCTCTCCAGCTCTTATTTCACACTTCAAAAGCTCCAGTATGAAGAGATATCTGGTCCTATTACTCCTCTGTGCTTTTTCCTTTGGAGGTAAGCAGCACAGTCTGTGTGCTGTGTGGAGTCCAACTGTTCTGCCAAGCTCCCTCCATGCATGTGCCTGCTCTGAGTCAACACCCTGAGCTGCTCTATGGCCTAGACAACATGGACAAATCCCAAAAAGCTAAAGGACACCAATACTTGCAAAAACCTTTATTTAGGTATCTAATAGGCACATGTGACTTCCAGAACTGCCAAAAATTTGGGATGTTCAACACAAAAGGTAATTTTTCAGGCTTGAAATTATGATGAAAAACTAGACCCAATTACATTTCTGCCTCACCTTATTAAAACCCTTGAGCTCCCCAGATTACTTGATTTGAGTATTTACTTACATTAGTTTCTAAACACATTTTTAATAGCATTTTTGTCTATTTGCTTGTATGAAAAGCAGCATCAATCCTTACTAGCTTTGACTGAAATGGCCAAATAAAGTGCGCAATTCAAATTTTACAGAGGTTGCTGTGCCCTTGCCCTGACAGACCAGCTCAAAAGACATAAAGCTCCTGTTGCATGCTCTCCTGCTTAATCCAAAATATAATTTAATTTCTGCTTCCCCCAGTCATTAAGGAACAGCTTCAGCTAACAATCAGCTCATCAAGTAAAACTGTGCCCAAAATCAGGCTTGAGGGTGCACAAGAAAGCCTGTACATGGCTTCATGTTATCTGCAGCAGGAAAACAGATGGCAAGTGAAACTGCCAGGACCATTATTAACGACAAGGAAAAACACTTCCCAGCTGAATTTCAAATAAGAGCTTCAAAGTCTGTATGTTGTTTTTTTGTTAGGAACCTCTGCAATGGATCTGGACTGTCCATCAGGATTATACTGAAACACAAGTTCTAAAAGACTGAAATTATCATCTTCCCAAGTCCCTTCAGCAAGCTCAGGACATAGGTTTCTCTTCAGCTTCAAATAAAACAATCAGCAGCACTAGAAAAACACAACATCAAGCCCATTTTTCAAAGGAAGTAAATCATAAGCCATAACCGACCTCCAAGAGACCTCTCTGCCCAAGAAGGGTTTATCGCCTTTGCCCAGCTGCAAGCAGCACCACAAACACACCTCTCATGTTGATGTCACTGCAGTTCAGATGAGGATGACATTACTCAAGGTCATCTGTTGCATAAAAATGCACAGCAAAGGTGACCAGCTCACTTGAAATGGTGGCATGCTCTGCTTCTGATGTACAGCCCCCCAAAGTAAGGGTATCACAAAAGTAAACCATCACCCCCAGCAACACAGAGCCATCTAAGGTACACCTTAAATCATACTTTACCTCCTTTAAAACAAAGAAATGCAATTTCTCGTTGTCATGATCAGTAATTCCATATCCTAATTCAGTTATGGAAGAGGAAAACCACCCAAAAGACCAATTCTTGTCTTAGTATGAATGACACATTTTTCTCTAGAAGCTGCAACCTCTCTCAACCACACTGAAGAGCATTTCCAGAGGGAAAGACTTTTTTATATTAGATCATTTGAAAAGCTCAACTAAAGCTACTCAGAGATGAAGTCAGTTTTTGACTGGGGAGCATGAACTCTTTCTGGAAAAACACTTTTAAAAGGGGAAATGACAACTCACCCAGTCAACAAGGTGTTAGAAGAATGGTGAGGTGAGGACTTCTGCTTGTCCCCTAAGGATTCCCTTAAGGAGAAATGAATACCCACCCATATATCAGTTTGAAGCATGGTCACTCTGGTTATATTTTGTCTCCAGAGAGTCTCATGCCCTCCGACCCCATGTTACAGGAAAAAAGCTTTTGTGCTATCCCAAGCAGAGCAGACCACGCTGCCATTCTCAGGCATTAACAAGGGTGCCACTTTGTGCTATCAGCACTTCTGCCTGCCTTGCTAAAGGCATGGGAGAGCTGCACAGAGCCCATGTGCTGCCAGGCCACCTGGCAAGCCCATGCACACTTTTCCCAGGAATACGTGGCTACGTTACACAGTGCATCCCCTCTGGTTCCATGAGGTTCTCTCATGTCATCAAGCAACTTGTGTCCTTTTATAACAAAGAGGAGATGGTATCCCATCATGGTGAAGTGAGACTTTTGTACGACCCTGGGCACCAGCTCTGGCTCAAAGAACAGGTATGAATGAATATAAGTGGCATAAAGGAGCATGAAGCAGAACTGCTGTGATGGGTCCAAAACACTCATTCCTCCTCTTTTACTGTGGGAATGAATCCTGCTAAGCTCTGTGCACAACCATGTGAAATGACCCACTTATTGCAATAAAACAGTAATCAAACTAATTAAAAACTCCTCCTGAAGAGCTGGGCCTGTTAAAATACAGAATATTTGACAAAATTTCAGAACTACTCCTTTTATGATGTAAATGTCACCAAAGAGGTTTCTCTTATTTCAGTGTTTCTGGTGAAAATTGTACCCCATTCTTTCCCACCTCATAACACACTTGGTGGAAGGGAAGAAACTGCTTAAGATCCCCTACCCATGAAAAACAGACCAAGTGCTTCACTTCTGGTAGTGCTTCCATGTCAGCATCATGTAGTGAAAGGGTCACCTTCAGGAGTGTGTGCATTCTGTCCTCTTGGTGACCTGCTGGTGCTGTAATGCCAAGTGATTGCCATAAGAAAACAGGTAATTTATCCCAAGTCAGAGACAAGAGCAACTTCAAAAGGAAGAGTTACAATTGTAATTTAGGGGCTGATCTAAACACTCTACTTTGCCATCTCCCTGGTTAGTAATAGGTTTTTTCTCTCCGTTATGAACACTGATGAAATCTTACAGTCATGCATAATTCCTATGATTACTGGAGACTAATTCCTTCTGGAGTGATTCCACATCCTGAGATAAACAATCCAGGCTACCAAACTGTCTGCTCTTAGAACATTTATACTGGCAAGAGGCAATCACTCTGCAAGCCAGGAACCACAGAGGCCAGAAGAGACCTCCAGAAATTGCCCACCTAGAGCAGGTTGCTCAGGGCCACTCCTGATCAGGTTTTAACCATTCCCACAGACAGAGACTCCACAACCTCACTGGATAACCTCTTCCAGTGTTCAATAAATACACAGTGAAAAACCTTTTTTCTATATTGGAGTTTCCTGCTTTTTATTTAATGCCCACTGCTTCCTGCCATTTCACCACTGAAGAATCTGGTTCAATTTCCTTTACCACCACCTCTACCAGGTGTTTAAGCTCATTGACAAACTCCCCCCCCCCAACCTCACATTCATGTTGCTTTGTGGTTCCTGATTTTCTGTCTGTTCTTGAGACCTCTATGGAATTTCCCATGCAGATACTGTGGGAGGACCTTTTCTCTAGTTGAAAGCCCTACTGATAACAATAAGCACAGTGAGGCTTGCCTCAAATAACTAAAATATTAATGTAACTTGAGAAGTCATAGCTAATTCCAGCAAAACAGATCATTAAAACTCAATGAGCACTGGTCACTACATCACTTGCCAGTCTGTTGTTTTCATAATGTAAAACTGTGAACCAATTAAATTTGATTAAATTAAATCTGTGTAAATTAATCAAATTAAAACTGTGAATCAAAAAACCTATGAACCAAGACAAAAGGCCTTATTGAAAAAGCAATGAACTAGAAGAGGGGAAAAGCTGGTTTACAAGATAATCTTCTGGAAAGTCCTTTGAGACCCCAACAAAACGTTCCATGCAAAGCAATTTTAGCATAGCCCAATTTGTTGTACACACACTCCAGCTGGTACCTGTGGGAGCTCAAAATAAAATACACATCTAAAAGCATCATTACCTTGAAAAATTATCACATACTAATAGAGTAATGCCTGCCTGCCAGCCATGGGCACGTACATCTTTGTGGGCCCAGATGTTAATTGAAGCCCAGCATTAGTGAATTATTGCATTTGTTGTTGTTACAGTCTGGATAATGGCACTAGTAATCTGTCTTTATTTATTTAGGGATAAAACTGTTTATCCCTAAAGCTGTTGGTCCCGTGCCTGTTACTGCATCCCAAACCTGTAACCTGGCAGGGCTGCCTCAAGCTCTTACAGCTGCTAACTCCATTCCCTGCAGCCTGACTAAGCCCATTCCATTTTTGTATTATCCACCTTGTGAGAGCTTCTGTCAGGAGCTGTCAGTCATTATATGGCAGAGCTTAAAGTAAAATTTTGGGATTCCTTTCTTATACTCCCAGTGCAGTTGTTATTGTTCCTGTGAAAATTTGCCTCCTGCTACAAGCTGAATAACAATTTGCTGTGCTTATGGGCTTAAAATTCCCTTTTGAAAAGAAAATAATTTGCATTCCTTTTTCTCCAAAGTATAGTCCACCTGGATACTGTACTGAAGTGAAAAAATAACTGCCTTCCCCATCTGGTAACTCATTTTTTGCAGCTCTTTTGACCATAAAACCCAACTTATCTGGATGGGAGAAAGACCCTTGAACAAAGAATCCAATAAGAGGCAAAGAATCCAACAATAGGCAAAGCAAACCTATGCTAAAATGGCCTCAATTCATTTACTTTCCTAGTCCTAAGACATTATATTCATGGAACTGACTGAGTTATACAGTTACAACTGAGTTGCCAGGTCAGGTTAGGATGCTTCAAAGCTCCAGCTCACTTACTGCAATAGTCAGTCCCTCCAAGACTCAGCTGTAAATGACAAAGCATCATCATCATCCAGTTGTTTCACTCCAGAGGTACAGAGATGTATCTGTGCACTACCTAGAAATAGACCCAACTGTTTTAATTATCCCTAAGCTGAACACCTAAGTGAAGGAAATGATGAGAAAGCATTTTGTAGGAAAGAAATTAGCTGTTCCAGTGCACAATTCATTTAGAATACCAATAAAATGAGACTGTCTCCCTCCTTCTCCTCAAACAGGGAGTTGAAATGAAGAAGAGACATTTAATTAAAGAAATAAATATCAGCATTAGCACAAATCCAGTGAAGGCTAAAATAGTGCCTGCAAGTTCTACAGGCTGCATTCTGATTTGCATTTTTATGCCTTTCAGTTGGCAATGACAAAAGTGAAAAGGAAAACAAATGAGGCTTACAGAAAAAGGAATAAAATGTCTGTGGTCCACCTTGGTGTCTACAAATAGCTGGAAATAATTTCTGTTGGCAGCAATCTACAAACTGTTGCAAATACCTTGAAAAATAAATTTCATAATACATTGTGTACTGTGAATAAACAACGTATTGTTTAATACACAATAGATTGTGTATTTTTTTTCCTTTCCTTCCTTTAAAATTTCCCAGTATTACTTGTACAGATGAGATGCCTTCAGAGAACAAGAGGAACATTTCTGTGAGAAATCAAATTTGCTGAAACTCAGATTCATGTTTGCATTAACCAGGGTGGTAAAGATGCTAATTAGAACTCCTGCAATGTTGCTATTTGCTGCTAAAAGAGGATCACATGGAGAACCTGCTCATTGCACAGGCCAGACCAGAAGCTGATATGAGTTGTACAGCAACAGACATGCATCAATTCCAGGTGACAAAGTAAGAGGCTGCCTAAGGGCTGAGTCCATGTGACATCAGCAGCACATGTGGATGCATCCAGGACACACAGCCCTTTCAGCTTCATCCTCTTCTGCTTCCCAAATCCATGGTGACATTGAAAACTCCATGGGTAGGGAAAGAAAAAGCTAGAACACATAATTTGGAAAGAGTGAAGTTATTTCTAATTGCAGTTTAGGGGGAGTGATGCTAACTAGACGTCACGTCAGAGATGTGGCCCAGATCTGCCTCTGCTCCCATTCTCCTGAACAAGGTAATAACAACAATTTAGAATAACAGATCTGCTCAAACAATATCTGTCACTATATGCAACAAATATCCACTATCAACTTTGTTATTTACATTCTTAAAACTGAAATTTCAGACTGCAGTTGCACAGAAATCTTCAGCCAAATAATACCACTAATTCCAGTAACGATTTGGAAGAAGGGCCAAGGACTGCACTGAACTGTTTGCTCAATCTTACACAGTAAGAAGGAACAATAAACAGCCCGAGTTTATTTTTATTGGTTTTACTACATAAAGACATCTTGACAAAACTAAGTAAGTAACTGAAATAGATAACATGCACCTCAACAGGAAAATGTTTATATAAGTGTCACTTAGGCATTCACCAAATCAAAGATGATGGGCAAACAGTGCACAAAAAAAAATTACCAAGTCAAAGAGTAACACAAGCCAAAAATGTCATCTTAGTGAAAAAAAAAGAAAAAAGAAAAAAAAAAAAAAAAAGAGGCCGTTCTCTCATGTATTAAAAAGGCCTATCCAGCCCTAGGGGGCCTTCTCCTGAACACAGAATTCAGTCTACACAATCCACGTGGCTGGGGATGTTGGGAGATGCCAAAGGGGAACAGTAGGAATGATCACATCCTAAAACAGAGAGGAAAATTAAAGAATCTGTCAGACACTATGTCTGTCAGGAGACCCATGGGATTAGCTACACCCATCTGTCTCTTTCTGTAATGGAGGGTGCTCCATTCTGTGTGAACCCATTACCAAGAATGACCTCCAAAGATGATATCTAAACATGATCTTAATTAAATAAAACTAGAACATAATACATGACCTTGACAGATCACATTCACTAAAATAATGGCACACATCAGCTGGGAAGTCAGCATAGAAATGAGCAATATTGGTCAGACTTGGCTCTACTAGGTCAGTAAAGATAATTTTAGATAGCGTGGTCTCAGCCAGAACTGCAATGTTATTTTAATATATTTTATTTAAAACAGTTTGAAGATCACCATCACATTTCAATGTTAAGCACATTTTTAGTACAGATAAACTCCAGAAGTTACTGTATAGATTCCATGAGTATATACTCTCTAAGAAAAAAATTCAAGGAGAAGAATTAATTTCCTCTTAAAGAATTCTCCAGTTACACAAACAGTTGACTCAACACTGTATCATGTAAAACACCAACCTCTAAACCATAGCTATTTCTCCTACTCTTAGAAAAAGTTCTCTATACAGAACTGCAGGCCCAGTCACCCTTTGGCATTAAGAGCAGCATGAGTTCCCACTCACATGGCCCCAGAGAGAGCACCCCTTCCAGCTCTGCACCCTCTCTATCTCCTGTGCCTGTAGGCACAAAGCTCACACTCACTCCCAAGGAAGTTCTTAAAGAAAGGGGAAGATTCTCTCTTCAGGTACTGAGAAGGGAGCAGGTTTTGCTCCCTTTTGCTTTTCCCTGGATTATGATAGACAAGCTACTGCAACCAGCACTGACTCATCTGCTTGTTCTCTCCAGCACACTGAGCTGTGGGCTCACAGGTGATCCAGCAGCAGGATGTCACCTTCAAAGGCTGGGATTGACTGGCAGGACATGTTATGAATGAAGTGGTCACCCTTCAGTTATTATCAGTGAGCATCTCTCTAAAGCATTCCTTCAATTCCAACCTATTATAGCACTTCACCCAGCTGGGGAATTTTAAAATATATTTCTTCTACAGAGTAAACCAGCACTTGCTTTGAAAAAAAAACCCACTTGTAACAATTATTTGAACTACAAAGGTTTCAGGAGTATTTCTTGCCATTGTGATCTATTCAGCAGGAGATCAAACACTACAAAAGACTCGAGAGACAGCCTGCATTTTAAAATTTATACTCCAGAAGCAACACTCTTCATCTTGCTTCATCTAGAAGCAAGTACACAACTATTCTGAGCTTTCACTTCAATTGGGAAAGGTTCAGTGGCACAAAACACAAACAACATGAACATCTCTTCAGCTTATTCTTCTCCCATAGAAGAAGAAATAACTCCTTTTAACTAAGTGGAAACAATTTCTTAATAAAGTCTACTTAGTATGGTGTAGTATGCATTGAATTGACAGCACTTGAATATTTGTGCTGTCTTTCCCTCCTCCCCTGCACTGCTATTGTTATCTTTGCTTTTCCCTTCTGGCTTAGATGCAAGAAAGCAGCAGACTGAAGCCTGCCATCCTCTAAACTGCATGAGAGTGGACTTCAAAGCAACAGTTTCCCAGGAAAAATTCTGTTCCATCTCTGTCAGTATAAGCCCAGTGTAGCTTTCCCCTTCACTGAGCCATCTCCATATTAAACCTGTAAGTCTGAGGTCAGCCTGTGTTCATGATCCCCTTTTCAGACACATGCTGCTCTCCTAAAAGGGATGGACACCAGAAAAATCTTCACTACTACTTAATATATAAGAAGCCATAAAGAGTGTATGCTTGGTGCACCCAAATTGCACCTCTGTTTTAGGCAGGTTCAGCTTTCCCCAAATTGTTCCCAACAGATGTCTGGGAAAAGCCACTTAAAAGCCTTCAAGTAACAAAGGTTTGATAATGAAAAAACATTACCCTGATTCATTTCAGTCTTGTCTGGGCTAACCCAGCTTTTTCTGTCCACACAACACAGGAAAAACCTGTGGAGCATCCACTACCCTGTGCCTGTGGTGCTCACTTATGAGAACTGCAGACAAGTTGCATCTTGCTAGAGTTGGGCTGTGGCCACTTGCTGTTTGGAACAGAGTCAAGTGGGGCAGAGATGCTGCTCACCATGCTGCTGAGAAGGAAAAGGAGGGCAAGCCCACTGGTGCCTACAGTCCAAAAGCTACCTGAACCAGAGTGAACTGATGATGATCTCAGCCATAGCTGAAACTTCAAAGGGGAACTGTTGCTGCACTGTTTTTACCAGAAGGAGCCTTCTATTAATAAACTCTGTTAAACCATTTGACATTAAAATGCAGAGCTGGTTTTAAAGGATCAAAGCATTAAGTGTTAGTTATTAGAATTGTTAAAATGACACTTTGCCTCTGGTCCTTTCTTATTATTAATCACAGTAGCTCCTCAAACTTCACCAGCTAAGCAGGGGCTGCCCCTGGAATGCATTTAAGTCACAGTGAAGTTATCACCACAAACTGCTAGAATTCACAGGAAGCAGTCAGTTCCACAGCCAATAGGAACAAAAGGGAAATATCACTTTTCACATCAACTCTTGTGATTTGAGAGAAAGATTTCTAATCATACTCCAGTCCCCACCCTGTTTGTGTTTAAGCATACTAGAAGAAAAAATTATGCATACACACACAGAGGTAAGCATAATTTTTGCTAGAGATAGGACATAAAAACAGTAGTTGAGATAAAAGTATTTATTCTGTTCACAACATCCAGAATTGCAGGTAAAACCACAAATCTGCCTGGAAGTTTTGAGTGAAATACTGCTTAGTAATTGCACTCACTACACCATCTACTTTGGGGATAAATAGGAAAAAACAAACCACTTTTCTTTAATTTCATGGCATAACAGTCAGCTACATGTGATTTATAGAAGTTCAGATGAAGCTGAAGAAGAAAATAATTTCATGTATGTCACATCAATGAGATTGATTACTAACAAAGCTTATGCTGTGAGAGACAAGAATGCACAGTTAAAACACAGAAGGAGTGAGAGAACACATGTAACAAATTGATTACAGTTGGTACAGCTCTTTCTTCTACAAGCCACATTTGCAGTTCCTGAACAACAATACACTGCCTGAAGCAATACAACATTTCCTCCATCATAATGAGAACCTAAATGCTGCTCTTCTGTATTTTCAGAACTGAGGATGAAACAAAAAGACTGGCAGGATGAGGCCATGCTTCAGAAGATGTGTACTTATCATATGACTCCCTGTAGTTTGAAAACACAAAGACCTATCTGCTATCAGCCACAGACATTGTTTCTCTACATGTGCTGCCTGATGAACATTTGGATAGGAACCAAAGCCAGATCTTGAGAATCACCCATGCAGATCTGAACACAAGTGACTTGAAAGATTGCCACAGCTCAATGCCCAAGTGTTTCTAAACAATCCAGCAGTACCAGTCAGGCACTCAGCTGGTGAGTTTATGCACAAATGTCATTTTAGAATTGTCCATACCGGAAAATACTTCTGTGGAATACAAGGTTAAGAGTAAATGTACTTTGACACGAACAAACAAAATGAAATTCAGCACTATGCTGTATCATCACCTTTTAATACCAAGCTCCAAATAATTCTGTTTCAGTTATCTGATAAGTATTTGTGCATTCCCTCAATAGGGGTATTGCAATGGCTCTCATTAAAGTATGATCATTTTTGTACTTGCTCAGCATAAAGCCAAATGATGTGCTTGCTGTTCCATAACAAGCATTGTTCAACAAGCAGAATCAATGATTAAACACAGGAGTGAAAAAAGCAGTTCTTGCTCTCACACACGTGTATTATTTCTGATACAAGGAGGCAACAAACCGACTGGTCCTTGTTCTGCGGTTTAGTTGCTCATCTGCCTGCAATTATCCAAGAAAGGCAGTGGCATTGGAAAAAGCAACAGTTGACTGCTCTAATGTTATTAACTTCTTTCCCATACCTGGGGCAGACATAAATATATGAAGTGCGGGTGCTTAGTGGGCTCCATTCACCGCAAGTTACTTCTGCTAGGATGCTCTCTGGACCATCTAGCACCCTCTAAAAGCTGTTTACAGAATGTCTCCCTAAGACACAGAAGAAGAACTAGTGCCTCAAGTATTCAGAAGCATTTTTCTGAATAGATTATTGCATAAAAGAAGTTCAACACATACTTTGCAACAGCAACAACAAATGTAAACCATATTATGTGGCTGCATGGTACTTATTTGCCAGCTGGACTTAAACCATAACAAATATGTAAGCAATCTGACAAGAGAAGCTTAAAATAAAATTTCTACAGAAAGCTTAAAAGCTGATCTACTTCAACTTGAATTATTTTTAAACATTTAAATTAATTCATTTGATTCAGCAAAAGATTTTCAAGCATACACTTAAGCAAGTGGTTACTTCCACAGAAGGCAAAGCTTTCACACAGGTTTAATACTAACAGAACAATGTAGCAAATCAAGAATCACCTTCAGAAATCCAAAGTGTTTCAAGTGCCAAAAAATCTAACCACTTAATATGGTAAGGTAGGATATCTTGGAAATTGGATAAAACCACTTCCATCCAGTGAGACAGACTCAGCACGTATCCATCTGTAATCTCCCAGATGAAATCAGTGACAAGTGAGCTCTTCTACTGTACCCTCATTGCAATCAGAGCATTAAGGTTCAGATATAAAGAGACAGCATCCAAACAAAAGGTGTTCCTAACACCAGTTCCAACAACCCTGTGGAAACCAAGAGTTAAGCCAAAGCCAACTTAGGAGACAACATTCCCCCAATGACTCTTCACTGCAAGAACAGAATCCCTTCAGCACTTGAGGCTTTTTTTTTTTCCTGCTGCTGATTACCCTGTGCAGAGGGAAAATGCTCCAGTGCTTTGTGTTGTGTGGGTGATGCTCCCATTTCCCAGCTGAGTTTGGTTCAACATTTATAGAAGGGATAAAGCATTCTGAATTGGCTTCTCTCAGTAAAATGACTCAGTGATCACTGTGCAAGTGGGAGGACTTTAAGCATTTGACATTGCTTCTCACATTCTTGCTGTCACAAATGCAAATGTTGGGGAATTTAAACTCGTTCCTATCTTGTCATTTTAAAATCCTAAAGGGACCTTTGATCATTCAGTGGCCTGTTAAATATTTAGCAGTCAGGAAGAAAGGATTTTTTTTCCTTCTGTGATGGTTTAACTGGTTTCAAATCTAATACTGCTTTCTTTATGTGAATACAATGTATCAGCATTTTCCTCAGAGGAAAAAAAATCTCTTCAATTAAAAATTGATCTGCCTTCTTAACTAAAGAAAAAAGAAGACAGAAGTAATATAAACAGAAGACAGGGCTGTGAACCCCACAAGCTACATAACCTGCATGCACAGAGCACACGTACATCCTGGGGGCTTAAAAATAAATTTTAATTACTCTGTCCGTCACCTTGCCAATATTGGCTGGGGACATGCTCAACTTGTTGAAGGCAGCACTGCCACCACCCTCTTCAGAGGTGTGGGGCTTTGATATGAGGGCAGCAATACCCCTAGTGCACTTGAACCCCTTAATGCCACTGAAGCACACATATTAGGATGATTGTTTTCATCCTAATAGCCCCCACACTCCATGAGGAGATGTGTCTCTAACCCAGGAGCAGAAATGGAGCACCAGGGAGCCCAGAGCTGTAAGCGGCCCTGTTGTGCTGGCTCGACCCTGCTCACAGCCTGGGGAGAGAAGGCTCCTGTGGCCTCCCACACGAAGCCTCTCCCGTGCCTGTTAGCATGCCTGTTATATTAATGACTCATCTTCAGGGTAAAGCACCAGCTCAGGCTTCTCATTAATCACCTCAAGTGTGCTGGCTCCTGCAGTCTGCTCAGAGTCCCTGCTAATTCAGCCTTCAGCATTACAAACACGGGCAAGGAGTTTGTGGGCCAGGCCCCACTGCTCAGCAAGGACTCTAACTTCACAGAAAACACCTGGCAGTCAGGATCTGCCTTTTCCAACCCAGTGTTGGGTAATTCCTGGGTATTTCTTATGAGCCAAAATAACTGCATTCAAAATGTGATTGTTAAATTACATGGGTGGCCAGCAGGTCAGTGCTGGTGCATTCCCAGTGATAGGCTCAGACAGAGAACTGGCCCTGTACCACAGCCCAGTCCACCCTTCCTGGAGAAAAAACAATTAATAGCTTGTCCAATAGTATGAAAAACCTAGAGTAAAAATGAATGCATTGTACTGCAAATTGATTTATCCTTCAGGGGAAGAGAAAAAAAATTCTCTCAATATATTCTGAAAAAGGCTCTATACGTGTTATGAGAGGAAGAAAGTCACTGAGAAGAGCTGCAGGTTGTGACGAGGAAGCATGGACTTTTCATGGTCTGTGGGCACTTCCTCTTGTATCCCAGCCATCACTAGAGACATTCACAGCTCCTTCTTTACAGCTCTTTGGATTTTAATTACTGTTTCTTCATTATTTCTGTGATAACTTCATTCTATTCCACTTTACAGATGACCTTTTTTAATGCTAACTAAAAAGTAATATGGCTTCCTACTCCTGCTTAAAATGGGTTTTGCACAAATAGACAGCAGGGCAAAGTGCACTGTTAGCAAAAATGAACAGCCTATAACTGATGTAAATTTATGTCCACCCACTGGTTAGCCCATCAATTTCTTCTCTTATGAAATGTCAGAGCACCTGCCAATCTTGCAGACAAAGTGAGAGGCTTCACCACAGAGAGTGAAAGAACAGCTCTGCCTTCTAACTTGCCACACCATTCAATGGGTGCACTGTCCAGTACTGAGGTTAGAGCCCAGACACAGTAGATATGCACCAGAAACTTGACAGACATGTAAACAGTGCATCAGGGCTGTACCTCTCCTTGACACACCACTTTCTTAAAATACACACCAGAGACCACATATGGGGTATCCATCTAGAGCCACGAATTTGGCAGGTGTATACCAGAGCAGTTGGACTGACTTTAGACCCCATGATTGATCACTTATCTACCCCAATAGATTGCCTACCTACCAAGACTATTTTTGTATTATTGGAGCACCAATTCCCAGGTAGCTGGTCAACTTCAGTTCAAGACCTGTGCTTCATTCAAGCCAAAAGTACACATCTTCACGTATAGCTCTCTCCACAAAGGAAGGGGACAGCTTCCCCTCGATGGGGACTTGAGAATGAATCTACAAAAGCCTGTAACACCACTAAGACTGGATGTGGATAACTCCCCACCATTTATATCTTAAAAACGCTACTCAATTTCCTTCCACGGGAAAAGTGTCTGCAGCTACCCTAAAGGAAGTGTTCATTCCTTCTTCCCTCGCCTGCTTAAAATAAATACCTTTTTGGCACAGGAAAAAACCTACTTTTAGACCTGCTACATATGAGCAATACATTTTGCTGTAAGACAACACACTGAGACCTGAGCTTATGGCAGCAAGGGGCAGCCCACAGCTGACAACACTCCCAGATCAGCTGAGCTCATGTCACAGGCAGCATGGCTTTTCTGCCTGAAATGCATTTTGTGTCCCCTTCTGCTTTAGATTTGTTCCTTTTTTGGTTTTGCACTTTGGGATTACTAACTGCAAACCCAGCAGCCACGTGTGGCTGCCCCTCTAAGTCCTGGCTCCTGTGGTGAATGGTCCCTCAGTGAGGGCCTCACCGTCCTCATCTCACTGTGCTTTTCACCTTGGGTAAGAGCAGCCCAAGCCCAGCCAGCACTGACCTGTGTAAGGAATGGTCTCTTGTCACACAGGAAAATTTCCTGGCTCAAGAGGCCAGGCTTCTGGAAGTGATGAAGCTTCTCTCCTCTCCTGACTTGAGGAGGACTACCTGCCTTGCTCCAAGCCCTGCTCGTTGCTGGATGGCTGTCAGTGCAATTCCAGAATGCTGGCCCAAGAGCTGAAAACTGCTAAAATGCACCAGTGACCAAACCTCACTCAGCACTCCAGCTTGGGCAACATCAGTGCTGTGGCTTCATCACATTGACTCTCTATTTTAATTGACTAAAACACTTGGAATCTCAGTAAACCATCCAGTGGCTGCTCAAGTCTCCCAGAACAGTAGGAGTACTCATGAAAATACTGAAGGAGCTTTCCAGTTCAGATAAAGCAACTTTTTCTTTCCCTCCATAATACATTGCTTTAGTCAGAACAATCTGACACTGTTCAAAAGCCCATATTTAATTAACAGCAGTTCAAAGTTGTCTTTCTACACAGGAACTTAAAGTAATTCATTTCAGCTGCTGAGCTTGTTAAGGACACTTCCCTGTCCAACACTTTCACACCACCTGAGCTGGAACTGAGGCCCCTCTATAGCTACACTCCCCACACTCACACACAACAGTTTCCATCACCAGCTGGACCCCAGCATTCCCACAGCACACTTTCAGATGTCTCCACCTTTTAAGTACCTAATCATGGTATAATAACAAAATTACAGCTCAAGCTGGTGCCTCTGAGGAGGGATTCAGAACAAAGGAGCCCCTGGACTTTTATACGCTCACAGTGTAAGGGCAGGAGAGTCGGGAATGATCAGCTCCTGCTGTGTCCCAGAGTGTTCAATGCCCTGGATGGACCACAGGTCCCAGGGCCCTCTGTTCTGCAAAGGGTTGGCACTTCATGGCCTCTTGCCTGGGGCTCAGGCTCCTGCCCCCCAGAGCTGAACCTGTAACTCAACAGCCTGAGCCTGAGCTACCTGTACCAAACACAAGCTTGCCAAAAAGCTGAGAGAGCTCCCTCTGCAGAAATTCCAGACTAAGTTTGCACTGGGAAGTTTTGCTGTGTTAGTGGTACATACTGGGAGCATGAAACCAATCTGCCTTTATTGATATGTTTGTACCCACACCAATTCTTGCAATGCAGTTCCTCCACCAGTACAGCATATTCTGAAAAACTTTCTCAATTTTTTTTTCCTTTTACTATAAAAGCTTTGTTGACATTTGGGATGAAGTTCCTCAGAGAGCTCTACCAATCTCTGTCGACCTTCTAAATATAATCTTTCTTCAGACATCTATCACATCCTCCCATGATACACACAGAATCTGTTCAAGTTTTTTGTACAGTCAGAGGCAGATTTAACTCTGCATTTGCCAGACTGGGAATGGTATAGATGTGCCAGCACTTCCCTGAAAACATTTCTGTCCTTTCCCATCAACTACTGTCTCCTAATGCCACATAACTGCTGAGAAAGAGCCTATTTCAAATTTTGCAAAGTGTATGAGCAAATAAAAGACACTTGTTCTTTACAAACTGCACAGCAGGAACCAGCTCCTAGTCCCTGCCCTGGATCACCTCTCCATTTTCCCAGGCAGCTTCTTGAGGGTCACTTGGAAGTGGGATATGCTTTGCACTGCTACAAAGCAAAATAAACCCAGAGGATTGCCATGGGTTTGAAGTCAAGGGCATGCCATGTTTACTTGTGATTTCTGTTTTCTTTGGGATGCCTTGGAGAGAAAAGTCAAGAATAAAATACTGCTGACACAAAGCACTGCCTCCCAAGCACAAATGTTTGCACACGTGCAGAGACACTCTAGGTGTGAGATGTGACCATAACAGCACCTCTACTTTGAAAACATGATGATTATTCTCCTTTTTTTTTTTTTTTTGTGAGAGAAGGAAAAGGTTTAAATTCAGGTAATGTTCTTCAAAAGACTGCATTAGAGATGCAAAGATAAGCAAAGCACTCAAAAAACCATGAACCACCATCTGCTCTCTTTTATCTTCAAATGTCTATCAGCATCACCAGTGTTGCCAACATTAGTCACCCTCCTCATGATATTGGGTGTTTTTCTTATGCTCTCAGCTCTCATAATCAAAATTATACAATAGAAGTTTACTAAAACTAAAAAAAGGGTGATGCCTGAGAAAACTGGTGTAAGTCAGCAGCTCAGAGAAGTTAGAGCTATTTAGACAGAATTTAACAGCTAAAATTTGTAATCATATTAGGTATACTCCAGGAGCTATCTTTCAGATTAGCTCAGCTTCCATAGAGGTACCAAAGGAATAACAACACTTAAGATCCAGGGTAGCACACTGAATCTCTCAAAAACCTGCTTCTAACTATGACCACAAAATAGCCAAAAATCCTGTTGCAAGCCACATTTTTACACTGTAACAGCTCATGACAGAGAAATCAACCGAACTCTGTGCCTTTAGAATCCATGCAATACTCAAACAGATCCCCATATTGATTACAGTCTCATTACCTCCTCATGGGAGCATCCAGGAGAACAAGTGCAGCCTCTGCCTCTCCTGCCAGCTTTACACTATCAGGATTACATCTTACTCAGCTGCTTCACACAGCTTTTATTTTTACATAAAGTGAAGAAAGCTTTTGCTATTCTGAAACCTGAAGAACGTCACTGCCCCTGCCTGCTGAGACCAGGGTGCAGCTCATGACAAGTGCTGCAGGCACTGCAGAGGCACCAGCAGACCTTGGTGGCAGGTGGAGGAGGGCAGCCCAGGAAATGCTGCTCACAGGTGTTTTTCAACAACTCAGCACAGCTGAGGACCAAATTATTTGGGTCCCTCTGTATGTAGCCAGCAGCTGGGAAACACATCCATTATGCCCTGCTCTGCCTCCCCATTGTATCTCTAGCACAGGTGCCAATCAAAACCTCAGCCTCATCCTTGGCGTTTAATGAGATCCAAAGTCTTTAACCTCAACCTCCTGTTCCTTCTGTTCGAGCTGGAAAGCAGGGGCTGCACGATGTGAAAGTGATCTGTTCCCTGCATGCATGTTACCGCCTGCATCTTTGCAGGAGCCTCTGTGACTCATGGCTGACTCATGAGAGACTTGCACCACCAACAGCATCCAGCACAGCCAGAAAACAGAGTATATTCCCTTCAGGTTAGGAGCTATTTTAATGCCATGTCTGTTGAAGAAGAAATAAGCAGAAGGCAAGGTAGCTGGCACAAGGAGATTTGAGGATGATGCTGCCTGCCTTCATCCCCACAAGCCTCGCCCAGCCCAAGCACTGGGGCTTCCACAAGGAAGATGAAACTGAGATCAGCCACCACCTGAACTTCAGCCACAGCACCTTGGCATCCAAATCCTGCTCAGAACTTCCGGCACATACCCACTTGAGTCCACACACCTACACAAGAGCAAACCCAAGCACAACCTTGGTCTTTTACACAACCAAGTCCTGGTTCTTCTGGCACTGTGATTTGTGCAAAGCATTTTTCAAAGTTCCATTTCTTTTCCTATCTATATTTTCAAACATGAAACAGCAAAGTTAGTAATTTTCTTACTGTTACAGCTTTCCCCTGCCATGAGAGAGGGGAAAACCAGGATTTCAGAACATTTGAACATTTCTTACATAGTCACCTCCCTCCCTCCTTCCAGCCTCAATAAAGCAAAGCCATTTCTCCCCCACAATTAAAACCACTGATCTCATTAAATACTTAATGAGTTTTGTGCCTTCCTGCTGCACAAGCAGCAAGGCTCAGTATATTTTCCAAGTTGCAACTTTTTTTTTGGTTGTCATTTCTAATACACAGTTTTTTGTGCACAGAGGTTTCCTAAGAGGCCTGTGGACCAAGATGTGTTTCTTCACAGTAGGAAATACAGAAATCAGTAGAATAGCAGCACTAAAATAAAAAAAAATATTTGAGATGTCAAACAAAACCTACACCACCAAACCCAGGAGTTCCTTATTATATTACACTAGATTAAGAAAACACAGGCAAAATATGTAAAATATAATGGAAATAGAAAATCTCTGAACTCTTACAGCATATATTATATTTAGCCATCTAATTTAACTGCACAGTAAAACAAAACTGCTTAAGCACTGGACATGTATATCATTATAGTTCACCCACTGCAAGTAACTCTGCCAGTAGAGACAAGAAATTGTAAATTGCCTGTAGGGAATTATTTTGGATGAACTATCAGAGGTTGGTTGAATATTGAAAACAAGATACATTTTAGAAACCAATTTCTCAAAGAATATCCTGTTCACTTAGTCCTTCCAGAAAACCAGGCTGGATTTTTAATTGTGTATCTGTCAGTGTAGATCATCTAAACCCATTATTTAAATTATGCTCAGTTTTCAGACATTAGTTTTAAGGATGAGAAGAGAGGAGAGATCACAAGATTGACTGGTTGATCTTGGTTGATCTCTGGCCATTACTGCCAGCACAGCTGCTAGGGGGAAGCAGACAGACATCCACACATGCAAGAATCCATCTTTTTAATCTACTGCAAATCAAATCAAATGACCACCTGGGCAGCATTCAACAAATGCCATTAACAGCAGTCACCAAAACACGTCTTGAGGGCATCTTTGAACTAATTAGCCAGCTTCCAAACAGCAAGAGCTTTTCAACAAGAAAAAAACCATGTCATATTGTCACATTTCAAGTCTTTATTTTACCTGATCAAAACCATATAAAGCTAACATACTTGATATTAAGCAAAAGGCTCAGATCCAAAGTCAGTGCCATAACTGCCAAAAACTTAGTCAGTTTTGGATTGAGCTGTCATTCGTGGCATAGGCTTAACAGTTTTGGATGCTTAGAAGTGATAATAAACAGCAAAATATGATGCTGTTAGCCTTAACACAAGTTACCTGCATCATATGAACTGCTCTAGCATAACCAGAATTCTAAACTTGAATGTTAGTGCAGGTGAAAGCAGGCAGGAAACAGCAGTGACACTGCTCAAAGTATCACAATTTCATGAATCATACAGTAGGTGAAGAAAAGGCAGTGGCAGCACCTTTCTCTACATCCCCAATCCTTCATTTACCCTGTGGTGAACCATGGGAAATCACAGCCTTGGTCCTAGGAGGGAGAGGATATGCGGTAGACAGTGAGGAGGAGCAGAGGAAATGGTTTTAGCAGTAACCATGTACACAAAGTTCACAGATCACCAGCAAATAACTCCAGAAGAATGGTGAGAAAACCAAGAATGAGACCCTGCCACAGGCAGAACAGCATGGTCCTATCTCTTTGTAGTAGTTTTTTCTAACTGGAAAAGTCAAGCCAAGTGTCCTGTTGCCTGCAAAGTGGGAATAATTAGGGATCCTACATAGCCATTGCCTAGCAACACCTGTACAAAGAAAAAGTAGCTGCTTCTATCAACTGCAGAATAATATTTTTTTAGAAGAAATTTATCCTGACATCCACAAGTTTACAAATTTATACCTTTTTTCTTCTTTAAAACACTTATGTACTTAAATGTAGAAAACAATGCTATTTGGCATCTTTAATTTGGCATAAAATCAAAGAAAAGAAACACATGTAAACAAAATGCTTCGATAGCAAAGGAAATAATTCTTCTCTTAAGAAACTACTGGGTTAAATCAATATGAAAAAAGGAATGCAATAGCAAAAGGCATTATTACTCATACAACTATCATGGTATAAGGAAAAGTCTCACAGTAACTTTGATGAAACTATTAGTCCTTGGCTTGATCACTCTGTTTCTTTACAGATTCTGATGGGAAACATGTGAATGAAGTGAGGAAAGGGATCTCTCAACTTCTCAAAACCCATAAAGAAATAAAGAAAAGCAAAACCCCAAAGCTGGTAAGACAGCTTCTGACACCTTACATTCAATCCCTCTTCCCATCACTTCCATGTAATGCTTCAATTTCAAATTTATTTCTAACCTTACCATTATGCTACCTATGAGCCCCAGTTACTGGGGGGCTACATCTTCACCTCATCACCTTCCGGCCAATAAATCACTCAGCACAAAATATCCACCTGTCTTGCATGGGAATGATTTTTGAGGAGTGATGCTCAAGATCTGTCATGGAGTTAAAGTGAGATCAAAAAAGTCTATACACCTCTGTCAACCATATCCATTAATCTCAGCTTTCTGAATGCTTTGCTAAACACTCTGCTGATGCTCACCTCTGCAGAAGTCTCCCCCTTGCTTACTATGGCACGCCAAGCTCACATTTAACACAGATAAGGCAGAAATATCTTACCAGCTCTGCAGGTAGGCAAACAGACTTATTAGATTGTCACTGATTAAATGCCAAGCAGCAGCCAGTTTATGACAGACCAGAACTGCTCCTCCTACTTCGCCAGCAGCCTCCATCCATGGATCTAAATTTCAAAGTAGCTTAAAGTACATCCAAGGCATTTTAAGCTCTGGAGTTAAAAATTAATTTTGCCTAGCAACGTGCCCTTAAGTTATCTTACTTTCACAGAAGTCGTTTCAGTGATCCTTTTTGTTACAGAGGCAGCTTGGGCTCAGTATCAGCCATTTAATTTACAACTGGTACTGAAAGAAGCTGGAAAAAGCTTCACTTCCTCCATCCAACCTTTAATTCTCTTCCCTGCTTCCTGCACTAATCCTTAACTGGGTATCACTGTCTCCATTTCCCCCCGAACAACAATTCAGGGAAATTACTTGGTTTTTTGCAGTACAACAGAACATATTAATTTCTGATTTTCTCTTGACATCTGTGAGGATGCACGGAGTTTGCTATGGGGTCACCAGCTGCAAATGTCACCTCCCACATTCTTGTGCAGTTTCTCTTGAGTACGTGCTTTGCTGCCATCAAGCAAGTTATCCTGCATTATTGCCAGTGTCTCTGCGTGTTTGCCAGGGCAGAACAACTAATTGTTAATGATCACATGTCCAAAATTCACCAGCTTCATAACTACACTCCAGCTCATATAAAGATGCTGTGACAAATTCTTCACATATTCTATCTTCCCCAGTTCCACCATATAAAAACTGTCCTGGTCCTTTGAATTCCTTATAGTCTCTGAAGAAAATCCTCCTGGCTTGTGCTTCACACACACACAGCTCCCTCCTAGTCCTTAGCAGGGACAAGGGACATAAATCCTATGTACAGAACGAAGTTTTCCTCATTTCAACATGTTTTCAGTGGGAGCCACATGAAACTTTGTGTACCACCCAAATAATACAGTTAAGGATGAATATTCCTCTTTTTTAATTTTTTTTTTTTTTGGCCAAAACTCCTATTGTTCCTAAAGAAAAAGGAAGCCTTAAATTGTTTTTCAATCACATTCTCTGCAATACCCCACCAGATCTTTGCTGATCACTTTATATGCTGTGGCTGCTGCCTTTATTTTTTTTTTTTTGCCTGTTGAACTAATTTTTTTAATTTTCACATAATGTTCTTTGGAAAAACACAGACTGTTTACCCAGTTATGCAGGTGCCATCATTACCTTAGCCACAAGTTGTGTATCTCTGTTTCGGCCACATCCCCTCACTACTTAGTGTAATTTATGAACTCTGATATTCATTCAGCTCCCATGCTTTTAACCAGAAAAAAACAGCCCACTAAATGCTTGCAGGAACTACACTACCTGTCATTCCTTCTGTAATCCCTAGCACTTCTGTTCATTGTCCTTAGTAGAAAATGAAAAATTAAGGTGGGAGAGCATGCAACATCAATGTCTCCTGCTGAAATGACTATTTTCTGTTCCTGTAGGATCTGGAGTTGGGTTCTCAAGGTGTAGCAAAGCATAACACCTGTAAGTTGCATGTTCCTCCTTGGGACAGTTGGTGGCCACACCACAAATGAAAAGCTCTAGGGCCAGGCTTCACCAGGCAGCTGATGCTGAGCTCAAATTGTTCATAGTAGGGTTATGCTGGCTGAACATGCAGTCCCAGGTTTTAATGGTGCAGTAATTTCCTCACCAGTTTTCAGCAGGGGTCATAACTCATCACTAGGATGTTCATTAAAGAGAATTTTGATGCATTGTTGCCATTTTTTATTTCTCCGCTACCTCCATTCTAAATCTTCATTTTGTCTTTATTTTTTTTAGTCAGACTCCTTTAGAATTTCTCTGGTCATTCCAAAAAATGACAAAGAACCCTAATAAAACTTGTAGAATTATGTACCAAATGGTATTTTAACAGGGAATAATTTAATTGAAGTGTAAAAGATGCTGAACTCTAAGCAATTATAAGGGAAATTATTAAGCTAACATTGTGAAAAGCTCACCTCCTCAACTTTCAAAACCACAATCATTCCTTTTGCCCTAGTAGCTACAGCAACAGCCTTTAGAAAGACCTCAATTTTAAATGTTCCTTGGTTTCTCTCATCACTCTGTGGTGGCAAAACCATTAGTATTTAGAACTGAAGGGTCTGGCTAAGTAGTTTCTTAGCTAAAAGAACATTCCTTTTGACTAAAAGCCAACAGTCTATGATGGTTTCCAACTCCCCCCTTGCAAGCTTGGGTAATACCACAGAGGGGAAGATGCCATCTCAGTGCTCTCTCACTAGGGTCACAATAAATAAGGTTTCTGTCTGACTTGCCCTCATTTGTACTTGCACGGTTACGTACTTGGAGTCCCCGGAGTCCGTGACAACTCTGTACCACATTTGTTTTGAACACAACAAAACCCCATCGTTCTCAGAGGCCCAAACAAACCCAACCAATGACTTTATTTCATTTGCTTTTCCCTAAAGGAGCACTAATTTCAGTGCTGGCAGAACAGTATGTCTTACAAACAAAGCAGTGAGAAACAGCATTCCCAACATCACATTGCATAATGCAAGACACTGAGATTTACTATGTTATTCCCCAGCCTTAACATACTGTACTCATCTATTCACAGAGCACTGAATCCTCCTTTTTAGAAAAGGCTCCTACATGTCCCATGCTAACAAAGATGACATTTACGAGTTTCACCATGAGTCTTTTTTCTCCTCAATTAATTTTGTCACGGTAGGAGTATGTCACTTATTTATGGCACGCGTTTGGGTGGAGTGTGGGGTTTTAATCACCAACTGCAGGAATTTTTGTTGCTGGACATTTTGGCCAAAGCTATGTTAATTTAAGAGCGGTTCAGAATTAGTAACACTGTTGAGCACTTCAAGAATACCTGTTTTAGGATAAATAATCTCAGATTAGACAGCCTGAAGTTAGAATCCTAATTATGGGTCACTCAATTGCCTTGGACAGTGACCTAACCTTTAATTCTAAAATGATATAATCTGTTTTATTGCTGTTGAGAGGGAAACAAAGTAATTAGTTGGTGCTTTTTAACAGGACAACCAGCAATTTAAATTCTTTTTACAGGGAAATAGTTGAAATTGCAGAGTTATCTGCAAATGAATCTTCACTGAATTGCTTCTCCACTGCCAATAATAGGCCCCCATTGCACAGAAAGCAGAGGCTGATGGGAGAGAACTGCATCATTAAAAAGCTAAAATGTGTGAGTTATTCCACTTTCTCATGCAAACATTGCTTCTCTTTCACAGCCTTAGAGTAAGAGCATCACATTTGAAGGAAACCTTCTCTCTAGTTGCTTTGGCAGGAGTAAAATAACCCGTACAAGCCTACACAACTAAAGTAAAAAAACCCCAAGCCTCTAGAAGTCAAATACCTTCAGACTTCTTGTAACTCTGGTTATCCTCTGACCAAATACTCTATCAGATGCATGACCAGATGTTTAGGTGGGCCAAAATGAACATTGATGAAAGTCAAGTGACAACCACTGGTACTTGATGAACGAGAAGGCAACAGTCTGGGTGGGGATTTGACAACTGCACCAGAGGTACTAAAGTTGCTCTCACAGAGAAAATCAGTAACTCTTGCACTGACTGCAAGGGCCAACAACTGCACACAGCTGAAAATCCTGCTCCTGGATGGAAACAAACACAGGCAATAAAACACCAGAGCAAATCTTGCCCGAGAAGATTGCTTCTTTTGCACAGAATCATAAGATTACTCAATTAAGGGTGCACAGTTAAATCAATCTAGTTAGATTTTACCCAGGTAGCTGGTGTTGTACCTTAAAAATCTTAATTTAAAAATTAATTCAAATTGACTTGAAAAAAACCAAGGCCTTTTGAATTTAAGCTGTAAAGAAAGAACAACAATAAATGCCAATGTTTCAGTTTGAAGGAAGGTGTCTCATCAGTTACTAAAAGGATTTTTTAAAAATATCTTCCTTAAAAGATCTGTGATAGAAAAGACAGCATACTAGTCACAGATTTAGAAGTGGTAATGAAGTGGAAGAAATTCTGATTACTGGCAGCAGAACAGGGACACAAAAAACTAAAAAATGAATCTCAAACATTAAACTCACAGAATTTATCCCAGAAATAATTGGTTCATAAACCTAAAGGCTCACTTTTAAAAAAAAACCCCACAACTATTTGTAGCAGGAAATCTTGAAAACATGAGCCAAATGTAACTGTTGTAACTGTTACATACATGTGTAAAACCCCAAAAGTACCCAGATGACAACTCAGAGATGCCACATCTCCCCTTCACTTCCAGCTGTTAGGTCAGAAAACTACGAACAAGAGCTTTAAGTTCAGCAAAATTAAATATCTCAGTGAGTCTTGCTAAAAACCAGCATCCAGCTAAAGCTCATAATACCCACAACCTGAAAGCACTGTCTTTACAATGCTTATTTTAAAAGTATCCGTGAGAAGCTGCAGCCACACTAAGCCATTATGAAATATTTCAGAACACTCATGCAAACACAATTCTTGTATCCGTTTCAACAGCATTCATCATTCCTTTTATTTACATTCTATTATCGTACATATGAGAAGCCACTGCAAATATGCACACAGTTATGTATTTGCACAGTTCCTTCAAAAAGGCTTTGTGAGCTTGGAAGACTTTCTGTCCAAGAGCAAGAACATTCAGTGCAATCAGTGACCAAATGTACACTTCAAATAACAAACTACAAACAGCAGACATAGCAACTGATAGGCTGAAACAGCCAAATAATTTTGAATAATGGGCAAATTAATGGAAATTGAAATCTGTTCACACATCATTTATGGACACAACAGCTAAAATCTCTGCATAACAAAGCTTTGAAATAAGTATTAGAAAATACTACAGGAAAAAGATGGCTACCAAGACTGTAACATGATCTTTTTTGTTTCCTCCCAGTTTCCCATAATCATTCAGTCTAAGACAAGAACAGCACAGATCTACTGGATAAGCAAGTCACCTAAAAAGGTAGGATTTCCCCTCTCCCATTTTATTGCAAGGCACATATTTTTCAAGAAGTGCAAACAGAAACTCAGTTAACGTCAAAAGGTATCAGGATGAAGGGCATATCAGAGAGCTCAGATTTGTTATTTCTTTCATCATCAACTTGACCTTTGCCTGCTAAACAGCACAGAGATAAGGAATGATAGATCAGCTGTCTTCACAGATGAAAACTAAAGGACATCAAATACAGACACCAGTGCCACAATAAAAATCTTCAAGTGGGACACTGGCTGCAGAGGGTTACATGGATTCAAATAACTGACAAGTTGAGAGGTACCACAGGGAAACACAGCACTTTTCAAACAATGGTTCTGACCCCTCTGGTTAGGAAACCCCTTAATTGAAAATCCCTCCTGGCAAGGGAAGAGTGAGACCACATCCTGCATCTTTGAGATTCATATGCACACCAATGTTTGTAATTCCTCTTAGGTTCTTCTATCTGATGCATTTATAAACTTAAAAAGAACTAAGACACCTAATGCCCATTTTTTACCTTCCAAAATTCAGCAAAATAACACCATAAGAAACTTCAAACATGTCAGCAATGGTTGTAATTTCAAGAAGCACAATGAACAAAAATCTACATTACAAATCTGGCCCAATGCTGAACACTGAAGCAGTGATACCAAAAGATGCAGCTCTGAGGCTGAACAAGTCAACCCAGTGTCACATTTGAATTTCATGCTGCTCTGTGCAACTCCCCCTTGCCTTGTATTAGAAGCTTTTAAATAAAAATGTTCTTCAAAGAGATGCTACCAAACCTTGTTCTCCTGCTACTCTAAGAAACTTTATCTTGAGAAAAATGAAGACAGTCATCACCCAGCTAAAAATTTAATTAGTTTAAATTTAAGAGGACAAGCAATTCATCCGGGTTGAGCTGTGCCTGACTAGACAGATGGTGTTAAAATTTCTTTCAGGGTTCAGAAACTGTAGAAAGCACAGTTTCTAAAATGCTTCAGGAGTGCTGGTGTGTATTAGCCAGTAAAGAGTTGCAGGTGAAGCCCCAGAAGGTGTTCCAATAAACCATTTAAATATATCTGTAGGTGCCTAAACCAATACTGTGATGGTGAACCTGTGCTTACATGTCCATGTTTGGCAGACATTTGACCAATTCAGGTTGATACCTCTGACATCAACACTACTAATAGGACTAATTAATGTAGCTCATATCCTTCTACTTCTCAAACAGCAAGAGAAATCCAAGCTTCCTGCCTTGCCTTTCCAACAGAGTAGAAGCATCTGTTCTGAAGATGAGAAGTGACATTTGCTTTTAAGTTCTTTGAAATAATCCCCATGCTTTTCAGAGTGTAAGGACTAATGATTTTTGTCAGTTTGGATGTTTCAGGATCCTGTTCTAGTGAGCCACATTCCTGTCATGTTTTTTTTTCCTGGATGAAATACAAGTAAATCCCAATGCAACAGAGCGTGCACAGTTGCAAACCCTCGAGAGGTGTATTGCATTCCATCCATCCAAACTACACTCTGCTGGATACAGTGTGACTTCAGACAACCACTACAGAAGTCTACACCCAGAGATGACTAAAAACCACTGTGTTCTACTTGCAGTTCAGACTGTGTGTGAGGAAAGCACCGTGGCTGCTTAGGGAACAGCCCTGGTGACTCAGAAACATGGGTTTTGTGGGTCTGGGCCATGCTTACAAATACAGAAAGAAAAGGATCGCAGCAGCTTCAGGCCAACATTGCTCCATCTGTGTTCCTTTTCAATGTGATCCGCGAAGGCACAAGGCATCCTTCCCCCAGCATGCAAGAGGTGAAGTGATTTACTCTCATGTAGTTGATGCTGAGAGACTGACTAGGACTCATGGGCTCACCATCTTCCAAAACAGAGTAGGGCCATGCAAAAACAGTTATTTCTGCAGCACCTATGTCTATCATGTCTGGACTAATGCCTGCTCAGGTGGTCTGAATATGTACTTTTTAACTGTATCTATAAATACTAACTGGCACTGAACACTTATTTCAGTTTCCCATCTCTTTTCTCCAGCAGAAATAGACATTATTGTGTGGCACTTGAGCCAATCCTGTCTAAATAATGTGACGCAGAAGGCAGAGATTGTTGAGAAAAACACACACAGAATGGTGATGCTATCACATCTCATGCTACTGCATGTATGTTCTGGTAGGAAACACTTCAAATACAGCCCAACTACTAAGATGAGCCTTGAATGACAAGGAGGAAAGTATTAGTTCGTGCACTAGAAAGCATGGTAAAAACCATCAAGGGAAAATTCTCTCTGAAATTGTAAGTGTAATTACTTTGATGCAAAGTTTTACACATCTCACAGATATTTTAAGAGCTGCATGTCTACCCCTCTGAAATACCCCCTGTTGTAAGCACGTCTCCCTCCTTGATTACCAGTAATAACACTAAAAAAACCCCCAAACAACAAATAACAAACTCTATAGGAACCACAAAATCCCCTCTGTTCCATTTCCACCTAAACACCTTTTTTTCCAGTGATGGACATGGACAAGGAGTAGAAGATAGGCTACTCTACCATTCTGACTTCATAAAGCAACTGAAAACTCAAAGGCCACCAGCCTTGTGATCGCTGTCTCATTTCAAATCAAAACCTCCCATCACCTCACAGTAATTGTCTGCTTCTCTGGCTGCATGAAGAAGACCCTAATAACTTGTTGCTGTATTTCAGAGTCTAAGGCAATGAAGACCCAAACTGCTTGGCTTGGGAAAGGTGGAAAGGAAAGCAAAAAAAAAAAAAAAAAAAAGACAGGAGAGTTCTAAATTATTATTACTTACCTCAGAATTAATATAATGATCTTTCAGAAAGAAAAAGGAGTTACAAGGCAGTATATGCCATCACAGTAGACTAAATGCATATAGATACAACAGTAGTTCAGGAAAACAAACAGATGACAGTCTGGATGATCTGTCCAAGAGCATAGCTAACATCTGTGTTATTTTTTGTAATTGCAAAGCACTTCTGTGCAATGCTTGACTGATCATTATTTCATATATTCACAGCTAAAGAAGCAGCTTCCCTGACAAGATTATCCTGCTGCCTGGCATTTGTACTTTTTACTAATATCCCAATTATGTTACTACTGATGACCAAGAAACAGAATAAAGTATTCAATAAAAAAATATGGCCATGCACCAAATTATCTCAGATTCTCAGATGTTCAGTCTACACAGTCTTGAAAAACAAAACTATTTATATGGCATAAAGAAGTACTCCAAGATCAGAAAAATTTTGAATAGAAGAAAAAACAGAAATCAAACCTCAAGTAAATGGAACAAGTTTCCCGTTGATTAGGTTTGACTGACAAGATCATCCTTACTTGCTGTCAAAGAGTGACAGTCCACACTGAGGTGGCTGAACAAGGAGTGAAATAAAAACTTACTGTCAAAGGAAGTAAGAAAACTTAACTGCCACCAGCTGTCACTGTACCAGCCCTACCCTCTTGTTCTTAGTCAATTCTAGCTGCTTTCCAACCTTGACAATCTAGAAGGATACCAGGTTGATCAAGAGTTCAAGACAGAACTGATGGCTGACAGGCCCATAATGGCCCTTCTTCATGCAGCCAGACAGATCAAGTGGGAACAAGGGATGAGTTTAACACACCCCAACACCATTTTGCACGGTAAGACTGTGATGTTATTTGCTGCTCTGTACTATTTGGATATTATCCACCCACTGCTTGATGCCTCTGGAGGAGCAGCTGCCCAGATGACTAACGCTGACTCCCACAATGGAGAAGACAACACTCCAGATGCTATGGAAGAACAACACAAGCAACAATGAAAAACAAGACATTTTCATGTCACATTTAAAGCCAGAAAAAACTACACATCCCATTTATTTCCACCCCCTAGAGAATTATTTAATCATTACTAAATAATGCCTGGGGGCAAAACTCTCAGGGTTTTGGTTTTTTGTTTTGCCAAGGATAGTTACTATATTTTTTTCTCTCATATACAACTTTACCAGACAATGGTTGAGATTATTAACAAAAAAATTAACACTGCAGCATGCACTGCAGTAGTAAAACACAAGCAGAAACAAGGCACAACAGTTCAAATATGGAGTTCAAAAAAGCCCAGATATGGCAACATCCCAAGAGCTGACTTGACTTAATGAAACTATGAACTCCTTTTAGCTAGTACACTTAGACACTTGACTGAGAAAGCCTATTGTTAACCAGAACAACTACAAAATTACGTGCTAGCATTGTCAACATATGCTAGAGTTCTACCTCAACTGGTTCTGTACATGTACTTCAAATTATTTTATGTTATCAATATGCCCATTCACTTCTGCTTGTTTTTCCTGCAACCACCTGTCCAACCTTCCTGCATTCTTGAGCAGCCCCAGTGGGTGCAGTTCTGCTTACCCACTCACCAAAGCACTGTTGGGTGGCAGAAGAACAGCAAAGTCTTACCCTTGATGCACTTTTAGTTTTAATATTAACGTATGTCGTGGTTTGACCGGAAATGGGACATCTGGGATATTTTGTTTTGCTGTGATTACCAATGGGTAATTGGAATTTAAGATGGGCACTTAGTTTGACCAGTGGGACATTTGGATCCGCCTCTTGAGACTACGAACTCAAGGGGTTAAAAGCAGGGCCCTTGGCCTTCGGAGCCCTCTTGGGATTTCCGGCGTGAAGAAGTCTCTCCCCCGGCCCAGTTTCTGGCTGGGCTGGGGGAGGGGAAAGCCACGTGGCCCATCTACGGTAGGCCCGGGTTCGGAGGAAGGGTGGCAGACCCTTGAGCGACCTGTTTATTCCCCCCCCCAGAGAATGCAGCCCGTGCTCGAACTGTATATCTTGAAACTTGATATCATGTGCCGGCAGGCAGCACGGCTGGGAGGAGAAAGGGGGGGGCAGCGGGCAGTCCGGCCGCCTGGGAGAGCTTCATTCCCCTTTGGGGAATGAAGGCTTCGCAGAACATTGCCTTTCCTGGGAAAGGGACAGGAGTGGAAGATGAAGGAAGAAAATCAGGCCAGTAAGGAGGGTCTGGCAAAGGGAGAAGAGAGATGTTGAAGGAATGGAGGAAGATGGAGTGGCAGTTTTTGCTGGACTCTTTTTTGTTGTATTTCCATGGACTGTTTCCTGGTGATGCAGAGGCTGCATTGCAGGGGGAAGCGGAGGCTCGGCGTCAAGAGAGTTTGGTTTTGAGACCCCTCGGCCCCAGGGGGTATAGAAGACATGGGGGGGACAGAGGTCCCAGGATTGTGACTGTGCTCTGCTTGGAACGAGACGAGGCATTCTTAAAAGGCCCTGAAGGCAGGCCCCTGCCCCATCCCATGCCAGGTGGTGAGAGCACCTTGGCATGGAAAGGAGATGTCACGAGATAGCAAGATACCGGGCGGATTGCTGATTGTGACAAGAAGTCCGTGGCACAAGGAAGGACTCCGTCTATCCCTTATGAGCTGAAGATTTGATTTTTTCCCAAAGGGTGGTGCCAGACCGAGTGTGGATAATTTTTGGGAAATGTAAATGTGTTTGGGAATTTGGTGGGAGGAGGATAAGGAAGTGTTTCTGTGTAGTTTTCATTCTCCTTGTTTTTTTCCCTGTGTGTGTGTAGGTTAGTAATTGTGTGTGTAGTTTAGTTAATAAACTTCTCTTTATGTTTAAGTTGGAGCCTGCTTTGCTTATTTCCTGGCCACATCTCACAGCAGATATCAGGTAAAGGGTATATTTATGGGGGCCTTGGCTTTGCCAGGCCTAAACCATAACAACGTACTAAAGCACTTCAGCCTGCTTAGCACTCCTGAACAAAGACAATTACAAGAATCATGCACTCAAGCATAAGCATGTTTTTACAGTGATTGATTCTCAAGCACATCCCAAGTATTTCCAATGCCAGTCCATAGCACACGCAAGTGTTGCACTCCTGTTGTTTGATTTTGGAACTGAAGCAATCTGTGCTTCTTGAGAGAGACAGATCAAGTCATCAGCCAAAACAGGAGCTTCTGAGTCCATCTCCCCCACTTCTTGCTGTCCTAGATTGCAAGGTAACATGTGTATTCGATCCCCATCTGTTAGAGGTGGGGCAGTTATCTCCTGTTAATTGGGCAGTTTTCTTTATCTCTTCCACAACCCATCCTCCCTTCGGGGAGACATCTGCTGTTAATGGGCCATTGAGTGTCATTGCATCATCCCATTGTGAATGCTCTGCCCAGAGGGAGGAGCCAAGCATTCCTAACTGGATACAATCTGAGATGTTAGGACACCAGGACAGCATTTTCCACTGGATTCCCAGAGCAGCTGCCTTTTCCACTGGATTCCCAGAGGAAGACCAGGCCCATCTACACCACCACTGGACCTTCAGAAAAAGCCTCCACCCTTCTACAGGATCACTGCTTCAACAGAACCACATCTGTCACTCCAGGAGGACTGCAGCCACCATTCCAACTGGACTGCTGCCAACACCCTGACCCACAGGGTATCAGGCTGTATTCTTACTCTGTAAGTGTTGCTTTGTACTACTGCATTGTTTATTTTATTTTTATTTTCTTCCCAAATAAAGAACTGTTATTCCCGCTCCCATATCTTTGCCTGAGAGCTCCCCTTAATTTCAAAATTATAACAATTCAGAAGGAGGGGGTTTACATTTTCCAGTTCAGGGAAGGCTCCTGCCTTCCTTAGCAGACAACTGTCTGCTCAAACCAAGACACTTGCATAGCTTGGGTCCTACTAGCAGGCCTCCCAAGCTTTTGTTAGCTACTCATCCAAAGCAAATGAGGGTAGGAACTTCATGCAATGCCTCACTGTGAGGAAGACAGGCAAAGAGAGATTGTATTTCTGCACTTCTTTGCCCTCACTTCTCAAATCAGTCTCAAATGATGGCCACATGCAGAATGATGCTTTGTGGAAGCACAGTGTGTTCTAATAAAGGGCGATCAACAGCTAGCTGGGTGTTCTCGAAGACAAGCCACATGTCTGGGGATGAGCCAGGCAAATTCCTGCCTCTCCTCCAGAAAAGATTTTAAAAAAATCACAAAAAATCCAACACAGCTCAGCTATCACAATCAGAAATTATGTGATGGTCTTACAATAAGGGACATATGAGGTGAGATACTGCAACACAAAAGCTCTTCATAAATATGCTACATACAGTAGCTTGAAACACAGTCATGATTTTAACAGCTACATTGAAATGGTTTTTTTTTTTTTTTTGCAAGTAGTCGACAGTTCATGTCAAAACAAAAAAATACAAATGATTTCAAGTTTTCTTCCTTCTGAAAAATGTTTGGTAAATGCTATGACAGGTTTGTTTCTCTCCTTGAATGCCAGATACACTCAACTAAATGTAAAGAAAACCCTAAAAGTCAACTTGAGCTCTTCTTTCTGCTGGATCATTGCCATATTTTACTAAAGATATATCTATCCAAGCTATATACTCAATTTTGCCTGCATAGACACTGTGGATAAGTCTTGTACCTGTTCACCCAAGGACAAGCAAAGTAGCCTTTGATAGATTTACAAAAATGAAGCTGAGCATTAGGCCAATAAAAAGCCTACCTTGACTTGCACCTTGATGACTTGTAAGAAAAGCAGGAAAGCACCCGTCCACTTCTGATCTCCTACCAGTCTACCTGGGAGATCAGGGCAAGAAGTGCACAAAACAAACATTCTGAGTAAATTCTTTATGCTTTGTTGAAACAGTTAGCACTTTCCTTAAGTGCCAGTATCACTGTCAATGATGGAGAGTCACCCCCCCCCTTGCTACCCTGGTGTTCTATCAATACACAGCAGTCATTGTTACTTCCATACTAACAATGCTGCAGAGATCATGGCAAAAGAACAGGGAAGATAATGGCTGGGGCATTGGAAGAAGACAATCTTGAAGGTCCCTTCCAACCCGAGTAATTCCACGATTCTGTGGTAGAGCAATACGATGTTGTACTGGACTGATTAAATAGCTGGTCAAACACTCTGCACCCAACAGAAACCAAAAGGATAGGGCTCCTCCACAGGTCACAAGAGTTCTTGTAGGACAGATGGACCGAAGGCCCAGATTTTAACAGATTACAGAACTCATTTCACAGATTTTAACGCACTGTAAAATTTAGAAGCTATTCTGATTTTATTTTTAATGTGGATAGTCAACAAACACAAAGCACATGGTGGTAGATTTTTCTTAAACCTAATAATCTTAGAGAATTCGTTTTATCCTTCTCTCATGCATACAAACTCATCAAAATTCAGGATTCTCAGAATCTGATAAGTTTCCTTCTCCTTGGGGCAAGGGGTATTAATTAGGTGAGCTAGTGAGATGTCAGCATTCAATCTAGGAACACTTGGGTGGATGATTGTTTGCACACAGCTCAGGCATTGAAGGGAAGAACATGACATGATGGGCTCTGTACAGTCCTTTCAGATAATTAAAAATCTTAGCTGAACCTATGTCCCTGTAAAACAACCACTCAAACACCTTGCTTCTCCAAACTACTCCAATTTTAGATGCTAGGCTAGATATTCAAAAGCAGCCAGCCCTTACAAAGCTCTGCTACAAATAAGTTTCCTGGCAATTATCAAAGGGATCCACATTAGGACAGACGTGGAGCATTTATTAAAAAAAAAAAAAATCAAAAATGCAAATTATTCTTCCCAAGAGATTCAGGTTTATTCAATGTTCACCAAAACAGCAAAATATCAGGATGAAATATTGAAGTTCCCAGCCACTATTTTGCTAGCAATATCTGGGTAAAAGACAAAGGTGGAATCCATTGCACATCCCATATCACAGTTTGAGCCCTTCTGTGTTCCCAGAGGCAGAAATATTCTGGAGAATGAGTTCTGTGCCAGTGTCCCATATCCTCATGAAACAGGATAAGAGGTTGCCTCATGGTGCTTGAATACAAGGGCAATCAAGCACTACCTTCTCTCATATATGGTCACTATTTTCCTCCCATTCATTCCCTAATCATGAGACCCTACCCAGTCTTTCCATTCTTCCTGAACCCAGCTCATCCCCACCACTGGCTTTGATTCCACAAACAGACTCTTGCTAACTAGGGGATACAGAGAAAGGTTGGGTTTGCCATCTGTCCCCATCAAATCAACTACTGTTTTCTTAAGCCAACTTTAAATCCAAGATAAACAGAGAAAACTTGAAGCAACTCAATGTCCTTAAGTCTTTGTGGAACGCATTAACCTGACACCTTGACCAGCTATGATCATCCATTTTATTTTGAGTACAACCAAGAGGTCTCCACGTTCTCTTTGTGCAGCCTGCATACTAGGATGAATTCCCAAGTCTGATTCTCCTTCAGGAGCCCTGCAAAGGCTTCCCTTCCCATCATGTACCGCTCACAGTCTAGAGCCATAGAGATGATCTAAGGAACACAGAGGCTGGGAAAAGAAGAAAAAACAAATCTACTACTACTCATCTTAACTGTCATCAAGATGTTTACAAATACATTTCAAAGCAAGGTGTAAACTTAGCTTTCTCAAGCAGTTTCATTACTTCTCCCAGCCTCCCCTGTTTCTCAGTTTGGACAACAGCTGGCACGTACAGCAGTCCAACCAGCTGCATTATAAAGTGTACATCCGAAATGTAGCTCAGGGAAAAATATACAGAGACAGCTAAGACTTAAAAACTCCATCTCATAGATGGTGTGTAGGAGGTGGAAAGAGGCACTGCTAAATCTGTTACCTTCCCTGTGAATGATGAGTACACCACCCCTTCCATAAATAGACCCCAGAGGAAACATGATGCTGGTGACTGTGAAAAAGCAAGCTCACCACTCTGGCTCAGACACCAGGTCAGCTGTATGGGAACACATGCCCTCCTTCAAAGATCCTGGAATAACTATTACTTGGGTTTTTTTAAAAAAAGTAAACACAAGGAATTTATTGAGAAGGATGGTGCTTAAAAAAATGTACCCTCATTTCAAGAAGCTATTTTATAAATTCCACACTAACAAAAGGTAACAACTGACATAAGGCTCCAATAAAAGCTTCCATCACCCACCTGTGGGTCTGACAACCCTGCACTGCATTCTATCACAACAGCCATCACTAATCCCACCTGCCTTCCCCTTTTAAACTTTTGCTATACCAATATATGCTCATAAAGCCTGTCTCTGTGCTGTGGACAAGAGAGTGTAGCTGCCAAATGCATTGGTCCAGCATCATCAAATACAACAAACACACTTCAGAAACAACTCCAGGACTATTGTAGGGATGAGGACAGGGGAGGAAATCTTTCTTCCATCTGAAGATCTGTGCCAAGCCAGTGACTTGACTCCTGACCTGTTAGAATCATTTTCTCCAGAGAGGGAAATTAATTCAGCCTCCAGCTCTATTTGATCTCTGACCTTTCTCTACAAAACAATTTGCATACAGTAGGTCTGAACTCAGTCAGTTCTATCTTGAGGGATTTTTAAGATCCTCTGGTGCATGCACAAAATTAAAAATGACCCAGCCATTAAAATTGATGCTATTAGGAATTTGAACAGAATCATTTGTTCAGATCAACCATATGAACTATTAGCTAAGTCAGACGGGTTAAACAAGCATCTCTGAGTGCAGTCCTTACAGGGCTAAGACAGGCTGGTTGTTAAGTAATGAACTGAAGTGTTTGATGCCACCAGAGTAATATTATTTCTAATTGACATAACTATATTCATTAGGCAAAGTATAAGTGTTTCATGCACACATTATCATCATTAAACTGCATTATGGATATAAATTCTACCAAACTGGCCAGCAACTGCATACACGCTTGTAATTAAACCACATATTTCAATACCTTTATTTTATTAGTATTAATACTCAATAAGTATTAACTTATTACAGATTATTAGCTTAGTAATTAAAAACACTTCAAATTAGAAGCAATCAGAAGTTCACAGTGAGCTCCCAACACCACAGATGCTAACAGGTTTTACAAATTCCAGCCTCTTCCTGAAGGCTCACACAAAAATCAAGAGAACCTGCAAGTCTTAAAAGTGCACTGTAACCCAGCTCAATTGCCCTTGTCATTTCCTTCCCCAAGCACATTTTGCATTCCAAGCTGTAAAAACAATTTTCTTCAGATGAGATAGCTTGTTTCAACCACTGCTTCTTGCCTTCTTCATCTTGAATGGACATTCCCTGTTAGAAATACTGTCTCTATGGATAAGTAGAGATTTCTTGTGACTGACACATAACCTGACACCTTAACTGAATTTTTCACACCACTCCAAGGCAATTCATGTTCGTTTAGACCACAGTGAACCCTTTGGGCCTTAAAACCATCACAGGGAATTAGTAAGGAAAAAAAAATCCACATATCTTCCTTACATATAGGAGCACAGGAAGAAAGACCTACATCACACAATTAAAAGGTACAGCAGAGGTCAGCCAAAGAAGCCCAGAGCCTTTGCTTCATCCCACAGCCCCTGAGAAGAGATATGCATGGCTGACATAATACTGGTAGGATATCAGCTGCTCTAGGTGATGCCCCTTCTACACAGGAGGGAGTGGGAGGTGGGACAGAGGAATTAGGCTGCTTCAGAGGCACAAATCTTGCTTTATGTGCTTCTGAAGGAAAGGCAATTACAGACAGCACCTTTTTCTGTTCATAGCTAACCCACCAAGCAGGGTAAAAGTAGTTCTACACTGGCTGCATCTCCTCATTTTGAGCTTGATTTTGACTTTTCTGACCCAAGTCTGGCAAACCTCCAGGGCATGTGCTAATAAAGCAAAAGGAAATAGCTCTGAAAGCTAACACCAAAAGTTTGGAGGGCAATCAATATGTCCAATACACTTCAGAATCAGGTTTTCTGCCTGCTTCAGTCTTGCAAAAGGCACGGTTTTTTGAAGGACAACTTCAGCAGCTTACACCTCCAGTTTCCTCATAGGGAATATTTTGCATTAGAAAAGCCACTGGCAAAAAAAATGTTTCCAATCTAAAAGTTCAGATGCATTTCTGAGACATTCAATGTAGCTTTGTCCAGTAACAAATCCCAGTGTCCAGATATATCCTGGAAGCTTTTGAAATACTCTGAGACAAGTACTTAAAAAATGAACAATTATTACCAATCATCCTTATCCAGGCCACTTAACCTCCTCCAGCAAACAAATTAACACAGTTGAAAGCAGCTAATAGCCAGATTTTAATGACAGTTTACTTTAGGAAAGATGGATCATCTCTTTCATTGTGTCCTAGAGCTTCAAAAAAAGTCCCAGACATCTGTAAGCTCTGTCCAAGCTTTTGTCAATTACTCCACAGATTATTTAAGATGTTCTATCAGTGGTTAAAATAGTCACAAAAATGGTGTATATCATATTACACTAACATTTGCTAATTATCACCAGTACTCTGATGATATAAGCTTCCTTTCTTCTGTAACAGTAACAGCACTGCCAGTAATTAGGTAGTCCAAATAAAGCATCCCACCTTACTTCTTTAATCCTCCCTTTTAACCTAGAGGATTTCTTCAGGAGGGAGATGACATTGGATTGACATTCTGAAAATACAGATTCATCTCTATCTCCACAGAGAGGTATTTACTCCACATTTCAGTTCTTGAAGTTTATACAACCCTCATCATCACATCAATCCAAGACCCCAATTTGCTACTCATGCCTATTAAACATCCTGCTGCAGTGCTCTGCTGAACAGACTGGCAGACATAAACACACATTGCAGTGCTTTGCCAAAATGTCATTTCAGCACCATAAATTTTCACTGCTAGCTAAAAAAACCTGCCAGCTGCAGTCCTTGGCTTTTACAACATCAAGAACCAGCGACCATCACCAATCCTCTGAAGACAATGACTCCCAGATAGGCGCAGAATGAACTACATTTAAGCTTCTTACCTTCCAAGGCTTACCCACTCCTCCTTGGCCAGCAGAGGAAAGCAGCACTGAAACATGGCAGAATATGCTAAGGAGACAGCTTTGAGCTTGTAAAACCCTTACCCTAAGTCGCCACTTTACAATTTGCCCAGCTATCATGAGCTACATGAAACTATGTCCCATCTGAAACTGCTGAATCTTTCACACAAAGTGGGCAAGAACAGGAAGAGCTGGCATGAACATATATCATCCCCAAATGAACTCAGAAGAATTCCTCTCACCAAGTAGCACCTTCCTGAGTATGTAGCATAGGATTGGCAACTATTTAGAACAGGAAAAAAAATTTCTGTGAGTACTGCATGAAATTCCATAGATGGATACATCGGAAAAACTGGGACATTACAAAGTGGAACTGGTTCCATAGTCAGCCTGAGAGAATTCCATAATGCAATGGCCACAGGTAAGTTACATGGAAACAGGAGATGAAGGCTGTGGGAGGTGGAAGGGAGACCAGAGTAAAGAACAGGGAGGAAACAGAGCAGATTGCAGAGTCCTTACAATAAATGCAAAAGGCAGACTCCTGGTAAAGGATGGGGAATGTCTTTTGCTTCTTTCTCATAAGTCAAAGAAAAAGAAATTAAAAATGGTGTTCTACCTGAAGACTTCACAAATATTTTCTCATTAGACATGAACAACTCCTAGTGGAGAATTCTATCAGCTGACAAACAATTCTTCTTGGAGACCAAGGGCAATAGGTATATTCAGATTAAGATGGGGGTACTTAATTTCTCCACAGCCAAAGATAAACCTGAGGTTAAGCAATTGCCAGAAAACTAAGTACAATATGACGCCACCCAAAAGCTCCTTAACTAAATCTCTCACAGATAATTAGGAATTACAGTCAGAAGCAGTGAAGGCAGCAGGTAGACCCTGAATATCAGCCTGCACTAAAATGCTCTCACAGCATGGAAGCCATTAGGAAACCAGGAAAACTCCAAGACCTTTATATTGCACTGACATTTGTTCCTGAGTTAATGAAGAGCAATAACCTCCAGGATATTTTGATAACACCTTATGAGTTTTCTTTCCTCAAGTTCTGCTTAGATCACAGATATGGAAATGCTTTGACAGAGAGAACATGGCTTTCCTTAAAATACTACTTTGCCCTCTGAGAAAAAACATTGGCGACATGCTCCACAGTAAGAAAACTATTTTATCCGCCAACCAGGGAGGTCAAGCATAAGTTGATATTCAGTGTTCTACCAGCACTTCAACACCCTCTTCAAAAAACACAAAAACTCTAGCACTTCTATCTACAGTCTCCCATCTTCCACTTTCTGCTTTTTCCACCCCAAGTATTGTTATTTTCTGTGCACATTTATTTCTATATTGCCCGGCCTAATTTTAAATAATTCAAACAGAGGTGTTAAAAGTGACATAAAATTAATCTGCTCACATCCAGAAGTTCTACCAAAATGTGCACATACCTGCCAAGGAGGAAGTGACAGGTAAGAAAAATCTTATAAAGCAAAAGAAAGGCAGAAGAAAATAACTTTATCTCCTTGCTGGCTTTGTGACTTCTGTACCCTTCCTTTTAATCAGCATATTTTCTGTGGGCATCATTAGCACATTTCATCAAATAAAATTTCCTGTAAACATTGGAGTCTGCTTCACACCCTCCACACTGCTCTTTACTGTGCCATTAGGCAGTATCAACATATACTAAGCCACATATGGAGGCTTGCCCATGTGGAAACACCAAGAGAAAACAGAACTGCATTAATGAAACTGCATTGAGTGGCCTCAACTGCAACTGTAATGTGCTTCCAAAATAAATTCCAACCACTAAATCAAAGCCACTTGCATTCCAACACTCACAATTCATACTGGATTGCAACACAATTTCACAGCTCTCCTGCCATTCATACCTCTGTACAACCTAGATGAGTCGTGAGCTTTGCCATCAAAAAAATACATGTGCTGTCATGAGGAGGAGATTGGACTGTGTACATAAAGCAGGTTTGAAACTTTAATATCACCTGCCTAAGGGTGCCTTATGATTCATAACAAATCAGAGTTTGCTGTTTCTAGAATATGCATTAGCTTTATAGAATGAATTTCTTATAGATATTTTAGTACAACACACCATCATTAATTCTGAGAGCAGTAAGAAAAGCTCTACCAAAAGAAATCAGTCCAGCTATGCTACAACCAAAGAGTTATGCCAGCTCACTGACAGTTCCACTTCCTCCAAGAACTTAAAGAAACAGCTAACAAAGGCTTTCTCTTAGAGGGTCCTCTGTGAATCAGCTCCTGAGCAGTGTGGATCCCCTAATGGGAAATCTATCCCTCATTCTTCCACTCTCAATCAATCTACAGACATCAAGAAAGCAAACACGGCTAACAGTTGCAAAGTACCCTCTTTGTTTTGCAGCAGCCACTCATACATTACACAGATCAAGAATAAAATAAGGGGAAAAAAGAAAACCAACTCCAGACTATATGCTCTGCACATGAGGATTCAAATAGAAATTTGAGAGCAAGTGCTGTCTGACTGTTGTTCAGCTGTAACTATCTGAGCAGGTCTTCACCTATAAATCACCTAAAACACTTTGGTTTCCTTGAGAAGACTGACTGTGTGCTAGTTATCCCACCAGAAACCACACTATGCAAGCTTGCAGGGCCAGGCTGATGGGGCATGGAGCCACCTCAATAGTGGAAGGTGTCCCTGCTTGTGGCAGGGGGTTTGGAACTAGATGATCTTAAAAGCCCCTTCCAACCCAAACCATTTTATGCTTCCAAACCATTGCTGTAAATGCTCCCACACAGCAGGCAGGAGTGTCACACCAGAACAAAGGTGAGGCCCACCCTGAATGCCTAGAAAGTTCATCTCTCTACACTGCACAAGACAAAGTGGCACTGCTTGCCTCAGGCATAAAGGGTCAGACCTTCTAGGGAACTAGAATATTTAATATATTCAATCAAACCTATCCATTCCCTACTGTAACCTTTACTAAATCCATACAGGGTAAGGAGTAGTTGAGGAGGGCAATTAGATGCTGTACCCCTCTAAAGCCTGCTTGCTCTACACAAAATATTTTTCTGGAAAATTTTTTCTGCAGAAAATATTTAATTCCAGAAGTTAATTGGTGGAGGCCATTTCTGCATTTGGCACATCAAAACCTTACTAAAGTTTCCTCGCTTAAATCATACAGGGGTGATGTTTTGCTCATACTAAATACTCTGGGAGATCTGCTTGCTCCAACTAAAGAACAACTGTTTCAGTCTCATGCAACTTGCACTTACCAGCCTGCTTTTCATAGGGGTCTAACGGCCTTTTTGAGACACACCTAGCAAACAGCAAAAAATGGAATGCAAAGTTAAAAAAACTCTCTAATTCCCTTTCTGAAAAAGGAAATTGGACATCTTTGCTCCACAACTTTTCCTTTGTGTTTTTATCCAAGCCTTTCAAAATTACTTGACTAACCTATGGACTGGAAAGATGGAGAATGGTGATCCTTCAATAAGCCAAGCATCCTCTACAGTATACTGAACATTAAGGTGGTCAGAGAACCTGGAGATCTTCATATTCTATCACAATACACAGTTCCACCTACACTCAAACTCTGCAATGATTATACCTACTTCTAGAATTTTATTTACAACAAAAAAGTACATTAAAATTAATTTTTAAAGTTCTAGGAATTTTCCATGTGGCATGTCAGTATTATGGCACTGTAGCAAAGAAAATATGCTAAATACATCTCAAAAAGATAAAAAGAGACAAAACAAAAAAATGCCTGTTGAAGCTTTTCACTTACCAAGCTAGACATTTTTATAGTATGTAGGTAACAAGGAGAGCACTAAAGCAGTGTTGGGGAGTTTAATGTTGGTATTCAAGCTTTGCAAACTGATATCCAAGATAATTTAAGTAGAAGCCAAATGTCATCCCTAAGTTAATTCTGCCTAAGACTGCTACAGAAGGGTTTCTAAACTGATCTCCATGTTTAAAATCAAAGTGCAAAATCTCAGGATTTCATATTCAGCTTTTTTGGTCTTTTAAACTACAGATGGCAATCAAAACTTCTTTGGGAACACACAGGAATCTCAGTTTGCAACAAGACAAATCAGATATCTTTAAAAGAAGTGGTATTACTTACATTCAAGAAATTGATGTTTAATAAAGCAAAAAAGTATCCTTCCTTCTGCCACTGAAAGGCAGATTCTAAGAGACACTCACAGGGTTTGCATTCCTTATGCTAGTAAGGTTTTCCAAATGGACAAGTAACAGATAACTGGTACACTGTGATGTTTGGTGTCTTAATCAAAACTGAGTTGCTCTCACCAAAATTAAACAGAATTTCATCATGTCTTTAGTCTCAGCAATGCACCATGTCTCATGGAGCTCCCCTGTACGAAGGATCAAAAAGGCTTCTATAAATTTTTATATTTGATTATAGTGATTCCCCAAAGTAGATTCATTCACCCTGGCTCTGAACAAAGGATCATGTCTGTGGAAAGTTTTGGTGGTTCACAAGATTAGCTGCTCCAGAAAGGAAAAGTAGTAAGACAAGAAATACTCTAAACCTGTTCCACTGCGCTGAATGTTTATGCTATGACACTGCTTGAATTCTAAGGAGTGCCAGGAAAGGCAGGGGGTGGGAAGGGGAGATAGAGCTAACTTGCCATTGCTTTTACTCTTAATTTTCACATTAAATGCAATTAGCAAGGGCTCCTGCTTAATACCCATTTTCTACAGAAGAAAACACCTAATGCCTAAATTGTCAGTCTTGACACAGGCTTTTTCACTGAAAGCTTCATAATTAAACCAATGAGTTGTATTACCTCCTCAGGAAGCATACTGCCTACCTACTTGTTATCTGCTACTGTAACTTTGTGTTTTCAGAGCTATTTATTGCAAATGTGTTAAATCAAGAGATACTATAAAAAGAAAAAGGATTTAGCACACAGAGATACCAAACATGATCCATACAGAACCCAAAAATCTTAGGGACAAGACCTGTTCTTCTGTTTACTTTAGCAGAACTTAGAGCACATGAAATCCATTTGACTACAGCACCACAGGGTACTCAAAGAACCTTGACATTTCAGCTTGACTGGGAATTATGGTGCCAGAACAGTAAAAATAAAATTACTCAGCATGGAAATCATAGAAGTTGTCAAGTGTTTATTCTTGAGATGCCAGGGAACCAAATGACATGGATTCAGTGAGGTTAAAAACTTCAACTGGTTAATTCTGAAAACAAACTTCATAATCCATATTTTGTTTTCAAAATATTATACATTATACTCCCAGTTGCTGGTACACACCCACCCATTTGTATCCATACATTCAAGACTGACTTGCAAATAGAACATGCATGTTCATCTCTGCATTAAATGCAACTACTAGTAGTTTTTACTTTTTTAAAAACTCATTTACAAGACACACAGAACACAGAAATGAAACACACACAGGCAGACAATAAATGTTTTATGATTCAGTAAAATACTGCTTGCAGTACACTAGCCCTTTCATTATTAATTTGAGCCTACAAACCACCACTACCCTGGCTGTGATTAGCAGCGAGCTTCTGCCAAAGCAGAAATCCCCCAGGCAGCCTGAGACGGGCACTCTCCAGCCATCCCTGTCTGTCACCGTCTCAGCTGTCACTCCACACTGCTCACACCAGCTGCAGGGCAGGTGGGTGACAGGGGGTGTCACAGCAGCCTCCAGCCTGGCCTCACTCGGCTGCTTCAGCTTCTGCTTCATGCTCCAAAGCACACCGGCTTTTAAGGCTGCACTAGGTCAGCTTGGAGAAACTTCTTAACAAAGAGTTTTACTAAGAATTTGCTACTTATTTCCTCTGCATAAGTATCATTGTACCCACAGGTTTAAAAAAAAAATAGTGTTTTTAATTAGTTGAAAGTCAAAACCAAACTTCCATCACAGGACAAGAAAAATGCCAGTCACCAGATGAGACTGCAGGCTTTGACACAGGCAAGCAGACCTAACACACATAACCTTACAGGGAGAGATAAATTTAAAAAAGTTACATTGATGCTCTGAATGCCTGGTTGGCCCCTTCTGTTATCTCAGAAAGACTCACCCTGATTCCTCCAAGGTCCCACTGCTACTCTGGATGCCCACTCCTGCCCTACCAAACTGTCAGTCTGCCTGGAAAATCCAAGCAAAATCTATTCCATGTGCCTCTGAGCTGCAAAGGAATGCAAACCCACCAGGTTTTAAAGTAACTACATGTTACTCAGGGCTGATATTACTGTTTTCTAAATGGCCACTCATTCCTTGCAGAACCAGTAAAAGACAGAGGTGCAAGGCAGTCCAGGAGGAGTCACAGATACTCACCAGCTACATGGCCATACTGCATAGATGACTGAGAATCTCAGTCTAAAAATATCAGTATCAAGCCTCAAATGAATGATTTTACATATCTACAGAACAAAACACCAGTTCAGAATAATGTTGCTATTAATAGAAATAATATGCATGTACATTATGGATGTTCTTTCATTTCACAGATGTGATTTTATTCTGTTACAGCCATCACGACTTATATTTAAGCTTTACAATACAGAGAAGAGATTGAAGTGAAAGTCAGCAGACATTTGCTTTATACTTGATAATTACAGGGATCTCTCCCTATAGAGAGAGATAAAAAGGCATTAGTTATGGTCAGTACTAAAGGGGGTAATTGTGCATTACAGCAGTGATGATCCTTATTACACTGAGTTTCAAGAGCTATGAACAGAAAATATTCTCAGCATAAAACTGCACAAGAGCTTTAGCAGAAATGAAGAGCAGAGACTACTGTGACCATGCTATATTCATGTATCCCCTGGCAGGTCATTAGATTCTCCATTTTGTAAATCTTCCCACATAGCTTTTAATAAGATCCATGACCACATCAAAAGCGCCATGTTACTTATAGCTGAAAAAAAAGGGCTAAAAAAATCCCCCAGGAATATTGATTTGAAAGAGAATAAAAGTGCTTGTGATATGCTTCCCAGACAATCTACCACAGTGCAATGAATGCCTACCACAATCTAACAGCCCTTTCTGCTCCCCATAGTAAAGCACCAATAAGATTTGTCAGACAGACAGGACTGCACTCCAACAAGGATAAAAAACTCAATTTTTTAAGGATTCAATTTTTCCTTCAAGTCTCCTCTGGACACTTGCTGCAAATATGATACACAATAGAACTTCATGCTCAATTCCATGACAGCCACATTTTTGTGTAAATATTAAATACTCTTCCTAATCCTATTTTTGTCTAACTCTCAAGTGTTCATACAAAAAACAGCACAGAAGGAGGCATTTGTCTCTTTTGAGTTATTTTTGTCTCTTAAAAAACCACTCCACACATTTTGGAAAGCATTGTTCCTGCCAGCTGGGGTCACTTTTCACCTAGTGTCAGTGGAAGAATATTAGCTACAGTGCATGATTAAAAATACCTACAGTGTTTTATAGGATGACCTAGAGCAAAGTTGATCTGCATAATTCAGGCTATTCAGAGGCATTTTTGAGATAGTGTCACTGTAGTAATGGAAGACAGTGACTCTCCAGATAGATCTTGACTTTAGAAGCAATGTGTCTAACCAGTCAGCAGATTGGCACACAAACCCTCCTCTCTACAACTAGAGAGGATACAACTTGTGCTGTTAAACCTGAGATTTGCTGTTTGACCTTTCAGTACTAGCAGATTGCTTTTCAATCCCAAATTACTAGGAAAAACAGTTATATTTTCACAAAACTAAACAGCTATCCTGCAGCAGCTGGTCTCCACTAGAGGCTCCTGAGTTCAGAACCACCATTAGATCACACTTTAAACTATGATCCAAATTAACTAAAACGCTTCAGATTAGTAAAGTTCCATGCCTAATCCTACTCAAGTTCCCAGATCCTGCAAGTCACTCAAAATACAAGCTATAAACAGCAGACATCTTCGCTGTTTGTTTGGCACAACACAAACTTTTACTCATACAACTGAGAGACAGAAAGCACTCCATCTGCCTCTCAGTTCATGAGCCCCTCATTGCTCACTTCTTCACCTGGAAGAGACTGTAAATTAACCAACCTGTTTGGCCAACTGGTCCTTCTTCACCAAGCCAGTGGCTGCAGCGATGTTCCCTGCTCCTTCCACCGTCTTCTGCGCCACCGCCGTCACCCCCGTCACCACAGCTCCCCCAACATTGGACACCTGCTCTTTAGTCTTCTCAGCCACTGAGGAGAAGCAGAAGATGGAAAAACACATGATGCCTCTGGGAGCTGTAAGTTTTCCAGAGAATTTATCACTGACAGCCCAACATCATGAAAAGCCATAAGGTCATAAGGCGTAAGTTACATGTTCTGTACCCCAAATGGATCTTAAGAAATTAAACTGTCCTTCTGGTAATGCTGGAGCAGCAGAGGTAAAAATAAGTCTTAGCTGAGGCTCAATTTCTTTCATGGGAGGGATATCTGACATTTTCATTCATGTCTAACTGCACTTCAGGGAAGCAAAGTCATTATTTAGGTGCTCTTCTTATGTCCATCTCACTGTATAATATATCCTAGTTTGGAAATGCATTCCAATTAGTCCACCAAACTGCATGATACAAGGCATGGAAGACGTGATTTTTTGCATTAGACTCAAAAAATGTTGATTATTCCTTTTTTATTTTCTAAGATGTATTTCATTAAAAAGTAGATCTATCAGTGCTCAACCAGAATATTTCAAACAAAACCTTTTATCTGACCCCCTTGAGATTTTTGCCCCAGTGCTGATACATAATATACTAATTTATAAAAAGACTGAATGTCAAAGCAAACTGGATTAATAGCTAACTTCCAAGCCCCAGGGAAACAACAACTCATTTAGCCTACATATACATCAGCAGTTGCCATTCTACCTTTCAGAATATCACTGGGGTTTTTCTGCTCATTCATCCCCAAGGGCTCTTTCTGACAGCAGCTTGAACTACAGAGAAACTGCCCTAAGAAAAGGGATGGAATGACTTCATGCCTTCAAGTTACATACCCAGATTTTTAGCAAAACACACATGTACTCCTCTAAACAAAGGAATGTTTTTCAAAAACATCTATCATATATCTTTGCCATTCTAACTAATCATATACTTTCCTTCAGGCTAAATCCTATCTGATCCATAAAATGTATTCATAGCTTTATCTGCATCCTTTATGAGCACAAGATGGATTCTGTTTCAAAGTTAGGCCACCGTTTCTGAGGTTTTTTTTGGGAAGCACATATGAACATTAGACTTTCTGTGGATAAATTACATTTCTTTAATTCCTTACATAAAGGGCATCAGTTGTCCATATCACATGGCAAGCAGCATGCATTAATATGATTGATAATAAATAGCAAAAATTAGGAAAAAGCTAGAAAGCTAAACATGATTAATACAAATTTTTTTATTAAAGACCCAAATTATAAATATCTGCTGACTGAAAATTGAGGCAGATAATTTAATGCTCATTCTAGCTAATTTAAAGGGAAAAGTTAGTAACTAATTAAGTATTATCTCTTATGACCAGGAGCTTTCATTACAGAGTAGAACAACAGACTACACATTATCTGAAACCAGAAACAGAAAAAGTCTGTTTCAAATATCTCCCTCACTATACATGCTAATAACCTAAAAGTTCATGAGCAATTTCCTTGTATACATCCACTACTCTATAGCCTTGCTTTTTTTAGGGGGTGGGGGATGGAAAGATAATCCAAAATGGGTTTTGCTGAAAAGCAAATGTAGCCCTCAGGGAAGATTTGACTTAATGCTAGCAAGTGCAAAAAGACAACTGTTAAGATGCCCCATTTGATTATTACCAGCTTCAGATCACAAAAAGCTTTCAGTTTTATGCATGAAATTTATATAAGAAGTTTTCCAGTAGGTTCTTGCAAACATATACTTTCAGATGTGTGTCCTCATAACATGCTGTATCTTGCAAAGCCTACTGAGACCTGCTTGTGCTTGGAGTCTTTCAGAAAGAAATTGAGTAACATTGTGAAACAAACTTATTCATGCTGTTCCATATAAATCCCACAGGCAATGCAAAAAGAATTCTAAAAAAAATTGAGCAGCATGTTGTAAAAGTAGATTCAAAACCCAAATTTCCAATAAATATTCAAATTTTAAAAAAAGTAAGAGGAAATATGTTCTGGGCACATTTCAGTACTGCTTTTTATTTATTTCTTTCTGGGAGAGATGCTGGGGTGCATCCAAAGCAGCACAACCAGCAGTTGAAGGGAGGGGATTCTGCCCCTCTGCTCTGGTGAGACCCCACCTGCAGGGCTGCACCAGCTCTGGGGTCCCAGCACAGGACAGACCTGGGCCTGATGGAGTGAGTCCAGGGGGCACCACCAAGATGATCAGAGGGATGGAGTGCCCCTCCTATGCAGACAGAGCTGGTGAGATGCTAAATGTGGCCTTCCAGTACCTAAAATCCCACAAGAAAGGTGGAGAGAATGCTGTGATCACGCTGGGACAGGGCAGGAGTAGATTACTTCAAACTAAAGGAGGACAGGTTTAGATACAGAAGAAATTCTTTCCTGTGAGGGTGGTGAGGCACTGAACAGGTTGTCCAGAGAAGCTGTGGATGCCCCATCCCTGGAAGTGCTCAACGCCAGGGGGCCATGAGTAACCCTGGTCTAGCAGAAGGCATTTCTGCCCATGTAAGGAGGTCAGAATTTAAATTATTTCATATGGAAGTGCCACACATTGTTTTGAAAACTTCCCTTTCCAAAAAACGCTGAATGGCAGAAGATGTAATGTACAAATTCAGTAGGCTTCATGCTGACAAGGGCTCAGTTGGCTTTGAGCAGACTCATCCTTTCTGATAAAATAATAAAGCATGGTTGTGCAGTGTTGATGGTCACAGGCACTATTAGTTTCATTATCTCAAGCTCTTGAAGCACCTTCACCTCAAAATATGAAGAAATAGAGTGGAACTGAGTGCCCTGTGGATGCTGCAGTACAAACCACCTGATTCTCAGTGCCGTTATTACCCCCACATTTCTTACACTGTGTTGTCACGGCAGGTACAACCACCTACCATGAGCAACCACCCAGTGGCTGCTGTTCCCCCTACTACAGGATTTTGGGAAGGCACTGTCTCCAGTACATTTCCTCCTCCCAGCAACACATCATCCCAGGAAAGGCCTAGAACACACAAACTCAAATGAAAAAGGAAAGAATCAGGCCACCAACACTGTTACTGGCACAACAGTAAGATACTGGTAAAAGCAGTAACAAAAGCAGTGTACTTAAGACTGCTTCTATTTCAGACAGCCATGGTTTAACCCCAGCTGGCAACTAAGCACCACACAGCTGCTCATTCCCCTCTTCCTCCAGCAGGATGGGGAAGAAGAGAACTGGAAGGGTAAAAGTAAGAAAACTCAAGGGATAAGTATGGTTCAATTTAAATAAAATAATAATAGTAATAAAAATTATAATAAAAAGGAAAACAAAGAAAGAAAGGTTTAAATCCCACAGGTGATGCAAATTCAAACTGCTCACCACCTACCAGTGATGCCCAGCCAGCCCCCAAGCAGATGACCCCCACCAACCTTCCCCATGGTTTTACTGCTCAGTATGATGCCACGTGGTGTGGAATATCCTTCTGGCCAACTGGGGTCAGCTGTCCTGGCCGTGTCTTCCCCCAGTTCCTTGTGAACCCCCAGCTTTCTCACGGGTGGGGTGAGGTGAGAAGCAGGAAATGCTGTGATGTGTAAGCCCTGCCCAGCAGTAACTACAACATCCCTATGCGATCAACACTGGTTCCAGCACAAATCCCAAACAGCCCCATACCAGGTACCATGAGGAAAATGACCTCCATCCCAGCCAAAAGCAGCACACAGACGCAGCATAGGAAAGCTGACACAGGAGTTACTATGGAACATCTCTCACACACTGCTTCAGAAATCAGAGCCATGAAGATAAATTGAGCAAATTATATAAACAGCACAGTTTGGTAAAAGCAATCATAGTAAGGAGAAAATCTTTTCTGTCTCTAAGGAATAACTAAACATCAACATCATTACCTGAGTCACTTTAATAATGAGATCCAGCCTGGTGACCCTAGAGCTCTGCAAACCCCACAACAGAATAAGAAAAACCAAAATAAGTTTCCAATCTCAGTTATTTTATTGCTCACACTAAGTAATGGGGAAAGCACTAAGTGTGCACAAAGAAATCAGTTCAGAATGCAGAGGGTTGATTCCAACTTAGTAAATTTATCTGAATACCAGGTTGCTTAATGATCTTAAGCCATTAAGTCTTTGTAAAATTGATATTTGCTCTGCATCACAGTGTTGAGACCCAGAGGAAATCAGCTTCTGCAGAGCTCTGCTGTGCTATGGCCTGATTACTTCTTCTATCTATGCAGAGACTGTCCATTCCATTAAATGACCCTGGGACAGGGCACAATGACCACATCAAGGGTGAGTTTAATTGCTAATACTGACTATAGCACTGTGCAAAAAGTCTTAGCATTGAAGTTGTCTTTGCACTACTTATTACAGACAACAGGGTAGCATACAGTATCAATGTAAAACCTCTGGAGCAACTCAAAATAATAACTAGTTACTTTTACCCTTGAACAATAAAAGTAGATTCAAACCACAGAATTTCTCTGAATTGATGAACTTTCTCCTATTGTACCAAATATACTTTTCAGTAACTATTTCAAACAGTAAGTTTGTCTTAAGTACTTAAAGAACTCATTCACAAAGATGCCATAAATATGGTGGTTCTTTAATTTATGCAATTTTCTGTAAGATACCTGATGCAGTTAAAGAGCAGGAATACCAATGACTAAGAATGTTAAGAAGAACAAGAATTATCTTGAATAAACAAAGAATTAAGCCAAACACCTGACTATGGTGTACTACTATCAATACTGTGTCTTCACTCACATAATTGAAGGATTAAGAGCTTTTTTGCCCTGACTTAATTTACAAACAGTGCTTTATTTAGAATACCTGGAGATGGACTGTAAATATTCCATCTTTGATACTGTTCATTTCTGGGAGATAGGTAAGATGGGTGAATTATGCATTTACAGTCAAAGGCCAAGAGAGCTTTCAATCAGGAAATCAAGTCTAAACACAGGGCATACACTCCATAAAACCAATAAGCAAAGCTGCTTTTATCAGAAATGCAGAGAAAGGGTGACCAAGCAAATAACACACCATTTTCCAGCGACTCACAGCCTGGAATCCTCATTTGACAGTACCTTGATGTCAAATCTGGTAAAATCAGGCCACGTTTAAAGCAAGAAACACCAGAGTCTAGTAACTCTGGGTTTGGAAATAAACTGAATGAAGAATGCAATTAGGTTTTTTAGCTCTTCAAGATGTGTCATCTCACAGTCATTTCACCAGCATAGGGGCCTAAATGACAACTTAATCAAAGACAGCAAAGCTATCAAGATTTTGGAACTTGGCCATTAAGAAAAGACTGACTGCAAAACTGTGAACACTCATTTTGATCTGTGATTCTAGTTCGTATCTGACTGTCTCCAACCTCTCAAACCATTTTTATTTACATAATAAAGTGTTTATTTCACCTCAGGTTTCACTTGATGCACTGGGGAATTAATATCATAAGACCAGCACAGCTTGTGAACTCCCAGTCATATGAAAAGAGACAAGCAGGTCTTTACAAGCAACTTAAAAGGGATTTTTGTCACATCAACTTCAACAGCATTGATTTAAATTGATTTGATTTCTACATCAACTTCACTAGCATCTCTGTCTTAATGTTACACCTCACAGAATTATTACAGTGAACTCAAGTCTGTTTTTATCTACCTTCTCTTCTTGCCAGAAGAACTATTAATAGGTTTGTTATCATTTTTTTATTCTTAAAATGTGTCCAAGCATTTGCTCTGTTCTTACACTGGTGAGTCCATACTGTTTCATTTTGCAAGCCGTGGTCTCTAGATTCTGCCTGAAGTCTTCTCTTCTCACTACCACAGTTGAACCTGTTCACTCTCTGTTCATTTTCCATTTTCATGCAACAGCCAAGCATCTCAAACAGCTTGAAAGCACAGAAGGAGGCAAACTGCAGCACAGAACCCATTATTCCCAAGTTTTGGGCGTCTCACTTTATGTCACCTGTTTCCTCAAGTGTGTGAGGAGCAGCTACTCTTTTGCCTAAAATCAACAGTAACTTTTCCAAATTTTCCATTCACAGGCACAACACATAACAGGTGTGGTCCCCTTATGTTTGGCTTTACAGTCTGTTTTGTACCTTCCAGAAGAAAATTTAAGGTATTTTAAAAGCTATTAAAAATTCTATTCACCCACTGAAAATTCCCTGCCTAAGTAAATATATTGCCATCACAAAGAGAGGCACAGCATCTGAGATCAGTTGTTTCTTTCAGGATGAGAAAGAGAAGTCCCCCACTGAGGTGGCCCACTAGAATCCCAGTGCTTCAGTATGTTTCATACTGTGCAAATGCCCTTGACTTGGATTCCACCACATCCCAGCCTGGTGAACATCACCCCTATTAACTTGCTTCCTGGTGCTGTCAAGCTGGTGCTCCCACATCTCTGACAATATTGGATGTAGGTGTCCCAAATCTCATTCTTCTGCAATCCTCTACTGGTCATAGCTATGGTCCCTCTGAATATTTTCTCTTAATTGAGGTCTAATGAGCTGAGATTTCAAATCTCATAACAGCACACATGCCCGGTCTAAGCTCTGAAGGACTCTCCACAATGTTCCGTTTTGTTACTAGAAATACTCTTTTTCAACCATTTATGTGGGTTGTGTATTAAGTACTGACATTTGTTTACTTACCACTGTTTATCCTTTGCCTTGTGAGCACAATGATACACTGACATGTGAGCTGAATGAGAGACTGGCTGCACACTGAGGAAAAAGAAATCCTTTTCTACTATCTTATTTGTTTCTGAATTTATTAGGGGAAAAACACATTTATTGACCATACCATCTCTTCACATCTTCAGAACTCCCACAGTCTACAGCAGAAAATTATACATTTTATTCAATGCCCTATGGTCAAGTATGGCTTTTCTGCACTCTGTAGATATCAAAGACCTTGCCATTCATTTTGCCCCTTAAAACAAATTTTTGGTTACTGGTTTCAGTTCATACCTAAAATGATCCCTGCAAATCAATTTAAAATGTAAATTTACTCTTTCGTGGTGTAGAAATGCTATTGTGAAGATACATGCCTGGCATTTAATTCCAAGTTTGAAAGTGCTCTTGCTACTGAGAGATTAGTCAGTTTTAAAAAAAATTCAAAACACTCACAACTGTGACAAATTCAAATCAAAACTCTGAAATTTGTTTCTTTCCTGTAAGGCATTTCCATTCAGTCTTTCCACCCAACCAGATCTCTCAATTTCCCTCTGCTTTTCCATTTTTCATAAATGATAGTGCTCTCAAAACCCGTCAATTTTTAACAGCTAAATGGCTGGTTAATCTCATGAGGCAAAGAAGCTGAAATCAAGAGGTAATTATCTTACCTGTTGTAACACCATGAACAACTCCTTCCTTGGTCCTGGAACCTAAACAAAGAAAAATATTAGGTTGAAAATGCATATTCTTAAGTATTGATAAAGACTACAGAGATGATAAAGAGCGATTACATGCAGACTGCATATCATTGCACACAATATCTTCCAAAGTTATTAAGAAATTCAGTCTAAGGGAAGAGGCAAAGCCATCAGTGAAGAACAACTGTTCTTTAACCTAATTAGCACATACTGCTGCTTCAAACATAACTGGATGTCTTTTTCCCTACGAGCCCTCTACTTGCCCTTGTCAGGTTCCATAATTTGGCTACATTTCAGGCATTAGTATCCATCTGTGGACTATGATGCTTAACAATGTGCAATTAACAGAGTTTATGGCTCCTAGTTAATCATCTTGCCTAGTCTGCCAGATATAGGATGACATTTTATTTTTCTTACCAACACAGAAATGACCTTATTTGTACTGCAATTTTTTTGCTGTCATTCAGTATTTGAGACATTATAATTTATACTTCTGACTTTACACTTAGAAAAAAATGCATGAGCAGAAAAATATTAGGGAAAAAAGCAAGTTTTTGTCCAAAATTCTTTGCAGTAATACAGTTAAACACAGAAACACAATATAAGCTCATTCATCAATATGTGCCACTTGCTACTAGTGCAAATTTATGCAACTTTAGCCATGTGGTTCTGGCACTATTAGATTGATTACAAGATTGAAAAGGCTCTCTTACCCACAGGCAAGAGTAGAATAATCATCCATGATAAAGACAAGGGAAAAAAATACTGCAGCAAGTAAAATGAAATGTTGCTTTAGCTAATGATGAGGTTAAACAGCTGAGAAGTCTTTTCCCCCTCTTTATTCCAAATTTATCATTAAAAAAAGTTGGTTTTCTCTCACTGAAAAATATTTACCATTGAACAAGAGTTCAAGTGTTGCATCGTAAACAGTTCATGCCTAAGGATCTGTTTTAGGAATTTGATGCTCAATTTTGTACCACCATGAGACCTGAAGAAGCAAAGCACAGCCTGGAATTCAAGCAGATGATGGTCCTGCTGACTTCTAGCAACTAAACACCACTGCAGGCTTACAGTGTGTCTACTGGAATACTTAATAGCAAGCACATGCTTTTGAAGGCACTGTTAGACCTGGTCAACATCTTGTTCATGTTTTTGAACAGACTCTTTGCAAGCCAAGACATTAAAGGCATGGCAACCTGTGAATTAGCAAGCAGCCAGTTCCCTAAGGCCAGAAAGGGATGGATGGTGTGACAGAATTCCCTGGGGACCTGTGCAATGCACACTTCTCCAGAGGCACCTATTCCAAGTAGACTCTTACTTGCCCAGACAACACTGCTATAACCACAACTCGCACAGAAATGCTGGTCTCTTTAGTGGAAGACAGACTTTTCTTTAAAGAAAGCTCAGCTCACAGACCCATATGGAACAGGGCTATGTATAGCCAGATCCATTAGTTGGCAAACAGCCAGCTGGCTGGTGTTCCAGAGCCTACAGCATATGTTAGAGCACAAGAGCACTTGCCCCACTGCTGCACACTTGCATGCAAGAAGCTGATCCTGCCATGGCAGCTACAACAGCATCCAGAAGCACATTAGGAGCTGCCAGAAAAGGCCTATAAATAACAACACTTGAGTTCAGTAGGATGACTTCTGGCTAGCCATGAAGGAAAGCTGGTTGTCCACACTGGTTCCAGGATAAACTAGCTGTCTTTCATCCTGGCATTCCCAAAATACCAAGAGTCTTGCTCACTGGACCCTGCATAACAAGGAGAGCAGAGGAATCAGAGTAGGGATAACAAAGACCAAGGAACATGACTGTAACCTGAAGCAATAGTAGTACATGGTAATGCTACTTTTCCTAGCTGTAGTAGACATCTGTGTGAGGGGAGGGAGAACACTCAACTCAATTTTTGGGTTTTTTCCAATTATAAAAAATACCATAGGGTCTCTTCATGATTTATTATCATGAAGATATCACTGTGCCAGAATGAAGGAATGTATCAGCAGTTGGCAAATACACTCATTTCTGGACTATTTGAGGGACCAACAGACTACTGACTTAGCTTAGTCAGAGCTGGTTACAGACTGGGAGACATAAACCCAAATTAGAGGAAGGGGCAATCTATGTTTAAGGAAAACACTTGCTGCCAAGTCCTGAAGCCATTATTCTACCAGACCAACACTGAGTTCCTCAATTACTCTGCTGGCTTTTCTACCACCAAAGGAAAATAAGAACCATTATGAAAAGAGTGGAGGAATTTGGATGGCTTTGCCAAATAGGTCATGACTGCTCTGCTCTACTCTAAGGCCACGTGCCAGCACAGGGAGTAGTAAACAACAGCCAGCCATGCTGCTGCTAATAAACTATTCCTTTGTTCTGTGAGCTTATGACACAACAAAAACAACCAGACTGTAAACTTCCATTCCTGAACATTCAACATGCACTCAAGAGCCAACTGAGCAGAACTTCCAGCTCCCTGGAAGCACACAGAAGCTCAGCAGACCTCATGAACACTGCATTGCCAGGAGTGTGTGAGCACATCCTCCTTACTCAGTTCTGGTTTCAAAGCGAGTGGGGATCAAGCACTGCCACTCACTTCCTCTCTGTTTCACACTAAAAGCTCTTCAAGGCTACAGAAAGATGCAGTTTTATACCTACAGCATACACAGGACTGCTGAGCCTTAGTCCTTCTTTCTAAACAATGACCAGGCCATTTTTTCACATCAAGAAAGGCCCTGATGCAGTGCTTGAATGAGTTAGAGCATCACCAATTTCAGTCAGCCAATGCTGAAGCCCATTGGCAGAGAAATTTAAGGGGAAAAAAGCCCCAATACTTGAAAGCCTAAAAAATCATTGTACACTGTATAGAAGGGATCTTGGGTACTTAAAAGGAGGCCAGACAGGGGACTGAGGGAATGAAGTAGAGAGTTCAGCATGGACAGGAAAAAAAAAACAACTAACCTCAATCCTCCAATACACTGCTCTCCTACACAGGTCTAAGTTTCTCCCTTTGCTAAGAGAAATTTTCTTTGTGCCAAAAAAATGCTAAAACTAAAACAAGAATAAAAGAATTACAATGACTACATTTCATCCCAAACAGCAGCTGTTGCTAATAGAACTCTTACCAGGTAGAATTAGGTTATAGTCTTCCACATAATAGTTAAGAGCAGCTTGGACAGAAAGGTCCAGATGTTTTCCACATTTACTCGAATTGCACTGATTTCAGTGGGAAGCTACATCACCTAGCGGATCTGGACCAAAAACTCCGAATCTTCTTAATTCTCCAGCAGCAATTGGAGGCTGAATGTTATGAAACTGAAAATGATTAACAGGTCCCACTCAGCCCAGTGTTGTTAGGTTCTTTTTTTGCAAGATGTCAGGCAGCTTTCACAGTATAATCTGGCTGTGAATCTCAAATCTAAAAACCCAACTATAGAAAAAGGGAGTGAGAAGTCCCCACGAGCTCTAATGAATTGTGCTGCTCCTCTCATCTGCTCATAGAGGGGCTTCACCACCTTTGGCACTGCAGCCATTATCAGCCTGCAGAACCAAAGACGATCACACTGGCCTCTGCTCATGCTGCACAGGGGAAGAGACACCTCTGCTTGGGATGTAGAGAGAGAAACACCCAGCTCCTCCTTTGCCTATTCGAACTTGTTGAGACTTCCTGCCTGTATGGGAAAGCACACAGCTGGGCACAAGCTGCCAGAGCTTCCAACCAAAGGCTCTTCTGCCTGCACAAACTGTGCACATCTCCTGAAAAGGAGACACCTGGTGGGAGAAGGATCCTCCACCATTACCACAGGCACATACACAGGTCCCTACCATGGCTCATAGCTCTGCAGTCCCCAGTAACTACTTAAAATTCTTGCACAAAATCGCAAGCCTGCCCTCCAAAGTTCAACCTCAGCAAAAGCGTCTCTGAAGACAACAGGAAATCTGTTGCCTTTGGGAACACAACTAGGTTCAAATGTTATTATGGTCCGGAGAACAGCTCAGAAACAAAGATTAATTTAGTACACAATGCAGGTTTCTAATACAAAGAAATCAATGACCCCAGAAGCATGGCCAGGGCTACAAGAAAACAGAATAAAAGAAAGTCCTACCTCTGGAAAATAATTCCAACATCAAGCACAATATACAGTGGAAGAACATCTATTTTGCTGTCTTGAAAATGAGCAGATGCTCATTTTAAAATAGAATCATCCTACAATTAGTGTTCAAAATGACTGCCATCCCTGTTGGCAAGAGCACTGAGCTTTGCTATGGCTTAAAAGGGAGGGAAGTACATTCCAAATGAGTAGTCCACACTATCTGGAGCAGAAATAATTTCTTACAGACTGGCACTAGGCTGCAAGAGGGAATCCAAAAAAGGCACCGGAATACCACAGACCTCAGTACTCCCATTGAAAAGAAATGCCTCTGGTTTTCAGCTCTGTGTAACTTCTCTCTGTTATGTGAGCACATCTCCCTCAGTACACACAGTGCCCATTACAGAACTGACCTGCTACAAAACCAACAGAACAGAAATGACCTACAGAAAAGGATATCTTTTCCCCCTCCATTCTTTTATAGACTAGTTTTATTTGATGAATAAGAGAAACAGATCCATAATCATTTTTTTATAAATAACCACTTACTCATAGTCTTGGCAGATTGTTTTTCTGTGAATTTTTCATGACAGCATTTGCAAGACACGCTTCTAAAGCCCAACACTTGCTAAATGAAGATGACTATCCTGCATGAAAGCACCACTCAGGGATTTGAAAATAATTTTATCCCAGGCTCTGTGCAAGACTTGTTTGGCCTAGAATAAGACACTAACAACTGCTTTGCTACCTTGGGGTCTACCTGCCCTACCTCATTAACTGCAGAGGCTCTTCCTTGAGAAGTGGTGGAAAATATTTGCCATGAATTTGCAATAGCAATTACAGAACATGATGATAATTTCAGATGACACTTGGTCATATAAAATGTTACCATCAACATACCAAGCAGTCTGCATGTCTACTACTCAACTCCTGAGCTAACCTCTCAAGTATCTTCTGAAATCCTGTTCAAGTCCCACATGCTTTGCAGAATGTTGTGAAGCTACCTTCACCTCCAGCTTTTACATTTTTTTCATATTTATTTTTACTGCACCAACCACCCCTTCAGCCTTCATCTGGCAAACTTCTTGCATGGAGTGCAACCCAATGACCTGTAAGACACTTGGCTTCAAAGAACCAGAGCTCAGGAAGGCACAAATCTCCTCTTGTTTCTCTTGCAATGGTCTCCTATGAGTAATCACATATTTTTTTCTGCAGAAGAAAGGGCCTGATGAGGATCCAGCTGTGAATGCTGGGGTGCACCAGCCAGCAGAGTGCTCTCTGCTGCCCACCTACCCACATAGAGGACTCCCTCTTTCGTCTTCCCTGCTGCCTCTGCCACACCCTGCTTGGTCTTTTCTGCTGCTGCTACGACTCCTTCCTTTGCCTTGGAAAGCCCTTTCATGAACACATCCATGGCTGAAGACTTTCTTCACACAGCTCTAGAGAAAAAAAAAAACAACAAACAGTACACACTTTCAGTAAGGTTTTTTCAGCTTTTTATGCCAGAAAGGGGGAAAAAATATTCCAACTGAATGGGATCACAATTACTTTAAAATTATATTATTTATAACCCCAGATATCCTATTTCCACAGAATCCTATGGAGAGGTTGCCAATAATGCAGGTCTGATTGAAAGATGGTTCCATTGAGAGAAGTACCTTCCTTGCCTATCAGGGCATCATTTCTCCCAAAGGACAGCTCTGTTCATGTGCTGAATGCAAGATCTAGTCCTGTGATTTGATGATTATCCACCTCTCACCCAGAGAAAAAAGCCAACTTAAATTAACACCAGCAACTCAAAAACAAAACAAACAGACCAAACTGAAAACCAAAACATCTTATAAATGACAAATGTTCACTTGAAAGAAAATGCCATTACAACTCAGGTCTGGAAAAAATAGAAACTGCTGCATTTCCATTAGTCCAGCATTTTACACACAGTCCACATCATTCTTTTGGAAACCGAGTTTTCCTGAATGGGTTCCTTGCACGCATCACCACTGAGAAAATATTTTACTGAAAAGCAAAAGCAAGAACACAGGATTTAAAAAGCACTGCACTAAAGCTACCAAGAGAGTCCTCTGGCAGCAATACAACCCAGGGCTACACTGAAACCACTGAAATAGTAATTAAAACCCAGAATCAGCGTCCCTTCAACAAATCCATTATCACTAGTCCTTTCTCTTCCTCCACCCACACGGACAGAAGTGCTGCCTGTTATCTTCTCTCCTTCGCCAGAGGCTGAGTAGGAGGAATGGATGTCTAGGAAGGCATCTGGGCTGTCGCAGCTCTCCACTAACTCGTGACGAGCGTGCGAAGGCAGGCAGCGCAGCGTTCGCGCTCCAGCCAGCCTGCCCACGGTACCTGCGGCCCGGGGATGGCGGAGGGGCTGCGAGCCGCGCACACACACAGACACACACACAGAGCGCCGGGGGAGGCATGGGGCTCGTCCAGCGGCGGGGTCCCAAGGACCGTCCCCGGGGCAGCGCCGCGACCAGCTGCGGGGGCACCGGGATCCAATAACACACCCCAATAACACCTGCAGAGGGAGCGGGCAGCGAGCAGGACGTCGCGCCCATATATATGCAGGAGCGTATGCAGTTATACACAGACAAACATACGAATACATGCACACAGCGAGGACCTACCGAGGAAAGCAGAGCGGCGCGACCATATGGGCACCGCCGGGCTCCCGCGGACACGCCGTCGGCACACGGCGGACACGGCGCCCGGCTTCTCCTCCCTCCCCTGCCCGCACGGAGCGTTCAACAGGGTACCTCTATCCAGCTGTCGCTGGTATCAGAGACACACACCTATCATTCCGTGCAGACACACACACACAGCCCGCCCCAGCGGCCCCGCCCTGCCCGCACTCACCGCCGGCTCCTCCGCCACCGGCGAGCACCCGTTGTTCCGAGCGGGCGGGCGGGCGAGCTCCGGGCGGGCTGCGGGCGGGCTGGCTGCGGGCGAGGCGCGGAGCGGCCGCTGCTCAGCACATGCCGAGGCGCGGAGCCGGCCGGCTCTGCTGGCACCACCCCGGCGGCAGCCCCGCAGGCGGGGGGCGGGAGGATGCGCCGCGGCAGGGAGGAGCGGCGGCTCCTGCTCCCGGCTGGGTGTGCAGCCCCCTGCTATGCCCACCCTATCACGGCCTCCGCGGCGGGGAGGTGGGAGGCGTGATTAACTCGGAGCACCTGTTTGCTGGGCCCAAACCGAGGAAGAAGCGAGGGTAGGAGGCGTGCCGGGCGACCGGGTCCCGCTGGGACTCGGCACAGTCACCACTCCCTGCAAAGGCTGGAGCGCCTCGTCTTAGGAGTGTAAGGAGGCTGTTGATGCGGCACAGCCCTGAGTCACTTCGCCAAAGCCTTAGAGAATCTCCCCCAGCTTCTAATTCTTTTTCATCTACTTCCCAGTCTTCAGCCCTGAATGACTGTAGCTCAATGTCACCGTTCTCACAAGATTCATGATCCCAGCTCATTTCAAGCACGGGAGGTGGTGCTCTTGTAGGTGTAATTGGAGTCTTAACTCAATTGCACGCACACACGAGAATTTTCATCCCCAATGAAGAGCATTAGGGCGAGACTTGCCCAACCCTTACACCGCTGCTGGCATCCTCCACCATGGCCACTGCCACCTGAATCTTAAACTCAGGCAGAGAAGTCACTTTCCCCCCAGAAAGGGAAACCTACCAAACTTCTCTATTTTGGTCACAGAATTTAGGCATGAAAAGCCAAGACCAGTGGGAGACGAGGCACTAGAACAGATGGACCTTCAGCTTCAGTACATCAATTCAAATCCTGCAAGGCTCACAGAAACAGCTTGGGTTTTATTGCACTCCAAAAGGAGAAACAGAACACGGCATGGATGAGATACAAGGTTGTGAGCTGCAAGGAGCATCTTGCATCCATCATCCCTTGCAGATAGCTGATGCATCCCTGGTTTTGTTTTCATGCTGAACATGTAGTGCAGGGTCTTATTCTTGTCAGGTTTCTTTGTAAGTAATATTTCTGTATTGTTTGGTAAACTTTCTTTTGCTACTACTAGTATTTTTAATCAACCAAGCATTAAGCAACAGATTTTACTTCTTTGTGTAAGAATGTTCAGACTAGCAACATCAATAATTTTCTCATAATTCTGCCCTCAAGAAAACCTTAAAAAAAAGGCCAGAAATTAAATTACATAAGGTACCTCACTCCATTCATCCTGTGTAGCACATCTGTAGTTAGCAGTGCAACAGCTAGTTGTGGTATTTCTATTTCCTTCCTATTTTGGGGAGAGGACAATAGGTACAGTTCCAGACAGTAAATAAAATAATATTCTTTGCACATGTTAACTGGCCCAATTTATGTATCTTAGTATGTAAATTGGCTCATTGAAAACCCTTGTCAGTCGTTCTCTACTACTCTGAGCAGTAAACTTAGACCCCAAATTAGAATTGAAGTCAATCTTGCACTCCTTATGTAAGTATTATCTTCCAGATTTAACGAAGGCTTTTGTTTTTCCAGCATGTTTTTCCAGTGACTATGAGTATGAAATGTTGCTTTTTATTATGCTGATATAAATCTGGATATACTTATTGTATTTATTTATGTTAGGAGAAACAGATAATGCAGTATGATAAACAACCTTGCGCATTGATGGCTCTGTTTCTGAAAACTTTACGAAGAAGAGCTCAGATATTTGCAACTCCTAGGTTTTGTAAGCATTCTTTTTTTGCCTTATGTTTATCAAAGGCAGGCATTATGTTCTGCTGTTAAACAAAGTAACAGCTTGTCCTTTAGCAAAATCATGCAGCTAGAAATAGAGAAGTAAAAGCGAGAGGGATCAGTTGCCACAGCAGAAGTAAAGCTTAAAATTTCAGCTGTAGTATTCAAACTAGGCAGCTGTTAAATTCCAAATCATTGGATAAGAGGCACAGTAAGAAAAAAACAGAGTACAAATGTTGACACAAGAAATTCTTCATTCTGAAAATGAATGGGACTTAGGTGGAAACCAGAATTAAATGTGGTAGAGAATGGACATTGTATCTCCACGGCAATTGCTATTTAAACCACATTGTCTACAACAGCTGGCTGGGGCTGTTTTTAGGTTGTCTCTTCAGTACTATTAGTATCACAGTAAGTTCTCCCCTGAAGCCTTTTCTGTCTGAAGAAAGGGTAGTAGCAAACAGATTGCCCACTGCTCACATTTAAAACAAATCTTTATTTAATGACACTGTTTACTTCACATGAGCATCTAGAGCAAAAATCAATTAAGTAGTACTCAAATCTTCTTTACTTTATCTTGCCTTGCTAACTTATTGGTTTAGTTGCTAGTGATCAAGTACATCTACTTTATCACTATGAAAAGGACAATTATGGACAATTGAAAAAGGCTGCAGAGTAAAATTGATCTGCATTTACTGGTTTTGGATTACTGACTCACACAGGCTCCCTGTGTCACCACAGAACTGAGGAAAGGTTCCTTTGAACACCTGAAAGCTGCAGTATGAAGGGAAGCTGGCTTAGGGCACTGTGTTCACAGTTCACATTGATTACTCCAACTCAAGGCCCTTCTACTGATGGCAGCTAATCTGACAATGGTATTAATTGAATAAATACATGTGAGAAACTCTCAACACTTTATGCACATATAGGGCAGTGTTTGGATTTCTTACAGAACAGTTTACTATGTCGATTGATTTAGAGGCAACTGGGAGTTCAGATCAGTTTCCTGGACTCTTGCATCACAATGTTTGCATTTCTATTCCCACCCAGCTCCCTCTGTGAACCATTGCTGTCTTTACAGACCATGCTGTAACTACCTGTGTGCATAGCTCCTTTCTGAGAACTCAAAAATATGCTCAATTAAAAAAAAAAAGGTGAAGAAGACCTTTGCTTATTGGCAAGCCTGAGATTTAGCAAACCATTATCTTTTTCTTATGCTCATAAGTGTTGTAATTTAACACTCCAGAGCATGCATGGTGTTCCCATGATGTTTACCCAACTGAAAGGTAAGCACATGTATTAAAGCCTTCATACAATCAAGATGCAACTCATATCAGAGTTAATTTCCCAGCAGAAGCATTTGGTTTATTAATTTAAAATTAGTATTTGTTATTATGCAGCAGTTCCATTGCAAAGTTTCTGTGTGTGGACTGTTGTGATAGACATAGTTCTGGGTGCTTAATATGGGCTGGGCTGTTGGATGTCCACTGCCATGCAGCCATTGCCAAGAGATATAGATAGAGCTGATCAAAAGGCTTTAATTTATACAGACATATATGACATCTATATATTGTATTGGCATGCTTGGAGGAATGTACACACCTACACACACAGATGTGTATTGTGTTTACAGGGTTCCCAGATGAAGGAAGGAATGATGCATCTGACTCCATGGTCTTAGAAGGCTAATTTATTATTTTAAGATACCATATTATATTAAAGAATGCTATACTAAATTATACTAAAGGATACTTACAGAAGGCTAAAAAGATAATAATGAAAACTCATTACTCTCTCCAGAACCCTGACACAGCTTGGCTATAATTGGCCAATAAGTCAAAACAATTCACATGAAACCAATGAAACAATCACCAGTTGGATAAACAAGATCCAAACACATTCCACATGAGCAAAACAGACAAGAAGCAATGAGATAATATTGTTTTCATTTTGCTCTGAGGCTTCTCAGCTTCCCAGGAGAAGCATCCTAGGCAAAGGGATTTTTCCAGAAAATATGACTGTGACCAATGTACAGGAAGATTGATGTATGTTTCTCATCTTGTGGATTTCAGCTCAGCTATACCTATACTGATCTTGACACCAGACAGAAGGGTCTCACAGCTTTATACCACCTCTGTTACAGGCAGAGCCTGCCAGACCTTTACCTCTCCTTCACTTGCAGCCAATGGTGAAGTTACAGAGCCATCACAGCTTTCATAAACAATGGTAACATTTCATTAATTAATTAAATTAATTAACCTCTCTGGGCTAGAAATTCAGTCCTGAAGGGCACAGAAACCACTGTCTGTTGCACCTGGAACCTTTAGCAAAGCTTTACCCTGAAAAGCAGTACCTTGAGTGCCAAGGAAGCCATCTGGCAGCATGCTCCTACTCAGAGACAGCCAGTAGGTCAGACGAGGCCGACCTAAGGGTGCCTGGCAAAAGCAGTGTTGATTATTTTTTAAGATGTTTCCCACAGAATTACAGAATATGCTGAGTTGGAAGGGACCTCATTGAGTCCTTCTCTTAGCCCTGCACAGGAACATCCCCAAGAGTCACACCATGTGCCTGAGAACATTGTCTAAAGGCTTCTTGAACTCCGTCAAGCTTGGTGCTGTGATCCCTGGGGAACCTGTTCCAGTGCCAAGCCCTCTCAGGGTGAAGACCCTTTTTCCTAATATCCAGCCTAAATCTCCCTGTTAGAGTTCAGGCCATTCCCTCAGTCCTATCATGGGTCGCCACAGATAAGAGATCTGTGTTTTACCCCTGCTCTTCCCATCACAAGAAAGTTGTAGACTGTAACAAGGTTTTCCCTCAGTTTCCTTTTCTCCAGACTGAACAGGCCAAGTTGCATAGCACCAATAAATTGATTTTACCTGAAAGAAACAATCACCTTCCTCACATGTGATGCAGTGTGCTATCAGCACCTCATATAACTGAAAATGCTAATGCTAAAAAAGTGGAAATCACCAAGCCAGAGTCAGGTCTGATGTCTGTCCTGTCCCAAGTTCTGTTTGATTGAGAAGCCAGCACCAGATGTCTCCAAGGTCAAAGATAAGGCAGCATGTTCTAAAGTAGCCTGCTGCAAACACAGGCATCTGAGCCAGGGCAGGCACAGCACATTAATTACCTGGATAGCAGCATTTCTCAAGGGGTGCACCAGGAAGGCAGCAGCTTTAATTAGATACTACAGTTAGTTACCAAAAAACTGTTTGCACAGGTGGAAAACCCAAACAGGAGCATATTTCATTCTATCAAACTGTCTTCTTTCTGTAATTCCTAAAGGAAAGAAGACATCACATAAAGGAAAAGTGGTAGTTTTCATTCAGGCATTAACCCACAGGGAAAACCTAAAGTCTTATCTGGCAACACATGATTCTCTTCTCATTTCTCTGATTCCTATGTTCCAGCTTCCCAGCCAAGTTGTCCCTTGGATATTTTTGCTGGTGCCACTCCAATCACCATAAACTCCTAACACCATTATCAGCTGCCAGCACTTTTTGTGTTACACCAGCCACTGGTCCAATTCAATTCCCATTCATGCTGACATTAAACCAGAGATTGACTCAGGGGAACCAAAAATAGCAAAGGAAATGTCACTATAAGCACAGTATTATCTGTTCTGGTTTCTTTGGCTCCTTTATTTATTATATGGAATCACTTATTGGAATCCTATTCCAGTGAAATCTCCAACCCACAGGCAACTTTCTTGTTGATGTTTGTATTACCACAAAACATAAAGGAACTTGTCTTGATATAAAATTTTTAATTTTAAGGCAACACTCTGGGCTATTAACATTTATCTATATGGAACACTAAGCAGGGCATGGAATAACTGTGGGGAGCCATTTCAGATTTCTTCACAAGGGGATGTATATTCAGGCTTGGGCAATGTAGACAATAGGGAAAAAATTACTTTTCCTCGTAATCACACACAAAATAAATGTACTTGCAATTTTAATTTAAATTACCATTTCGGTTACAGCCTCAAGCTCAGATCTTGGGAAAAAAAACTCTACCCTAGAAACATTTAATTTCTGTTATGCTCTCCAATTTGTTTCAATTCGCAGGCAGTTTGAAGCATTCACATTTGCAGTAATGCCCAAGAGGCAGGAGAAAAAGACTCAAAACATCACTTCAGTAAGAGACAAGGCAGTGAGGTAAGGGACAAAAGGAAGACTAAGCAGCAAACAGGGTGACAGTGGTCAAAATTAAAGGCCACAGTCAAACCCAAGTGAAATTTGTGTAGGTATCTCAATGAGGGGTTTGTCCAGAAAGAAATTGCAGGTTGTCAGTGAGCTAAGTAGAGATTTCTGGAGAATGACTTTTCATCTGTGAAGATTTTCTTTTGTGTTTTGAAATACAGATGTAGAATTTGTGCAGAATCAGTGTCTCAGAATACCTTCTTCTCATGGTACCAATCTACACGAAGTATTCAAAATATTTAAGTTAAATTCTTTTCCCCTATCAATAATTTTGGCATTCACTTCACTCATACCTGCTGATGAATGCCCCACTGGGTTTGATCTTTTATAGCCATGATCAGACATTTTTTTTGGCTCAAAGGGGCTTATTATCTTGGTTTCACGACAAGACACCAATAGGGGAATAAAGCACAGATGAAGAATTTCAGAAGTAGTGAGAATGAAACAGGTGAACCATTCACAGTAACCCATAATCACAGATCACTGCCTTTCTAGGTACTAACTGCCCTGTGAAATGAGAATTTGACATTTCTGTAGCAGTAAATTCTTTGTACTAGTGGTACATACTCATCAATAATATCTTCTGCTGACATCCTCATAACCATGTTACCAGGTGCTTATGTAGTTTCCTTCAAAAATTAAACTCTTTCAGAGCTACTTGAAATGGGCATAAATCAGAATTTCCTCTTGTGATCCATGACTCAAATGCAAATTTCATTATTCTATGACTAATCAGAATGCTCTGGTGAAGAAAGGCGTTGCCAATCATCAGCAAAGTTGAGTTTCAACTTGAAATATGTTTCATTACATGCATTTGAAATGAACATTCAATTTCCTAAATGAACTTGAATGTTCTTCACTTAAAATTGTTTTGCTGAACACCTTAAAGAAATGTTGTGTATTATATATTCATTTAGTGATTTTAAAAGGCTGTGTTTCAGTCACTGCTACTGCGGTCTGTTGTGAGTAATATAGCCTTTACTCTGCAGGGGTCATCTGTGCTGCAAAGTACAAGCAGCATGAGTGAGAAAATGAGACCTTGACACTTCATTAAGCCATCTCAGTCTGAAAACAGCCTTTTCAGTCTCTAACATTTTTCATAAGTCAGCTGTGTTGCTCCCATCCAGTATCTTTTCATCACCATGTTACAGTTTTGCAGTTTTGAAATATCTAGTGTGTAGCCACCGAAAACAACCCTCTCCTATTTCTTACTTCAGTGATCTCCATTTGACTTTACCTGTCTGATTTGGGCTACCATTTCGACCAGCTCGGTGGAAGACTGATTCCTCACAGGCACCACAGAACTAACTTTGTGTATAGGTGCTGAGTCAGTCAAAGCCATGAGCGGTGAATCTGTCTTGTCCCTGTCTCAAAAGATCAAAACATTCAAACAGCTAGGTATTTATAAAATAAACCAGATTTTCTAGTGAAATCAGATTAGATCAGACCAACTAATTAGCCCGACTGAAAATAAAAATGTTTATACCTGACTTTGTCCCACATTGCCATGCTCTGGCAGAAGCTTTTGCTTCCAGACCAGATGGCTTGCATCATCTTGCAGCAAGCAAGCCCTGCATGTTTTCCTTTGGTCCTGGAAAAGCCCTTCAGCCCCACCTGAGGCCAGGGAGCTGCTCTCTGCTCTTCAGTGCCATTCCACAAGCTCTGTGAGCTGTAGGCTTTGGCTGCAGGTGGTGCTGTGTGGCCCTGCCATAGGGCCTTCCCTCCCTTACCACTCCACCAAAGAGGTTACAGTCTCTTTCTGCCTTCTAGGAAGTCTTCCGGATCCAGTCTTAGGCCATTTCTCATCACCCTCTTAAGCTATCTTGAGATCCAAAATATTTGTTCATTTAAATGTCACATCCTGTTCAGACAGAGCTTTTTTGCAGAGACACAGCTGTGTCACGCACCCTTGTAAATGTGGAGATACTACATACCTCAGATATTGAACTGAAATCCCGTGCTGAAGATGGTGACGGTCCAAGCATGTAGAAAACAAAAGACATTTTAGCATTGAGCATTAATCCAAGTGCTAGTGGTACAGTCTGTTTGACACTTTTTTCATCTGCTGTTGTGATTACAGATTTCAGACAGACAGCCTACATATGACAGAGGGAGAAAAGTGTAAGCACCGGAGCTGCTTGAAAGAAGGGAGGAATGCATTTAGTATTCATTGTAGAAACAGCAGAACAGTGTTAATCAATAGATCAGCAGGATCCTGTTGCAGTATTCCTTTGCAATTGTAAGGAGAGAGAAAGATATTTCTTACAATAAAACCCTATCTGTGTATGACCACAAAGACAGGCTTATTTCTTCTAGCTGAAAATATGGTGAGGATCAAATGTGTTTCTCTCAACATGTCTGCATAGGCACATGTAGGAAGACCTCAGTCTGCTGGAGGAAAGTGAGATTGTTCTGGGAGGCTGTAATAGCATAACTCAGCTCTGCTGAGAAGCTCAGTGTGATGTACAGCTGCCAGTTGAAGTAATGCATGGAAACAAAAGAACCCTCTCTAGCCAAGGGTATGCTGCCTACGTAGGCTTAGCTGGCTTGTCTGTGTTGCTGCAGCTTCTAAAAAAATCTTAGTGACTCTCATTTATAGAGTAGATCAATACTTCAGCTTGCATGCTTCCTGCATGTTTAGTCTTGCCAAGCTTTGCCTTGTTCTGTGGTTAAAGATTGGTGATCAGCTTATCACTGTGCAGCCACTCACTCACTCCCCCACAGTGGGATGGGGGAAGAATCGGAAGGGTAAAAGTACAAAAATGTGTGGGTTGGGATAAAGACACTTTAATAGGTAAAGGAAAAGCTGCACAAACAAGCAAAACACACTAAGGAATTCATTCACTAGCTCCCATCTACAAGCAGGTGTTCAGCCATTTTCAAGGAAAGCAGGGCTCCATCACATGTTATAGGTACTTGGAAGGTGAAGTGCCATAATTTGAATGTACCCCTTTCCTTCTTCTTTCCCAAGATTTTATTGCAGAACATGGCACCATATGGTATGGAGTACCCTTTGGGTCTGTTGTGTTCAGCTGTCCCAGTGTGTCCCCTCCCAACTCCTCATGCAGCCTCAGCCTCTTTGGGGTATGTGAGGGGAGAAAAGGCCTTGATGCTGTGTAAGAGCTGCTCAGCAATAACTAAAACATCCCTGTGTAATCAGCCCTGTTTCCAGCACAAATCCAAAACCTATCCTTATACAAGCTACTGTGAAGAAATTTAACCTTATCCCAGACAAACCAGTACACTTAATTTTGGTTGAATGGCTTTAAGTGTGGTTTGCAATCTTCCAGACTTTCTTCTAAACATGTGAGCAGCCATTAACATTAGAAGCTCAACTCTACATGTGTTTCTCTGAGATGCTCTGCTGTGTCACTAGCTCCCCTATCCTGTTATACTTTGTGAGTTACAACTTTGTCTCTCTCTGTTTTAGACTCACATAGGGGAGCATGAAGAGCATGTCATTATGTTGTGGTTGAAGAAGAGGTTCAGTAACTCAAGCAGATTCATCAAGTGTTTCCTCCAAAGGATGAACACATCTCTGTATTTGGCCTTTTGCTATATTCTTTCCAGTTTTTAGATATTGAACTCTCTAGGCAGCCAGGATGTGTTGAGCTCAGTGAGAATTAGTCTTTGATGAAAATTTCTGCTGGTTACTTCTTCTGTTACCTTAACAACCAGTGTATGTGCCTCTCAAGTTACATCTTCATCTGAAGTGCCTCCCTCTTCCACTTACATTTCCACTCTGAATATTCACTGAAAAATTATGCTGGAAATCAAATATTACACAGAATTAGTATATTCCTGTGTCCTGGTTTTCCCACAGTAATTGAAATTGTCAGATAGCAAGCAACTCTCCTGCCAAATTGTGTGGGTTTTTCTTTTTAAATTTGCCCCAATCAAAAAGGATAACTTCTTGTTTAAGCTATTGAATACCAAAGCAGAACTAATAAGAAGTACTCAATTTCCTCCTAAGAAAAGATTCTGCCACATTCTACATTAACATGGTGCTAGTTTCAGTGGAGGACTGCAGAATTTTTTATATTTTTTAAAAATTCAACTCTTCAAAATTCAGTTAAAGCAAAAAGATTCTCAATGATTGTACATGTAAAAGTCTCACCAAAGTCCACAGTATACTTCAATAGGATACATCCTTAAGGCTTAAAAATTTTTATGTTCCAATATTTTTTATGGTGATCTGCCTTTATGAAATAATTTCTCTGTATGGGAACACTGGTAGTTCAGACTCCTCAATATCAGCATGTTGTTAAATTTGAAGTATGCACAGCAGCAAGCCAGACTTCACACATGTTTAATGCTCAATTTGAGCATTAAGAGTCCTGACATTACTGATCATACTTTATACATTTTCTATAAATGACTGTCTCTAGGACTTTTAAATTGTTGTAATCTTAAGTTTTCCTTAAAGTCTATCATAAATGCATTTTGAGGATGTAACTGGTTTCATGGATGTTAGATTTTCCTTCAGTATCATGTGCACATGTTCTGTGCTAGTAATTCTTTTCTGGCAAATCAGTTCCCCAAAGTCATCACACAAAAATGTCTTGCAATGATATTACTTTTAAAAGTTGTGCTTCAAACTTGTTAAGGTTTCAATCAAAGAAAGGACTTAACCTTTTTTGAAGTACAAGTTCAAACACACTCTATCAAGTAAAAAAATAATAGACTTACAATCCATTTGAAATGTGTTTCAAGGTTTAAACAGGGAGGGTAAAACCAACCCAACCATAACCCAAAACATTTTCTATGTTTTTTTTTTTCTTTTTTTGGCAATTTCTTCTCTACACCTATAAGAGAGTAGATTGAGATTTTTGTTTTCCATGTCATTTCCATGAATTTGTATGGAAGTTGCATTTATGGCAGGAAGTGTGCCTTAAGATTCTATAGTTCAGGTATATACCTGACCCTTTTCTACTTATTGAGTTGAAGTCTTTAAATGTTTCTGAGCATCTTGCAAGAAAAGCACATTTTACAAAACCAAATGTCATTAACCTCCTCCTGTATTGCTGAATACAACAAACTCCTGCTGTTTGTTGCCTGTGCTTCATGCTTTGGTGTAAAGACACCTCAGCTGGGCTGCTGGCTGTGTCACCTTCTTAGAGAGATACCCCTTAATTCCCTTATTTCCCTGATGTTTCCCTGTTGGCATTTTTTGTTTCCCTGTTGGTTCTTTACCTCATGAATGCCTGACTCATCTCTGTAAGACTGGAAGAGTGCTCCAGTATGGCTCTCACATTGCAGAGTCCCTGGCAGAGGGGCCTCTCTGGTACCCTGTCCCTCTAACCTTTGCATATCACCCTGGGAACAGCCCTGATGCTGTTGTGTGCCACATCTGTCACTCCTCTAGCACACACAGTTTAAAGCTCTGCCAATTCCTGCTGGTTCCTGAGCAAAGACTGTCCTCTCTTGCTGAGAAAGGGGACTCCCATCTGATGCCAGCATGCCTGGTGCTATGCAGGCCATTCCACTGTCAAAACCTCCAAAATAGTGACCACCCATTTAGCCAGGTATTAGCAGACTCAGCCCATCTGTTTCTTCCCGTGTTGCTGCCTTCCACTGGAAATCTGGAAGAGAATATATCTTGTGCCACTTGTTCCTTTCCAAATGTCCCAAGGCCCTGAAGTCCTGTTTTGATGGCACTTGGGCTGCATATTGCCATTTCATTGTCCCCTGTGTAGGAGATCAGTATTGAGGTACTCTGAGGACTGCACCAGGCTAGGAATTTTCTTGGTGTCATCCTTGACTCAGGTCCCAAGGAGGCAGCAGGTGCTCCCATGGGTTGGGCCAGGTTGGTTTATTGGGCCCTCTTAGAAAGGAAATACCCTACAACTTCATCTTTCTTTCTTTCTCTTTTTTGTTTTGTTTTGGTTTTTTTAATTTTCTTTTTTTTTACATCTTTCTTCCTCTTGGAAGTGGGTGTAAAAAGGGGGTTGACCTTTCTGATTGTAACCTTTCTGATTGGTGTAACTGGGCCTTTATCCTCTTCATCCTTTGGCTAGACTCCCATGTACAGAACTTCATAGCTATTCTCATAGCTGAGGGTGAGTTCAAAATTCCCTTGGGAACATATCAGTAACACAGAGCAACTTGTCCTTTTGAGATTCCCCTTGAGAATCTCAGAATCCTTCTTCTTGTCTTTGAGTGAACACACTGTTCATTGCTCTTTTACCAACATAAAGTCATGATACAAAATGGGGGAAAAACCCATGGAAATATAAGCTGGTCAACCCAGAAAAGAGGGTCCCTAGTCACCTCCCAGCCTCTCCTTTTCTGGTGGCCCTAAGAAGGAGATCCAGCACTCAGGATGGGGGAGCCATGGTTCTCTGCCACCCCACACTTGATCTGGACAAGAGTGAGGCTGAATAGTGATGCACACTAAAGGGAGCATACACAGATTCTGTCTGTTAAAATAGATTTATTACATGCTTGCCACTGTGGGTTAACATGTCAGCACCATGATGCACCTTCAGTCAGGTGTTCCCATATTCTTCTATGTACCCTACAATGCCTTGCTTAGTGGCTTTAGGAAGGCTTTAGGCTGCTACACTAAATATACATATTTTCTTGCACAGTAACTGCCACCATCCCAAGCTAAAGCTATATTTTCCACCCCTCTGACTCACAAATTTATCAGTTAGGGCTGTTTGACACTCAGTAAATGTAGCTGGCAGTGGCAAAACAACTGGAAACATGTAGAAATGGAAACTGGGGCTCATAAAGAAAATTTTATTGCTGCAGAGGGTAAGCACAGCTTGCATGCAAACATAAGCACTCATCTTAGGCCCCGGCCCCCCACATGACAGGAAAATGTGTTGCTCAGTTCAAGCAGTTTGAAAAGCGAGGAATAAGCTATCAATCATTTCATTTTACTGTGCCTCATAAATTTGTGAAGTCTGTATTTCCCAGCAAACCATACAACCCATTTTATGGAACCATGGAACTTCACAGGAAGCCAGGCACAGCCTGGCCTATTACATTTTCTTTGTCTTTTCACCAGAATTGCCTGTCATTGACAGTGAGCCTTTTTACAAAAATTAATCCAGTGAAAATCCCCCTCCAGTTATTGGAAACATCCCTGGTTGGTGGCCCAGGTTACTGGCAAGGCTTGTCCTGGACTGCAACACACACTGATGGGTTTTCCTCTGCTACCTCCAGTCTGCTATTCACAGTACAGATTCTGCTCTGCAGTTTGATGCATCTATATCAAAGATTACATTGCCTGAGTCCTCCACCATTATACTTCAAATCTGTGAGAAAAAATGGGGAACACTGCTTATATGCAAAACCAACAACTTAGTTTTAGTTTAATGAAACTCTAAGCTGTGGAATGAAATAATTATTTTTGTCACAGTTACAATGATACTTACAGAATTCAAATGAAATACAGTTAAAAATTACATTTACACAGACTTCCTAAAACCTATCCCTTTTCTCTGATATTGTGCTCACCCTTGCACTGCCCCTCTGGGTATGAAGGCTGATACCTTCAGGCCAGGCAGGGAGGTACAGCACAGTCAGCATCTCCTCTGTGGGAGGAATGGGATATTGATTCTCCCTTCTCAAACCAGGACCGGTGGTTGAGATCAATATTATATTTGGTAAGAGCATCTATGCTCTGCTCTTTTTCCTTTGCTCTGTGATGCCATATTACACCTCCATTTGTGAGCTTAGCATGTGTTATATAATAATTCTTTGCTCTCTTCCCGCTAGAACTGGCTATAACCAGTTCTAGTGGGAAGAGAGCAAAGAATTAGGATATAACATATATAGGCTGCTTTCCTTAAAAAAAATGAAACCTATTTGTATCTTCTTTCTAACAATTGACCAGTGCTAAGTCATGGGTTTGCTGACACAATCCTTTCCCTGTGCTTTAAAGCTCCTGCCAAAGAAGGCAGGTTGAGAAGGAAGAAATCATGCTTATACACTTGGTACAAGGTTTTCCAGCCCTTCCAATTGGAATAATTTGCTGGTGGCCTTTATTGCCTGCTCTGACCCCCTGTGTCTTAATCTCCAGGTTTCCTCTTACTGGTACAGGTAAGAAATCCTTCAAACACCTTTCCAGCCCAAGCTCTCATTTGGCACTTACTGTGTCATGGCTGGTAGACATGAGCACACATACGTATATTTAGATTTAGTACTTGCTTTCAAAGCTCTTTTTTTTCTAAATGAAGCCACTTCGGGCTCCAGTCCAACTCTAAACTCCCAGCTGTGGCAACCGTTGCATCACGCATTACTCAACCCTCCTTCACTTTTTTGTTCCAAGGGAAAAATTAATCACTACAAATAATCTACATTTGCTCAAATAGAAGATTACACACAGAGGTTCATGTTGCCTTCCTTTTGTTTTTCTCCCAGGGCATGTCAAGGCTGCTAACTAATTTTCTAGGAATAGAATTAATCATGTGAGCCAGAGAAAACTCTCTCAAATTTATTTTCTGTATGATAGAAAAAGCTGCTTTGTAAATAGCAGAGGCCTCACTCCTCGAGCTTGGAGAAACATTCTTCTGTTGCACAGTCAGAGGATTTTGAGAAGCCTTTAATGTAGATTTGTTGTGCCTATTATCGAGTTTTCCAGGAAAACAAAATGTGGCTTCATATAGTAGCAATCCACAGAGTAGCTAAATGTGAGGTTTTAAGTCTGGGTGAAAAGGATAATTTTGAAATGCTTGTGTTAAAGGCTGTATTGAAGAGTAAATTTGAGCTGGTTTGGAATCTCTTTTCTGACAAATCCTTGGCTTCTCCCATGCTTATATACCATTTTCTGACTGGAAAATTAAAACCCATAATCATTGGTCAATCTGGAGAAAATTTGCCCTACCTTCAAATGAGGTCTTAAGGACTATAAATCCCCAAGTATCTCTTTAAGAAGGGTGAAAAGGAGAACAACATGATAAAGCAATTCTGTAAGAGGAACTGAGCAGGTTAAATCAGTGTTGGAAAATGGCTCCAGACAGTCATTGCAAATCACGTTACTCTCTTGTATAGATATTCCACATCCTTAGCTATTCTACCAAACCTATTCATATGTAAACCCACTTGCAAATCCAGGACAAAACTGTCTGCCCCCAGAGTGCTCCAGTCTTTGGAGAGATACTTGACATGAACTGGTTCTGATCTGTGACTTAATTTACCCCACAGTCATATCTGAGGGAAATAAGACACTACCATATCCTACACAGTGCACTCCAAACCACTGAGATGCCAGCTGGGAAACACCCAGAAAACCAAATTTCTTATCCTACTGAATTAGAACACCATGGCCACTACAAAAGCTAGAGACTGACATTTTTATTCTTGTGCATTTCATACACTCACTCTATGAACAGCAACAAGCTCCAGTCATGTATCCAACCAAACCTGGACACATTTCAAGCACAGCAGCAAAAATTAGGAGACAGAATTATGCATAAACTTAAATTTATGTGTACTGAAATGTCTACAGCTGTATTATCACCTTCCCTTTTAGGTTTCTATCCCATAAGCCTTTCCAAATGTCCCAGGCAGAGTTTGGCAGCAGGCCATAGCTCATGAGTAATGGAAGAACCTAATGGCTGTGTGCTACAAGTTGCAATGCTGGGGCCTCACTGCTGGAAAAAGGAATTCTGTGTATAAAATGACTAAAATGAAATTGACCCAGAGATGTCTCAGAAAAGCAAAATGCAGAAAAACAAAACATCATGAGCAGAACTCCTGCAGTCTTAGGAAATCACATGCAGCTTTTTATCTTGATTGGATCCATAAAGCCTTGTTCTTAGCATAACTTACACAACGTTCATCCTCCTTAGAAATAAGCAAATGGGTTCTCACTGTCCTTTTAATGATCTATGACTCTCACTCCAGCTTGAGCTGCTTGCAGGGAGAAGACATATTTTCCCATGAAATGCATACCTACAAGAAAAGTGGCAAAAGAGTGTGATTGTAGAAATCCAAGTCTGTATATTTGCCATGGAAACAGCAGTTTTAAGAAACAAAGTGATGGGAGGAATATCAACTATCACTCCAGTCTGATTTCTGCAGAATGCAGTTATAGCTAACTGGCTAAAAGTAGGCTGCTCCTCGTGCAGCTTGACAGACCCTCCAGTTTTATTAGCTGGGTGATGATGGGTCATTTCTGGCTGCTACTTTTGAAACGTCCTAGGTTTCCTTTAGTCTATTCAGGAAATATAAGGAATGAAGTGGAAAGAGTGAAAAAAGATCTCACCTCACTCGACACTCACCTTGTTTTTTTTGTGAGGCCAGGAGCAGCCTTGATGCATATTTTATTCACACTTTTGCCTGTTTCTTTACATCCTAGCAGAGGCACACAGTATAAGGAAGGAAGGGACTTCTTTGGACATCTTGTCCAAAGCAGTTCAGGCCTAATTCTGGTATTCTACTTTTGGAAGATATGTTTCACACATACCAGGAAAAACTTGACATTAAAAGCAGTTCCAGGGTCTAAGAAAGCTTAATTGATGTAACAAATTCAAATTTTAGCACAGGGTTCCCTTTCCAGAGCTGTCACTACTTTTGTAGTCATCATCTCTCTGGTTTTTGCCTCTTACCAGTATTCTTCCTTTGGATGCCCTGTTCCTCTTCAGTCACTTCTCATTCCCTTCTTTATTCCGTTCTTTTTGCTACCAAAGGTGTAGTGGAAGCATCCCACTTTCCCTTCTCATCCCTACTGATGGGAATGAAATGAAACAACTATTTTTGCCGAAGGAGAGAGATAAACATGCTCAATGCAATCTCTTAGCCCTAGACTCTACCAAACAAGTATGGTACCCACTCCAGAAGAATTCCCAGCACCTGCCCTTAAGGAATGCCGAGGGGTTTGCCTGCTCCCAGAGTTCAGGGAAATGCTGCTTTTCCAGTCTCTTACAGCACTGCTATTCAGGAGGGTTGATCACTACATGGAGCTGCCTTCAGCTGCAGGAGAGCAGCCCAACACAGACATGGATGTGTGCTTCCAGCAGAGGAAATGTTTGCTCCTCAGGTCTTTCGTCACAGTCCTGGCTTCCTTCTAGTTTCCACAGAATGTTGTTGATGGATGCACTGGGCAATGAGCTGGCGTGGGAGCTTGTCAGTAGCACAGGTTTGTTTTTCACAGGGTGTTGCTAAGAAGCTTTGTCAGTAGCAGACATGAGTGGGAAATCCACACTATCAGGCAGATGAAAAGTGCATCCAGGAACTTCCTGTCCTTCAGGCATCAGTACTTAGTCCCCAGCTTGCCACATTTTCTTGAAAATAAAGCCAAGCTTTTCTTAGTGTTGGATTTAAAGCCGCTGCAGGTAACTGCTGTTTCCCTAGGTCTCTTGCTGATTTCCTGGCTCATGGGAATGGTTTGGTCTCCAGAATAGTGGAAGCCTTACCTCAGCTAAACTGTTTTGTAGCAACAACACCTTGAGGCTGGTAAAAGAGGCTGCAATGGCCATCAAAGACCAGTGGCTTCATCACACCTGGGAGGCAATGCTGTGAAAAAAAAGGCCAAAGTGAGATCTCTGAACCAGTAAGTTATTTCTTTTGTTCTGGGAAAAATCTGGTGTTCTTTGGTTTATTTGCCTATCAAGGTCAGAAGGGAAGGGCTAGGAACAGCTCACAGAGGGTTCTTTTTAAAAGCAACCAGGTGATTTCCAGTTCTATTTATCTGATATCAGCTTTGCCATAGGGATAGGCTGAAGTTAGAGCAAAGGAGACAGCAATCTCCTTCAGCTGCTGCTGCTGCTCCCAAGTAAAAGAATACATAAATGTCTCTGAAGGCTGAAAACGTGCCCACAGGCAAAGGAAAAGAATATACTGGAATACACTTTCAAAACACAGCTAGTACATGATACTTCAACAAAGGTATAATCAGATACAGCAGGGTATTTTGTGTGCTTAGTTTGATCAAGAGTGTTGCTAGCGATGGAATAGGACTCTGCTTCAGCTGGATCCTGATCACAGCTGAGCCTTTAGAAACACTCATGCTGTAACCATGCAAACTTCTCATCCTGACCTTTTACTGGAAAATCCTTCTGCTGCCATGTCCTTTGTACATAAAGTAATGATTTCTCCTGTTACTACTGTTCTAAGGAAACTAGGATTCAAAGCAATTATTTTTTTGAGAGGAACACAGGTCTGTATTATGTAATCAGAACAAACCTACAGAAATCTCACTGATTCATTGAATCTTATTTTAGATATAAAATTTGAACTTCCTGGATGGACATATTGAAATACTAAATATACAATGGCTTTAATCTGTAAAATGTGGCCACCTGAAGTCTGATTACATATTTTGTAATGCATGCTTTTAATTCATGCTAACCAGCTGTGCACATTGGATATGAGCTCTTAAATAAAAAAAAACTAAAACTAAAACCAAGCCAAACAATAAGTATGGGTATTGCTCAGGAGTCTTCAGTATACTTTTGGACCTTACAGAGGAAACATTAGAACAAGAAAAGGTAGTTTTTCTTTTGATATAGAGGTATTTAAAGCTCTTCATAACTCTTCATAACCTGATAAGAATTTTCTGAATCGTTGCAGACTGTCTGCAGAAGTGATTTCTTCCTTATCCTGAGAGACCTATTTTCCAGTCTTAAGTGCTGCCCTGTGCATCTGTAAATGAGAGAGGAAAGCAAAGTGATTTTTTCACTGGACCATTCAGCTGGTACCAAGAGGCACTGCAGGAAATGTGAGAATTTATGTCAAATACAAGTGTGTTTGATCTGGAGCAAGGGAAAGCAAAATTCTCCCAGCAGTAAGCACACTAGTGGAATAAAGAGCTATTCAATAACATCTTTCTCACTGTTTTTGGCTGGGGTGGACTTAAAATTCTTCCCAGTGGCTGGTGTGTGGCTGTGTTTTGGATTTGTGCTGAACATAGGGCTGATCATATTGAGATGTTTTTGTTATTGCTGAGCAGGGCTTGCACAGAGCTAAGGCCTTTTCTACTTTTTGTGCTGCCACACTGGCAGGGAATTTTGGGGTGTGTGGGAGGTTGGGAGGAGCCACAGCTGGGACAGTTGACCCCAAAGGGCTATTCCACATCATATGGCATTATACTCAGTGTATTAAGGGTAGGGAAGAAGGAGGAAGGGGAGGGAATGTTTGGAGTGGAGCATCTGCCTTCCCAAGTAACCATTACATGTGACAGGGCCCTGCTCTCTGGAGGTGGCTGAACACCTGCCTGCCCATGGGAAGCATTGAATCAATTCCTTGTTCTGCTTTGCTTGCTTGTGTAGCTTTTGCTTTTCCTAGTGAACTGTCTGTATCTCAACACATGAGTTTTCAACCTCTTGCCTTTCTGATTTTCTTCCTGATCCTACTGGTGAAGGATCGAGTAATCTGCGTGGGATTTGATTGCTGGCTGGGGTTGAACGACAGCACTGGCATAGAAACTCTCATTTTTTACCATATTACTTTTGACCCCCGGTGCTGAGCAGACAGAGAGCCCACTGAATGAGCAATGTTTTACAGATGTTGTAGCTGCCAGCAGAGGTGGAGGAGAGAGATGATGTGGCTGTCCAGTCCTTGGCCTGAATAGCTCTAGGGTAACAAATCCCTATGGATTCAGGCTGCTCTGGCTAAGACTGGGAATAGGTTTTCTACTGGTGAAGCCTGAAGAATGAGGATGACAGACCGTGGCTGTGTAGCCATGGTGATCTTATTGAAGTTGTTAAATAATCTGGAGGATCAACAGTAACTCTGCCAAGGTGGCTATGCAGTCTGGTAACTATGGGGAGAGCAAACCTGATGCTGTCCTCACAGTGCTTGGGGAGAGTTGAAAGTTCCTGAAGGTGGCTCAGGTTCAATGCAATAAGATGTTCAGGGATTTGTCTGAAGTCACAGTGTTGAGTGTGTGCCGTTAGCAGACGTAAAATATAAAAGTGTTTCTAAAATCACACTCTTTGGTCAGCTCACTCAACCATGAGTAACTCACCTTGTCTGAAGAACCACAGCTGTGACCCTGAAAATAAATTGTGTTCTGCAGTACAGAACAGGGATAACTCTTCTGTTAGCAGAAGGGTACTACTCTTTTATATAATGCAGCCTGGTAACTTAAATGTGACAACCCCAGGAGTGCATTTGCATCTTCACAATCCATTTCCACCTCCCAGAAAACTGCATCTTTTACCATCTTGTGCTCTCACAGGAGATGAGAGGCTCTCAACAGCCCCTGCTGAATGTGCCAATACCTATAGAGTTAAAACTCATGGAGTGAAAGAATATGTGTTCAGCAGCACGTATGAGTGTAGACTCTGATATGGACACTTAATATGGATTGGAATATTGAGATCCAGCTTCTGGTCCAAGCTCAATTTTTAAAATTTCCAAGAAAAGCCCATGAGGCCAGCCCAACATGCAGTGATTTCAGTAACATGAATACACAACTAATACAAAAAATGTGGCATCTATGGATTTATGCTTAAAGGAGTGGGCAGCATGTTGAGTGGGAGTTTTCAGGATAATTTTGAAATGCACCAAATAATTTCACCAAGTGCATCCAAGTCCTGATCTTTTCCTGGGTTCAGTTTACATCAAGACAAGCAGCACTTGGATGTGAACTAATGCTGAAATAAGACTTGTAATGAGCTTGGGATTCAGATCCAGCATACAACAATCTGAAAAGGGATATCATGAGTTTCTTACAGTGCCAAGATTGTTTTGCTAAATAAAAGCAGCCTTCAAGCAATTTTATCTTTTCATTTAAAGCCCAGGCATGTGTTAATGAAGCAATATAACCAATAAATTTTCATTTTGGAGTATTCAGACAGGGAAATAAATGCTGCTATAGTGAAATTTACCAATCACCAAAAGCCAGATTCTTCTGCATTACTTTTTTCTGCACCAGTGAAAATCTGCAGTCATTTCTCTGAATTTAGAGGCAGAATTAACACTTGCAATGAAGTGACACAAAGCAGAATCCAAGCTTTTTTTGCTATTAGGCACTCATATTGCATAATAAATGCAGTATGTAGCTGCAATATTTTTTTATTAAAGTCAGCTTGTGTTTAAGTTGCATATACAGTCAACACTTCTTTACCATTCATTTTGTCTTGGGATTTCTAAAAAATATGGGATGCTAAATGCTAATTCATGTAATTGTACTAATTCAAAATCTCAAATATTAAGCTCCAAAAGATAAGCACTCGCATGAAATTGCTTTTGTTAGTCTTTAAATTAAATTGCTCATTAGATTGTCTCCTGTGTCATGTACAAATTTCACTATGAGTAAGAAAAAAGAGAGGGGAAATAGTCTCCAAAAGAAAGCACAACTGCATTGCATATCCTTTCTAGTATGTTGTATCATAAAATTGCATCTGGTTTACTTACACAGTAGAAGCCCGTGCTTTCCAAGACAATAAAACAGAAAAATATGCCATAAAAGAGGGAAATCCCAACCCTTTAGCACACCTAAACTTTTTCAAATGGAAACTGAAAGCAAGACACTGTTATCCAAAACTTGTAAACAGGAAAAACCATCACAGAGATTTACTTGACTGAAAAAAGAGCTGGTGGTTTATCTCCCATGTCTGGTGTTTTGCTCTTGAGTTTATTGGTTTGGGGTTGGGGTTTTTTCAAAAGTATTTTCTGAAAAAACGTGCAAGGAATTTACCAGCTTCTCCCCTGTGCCCCTGTTAGTCATCAGATTTCCATGAAATGGGGATTTTGAGAAAAGGTGATCCTTAAATGACATGAAGCACACCCAGAAGATGCTGTTCTGTTTGCAGGTGTGTGAGCTTGCTTTCAGGGATGTCTTGTCCATAGACCTTAGTACAGCACTTGTGTCAGCGACCAGAGGCTTTTTGGACTGATGTGCAATGGCCTCTCAGATCTATATGGTTCCTGACAGGTCTATTCTGTTGCTGCTTTGTATCCCCTTTAAAATTTCATGTTGTATTTCTCTATGCAATTTCTACAGCAATTACCTTTTCTCTTTCTTTTCCTTCAGCAAGAAACTAAGCAGCCTTGCTCTCAGAAAGCTGGAGAATGGCAGAAGAGGAGGAAAGCTTTCATCTCCTCTTTCCTGGCTGCAGTGTTCAACCTTCCAGCTACTAAGCATAATTTCACAGAATGATAGAGACTGGAAAGGACATCCAAAGGTCATCTGGTCCAAAACCCAACTCTAAGCAGGGCTGAGATCATATTGCTCAGGGTCTTGTCTTTGAGTTTTGGGTCAGGTTTTGAATATCTCCAGGCATGGACATCACTGGTGGGTACAGTGTGAACCTCTTCCTTATCTCTGCACTGTTAGCATCAATGTGTGTAAATGTTCAGAGAAAAAAGAGAAGGCGTAGCAAATGTTCAGCTTTTTGTAGCAAACCAGTTTTGTCAACTCTTTTTCCAATAACAAGGTCATAAGTTTGAACCATCCAAAGGGCACATGTGATAAGTCACTTGTTCTGTACATGTACATGTGAAAGGAAAAATAACTAACAATTTCAGTTTTTATCCCTCAGGATTACTTCACAGCACATATTTTTCCACACTTCTATCACACCATTAATCTTTATCCTGTGCCTTCTGCAGACTTCTTTTTTCCCTCCCACAGAGGCTGCCAGAGTCCTGCTCTCCAAAGGGTCACAGGTTGCAGAGGGATCCACAGAAACAGGAAGCCAGGCTTCCTCAGTGAGTTTTGAAACACCAAAACCTGTTTCCTTTCTACAGAAATAAAGCCTGTCAGGGCATCCTCTGGCTAGGCTCACTATCTGAGCAGCCGCCCAGAAGCAGAGAGAAGCTACAGGATTTCTTGTTTAGGAAATAAATGTGAGATAACTTGTAGCATTTGCAAACCATCAGAATGAAAGAGATCATTTTCTTGCTGCTCCTGTTGCACTTACAGACGGGCAGCACTGGATTCAGCGCTCTGGGAAAGCTCTGGACCACAGGACAAGGCGATGAAACCCAGACAAGTCACTCAGACTCGACTCCATCTCTGACCACGATTAGGGGGTCACCCCACTCTGAAATTCAAGCTGCCAAAGCAAGAGCCTCACAGGGACCTCCTTTTCCATCTGCAGGCGAGACACTGGGAATGACAGCAGTGAAGAAAACTTCCAGTCCTACAATGTCTACCCCTGCAAGTCAGTCAAATGGACACGGTGATGGTGACTCTGGCAGAGACAAGATGGGGAGCTCATCTCACAGCAAAGGGACCCTACAGAGCACTGCTGGAGAGATCCCTCTGCTTCAAGGGGTCACTGCAAGCCTGGATACAGCTACAGGGAACAGATCCTCTCGCAGCACTGGGATCACCAGGAGCCAGCAGGATGCCAACTTCAAAGCATCCGGCTTTGAAACTACCAGGGGAAAGTAAGCTAAGTAATTTTTTCTTGTCCTATGTACTGCTTATTTTCCTGTTTCCAGTGGCATAATTGGCAAAATCCTAGCAATTTCAGTAAAATTATTTTTTTACCTTAAAAAAAGACCATCTAAAGCAAGGGACCAAACTGGCAGCATTTACTCAGGCAAAACCATTGTAACATTTCTAACAGAGTAAATGCTGCAATGTTTTATTCCTTCGGAGGTTATCCCAAAATCAACAGGGAAGTTATTATCATATATGGGTAGGAAAGGACTACAATAAATGGCCCCCTGTTTTATGCACAGTAAACTGTTGTTGATTTTTTTCCTTCTTTTTCTCATGGATAAAAGAAATTGCAAATGCACTATTTCATTTTGAATCTATTAAAAATATTGTGTTTGTAAACTTCTCCACTAAATTGAAAATACAAGCAATTAAATGTACAAAATGCATCAATGTCTGACAATTTGAAACATCCTGTTCTGTGATAAAAAACTTATGAAAAGTGATGCTGGAGATGAATGTGCATTCAGAGCTCTATAACTTAATACACAATAGCTGTGCATAATAGAGTATATCAAGTTGCACTGTCTAGTTTTATAGTTCTGGAACACTCAATTATTTTCTTTGTTCCCCAATGTCTTCAGTTCTCAATGGGGATATCAACACTGACTTTTCAGATATTGCAAGTTTCCCTTAATTGCTGATATACAATCAGATACTGGTAGAAAATAAAAGATGCAAAGGAATGGTTGCTTTACATAGTATTTATACAGAGTGAGCTTTCAGAATATAGATTTCTTCTTTTGTTACTACTTTCCCATGTAGTAGCATCCAAAATCATCACTCCTACAATTTTCTTGCTGTGTGTGGCTGGGAGTTAATGTTCCTTCAGGTGAAAGAAAAGATTCCCATTCACCTGAGCATGTTTTGGATGGTGTGTAAGGAAAATAATGCATAAGGAGCCAAAGGAAAGGAGTCCTTTGCTTGGAAGACAGAGGCCAGTTAAGGATCTGTGTTTCCCAGACAGCTTTCCTAGCACACTCCTCAAGTTCTGAAAGTCATCTGTTACACCACCTCACCACAGTGTTTGGCAGAATGTCTGAGTTCACCTGAGTTAAATGGAGCCTCTTTTTACATGAGTGCTGATAGCTACATCTCCACTGAAATAAATCCCAATACATGCTAACCTTGGTCTTTAGCTTTCACAGCTTTCTTCAGGAACAGTATTCCAATTAAATTAATCTTCAGCAAAACTCTGTGAATCAGCAGATTTCTACCTTTTACTTGAGATATAAATACAAGTAGCAAAAAATTAGTCTCTGGTGAAGATGGTCACGTATTTTATTTATCATAATGACACAGGATTACAACTGCAGAGAAGCAAAAGAAGCAAATCTTGTATTTGCCAGCACCTAATTTCATGAGTGGTCAAGGAGCAGCCTGCTGTGCACCATGCATATTGGAGTCCACTGATCCAATTAGCAATAAAACCAGGATTGCATATCACATTTACAGGATTGTGTAGCAGCATGAACCCCAGCATAAAATTGAATGCTGACTCCCCATTTTCATGCTCAATCTGCTGAGCTACAAAGCCTCTCCCTCTCTAGCAAATATCTACAGTTTTTGGTGTGGCTCAGTCCTTTTCACAGTAAGATTCCTGTGCTACAAGGCTTGTCTTCCCACTGTATATAAGTGTTTTTACAATAAGATGTGGTGTTTTGAACTTCCCTTCCACTTTTGCCATGACCTGGACTGTGACTTAAGTCACTCTACTGTTCCACCTTTCTTTCCTTATGGATTAGACCTGGATGAATAATAAACTTGCTTGTGACTCATTTTTCTTTTTCAGCAAGAACATGAGAAAATGCCTAGTCTAGGGTGTTGACTGTTACCAATCACTGCGAAACACCTGAAAAGTTACTGCTGAGAAAATATGCATAAGAAGACAAAAATTTTTATTTTTTAAGTGCAGGTGCCATTGACTACACCCTAAATAATTTGTCCCATATATATTTTCTTAAAAAAAAAAAACCCATAAAACAAATAAAGTGAAAAAGATACTGCAAGAATTCCAATAAGACACAGTTTTCTTCAAGGTTTTACTCATTTGAAGCCTGAGCACAGCATGACTCAATAGCAGATTCCACAGCTGTAAAGTGTACTGTTTCTGAGGAAATTTGGAAGAACAATTTGCTTTTTGAATTTACTTTGAATTAGAGCACCTCCTTGGTTATAATCTGTACTCCAGCCTGAATTTTTGAGTGACCTTGTAGGAGCTGCATGACTCTGCAATCCTTTATGGCAACCCATTGTGCTAACATATGTGCAGAGATGCTGATGTTGGGAGGCTCCATATTTCTAAATGGAACAATAGAGAGAAATCTGTGAGAGACAAGGAAGGAAAACAAGAAGGAAGACAAGAATGAGCATTTATTTTTAAACATTTATAATTTAAAAAATACCAATACATACACTTTGTTAGAGAGTCTGCAAGGCTGTCAGATTGTCCAGAAGGTACAATATGTGTCCATTGTAGAAACTTAATTACCCAAATACCCCTTTCTGAAGGAGGTTGTGTGCCTTAATGGCTTAATTACAAAGATAATTCCCTTTCTGTTGCTACCCTAGGTTATGTGAGGACAGTATTATTCACCCATATCTTATCACATGCACTCTAGAGCTAGGTAAGGCTTTGAACCTCTCTCTGGCACATCCTGATGTGCTATTACAAGAGCTAAATATTTGGCATATCTTTTTCTCTAAGAAAATGAATCTCTTCTTCATTCTTCACTGGCACAGAAATGTAATTAAATCCTGTGCCTTCACATTGGAACAATTTTATAATTAACCTTAGAATAGGTGTGGGAGAACACAATTTGTTGCTATCTGCTCTCAAACCCTTGCAGAAGACTTTTCTGTGGTGAGGGATCCCCTCTTCAGGCAGGGTCTGCACCCAAGCTTTCATGAGGATAAGAAAACTTCATAAAAAGCACATCTGGAATGGCCTGAGCTGAAGGAAAATTCATTTATTCTCTCCTATTAATGAACTTGACTTACCCTCTGAAATGTGAAACTTAATATCTTTACAAATATACATTTTTATTCTTATTTTCTTATTTCTACCTATCTTCAAAGTTTTATGCTATCCATATCAATGAATAAAGAAATAATGGAAACCTAGAGTGAGAGAATTTCTCTGAAATTAAGTGACATAAATCTGAGTATCAATTTGGTGTGAAAGAAGAAAATTTATGATACATTCTTTTCAATTGAATTCATTTGAGATACATGTTTTTCAGCCTGTGGAGAGAGACAATTGCAGTATTTCACTGTATAAAGCAGCTTAAACAATAGTGGTGCAATGGAGTAAGTCTCAGATGGAGTCCTGAGACCAGCACACTCATCTTTTCACTCTGAACCTGATTTTATTAATTACCATCCAAGGCAGCTCCTGAATACATGAGACCTTCTTTCAGGTTGTAAATTAAGCACAGTATCCCCACATTGCTGAGTGGCTCTACATTACTCTTTTCTCTTATTATGTGTATGTTGCACTTTTTCCAGTTCTCTTGAAGCCACTGAGGGTCTTTATAGACTTCCTTTACCATTATCTTGGGTAGTGCTGAGGTGACAGTATTTTATTACTAAGCACAGAAGGGTTTAATAGAGTCAGCACCAGGGACAGATTTGCTTAGCTGCCACATGTGATAGGAGAGCTGAAATATTTCATTCTCATGACCAGACGTGTGCATTTCTCTCTGGAAATTGCTTTTGCCTGTATCAGCTTGGTAGAAATCTAGCGTACTGGCAAATTAAAATGAATGGGTAAGTTCAGCAGACAGTTCAGATACATGAGGCATGTAGAAACCTGATTTAACTGCCTAGTTAATGCAAGGTTCACAGTCTCTTTTCATCATGTCACTTTTTAATGGAGCAGAGAGAACAATTCTTGAATCGATCTCCTAAATTTTGCATCACTGTGCATTTACAAAAAATACAGTCACACATGGCTTAGGTTTCTGCCTCACTGGGTATATACACTATGACCTGGAAGGAAGGAAGGAAGAAGCTCTTACCCAGGCCTGAGGTTGCCTTGGTGGCTGTGTCAGGGTGTGTTTGGCAGTCTTTGTCCCCAGAATGTTGTACTACAGCTATGCAGATCTTTGCAATAAGTCATTTTCCTCCAGCAGCACCTTGAATGTATTTCTGATGCTCAGCTGTAAGCTCACAATCCAATTTTCCTACCCATGCTAAGCTCAGTGTTGCTCCCAAAGCAATCATGGCTAGTAGAGTCAGGACAGACTGTTTGCAGCAGGTCAGGAAGCATAGCAATGGAGGGAAAAAATCACTTCTTAGCCCAAGTTGTTCTTGAGATATTCACAAATACTTAGCCTGCTCAGAGCCTTGTTGTTTAGGTTTTCTGTGATTAGAAAAGACATCACTATGCAGATTATTTTTTTTTTTTTCAGGATGGTAAGGAAGGTTTCTATTTGTCTCATTATACTAACTATTGTATTAATGCTCATGCTTATCTTGCTCTTGTTCTTTGTTTCATCTGCCATGGGAACAGCAAGGATTAGAAACTGTTTTCCATCCCTGGAATGTCCCTTCACTCCTGTGAATGGATTAGAATTACTGTACCACACTGGACACAGTGTTAGGATTTACCTACTAATCACTGCAAATAGTCATTTAGGGTACAGCAGAAACATCTTCTCAGGTATGCAGAGAAAATAGGCATTCTTACAAATCTGAATATAATTAACATTTTAGAGAACTGACGCTAATTCTAGAATAGACTTGGCAAGAAGAGGACTGCAGCAAGGTGCGTCCCCATGTGTTTTCCAAAGGCATTATCTGTACTGCCAGATAGAAATTGCAAGTGTTGCAAATGTCACTTTTCCTGCCAAGTCTGATACAGAGCATCTAATATGTGTCCCATTCCTGGTAAGCAACCCCATTGGTCGTGAGGAAAAGCCTGTGGAAAAAAAATCACCTTGAATTTCACGGACTTTGGCTCAGATCCTTTCTGTTCAAGAGCCCCATAAGATCAGACAGGGACAGCACAAAGATATGTATCTGTATGATTAAGTGGCAAATCAGATACAAAGAAACTGGCAGGGCTTTTAATCATTTAATGAAGGGAAACAAGAAAAGACAGGCTGCCCAAAACAACCCTATAAACAAGGACAAATTCACCCCTGAAATGTTAATGGATCTTATTTTTTATATTTTCATTTTGTCACTTACAAAGGTTTTTTTTTTTATTGTCAGCATTTCTCAAAGTGGAGAAGCCGTGACTGCCATATTGCAATCTCCTTTTCTGTAGATCACAAAAGCACTAAAAAAGCAGTGAACACCAATATCACTGAAGGTTACCTGGAAAGCACTGACAGTAGACAAGATCAGAACTACCTTAATGAATTTTGTACTCTGGGTCAATTAGTATATGGAAAATAAATTTATATTTCTGAAGTAAAAAGGAATCCAGACCTCTTTAAAGAGCAGTTTGTCTGCATTTTTGGATGTGTTTTGCTGTTTAATTCTCAAAGATTTGAGATTAATGGAAATCCTCTCCAAAGTCTAAATTTTATCTGGAATGGTTTGATTGTGTTAAAGGGCTCTGAACATGGAGTGAAAAATCATGTATCAAAGAGGTGATCTGATTTGCAACAAAAGAACATTTTAAATGTTTAAACAGATTAGTGAAGTGCTAGATAAGTGGAAATTGTGAATTAAGTTTTGCAGCACAAGGGAGAACAAACAATAAATAAAAATTCAGATGAAACAAAGAGGCTGTTCACAGTCCAAGGCTCCAGTATTGTAATACAAAAAAAGGAAATGAATGATGAGAGCAGAATTTGTGTTTTGTAATAGACAGGAAAAAATGTCAGGACACTGAGTTCTGAAAAAAAAACATTAAACAAATCTTTGACACCTAATGCTCCCATCAGTGTCAGCAAGTCAGCTGTTTCTCAGGGATAAAAACATATCCTATAACACATTTCACTATCACTTACTATTTTATAATACATGTCACATGCATCTTTTAGTTTCTTCCATTCCAGCCAGCTTGTAAAACACATTTTCCAGTTTGATTTGTTTATGGTCAGTCCCCAGTGAGTGCTGAATTTTTATTGCAGTTGAGAGTCATACATTTTAGAGCAAAGGAAGCTGGACACTGAACCTAAGGAATTAGCTGGGTTTTGTTCAAGCTTATAATTTCTCTTATGAGAAATGATAAAATAGGGCTTATATTTTTGAAATATGACCGACGTTCACTTAAAGATATAGAATTTACCATATCACAGTGAGAAGTCTCTGTGGTCACCTAGTGGAATTCAAAGGAAATTGCCAAAGCCAGTCTCCCATGCAATAGCAAAAAAGAACCTTGAGAGGGTGCTTGCTATCCTTACAATCTGAGTGTTTACACTGTGTCAGTCAACATTATCCTTCTCATCCGAACTTGGCAGGTTGTTTAAAGCAAATTGAAAAGCCAGCATCTCCCGGCTCTAGATGCTTGTAGCATCTTTATACATCCCCTTTGCTCAGATATAAAGGACAATATAAAATTAAAACTGTTGTAGAATCAAGGTATTACATTAACTATTCTGTGAAATAGAAATAAGCTGCATGCAACATGAATGAGGCACAACCACCAAGCTGGGCATGAACTTTGACAACAGCTCCAGCTCTGGGTCCTTTTGTATTCCATCAGCAACACAGTAATCTCATTTTCATGAGTCAGTGATGTTCAGCTGGGCTGATTGAATAGCATTTCTATTAAAAGCCAGGTAATCTAATTTACTCACAGACAAAAATCAGTCATTTTCAGGTACGATGTGAAGGGGGCATGACTGATTCTGTACCCTTTGTGGTCCGATTAGCACTGGGGTGGCTTTAGGACCACTAACAAGGATCGGTGCTTACAAGCAGGCAGAAGGAATCACGTACAGGCGCTGCCGGCAGTTTTTGTGAAGTTTGCTTTTTTCTCTGCAATGGACCCAGGGAACATTTTGCAACAGAAGTGTGCTGAGGAGGGGGGACTGCAGAGACCCTAAAAAACCTGACGTAAATTGTACTTGGCTTTTCAGAGGCATCGGGTGCCCCAGCTCCGGCACCTCGGCGGGCTGCGGCCGCCACCTGCCCGCCGTGCCCGGCACTGCCGGCCTGAGCCCGGCTGGTCGCGGCTTAGGAGCGGGTTTAACAGCGCAAAGACGGGCTTAAGTGTCCCCCGAACAGGAGGCGAGGATCCCAAAAGCCACAGACAGGCTTAAAGGCAGCATCTGGGTGCCACTGATGGGTGGTGATTTGTTCCAGCCGCCTGGGCAGGCTCTGGGGCCCATTCCCTGCACAGGACTTGGAACTGGGAATGGCCCCAAGGTCCAGAGGGCTCTGGCTGCCGAGGCTGCCGAGCAGACGGGCTGACAGCTTCCATGCCGCCCCTCATACCGTGCCCTGCTGCTCGGTGTGGGTGCTTCCTCAGCCCTGAGGGCTCACAGCTTCCATGCCGCCCCTCATACCGTGCCCTGCTGCTCGGTGTGGGTGCTTCCTCAGCCCTGAGGGTGGGATGTCACATTTGGGCACAGCCAAACCACACTGAGAGCAGAGCTGGGCCAGGAATAGTTTGATTAAAGCTGGAAATACCGCAGCAAATACCACATCAAGGAGGCTGCTTCAAAGGCCTGAGGACTCTCCCACACGTTGCCACCAGCGTGTGTTCCTGGCCAAGACATGCGAGGGGAGGATGAAATCTGTCACTTGGGCTTTTTGCCAGCTGGGGACTTGTACTGCTCTTTCTTGTTGTATGTTGTGAGGGTTTTGTTTTGTTTTTAAATACAGCTTTCCTGATTGAAATCAGGCTCAATGCAAAAGAGACACTAGGCTCCTCCAGCTCTCAACAAAATCTGCCTGTTAGAAGCCTGTGTTGATGATCTGGAATAAATTATTCCAGGGAGGGTAAAGAGGATTTTCAGGTTTAAAGTCCTGTTATGCAAATCAGTTGTCTTCTGTTCTGCCTTTGCATTAACACAGCCTGTCATAGTTCTTCCGCCACGCTTCATCTTCTCTTTCCAAATCTACATTTTTTCAGACAATTTGATTTCAAAATTATATTTACATTCTTAACGTCTCTTAATGAGCTTATTTCATTGGTAGCGTAAACTTAATTATGAGTCACACCAGGGGCTCTTTTTCTGTGAATATTTCCTCCAATTTAGCCTGATCAAAGATTGCTGGGCCATGTGAGAACCACAGCTTCAGACATTGCACTCCTGTACATTAAGAAGGAGTTAAATATTTTAAATGAAAACAATCTGCTCAAGTTAGTTACGTTTTTGTTAGGGACCAGAGGCTGAGTTCAGACTGTCTTTAGAAAACAAGAATAGCCCTTAACAGCCCTTAACATTTGGGGTGTACTGTAACATATTTTCCTTTGGAAGGCATCTCCAAATGGGCAAGTTCCAATAGCTCTTCCTCAAAGCTAGACACTAATAGTAGTAGTAGTAGTAGTAGTAGTAGTAGTAGTAGCGGTAATAATAATAATAACAACATCAACAGTGTGAATTTTTAAAGGTTTGGGAGGGAGATAGGGTTGTTTGGTTTTTTAACTGAAAATCGTATTCCAGTGCTTTCATGTCTTTAGCAATTTGTTTAATGCCTGTTTTCAGTCTTTTATCTTTTCATTGACCCCATTTGCTCAGGTGTAAAACGACTCTCAGTAACTATGATGTATACCCCAAACACGTGCACTGCAGAACAGGCTGTCAATGACAATACTGCTGGACATCTTCTGTTTCATCCCCTTCTCTGTTGAGCTGTCAGATCTGCATGCAAGGTTAAAGTGCAGCCTAGGGAGCCACAGGCCCAAGTCCCTAACTTCACCTCTGCCTCACTGTAGTCCAGATTTTAAAATCTGACCCCTATATTTGGTTTCTTTATTTACAGAAGTGGGATGCTTAGCACCCAGCTGCCCAAGGCTTTAGCTCCTCACTTCCTAGAGATCTAATGTGGAACAGGAATTCACATGTGGTACTGCATAACAGCTAGAGATGGCATTATTGCTTCAGAGGTTTTCTGAGCAGACTTTGTATGCCATCAGTTAATTGCTAAGATTTATTTAGGAATTTAGATATTTACAATCTCTATACTTAGTTTAAATCATTAGCAAATCCCCATGCTTAGTCAGAGCTCCTCCTGAATAGATCAGTGTCAGTCTGGCCCAGAATCACTTCCTGCATTTGTTAAGAAATATTTAGTATCCCATTCATATGCAGGGAGGATTTTTTCTTTTTTCTTTTTTTTTTTTCTTTAATCTCTGCACCGCACATGAGAGGGAAAAAATACAGTTTTTAATCTTGGATATGAATTTACAGAACCTTCTCACCACAGCTGTGAAAGGGAAGAGATCTCATGCCTGTACTGAGCAGGATAAGGAGCCCTGATGGTCCTAAGCAACCTCACCTGTAGCTTCCACCCACGCCCCTGTGCCAGGACTCCACTTAAGCCCAGCCTTGAGGGTGTGTTATTTTCCTTGTGAGGGTGCTTGTCTCTAGCAGTCTCCTGGACCTGGGTCCTTACCTGAGCCCTGCTGGGCTGCTCCTTGACCTGTCCCTGTCACCCCACTGCTGCCTGCAGGTTCCTGGTGCCGTGGTAGCTCTGCTGCTGGTGAGGTCAGTGCCTGGCTGGTGTGGCTGACCCTTCCCTTAGGAAGAAGCCCCACCCCTGTGCTCCCTGATGCTCAGTGAGGAAGCCTCCTGGAAGGGCTGTTTTCCTGGCAGTGCTTCCAAGGGCATCAAGTGCCCTGTGCTGCTGCTTTTTAATTCAAATATCATTATTACTTCATTCCTACTGCCAGTCTCTGTGATACAGGAGACTGTGAAGGACCCACATGCCCCACCTAGAGGGGTGGGTAAGTAAACTTCATTATTCCTCTGCAAAACTTGAAAGACCTAAATTTCCTCTCGTTTTTCCCAATTTTATGTCTCTCAAATATAGCTGCTTCTGACTTCTCCAGAGAAAGTGAGCAGAATACCTAATATTTATGCTTGTGCTTGATAACTGCATTTAAATTTTAGTAAATATTTATGGAGTCTTTAATTAATACACACAGATAAAAGGCAGCAACTAAAGGAGTGAGAACCTAAAGGAAACATCAAAAAAAGCACAGCCTTTTCATACCTAATTAAGAAGAAATACTATCTTAATGAAAACTCTCAAGCAAGTAGAGAGTGAGTGAGCAAAATCAGATCAAAGGCACTCAGTAAAAGCCCATTTTATATGAGGCACATTATTCCTCAAATAAACAATGTGTGTTGTGAAAGGGAGTGCTGCAATATTGGCAGTAGAGAGATTGTGAGATTAAATCTGTTAGTTTTAGCATCTTTCTGTCTTATCCTGCTTTTTTCTCGGGAATCATTTTCCAAGTACAGCACTACTCAGCTTAATGTGCATACACTGGTAGGATCTCAGTAGACAAAAGCAATCACTTAAGGACAGATGCTGATACTATTTTGTGTTTTGTGCTGTTTTTCATGTTTGAAATACTGTAAATCTGTACTAATGCCACTTAAGTAAATGGAACTAATCTGGTCCTAATTGTATTTTGATTTCCACTCTAAGGAGCCCATAGCAAGGTATGATATCTGGAGCAAAAATATGTATTCATGAAACATGAGAAGAACTACTACTGGAAGAAAATGTTAGCAGCAAAACACAACACAGAGAGATGAACTTAAAGTTCTCATATGCAAATATTGTTTGGAAGTTCTTGCAGCTCCACCGGTCCTACAACTGAAACAATGCCAAAAATTGAATATGTTTCAGCATGGACAAGGGAATAACATGATCCTGAGACAGGCTGCACTAAGTTAAAGATGAAAGGAAGAAATCAGCACTAGGCCAAATAGGCATTTGTTCCACCAGGAGAAACACAATAATACTTTCTTCAGGATGCTTTCCAGTCTGCAGCTGGGAGACTTCCTGAGACAAAGATTAAAGTTGCAACTTAATGATTATTAGAAAACCAAACCAATAGTACCCTCTTGGTATGGTTTTTTTCATTAAATAGTTGTACTGCTTTTTGAAACCCCTTTTGACTTCCAAATTCAGCACAGTCTATGACTATGGAAATGCTGCCTAACTTTTCATTTTTGTCTTCTTTAATTTTAAGCCTGTTTTGTTTTGATGCCCATTTATCATAACAAGACTAACTGAATAATGAATGCCATGACTTCAGATCCCTCCTGCTCTTCATTTGTCTTTTTCCACCTCTCTTTAGGGTGTAGGACCTGAATTCTATGTTCAAACTGGCTATAAACTCCTACACAGCAACAGGGAGTTGATGTACTGTAACAGTGGTGATTATTGTTTGTTCTTCAGTCCTTCCCTAATAATTTCAAGCATTTGATTACTTAGCTTAGTTAAGGCAAACCAATAAATTGGCCTATTGAGAGAGCCATTAGCAAGGACTGCAAGTTTATTTTTTCCTCTGTTGAAAGCTACTGTATGTAGTGATACTATCTCTATAAGCCTGTATTTGTAACTGATTCTGTATTACAAGACCCTTTTCTGACACCTACTTAATTGGAAACTCAGTATCATGATACTTGTGCAGTTCTTCAAGTTGAGCTTTTTTTTACTGCACAAAATGATTTTCTAAAATTCTGTATAACCCTGCCATCCCCCTATTTACTTAGTTCCCTCCTAGTTAATTAATATAGTGCCTATTACAGATTAATGTGGGATTGTGTTGATAAACTGCTTCTTGAAAAAGCAAACTAGTCTTTCATCTCTCTGATTTAATGCCTTATTTATTTATAACAGGATCTGTCTTCTTACTATACAATAGATTGCACCCCCCCTGCTCCCACCATATCTTTTGGTGAGTGACCTTGCCAAAAGCCTCTGAAAATCACACATTTATCTACCTGCTTCTGATTCAAGGAATACCAATATATCTCTGTGGCATAATTTCCCTGTACAAATCTGTCCTGAGCCATTATTCACATTATAATTTTGATTTAATTCTATTCTCTACTGTGGCCAAGTTTCAAAATCTGATTTAACAGTTTGTATTTGCTTGCAACTTCCTTAGAAACCTTTTCAAAAAGAAATAGCAAGCTACCTCTTGCACTCACCAGCTCTGGCCCCCTGTGCTGCAGTCATTTAGAATTTGATAATTTTGTATGTGACTACCTTCTCTGGATGGGCATCCAGAGGCACAGGCAAGTGTGGAGCCATGGCTTATGTTTGCAGTGTGTAGCTTTGACCCCACAGTGCACTGGAAAACAAAGTCTACCTGTACTCATAGTATTGCTGGGCCAAGGGAGAAATATTAGAAAGGCTGTCCATAAAGTGAAAGCTGTGGATGATTAAAAACCTCACTGAACAATCCTTTGAATTCTGGATAAACAGTTTCTGTAGTTGGAAAATTAGGTGTATTTTAAGACCTGTCATTACTGCAGTCTAGGAGAGCTTCTTTGTTCTTGGAGCGCCACAGATGTTTGCAAATTAAAATACAGATTTGCAGTATGAATTTCTGTAGAGATGGAGGAATGATTATTTGCTTTGCTGAAGCACAAAGACTAAGTAATTGCCCAAGACAACATTGGCAGTTTGAGTGAAACAAACTTAATTTTTGTAACTTACTCCTATTCGTAAATTATGGGTTTAATTTTCACAATTAAGTACCATATATCATATGGTGGAAAATGTTATTTGTACTTTTAATCATTTTGCCTTCTCTGTTTTACAGAAACTGGTGTGCTTATGTCCATACCAGACTCATACCTACAGTTGTGGTGGATAACCTAGAAACCTTCTCATCAGGCAGAGCAAAGCCTTGCACTTGGCAAATTGGATCCTGTGCTCAGAGGTATGGAGAACTGGGAAGAAAGACTATCTGCAAGCACTTTAATTACAACCAAATACACCATAAATGTGGTTATAACTTGAAAAATTAAAAGGGAAACCAGAAGGGAGCATGCCCTCACTCTGGCACCCTCCAGTCAGTTCAAAGTCTTTGAGTCAAAGAGAGGTGCACAAGTACAAAGCTTTAAAGCACATGCAGGGAAGAAAATCCTTTCTGTGCAGTTTTCCAAGCTTGTGCTCTGTTGAAGCAAATAGCTTCCCCTGAGAGGCATAAATATTTTTATTATCACTCTGCTTAATCCTTATTTCTGGCACAGCTTTGGTCAGGCAGTGAATCTAGACAAGTAATTGGCCTGGATGGAACTTGTAAATAATACCTCTGTTAAACATTCAGGTTTTCCTTTATGGTTTGGGTGTCTCATTGTATTCTCTAAATGTTAGCTTTCAGTAATAAGTGGAATTGGATTTTCATGCATGAATTTGGAAAATGGCAAAATGAAACAGCACCAGCAAAATGCAGATTGTAATGTATTTTTCCCTTGACAAATTTTAAAAGCTTCTTAAAAGTCAGTTTGACTGTTCTGAGAATTGTCCTCTAGATGGTATGGCAGAACATACTTAAAGCTTTGAGTTGAAATTGGGAATAGAGCTTCCTTATCATTTGGTGACTCTGAAATGCAGTTGACTGCTTGGCAAAACTGCGGAGTTGACCCCGTGGTTGAAATGTTGCCAATTTTGTTATATTGTTTTAGGTTTTTTTCATATTTCATTTGCTTTAGGTCCTTGTGCTGCTCTTATAAATAAGGCTCTACTACATAAATTTCTGAGGCTCCTTTACGTGGATTATTTTTGAAATTTCTATTCCTGATTAAGTCCTTTCAGGGACACTTCATTTTTATGAGTGGTTTTAGGAATGGATTATGCTAATGCAGAATAGGGGGTTTTTATCATAAGACCATCCACGCAGCAAAATAACCAGGAACTCTCTTGAATTCAGTTCACCTTAATCTTTATTCAGTTCTTGCTGCTGAAAAAGACACTTCTTAAAGCCAAAGCTGTCTGGAGACACATGCAAGGCTTCTGCCAGCTGCTATGAGAATTTTAATATATGTAATATTACATGCCTTGGGAAAGGGTGACAACATTAACTGGAGTGTAAAATACGGTGGCGTTTTTTAATGCATTGGGAGGATATTTTGGTCTGACAGCCTTTCAATTTGTCTCCTTTTCTGGAATAATCTATACAAGGATTGTGTGTTCAAAACAATTTAGTAACTGTTTTATCATCATATTTTCTGAGATTTTAGGTGTTTTTCATGTCAGTGCTTATAACTAGTAACAGCATGTGACATTATTTTTATTTGAACTTTGTATTTAACATCTTAAAAGGGCATGGAGAGTTGCTGTAGTTTATTCTGTATGTCCTACAGCAGTATATTCATTCTGAACTGACTTCTCTGTGAAGTTAAGAAACATAGGAGAAGTGATGGGGTAGCCAGGACATGCAGAATCTGTTGGAACACAGAAAAAAATTGCTGCTTCCTCTGAAGTTGCATGCTGTTAAAGCAATAACTGAGGTCTCACAATTACATAGAAAGGCCCTGGTTTGCCTGAAATCCATAGTAGAATTTTTCACACTTTATTGGATTAATGGTTGTATAATCTTGTTTAAATAATCAGAAGGGAAGGTTTCCAGTGTGCACTAAATGTGTGCTGATGTGGTGTAAATTTATTGTGAATGCTTTTTTCCACTGATTTCAAAGAAAAGTGGTACATAAAAATCATATTTTTGGCTCCCCTTTTCAGTTTAGTAATTATTAATTGTAATGTCTTCCATAAAAGATTGCAGTATTTGAATCCTGAGTAAGATATTCTGGGAAGAAATCTAGAGACATCAGGTTTCTTTAAAATTCATGCAGATAATCTGGAGGTTGAAGTATTAAAGCTGTGATTGCTAATGAAACACCAAACCCTGGTTAGAGTTCACTTTGAATTTCAAGCAGTGATAAAAGGATATGACAAGTGAGATAATGTGATGAAGCTATGCAGGTATCTTAGAGCTCCTCTTTGGTTACCTAAAACAGATTTAAATAGTTCTCATTTCACAGGTCCCAGACAACAACACACCAGGCTTACAGAATCAAACATAAAATAGTGACGTCCCTGGAGTGGAAGTGCTGTCCTGGGTACAGTGGGCAAAACTGCCAGCCCAAAGGTGAGTAGAGCTGTAAGGGTCTGAACTCTTCACTTACCAAAAGAAAACAATGCAAGTTTGATCTGTGAGCAAATGGTTCTGTTGCAAACAAATGCAGTGCTTTCTGTTAAATTCAAAAAAAAAAGCTTTGGGATGTTGACTCTTCCCTGCATGTGAATTTCCAGAGCATCTAAGCAGAATGTCTTTTCCCCTCTTCCACTCTAAATAAAGCTCATAGAATCTCCAGGCATATTTCATTTTGCTAAAATATGGAGTTTGCATTCAGTGCATCTCTACTTTTGACCTTTTAGTTATTGAGAATTGCAGTGCTGGGGGAATTAAATCCAGATCCTCTATTGAACACTTGCTGTAATATTCCTCTACACAAGTGTTTTCTTTTGCCTTTTGGTTGCAGGCTCCAAGAGTATATTTTGTTTGTGATAAAGTAATGAATCTTTTATTTTTACTTCTCTGAATTTTGTACTTATTCTACTGTTCATTTCAACAGTGACTGAATTTTTCTAGGTATTACACATGATCCCTGTATAATTGTGCCCTTTTTGACAGAATAGCCTTTTACCCCTGCCCTAGTGATCAAACATGTGGCATCATATTGTAATTTTACATCTGTATAAAAACCCTTTCTTTGCTGCTGGCCTAAAGCAAGCAGTCCTTGAAAAATTAGATATGGCATCAGCATACAGGTTTTAAATTAATGAATATTGCAAGAGAGGCTATTAGATATGATAGGGAATTCAATCAGCAGCAGTAAAGGGCTGTGATTAAAAATTAATGTAGAGGAATGAAGAAAAATCACTATTGTTCACATCCAGGAGGGAAATTTCAGTGCCAAAGAGCCAGAACCTTGGCAGGCACAAAATTCTCCTCTGCACAGCAGCGTGGAGTCAGACATTAACAGATAGAGCACAGTCAATCAGCAAGGCTGTCCAGTGAGCATGGGTCAAGTGTTTTAAATATTTCCTTTCAGAAAAGAGCAAGCATTAGCAAAAATAGATTTTAAAAAATATAAAGGGTAGCACTGAAGGGTGATGTCACAGTTGACAAAATAAAAGTGGCATCAAAATAACAGGCAAACATTGACCAGGAAGAAAATCTGTAGAACTCAATTTGTAGTGGCATCTGTGTGAAAAATAAGGATAAAGGGAAGTGCTGTGAAGTGTTACAGGAGCGGGTGTCACATCTCCTGGGTTCTATTTTCAAACCTCTTCTGGCTTGCTGAGTAACTTGGGGGTGCCACTTAGAATCTGCATAACCAAGTTTACTCATCTAGAAAATTGAGATGACACTTATCTCACTCTCACAGGGGCACTGGGATATTTAATTAATTAATGCTTGTAGAAATGCTTAAAGAGATTGGGATGAAAGGTGTTATGTCAGAGAAGCTTTTCTTTCTTGCTTCTGGAATCCTGCCTCCCATGAGGAGCAGACCACCAGCACAAGCCTGCCTGTATTATTCAATTCCCACCGAGGGACGTGGGCTAATGAACTTGAACAGCTGGGAGCCCCCGAGCCTTGTCTTCTTTCCTGTGCTCCACAGCAGCAGGGGAGAGGCACTGAAAGTGCTGAGTGAGGCATTCCCGAGCCTCACTGAGCCTCCCACTTGGCCTCTCTGTTGTTCAACAACAGAATTGTTACTGAAGGGTTTCTGTGCCAGGGGAACTGGGCTGTTCTGGCAATCCTTTAGATCCCGGAAAGGCGCTGTAAGGGGGATGTGGGTTGCTCGTAGCAAATGCTGATTTAAAATGCCTTCTGGTTCAACTTCTCTCTCAGACAGAGTGAAGTCGTATGTAACTATTTCAGGCTGATAGTCTAGGCAGCAGAAACCACTTACCACCACCTGATGGCTGTTACCACACATCTGGAAGTCTTATTTGGTAGGCCCCTTGTAACTGCTTGGCTGCAGATGCTTCTCAAGGTAGTGCAGTAGTGAGAGAGATGGAAGTGATGTGTTCAGATCACTGTTTCTAACCTTACCTCCCTTATGGCAACACATGACCTAATTGCCTAAGACATGGATCCCATTCCAGCATGGACAATGCAATTTTTAAAGAAAATTTATAAGAATGAAAAAATGTAGACGTCATTTTTATAAGTCTAACGAGACAAGTCAATATGGATGATTCAACAGTTCAAGCATCATCATTTTGACTGGGAATATCAAATGCTTAACTGAGAGCAAAACCACTAAAACAAAAGGACACCTAAACTCGTAGTTGCAGACTTCATGACACGTCGCTTTTACTAAACACAGCTTTATTTTAACTTTGTGTGTGTGGTAATGAACTCCCGGTTCCTCCATGCGCATTCAGAACACAGAATTATATGGCTTAGAGCCAGCAGCCGGCTCTGCCACAGCCGCTATCAGCGCGAAATTCCCTGGAGTGGCAGTGATGCCATTTCTCCAGCAGATGGCCATGCGATGCCCCATCCTCTGCGCGCGGTGAGCGGCATGCAAAAAAGGTGGGAATTCGCCTTCAAACACAGGGAACGGGAGGAAAATACCTACCCCCCTCTCTGGGAAGCCCATTCAGCTATTCGTGCATCATCAAGGATATATTGAGTCAAAAAGACGCTAGATTATTTTTTTTTAATATTCCCTGAAATTATTTTGAGTGCTGTGTTTAAAAATACATAGGACAATAAATTATACATCTAAGCCAATATACTGGATGATAGACACCTAAAGTTAAATTTCTGTATGCATTACCTGTTTTTCTGATACAACTGGAAGGGCTCATTGTTCAGGATTTTGTATTGCTGTTTTTTTGGTTTTGTGGTGCTTTGTTATGGCAAATGGCCCCTCTAAGGTGGGTCTAGCTGTCTCATTTGAATTTCTTTCTTTTTTTTTTTTTATTTAAACTGAGCATGGCATATCTAATTTTTAAAAGGTCTCAAATCTTTGAGTCGTTTGATGGCTATTTCTACCCTAAAGAGTATGTCTATTAGGTTTTTGGTCTGGTGCTCCCATCACACCTGCTGTTATCCAGCATCTACAATGGGAATCTCAGCTGTGGGAATAAGGGGCACATAAATGTAATCATCATATGATGTCTTGGAGTGATTCCTTTGGAAAAGGCCTGAGCCCTGCTGGAAGAATGATGTAGGAGAAGCTGTATTGCTAGTGACTCCTCTGAATTTGTTTCACAAATGAAAAGCCTTAATTTCTAATGCTGCTTGCCAAGTACCTTCGCTGTGCCGTGGTAAAATGTGATAAGCACACAATATGTGACTGTCTGTGGGTGAGGCTGGTGTGTGTGTGCATCACTGGCTCCAGCCCTTGCTGCTGTCAGAGGCAGTGCAGTGCACTTGGGGCTTGCTCCATGGCTGGTTTGTTCTGACAGGGGTGCTGTGTGCTTGGTCTCACAGCCATTATGTTACCTGAACATTATTTACATGAACAATTTTAAAGCATTAGTAAAACAAGCACGCAGGGAGAAATATGTATCCTTGGAACTTTGAGTGAATAAAACTGTGAGGGTTTGGGTATTCTAGAATGTGGGGCAATTGATTTATTAGGGAGGATGAAAGATAAGGTGGGTAGTATATATATAAAAAATGTGGCATCTTGTAGCAGCAACAGTGTCAGTGAGTGCATTTAGAGCAATGGAAAGACTGGTAAATAAAAGAATAAAAGGACATTGATCAGCTGGTCTTTATCACAGGCAAGTAACTGACTCCCTTGTCATAGATTGTATCACCACAACACCACCTAATAAATCCTGTATAATGAGTTGGGCTGACTGCAAGAATTTAGCTTCTGTCAAAAACCATGCCACAGAAAGATAATAGAAGCTGTTGAAATTATAACCAGTTGAGGATTTTGTATTGCTCATCAGGCAATTTGAAAAGATTCTATCAAACTATTGATCCATATGATGATTTCATCTGAGTTCCAAGCCTAATTTTTACAGCACCCTTAATTTACAACTTAAACACCTTATATTGTCCTAATTGCAGTCTATTTATCTTCAAATGTTATGTGAAACATGGAATTTCTTGACTGCACATTTTAATCCATTTCCCTGGAAACTCGCATTATGGCTAAACTAGATTTTAATATTTGAAGTGCAAAATAATGTCACCATACCCAGGTTATTCTGCTTGTACTGTACTAAAGACTGGAAATCACATTAGTGCCACATAAGTGGTATTCCTTAGATATGCTCTTCCTGGAACATTGACTTCAAAATGTTCCACAAACTGAGCAAGTATATAAAAATTGGTATCAATTTACACTAGTAAATTTATTACCTAATTTGTGCATATTTTGTTTTTCAAAAAAGTAAAATAAAACAACATCATTAAGCCTGATGGCTAGAGAATGTATGTTAGGAATATGGAAATCTCAGTTCTGTTCCCAGCTATCTGAGCAGTTCAATACTTTTTGTGAGTGAAGGCACTTAACTTGCTGGACCTCAGTTTCCACAGCTATTACATTGAATTAATAATGTTAGTCCAGCTATCTGCAAATTACTTTCGGGTCTTTTGGGCTGAAATGTAAAATAAGAACAGATAATCCCATCTGAAACCAGTGAAAATATTGACAAAATTGCCACCTTTGTGAAGTTCTTTTATACATATGCCACTCATAAATGTCAGATGACATTTGTTGGAACTTAGAATTTGATGATGTTTTGAAATTTTTCTTATTTTTTAGGTCTGCAAAAACGTAGTATCATCATTGCCTTTAGTAGTAAGATTTCCATGGTTGAAGATCTGTGCAATCTGTAAAAAAACCAAAACAAAAACAAACCGAAAAACCCAACCCAAAAATCAATTTGAGCAAACCTGGTAAATTTTGTAATCATTAAAAATCCCTAACTAACTTTACAGCTGACAGTCTCTGTATTGTCTTTATAATGCTGTTTTATATTGTTCTAAAATATTCCTCTAGAATTTTTTGCCTGTGGCATTTAAAAATTCTGTTCATTATACAGCAAATTTTGACATTTTAATATCAACACCAGCCCCTGTCATTCTTGAGAAGTCCTTTATAAAGCCAGTCACCATCTTCAGCAATGTGGTCCCACACTACATGAAGCAGGTAAGAGTCACTGCAGATGATCAGGCTTTGGTACAGCTGGTACAGAATAAATAAATAAAAAAAATTGTTGTGCCATCATCCCAATTATCATGTTCTGTGGTTCACTCACATCATTTGCTTTCCTTTTTCTCCCTTCTCTAGCTCAACAACAGCAATCAGTTATGCACAGCAACCAGGCTGAAAGCAGCAGAACTGTTGGTGAGAGGACACCAGGAGCTCTGCAGGACCCCAGTGGGCCAGGTCAGTTGTTAAAATTGCTCTCACCTCTACCCAGTCACTGAGATCACTGCAAAAACAATTTGAGGAAAATCTCTGCCTCCTGAAGGGACCTGAATGCAATGTCAATTTCTATCAGTCATGGTGCAGTGGTTTGCTCTTCTGATAAAGATGGACAGAAGATACTGAATTTAAATGCACCAGCAGGTTAGAAATAACAGAGGGTTTTGTGCCTAAATTAAAACCAAGGAAGTATTTGGTATAGAAATATTTAAACTATTATGTTATTGAATACAATAAATGAATTAGCAGAGAAAAAAAAGTTAAACCAAAAAACAAAGCAAAAATCACCAGCACAAATACAGAAGTAGTACAGACCAGCATTGCACACACAAGAAAATGTAATGAAGTTGTTGACTAGCTGAATATGTGATTATTGCTATATTCTTACAAATATTGGTTCTTTATTCAAAATCAGTACAAAGATGTTTCAAACCTTAACAAGGGCGGCTCAGGCATCTTTTAAGCTACTATGTCTAGGATGATCAAAAACTAAGAAACAAAGCAAGAGTTTAAACATTTATACCAGAGAGGTTTGAGAGTATTTTTTATTGCCTTATGCACTTGCTCATTGTTGTGTTTACTTTATGTAATCTGGATATTATGTTTTTGGAATATAATGTCAGTGTTGTCTTGCAAGTATGTACAGAGAGATGAGAATTGTAAGAGCTGGTCAGTAACAAAAAAGATTGATTCAAATTCATATAGTGATCTATATTGAGAACCTGTGTTAGATGACTGCTTTGTGAAAAGCTTCTCCATGTTTTGGTCACTAATTGCTAGAAGCTTTGTTTGGGAGATATCCTGTGATGTTTGCCATTTTAGGAGGAGGCACCCCACTGTTGCCTACACGTGCTGTGACATGAATGGTGGCTGGTTTTTATGGGGATAAAGCCCCATTCCCCCAGTGTCTCAGGGTCAGGTCAGAGGTGGAGTTTGGGGCTCCAAGGGTAGCCTGAGTCCTAGCTGATGGCAGCTTTGGTCTTGGAGAAGTCCTGCAAGGTTCACAATTTTTGGAGGCAGTACGTGACTTTGGCCACGTGCACCTGGTCTCAATTGGTGGCTCCTTTCTACTTCTCATGGTGAGGAGCCAAAAAAATAGCCATGATGTGAAGAAGGAGTGCTTAATGGAAGCATATTCCTTGAACATTCTTACTACCTTCATTCTCTTTTGAATTTGTTAATGTTTCTCTTATTTTTGTCTACACTGCCTTTTTGTATAACCACCATCTGTTCCACACTGTGGTGGTGTTGTCCCTCACCTATTGGCCTATATCCAGAAATATCCTCCTGAAGCAAATAAATAAGTCAGGTTATATTCTCAGGTCTGTGATTTGCAGTTTTAAATACCTTCTTGTGGGCTGAAATGCATGCTGAGAGAACAGGCTGTCATAATTAAGATTGCCACAGAGTTTTATGGAGATTTTACACATGCATGTGCTTATAAGCATGTATGTGCTTTATTTTAGATCTTAATAGACAGGAGGAAAAAGAGAAGGAAAGATTGAATCTGGCATGGAGATTTAGAGTGGTATTTTTGAGAGGGAATTGGGCTGTTGTGCCTTGGTGATACCGTGTGAGCAACCAAGTCTTTCAGGGCTGGAGGGAGGGACATGTTTAGTAAAGCAGACAGGGCCTACTATGAAAAAGTGAGCTTGATCAATAGAGCACTGAGACATGCCACTGCTGTTAGTAGGAATTATGCTCTGAGAAATAAATCTGAAATGGGAATCTCTAACCTCCATGTTAATTGCTTTTCAGTTATTTTTAAATCAAATTGCGTCAGTCTAGAAAGAGAGAGATACCTGTTGTGGCTGTCAATCCTGCAAACATGGCCTGGGGCCAGGCCTGACTGCTATGGTCTGTCATTCCATCAGCACCTGCTATGGCTCTACAAGCCACATTCTGCTTCCAGCTCCCACTTTGCAGCCATGCCACTTTCAGGCACAAAACCTCACTTTCAGGTTCATGGAACTTCTCTTCCTCCCTCAGTGGGAACTGGTAGAAACCAAGCTAAAAAAACCATTACATCCTGCTGGTTAGTTATCTGTTTGGGTGTCTGTGCGTGAGCTGCTGATGAATTCAGATCCCTTTCTCATAGTAACAATCAACCACAAGCAGAAGTGTCCAGAGCTGTTCCTCTCTCACAAAGTTTTATTATGAAGACAGAGGTCTATCAATGGCCTGTCTTTGCAGTGCCAGTGAGAAGAATGGCCAGAGTCTAAACGAGGTGGTCAAGTTGGAAACAATTTAGTACTTATCTAAGTAGATACCTTGGGCAGAGAACACAGCTGGAGATCCTGGCATCCTAACCTAAGAGAGTCTTGCTCTCCAGGCTCTTACTATGATGGCCTTTACAAGAGCCATGACTCTACAGGAGAGCATTCTCATGAGTGTTGGCTTGCTTCATCTTCATCTCTACCTCTCTTTGCATACCAGAATTTTAAAGAATACAAGTCATCAGAAGAATATGGCCTTTTGCATATAACTTTCTTGGGGTTTTTGGAGCCTTTGAACCCCTGTACTAAGACAGGATTTCTGATTAGAACTGTTTGCTGCCATAAAATAGACACTGGTACTGTAATGAAAAGTGACAAAGGATCAGTAGGAATACTGTAAACTTACACTAATAAATATTTGTATGCAATGCTAAAGAATCTCATCCATAGCAGTTTATTAAGTCATAGTATAGTCCAGATAATTTGGGATAATATATCATATGCCAAACATAGGCATTTAGGCTGAATTCTTGAAGGAGATTTTCTAGCTTTGCTTTCAGGAATTCAAGCACCTGATTTTATCAGCATCTTCTGAAAATCCCAGACTAAGTTCGATACCTGTCATCTGTCAAACTCAGATGGCCGGCTGAAGTCATGTGGAGTCCTAATTTTCAACATCAAGGCATCCTTCACCATTACCTATCTTAAAAGCATCCATCTAGGCCTTTTTATTCCTGAGGAGACTACAAGTATCAAGAGCAATTTGGGCAGATTTTAAAATAAACTTGACTTTGTAGGTTAAGCTTCTATTTTTAATGATAATTTTGGAATCATTATTCCACAGATTAATTTATCTATTAGCTGTTTTTCTGCCTTGCTTCTGTGTTGAACAAGTCTTTATTTTGACCCTAACAATGGAAAGATAATGTATGCCTTCAGACGCAAGCCTTGCAAATTCATGAAGTTGTGTTATAAATGGTAAGTAAAAATGAATGCTTTTGTGATTGTGTTAGGGAGATTGACTAAATGAGAGTTAACTGAATACCCTGTAGGGTGCTAGGTAGAGGAAGAATGGCATTATGTTGATTAAAATAAGGTAAGCATTCAGAATACTCTGGTAGAATCATAAATACTTTATAATGGATACATATGCTTAGTAATTAGTAACTGCTGTGCTGCTGAATCTCACTAATACATGGTACATGACAAAAATCAAGATGATTCACTCAAAACAAAAATTTCAGAAAATTTTCACCCCACATTTAGCTAATATCTCTCAGTCAATTAGACCTTCTTTTATTTATTCACTGAATGACGTTTAACAATACTTGTTTTGGGGTTTTTTTCTCATTTTGTTTCCTTACCAAGCACTTTATCAAAAAATGAATGAGAAGATTAGCAGTCAGGAGATGAAACTGACTTTTCTACAGAAGAAGGTTGACAGCATTGCTGCTGCGATGAATGATATGACCAAGATGCTTTCTTCTCTGGAAGGCAAAATCAATGAAGATAAGGGCAGAGACTTCCAGTCTTTTCTAAAAGGTAAGAAAAATAAATTAATGTAATCACTCACCCTGTTAGAAGTGCCAGGAAAAAAAAAAAAAAAAGCTAAAAATCTTCATAGACTGTTCTATTCTGTTACTCTAAACTTGTTGGGAGAACTCATTTTTAAAATTGCATTTCATAAGAGAGGAATTTGCTTATTGCAACATTCACTATGGTGTCTTTCATAGTGACAAAAAATTTATATTCTTGGATGCTTCATCATCTACATGGTAGCTTAAGCTACTATCAAGGCATTTTCATTTGCTTAGAGCATCTGCAAATATCCTTATGTCTGTTTCTGTTTATCTGGCAGCTGCTAAAGGATGTAGTATTTGTTTTGCTACCAAGGCTTACTAATATTCTTTAATACATAATTCACACACACAGGGCAAACTATAAGGAATTCTGTGGTGGCTGTGTTTATAATACAGCAAACATTCTGCTGAATAATTTGTCCCTGATTGTATTAGGCTATCTTTGATAAACATCTGTACTCATGTTCAGTATATGAGAAAGACACAGCACACAGCTAGAGTTCAGATCCTCACCAGCAGAACTGTGCATCCATTTGTTGTAATCCTGTTGCAAGATCTGGGTGTTACCCAGTTCAAAGTGCTCTTTAACAAGCAGATTCAGACTGAAACTTTCATTTCCTCAATGTGCAATATTTTTCCAATTTTTCGGGAATATTCCCCAAACCATGTTTTGCACTTAAGAATCCAGAGACTTTTCTACTATTTAAAAATAGAACAGAGGTTCTGGAGTTCCTTACATTGAGATGAAACTGAACAAAACAATAAGGAGTTCTGTATCTCCCTCTGATTTATCAAGTTGGGTGCCATTTCTTGTATTTTCAGTCCTCTGTCTCCTGAGCTGCTCCTGCCATGTGCTAGATAGCTCTCTTGTATGCAAGTTCATTCCATCTCTTGATCGCTGACCTGCTTTCACCTCTCCACATATTGCTAGTTGGCATTCTTGACCTTTGGGTGCACGTTTAATCTGTCTTTGAATATTTTCCATTTCCCTTCTGCTTTCTCCTCATTTTTTTTTCCTATTTCACTCATTCTAGCTGTCATTTTCATGCTAGTCTAAGAGGTGTTTTTCACCATCCTGTGTTTCTGTTTCTGCACTCTCTCTCTCTATTTCAGGGTCTAAGTCTTAATTAAAATGTGCTATCCAAAACCCATCTTCTTCAGAAATGCCCTTCAAGTCTTTATTGTTTTTACCTGTAACGTTTTATACCTGCTCAGAAAAAATCTCCAGCTGATATCCCTCTTTTTGATTTATCTTCTCAATCTATCTCCTAATCAAGGAGCTATAGCACCAATTAAAAAGATGCTATCAACTACATTCCTTGGCTCTAATTATGAGCATTCCAACACAGGTTATTCTTGGCTTCTACATAGATAAACAGCAGGAATGAGGAAAGGAGGGGAGAAAGAAAAGGTTAATGTGTATGGTGGCTTCTATGTGCAATGACAAATGGCAACTGCAGTTTCTGTCCAGGAAATATCAGTCAGTTGTACTCAAATGCATAAACAGCACTGGACATTGTACCTTGCTAAAAATTACTCTTAGAAGCTCACCTGAAGCAAACCACAACTTTCCCAGTACCACTGCCATCCTGAAGCAACCTGCTTTTAAAGCACAGTTAAGTCTGTAGTTGCTTTATGCTATTCAGGCATTTTACTTCTTTGCCTACTTTTCCATTTTCTTCCTCTAGTGCCAGGTCCTTTTCTCACATCCATGCATCCCCTTTTTTTCTTATCACAGAAGTTGTAATGTTCTGCCCAGCTTTGTATCAGGGTTTGTTAGGAGTGAGGTCTGATTATGCAATCAAACAATTCAATACAGTTTAAAAAGTGTTTAATTCTTGGTTTCATCTATGACTTCAGTGACACAAACATGTCATCTGCTGATGGAGGGCAACACTCACTGGATTAACTGATATGCTCCTCTTTTTAGTTAATGAAACCTGTTGTGCATTTTAAAAATTGCTTTCAGTATTCAGGAAGCTGTTCCCATTTGTTACTTAGGGAAAATAACTTTGTGCTCTTTTTAAATTAAAAAACTCTGCTTATTTCCTGCTAATATTTTCTTCTTCCTCTAATTCCATATTTAATATATGCCCTTCCTCTTCATTATAAAAATGTACACTCCTTTCAAAATGAACTCAGTAATGGAGTGTTAATCACTTCCAAGTCAGAAATGTCATTTGCAGCTGCATATATAACCTCAATTCAGTCTCCTGTGTACATAAATTTATTTTGCACATTGTTCTTCAAATAATTGAAACTGCAAAGAGAATATATGTTGACACGGAGTAATTACACCCTTTGGTTTTCAGCCAGGAAACTAAAATTAAAATTTATAGTCTCATAAAAAGTGCAAGAGATCTTTAACGTTCCCAGGTAGCTTGGACCTTTCTATTTCAAAATGAGCAACAGAGAAATTGAGTTACATCCATGAGTGCACAGATGTGTTTGCAGCTCAAGCTTAACAATATACCCAATTGTCACCAAGTTTGGGTCAGGTCTTTGTGTGGGCTCCCACAGCCCCTGCTGCACTTTGTTTACAAGCTACCCAGTTGTCCTAGCCAGAAGGCAGAGTAGAGAGAAACCCAAAGCTTGTCTGGTTTAGCAGGCTCCACACTCCCCTGGGCAGGGGAACACCTGAAAACCAAAGCTGAGCTCCATACTACGCTCACTATCCAACTGCATGGAGCTGGAATTGCTGTTCCAGCAATTCCACTTGGAGAGTAAGGCTGGCACCTTCGTGTCTGTCACAGAAAGAAAAGGTTGGTATAGACCCTCTGGAATGTCTCTCACAGATGAATAGTCTGTTATCAAGATTTGTTGCTGAGATGAACAAATTTAGTTGATTCCTCACAGTAGGTTTAGAGTAACCTTTGTTCTTTCCACAGCCATTAAATTTTTCTCCACAGCTCATTGTGTCTCAGAGCACAGAGCACTTTTCAGCATCAGTAAGTAACCTGACCAAATCATCTCTTGGAATAATTTTTTGACATTAGTTCATATCTTGGTTTTTCCTCCCAGCTGCCAGGACACCTTTATTCTGAGATACTCCAGTGTGCACATACATGTGCATGTTCATTTACAGGCATCTCTCTGGTCATTGACTTGCTCTTTAGGTAGTTAAAAGGAAGATGATCAAGGTAATCTCAGTATTACCACTGCTGTTTATCATACTTTATGAAAAATTGCTGGGACATTTGGGACCTCAGGTGGCAATAATGGAGTTTAATTCTTAGGAAACTTCATGCTAGATTTCTGATGGGGCTCTTTCCTGGACTAGTAAACTTGGGTCTGATTTCCTGATGCTTTACTGCACTTGCTGAGAATGTGCCTTCAAGTAAGTTTTGAAGACCTGCCTCAGCGTTTTAAAGATGAAGAAATAAATTCCAGGCTGTAGAATTAATTGAGAATGAAATGGAAGAAGGGAACAGATAATTTCTGCCTTTATCAATATAGTTTTAATCAGAGAACCTGTGGTCATTGAGGCATTATAGAGGTTGAAGAATTTAATCATTATATTACAGTCTGGCTGCAAATGTTCATAGGGCTTATGAAAATTGTGCAAAGAATGCTTCAGTGTTTCAGTTGGACAGACAAGCTACCTTTGAAGAATAAATTAATAAAATATCCTTCTATTCTCACACCAGAGCAGAACTACTGGTCTAGTTGATTGAAATATGTTATGCAGAACTGTTTTATGCCTGTCTTGACCTCTCTAAGGCTATGTGGGAAACACATTTTCATGTTGTTCACTGGGGCAGAATTCACACATTGACCTCTGCCTAGTGCTTTTCAGGATCAGAATTCCTAGGAGTTATTTAAGGAGTTGTAGTATGCAAGACTACAAGTTTCTACCTTTAAAATGCCTGCATCTTGCAGCAGTTGTCATGTTACTAAATTTAGCTATTCGATAAGGCTATTATTTTTTATTCTGCTTCTTTCTCACAACAGTGCGTTGCATCATCACCTAGCACATACAATACAGTAGGAAGGTACTAATCTCTGCTCTCATTTCTTGACCATTATCTTGTAAAGCAGATTTTTCTTTTTTTTTCCTAACTTACTTCCCTAGTGGAGAAAGGATGCATCATTTTTTATGAGCAAGCCACAAAAGCACACAGATCTCCCCCTTTCAATGCTCAGAAACAGCTTAGGTAAGAGGTTAAAGCTGGCACTACATGTAGAGTTTGAGTTTGTCCTTTCAAAATACTAGCAGAAGTCCTACTGATTTCAGTAGAAACAGGAGTGGATCCTCAAACACTGTAGCTGTATATAAACTGTAAGCATCCTACATTCTTCATCTGTACATTTTATTCTATATGTGGGTAAACTGGGGCAGGGATGTGTATTTCACCTCTGTGCAGCGCTCTGTTTGCTCACATTGTGGGGAAAACTTCTATGTTACTAACATGATTGATTTGATTGTTTCCATATTTCTTCTTTCCCCCAAAGGTCTCAAATCCAGAAGTATCAATGACTTCATCAAAGACACAGTCGGAGAACACTTTCAAGTATTTCAAGGTGAAATTCAAGAGAGCATGGCTCAGATTTTCAAGACTATGTCTAGCATGTCAGGTGACCTTGAAAATACAAAAGAACTAGTCAAGCACCTGAATGAAACCCAAAATAAATTTGCTCAGGAGAAAGATAGTGGGCCAACAGAGCTTGACATTCTGGAGCTCAAGAGTCATATGGTGCAGATGAGAGAGGAAATGGCCCTCACTTGTGAGAAGCCTGTGAAAGCTTTACAAGAAAAGCAGAAGTCCTTGGAAGTGAACTTGGAGCACCAACAGTCAAGAAGTGTAATTTATTATCAATCTTTAAATAAGACCCTCTCAGAAATGAGAGATGCTCATGAACAATTGCTATCAGCTGAACAGTCTTCAAGACAAAATCTCCCCCCAGCAGATCAAGTCATGGAGTACAATGTCACAGAGTACATGATCACACTGCATGAGAAAGTAAAGAGACAAGGTATGATGGTGCTGGAGATTTATGATGACTTAAGAGTGCAAGATAGCAAGATCAGCAATCTCAGTGTTGCACTGGAAATTCAGAGAGACTCTGTTCTGGGGGTCTGTGATGACATGTTGTCAGAGAGCAGGACAGATTTCCAAGCACAGCTGGCAGCAGTCCAAGAGAGCATGATTGTTCTAAACAAGAGTGTCTCTGATGTGTTCCTTCCATTGGGCAATAAGATGGACAGAATGAATGAGCAAATTAATGACTTGTGCTATGATATGGAGATCCTGCAACCCTTGATTGAACAAGGAGTACCTTTCAGTCTAACTTCAGAGTATGAGCAACAAATCCAAACTAAAGAATTGAAAGAGAAACTTGAAAACCTCACTGTTGTCATTAACGGAATGAATTCTGCAATGAAGGAACTTTCCAAAACTCAGGAAAGACTTAAAAATGAATCTCAGGCTTATCAGGAGCTGTTTGAGAGTCGTGTTAATGAATGCTCCATGGAAATAGAGGACGGATTAAACAAGACCATGATAGTAGTAAATAGTGCTATTGACTCTATTCAAGATAATTATGTACTGAAAGACATGCTACATGCTCTAAGAAACGAGACTGAAGTTTGCTGTGGCAGAGCTGAGGAACTGGACAGCCTCCTGGCTTTTATTCCCCAGTTCCAACTCTTGAATGAATCCCTCCAGTCACTGCTTTATAACAAGAGAGACAAAATTACTTCACAGGTAGCGCTATCTCTTTCTGATCTTCCCGAAAAGGAGTCTGACAAAAGTATCCTCCACAATTTCAGTAGAGTTTTCCATATTTTAAATGATACCTCCTCAAAAGTGGAAAAGCAGCAACAAGAGATGAGGCGCCTGGAAGAAAAACTGGTTGATTCTGTGGAGGGTTCAAAGGACCATGAGGTTCGCCTTCTGAATGTAGAGTCAAAAATTTCCAAGTTTTTGGCAAGCAACTGTGTCTCAGTGAAAAAAACCAAAGCTGCCTCAACAGAGAAAGAACAGGTGGTCTCCCTTCAGCTCCAGGCACTGAGTTCCAGGATCAAGGCCCTGGAAGCCAAGTCCATCCGTTTCTCAAACATCGTTCCACTCGTGAACAAGACTGCTCATGAGGCCTGGGGGCTGTGCCAGGACACCAACAACAGCATCCAGAAAGTGAATGCAAGCCTACCTGTGCTAATTAAATTGGCTCAGCCAGATATCCCCCTGCTGCAGAGAGGCCTCAAGGAGCTCGTTGAATCTGTGCTTGAAGTAAAAGCAGGAGCTATTCTGACAAATTTAACCCAGCATGTTGACATATCCATGGTAAATGCAATGAACAACATGACCAAACTTCAGAAACAGCCAAAACCAGTTATAAAGAAGCCCTCCCCAACAAAAAAAGTGTCAGGAGACGCCACCATGAGCCTGGCAAGCCGAAGCCAGAGAAACACAGATAATGCAATCGATCCAGGTAATGCATTTTACTCTACTAAAAATCCAGGTATGTTTTATGAAGATAATGTAACCATTGTGATGAACAGAGGGGCAGAACTTGACTGGGAGGAAATGAAAAGTCTAAAGACTGCTGTGAAGAGTGTTTCAGAGGATCCTGAGATTAGTGATTAGTCATTGCTTACAATAGAATTTATTTTGCTTAGGAAATTTTGCACTCAATTTAACGTTCCTTAATATGTTCCCATCTGATTGGTTTAAGATATATACATGTGCACATGCACTCAGCTGAGAACCTGACCTTTGAAAAGTTACTGACAGTTTAGACAAAACCTAAACAACCAGAATTTTATGCCTGCATCTCAATTAGCAATTTCAGTAGAAAAACATGGATGCAAGCTGGGAGAGAAATATGGAGTTGCATCCGTACTTTGCAGTGTCAGTAGGGATGATAGGTATCAAAAACCTGAAGCAAGTGAACAAAAATTACTGTAATGAGGCTTTTGCTGGCTCCTTCAGGAGTTCATTGAGAAGTGCAGTTACAGCAGTGTGTTCCTGAAAAAGCAGGAATCCAGCCAATCAAGTAAATTTGACTCCAGTCCACCTGGAGAGAAGATCAGCTAAGCAGGAGCTGCCATTCTTAAAAAAGGAAATTTTCAGTGTGATCTGCTTCTGAACTTAAATTCAAATGCCATCATGTGAAATGAGTTATGAATGAATTCACAGAAGTACAAACTCTTGAGTTGTGACTTCTGCAATCATACTTGAGTGAAAATCACAAGCACAAGATAATCTTTTATGGAAATATAACTTCTGGCACAATACAGAAAATGGATGAGTGACTCAAAATACTGAGATGATTCTAATTCACATTAAAATTAATTTTTTTTTAATGACAAACTCATGTCCAGATATTCTTGAAGATCCAGACTTGAATGTTTTCTGTAACGTGCTCCTAACTTAAGAACATTTCTAAACCAATACTTGGTCCCTATTTCAAGCAGATGTAGAGTAGTAGTAGAGTAGTACAGTAGTAGTAGTAGAGTAGTACATGGAGTAGTAAGAGCTATTACTCTTGTTCATGACTAAGGCCAGGGCAATTTCCATCTCCCTTTCCACGCTTTTGTCCTTCCTTCCATTCCACTTTAATTCTTCATCTCTTCCCATCCTAGGGACAGCATTTCGCAAGGATCAGTGGAAAGGATCCTTTTCAAAGCCATAATCCCATGAGTAGCTTGGTTGCTGATGAAAGTCTTCCCCATTGAAGGATTTCAGTCCTTGGTTATCTTTTCAGTCAGAGAGAGCAGGCAATCCCACTTAAAAATGCACAAAGTAATTTGTGTATTTTGCTATTCACAATTTCAATTCTTCCTCAAGTCCTTTTTGAGGTTTATATCTGTTATTGGCACTGCACAGAATGGAAATTAGAAATCTCTGTTCAAAATTGAAATGAAGAGAAAATGGGAAATGTCTTTGATCCTTCCCACACCATGCACTTTGTTGGAAAGTATCACTAGTGCTACCTGCCTGGAGCATGGGAAGGTGCCACCTGCTCTGGTTTTCACTCCATATTGATGAATTAAAGTCTTTCCCATTTATTGTTTATACTCAATTTTCACAAATAACTTGCTTGATAGCATTGGATATATGCTCACTTGCAGAAAGTACAGTTCTTTGCAGATGTGGAGAAGCCTTATTTTTATATGAGGTTTCTGCATAGCAGTGTTGATGCTGACTTTTCCATTGGTAATGAGATTTTGTACTTAACAAATTTCATGCCTAGCAAAGCCATACATTACATATCTGTAAGTTAAAGAAGCAAGACCATCACGCTAATTAGCAAATATCCATCTTCTGCCTGCGTGGATTTTCCTCCTCCATGAAAGCTTTTTCTTGCAAGTCCTAGGACACCACCTAGAACTACTGGAGTCAATTTTTCCATAAGGAGACCATTAAATGGGTGAATATTTGTTTTGCTTCTAAAAAACCCCGGTAGATATTGAGAGAGCTTCATTATTTGTTAGAGATTTGTTTGCACAGCATTGGCAGTCTATTTCCCAAGAGAGCTTCTGGCTGTCTGCCTTCCCAAAGAGTAGCAAAACTGGGCATTAACTGGCTCTTCTCATTACTACCATACCAAGTGTAATTAGAAGCTACATTTTATTCTCTGCTAGTAATACTGACAATTTAGGACTTTAATTTATAGTCTCTGTCTTTTACTCATCTACACTACTAAGTTGTGAAACATTAATCAACAATAAAATATTTGTTTGAGTAGGAGATCTATTCCTAATCTGAACCCTCTGCTATCTTTACCCCAATGAGGTATTTCAGACAGAGTGTCTCAGGACACTCTTCATCAAGAAAAGAGAAAATACTGGGCAGAGGAGCAGCCTCAGCCAGAAGTGACAGCAGAAAGATGCTATTGCAGCATGGTTACATGGAGATTGTTGGCACGGTGGAGATCTGCAGAATTTGCCTCTTGCTCTGAAAATCCTAATTTGACTCAAATCCCCCACATCTTCTCTTATTCTAGCAAATGGAGGAGCTTCCCAGTTGCAGTTAAGCAGTGTTTCACAGGGGGGATTAATTTAATGTAGATTATGTCTGAATTTGAATTAACTCCAAGGTTAAGTTCAGGCAGAATCACCCCACAGCAGACTTCCTAAATGCTACTCTCAATCTCATTATCATTTCCTTTTAGTGATCTTGTTCCTGTTTCTTGGGTTTACTTCTTGATTATGATAAGTAGAGGCCAATTAGCAGAGAGACTGCTGTGTTCTCACAGGAAGCTTTTGTATTTTGGGAGTATGATACAGTCAGCACAATCAGCTGTTTCCCTTCCTTTTCTGCTTTCCTTTGACACGTGGTAAATATGTGAATGCTTGGTAAATATCAGTGAAATGTTGTGGGTGCTTAGTGAATGTGAGTGAAAAATAACTTGAATGAAGGATGTAGCAAACAATTATCTGAGAAACAAACCGTTATTTTCTCATGTCCAGTTGCCTGTGCTGTGACCCAATCATGACAGTCCTAAATTGCTTTATTTCAGGCATTCCAGAATAGACATTATTTTCTGTGAAAAGAATGACTGCTGTGTTTATAAATCCATATGCTATATCAGAGCAAATTCAAGTGTCACTACAATGTGCCTCAGCCTTCTGCTCACTGAACTAAAATATCACACAGAAACAGTTTGCCTTTATGCAGCAGTCTGTGAAATACCTGGTTGGCAAAACGAAGATAACACTGGAATGACTGAAATATCTGTGTGAAATCCAGGTCAGCGTTTTCCTGGCAATAGCTAGGCAATTGTGTGCAAGATTTTTTCGGTTCTGACCTACCAACCTAGTTTAACCATAACAGGACTGTGTGGAGTTCTCTTTCCAGAGTTCTGCTGGAAATTCCTGGCAAAGAAAAGGAATGTTTTCTAAAATATCTGGCTTTTACTTGACCAAACCAAGAGAAAGCAAAAAGGTGGTTTGGGAATGCTTTGTGGTCAGAATTTTTCATAGCAATATTTATTTTTTTCATGTGACCTGAATTTTCTCCCCCAGAACACTGCTAGGACAACACATTATTCAATTACACTCAGTGATGACTGTCTCAGAGCTCAGCAGCACAGGCCTGACAGATTTCTCTGTATGGGCTGAGTTTAATTTGGCCAGCTCATCCCTAACTGGCAGCAGAGTCAAGGACATCCTCAGTGAGGGTGCTCTGCAAAGCCACCTGTTTGGTATCATTTTTCTTGCTTGCAGTCCAAAACTTCTGCAACAACCTTGATAGGCACAATGGAATTAGGGACTTACGGACAAGTAATGGAAACGTCTGGGACAGCATTTAGGACCTTGCATCACCAGGAGCCTGGCTCTCCTGCAATGTTTGTCACGTGCCTGGATGAAAAATGTCTAGACAAGACAGTCCAACCTGTACAGCAGCAGAACCAAATCTCTTCTGGTACACCCAAGGAGAAGATGGCTCAGTCCAGAAAGAGCAGCCTGATCTAGCTCCTTTGGAGGTTCTTTTTCCTTTCTGCATGTGCCTGAGCCTCTGAGACCAGCAGAGCTCAGAATTTACAGGTGACCTTGAATATCTTGGAGGATAGCTGCAGGAATGCTGTGCTCAGGTGGAAAGGGAGGCTGGACAGGAACTGAAGTTGGCCTTCTCAAAGAACTTCAGCAGAAATTGTGAATTGGCAAAGAGCCTTTCCAAAATGCTGCATTCTTGGGGAGTGTCCCTGCTGTGGCATTGCAGCTGAGGCTGTTGGGTTTGCTCCTCTCTTTGCCAGGGCAGCTTTCAGCGTGCGCCAGCTCCCCGTGCCAGAACGGAGGAACCTGCGTCCATGACAGACAGAGCTTTGTCTGCGCCTGTCGCCACCCCTTTGGAGGAGTCAACTGCAGTGTGAAGCTGGTGAAGGACAATTCCCTGAGTGTTGGCAAGTACAGAATTTAGCAGGGCAATCCAGGATCAGTGCAGGCCTCTGCCCCAGGGCCTAATTACAGAGCATTTGCTGGTGAGAGACCTCACCTTTCACTTTAATGAGTGACAACTCAAGCAGCAGAGCCCTGTGTTTTGGTGCTGAAGACATCAATCCCCATGGGTGACTGGTGATCTCTTTTCTTAATATGACCAGATGATGGGATTACATTGGTTTGGGACCTGTGATAATAGCTGGAAAGCTCCCTGATGAAATGTGCAGAGTGGGAGGGTGTGCAGTAGATGCATTTGAATGTAATGCCATGGATTTTGAAGGGGGAGGTAAAATCACATCACTGGGAAATACTGTCTTCAGTGCAGCCATAAATGTTCTGTAAATACCAATAGCTGCCAGAAGGTGTGGGGCTGTGCCCTCAAGGAATCATTTTAGGCCTGCCTCTGGCTTTCATCAGCAAAGGATGCAGACCCTTGAAAGATTCCAAACGGAAAAAAAAAAGTGAAAATTATGCTTATTCAGTGTAGTAAATACAATAAATAATTTACACCCAGGCCACACAAAATATGAATTTTATGCATCTTTCAGCACTCATTTGGCTGATTTTTACTCATGACAGCATATGAATAGAGAATGAAATCATTTGTACAGGAGCAGGGAACGATATTGTACAGGCTCAGCTTGAAGAGAAACCCATATACTTGTATCCCCCTCATTTAACATCGTGAATGCTGAACCTCCTTGCTGTTTGTCTAAGAGTTGTGCTGATATTCTTGGCTTCAGCTCACTCACATGAGCAATGAAAGAGATCCTGGAGTGGGAAAACTAGGAGGAGGTGTAAGGTGGAAAGCAAGCTCCCTTAATGATAACCTAGTATAGACAAACATCAAGTTCCCTTGGTGTTGCTAAATTTTTCTCTGGTGGATACATCTAGCACTAATTGTGAAGAAAATTACTTTTTATCTAATATAAAAAGTTGTGTTTATGCAGGAATACTGTGTTTCAGTTGCTCAAGTTCAGTCATCCCCAGAATGATGTGACATCAGAAAATCTGCATTTGGTCTTCTGGCTGGTCCAAGTCACCTTTCTACAATGTAGCATCACTTAAAATTTTTCTTTATTCCCTTCCAGATTTTTCAAAAGGATCATACAGATATGCACCTATGGTGGCTTTTTTTGCTTCTCATACATTTGGAATGACAGCTCCAGGACCCATCAGATTCAACAATCTGGATGTCAACTACGGCGCCTCGTTTGCCCCAGCAACTGGGAAGTTCCATGTTCCGTACCTGGGGGTCTATGTTTTTGAATATACCATTGAATCCTTCAGCCCACGTGCCTCTGGCTATCTGGTCATTGATGGGATAGACAAGCTCACCTTTCAGGCTGAAAATATCAATAACAGCAAGAACACTGACAGAGTCATTACTGGAAATGCTTTATTGGAGTTAAATTACGGTCAGGAAGTCTGGCTCAGGCTGGCAGCTGGCTCCATACCAGCCAAGCACCCCCCTGTCACTACATTCAGTGGTTACTTGTTGTATCGTACCTAAGCAGCCCTGAGAGTGAGCTGTTAGTCAGATGAAGCAGCCTGCAGGTGAATTTAGCTTTGCATTTAAATTCTTTGCTTCTTTAAGGGCACTAAGCTTCCCAATGGAATGGCTGATCCTCCAAGATCTTCTTTGGTTGTAGCCCTGTGCCCAACCCCAAGGAGTCCACAGGCTGGAGATGGGGAAAACAAAGCATCTTCCTCATATCAGTATGACTGGGAAGCACAAATCTGATGCTGTTCTGCTGTTCCATTGCATAGACATGCTTACACGAGATTGCTGAGGATCTCTTCTCAAGAGAAAGCTCAGTTTGATCATTCCTTTACACCCTGACTGCAAATCAAAAGTGATGGATAGATGTTGATGACTCAGAGGCTGGATTACTACTTAGCTCATTGTATCAATTGATAATTGTGTCTATATATTCTGTTTGGAAAAAATATATTTCTTTTTCATTTTGCCTACCATTATTCACTGCATACTTTGATATGGCAGTATTCAATTGATTCATGATTTTTTTTATGTAACCAGTATGATGATAAACTAGGTTTTTTCAATCTGGCAGCAAAAAACCCCAAGTGGAATACACTCACATTTCAGATTAGAAATACAGTATATTTAGCAATTGAATTAGTCATAGGATAAGCACCATAATGGATTTGGTAGATTCTCTCTGCTGCTTGAAATATTTAAACCACAGCTGGATTTTGCTTGGGTGATATGTTTTAAGCAAACATTGTTATATTGGCTTCACACAGATTTTAGCATTTGACCTATAAAGTACACAAGATTAAATTACATAACCAAAGTATTTTCTGAGTTCGAATTCTATAAATCTATTATGTAGTTTGTTTCTGCAGTATATTCAGTAACTAATGAGGCAAGATGAACTTGATTTCAGTCTGCATGTGATTTTTCAAGCACCAATCCAATAAAGAAATATTTTTAATTGATGCCTGACTGCCTGAAAAAACAAACCCTGAGGTTTTTTTTCTTATTCTTTACAAAATCCCAGGCTGCTGCAGTTTCTTGATATCCTATCCCCTGGTCTGACTGGCCAGGTTTGTTTTTGGTTATTGCCTTTGTTAATGGTATTTGACCAGGTTTTTCTGTGTCTCTGTGTTTGTCTCACTCCCTTTTTGTAAAAGCTGGAAAAGTCTAACTATGATCTATGCCAGTCTATTGAAGCACAGAATGTTTTGGTGCTCTCTGAATTATTTTGTTTTCCACCATCACAAACTTTTCTTGAAAAAACACATGGGCACCATCAACTCTCTTCTTAGTATTACTCAATGTCCCTTACAAGATCTTAAGATGAATGTCCATAAAATTACTGAGTTCCTGCCATGCTGTATATGGGTAAGAGAATTCACAATATCTTCCCTCAGATGCATAAATCAACATTTTGTTGTTCAAACAGAAATGAGCATTCCCCACCAGAAGCAGAGGTGCTGGACCGTGTCTATGTCTGTGTGCCTCTGGGTGCTGGCTACCAGAAATGTGCAGCACTCAAGAGCATCCCTCCAACTTCAGGGGGCATTTTATTATGGCTTGTGGTTAAGGACAGCAGTTAAGAATTCATCAAAGTTCTCAATCCAAGACCACTTTTTTTTTTTTTTGGAGGTTTTTCTGTGACCTCTGTAATTAATGTGTTCCTAATGTACCATGGACACTGAATGAGTGTGCTGAAGACCTTTCTCTTGTTGCATTCCCCATTTTTTTCAATAAACACTCAACTCTTTGACATGGCACTAACTCAGCCTACTGTATCACTGAATGTTATCAAATATAATGAACACAGCCACACTCCCTCCTTCTATGATGCTGTCATTTTAATGTGCTTAGTCCTCTTTATTCCTGCTGTGGTTATGGCTAAATGGCATGAAAATTACTCTCAAGATGAAATTAAAATGACCCACCAGAGTCTGCATCTCTGTTTTAATGTGACTTTCTTTGCCCTTGCAGCCCTTCCCTCTAAATCCTTCAAGCCGGGTCCTCATCTTCACAGGCACTATTTTCCCCCAGCAATCAGATAATTTTTGTGTCATTGTACTGCTTTTCTTTCCTCTTTTCTCACCCCTTTTCTCCTCTCACAAAACAACAGATTCATTGGGGTAAAGTAAGAATTCTGATTAACACCACATATGTATGAGTAACACTTAGAAGACTAATTTCCCTAATAGAAATAGTACTGAAACTGATTCTCATTTTCCTATTTAAAACATGAAAAAAGAATACTTTAAAATGATAATGTCATGTGGGTTTGGGGTCTGCACACCCATAGGAGGGCTTGTCACAGGTACAGCCCAGCCCTGCCCCTGCCCTGTCCCCAGGCTGCTGCCTGTGCTGGGGACCCCTGGGCATCAGGGACCTCTGGGTGTTGGGGTGCCCATGACTCAGGGTCCCTCTCCCGCAGGTGCCCTGGTCCTGCTGTCCCTGGCGTAGCTCACCTCTCTCTTCTATTACATCCCCAAAGTGGCAGTGGCCGCTATGATCATCTCGGCCGTGGTGCCCATGTTCGACGCTGGCATCTTCTGGACGCTCTGGCGGGTTAAGAGTGAGGGCATCAGTGGGCAACGGGCAGTCCCCCAGTCCAGCCATCCAGGAGCCACTCCAGCAGTCATACCTGCCCTCCTGAGCTGGCACAGAGGCCCCTTCATGGCTGCCCTGAAGCAATACGCAGAATAAATAAATTCCACAACCGGATATAGTTATGAAGTGGGTATGTATGTCAGCACCCGGCACAAGCGAGATAGCTCTCATGAAAACGAGAGCTTTTATCCTTTTATCCCCTCCCAGACAGACTTAAGTCTGGGGGTGGTCTCTGAGTGTCCCATCAAGGTCTCTGAGCATTCCATCACTGCCTCTAAGTGTCCCATCACAGTCTCTAAAGTGTCCCCTCACTCTCTCTTGAGTGTCCCATCATGTGGCTGCCCACCTGTGCCTGGGTCCTTTGTCACAGCCCCTTCCAAGGGCTCCCACCCAGAGCTCTACCTGTAGCTCCACCAAAGCTGCCCCAGCCACCTGCACAGAATGGATTCCTCAAGACCCGGGTGCAGCCCGGCTGTGCCTGCAGAGCTGGCACTGTCACTGAGTGCTCTGTGCCACCAGGACCGGCCACAGCTGAGCCTGGCTTCTCTCTCTTGCAGGGCTGGACCTTATGCCCCTCTGTGTGACAGAAGGGCACCAGGTCCAGCCCTGCTCTGCTTCTGGGAGGTCCAGTATGGAATCGTGGCTGGGGTGCTGGTTTCTGGGGTTCTCCAGCTCTACTCCATTGCCAGGCCACCAATAAAAGTGAGCTTCTCCCCTTGACTTAGCTAGTTTTCCCAGCTTTTCAGAGACGGGGCAACTGAGAGGTGTTTTAAAAGATTTTATTCCATTATCAGTCCCAATGAAGGGTGAGACATAAGAGATGTAAAACTCAATGCCATTCTATCAGAAGCCACCCCATTTTCTGGTTACAATACCTTATAAATGTTTTTCAGCCTATTAGCTTTTGCCCCACAATTCTGCTAACACTTCTAACACCAATCACCCATATTTTTACCACATCTGCTTAGGACTGATAAGAACTGTAGCATCCCATTGTGAGATGCTTTGCCCGAAGGGAGGAGCCAAGTATTCTACCCGGATATAATCTGGCGATTCTGGAATACCAACACAGCTTCTCCACTGGATTTCCCAGAGGAACAGCAGCTGCCTCTTCTTCCACTGGATCTGCAGAGGAAGACTACACCCTTTTTCTACAGGATCCTTGCTCCAGCAGAACCACACCTGACACTCCAGGAGGACTGCAGCCACAATTCCAATTGGACTGCTACCAACACCCTGACCAACAGGGTGTCGGGTTGTGTTCTGACTCTGTCAGTATTGGTTTAGTTTACTGCATTGTTTATTTTATCCTTTTATTTTCTTCCCTATTAAAGAACTTTTATTTCCTGCTCCCATATTTTTTGCCTGAGAGACCCTTAGTTTAAAATTTATAGCAATTTGGAGGGGGGTGGGGGGTGGTTCACATTCTCCATTTCAGGGGAGGCTCCTGCCTTCCTTAGCAGGCACCTGTCTTTCCAAACTGAGACATAACCATACAGGAATATCCAAAGCCAGTGATGCACAGGGTGCTTGCTCACCACCCTCTGAGCAATGCCCAGCCAGACCCTGAGCAGTGGCCCTCACCCCTCAGCCAGATCACCCCAGTGTTTCCTTCAGCACCATGCCCTGTGCTCTGCAACATCCCTCTGGGCACTGGGACAGCTCTCCTGGCTCTGTCCCCTCCCAGCTCCTCGCTGCCTGGGCAGCCTGGGAGCCTGAGAAGTCCTCGGCTTAGTGGAAGCACTGCTCAGCAGCAGCTCAGCCATCCGGCTCTGATCAACAGCAGCCTCATCCTGAACTCAAACACAGCTCTGAACCCGCTCCTGGGAAGAACATTGCCTCTGTCCCAGGCAGAGCCAGGACATGACCCTTGCTTTGACTCTGCTTTCCCCCCTCCTGTCCCAGAGTGGTGCAGGGCAGCAGAGCTGAGGGGCAGCAGGGCAGAGCCCTTTGTGAGCACTGCCGAGAGCACCGGGCTCATCCAGTGAGACCATTTTGGGCTGAACGTCCTGTGCCACCCCAGTGACACCAGCACCCTCTGTGGGAGCCACCTGCCCCATCCTGGGCACGGGGATGGGCTGTCCCCATGTCCCACAACGAGATGGACAGAACAGTGCCAGCCCAACCCCACACAGGCTGTGGGACAAAACTGTTCCTTGTCACAGTGACCAGTGCAAAGCCATCCTTCCTACAGGGAGCTGCTGACATTCTTTAAACAGCTCTTTTAATTCTGGACCTTTTTCATGTTCTGGGCCGCTCCAGTGTTGATGCTTGGTGAGCTCTCAAAGCTATTTCAGGGCTGCTGTGCTGCCCTCCAAGCAGACACTGGGGCTCAGCCTCCAGCTGAGGAGAGGGAAAACATCTGGGATTGTACTTATGGTATATGTTATGGAATTATTCGTTCCTGTGTAAAATATGAATGAAATAAGCTGTGCTTGTACGAAAAATTCTTAAAGATTTAAAACCACAAACCGCAGCCAGGGAATTGCTTTGCAAATTACGAAATCCAAAAAGACACGGCTCCCTGCGGAGATGGCCTTTCCTGGGACATTCCAGAGATACCCAAGGGATGAATACTCGATTAGTCAGAGTCATGAAAAATGTGCATCCCCAATACCAGGTTCCCATAACCCGACAATCAGCATTCAGCACTTCCCAGAAACGGTTTTGTCCAGCCCAGGGAAGAGAAAATGAAACTACATGAATATATGAAGCGAGGAGAAGACTAGGAGAAACTCTGCCCCAGGCGAAAAAAACCGTATAAAACTAGCCCAGCAGAGACAGCATTTGTGCACAGAGGGGACCCGAAGCCGTGGAGTTCGGATCTGTGCTCCCCCAGCACTGATCCCGGGCTCAATGCTGTCCCTTTGATTGTGGCTATCTGAGACCAAATCCTGGTAATGAAATTAAAAAAAAATAAAATTGATTATTGATTTGGCTTTATGATTTATTACTTATAACATACTCCTTACTGGTTTTTATCCTTAGTTATCCTTAGCTTTTTTTATCCCTATCTTGTCTGTGGGGTGTTGTGCCAAACGCTGCCCTGGGTCAGGGCTGGGCTGTCACCCTGGAGTGGAGCCCCTGGCTGGGCCCTGCCGAGGGGACAGGCACGGTGGCACCAGGCTGTGCGATGAGGAAAGCACCTGGGGCTGGGCAGGGTCGGGAATTCGGTTTCCCTGAACAGCCCTCGGGACATCGAGGGTGTAATAAATCAGAAACTGTTAATGAGTCAGTGGGATCTCTACCTTCCTGAGGGAAAGCTTTTTACTTTTGTGGGGGAAGGGGAGTTGTCTTCTGCATGTGGCTCGGTGTGCGGGGGTGGGGGGGCGGGGGGGGAAGAAACCGAAAGCAAGCTGGGGCAGTGCGGGGGTGGTGGGGAAAGAAACCGAAAGCAAGCTGGGGCAGTGCGGGTGATCCCAGCCCGAGGGCACATTGTGCACAGCTCCTGCTGCCGGTGGTGCTGGAAGGGCGGAATAGGTGCCCGGGAGCCACACACCTGCCAGGACTCTGGGTCCTGCCCTGGAGAGTACTGAGCTGTGGGTATGTCAGGAGGGAGAAAAGGGTTGCTTGTTTAGGGCAGGGCTGCTGGGAGCCCGTCTTCGGCTCGGTCCTGGTCGGATCCGGGATGGGGCAGCAGCCATGCCCCCATTTATGACTGCGGAATCCGCTTTTGTGTGTCGGGACCAGCACAAAGTGCTCTCCTCCAGCACACCTGCCCTCACTGCTGCTGCCGGGTCCTGCCTGGACCCTGCGCCGGCCGGGGACTCCTGCACCGGGCTGATGGGTGGGGAATGCTCGGGGGGTACCGGGGGGACCCCAGCCGGGATGGGGGGGGGCAGACGCGCCGGGACCCGTCGAGAGCCGCCCGGGAGCGGGGGGGCGGCCGGGGCCGGGCTTGGCCGGGGTGGTCTGGGTGAGGATCGTGTCTGTAAAAGCGAAAGTTGGCGGCTCGGCGGAGAAAGGAAAGTTGTCCGGGTGGGAGTTGGCGGAGCGGCAGGACGGGCGGGCGCTGCGGGTGGTGGTGCCCGTACCCGGTCACTCCAGTGGTCACTGGGTGAGTCGCGGTGCCGGGGCGGCGAGTGGCGGCACGGGGCGCCGGGCTTGGGCTTGGGGGGCTCCGGGGCGGGCGGCTCAGGGCGGGGGCAGGCGCGGCTCCGGGGCAGGCGGCGCTGTGGGCTCCGGGCCCCGGTGCACCCTCGCGGTGCCCCCGAAGCGCCTCCATGCGCCTCGATTTCCCCAGTGCACCCTGATGCGCACTCCGCCCGGAGCCCTCCGGTGCGTGCCCGGGGACTGCCATCTCCGCCCTGTTCACTCGGGACGCCCCTATCCCGTGTATGCTCCCGTGTGCCCCTCGGTTCCCCCATCCGTGTCCCCCGTGTCCCCCTCGGTCCCCCCCTCGTTTCTCCCCCGTCTCCATTCCGGTCTTCCTCGTGCCCCCCTAGGGTCCCCCGGGAGCCGCGCTAGCCCCGCCCATCAGATAGCAGTCTCATTTGCATACAGGCACCGCCCATCACATAGCGGTCTCATTTGCATGCAAGCCCCGCCCACGGGGCAGCATCGCTCCGGGCGGGGCCGAGCCTGGCAGCGAGCTGGGCTCATGCCCTGGCTCTGCCTGGGACAGAGGCAATGTTCTTCCCAGGAGCGGGTTCAGAGCTGTGTTTGAGTTCAGGATGAGGCTGCTGTTGATCAGAGCCGGATGGCTGAGCTGCTGCTGAGCAGTGCTTCCACTAAGCCGAGGACTTCTCAGGCTCCCAGGCTGCCCAGGCAGCGAGGAGCTGGGAGGGGGCAGAGCCAGGAGAGCTGCCCCAGTGCCCAGAGGGATGTTGCAGAGCACAGGGCATGGTGCTGAAGGAAACACTGGGGTGATCTGGCTGAGGGGTGAGGGCCACTGCTCAGGGTCTGGCTGGGCATTGCTCAGAGGGTGGTGAGCAAGCACCCTGTGCATCACTGGCTTTGGATATTCCTGTATGGTTACTGTAATTTTCCTTTTCTGTCCTATTCAACTGTGTTTATCTCAACCCACAAGTCTTGCCTTTTCTTCTGATGCTCTCCAAATCTAGGGACTTGGAGTGACCTGGTCCAGTGCAAGGTGCCCCTGCTTGTGGCAGGAGTGGAATGAGATGAGCTTTATAGTCCCTTCCAACGCCAACCATCCCGCGACCCCTCTGGGGGGTGAGTTTCCAGTTTAACGATTCATTTCCCTGCTTTGCAGGGAGAAGAGAGGTGCAGCTCCCTGCAGTCCCTGATACAGAGGAAGAGATGAAGGGAGAAGGGGCTGCTGGGCCTCCTTCCACCACTGAAACAAAGGAGACAGAGGGCGAGTTGCTGATGGACCGAGCAAGAGCTCTGCCCAACACCACACCTGACACTGCAGGTGGATCTCCCAGCTCTGCTGAGACATGGGAGGACAAAAAGGGATCCTCAGTGCTGGAATATGTCACAGCTCCAGAGGACAACGCAGAGCCCTCAGCTCAGCGTGGGGCTGGTGACTCTGCTCAGGAGGTTCCTCTGCAGAAGAAGGTGAGGACCCTGCTGGGTGCTGGGGAGCAGCTGTGCCTTGTTGCTCTCTTGCTAGAAGTGAGGAGGCCAAGCTGCATCCCCCACATCCCTTTGGCCATGTCAGGGAGCTGCTGCCCGGCTTCGTCCAGGAGAAGCTCGCTGTGTTTGCTGACGTTGTGTTGTGCGTGTGGAGCTGCGGTGCCGGGAGGGGGACACCACAAATTACATGAGTCAGCTTAGACACTGCTGCACTGCTCTGTGCTCCTGCTGAGCAAGTCTGGGGTATTAAACCTACACAGTTCTCAAGAGTTATTTGCATTTCACTGGCTGGTCTTGTACCTTCTCTTCCTGATCATTCTGTTAGCCCTGTGTAGCAGGAAGATTTCGACACTTGCTGCGATGGAGGAGGTGACAAAGAGTTTCCCTTTGGCCATGAATAAACAGACATTGTGGTCTTTGTTTTTCTTTTTTTATAGAAAGAGAAAAAGAGTAAAGCAAAGAAACATATGTCCACCTCCAGGGAACCTGTTCCCCTAGACTCTCTGCCTCCTCAACCACAGAGTTGCCTGACACATGCATTGTTCCTCAGGAAATCCAACCCCCCGTTGTTGAGGGAGCAAAGCCAGGTGCTGATGGATGCACTGATGCCAGTGGAAATGCAGCTGAAGGCAATAGGCATTTGCACACCTGGGGAAGGAAGCTGGCAGCCCGGAAGCAGAAAGGCTGAGCCCTGCAGAGCAGAGCAGCACAGCCAGGGGGGCTGTCCCAGCTCACAGTGCTGCAGCCCAGGGGACAAGGTGGGGGATGGAGCAGCCAGGGGTAATGTGGAAGGGGACAGTGGTGCCCCTGGCCAGCAGCCAGCAGCCACAGCGCGTTCCCAGGCCCAGGGCAGCAGCAAGCAGCTGCTGTCAGCAGGGCAGGGAGCGAGTCCCTCTGGGTTGCCTCCTGCCAAGAGAGCCCCCCAAAGCAAGCCTGAGACCAAGACCTCCCCTGCGGCTCAGAGCCCACAGGCTGGGAAGGAGCTCAAATAGAAAGGGACCAGTTCCACTGTTAAAGTGAGTGTGAGTGAGCTCTGGTGAGTGTTCCAGTGGGCACAGTTTCCCTTTGTCAGTGTGACTTGCTCCTGCTGTCAGTGATGCTGAGGAGCACCTGCCCAGGCATACAGGAGTGAATTGGGGAGGACTTTGGGGATGCTCCAATTCAAATTCTGTTCTCCTGGGTGTCCGTTCTAGCCCAGCTCTCACTGAGAGGTGGCTCAGATGCCCCCAGGAGTGGCAGGTATCTCTTCTCTAGCCAGCCATGCTCCCTGGAGAGCTCTGGGATCCCCTTGAACAAGGGGATGTTGTGTTTTGCGGGTGCCTGTGCTCTGTTCATACACAGGCCTGGTAAGCTGAAAGTTGCTGTGGTTTCTCTTTCACTTTCTTTATGCCCCATCCTCTGGGACTGGGGCTCACTGAGCTGACTGTGTGGCAGTGTGTTTGGGTTGGGCTCCTCTTCCATCATGGGCTGTTTTCCTTAGCCAGTGGCTTCCCTCAGAGAGGGATCAGTGCTTCCAGGAGGATGGAGCTGGTGTTGCACCAGTGTTGGGGGGCAGATGGGTAGTAGAGCAGAAAGTACTGCACAGCTGATGGGTGATGTGGACATCTTGACTCTGGTGGGGCAGAAGCCCTGGGATCATCAAACAGAAATGTAAGGGAGGAAACAAAAAGGAAATTGGCTTTGTTTAAAGGAAGTCATGCACGACTGCAGGCACAAGACTGTGGCTAAGCAGTGTAGCTAAGAAACATGAATGTGGTTATTTCTTAGCAGTGAAAAATTTTACCTAAGGCTGTAAGAGTATATAAATGGAGTTGTAGAAACAATAAATGGCTTCTTGCTTGCACCAGGAGTCCCGTCTCTCAAGTGCCAACACACCAGGAGGAGATGCTGTGCTTCCAGGGTCTCCTGTTTCATTGGGCATTGTTTGTCTCCCTGTTGCAGAATGAAAACACAAAAGAGAAAAATCAGACCCCATGTGAGAAAATGCCCAATGTGAGTACAAAGACAAGTTGGAGCCAAGGAGCGGAGGCTGCCAGAAAGGAGGGTGCTGTGGCTGCAGCAGACAGCCCCAAGAACAAAAAGGAACAAGGGAAGCAGAAACCTGTGGAAAAGGTTAAAGAAAGGTGAGAACAGCCTTACTGCTCCCAGCATTCTTCACTAACAGGAGTTGCTGCAAGGAGGACTCCAGGACTCCAGATTGAGGTGCTGGGATTGGTGCTGGGATTCCACATGCTTGGACATGTGGAAATGGAGTTGTCTTGAAACTGAGGTGAAGTGGTTGTGCACGACAGAGCCAGTGTTGAATGGGAGATGCAGCACAGATGATGTCCTGGGTGATGTGTTGAACCTACTTGAGCATCTGATGGATAAAAAAGAGATTATTCTTTTATTTCTTGCTCTAATGAGCACCATGTGCTTCACACACACAATGCTTCAGGTGAATAGTGTGAAGAGCTGTTTTCATGTCTTGCTTAATGTGTATGAGCTGGAAGGAGTGGAAAGTGTGGCCATTCCAGGTGACTCTGCTAGGCCAGAGCATGTCCTGCTGCCTTTAGGAGCCCATTTTTCCTTTTTGCACTGGGCTTTGCACTAGGCTTGCTTAAACATCAGTCTGAGTGAACTGCTGCCAGAGTTTATGGATCTTGCAGCCACTCAGCTGGTCTCAAATCGAGCCTGATTTGAGGTCTACAGTGACTTGTACAATTAAAAAACCCCAACAGAATCCCTTCTATTCCCCTTCCAATTCTTTCCTGCAGTTCTGTGAGCCACAATGAGGGTGTTACAGTATATTTCCATGCACTATTATCCAAAGACTTCAAGTTCGACCCCCGTACCCATAAAGTGTTCATCAGGGCCCAGGACATTCCTTCCTACGCTGACTGGAATGACAACATCTGCGAGCTGAAGTGCACCCGGTGAGTGTTCCCCGCTCTGTGATCGGAGTCTCTGTGGGGCCTCAGCCACTGGGCAAGGGGTGGCTCTTTGCCCACAGCTGGGGGTTGCAGCAAGGGGCTTCACAGTGGACAAAACTGTTCTAAAGTATCACCATTCCTATTAAAAATGGAGCAATGCATGGAAAGGGAGGTCTGTAGATCAGCTAACATGTCCTTTGCCTGCCTTTGCTGTGTTTGTGTTTCCAAGGCCTCTGGAAAAACATGGATACCTCATTGAAGGCGCTGTAACTCTCAGCAGAGAAATCCTGGATGAATACATTCCTTACAAGTACTGGGTGACCTCTGGGGAGGGGGAGTATGAGTTCATTTACAAGAAGTCAGTATCCAATAATCCCGTGAATCGCTGCTTACTGATAAACAGTAGATTCCTCAAAAATGGAGGTGAGCTCTGTTGGCTGGACCTGGACCTTGGGGTGATCCCTGCTGTCCTATGGCCCAGCATTCCTGGCAGGCAGCCCTGTCTGAAGCTGGCAGCTCAGTGGGCTGCTGGGGGTATTGATGTGGAAGCTGGAAGGGAGAAGACACCTGATTGCAATGGTTGTTTTCCTGTGTTCTCCTTGTGTTGCTGTTCCAGAGTGGCACCAGTATGATGACGTCGTGTGTGCAAAGCCTTCCATGCTCAAAAACTTCCAGCAGAAATTTGGTTTTGATAATAACAAGGAAGTGGTGGAAGGGAAGAAAATTGCTGCCAATATTATGTTAGAAAGTATCTTCAGCATCCTTGGAACCCGGAGTCCTGACAATCTGAGGAGTTTCTTCTGTCAGCTGAGGCAGTTCTATTGCGTTGCAGTAGGCCAGCGGGTGTTTGATGGTAGGCCAATGACATGGGAAGAGTTAAACTTCGGTGCAGAGCAGGTAATCCCTTCTCCTGCAGAGACAGAAAGCATTCTGCTACTGAACACAAACTTTGATTTTGCTGCTGACCTCTCTGGGTTAATTTTGTTTTTCCAGTAAAAGTTCAGGTATGGAAGCAGTGGGGATCCTTCTGGGGTGACTGTCACTGACTGCGTTGAGGGCTTCAGTCAGCCTGTGCACCTCGGTGTGGTTCTGAGACCCCATGGGTGTCAGCAGCAGGGCTGTGATGTGGTGACTTGATACCTGAGGGGGTTTTGTGTCTGGATGGTAATTTCCTAAGCCTTGCCATTAAGTTTTGCTGCCAGTTGTTCTGTCACTAACTTCTCTGCATTCATCTCTTGCTCCAAAGCTGCCTGCTTTTTGGGAGAAGCTCCTGGTCCTATTCTAAGCAGTGCTGCCAGTAGGGTTTCTGGAATCCAGAATTTCTTATTTGGCATAATTAGGAAATGTGACAGAAATGCCATATTGTCTTTTTTGGTTTTCAGGGCTGCTCTTTCCTGTCCTGTGGCCTCACTGGAACTGGCAGAAGACATTGGCTTCAGAAGAAAAAGACTAATGCTGTGCTTGGTTTGTTTCTTCTCTTCTTTATCCCAGGTGAAGGATTTGTTGCTAAAATATGTGAAGAAAATAGCTCTCCCTTTCCTTGCACCAGAAGCAGCTCCAGAGGGCAGAGTCATCCAAAGCAAACTGGCTGTGGGGCTCACCATTCTTGTGGTAGTTGAGCACTATTCACTCTCAGTACTTAAAAGTGACCTGGCTGACCTGTGCAGCCTCCTGTGCTTGGATCAGGTGTCACCACAAGTTGTACAGAATGAGATTGATCACATCAAACAGGCTTTTCCAGGAGTTTCCAGGTAAGTGTTCCATGTACCTTCTAACTGACCAGGCTGATGTTGCTTTGATAAAACAATTGGAATCCAGCTCTCTACTGCTAGAGAACCAGAGAAAAAGTTACATTTGGAGGTATCTTTGGAGGTCTCAGTTCCAGCCTCTTGCTTGAAGCAGGGCTAACATCCAGGCAAGATTGTAGTGCATCATTCCACACTTTTGGTTGGTTTCCCCTGGAGTGCCTGTTTGCCAGGTTGTAATCTGACTACCTGGAACTGGATTTGGAGTTCTTCACTTACACAGCTGCAGCCATTGCATTTCTCTCTGGAGTCCTTCTCTGTGTGGGTGTCACAGGGCTGGGGGGGCTCATGGGGAGACTGTAGGAAAAGAATTGGGTCTTCCCAGTGCCCCAGAAGCAGGATCTGTGCAGAGAGATTCCATAACATTGCAGCTCTGGGCCTTTAACCTGGACAGGTACACTCTGCAACGAAGAGTAGATGGAGCTAAAATAATGACCAGAGGTTAATTGAAGGTGCATAGGGAGATTGAGCCATGGCCTCCCACACCACTAGGGCATTCCCAAGGCCAGGATAAAGCTGTTCTTTCACTCAGTATCTTTGTTTTGTTTTCTTTTTTTATTTAGCTTGAGTATTTACCTGACAAACCTTTGCCAGAAGTGCATTGAACTTGATGTAGACCAGTGGGTGTGGGTCCTTCCCCTTCTGCATTCCTTTGCTGCTCCCCTGCAGCAGGAGCACGGGCTGGTGGAGGAGGATGCCTGGGCAGGGCTGCAAGGGCTTCCATTTGCTGAAACCAGGATGAAGCAACATGTGTGAGTTTTCCAGAGCTCCCAGTTCCTTCCAGTGCCCTCAAATCTCTTTTTGTTTTTCCCCTTCCCCATTTTTAAAGAGTATGAAATGTAGCATGTTAAGGGAGGATGTCTGGGGTATTTGGGCACAGCCACACTGGTGGCTCAAAGGTCACTGAGTGTAGCCCAGTTGGGCACTGTATGACCAACACAACCCCCCCCAGTTCTGCCAGCCAGGGAGCAGGTGGGAGCTAAAGCTGCTCCTGTTGTGTAGAGTCTGAGCAAGACCTGGAGTTTATTTTCCCTGAGTGCTTGTGCTCAGTGGTTTGGTTCTGCTGTGCCACCCCTGGGCCCTGGAGACTCCCACTGATCTCAGCTGCAGGGACAAAAGCACAAGAATGGAGACTCCTCTGTGGGCTGCACAAGCTCACAGCCTTTTGTTCCCTGGAATCCTGAAGATTTTCTTTTGTCTCCCCTCCAGAGCAAACCCAATGCTGGCACGAATGAGAGAAAAGAGATACTTGATGGAATTTGATGGGACTCTGGTCAAGTCCTGGCTCTGCGTGGTGTCCCTGGGGAGCCTGGCTGACTTCATAGAAGACTTCTCCAGTGACCTGTTAGTTACTCTTCAAGGTGTTTTGTACAGATTGGAGAATGCTGAGCTCTCATGCCATAGCTCTCAGGTTTGTCATCTGGCAGCTTTACCCAGCTCTGCAATGAAGGCTCCAACTGGGCTCCTGGGTGTCTTTTGGCAGAACTGACCATCACTGAGGGGATTGGGGCTGGCAGCAGGTCACAGCACAAAGAGCCTCAAACCTAGCTAAGAGCAAAAATAGTTGCTCTGAAGTCAGAGACTCCTCAGGGGGGAGAGTTGGGGGTTTATCTGCAGCATAAAGTGGTGTTGGCATTGATGAGAGGAGGGTGTTCATGGCTGGATTTGCTCTTGGCTAGTGATGGCAGATGTTTTAATCCTGACCTCCTCAGACATGTACCTGAAACTGTTTTTTTTGCACAGGAGGATTGTGCAAGGGGCTGCTGGTTTGGGAGATTTTCCTGCTGTTGTGAAAACTTTTGTATTGGTGTAAGGACAGCAGGAGTAGGACCCTTACAATAGAAATTGTAAGAAGTACAGGTTGGGTTTGTGCATATAAAAGCCGTCCAGGTATTGGCTCTGACATCCAGTAAGTAAGTTCTGCTATTTTACAGTGTATTTCTAAAAATGTTGGAGAAGATGCGAAAGAATAGTGAGTTCCCTCCTCCTCAGCTAATCAGAAATCAGTCTGTAAAATTTCTTCCACAGTTTCATATTTTTGTCTTTCCAGTCTCAGGTACTATTGAGGATTCTGAACACAGTGCTGGATGCCTTGGATAAGCCCTCAGCCAGGTAAGTGCAGTGCACCTCTGTGAGAGCAATGTCTGCCTCTGCACCAGGGCTGGGGTCCTGCTTGTGTACCTTGAAATCTCTGTGGAGAAAAGAATCCTGGAGTTCCATCCCATCTTTTAAATCCATTTGAGGGAGGTAGCTGCCACACGGTGTTGAATTTGGTGGGGTTTTTACTTTGTTTTTAATTTTTTATTTCCTTGGAGCAGAAAATTAACTCTCCCTCTGTGTTGCTGCCCTGCAGAGCTCTAGGGGCTCCTTCTTGGCGGTGCTGCTTGTCCCGCTGTCTCAGGCTGCACGAGAGGCTCTGCAAGGCTGCCAGCACAGTGAAGTTGTTCCTGATCCCTGCCGCTGCTGCCACCTTGATTGCCAAGGTTGCCCAGCTTCAGCCCCCAGCAGTGAGTACCAAGGAACTCGTGGCTTGATACAAGCAGGGTACCCAGGAATATTACAAGTGTGGCACAACACACTGGGTTTAGGTCAGGTCCAGTCTCTGTTTGAAGAACTTCACACTCTGAGCAAGACTGTGATACTTTCAGACAGGTGTGGAGTCACCTGATGAGTTTGGTTCTTATTGAAAATAAGGTCAGATGCTCAGGTTTGCTGTGATAAGCTTTGTTTTAAGTCTGGTTTTGTTTCCCCTTTAACATTTGTTTACTTCCTGGAACAAGCTTAAGCACAACCTGCCTGTAAGCACTGCACTTTCCCAGCCTCTCTCTGCTCTTTATTCAAGCAGTGCTGGGTCTGTTGCTGGGCTCTTGTGTGTTCTAGATGCTTTTGTTCTTCTCTTTAGAAATACTGATTTAAATCAGTTATCTATTGCTGTCTTGCTTGAGCTGTGTTTATTTTGTTGTCTTCCCTCTGTGTGGGGCAGGTTCCAGGGGACGCTGTGGAGGAAGTTCCAATGGAAGAGTTGCTCAGTGGAGCTTTGAGGGAAGCTCGTGCCTGGTTCAGAAAAGTTTTAGATTGCAAGTTACTGGAGAAGCACTCAGACTATGTGATCTTCTCTTTCTCCTCTGAACTTCAGGTTTGTCATCTTTTGATAAACTACAGTAAAAAGGGATTTTACTGTAGCTTAGCCAGGGTCTTTAGTCTGCTGGCTCTTTGCTGGGCTTGTAGCTGTGGCTTGGTAAGGAGTGGGGATGGGCAGTGTTTGAAGCTCACCTCTGTTCTGCTCTTCCTTGACTATTCCTAAAGGCATTGCTGGGGTGAGGAGCTGCCCCTTGATGTTGTCTTGCTCCCAGTGTGTCCCACTGGTTGTCCTCAGGCCTTCCAGCAGGCAAAGCTCAGAACAGCCCTGCCAGTCTGAGCTGCTGCTCCCTCTGGGCCCTCTGGCCCTCTCTGGGACAGTTTCCAGCAGCAGGTTGGAAGTGGCTCATCCAAATGTCTCCTTCAGCAGTTGAGACATTTACACACTCTTTGGGCTTAAAGAGCAGCTCTGGGAGTGCTCCTTTTCCTCAGAATAAAACATCTGAAAGGGCTGCAGACTGTCTGAGGCATGTGGGGCATCTCTTCTACATTGTTCTTTTAATTTCCTTTCTTTTATTTTCCTTTCTTTTAATTTTCCTGTTAAATCTCAGCACTCAGTAGTTTGGGTTGGTTTGCTTGTCCCCTGCAGGTCTGGGATAAGTTTGTGAAAATCAGCTTTCCAGATAAGAAGTTCACCCAGAAATGGAGGAGCACTTTACTTGCAGATCTGAAGAAAAGAATCCAGCAGGTAAGGGAGACTCCAGGCAGCCTTGGCTGGTGTCCAGAGCAGATGGAGTGACTTGTGTGTGGAAACCCAGGGCACTGGGAATATTTCTCTGTCTGCCCTGGGGTATCCTGACCCCCAAGGGAGCACTGACTTTGACCCTCATTCATGGAGAAAGTTTCCTAGACTCCAGAATAGACTAGAATCCACAAAAGTGTGAAATTTATAGAGAGTAGTGTAGGTCCATCACTTGGTGAGAAATTTAGATTTTAGGATTTTTAGTATGTTGTGGATGGAAGCAAGATGGAGGGCACAGGGTGTCGTCCTGGGTTTCTTCTTCATGCTTCTTCTTCCTTCTTCATAGTTTGGGTGGCATTTTGTAATTGGGCAGAAAAGTCTGCACTGCGGGCTCTTTGGGATCAGTTATTAGGTTAAAAGGGAAAATAATCCAGGTGTCAATTCTTAATTGGATAGTTGAGTCTTAAAAGACCTTGTAACAAGAGATTGTCAACCATTTTGTGCCTTCTAATGAAACTGAACTCACAGTAATGAGACTGTTTTACTGATAAGAAGTAATAAACACCTGAGTCCGAACACAAGTTCGGACCATCTCAAGTGCCTTCAATCCAGACCCAGAGAAACCCACCGCTGCTACTGCCACACTTGTGCTGTGCTTGGAGCAGGAGCACGTGAAAACATGGTGGCTTTGGCCATAACAATTGCCATTGCTGTTATGAACCAGATTGTGGAGGGTCAGCAATTGGCCATGACGATGTCTCATGCTATAATCTTGGTCAGTGGCCTGGCTGCGGGTCCTGGTGTTTCAGAGGAAATCCACATTTGTCACCTCTGTGGTTTTAAGAACCAGCAAGTGCAGAGTAAACACCCAGGGGCTCAGAGAAACCAAGCTGGTGCCTCTCTTTTCATTCCTTGTGCAGAAATGGTGCTGCTCAGGCTCCCAAATGCACACCCACATGTGTTAGTCCCTTCCAAACTGACACTGTATATCTCCTCATCTCCTTTCTACAGCAGTTACATAAAATCAGGAAACAAATATTTTCTGCTGTGAGCTTGGCTTGGAGAGGTGGACATTAAGTAATCACACACTTTAGTTGGAAATCATTAAAATATTTTCTAAGCATTTATTTGTTTGATCTCTCTCCCAGGCCCTCAGAAATGGGCTGATGCTCAAGTTCCTTTTATTGTCTTGATAGCATCGCTGCTTCATACTGCCAGGAGAAACACTTTGAATTGATGAGAAATCTCCCTTTTGCCCTTCAGGAGCCTCCAGTGAACCAAATCTTGGTGTACTGTTCTGAGCACTACCGCATCACAGAGATGGACTCCTCCATCAGCCAGTGCTTCCAGAGCTGTGCCATAGAGGCTGTACCTGCAGCTTGCCAGGTACTGTGTGTGCCCTGGTAGGGGAAAGGAAAGGTAGGGAAGGGAGGAGAAAGCAAGTGGGGTTTCACAGCAATTCTGTTGCACAGGGATGTGCCTTGTGGTGGAAGGGGAGGTGGAGGTTGCTTGAGTTGCTGCAGATTGTTTGTTAAACCAACAACAAAAAATATCAACAAGAAATCAGGAAATGAGGTCTGTGAGGAATATTTGTAATGCATTTCCACCATAAGCTCTGGTGTCAGTTGTGTCACCGGGCTGCTTTGGAATATTCCTCAGCACTGGAGGTGACTCCTTGGCATCAGTGCCAGTTCTGAAACACAGACACAGTGGGACCCCAGAGTCTGACCTGCCCCTGTACTTTCTGTGTGCCCTGGCAGATGCAGAACAATCTCCTGGAGCAGATCTCTGCCTACAACATGGGCAAGTTCAGCCAGCTTGTGTCTGCTGTCGTGGTGAAGTCGTGGCCAGTCGTGGCTGGGCAGTCTGAGGGGTATTCTGATAAGATTCTTCGCCACCTGCTCACATGGCCTGACATCAAACATATCTTGAGCTTTAATGGTAGGTCTGTAGTTGGGTTTTAGAAGGCCCTGAGAAGCTTTTCTCTGCCTCACTGCTGCCACTGCACAGAGCAGCAGAGAGAAATTGTCCCGCTCTTATTTTAGTCCCTATCTCAAAGCTTGAACTATTCAGCTTGAGTTTGGAGAGGGAAGGCCAAGGAAGAAGGAGCCACTATTCCTCTTATGCTAATCCACTACAGCTTCCTCGGGATTTGTGGACCGTAACTTTTTTCCTGAGAAGTTCTCACAAGTTATTGGCACACAAAAATACCAAAGAGTTAGCCAAGTGAATGGATCCAAATGGCTTTTGTTTGCCCCACAGGGTTTGGGTCTGGGCTCTCCATGGAAGGTTTCCACATTGCTGTCCTGGGATCCTGGTTTTGTTCAGAAAGACATGAGGGGTTGAAGGGTGGTGTGAGTCCACAGGCTCTTGGGTAGGGGTTCAATAGGAAATGGAAGGACTCTGTGCCATGGCATGGAAAAGTTCCTGATTCTGCCTGTTTTCTGGGAAATGTGACATGCTTTGTGTCTGGAACAGGAACAAACAGAAACCTTCTGGACACACTCACAGATGAAGCAAAGAATGTCGTGGCCGTAGTAGACTCTGTGCTTAAGAGTGTCGCCGATGACATCCACAGCGGCCGCATCCTTGTGAAACACCTGGAGAAGGTTTTCCAGCACAAGGAACAGTTCCTCTGCATTTGGGAGACAAGTAAGAGATGGGTTCTAAGTGGCATGGTTGGCTTAGAGCATCACTGTAGTGATGCTGGACTGCTCAGGAGGGGCCGCAGGGGTTGGGGATGCTCAGGAAGGGCTGCAGCAGTTTGGAGTGCTGTTCCTTGGCCTGGGCAGGGATCTCCCAGCTCCAGTTTGTGTTGTCACTGCAGGGTTGTGACTCTGCAGTTCCCAACCTGAGTTGGGATGTAGGGCTTGGGAAATGTCTGCTTTGTGACTACAGGTGAGTTTTCTTTCAGAGCACCAGCAATGTCCAAGTGAGGAAAAGGAGCGGTCCCAGAGAAGCCTGAAAGAACAGCTGGCATTGAGGCGCGAAGAAGTCACACAGCTCAGAAGAGATAAAGAAGAAATAGGAACCTTCCTGAGAATGTTCCGGGGGATGCAGAAGCCTGTGAGAGGTAGAGTTCTGGGGAGCAGTCTGAAAGTGTCAAGTCCAGAAAACAGCATTATCCTTGAAAATCTCTTGGCTTTGGGAACAGGTTTGATTTTAAGCCTCAAAGTGAGGGTGAGGAGGGATGGGGGAGTAAACCCAGAGTACTGGGGGTGGGTCAATTGAGTGCTTGTGCATCAAATGACACTTAGAGGGGTGCACCTGCCTGGTAGCATTTTGTGGCTTGGGGAATGGGATGAAGTGAGCTGGATCCAGGTTGCACCATCTGATCTCCCTCTGGCCTGTCTCTTGGTTTACAGTGGTTTTAGGTGAGGTGGAATTTCAACACTCAGTAGATCTTCACTCAGAAAGACTGGAACAGGTTGTGATGGTGGGAAAGAGGCCCCTGCAGACCTTCTACAGCCTGAGCCCAGAGCTGAAAGAGTTTGTCCACAAAATGCACTCTTTTAAGGAGAGCCTGATCTTCCAGCAGTTCTGGGAGGAAGAAGTAGAGAAGGTAGGAGAGAAGCATCAGCGTGACTCTTCAGAGGAGGAGGACGAGGAGGAGATTGTTCCTGAGCTGGGCCTTAATGATATTTTGAGCAGCTTGATCCGCCCTTGCTTTAACAACTATGCAAAGCTGTATGATGAGCTCACATCAGGAAGCCTCACACTTTCTACAGTTGATAGAATTTTCCAAGGATTCAGAAGTCGTCCTGAAGGTCTCAGAGCAGAGCTAAACACCATCTGTGAGCTTTCGCCTGCAGAGGACAGAGGCTGGGTTGACCATCGAGTCCAGCAGATCCAGCAGTACCATGAAATGAATTCAACCTGTGAAGCTGCCAAGATCATTGACTGTGTGAAAGAGAGTTTAGGCCTCTCTGGTGACTTCAGTATCCTGGAAAACTTGTTGCATATAGTAAGTATCCGTGACAGATCTTTACTGTCAGGCTGTTGGCTAAATTTAAACCTTCCCACAAGTCTATCCCAGTCTGTAAAGAGTCATTCCTTGTCCCAAAATGCTTCAAATGCTTTTGTGTAGTCATTCCTTAAAGAGAGATGATGATACTGCTCAGTTGGGGTGTGGCTTTGCAGAGGGGTTTCCTTTCCCTGCTGCAGAACCAGTGACGTTTCCCAATTCCAGACTCAGTGTGTGTTTGCACCACTTGCTTTGCAGACAGAAAAGCTTGAACCCTTCAAGACCCAGAAGCTGGATTCCATCAGCCCTGAGCTCATGCAAGCCAAGCAGCTGCTGGAGGGGATCACTCAGCCCCGCTGTAGCTGTCTGAGGGAGCTCGCCCGGCAGAAGGAGTTTGTCTGCTGGGTCAGAGAAGCACTGAAAGGTGTGTGCTGCTCACCCAGGAATTAGACAGAGAGTACTAGAAGGGATGGCAGTTTGTGTGGGGGCAGAAGGAACTCTGAATCCCTGACCCATCTACTTTGTGCCTTTGCAGCTTCTGGTGTTGAGAGTTACATCTCTGATGGGCTTTGGTGTAGAATGAGCTATGAGGACACTTTAAACGTGCCCTTGCACTGGTGCAGCACACAGGGACCACCCAGCTGGGAGCTGGGCTGGGTCTGGAGGGCTTCAGCAGCTGCTGCTGCTCAGTTCAGACCTCTTGTTTCAGGGGATGGAGCTGTGTGTCTGCCAGCTGAGATGTCTGACCTGTGCAGACACCCTCAGCTGCACACACCCCCAGGCACTGCTCCCTTCCTGGCTGGGGGTCTGTGGGGATCCATGGATGGATGGCCTGGGAAAGCTGATGGGCAGTTACACAGGAGCTTCTGTTCAAAGTATTCTTCCTGCATTTCCTGCAGAGGGTGGTGATGAGGGCTGGTGTCCAAGCTGCCTCACATGTTGCTCACTCCTGTGTTGCCTCCTTTCAGACATAACTGAGCTGAAGGTGTTTGTTGACCTGGCCTCTATCTCGGCGGGGGAGAACGACATGGATGTGGACCGTGTGGCCTGTTTCCATGGCGCTGTGCACGGCTACTCCTCCCTGCTCTATGAGCTCCGCCGGGACTCGGGCTTCGAGGACTTCATGAGCTGCTTGGAGAAGCTGTGGCGAGCCCTGGACAGTGATAAGAGCCTCCCTGAGAAACTGGTGAGTTCTGCTGGGGCAGGGCCTCTGCGTCCTCCTGCCTTTCTGCCTTCCAGGAGTGGCTGGAAGTTGGGCTGCACTGGGCAAATGGCACCTGTGTGGGGACATCACTGTGGCTCTTGTTTATGGAGGAAAAGCAGCTGACGTTCCTGTGGCACAAAAATTCATTGCAGCAGCTGTAGCTGGTGTAGCACAGGTTTCTCCAGGGTGCTGTGAGGCTTTCCACTGTGATGTGTGGCCTAGCTCATGCAAGTTTGATGGTGTGAAAGAGGGAAGGCAGGTGCCTGGGAACTCTTATCCTTTTGCAGCAGGGCCTGCCTCTGTAGCAAGAGGTGTTGGAGCACTGTGGGCTCTGTTCAGTCTTCCATGGAGTGGGTAAGGAAGGACTGTGCAGACAGAGCAGGCTGAAGCCAGTACTCATTCCTTTCTTCCTTCCCCATCACAAAACTCTTGTGCCAGCCCAAGCTGTTTGTCCTGGTCAGGTATAAGCAGAGATCAGATTTCAGAGCAGTTGGGGCAGTGCTGTGTCTCCTCTCTCCACAGCGTGCCTCGGCTCAGCACCTGGAGTGGCTGAAGACAGTGAAGGAGAGCCACGGCTCTGTGGAGCTGTCCTCGCTGTCCCTGGCAGCTGCCATCAACCGCAGAGGGGTCTATGTGCTGAGGGCACCAGCTGATGGTCAGAAGGTGAGGCTGAGATCACTCAGCTCCCGCTGCCCCTTCTGCCTGGGGGCTGCTGCCCTGGCCTCGGGCAGAGCCCCAGGCATGCTGACAGCTCCTGCTCTTGCTCTTGGCAGGTCTCCTTGGACAGTGTCCTGCGCTTCACCCTCCCGGCGACCTCGGGGGACACTGAGGCCCCCCGGAAGTACTCGCTGGCAGAGCTCCGTGAGCTGCAGAACAAACTGATGCTCATGTCTGCCAAGGGAGAGCAAGGCCTGGAGGTGGAGAGGTTCTCTGAGGTCAGATTCCAAACCCAGGGGGTAACTGGTGTTGGGCCAGGGCTGGTTTTTCTCCTGACTATAAGATTTTTAAGGCTGTGGTTGACAGTGGAGTTGCTGGGAATGTTCCTGCCTGTGCTTCCTTGCTAAGGTGGAACTAAGCTGCAGACAGAAGAGTGAGCTGGTGGCCGTATCCTCTGACTGCACTGGGGATTGTCCTGGCTGGCAGCATCGCTGTAATTTTGTAGCAAGCTGGGAGTTCCTTACTGGTTTCCTGGGGATGCTGTTGTTAAAAAGTCACAGAGAGTCTGTGGTTGCTGTACAAGGCCTGACACGCTTTGGGACATTCACTGAATGGCTTTCCAGGGGTTTCATGGCTGAAACTTTCAAATCAGCTTGTTTCCCTCTCCTCTGTCTTTGCACAGGTCTTTTCCAATGTCCAGAGACTTGCCCAGGCCTTTATAGACCTTTACTCAGCTGGGAACATGCTTTTCCGCTCCTGGCTTGCCCAGGTGTATTGTTCACCCCACAGAGAATCCTGTGTTCTTATAGACTTCTCTCTGGGCCCCATCCCAGTGCTGGAAGGGCAAGGGGATACGGCAACTGTGCTCCCAGCCCTCTGCAAGACCATGGAGAGTTTCCTGGAGAGCTGGAAAAGCTTCATGAATGCCAGGCGACGTGAGCATTTCTACCTGAACTACTACAGTGCGGAGCAGCTGGTGTTCCTGTGCTCGGAGCTGGGCCGGGGCAGACCCAGCCAGGCTGCCCTCATGATGCTCTCCTTCCTCAACCCTCACTGCACTGGGCAGGATGTCCTCAAAACCCTCGGGAGCCAGGGCCCTCCCAGCTCAGGGCAGGCTGCTTCTGACTTCCAGGTGCTGCTGGATGGGGAGAGGGACCTGAGTGCCCGGCTGAAGCGCATCTGGGAGTGCTACATGAGCAACATGGGCGCCTTCCTCCCCAGCTGCCTGGACATTGACACACTGGGCCTGTGGCTGAAGAACCTGGCCAGCAGTGGCAGGGAATGTGTCACCAGAGACTTCCCTCAGGACCTGCTCTGTGTGGGCCAGCCCAACCTCATCCTCTGCCCTCGCTCCGAGGTGCTCAGCTCTGCCCTGGCCATTTACATGAACAGCCCTGAGCAGCCCCTTCCCACCTTCGACGAGGTGCTGCTGTGCATGCCCCAGACCAGCACAGAGCAGGTGGGGCTGTTCCTGCACAGGTGCCTCATTCCCTGCCAGGGTGGGAACAAGATTTACACCATGCTCTACGCAGATGAGCTGAGCTACGACGTCAGCTGCAGGGCAGAGGAGCTGTTCCAGCACCTGCAGTGCTGCAACAGCTCCTACAGGCTTATCATCCTGTGCAACTGCGAACGGGAGAACAGCTACCTGCCCTCTGCCTTCAGCCACTACAAGGTGCACATGATTCCCCAGAGGTCACAGGAAGATATCCAGCAGTACCTGCAGCGCCACTTCCGAGTGGCTCAGCCCTCCAGCTCGGCTGCAGCCGTGTTCAAGGAGCACATGTGTGTTGGGATTGTGTCCTCCAAAAGAGCTGGCATGGGTAAGATGGCATGTGCAGAGTGGGCTCTGCTGAGAGCTCAAAACCAGGGTGGGGTTTACCTTGCCGGGTTTTGTGTCCAAGATTTAAGTGTCTTGGTCAAAAAGAGCAATTCAGACTCGTCAGTGCAGGGAGGTGAAAGCTCAAAGTCCCCTTGTCCCCTGGTTTTGTTATAGGTAAAAGTTATGTTATGTTAAATTAAGGTATAGTTCAATTATATTGTATTAATTATGTTATATTAATTTTATTATGTTAAGAGGAGAGGCTTATTAGAATGTGCTAGGAGAAGGGTCCAGGGTTTGGTGGAAGGGTGGTCTGGTGGGGCAAGGTGAGGTCAAAGTGAGATTGGATGGAAGATCTGACCAATCATTCGAAGCCCTGCAGAAACTATTGGTCCAGAAGGAACAGCGTTAAAGACCAGTGAGAAGCCTGGACATGGACCAATCGCCATGCAGATCCAAAATGGACCAATCCTAGATTCAAAGGGGGCTATAAATGGGAGGAGTTCAGTTGGGTCGGGGTTCTTCTTTTTGGAAACTTGTTTTATGGGGAGAACCCCATGCACTTGAGGTTAGCGCACTGTTCTGTTTTTGGCTCGTTGTGTGGGTGCCTGGGCTTATCCTGGGCACTCCGTTCCTTGCAGCTGTTTTAATAAACGAGAACATCTTTCTCCAGAGAATGTTTGGACTCGTTCATATTCATAACAGTTGGACTTTAGAAACAAGTGCAAAATAAGATAGATTCAAGTCCTAATAAAGAGTAAAGCTTCTTTCAGGCAGTGGAAGGAGAACAAGCCTTATGGATAACAAGAACAATGTGTTGGATTCCAGGCTCCATCTGCTCAAACCAGACTTAGATTTGTTCTGGAATGCCTTTTAGGAAGCTTCAGAGATTTTAGGGCATGGGGTACTTAAACATTTGATTTCCTTCTATTGTCTCTTAACGTGATCTATCTGATATTGATGGCTTTTGTTCTTGTGGTGTTTTTAATAACAGGGAAATCTCTGTATGTGAAGAGGCTGTATGAGAGACTGCAAAAAGATCAGCCTGACTGCACAGAACTTCTGAAAACCATCAGACTGATTGAACCAGAAGTGGATGAAGATAAAGTGCTGAAATCTCTTCTGCCATTTCTGGAGAGAGAACACCAGACAAAGCCCATGATATTCCATTTTGATATCACCTCCTCAGTGAGTACATCCCTCCCACAGCTGCCTTGTCCCACAAGTCCTGTGTGGACCCTTGCAGGAGCTTTCTGTAAAGCTTTTGTTTCTCAACTAGCCATTTCCTTAGCAAGTCTTCTCTCATTATTGTGTAAGTAATGCTAATATCATCAAGCTGCTTGAACTCTGGAACAGTTGCCCAGGGAAGCTGTAGAGTCTCTACCTTGGAGACATTAAAAACGTGACTGAATGTGGCCCTGAGCAGCCTGTTCTAGCTGGGCCTGCTTTAAGCAGAGAGCCTTCCCACCCTCAACTCTTCCCACCCTCAACTGTTCTGTGATTCTGTGAAGTTGTGGTGGGTAAATAAAGAGGAAATGCCTTGGTATCTCTCTTTGTGATAGGTGCAGCGTGGAATCCCAGAGTTTCTTTTCAAGCTGTTGGTTTTGCAGTACCTGACAGATAATAATGGCAATATGTGGCTACGGCAGAAGTGTCATCTCTACATCATTGAAATCCTGGAGTTGTCCCCAGTGCCAAAGACAGCAGCCAGACATGTATGTACCAGAAATGCTCATTTTCTGGGAATTTTTCAGTCCCTTTGCACATGTTTGTACATAGCTGTGGTGAGTTGTAGAGACTGTAACTGTAAACACAGCACACGAGTTCCCTGTTTCATTGAGAGTGTGCTGTATTCCATAACAAACTGGTGTCCCTGGTGTTGTACGAAATGACATTTACACTGGACAGCAAATTAGGCCTGTCTGGTTTCCTTGGGTTTGTGATTTCTGAAGGCCTGTTAGTCCCAGCCCCACTGTAACTTTTATAGGATTCATAAAAATGCAAAATCTAATCTTCCCTCATGTTAATTGGCATGTTTGAAAGTAGGGGAATATTTATGTGCAGCTGTAAGAGCAGAATGTAGAAGTGACAGGAATAAATACCAGCAGTTTCTTGGGTTTTGTTTCCTTTGAAGTAGCTCTGAGAAGGGGCTGGAGGTGATGCCAGGCTCATGTACCTGGAAGGAAAATGTAGGCAGAAATAGGATTCCTTGGTGCACTTTAAGTGGAAGAAGCGATGCACAGGGAAAAGGCTGGCTCCTGTTCCCCAGATCTGTGGTTTTAGGCAAGGAGATTGTTAAGAACAGATTAATTAGGCTGATGAAGATTGAGGCTACAGCTCTGTGATGACCTTTTCTTTTTCTCTTGTCCAGATGTCAGTGCAACAGAGGTATCACTTCTTGGATGTGTTCCCTAAAATAATGTGCAAGTCTCCCACAGAAGTGCTAGACATGGAGACACTTGAGAACCATTCTGGGGATGTGGGAATGGACATGGAGGAATTTTGCAGTGAGGCTTTCCAGAGACCCTTCCAGTACCTGAAGAGGTTTGACCAGGGCTGTGACCTGGACAGGTTCTGGTACAAGGCGCTCTCGGTGGAAGGCAGCCCTGCAGAATGTGTGCAGCACTTCCTTCTGCACTGTGGGGTCGTGGATCCCTCCTGGGCGGAGCTCCGCAACTTCACCTGGTTCCTCAACGTTCAGCTGAGAGACTGCGAGGCTTCTGTCTTTTGCGACCCTGGCTTTGTTGGGGACACTTTGAATGGTTTCAAGAACTTTGTGGTTGGCTTCATGATTTTAATGGCGCGGGATTTTGCTACGCCCTCCCTGAGCATTTCCGACCAGAGTTCAGGAAGTCAATCCTCCCACCTGGAGAACGTCGCAGAGGAAGATCTGCTTCCTTTCCGCATCAGGAAGAGGTGGGAGTCAGAGCCTCATCCCTATCTGTTTTTCAATGCAGATCATACGTCCATGACATTCATTGGTTTCCACGTCCAGCAGACCAGAAATCACATTGATGCCATCGATCCTCTGAATGGGAATGTCATCAAGAAGGACATCATGACTGCCCAGCTGTACGAGGGCTTGTTACTGCAGGGGGTTCCCTTCAACGTGCCCTTCAATCAGCTGCCCCGCGAGGAGAAGCTCGAGAGGCTCTGCATGGTGCTGGGGCTCCCCAAGGTGTTTGACCCCGACAAGACATATGAGCTCACCACGGACAATGTGCTGAAAATCTTGGCCATCGAGATGCGATTCCGCTGCAACATCCCAGTGGTCATCATGGGAGAAACAGGCTGTGGGAAAACCAGGCTGGTAAAGTTCCTGTGCCAGTTACGCAGCAGGTCTGCAGAGGTGGAGAACATGAAGCTTGTCAAGGTTCATGGAGGTACCACTGCAGAGATGATCTACGCCAGGATCAGAGAAGCAGAAGCCCTAGCTAAATCCAACAAGGAGCAGCACGGGTTGGACACTGTCCTCTTTTTTGACGAAGCCAACACAACAGAGGCTGTGAGCAGCATCAAGGAGGTTCTGTGTGACCGCACGGTGCAGGGGGAGCCTTTGGCCTCTGGCTCCGGCCTGCGGATCATCGCAGCCTGCAATCCCTACCGGAAGCACACAGACAGGATGATCCGACGCCTGGAGCTGGCTGGGCTGGGCTACCGGGTGAAGGCTGACGACACCCGGGAGAAGCTGGGATCCATCCCGCTGAGACAGCTCGTGTACCGGGTGCACGCGCTCCCGCCCAGCATGACCCCACTGGTGTGGGACTTTGGGCAGCTCAACAACCACATGGAGAAGATGTACATCCAGCAGATGGTGCAGCGTGTGGCAGAGCAGCTGCCCATGGCCGAGGATGAGGTGAGGACAGTCACAGAGGTGCTCTTTGCCTCCCAGCAGTACATGAGGCAGATGGATGACGAGTGCAGCTTCGTCAGCCTGCGGGATGTGGAGCGCTGCATGGAGGTGTTCAAGTGGTTTTACAGGCACAGCCACATGCTGCTGATGGAGCTGACGAAGTACCTGGCTGAGAGGAAAGCTCCCAAGCACAGCGGTGACAGAAACAATGTCATCTGGTCCTTGGTGCTGGCGGTCAGCGTCTGCTACCATGCATCCCTGGAAAGGAAGGAGCCGTACAGGACTGCCATCAGCCAGGTCCTCCCAAAGCCTTACAATACCCAGAAAAAGATTTTGGAAGAAATCTCCCTGATGCAGGACTTATTCCTGAGTGGGGTGCCACTCCGGGGTACCATAGCAAGGAACTTGGCCTTGAAGGAAAATGTCTTCATGATGGTCATCTGTATTGAGCTGAAAATCCCTCTTTTTCTTGTCGGGAAGCCTGGGAGCTCCAAATCCCTGGCAAAAACCATCGTGGCTGATGCTATGCAGGGCCAAGCAGCTCATTCTGATCTGTTCAAGCACCTGAAGCAGATCCATCTCGTGTCTTTTCAGTGTAGCCCCCTCTCCACTCCAGAGGGCATCATAGGCACTTTCAAGCACTGTGCTCGATTCCAGGAAGGGAAGAACTTGGAGGAGTATGTATCAGTGGTGGTTTTGGATGAGATTGGGCTGGCAGAAGACTCTCCCAAAATGCCCTTGAAGACTTTGCATCCGCTTTTGGAGGATGGCTGCATCGATGATGTCCCTGATGCTCACAAAAAGGTTGGCTTCATCGGGATTTCCAACTGGGCTTTGGACCCTGCTAAGATGAATCGAGGTATCTTTGTGTCTCGTGGGGACCCCAGCCGAGAGGAGCTCATCAAGAGTGCAAAAGGCATTTGCTGCTCGGCACGAGGGGCTCTGCAGAAGGTCGAGCAGTATTTCCAGCACTTTGCGGATGCATATGAAAACATTTGCAAGGCCCAAGACAGGGAGTTCTTTGGCCTTCGTGACTACTACAGCCTCATAAAGATGTTTTTTGCCTTAGCTAAGAGCTCCAATAGGGACCCCACACTTCAGGACATTGCCACAGTGGTTCTTCGTAACTTCGGTGGCAAAGATGATGTCAATGCCTTGGAAATATTCACTTCCAAGTTGCCAGAAAAAGGGGAGATACGTGCTTGTGATATCAGTAGGATAGAGCTGATCCGACAGAACATTTACAGCAGTGCTGAGGATGGGGACTGCAGGTACCTGCTTGTGTTGACTGAGAACTGTGCAGCACTGCAGATCCTCCAACAGACTTTTTTCACTGCCCAACAGCAGCCAGAAATCATCTTTGGCTCCAGTTTTCCTAAGGACCAAGAATATACCCAGATATGCAGGAACATCAACCGAGTGAAGGTCTGCATGGAAACTGGCCAGATGGTTGTGCTCCTCAACTTGCAGAACCTCTATGAGAGCCTCTATGATGCCCTCAACCAGTACTACGTGTACCTGGCTGGGCAGAAGTACGTGGATCTGGGGCTGGGCACACACCGGGTGAAGTGCCGGGTGCACCCCGAGTTCCGCCTGATAGTCATCGAGGAGAAGGAGGTGGTGTACAAGCACTTCCCCATCCCACTGATCAACCGGCTGGAGAAGCACTACCTGGACATCAGCACCGTGCTGGACAAGGGCCAGAGGGAGGCCGTGCAGGAGCTGGAGCGGTGGGTGCAGGAGTTCACAGCAGTCAACACAGAGCAGCACTTCATCAGCCAGCAGCAGTACAGCCCTGCAGATGTGTTTGTGGGCTACCACGCCGACACCTGTGCCTCGCTGGTGCTGCAGGGCACGCAGCGCCTGCGCCCGGCCTGCGACCCTGCCGAGCTCCTGCCCCGCGTCACCGAGCAGGCGCGGCTGGCCCTGCTCAACTGTGCCACCCCCGACGCCGTCATCCGCCTCTGCAACTCCGTGGAGGTGTTTATGGTGCACTCCCTGGCCGACATCTACTTCAGGCAGCAGCAGCACGCCTCCTTCACTGACTTCCTCAGGGCCCATGTGGGTGCAGGGGCTGGGCCCCAGACAGCCTTCACTGAGGTGAGGCTGGGGTGCTGCCAGCCCTCTGACCCCGCTCAGCTCCGTGCCAGGGCTGCAGCATGGCACCACCTGAGAGTGCCACAGTGCTGGGTGGGCAGAGCTGGGTGCTGGGACATAAACGGTGATTTGGGGGCGCAGTGCAGCTCTGCAACAGGCCGGGGCGCAGTGCAGTGCAGCTCTGCAGCAGGCCGGGGGGCAGTGCAGTGCAGCTCTGCAGCAGGCCGGGGGGCAATGCAGTGCAGCTCTGCAGCAGGCCGGGGCGCAGCACAGCTCTGCAGCAGGCCGGGGCACAGTGCAGTGCAGCTCTGCAGCAGGTTGGCAGCCCTGACAGCACAAGTGGGTCTGTGCTGCATTGCTGCCCCTCTTTCCCCAGGTCACCACCTTCTCACGGCTGCTCACCAGTGCCGACGCTGCCTGCCTGGGGAGGGAGGTGCAGGGCAAGGCCCAGAGGCCCCAGATCCTGTTCTTGCAGCAGTTTGACACAGAGTACTCCTTCCTGAAGTGCATCCGGTGAGTCTGGGCCAGTGTTTTCCTGCTTGGAATGGGCTGTCAGCTGTGTGGAAGGTGCGTGGCCAGAGCATTCGGAGTAGCACATATGGAAAAGGGAGGCTGTGATGACAGTGGGCTCTGGGCTCTGCCCAGATATCTGCTGATAAGGGACAAACCTTGTCAGCTCCATCACATGAGATGGGATTTCATGTTTTTCTCTCTTCTCCTGCAGCAGCCAAAGCTAAGGTGGAGTGGTTGGTTCTGTGGTCTCTAATGTTTGATCTTTATACTTAGTGACTTTTGTTAAATCTGTTTTCACTCTTCAGGGACTTCCTGGATTCCACTGCAGGAAATAAAGTCCTCATTATTCAGACAGACTTTGAAGATGGCTCTAAGGATGCCCAGCTCATCACCTCAGCCAAGTGAGTGGAGTGTGGAATGGCTCAGTTCTGCCTGGCCACTCCTCTCTGTGTTTGGTTATTGGTGCTGTTTGGGGATCTCACTCTCAGGAATTTGCAGAATTTATTCTGTAGCAGAATGAATCTAAATGCACTGATTGTATTTCAAATAATCCATATCTCAAGTCAGAGTAAGCGAAACTGGGTGAAATGAGCAGATAATCCCCTATGTAGTGTGAATTCTGGCCACTGGCTGCAGAAATCCTGAAGGGCTGAGGGTCACGGGATAATTCAAGGCACAGCTGGAGGTGGCAGCTGGGAGGAAGGAGTGGGAGTCACCGGTGTCTGTTCTGGGAGAGGACACGTGTCCTCTCTGAGCAGAGACCTGTGGCCATGGGCCTCTGTGTGCCTTTGCTCTGCCAACAGCATTTCCTCTTTGCTGCAGGTACACTGTTGTCAATGAGATCAACAAGGTGGACCTGGGGGAGGTCTCTGTCTTTGTTTACTTTATCATGAAGCTTTCCCGGCTGGAAGGAGGAACATCCTACATGGGATTCCATGGAGGTGAGTGTGCCCATCTGTCCCTCCTCACTCTTCAGCTGCCTTCAGGCAATCATTTCTCTTGCTCATTCTTCCTTTAAATGCTGAAAACCTGGACTCAGTGTGTCCTGTGGGTAGTCAGAGCTGCTTCCCTGTCCCACAGGACTGCCCAGGGGATCAGTACCTGGCAGTCCTGGCTGGGAGCACCTTGCCTTGCCTACTGACAGACAGGTCCCCTCTCCAGTCAGCTGGAGAGCAGCCAAAAGGGTAACTCTGTGGGTGTGTTGTCCTCCAGAGGCTCTGGAGCAGGCGCTGATGTGTCCAGCAAAGTTCCTCTGGGTCTGGGGGCTTCTGAAAGCCTCAGAACCTTGGAACTGTTAGGCATGGATGTGTGCAGCAGCAGGTTCTGAGGGCATTGTGCTTTCCCCTCCTACAGCAGGAGGTGAGAGTTGGTGACCTCTGAAGGTAACCCTAGGGCTGGCAGGTAATTCTGGGGGAGCTCTTCTGGAAGAGCAAGCTGCAGGCTGGGAGTGATTCCTTGTTCTGTGCCTGTAGGGCTGTGGCAGTCGGTGCACATCGATGACCTCCGCAGATCCAAGGACATGATCTCTGACTTGACAGCCCTGCAGAACCTCACCATCAGCCAGGTGCTCTCTCAGGATCAAGGTGCAACCAGAGGTGAGCTGTGTGCTGGGGAAAGGGGGAGATGTGGCCCCAGACTGGGCACTACAGGATGCCTGGCACAATGTATCTGATGACTTTCCCTGCTCAGCACCTGATTTTTGTGGGGGTCACCACCTGGCTCCCAACTTGTATTTAATCCATTACTACAACTTTAGGTCATCAAGCAAGTTAATTTGGTATTTGTCCCTTTTCTTTTTGACAAAAATGTGGCATTTGCACTGCTTAGCAGCCTGAGTGCTCTGTCCCAGCACAGGAGGTAGCAAATGCTGCATGCAAGAGACTGACAAGGATCTTTCTTTCCCCTTACTCTCCTTCTTTTCACCACACTGCCTGACATGAGTCAGGGAGAGCTTAAGGCATTAGCCCAATGTCAGATTTCTTCCAGTTCTTGCTGCATGAAGCCTGACAGCCTGAGTGGCTGTGGCTGTGTTTGAGGTGAATCTCAGCTACTCATGCAGGTGCTAATGGGTCTCTGACAGATGTTCTGCTGCTCTGGGATGCAGTTGCTAAAATAAACTCTTATCTGACTGATGGAGGGTGCACTGCTGCTTTCTAACAAAAATTCTGCACCTTAGCTGCAGCTCTGCCTGCCAATGGAGAAGCACAGCAGGAGGAGGTTGGAGCACCAGTGCCAGGAGCAGAGCACCATGAGGTCAGTCCAGAATACATTTGTTTGCCTCTCAGCTGTCACTGTGGCTCTGTGCTCTGACATCCATGGTTGTAACCCACCTTTTGTGTTCCCCTTCACCTGAAACCAATCAGCAGTATTTGCATCATGAATGTTACTGTTCAGGTACAAGTTCCTCGTCCCCACTACCCAGTCAAAATCAGCATCACTAAAGAAATAAACCATTCTAAGGACTCTGTAATTCTTTAGTCATTTGATTCTTCTGATTTTTAAAAGTCAGCTCTGAGAATTTCTGTTGCTTTTCTTGCCCTGCAGTGGGGAGAGCTGTGGTCCTGAGCCTCACTCCAGCTGTGTGCTCTGAGGTGGAGCTGGAGCTGGCTTAGGACTAGGCTGTGCTGCAGCCACATTCACACTGCCTCGTGTGCCCCTGGCAGCCTCAGCTGGACATGCCCAGCACCAGGGACATGGAGCATTTCCCAGGAAGGGCAGATTTTCCCTGGTCATATTGATTATTTCCATTTCTTTCCTCAAACTGCTGAATCTTTCCCCTGCAGGAATCTCAACTCAGCACAAATGCTGTCTCACAGGCCAGTTTGAAAGGGCCACAGAAGCTGCATCATGTTCTTGACAGCAAAAGAGCTGAGAATTGCAGCCTGAGCTGAGGGAAGCTGGGAGCAGGGATGCCAGGCAGCAGGCCATTTGAGGGAGCCCTGGACACCTTCCAAGGGAATGTGCTGGGGGCAGGAGGGTCACTCCAGGGGAATGACCTTGTTTTCCTGGGCAGGGTGAGATCCTGGACACCACGGTGCTGCTGAGGACCTGTGTGCAGAGTGCTGTGGGCATGCTGCGGGACCAGAACGAGGACCTGAGCCGGAGCAGGAGGAGAATTGAGATTCTGCTTGGCCTTTTCTCCAAAGAGGATGAGCTGAAAGGTGTGTGCTGCAGGGAGTCCCTGGACATCTGGAGACCACCAAAACAGTCAGTCAGCTCACTGGGGATGCAGAGGTCCTTGCTGTGGTGCAGGCAAGGGGGCTTTCCCAAGAATGTGTGTCCATGCTGCAGTGTGTTGGTGGGTGTAGGGCTTTTCTGCTGTTTAAGTGGTGGCTTTTTCTCTCGCTGTGCTGGCTGGTTTTTTCCCCACTTGGCCAATGATAGGAACAACTGTCAAATGCTGTGCTTGGTGGGATATTTGGGTCCAAGCTAATAGAACAGAAAACACAAGTTCCCTGTTGTTTTGTAGCCTCTTTCCTGAAGATAACCAAGGCTCGTCTCTCCAGCCTGTTGAAGAAGCAAGAAGAAAATTCCCTTCACCCAGAAAACTGGGTGTTTCGGGAGGCTTCCAACCTCAGTGCTCTGCAGGAGGCAGGTACCTTCAGGTGAGGACAGCAGCACTGCCTTGTCACCTGCAACCTCCCAGAAAGGGTCTGCAAGTGGCACCTGTGCAGCAGAGACAGCAGCTTTGTGTAATCTCAACGTTTGCAGTGTCAGTCTCCAGTCTGTGCTAGAAACTCTCTGAAGGCAATTTTAGCCTCTCCTGGGGAAGGGTGAGTTAGAGCTGAAGGGGCTGTACTGGGACAGGGATGCACAAGTCCTTGAGTGGAACAGTGGGATTACAGGTGAGCCAGGAGTGAGAGAAGTGCAGGGGTTTTTTTGTTGGTAGTATTCTTTCCCATAAAGGCAGCATTAGGATTCTGTCACATGTCAGAATACTCACATGTGAAAGAATTAGTTACTTAGGGCAGGCACCTCCTGTTTTGCTGATGTCATTGCTCACATTCCCTCTGGGTTTCTCCATCTTTCTCTCCCCAAAGGCATGCCCTGTGGAAGCGAGTGCAGAAGGTGGTCACTCCCTTCCTGGCTCTCCTGATCGCTGTCATAGACAGGAATGGCAATCTGGAGCTGCTGGCCAGGGCAGGAGCAAACTGGGTGACAAACCTGTGGATGTTCATCTTCAATGACACCAAATTCCTGAGTGTGGGGTGGAACAGGTGAGCCCAGGGGAGCAGCAGGAGGGCTGGGCAGGGCAGGGCTGGGCTGGGCTGGGAGCAGCCCAGCACTGGCTCTAACCCCCCGAGGCAGAGGGATGTTGTTTGCTGGCTGCTCCACAAGGGCAGCCAGGCACTGCTCACAGTTCAGCCTGTTCTTCTCAGAGTCCTGCAGTTTCCTCCCCTTCTCTCTCCCCCTCCCTCCTAGGGCTCAGTTTCTCTCTGCAGCCTCTGCCTCTGTTGTCTGCACTGTGCTTCCCAGACAAAAGCCCTGTGCCTTAATGACCTTTTAACCCCCCAGCCCTCAGCCAGAGATAATCGTGGTGCAGAACAACATGATGGTATCTGCTGATGCTGGGAATGAGATGCCCTTTAGCTGGAGGATAAAAGAGTACCTGGAAGAGATGTGGTTGGAGACTCAGTACATCCAAAACACTGAAGGTGAGAGCCTGGCTTCAGTATCTCCATCCACTGCCCTTTGAGCTCTGGTTTGTCACTGCTGTGCCCCTCCTGTCACTGGAGTCACCTTCAGTCCCTCTGTGCTCCTGTGAGCCAGCAGAGTTCTGTGCAGGCAGCTTTTCTTTGTGCTTCTTACCATTCATCTTTCTCACCTGTTCTGTGCCCTTGCATTCAAAGTGCTGTGGAGCAGCCAAGAGTTAATGACAAGGTGAGATTCCAGAAATATGACACAGTGCTGCACTGACAAGGCCTGGCCTCCTCAGTGCCCTGGATGCATCAGTGATTATTGAGGTGTCAGTGTGTTTAGGATAGATGCTGTGTCAAAGCCAGCTTCCTCCTAATATCTAGCTTTTCTCTGCATCCTCATTTTCCAGGCCATGCTGAGAAGTTTGTGGAGTATTTCCAGAAGACTGCCCTGGGAAAATTCATCTCTGCTCTGACTGGGGAAGAAAGGCAGTTGCTCTTCGAGTGCTACATCAGAGACTTTATTGTCTTGACCATCAGTGTGTCCTCCCAGGAGCAGCTGCAGGTCAGGGGCTGGAAACCCTTTGGATGGGGACAAGAGTGTGATGCCTCTGAATGTGTCCCTCTGAATCAGTTGTGCCTTGGGGAAAATGCCCCTCTGAGACAGTTGCCCAACAGCAAGGGAACCTCAGAGGAGAACACTAGACACTGGGGTCACTCAGAAAGGCAGCACCTGTATAAATTGACATTTAAGACTGTCTTTGTAGGGAAGTGATTCTCATCTTTCAGAGATTTTTGCCAGGCTTTCCAGTACAAAATGAATTATAACAGTACTTTCTCACCTTTGGTTTTCTGTGTCCCACCCCTGCAGTGTCTGCATGTGGCGTTCCTGTCTTGTGTTAAGGAGTGGATGGCAGAGTCCTCCTGGACAAAGGAGCTGGTGCCCTCCCTGCCCTGGGCCCACCTGGCACACAACCAGTTCAAGAGCCGCCTGCAGAACTTCTCCAGGATCCTGGCTGTGTACCCCTCTGTGACTGGCTACCTCCTGACCCAGAGAATTCCATGCTCTGAGATGGTAGAGTCATTTCCTAAACCCTGGCAGGGAGCTCTGTCTGCTCTGCTCTTCAGTCTCCTTTGGATTTCAGCCACAGCAGAGGGGAAAGCACAGGCTGGGGTTCCTCAGATTTGGGAATGATCTGCTGGGTTCTTATTGCTACAAGAAGGTTTTAAAATAGTTTGCCCTGCTTTTGCATTAGTTATTGAACATGCTAACAAGCCAAGCCACAAACATGAGAATTGCAGAGCTTAAAGTAATCAAGTAGGACATCATTCAGTAGAACATGTGGTGTAGCAAACCAGACTGAGAGCCCTATGTCCATAAATAATTCTGAAATGCAGCTGTTGTTACCCCTGTCCCTGTGTGTGTGCAGGTTCTGGACATGCTGGCTGCCATGGTGTGTGCTGAGGAGCTGGAGAAGCTGGTGCAGACAGCCTCCCCTGAGCTCTGGCTGCAGAGAGTGAAGACCCTCCATATGCCCATTGAATTCCTGTGCAAAGAGGAGGATGCCCAGCGTAGGGGCAGCCACTGCCATCAGCTGCTGAGGAAGCTCAGGTAGGTACCAAACTCTTCTCACAGCCCTAGTCTTTGCCTGGAGGTTCTCTGGGGCATTGGAGCAGGCTGAAGCTGTTCTGGTGCTGCTTTTCTCAGGCTTTGCAAACCTTTCCACGTTCCTGCTGGGCTCAAACACATACCAAGCAGCAAGAACCACATTTTTGTTCCCTCATCTCCTTGCACATTCTCTCTCTAAATCTGGCAATATCATCTGGTGCATTCTATCTGGGTTCAGGGGTTATTTAAAACTCTCCTCAGCTTCCTGTTAACCAGCAGTGTCTCCCCACTTCGTTCTCTGCGCGTAAGGACTCAAGAGATGGGGAATTTCACTGCCTCGTGTGTTTTGGAAGAAAGCCCAGAGCGCTACCCCAGTTTCTCACAGACTGGGGTAGTTTAGTTGTTTAGTTAATTTGAAGTGAAGGAAGTGCAGCTAATTGTGATTGGTATTTTAAAATTATTTTGAGATTGAAGTTAGAGGTGTGAGAAAGTATGTCCAGTGCTGCTGGTCCTGCTGCAGTGCTGCCTCCAGGCCAGGCCCTTGAGCCCCCTGGGTGAAGTGCTGGAATGTTCTGTCCTTGACAAAAACCCCTCTGGAAAGCCAAAGGGCAAAGCAAGTGAGAAGTGCAGGAGTGCTGTGGAGGGGAGCAGGAGCAGCAGTGAGCCCCTGGCTGCCCTGGTTGCCATTCCTGCTGTGGTGCCAGCCTGCTGTCCCCACCAGGGCCTGCTGGAGCCGTGTGTTTGCCATGGCACTCTTCGTGGAACATGTCCTGTTGGGCATCCACACCGTCATGCCAGAATTCAAGGATTTAGTGAGAAAATATACTTTACTTCTTGCCGAGGTGAGCAAAGCTGCCATTTCACCTCTTCCCTCTTGAGCTGACCATGGGAATTCTCATCTCAGGTGTTGCAGCTGAGTCACTGGACCTTGTCCTTTCCCTCTGCAGTGTTTCCAGCACGATTCAGACATCAAGTCTGATCCAACCTTTTCTGCGGTGCTGAGAGTGCTGCGTGAATGCAAGGATGAGGTCAGCAGCAGGCTCTACAGGTACTGACACTGGGCCAGGCTGCAGGGGCCAGCAGGGACATTGCCTGTGTTGCCAGCACACTTTTGGCAGTGCTGCATGGGGTGCAGTGAAAGCCAAGGGAAGGGCAATGACCTTGCTTGGTTCTGCACCCTGAGCTGAGCAGTGAGCCAGTTCTTGGTCCAGCTGCAGCTGAACATCTTGTTCAAGGCTTTTGGGGAGGCAGCACAGAAGCAGCTGTACTCATTGCTGTTTCTGGATTCCAGGCATGGTCTGGAGCTGTGTCCCATCTGCCAGGGAGAGCCAAAGGAGCCCGTCTGCCTGCCCTGCAACCACGTGTGCTGCCACAAGTGCATCAGCCAGTCGCTGGTGCCAGCACAGATGTACTGTCCCTGCTGCAGGGCTGTTGTGGAGGATTTGGAGTTAACTGTCTCTGAGGAGCTCAGGTACTCCAGCTACCTTCTCCAAGGTGGGAGTGTTGGGTGAGAAGGCTTTGTGAGGAAATTCTCAACTCTGAGGTAGTCAACACAAGCAGAATGCAGGGTGAACTCTGCTTCATCCCTCTGGACCTGAACAAGTCCTGTCTGCTCTGTTGTTTGAAAAAAGGGGAAAGCTGCCTTGGCCTCTGTAAAAACATGCAAATCACAGAATGGTTTGGGTTGGAAGGGACCTCAAGGATCATCTCCTTGGGAAGGTTGAAAAGTATCTCCCTTGGGTGATTTTTGCTTGTGTGTGCTCAATTCCTCTGTGGTTTAAGAGGTTCTGTGTTTGCTTTTGCCCTTCCCAGAGCTGCCATAGCAAAGAAAGCCCTGTTCCGGCAGAGGTGCAATAATTTCTTCATTGACATGGTCACCACCATGTGCTTCAAGGACAACAAGCCCCCTGAGCCAGAGGTGATCCAGAGCCTCCTGAATCTGCTGTTTGTTGAGAGAAAAACAGTCTTGAAAGAACCAAGTGAGCTCCCTTCACCCTGACACTCAGTCTTATAGAGCTGGATCTGTCACCACCTTCTCTCAACTGCCAAACCTGTCCTTCTCTTGTCTCCACAGATCACCCTGCTGTCTACACAAAATTCCTGTCCCCTTTTCATGAAGAGGTGGATGAAACTCCCATCATCCGCTCTGTGATGCTGAAGCTGCTCCTGAAGTACAGGTGAGCACATTCAGCTGAGGGAGCTTAGGCCAGGGCCAGGTTCAGCTCTGTTCCTCATCAAACCTATCCTATTGTTCTCCTCACCTCCCTGAGTTTCATTGACTCTGAATCCCTTTGTATTAGTCTTGCAGCTTGGCTGGCTTGCACGGGGCTTGTGGTGCAGTGTGAGCAGCCTGTGCAAGGTTTACCCGGCTGTCCCTCACTAACCCTGCGCTGAGGGTGGATGCCTGGGTTCTGCAGGGTGGCTGAGTAGTTCCTCTGATCAAGGTCAGCAAAGCAAAACTCCTCATTCATGGAGATTTAATCAGGATTTAAACTGATCTCATGTCTGCTCCACAGACCTCCCCATTCCCACAGCCCTCCCAGTCTCCCTTTGCAGGCAGGGCACTAAAGCCCCTTCTCAGGTGTGACCACCTCCTGAACCAGATGCCTGGCTCATTCCCAAATGTCACCTGCAAAAAATTACAAGGGCTTCTCCATCTTGCAGATGGATCCAGAGTGACCCCACCTGTCACACAGCCAGCTCTGAGAGCTCTGCTGTGATTTAGAGCTGAGGCAGTCCTGTCAGCGTGGCAGCTGTGTCTGGGGGTCTCTCTCTCTCTCTCTCTTTCTCTCTTTCTCTCTCTCTCTCTCTCTCTCTCTTTCTCTCTCTCTCTCTCTCCCCCTCTCTCACCCTCTCTCTTCTCTCTCTCTCTCTCTCTCTCTCTCTCTCTCTCCCTCCCTCCCTCTCTCTCTCTCTCGCTCTCTCCCTTCTGTAGCTTCAATGAAGTGAAAGATGATGTGCAGCGTTACCTATCCCAGGTGGAGCACAATGAGCTCCTAGAGAAAAATGATAAAAAAGAGCTCTACTTGCTTTTTGTCAACTGCTTGGAGGTAAGAGCTGGGCAAGTGACTTTGTAGTTAAAATCACCATTCGTGTTCTTGTAAAGGGACAGACAGGTAGAGTTTGGCATCCTGGAACATGGAATGTGTGTTATTCACAGCCTGCTCCTGGCTCTACCTCAGCTCCAAGCTTGGGAAGTGTAGGACAGCTGGGGCACATCCTAAAAATAGTGTTTGGTGACATGGCAGAGGTTTAGAATGAGGGGGCAATGTCAGTGGTTTGGAAGGGTGCAGGGATGGTTTGCTGTGCTCGTGCCAGGGTGGGCTGGAGGGTCAGGAATGGTTTGGAAGCTCAGGGATGGTTTGCTGTGCTCGTGGCAGGCTGGGTGCCCTGGGGACACAAGGGTGGCTGAGTGGGGTGGCTCTCCCACTCACCAGTGTTCTGGCCTCTCTCTAGGATTCCATGTGTGAGAAGCTAGAGGACAGCCTGGGATGTGGGCATGGAAACAGTCTGCCTGAGGACAGAACCTTTCCAGAGAACTACCTGCCAGCCAGTAGCAGCGAGGGTCCCCAGGAAGCCTCTGTGGAATACCTGCAGGCCGTGGCTGAGGTGCGCCTGTGCCTGAGTAGGGCTGCAGAGCTCATCTTTGACCTGCAGCAGCACACAGGTGAGTCTGATTGCTCTGCTGGAAATGCTGCATGCAGGGAAGGTGGGCTGTGCTCTGCTAGGACCTGTTTTGGTGCATGGCCAAGAAGGAGAGCAGCAACTTCTTTTTTCCTTGGGGGTGTCAGTCGGTGTCTGTCCCCTGTACCTTGCGTTAGAACTGGTAGAAAGGCTGTGATGGTGACCCCAGTGTAGTTACATGGCAGTTAACACCTGTGGAAGGGGATTTATTTTATCCTCCTGATGCTAACAATGAGATTTATTTAGAGCCCACTAAATTGAACTTTAAAGCATAAATGCTGCTTGAGACCCAGGACTGCTGTAAGGGTTATTGTTTTGTATGAATGAGAACTCTGCACAACTTGAAGGAATTGAGAGTTTATTATATTGATGAGTTTATACCTTCCCTGTCAAAGAAAGGAATCATTGTCTGAAATCTGGCTGAGGATATGCTCCCGACAACACCCGAGGAAGGGAAGGCTCTGAAGTTCTTCTGTGTAATAACACAGTACTAAGAAAGGGACTTGGTGCTATAGCTGGGGCAGACAGAAAAGTTTTACAGGATGGGATGTACTTTTGCCTCTTTGCTTTAACCTCTTTTTTGCCCTCCAGAGCCGGAGCAGATGAAGGAGAAGCAGCGTTACCTGAAGAATGTGAAGGAATTCTGCAGCCTTGCCAGGAACGACTGGCACTGTGTGTACCTGGTCAGGAAGATTGCCAGCCAGCACGGGATGGAATTTGCTCAGAAGTTGGTCACAGAGCCACGGTTCAGTTGGGTGTTCCCAGCAGAAATTCTGCAGCAGGTAGACAAGAGGCATCTCCTGGTGATGGTTCTGGTCTCCTCTTTGCCTCTTTGTGCTGTTTTGGGGTGTTCCTACAGTTGTGTGTCTCTTGGGGTCAGGCCAGAGTGGCAGTGGTTGGGAGGTGGCTTGTCCTGGCTCTTGGGTGAATGGAGTCTCTCTTGGCAGCACCATGCCTGTGGCTGCTGCTCTGGGGAGCCTGAAATGCCCCAGTGCTTGGGAGGAAGAGGAGATTCTGCCACCTACAGCTGGGTGGTTGTCCCCAGTGCTGTGCATGGCTGTTCCCTTGGCAGGTCCGGCACAGCCAGTCCAACCACATGGACCGGTACCTGGTGTATGGGGAGCGGTACCGGGCCCTGCGCGACGCCGTGGGACGAGCCATGATGGAGGGCACGGCCCAGAGGCTGCTCGAGGCCCAGGAGGTACAGCCCAGTGCTCCCTCAGACCCCTGCTGGGCCCAGTCCTCCCTGCAGACCCCTGCTGGGTTTGCATGGCCCCAGCTCTGCTGTGTCCCTCTGGGCAGTGTCTGTTCCCAGCACCTGGGGGCCTCTGCTGGGCGGTCACTGGGGCTTGTGCTCAAGCACGTTTTCTTTACTTTCCCACCTGCACATCCCATCACCGTAGCTGGGGCAGCTCTGGCCTGTTCCCAGCCACATCCTTGGTTCTTCCCAGGCCTCCAGCAGCCCCCCAGCTCTGAAATCTGCCCACCTGCTCCTGGCCATCTTCCGAGAGGTCACTGCTCTGTACGGAAATCCAAGCCTTCATCCCAAGCAGCAGGTAGGACACCCCCCTTTGGCAGCTTGTGGCAAACCTGTTTTGTGGGTAAGGGGGAAGGGGATCTGAATCAGTGGTGGAGGAGCTTTGGTTCCTGTGCCCCAGCCAGGGTGATGCCCCAGAGCTGAGCAGGCTGTGGAGATTTCTGGGAGAGCAGGGTAACCCAGTGTGGCAAGCAGCTGCCAGTGCTCTTTGTTTGGGTGGGGGCAGTATCCTGATGGCTTTAGCTCTTTCCAATCTCTGCTTTCAGCAAACAGAGGCGATGACTAAATTCATCCAGTGCTCCCATGTGCTGAATTCCCCTGAGCTGCAGCTCCTTGCAGATGCCCTGGTGAAGAACACCCTGCCTGGGCTGGTCGTGGAGCCACAGGGCCACAGCCAGCAGGGAACCCTGGTGGAGATGGCTGTGCACATGGCTGCTGTGCTGCTCTGCGGGCACAGCCTTGTTCTGCAGCCCCTCAGGAACCTGGCCTTCCAGCCAGACACCATGCAGGTGAGGGCACAGAGCTCACGTGCACTTCAGCTCATCCTTGGTTCTTGCCTCTGTCTGCTGGATCCTCTTTCTCAACAGCAGTGCTCCAACTCAATGGTTGAGCTGTGAAACACTGGGGGGAATTATTTCAGTGCTGTTGGGGTTAATTAGCACAACACCAAGCTCTGGCCTTTCAAGGCACCTCTCCATTCTGAGCAGGATGAAGCAAATACCTTTGCTGATATTTGGATGAGCAAGGCTGAGAGCAGCTGGCAGCTCCTACTGTGCTGACCTGCTCGCTCAGAGACCTCTGGCTCCTCAGTCAGGGGGAGAGAGCTGCTGCTCTGCTATCCCTGGCTACCCAAGGTGTAAGGGAACATGCTGGTATGCACCAGGGTGCATCAGCAATGCATTGCAGGATGTCTGGAGAGTGCACATGCAAATCTTAACACTACTGAGAGTTCTAAGAGTGGATTTTCAAAGGTGAATTTGAGAATCTGCATCTGCGTCACCTGCTTGACCTCTGCTCTCAGATGTCTCTTGTTCCCCAGTGTGAACAGAGAATCAGTGAGTGACTGCTACAGGACAGAGCTGATTCCCAGATCCCTTTGTGACTGCTTTCCCTTTTCCCTCCTCAGTGCTCCTTTCTGCCCACGATGCCTGAGGACATCATGGCTCAGGCAAGGACCTGGGAGGCAACGCATTATCTACACTGGTATGGTGAGTGCTGCTGGCTGGCTGGGGAAGGAATTCCTTGAGTTTGGAGAGTGAAACTGTTCCAAATGTGAGGACAAACCCACTCCTCAGTGTGAGTTATCTGTGGTAAATCCAGATTTGTAGACAGTTTGTGTGGGTGATGCACCAAAGGACATCCAGTGCTGTTTAGTCTTCAGCCTGCAGCTGTCCACAGAGCATGAAGGGGCACAAAGGCAACACAAACAGGGTGCGAGAGGAGAATTCTGCCACCTTACTGGCCAGCTTTGTCTCTGCTTCCCACAGCTGGACCTTCCTGCAGCAGGGAATGGGGGGGGGTGAGAGCATTCCTGCCCTCAGCAGTAGAATCTGTCCAGCTTTGATTCCTTGTTGCTCAAGAAGCAACACTGAAAAATGCCTTGGCTTCCTGCATGGGCCTGTGAGTCCTTTGGGCTTTGGGGTAGTCAGGGCCTTTGATTAGATCTTGAAGCATATTTCCTGCTCCAGGATGATGGTTCCTAGGAAAGGGAATAACAAGGGCTGTATAAATCTGTCTTAGAATACTGTCCTGTTTGTTTCTCTCCTCACAGAATGTCCCAATGGCCACCCCTGCACTGTGGGAGAGGTAAGAATTTGGGACTGGTGGGTATTTAAGCAGACAAAGTTTTCAACAACAAACTGTTTTATTTTGTTTGCTGGTTTTAATGTTCTGCTGCACAGAGTTCCACTTCTAAACTCAGTATTATTGATCATTTTGTCATTGTAATGTAAAATTTATTATACCCCTAGCATTTATACCATAGATCATCAAGCAGAGGCCCAGTTTGTAGCAGGATTTGAATTAACCACTTAGAGGTTGGATTTTTGTTTCATTCCCTTTCTCTGCTGGAGAAGCTGTTTCTCTGGAATTCAGTGTTCCCCTGTTGCTTTTCTCAGTGTGGGCGCCCCGTGGAAAAGAGCCGCTGTCCCGAATGCCACGTCATCATTGGAGGCAGAAACCACGTACCCGTGAAGGGCTTCCATCGTTCCAGGTGGGCTTTGCTGCAATGCCTTTGCAGGGCTAAATGATGTAGGACTTGCCTGTGGTGCCCTCAAAGGCCAGAGGTACCAACCACTTCATGCTGCTCTCTGGAAGGTGTAATGGAGAGATGTCCAAGCAAGAGTAATCAGGCAGCAAAACCAAAGAAATTTGCTTTTCTGTGCACAAAACTCACTGGAAGCCTTCACTCCCTTGTGGCTCTTTGAATTGGCAGCTTTTGTGGCATTCAAAGACATTACGGGTCAAAAGGCATTGCTGGGTATCAGAGATGTCTTGTGTGGTTTTTGTCTAGGTAAAAAAAAAATCATATATGCGCTTTCCTACAGCGAACGTCCAGACAGAACTCAAACTGGCCACATCCTTGGAGATGTTGAACACAGAAGGACACTGGGAATGTCTGACAGGGGTGTGTCCCCCGTGGTCTTTGTGCTGCTTCGTTCGCTCACCCACCTGTCCATGCTGCTGGGAGCCTCCAGAGACCCTCAGGTATCTTCCAGAAATGCTTCCAATTGGTCACACAAAATACAGGGGAACCTTTGTATGCTGCTGGTCCTTTTCATCATACTGCCAAGTTACCAGGGCAGTCTGTCAGGATGCATAGACCCAAATTCCCTCCCTCCTTGCCCAGGGGGGATTTTGGTTAATTCCTGCACTTCCATGCAGGCACATCCACCCAGCACTGCCTTGATGGTTGCATGCCGCGGTAAGCTATATACAGACACGAACGGAGACGGGGCAATCTGAATCAGTGTTGTGAGCTATTTATTTAGCACATCAGTCTCAGGACAATGGAAACAGGATGTTAACAGCTCTCTGATCCAAATGGAATGCCAAGGAGATGTCACATTACAGCGTAGCATAAAGCCATCTCAGCCTAGATTTCAGCCAATCACACATAGAGCAAAACATATTGAAAAAAATTCTATCCAATCATATGAAACACTCGTAATGGTAGTTAACACAATAGGGACTTATTTTCTAACACAATGGCTCGTTTATGAGAGACAAAGCACACAGATTCATTCGCACTAACCTTCTAAAGATATACATTAAATAACCTTGTTGCAATCTATAAGGACACATTACAGAAGTCTACTGTGCTATTTCTCACGTCTGCTCTACTGCTTAGAAAACTTTTCGCCGTATTAGCAATGTTCACAAGTCGGCTGTCTGAGGCCTGCCTTATTAACCACTTTCTCAAAACCCTCTAATTTTATGAATCCCCGTAGGTGCAGGTGGCAGGAATCCCACAGGTCGGGGTGCCTGGCAGGACAGAGCTCTGTGTGCTTTGTGCTTTCCTGGATGTTTTTGGCTGTGCTCAACTCTTGCTTTTGCTGTCTTTAGTCTCTGGGAAGGATGATCAAGCCATCAGTGGATGACGTGGTGAGCTTCCTGCAGCAGCACATTCAGGAGGACTTGGCACAGCTGACCAGGATTTTGGGGAAGAGTGTGGATGACACTACCAACATCCTGCACCTGGTGCTCAGCAGCCTCATGCAGGCCCCCCAGCAGCAGCCAGGCCAGTGTTAAGAAAAGCCACCTGCCCTGTCACACCTGGGGCTCTGGTTGAAGGGCTGTGGCCATGCAGCCACCTTGCTGATAAACCCCTTCACCCCTAAACATCAGCAGCTGAGCTGAAGAGAAAAATAGAGAGTTTGAAGCTTATTTCTTACTGTAGGGAGGGAAGATTTTTTGTCTTTTTGCTTCTTTCAGTCAAGTACGTGAGGTTTGCAAGGTTTGGTGCAGTTGATAACTCTGAAAATGAATTATTGACAAAAAAATGTCATGACAGATGGGCAGAGCTTGCAGCTCCTGAGCAGGGCTGCTTCCCAGCAGAGCAGTTTGTTGTGAATCGCTGTCTCAGTGACTCCCAGAAGTTCTTTGGGAGAAGAGGGATGGCTCATGGTGGGGTTATGAAGGTTCATGCTGGGCTCTGGAGTCACTGTGGCACAGAGGCATTAATGTGTAAATAGCCCATATTTGGACTGTGGGACAGCACCAGTCAGTATTCCAAGCTTCACTCTGTCATGGGACATGGTCTGAGCTTGGACCATCTGTTCCATATTTTTGGAGTTATGAAGGAGTTGTGTAAATGTCCCCATCATTCACATGAAGCTCCTGGAAACCTGGATCACTGTGTGATGCTTGAGTGCCATTCTCCAGCTGAACCAAGATACTCAGTTAACTTGTAGCACCTGTGAATCTGTGCTTTCTTTTCACTGAAATACTGCAGATATAAGAGGTGAAATATTCCTGTTGCAGGGATGGTGTGGTTTGATGAGTTTCTGTCCACCAAGGACAAGAGAAACAAATGGGAAGAAATTGTTGCAAGCACAATTATTGTTCCTGAATTGAAGGTGAGAAATCTGCTATACAGAGTCAGTAGCTGAGCAGTTCAAAATCCACTGGAAATCTCATGTGTTTTAATATCTGTGCTACACTTTTCACCTGCCTGTTCCTAAAGCCAACCCATCCATGGCACAGCTGCAGGTTAAGGATTAGCCATCTTTAGTCTACCTGGGGAAATGGAAGCCTGAGACTGGAGTTGTTCTGGGATGAATTTGTATAGCTGGAAAAGCAGAAATGGCTTAGCTCTTTTGAAGGTATTTCACAATATCCAATAACTTATTATTTTTTAAATGCAGGATTTGGATAAAAAACTTCTGAAGTTAAACCGACAGATACAAGAGGACGAGAGAATCTCTTCCAACCCCATAGTGAAAATAATGTATGGGGACCCAGCTGCATTCCTGTCCCAGCTGCCACAGGATAGCCACATCCACCATTCCAAGATGTGGAGCTGCCGCAGGAGGGTTTCAGTGGAGAACCTGGGCCACATTGTGCAGCAGAAGAATGCCAAGGACACCGTCCCTCTCCTCTGGAAATTCCTGCAGAAGGTGGGGCTGCTACAGGGGTGAGAGCCTGGGATTGCCCAGGACTAAGCCACATTTGGATTATCTCAGTACTTGCTATGATCTTGAGAATGAACATGGAAGATATTGTTGTCTTTTAAAAATTTAAGAAGTAATTCCATAAAAGTATTCCAAACTGGTTTGTCCAAGCACAGCTTTACCCTCAAGTTCCCATTCCTCTTCCAGGAAAGTGAGCTGAGGCTGGTGAAATTCCTACCAGAGATTCTGGCTCTGCAGAAAGATTTGGTGAGGCAATTCCAGAACACAGCAGAGATCAAAGACTGCTCCATCGGGGAATTCCTCAGGGAACCCCACTCAGGTGAGAAGACTCTGCCAAAATTGTAATTAATGAAACAGAAAATGCTGGATTGTCTTGTTGAAAGTGAAGGGGAAAACTCTCCTTTTCCTTTTAATTCCCGCCTGAATGAACTGGAGACTTGAAGAGGGTTGGAAAAGTTACTAGATGACTTTAAAGGGAATTGAGTACGGGAGATTTTTTATGAGGGATGGGAGCTCTGTGCAGTGCAGCAGTGGTTCTTTTGGCATTTTAAGCTCAGCCCTAGAGCAGGGCTTGCCTAAAGAGCAATTAGTGATGTTTTTAAGTACTTATGGGAAAGTACCTAAAGGTCATGCAGAATCAGACCAAGGACCAATCCATCCTTGTGGCCTGGCCCAGAAGCAGACAATAATGGAAAAGCAACAAACTGAGCAGATGACTCTATTTGATACCTTTAGAAAGGTGTTTGGTGTCTGTTTAGTCTCTTGAGCAGTTGGAGCAGGTACCTGGATTTCGGTGGTGTGCTCTGAAGATGCCTGCATTGGAAAGTTTCACCCAGAAAAGGTGTTTCATGGATTTATCTTTCCATTGTTTCTCAGATGTGATGAGGGTCCTGTTGGAGAGGAGAGTGAATGTGTTTCTGTCTGTCTGGAACAAGCTAAGAAGCTCCCTGGACACCAATGGTGAGAAGCTTCTTTCCCAGCCCTGCTCCTCCACTGCTTCTTATTCTGAGTTCAAGTTCCTCCCATCACTGATGCTGAGGCATATCCTCAAAGCTGGGCTTAGCCATTGAATTTTAAGAATGTAGGTACAAGGGGAGGGATTTGTTTCCCTATTGTAGTATTCTTACCTGAACTTGTTTCCTTTCTCACCTGAACTTGTTCCCTTTCGTGCTTGTCCCTAACACCGAGTGCACAGCTTTTCTCAGCTCAGGACCTCCTCCTGCCCTGGCTCAGCCTGGGCTGGCTCTGGGCCTCCTCAAACCCTGCTGTCTGCATTTCAGGGGAAATCAAGCTGCCTAAAAGCTACTGTGATGCCAAGCTGAGCCTGGACAGCAGGCTGGAGGTGCTGCTGCCACGGCGGCAGGGGCTGGGGCTGTGCTCCACGGCGCTTGCCAGTTACCTCATCGGGCTGCACAACGACTTCGTATACTCTGTCATCAGAGACACCAAGGAGGATGACAGGTGTGCTGCTGCTCTGCTCCTTGGGCTCTGCTGCATCCCCTGCTCCCTCTCAGGCAGCTTTCCCTGCTCCACAGAGGCCTCTCCCTCTGAACACAGGCCCTTTGCTCCCTGCAGGTACCTGGTCAGCCCCTCAGAAGTGGCCGACCTGCACCTGATCAGTTACGAGGTGGAGAGGGACCTGATTCCTCTGATCCTGTCCAACTGCCAGTACAGCATGGAGAAGGGAGGGGAGACCTTGCAGGACTTTGATCTGGAGAGGATCCAGCAGCAAGTGATCAGCAAGTTCCTGCAGGGGAAGCCACTCATCAAGCTAGAGGTAGGAGGGGCAGGGCTGTGCAGCCAAGAGGGCACTGGGAGCAGCATTCCAGGCTTCACATCCGTGGGTTTCTCTCCTGACAGGGAATCCCCACCCTGGTGTACAGACATGACCGGAACAATGAGAAGCTGTTCAGTGATGTCAGGAACAAGCTGGAGCAGGTGGGTTTCTGCACTGCAGGAAGGCAGAGCAAGCATGAAATCCCTGCTTTTGCAAGGGTTTTCTGTGCCTTGCCTTGTCCATCCAAAGGCTTGCTTGCTGATTTCTCAGCATGCCTTGAGTACGTGCAATCCGGTCTTGTCAGTCAGGATTTACAAAGAGAAGGGAGATAGTTCAGCATTTCAGTTTCCTACATCTTGGGCTCTGTTGTCTTCCTTGACTTGAGCAATTGGAACAGGAAAAGGAGTGGCTCTAAAACAATATTACCTGTGACTTTGTGTTTTTCAGAGTGCTCTGCCCAGTTCTGTCATGAACATGATCAGTGGGGAGCTGCAGTCCTACAGTGATGTGTGTGATGCTCTGTCCCTCACTGAGATTACCCTGGGCTTCCTGGCCATTGCTGGTGAGAATGCTGACATGCTGCTGACTGAGTACATTGAGCAAGTCCTGCAGATGGGGGATCAGACAGACCCTCATGTGCTGCAGGTGAGTCCTGAGGGCAAAGCTCAGATTTTTGTGGGGTAAAATCTGTCCTGGTTGATGCTAAATCCAGCCTGTGTGACAGAGCCCTCCCATTTTCCCACTGCTTGTTGTGGTATCAAAAACTGGCTTACTGAGGGCAGATGGGCTCCACCCAGGCCAAGGGGCTGGATGAGCTCTGTGCTGAGCTCTCTTGGGCAGTGCAGGCTGGGGACGGGCTCCAAGGACATCCCTCACATCCACAGATGTCCTTCTCTTCCAGGCCCTCGGACGGTGTCAGCTCAGGCACAGCATAGCCCTGTGGCAGCTCCTGTGTGCCCACAAATCTGAGCAGCTGCTGCGCCTTGGCAGGGTATGGCACCCCCAGCACCTCTGTGTGCCCTCCTCTGCTCTGCCCTGCTCTACCTGCAGCTGTTCAAATGTGTCTTTGGGTTTTTTCTCCCCTTGCTGCATTTTCAGGATCCTTTTGCAGATGTCAGTCCTGATTACAAAGAAGAGCTCACCCCAGAGCTTGTCAAGCTTCTGCACACCTTCCTAGTCCACTCCAGCCTGGAAACTTTCCTGCAGGAGCTCCATGAAATGATCATCCTGAAGTTGAGACGTGTTCAAGCTGTGGAGGAATTCAATCCCATGTGGAGGTAGGAATTCCACACCCAAAGGCACCACAGTTGTTGCTAACTGACGCTTCTCTGCCTCTGAGCATGCACACAGCGGGAATGCTCCCTTGGCACGTGCATGTCCTGGGGGACACTGCCCAGGCAGCAGCATTAGAATATCCACACCCATTTCTGGCAGGTGTCACTTCCATCTCACACATGCTCTCTTGGAGACACTGCTGAAACACTCCAGGAGCTGCTGTCCAGGGCACAAACACCAGCACTTCTGCAGGCACTTGGATAAAACAGTAACAGAATCACAAACTCATTAAGGCTGGAAAAAAATCTCCATGGTGCTCAAGGCCAGCACAGCTCTGCACAGGCACAGCTCAGCCCCAGAGCTCAGCTGTGCCCTGCAGCCTCCTCTTGCTGGCCTCTGTGCCTCCACCTGGCTGGTTAACCCTTCTCACTACACACACACACCCCTGTTCAGTTGTGTATGGAGTATTTTGGGTGCTGCAGTGCACTCATATTGTGGCACTTGAGGTTTGCTCTACCCCTGCTGTTAATGCCATCCTGCTCTGTCTTCCAGCCTGAAGGACTCACTCTTGCCTGACCTTGATGCCAAAGACTCTGAATTAGCTGCGGAGCTGGAAGACACATTCCCAGATGAGATTCTTCTGTCTCATGCTGCTGGTACCTGGAAAGCAGCTGCTGTCTTCAAGAGGGAGCACAGGGACAGTTAGGACAGAACCCTGCCAGGGAATGCCACAACACCCATGTCAGGGCTTCTGGGACTCTGGGCATTTGTTTGGGCCTTGTTGGTTGTTCTTTGGGTTTGGGGTTGTTGTTTTTACACCTGATGTGAAGAGTGGCCGTGGAGGAAGAGGAGGGTGAAAAAGACCCAGCAACTTGGTATGAAGCTTGGATCACCACAGCTCCAGAGCCACTGGAGGAACATGAATATGAAAAATGCGTATTTTATTATTGGCTTTTTTTCAAATATTAGGATGAATATTATATGTGTTATGTTAGAAAGTTATGCTGTTATAATTTTCTCAAATATAGTTTTAGGTTATAGCATAATGTTAAAATAGAAACTATGTATGTGTGATATTTTTTTAAAGAAAGGAATGAGGTACTCACACCAGATAGCAGCCACAGGACACCTAAATGTTTCAGAAAAAAGAGGATTTATTGCCCCATTATCAAAAGAAACGAACTTCTTCCCACCTTGCTCAGCTATGACAACGCTGTTAGGATTAAGAGGAAGAAGTTGACGATGACCAGACAGAATCCTTTGTTTTAATGGAATTTATGCATCATGTATGAAGTGTATGAATATGCAACAGGCTATTGCTTTTAAGGGTTAATCCTCTGGTAACGGGTGTCCTTTTTCGGGCTTATTTTGCCCAGAAAAAGGTACCCGGACGTCCGTAACTCTATTGTCTCATATTGTCCTAATCCAAATTGTCCAAAATTCTTATTACTCTAATTATATTGCTATTTTTATAACCATTTTATTGCTATTAAACGTTTAAAATTTTAAAAAACAAGCGATTGGCGTTTTTCACAGAGCAGTAACGGGGCAGGGGCTGGGACGGGCCACGGGGACCGCCCGGCGGCGCCGCGGGGATCGGGGGGGCTGCCCGGCACCGCCTCCCCACAAGGCACGGGCACCCTCGTCAAGAGCCGCCGGGGCTCCGTACCCCGGGCGGGGTCTGGCGGCTCCCCGGGCAGCGAACGGGGTGCGGTGCGGGACCGGGATCGGGCAGGCGGCTCCCGGGAGCGGCCCCGCTCGGAGCGCGGCAGGCCCGCGGGGAGCAGGCCCGGCTGAGGGCCAGCGTGGTGGAGGAGGACACCGAGGAGTGGCAGAAACACACCCGCAGGTCCCCGGGCCGCAGAGAGTGGGAGGTGTGGATTGATCCTACATCAAGGGAGACGAGAGCCGTGCCTGCACCTCCCTGGTTGTGCTCAGCTAGCCGGCACCCGAGGTACCGCCCGGGCCGGGCCGGGCCGGGCCGCGCCGCGACCGCAATGAGGTTTTTGCTGGCTCCTTCAGGACTTCTTTGAGAAGTGCAGTTACAGCAGTGTGCTCCTGAAAAAGCAGGAATCCAGCCAATCAAGTAAATTTGGCTCTAGTCCACCTGGAGAGCAGCTCAGCTAAGCAGGAGCTGCCATTCTTAAAAAAGGAAATTTTCAGTGCGATCTGCTTCTGAACTTAAATTCAAATGCCATCATGTGAAATGAGTTATGAATGAATTCACAGAAGTACAAACTCTTGAGTTGTGAATTCTGCAATCATACTTGAGTGAAAATCACACGCACAAGATAATCTTTTATGGAAATAAAACTTCTGCCACAATACAGAAAATGGATGAGTGACTCAAAATACTGAGATGATTCTAATTCACATTAAAATTAAAATTTTTTTAATGACAAACTCATGTCCAGATATTCTTGAAGATCCAGACCTGAATGTTTTCTGTAACGTGCTCCTAACTTAAGAACATTTCTAAACCAATACTTGGTCCCTATTTCAAGCAGATGTAGAGTAGTAGTACAGTAGTACAGTAGTACAGTAGTACAGTAGTAGTAGTAGAGTAGTACATAGAGTAGTAAGAGCTATTACTCTTGTTCATGACTAAGGCCAGGGCAATTTCCATCTCCCTTTCCACGCTTTTGTCCTTCCTTCCATTCCACTTTAATTCTTCATCTCTTCCCATCCTAGGGACAGCATTTCGCAAGGATCAGTGGAAAGGATCCTTTTCAAAGCCATAATCCCATGAGTAGCTTGGTTGCTGATGAAAGTCTTCCCCATTGAAGAATTTCAGTCCTTGGTTATCTTTTCAGTCAGAGAGAGCAGGCAATCCCACTTAAAAATACACAAAGTAATTTGTGTATTTTGCTATTCAAAATTTCAATTCTTCCTCAAGTCCTTTTTGGTTTATATCTGTTATTGGCACTGCAGAGGATGGAAATTCAAAATCTTTGTTCAAAATTGAAATGAAGAGAAAATGGGAAATGTCTTTGATCCTTCCCACACCATGCACTTTGTTGGAAAGTATCACTAGTGCTACCTGCCTGGAGCATGGGAAGGTGCCACCTGCTCTGGTTTTCACTCCATATTGATGAATTAAAGTCTTTCCCATTTATTGTTTATACTCAATTTTCACAAATAACTTGCTTGATAGCATTGGATATATGCTCACTTGCAGAAAGTACAGTTCTTTGCAGATGTGGAGAAGCCTTATTTTTATATGAGGTTTCTGCATAGCAGTGTTGATGCTGACTTTTCCATTGGTAATGAGATTTTGTACTTAACAAATTTCATGCAAATTTCATAGCAAAGCCATACATTACATATCTGTAAGTTAAAGAAGCAAGACCTTTACCCTAGTTAGCAAATATCCATCTTCTGCCTGCGTGGATTTTCCTCCTCCATGAAAGCTTTTTCTTGCAAGTTCTAGGACACCACCTAGAACTACTGGAGTCAATTTTTCCATAAGGAGACCATTAAATTGGTGGATATTTGTTTTGCTTCTAAAAAACAATGGTAGATATTGAGAGAGCTTCATTATTTGTTAGAGATTTGGTTGCACAGCATTGGCAGTCTATTTCCCAAGAGAGCTTCTGGCTGTCTGCCTTCCCAAAGAGTAGCAAAACTGGGCATTAACTGGCTCTTCTCATTACTACCATACCAAGTGTAATTAGCAGCTACATTTTATTCTCTGCTAGTAATACTGACAATTTAGGCCTTTAATTTATAGTCTCTGTCTTTTACTCATCTACACTACTAAGTTGTGAAACATTAATCAACAATAAAATATTTGAGTAGGAGATCTGTTCCTAATCTGAACCCTCTGCTATCTTTACCCCAATGAGGTATTTCAGACAGAGTGTCTCAGGACACTCTTCATCAAGAAAAGAGAAAATACTGGGCAGAGGAGCAGCCTCAGCCAGAAATGACAGCAGAAAGATGCTATTGCAGCATGGTTACATGGGGATTGTTGGCACGGTGGAGATCTGCAGAGTTTGCCTCTTGCTCTGAAAATCCTAATTTGACTCAAATCCCCCACATCTTCTCTTATTCTAGCAAATGCAGGAACTTCCCAGTTGCTGTTAAGCAGTGTTTCACAGGGGGGATTAATTTAATGTAGATTATGTCTGAATTTGAATTAACTCCAAGGTTAAGTTCAGGCAGAATCACCCCACAGCAGACTTCCTAAATGCTACTCTCAATCTCATTGTCATTTCCTTTTAGTGATCTTGTTCCTGTTTCTTGAGTTTACTTCTCGATTATGATAAGTAGAGGCCAATTAGCAGAGAGACTGCTGTGTTCTCACAGGAAGCTTTTGTATTTTGGGAGTATGATACAGTCAGCACAATCAGCTGTTTCCCTTCCTTTTCTGCTTTCCTTTGACACGTGGTAAATATGTGAATGCTTGGTAAATATCAGTGAAATGTTGTGGGTGCTTAGTGAATGTGAGTGAAAAATAACTTGAATGAAGGATGTAGCAAACAATTATCTGAGAAACAAACCGTTATTTTCTCATGTCCAGTTGCCTGTGCTGTGACCCAATCATGACAGTCCTAAATTGCTTTATTTCAGGCATTCCAGAATAGACATTATTTTCTGTGAAAAGAATGACTGCTGTGTTTATAAATCCATATGCTATATCAGAGCAAATTCAAGTGTCACTACAATGTGCCTCAGCCTTCTGCTCACTGAACTAAAATATCACACAGAAACAGTTTGCCTTTATGCAGCAGTCTGTGAAATACCTGGTTGGCAAAACGAAGATAACACTGGAATGACTGAAATATCTGTGTGAAATCCAGGTCAGCGTTTTCCTGGCAATAGCTAGGCAATTGTATGCAAGATTTTTTCGGTTCTGACCTACCAACCTAGTTTAACCATAACAGGACTGTGTGGAGTTCTCTTTCCAGAGTTCTGCTGGAAATTCCTGGCAAAGAAAAGGAATGTTTTCTAAAATATCTGGCTTTTACTTGACCAAACCAAGAGAAAGCAAAAAGGTGGTTTGGGAATGCTTTGTGGTCAGAATTTTTCATAGCAATATTTATTTTTTTCATGTGACCTGAATTTTCTCCCCCAGAACACTGCTAGGACAACACATTATTCAATTACACTCAGTGATGACTGTCTCAGAGCTCAGCAGCACAGGCCTGACAGATTTCTCTGTATGGGCTGAGTTTAATTTGGCCAGCTCATCCCTAATTGGCAGCAGAGGCAAGGACATCCTCAGTGAGGGTGCTCTGCAAAGCCACCTGTTTGGTATCATTTTTCTTGCTTGCAGTCCAAAACTTCTGCAACAACCTTGATAGGTACACTGGAATTAGGGACTTACGGACAAGTAATGGAAACGTCTGGGACAGCATTTAGGACCTTGCATCACCAGGAGCCTGGCTCTCCTGCAATGTTTGTCACGTGCCTGGATGAAAAATGTCTAGACAAGACAGTCCAACCTGTACAGCAGCAGAACCAAATCTCTTCTGGTACACCCAAGGAGAAGATGGCTCAGTCCAGAAAGAGCAGCCTGATCTAGCTCCTTTGGAGGTTCTTTTTCCTTTCTGCATGTGCCTGAGCCTCTGAGACCAGCAGAGCTCAGAATTTACAGGTGACCTTGAATATCTTGGAGGATAGCTGCAGGAATGCTGTGCTCAGGTGGAAAGGGAGGCTGGACAGGAACTGAAGTTGGCCTTCTCAAAGAACTTCAGCAGAAATTGTGAATTGGCAAAGAGCCTTTCCAAAATGCTGCATTCTTGGGGAGTGTCCCTGCTGTGGCATTGCAGCTGAGGCTGTTGGGTTTGCTCCTCTCTTTGCCAGGGCAGCTTTCAGCGTGCGCCAGCTCCCCGTGCCAGAACGGAGGAACCTGCGTCCATGACAGACAGAGCTTTGTCTGCGCCTGTCGCCACCCCTTTGGAGGAGTCAACTGCAGTGTGAAGCTGGTGAAGGACAATTCCCTGAGTGTTGGCAAGTACAGAATTTAGCAGGGCAATCCAGGATCAGTGCAGGCCTCTGCCCCAGGGCCTAATTACAGAGCATTTGCTGGTCAGAGGCCTCACGTTTCACTTTAATGAGTGACAACTCAAGCAGCAGAGCCCTGTGTTTTGGTGCTGAAGACATCAATCCCCATGGGTGACTGGTGATCTCTTTTCTTAATATGACCAGATGATGGGATTACATTGGTTTGGGACCTGTGATAATAGCTGGAAAGCTCCCTGATGAAATGTGCAGAGTGGGAGGGTGTGCAGTAGATGCATTTGAATGTAATGCCATGGATTTTGAAGGGGGAGGTAAAATCACATCACTGGGAAATACTGTCTTCAGTGCAGCCATAAATGTTCTGTAAATACCAATAGCTACCAGAAGGTGTGGGGCTGTGCCCTCAAGGAATCATTTTAGGCCTGCCTCTGGCTTTCATCAGCAAAGGATGCAGACCCTTGAAAGATTCCAAACGGAAAAAAAAAAGTGAAAATTATGCTTATTCAGTGTAATAAATACAATAAATAATTTACGCCCAGGCCACACAAAATATGAATTTTATGCATCTTTCAGCACTCATTTGGCTGATTTTTACTCATGACAGCATATGAATAGAGAATGAAATAATTTGTACAGGAGCAGGGAACGATATTGTACAGGCTCAGCTTGAAGAGAAACCCATATACTTGTATCCCCCCCATTTAACATCGTGAATGCTGAACCTCCTTGCTGTTTGTCTAAGAGTTGTGCTGATATTCTTGGCTTCAGCTCACTCACATGAGCAATGAAAGAGATCCTGGAGTGGGAAAACTAGGAGGAGGTGTAAGGTGGAAAGCAAGCTCCCTTAATGATAACCTAGTATAGACAAACATCAAGTTCCCTTGGTGTTGCTAAAGTTTTCTCTGGTGGATACATCTAGCACTAATTGTGAAGAAAATTACTTTTTATCTAATATAAAAAGTTGTGTTTATGCAGGAATACTGTGTTTCAGTTGCTCAAGTTCAGTCATCCCCAGTATGATGTGACATCAGAAAATCTGCATTTGGTCTTCTGGCTGGTCCAAGTCACCTTTCTACAATGTAGCATCACTTACAATTTTTCTTTATTCCCTTCCAGATTTTTCAAAAGGATCATACAGATATGCACCTATGGTGGCTTTTTTTGCTTCTCATACATTTGGAATGACAGCTCCAGGACCCATCAGATTCAACAATCTGGATGTCAACTACGGCGCCTCGTTTGCCCCAGCAACTGGGAAGTTCCATGTTCCATACCTGGGGGTCTATGTTTTTGAATATACCATTGAATCCTTCAGCCCACGTGCCTCTGGCTATCTGGTCATTGATGGGATAGACAAGCTCACCTTTCAGGCTGAAAATATCAATAACAGCAAGTACACTGACAGAGTCATTACTGGAAATGCTTTATTGGAGTTAAATTACGGTCAGGAAGTCTGGCTCAGGCTGGCAGCTGGCTCCATACCAGCCAAGCACCCCCCTGTCACTACATTCAGTGGTTACTTGTTGTATCGTACCTAAGCAGCCCTGAGAGTGAGCTGTTAGTCAGATGAAGCAGCCTGCAGGTGAATTTAGCTTTGCATTTAAATTCTTTGCTTCTTTAAAGGCACTAAGCTTCCCAATGGAATGGCTGATCCTCCAAGATGTTCTTTGGTTGTAGCCCTGTGCCCAACCCCAAGGAGTCCACAGGCTGGAGATGGGGAAAACAAAGCATCTTCCTCATATCAGTATGACTGGGAAGCACAAATCTGATGCTGTTCTGCTGTTCCATTGCATAGACATGCTTACACGAGATTGCTGAGGATCTCTTCTCAAGAGAAAGCTCAGTTTGATCATTCCTTTACACCCTGACTGCAAATCAAAAGTGATGGATAGATGTTGATGACTCAGAGGCTGGATTACTACTTAGCTCATTGAATCAATTGATAATTGTGTCTATATATTCTGTTTGGAAAAAAATATATTTCTTTTTCATTTTGCCTACCATTATTCACTGCATACTTTGATATGGCAGTATTCAATTGATTCATGATATTTTATGTAACCAGTATGATGATAAACTAGGTTTTTTCAATCTGGAAGCAAAAAAACCCAAGAGGAATACACTCAGACTAGAAATACAGTATATTTAGCATTTGAATTAGTCATAGGATAAGCACCATAATGGATTTGGTGGATTCTCTCTGCTGCTTGAAATATTTAAACCACAGCTGGATTTTGCTTGGGTGATATGTTTTAAGCAAACATTGTTATATTGGCTTCACACAGAGTTTAGCATTTGACCTATAAAGTACACAAGATTAAATTATATAACCAAAGTATTTTCTGAGTTCGAATTCTATAAATCTATGATGTCGTTTGTTTCTGCATTATATTCACTAACTACTGAGGCAAGATGAACTTGACTTCAGTCTGCATGTGATTTTTCAAGCACCAATCCAATAAAGGAATATTTTTACTTGGTGCCTGACTGCCTGAAAAAACAAACCCTCAGGTTTTTATTCTTATTCTTTGCAGAGTCCCAGTCTGCTGCAGTTTCTTGATATCCTATCCCCTGGTCTGACTGGCCAGGTTTGTTTTTGGTTATTGCCTTTGTTAATGGTATTTGACCAGGTTTTTCTGTGTCTCTGTGTTTGTCTCACTCCCTTTTTGTAAAAGCTGGAAAAGTCTAACTATGATCTATGCCAGTCTATTGAAGCACAGAATGTTTTGGTGCTCCCTGAATTATTTTGTTTTCCACCATCAGGAACTTTTCTTGAAAACACATGGGCACCATCAACTCTCTTCTTAGTATTACTCAATGTCCCTTACAAGATCTTAAGATGAAGTAAAATTACTGAGTTCCTGCCATGCTGTATATGGGTAAGAGAATCCACAATATCTTCCCTCAGATGCATAAATCGACATTTTGTTGTTCAAACAGAAATGAGCATTCCCCACCAGAAGCAGAGGTGCTGGACTGTGTCTATGTCTGTGTGCCTCTGGGTGCTGGCTACCAGAAATGTGCAGCACTCAAGAGCATCCCTCCAACTTCAGGGGGCATTTTATTATGGCTTGTGGTTAAGGACAGCAGTTAAGAATTCATCAAAGTTCTCAATCCAAGACCACTTTTTTTTTTTTTGGAGGTTTTTCTGTGACCTCTGTAATTAATGTGTTCCTAATGTACCATGGACACTGAATGAGTATGCTACAGCCCTTTTTCTTGTTGCATTCCCCATTTTTTTCAATAAACACTCAAATCTTTGACATGGCACTAACTCAGCCTACTGTATCACTGAATGTTATCAAATATAATGAACGCAGCCACACTTTCTCCTTGTATGATGCTGTCATTTTAATGTGCTTAGTCCTCTTTATTCCTGCTGTGGTTACGGCTAAATGGCATGAAAATTACTCTCAAGATGAAATTAAAATGACCCACCAGAGTCTGCATCTCTGTTTTAATGTGACTTTCTTTGCCCTTGCAGCCCTTCCCTCTAAATCCTTCAAGCCGGGTCCTCATCTTCACAGGCACTATTTTCCCTCCATAATCAGATAATTTTTGTGTCATTGTACTGCTTTTCTTTCCTCTTTTCTCACCCCTTTTCTCCTTTCACAAAACAACAGATTCATTGGGGTAAAGTAAGAATTCTGATTAACACCACATATGTATGAGTAACACTTAGAAGACTAATTTCCCTAATAGAAATAGTACTGAAACTGATTCTCATTTTCCTATTTAAAACATGAAAAAAAGAATACTTTAAAATGATAATAAACATATTACTCCCCTTTTTATGCTGTTTAACAATCCGTTCCAGTCTTTCTTCAGATGTCTTCAAACTAATTATAGTTGACTTTGTCTATTTTTAAAAACTAAACTGCAGGTTGTTCACTGTTAAGATAGTTTTGTGTCAATCACTGAAGCTTATTTATGGGCTTGTGACTGTACTTGAGCTGGCTGGACTCACAACACAAGCCACTGAAAAATAAGTGAGGATCAATAAAATCAGTCAGCCTGCCCATGATGCAGAATAAGAAACAACCAGGCTGAAATCCCAGGAGAACTTTTCAGGCATCACCCAGGATAGGTGGCTCCTGAGGCACTTTGTCACCCCTCTGCTTTCATCTCCATGTTCTGATTTGCATTCCCTAATGACAACAGGCAGCAAATCTGAACCCTCATCTCTGCCCACAGCCCTTGTGAGGGACCACAAAGCCATCCTGTACTTCGTACTTCAGAGTGAGCAGCGCTCTCTTTATTTGGGTGGCTCAATAACCATGGCAACATTTTGTCTGCTCTGGCTCTGACAAGCCCATCCAATTTACTCCAGAGTTTGTGTTATCGTTTCCTCACCTATACCAAGTGAGTTACAGCTGAGCCCAGCCCCTCACACACTTGGGATTCACACTGAGACCAGCAGCTGGTTTTCCTCACGTGCCATTTCTAGCTGCAGAGCCAGCACAGCTCCTGCCAAACTCCCTCTGCTAACCCAGGCCTGCCTGGGTCTGTCTCGTGGCTATTCCTGTCTGTCCTTACATCTGGGATGTTTTTGTTCAATTATTTTTTTTCTCTGTGATAATAACATCAACAGTGGCAGCAAGCAGGAAAGAAACCATTATGACCATGAATTCAGGCAGTGAGTAAATGCAGCTCTTAGGAGCAGCTAAATCCCACCAAGATCAGTGGATACCTGGTGATGAAGTACCTTTGGCAGTGGGATAACAAGTGCATTGAGGCAATTGCAAAACTCTGCCTAGCAGCTCAATTGGGCAGGTGAGCTGGAGAGTGCAAAACAAAATAAGACAATGCACAAACAGTTTGGGCATTTCCAAAGTACAAAAGTGTGCACCATGGCTTTGCACATCTGTCACTGGTGGCTGCTACCTGGCTGCAGAAACAATTGCCTGGCAGCTCCATGCCTTCCATTAACCCCTTCAGGCCATTTTGACAATTAATAACACCTAGATTATTTCTGGTTTAATTTTATTAATCCATACTTCTTCCTATCCTTAACTGACTGCTGAAAAGCCTGAGCCAAATACTCCTGTTCCCATGCCAGAGCCTTATCAACAGCAGAAGATGAAAACCTTCTTTAATTGTTATGGAATTGTACTTACTAGAGCATTCTGGTGTAATCATATTTTCAGCAGTTTTATAACAAGTACAAATATTTATCATGATTTTGCTTTTTAAACTATACAGTGGTTCCATTGCAGTAATTTTCCCTTTGCAAGGCTGCCATTCTCCCCCTTTGTATGATGGCCCTGATGGCAGGAGAGTTCTCAAGGAAGAGATAAAATAAACCACTCTGTTCAGATGGGACTCCAGTCAAGAGTGCATGGTAAGAAAGCTTTACCAGCAAGCTGCTTCCTACTGAAGTTGCTCTAGACATGTTACAACCAACACACTGCCTTGCAATGAACTTCCTTGCTCTGCTTCCCCACCCTCAGAAATCTGTGGTGGCTGCGAGCTGAGAACAGTCTTCTGCACTCACATGTCACATGTAAACAAACCAAAGTGTTTCTGAAAACACCGATTGCCCTGGCTGCTGCTGAAAATTCTTATCTTAGAAAAAGCAAGCTGCAAACCAAACAGACCATGGCTGTTTACAAACACTGAGCAAGTACTTCCAGAAAGCTTTCTATTCAAATCTGCAGGAGTTGGGCAATGCCATAAAAATGATCTGAAGTGCCCAGAAGTCCCTTATAAATACTGTAAGCTTTCTAAATGCATTTTGAGCCACTGGAAATCAGTATATCTCACATCCACACAGATTTAGTGTGATGAATAGCAAAGAACAGTGGCAACTAAAACAAAATCCCAGAACGACAGACTTGTTTAGATAAAGAATTATCCTCAGCTCTATCTGATGTCTCTGAATTCTCTGTAAATTGCCTTGGAAAGGAAAAAAAAGGTTCAGCCATCAATTACTACGCTACTTATTGGTACTTACTGAAGGGAAAAACACAGGTGAGAAAATTGTGCACTATTATTTCCTTTCAAAGAAAGGGCCATTACCAGCTTACTCAAGCAAGAGACAATTTTCAGGCTCAGCATTTAGACACATTCTAGAAGAACATAGTAGACATCAAGTATAATTTTCATCAATAATTTTTAGGGTCTAAGTTGATCGCTGTTACCTCGGCCCCAATACCTGGCATTATTCCAGCTTCTTAATACACTATCATAAAATATTTAATTCAGGAAAAACAGGAAAACAGGAAAAACAGTCTTCCAAAAAAAAAACAGGAAAAACAGTCTTCCAAAAAAAAAAAGGGAGAGAGATTCACTAAGAGTTAAAATGTAGCTAAAATAAAATGTATTTAAAATAAAAGGAAACTGGAATGGCATCAGCAGTGAATGACAGAATCATTTAGGTTGGAAAAGACCTCCGAGTTCATTGTGTCCCATCTTTCATCATGACCTTGTCAACCAGACCATGGCACTGAGTGCCACATCCAGTCATTTCCTAAACACTTCCAGGGATGGTGGCTCCACCATCTCCCTGGGCAGTCTATTCCAATACTCCATTAAGAAATTCCCCCTGATGTTCAACCTGAACCTTCCATGGCATAGCTTGAGGCCATGTCCTCCCATCTTGTCCCCAGTTGCCTGGGAGGAGAGGTCAGATGTGCATTAAACACAGCCCATTTTGGGCAAACATTGCTAAAGGTCATTCCTTTACATGTGAAATTATTTGTGTGAACTAAACAGAAGTATGATGGCAGCTCCAAGGAACTCCTAGCTTCTAGAGCAAAAGATACAGATCTAGGACACCCTTCAATTTGTCTGTGGGCTCACCTTGTTTGTAGAGGTTTGGACTTTGACTTTACTAGTATATATGGTCATCAAAGGAAGGTGAGATGCTTAAATAATTGTGGGAGAAAGCTACAAAGCAGGGAAATAACACAAGACATGTTTGTAAGTGTTAAACAAAATGCATAAATAACAATATGTTTGCCTTCCTAAATAAGAATGAAGAGGAAAATAAATTAAAAGTAAGAGATGGGAGAGTGTTTGTGTACTGTTAAAATGCTGAGCTGAAAGGGATTGTTCTCCCAGCTTTCACAGCACCCATGTGCATTTGCTGGCACTGAACCACAGCCCTGCCTTTTCTCTGCCTTCCCTGTCTCCAACCCTGCATTTTTTTCTGCTTCCCTGCTGTTTGTGTGTATGACCAGACTGCCATGACATTGGAAATTGGTTATGATGCAATATCCTTGCACCACATTTCTCCTGAGCCATAAAATAAGGACATATTTTCTCTCCTCTGTTATCTTCAGTTTGCTGACTCCAATGGGCACCCCAATCACCACCATTTTAGTTTTGTTATAGTACAGCACAAAACTCCAAAAACATTTGTTTGGAAGAAGGGATAGAGCATTCCTTCAATCTATTTCTACACAAACACAGTATTTCATTGTTGCTGTTTGTGTGTATTTTTTTTTCAGGCAAGAACAGGAAAAACTGATGAGGAGAAATTACTTTTCAACCAGGTGATATAGACTTTAGGTAGAGAAAAAAATGCACATGGATGAGAAGCTGTCTAGTGTCCCATTTTAAACTCCATTCCATGCTTTTCATTTTTTACAGGTGTATTTTCAAGCTCTCCACTCATTTGGTAGCCAGTTTCACAGCTCTACCTGCAGGTTGTGCTACTTTAGGTCATTTTTCCAGTGACTGTGAAAACATGTGTATGTCTAAGGTTCTGTATCAGCAGTGAAGAACAATCCATCTGCTATAAAAAGACTTGGAGACCCTTTCAGGTTAAGGTACACTGCTGGTCACCCAGCAATGCTGCCCAGCAGGCAGACCTTGATCTATCATTTGAAAGAGGATTAGAAGCAGGTTCAAAGATACAAAGGTAAAAGAGGAGAGTTAATACCACAGAATAGTTAAAAACATTGCAGAAACAGGTAGTCAAGGGTTGGTATATGAATTTGTTGCTCAGTCCATAGGATAGACTTGTAAGAGGGAGATGAAAAGTTCTCTTCTGTGCTGATCAGAAAAACTTCCTGTTTACTGAAGACAGAGAACGAGTGGCAAGACATAGACCTGTAAAAGGAGATTTCATGGAAGCATTTAAACACAAGGAAGGTCTTGATGTCCACCTAAAAGCAGAAGGGATATACAGAATGAAGATTCATGCAGCTTCTGAAACTTGGCAGGAAAGCCATCGACAGGAGCAGCAGAACTGAGGCTGAGTGGATCTAACAGTGTGCTGGTTTCTTACTGGGAAGAACACAATTAGCCTGGGGGCATATGGGGCACCTTGGGCCACCTCAGCTCTTACTGTGCCACCTCCAAGTATTACATCAAAACTGACTATGGGTGTGTAACCAACCTAACCCCAGCTTGTGCTTTGCTGTGTATGTACAGAGCTCCCTGCAGCTTATGAGCACTGATAAAAATAAACTCATTGAGTGAAGGGTCTATCTCATGTCGAATTACCTGGATGTCAGCTGCCTGCAATTCTAAATACTCTTGCAATAACTTACTGTGGAAAAAGATTGAATCCTTATCTGAATGAGAACCACTCAGTTGAATTTAAGCCAAGTAATTACAAAATGTTTAGGAAAATAATGAGATTACATTTTGCATTTAGAAGTCCCAAGATAGACTTAAATATTACAGCAAAAGATGTCAAATAATTTTTCAGTGTAAATTGAGGGAAGCTGAACATGTGCCGTTGGTTTTGCAGCTCTTTAGTTCTGCTAACAGTATTGAACCTGCAGAAGAGAGGCAATTCTTCCTGCATACAGAGAGCAGTGCTAGTGGAAACATTAGTGTGGCAACTTTTTTTAAATCTCAGGCTTAAGTGGTTACAGCAATGAATAAAGACCAAACTGCATGTGTGACACTCCTCCTCCCTGATGGAATAGAGCTGCATGGAGAATCACCTGCACAGCAGGTATTCTATTGCAAGGATGTGGAAAAGAGCAATGCTTGACAAGTAAATTAACATTTACAAGAGGCATATAAGGAGTTGAAGTAATAGAGAAGTACCTGACAGCATTAACAGGTTAAGGGCCAGGCTCCTGCTCAAGTTTTTTTTTGCCAGTCTCCTCTTGTGCCTTGGACCTTTTGGCCCTCATGCCATTCTAAGGTGTGCTTGTGAGCCCCACAGCCTGCAAGCAGAGCACATCTGAAGGGCAGCAAAGCCTGTTTGCCATCTCTGGAGAGTATCACCAAATCAGGGAGCACTGGTACCTTGTCAAAGCCACGGAGACTATTAGGGGGGGTTGCTGGTGTCAGGGTAAATTGAAGTCTATAACCTCTTATGAAGGTGTCTTTGTAAATTGGATAGATCTTGCTTCACAACTACTGACTAAAATAATGATGTCTGGTGGGAAAAGGACTTTCTTGGAGTAGTCTTTCATCACCATCTGGCTTACTACTTTTCTTTACAGAAATATTTTCCAAAGTGCTTGCAAGGACAATCCCTTTCCAGCTAACATCTTTAATGAGAATTTTTTGTTTGACTTTTGATCTTCCCTCAGCATGGTGGCTCTCCTCTGCAGAGTTACAGCAGCAGCCATGTGCCTGTGTGTGCTGAGAACAGCATGCTGCAAGTGCTGATGGTGTTGGGTCTGTCTCTCAAACCTGACAGGATTGATCACAGCAATTCACCTCTCAAGTGGTCAATACTTCTGCAACATTTCAATCTTTCTGTAGTGAATCCCACACAGTTTCATGCTTTTAACTCGCTTTTATTTCCTGCCAGTTGACTCCAGACACACTGGAGACTCACAAGGGCTCAATTTTTACATCTGTGCTGTTTTGAGTTTTTATATTTCTTTGGAGCAGGCAGCCTGTAAGATATTTTCCACCATCACTGTTATGCTGATCATTCAGTGTTTTATCTATCAAGGGCTCGCTTTGGGAATTTGCATTCAAATCCGATGACTTTCATAATCCAGGAGTGTGATAGAAATTGCCTTGGGAAGAACATCTTTCTCTCCCCCCTCAGTACACCTCTGTGTTTGGTTTTAAGGAGGTGTGTTCTGTGATCTCTGATCTGCATTTTCTTATGAACTTTAAAATCATGGCTGGTTCCAGTGCAGCTCTTTAGGGTCTAGTCAGGGCACATACCACTTCAGTTGCCCCCAGAAAGCTGATTCAGGTGGGCCTTAAGAAAATTAAACTCTCCTTTAGAGGCAGCTTCCTTTCAATGCTGCACCTCAATAAACTTCCCTTCCCTGTTTCTCTGGCTGTTGTGTCTCTTTCTGTGACACAGGGGATGCAATTGACAATTTCAGGCTTTCCTGCCTGGCTTGGGTTCACCTGACTTGTGAGCAGGGTTTCACATGGAACAAAAAAACGCCACAAACACCCACAGCTGAGAATAAATGAGTGAGTGCTGTGTCTCTCAGCACAAAAAAAATTAACTTCTATAAAAACTACACTTTCTGGTAACTGCAGAGGCTCTAGCTCCTTATTTGCCATCATACATGACTTTCTGAATTTTGATGGCGAAAAGTAATGTAAAATATATTGATTGATTCTGTTTTACCCTCCTCTTGGGATGACTTTGATGTCCAATACTTTCTTCTTGGAGAGGGACTATTTGTCACAGTATTTCAAACAGTTAGCTTGGAATTATGTGTTCTTCTGGAGTCCCCAAAACACTTGAAGCTAAACACTTCAGAATTCAAAGAGAATTTGCTGAAGTCTGTAGATACAAAAATGCTTTGACATAAATTGTTGCAACCCTTTTAAAAATCCCCTCTGTTTTATGCCGTTTCATTATGAGACTAACTCCCCTTCAGCTGGCAGATCAAAATGGCACAGTTTGAAGTCACAAAGCTTCCCCATATTCTCCTAGGAGCTGAGAACCCAATTTCTCCACAAAACTATCCAGTCTGTTGAACTGCTATAATCTTTCAGAAAATAATGACATTTTGCTTTGGAAGCTTGCTCTCATTTACTTGTATGTTGTCAGTATTACATGAATTACCAGATATTCCTCCTAACCTAGAATCCTCCAAATAAATTGTCTTTATTGCTCATGTGTTCTCATGATCCTTTTATCCAACCATATGGAATGAGTACTGACAGCAACTAATTTGATAATTATTGTATTGTGCAGATGTACAGAAGGGTAAAAATTCAATTCTTAAAGACAAACCCAATGAAAACAAAAGGAAAGCATCTTGCTTTGGCTGGCCTCTCCTTCCTCTGTACCAATACCCTCTAAAACAGTTTTCCCCATTAAGATTAAAATAAGCAGCTTGATTCTTGAGGATAGCAATTATTTTTGAGTGCTCTGGTGAGTTTAATTACACTGTCAAGAGTTCACTTATGTTCTGCTGGTAGCCATGTGGCTCTGTTTCAGATTTCCAGTTTCTCTCTCCTACAGGATCTATGCCCCTTGAATGGATTTAATGCTTTACCAGTGCAGTACATTTGTGCACGTGCACCACCTGCCCACAACAATAACAGCACTGAGCAGAGAAATATCAGTCCAGTCCTCAGAGGCTCCTGATCCCTGCTTCCTATCAAGTGGCTGCACAACAATCCTGGGAATGTCACCAGAAAATGAAAGTGGGAGAGGGAGAAAAGGAAGAACTGTGTTGAGAATATGCAACCCTGAGAAGCCTAGGTGTGAGAGGAGTCCTGATAGCAATGACAGGGATTGTATTCCTGGAGTGAGAAAAGTCAGCATTAGGGGAAATACCTCACAGGGAAAGGAGACGTGTATTGTGGGCTGAAGGCTGCCATGCTGCTGAAGAGCAGCCAAAACTGCAAAGCAGCAAGAAATAAAGGAACAGTTGTATTTGACAAGAGAGATACTGAAACAGAGGAGAAACATATAGAAAAACAGCAGGATTAGGAACAAAAGAAAATACAAAGGTAAAATGATTGTAGGCAGTGATTAATTAGACAACATTCATGGGGTCTCTGTGATTGCCTGAGGACTAAAGCTCCACTCAAGGTATGCTTCAGAATAAATTCAGGTCTTCTCAAGGAAGGCAGAATGAATCCATCTGGTGAGAAAGATAAAACAAAGAGCAGGAGAGACAATGAGAAATTATCTTTGTTCTACTGCTGATTTTCTTTCTGTGTGACTCAAGCTGCACTTCAGGTAGGCAGCACAGTGTACCTAGTCAGCACACACTCTTGACCAAAATTAAGCATTTATATAAAGTTTGATGGTTTAATGCCAATGCCATATGGGAAAGAACAGAAAGATTTTTATGATGAGCAGAGCATGTTTTCATATGCTGCTGATTCTTTCAAGATTGATCAATTTGTGTTTGTGCAATTCTGCAGAAATCTAATACAAATTTCTACTCTTGGTTTTTTCCCCACTGATATATGTTATTATACCTTGTGTTACATGAAATAGGAGTGGGACAGACAGAATAAGTCTTGGGGGATTCAGAGTGAAAAAGGATCAGCTTTCTTTAGAGGTAAAACTGGAAAAGAGATTAAACACCTTGGGGCCCATGACAGTTGTTTTGAAAATATGTCTTAACTCAAACGGGAAAACTTCGTAAGAGGATAAGCCCACTTGCTCTGCTTTGTCCCCTCCAATTTGTCACTCCCAAGGAAAGAACATCCCTCTGCTTGGGAGATGTGGGAGAGACTGATTCTTCAGCAGGAAGCAAGAACACTTTTGCTTGGTGTTTTGAAAGGAAGAGATGACATCCCATTAGGAGCTCAGAGTTGTCTGATCTCTCTGCACCTCTGCTGTAAAATGCAAATCTGCCTGCGAAACCCTGAAACCAGCAAAGGAAATGTGAAGACCTAGTTAGAGCATGTCCTGCTCCCTGCTCCAAAGGGACAGGCAAGTCCCTTCACAGGAGGCTTGGAAAAGATTGGCCTGGGAAAGGGCCAGTGACTGCTGTGCCCTGGGAAAGCACCTGCTGTTAGTGTTGAGACCCCTGGAACAACAATTACTTGGCTATGGGTGTGTTGACTTTAATTGTTAAAGCTATGGAAGGATTAGACAGGGCACAGGGATGAACACAAAATGTGTTTTGGGCCATTTTTTTCATTTTGGTTTTTATCCCTTTTGTTGGTTGTCATTGTTGTTGCCACCTGAAATTTCTAGCCTAATGTTTTCCTGTGTGCAATTTTCTCTTTGTGCTCTAATTTAATTGTGTAATTTGTATTTTTATTGATGCTATGATTGTCAACTATATAATGAATCCTTTTCTGCTGTTTTTCCCAAAACCTCAAGAAAGCTGAGTTGGCTGTTCTGTTAGAATTAGAATTCTGTTCCACTGAATTCCAAACTTGTGAAGCAAAGCTGGCTTGAAGGGCTGATATTACAGTGCAGCAAAGGGAAGAGGAATTTCCCCCTAATTTTACCACACAAAATTAATAGTGATAGATATGATTCCGTTTCTCATATTTTTTACCAATGCGGTAGAATGAGAATAGATATTATAAAAGCTTTCCATTTTGCAGTCTCCTGTGATATGGCACTTTGTTGACAGAAAGATAATTTATTTGGTTTTTAAAGAGTATCTCTGCACAGCTCATGCTTGTCACAGGGTGACAAGCCTTCCTGATTCGTTGGGTCTCTGTAGAAATATGCATCTCCTTTTCTTGTTTTTTATAAGATCAATACATGGGTTCCTTCCAATTTAAGATATCCTATGATGCTATTCCTTCCCTGCACTCCAGTGCAAGTGACACAGGATAAGCATGGGATTAAGGATTAAAACAAACAAGTGAAAACATATGTTTATTGATTGCCTGGTTGTGGTGACAAAAATCTTCCCAGACTCAATGTAAAGTGTAGAGGTTGCAGCAAGGTGCATCCTTTGTGGACTTGGCTTTTCTTGGGCAGCACAAGGGTGGAGTAAGTATCCTCTGGTTTTATCAGATTAAGCCAAAAACAGAGGAAGATGCAAAAGTCAGTGTAAAATTAAGGTGCGTGTATGAATGCTTTTCATTGTCAGTGGCTGACTTAAAGCTGACAAACCAGTTCCTGCCTGTGATTTGACTCATTCCAGGAAATTGCTTTCACATTCAGGTGAGAATCCTCAGGGGTTAGAACACGCATTGCACTTGCATAAATATCATTAACTTCTGGGTTTTTTCATTGGGATTTTATTTGCCTGATTTTCTAATTCCCAGTTCTTTTGGCCAAAAATCAGGGATAGAAAAGCATGTGGAGTGGATTGGCGGGAAATGTCAGTTTTGAGTAAATGTTAAGGTTTTCATGTAAACCCTTGCTTTATGATCTGGATCTTCCAAAAGGGTCCTGTGAGACTGCTGGAAGCTTAACAGTATGTTTACTTTTACTGGATGTCAGGTTTGTGTTTCACATCCGGTGAGCTGTGATCTATATAACCCATGTCTCAAATAGGCTTTCCCATGCTTCTTTTCTTCTGACACAGCATTCACAATTTTCCTGTTGCTATTTAGTATGAGTGCAACAATTATCTATTATGAAATTCAGGGATACAGCAATGATAAACCATCAGAAGGATCACTAAGTGTGCATGTGCAGATTATCATATGCCACTTTTTGTTACTGGGACTTAAGTGCTCAATGCCCAGTGCTGTATCCCACCCAGCTAACACTTTACATTTAAATGTAACTCACAGTTAGTGACAGATGCTGAAATAAATATACAAATAGGGAGGTGAGGGTATTAGTTTATATACAGCCATTTATCTTCTGATAGCATGAGCAAAGCTGAAGTCAGATACAGTTAAATGAACTGAAGCTGTAACAGTGCCTCTTGAACTGCTTGAATTAACAAAATCAATCTTCATAAATTAAACTATCATTGATCTATGATACAATTAAGTCCTATAATCAAAATACACTATTGGTGCATGCAGCGTAACCATACTTGTTCCAACGCTGAATTTTAACCACTGCTGGCTAACTGCTCCTGCCATGTTCTGTAAGGCTCCCATCTGGCATGGGAGATGCTAACATTATGATACAGTTATTTCTTTTCCATTTTTCAATTTAGGCTGACATCTGCTGGTCTCTGCAAATGGCAGGCAACCCTGCTGAATGCAAACCAATTTGAGGCTGCGGCTTCTCGTGTTTTCCCTTTGTCATTTTTCCAGAGCTGGGAATGGCAACCAAGCCACTTAATTACAAAGGAAATTCATGCAGAATAATAACTCAGTGGAAGAAGAAAGGCAGGAACAATGCCCTGTAGAAGAAAATGAGTTTGACGTGATAAATTGCATTCATGCACGCCCAGTGCACTGTGCAAGCACTCAGAGGAGCCAACGGCAGCCACTGTATATTGGCCAATTAGACCTACACAAAAAAGGTGTTATTTAAGGGCACCACACTGTGGGCTATAATGAGGAGGCTGGGGAGGGGAGTTCTCTCTTTTACACTGTCAATGAGGCTGAAGAGAGGGGGAGTGGTGTAATATTGGGCAATCAGCACTTGATGTCTGCCCAGGCAGACGGCAGTGGTCACAAGGAGCTGGGCACTGGAGGGTGTGAGACATTCCAACAGGAGCCACCAGTACTCCAGGTGATGTGCTACACACACCTGGCCAGGAGCAGCAAGATAAAAGAGGCTTCTGTATGATTAAATAAAACAAGAGGCACCTCCATATTCCCTGCTGGCTGTATATATCATGTTCTGTTTTTTAGGAAAATGAGTAGTTTAGCATCTTACATTGACTGTAGCACTCCTCACCCTGGCAGACCATTCAGGGATATCTCCAGTGATCCAGCTTCCACCTGCGCTGACTTTCAGTTCCATTGTCACCCAGTTGTTATTTTGGACAGGAATCCACTCACAACCACTGCTTTCCCACTGAGATTTTGAAACCCAGAGTAAAACCAGTCACCTCTGAATCAGCTGTGAATCTGTGGGGATACTGATGCTTGAGCTACAATGCAGATCAGGATAGGCAGCATTTACTGACTCCCCTATGGTGGCTTGTTTGTGCACTTTGAAGTCCAAACAGTTTGTAAAATTTTTCTCTTACCACTTTTCATTTCCTTTTGGTCCAGCTCTTTGTTTGAAACAGCTGGTGTGCCTCTTACCTCAGCAGCAGCATTTCCCACTTCAGCTGCATGACTTTGTCTTTCCCAAGATATTTTGTAAGCAAACAGAAGAAAGAAAGGAAGCATTAATTATGGGGTGGCAGAGGTACTCCTCTAACTCCGGGGTGTTTGAAGCACAGGTTGCTGACAGAGGGTGTTGTCCATGCCTCCTACAGGCTGCTGCCCTTCAGCAGGATGCATGTGAGTTGGAATATTATCCTGCACTTCAGCAGGGTGATGACATTGTGGTGGCTGTCTGAGCTAACATCCTGAGACATTTCCACACTTGAGTCATTGCACAGGGCAGATTCACTTTAAATCCTGCACTGCAGATCCCCGAGTTGGTTTTTCGTAGGGTGTTGAAAATACTCGATGCTAGTTGTGATAACTCACGACGATGGCATTTATCCTTGGGAATCTGGGTTGAAGTTTCTGCTGTAGCTTGGAGGAGCCAAGAAAGCCTGAGCCAGTGATAAAGGAGAGCACTTCTAAAGTTGCCACCCCTATGAGCTGCCGTGGCTGGTGCTGAGGAGCAGCCTTACAGCACACAAAGGAAGGGAGAAAGCATGGGTAAGATCTAGGTCCTTACACCTCGTGAGCACCAAGGATCCTCCAGCTGATCCTGCTCAGGAAAGCAGAAAGCCTCTTTGCTTTGGGGAACAAGGAGTGGTGAAATGTGTGCAATTTATGCATGCTGCTAGTATTTCAGCCAGAAATCTGAAGGCTAATTGGGGTTTGGCGCAGGTTTAGTGATGGTTACCAATTACAATTAACTGTTATTGTCTGTTAAGTGCTGACAGACATAAAAGAAGGCACTGCCACCCCCAAGCATGATAACAATCTAATGAATCAGCAGTTGCTACCAATAATCCTCATCCCTGGGTGCTAAGGTGCAGCTGAGTTACAGATTTGGACTTGATGAAGATCCTACAAATAGTGCTTGGTAAATGTTGATGGGATGTGGGAGTCAGGAGAGTCCCTTGTGCTTCTTTTGATAATACTAATACTGTTACTACTCCTACTAATAATAATATTTCTGCAGCACCTCTAAGAATAAAATACCACTTCAAAGTGTCAGCCCTTTGGATCCTCGCTGAAAATGTATTCAGGAAGATGGGCAAGCCAGCTAGCAAGGTGAGTTTTTCCTCTTAGTGCTTCAAATCATACCAGTTATATGAAGTAAAAAGCTACAATGATGAATTTGACATGAAAGTCTTGATATTGTTAACATAACTCATATGGAGTTTTATCTGGTTGTTTGCTTTTGGTTTGTAGGGTGGTTTTGCATTTAGGTTTATTTTTAGTTTTAAAACTTCTTTAAAAAAATTGTATAAAAGATACTAGCAAACTGTAAAGTAAGTGCCAGGGCAACATCAGTGTAACTATCAAGTAAATCCTTAAACTACCTTAAGCCTTTAAAGGACTTGTTACAAAGCAGTTTGGACAGTTATGTAAGTAACTGTAGTGACATTTGGTGCTTCTTCAGGTTAAAGCCCTCTGAATGCTCCCAGCAGCCCTGAACTGCAGTTCACATTGCTCTGTGTAGCTGCTTCCCAGTGAAAACTCAGGCATTTACCACTGAATGGCTCTTTGGCTGCTGGTGTTCATTTCTCTCACTCTCCAATTCTGCAGACACCCTGTTTCTCTCAGGTGTTTAATAGTGGCATTAATATACTGACTGATACACCTAGCCATGTTGCAATTTACTAGAGCTGATGGGGAGATGTTCTCAGAGCTACACTTGCAAAATGGAGCTGGTTTATAACTTTTGTGATTGCTATTCTTCAAAATTTCACCTCTCAGAGTGCTGATAGACAATTTTCCCTTCCATTCATTTCTCTGTTTATTGTAACAGATACTTTAGGCACAGACCAGTGAACTGTAAATCTGAACAGACTCCTCAGCATTTCATACAGTAGGAGAGAAGCACCAGAGAATTCACATTTGTTACAAAGCTAAAAAATAAATTATCATACAGATATCTTGCTAAGGTGGATTTCAAGTTCCAGATCGTCAACATCAGAGCCAAAAAAAATAAGGCCAAGTTGTCTATCTGCCTGCTGCTATGCTTTGTGTAATAGCCTTTAAATGGAGTGATACAATGGATGGCTGAATGGACCTGTGAAAGTCTCATTTAAATGAATTCCTGTAATTGCAGAGTGATGTTTAGTGGGTTGTGTATCCTGGGTTCAGAAAATGACAGAGGGTAGAATTGCCATGTGTGTATAGACCGAACATTTGTGTAAGTATGAGGCACATGATACAGTGCCTAGAAATGTGTTCAGAATTTAGCCAAAAGCCAAAGCAGCTATTCCCCAGCCACATTACATCTCTTAGATCATTAATGGAAAACTTTATTGTGGCTTTGACTTTGCTGCAGTCTCAAGCCACAGAGCAAGATAGATGTAAGATAGGTTTATGGCAAGTGGTCTCTTACTATTAGTTCACTGCTTTTTTTGTACTTACCACTTTTGCAATTTAATGATATAGCAGCAATGGCTTTTATTGTGAAAGTGAAGGTAGGTAATTTCAAATTTGTGAAAACTGTATAGTACTGCCTAAGTGTTTAGGATATGCTGTGATAGCATCTAATTTTGTGTCATCACAGACATTCAACCTGCATATGTGCTCTCTTCTATGTACCATTTCTTTGACAGTGGCATCACTGCTAAAGAATGAGGCCTGTAGGTGATCATTTTCCTGAACTTTTTGTGTCTAAACCTGATGAGGTCTAGAGGATTTCAGTTCATCAGGTTCTCATTTGAACTGCTAGGTACTTTTACACTCTGGAGTCTTACAGAAGTGAGCATAGACATAATCCAGAACTGCAGCAGTTCAGCTATGTTGGGCTTTCTTTTTTAGCTATTCAGTTGACAAGGTGAATCATCTTTGTCATTTTAGTATTTCCTTAGACAATAATTTCCCGAGACAATAATTTTTTTCTTTTTGGAACTCATTAGCAGAAACATTCACTGGTCTGAACTGAAGATAATAGTATCTGAAGGCTTTTCAAATTGCTGAGACAAGTAGAGTTGGTAACCCCTGAACTTTGAAAAAAACAGATTGGAATTCCTGGACCAAACCACCTAGATGACCTTTTAGTCAAGTCAGAGAAAACTCTTCGAGCACTTTGGGGAGAGGAAGGAAAAGTTCATCATTCACAGCAGTGCCGTGAATAGAAGAGGTTCCAAGGCAGTAGTGTGACTTCCTGCCTCTGGCTCCTTTTTACAGACAATATAATCCTCTCTCTGGAGCAGCTTCTAACCACTTTAAAACTCCTGATCCTATTTCCCACTGCCTTCTGCTTTGTCCCTTCATGCCAGCAGAAGTAGCCGAGAGACATTTTAGAAGAGCTCTCATGGTCACACTTCGTGCCCAGTTTGCCTCTGGTGGAGGCAGCAGGGTAAAAACCACCAGAGACTCAAATATTGACCTGGCAGAGGGATCCTAGAGGGGCAGCTGCACAAGAGAGGAGATGAGGACCTCTTTGCACAGCAGAGCTCAGGGCAGCATAGGCCATGTGAAGCCACTCCTGAGGCATCCAGCTGGGGGACAAGAGCGGGATGTAAATTGGTGGAGCTGCTCCAAGTTGTGCTGGGATAGCTGATGGCAGACTGACTAGCTCAGGGGATTTGGGGGCTGCAGGGGGCATGCAAATCCTCTGTAAGACTCAGCAGTGAAGAGCTCAGGCCAAAAAGCTTCAGGGCTGCTGTGTCGTCTCTGCCTCTGTCCTCATTCAGCTCCCACAAGAATGCTTAAGCAGCAAAGCTTAAGCTTAATCGAGTTATGTGAGCCAATAAACTTTGCTGCATTTCTTGTTGCCCTACCACAGTTAGACGCTTCTAAAATATCTTGCTTTAAATCAAGGCAGTTTTTTTATAGATTTCTTCCAGCACAGTCTCTCTGCTTCACCTCCTGAACTTGCTGCTCTGCAGCTCAGGTGGACTCAGGACTGCCTGGTGTGCATGTCTGTGAGGAACATTATGAACTGCACAGCTTTCACTTGACCTCAGGCTTCAGAAGGAATATCAGGATCAGACTCTGAATATCTGAATTAAAGGCTTAACTTGGAAAAGCGCACCGTCAAAGTGGTCAGCAGGGCTGTGGTGAGCACAAAGCAGCCGATTGTGCACTCAGACCCCTGTGTTAGCCTTCCATCTGTTGCCAGCAGCCAAGGCTGAAAGAACGTGCTTGTGTTGCAGGTAATGGCATGAAAAATAATTATTCTTGTTAAAGTTCAGTTCTGCAGGAGCTGGCCTTTCTACCTCATCCCCCCTGCTTCACAGTAATGAGGGAAACAGCGAGCTCTTCCTCTCCTGATCACTGAGCTCACCCAGCTTCTTCCCTGTTGCAGGGTCTGCAGTCCTCCTTGTTGTGTTTTAAAAGCAGAACCTGCAACAACTACAAAGCCAGAAGAGAGGCAAGGCTTCAATTCTGTGGACACCAGTGACATTCTCAGGGGTGCATCTCTCTTGATCCCAGCCCGTGCTTCCCACCTCCCGGTGAGCTCAGGGGGAAAGGCTCGTGTCTCAAGGCAATGCAGCTCCCAGGCATCTTTCTTCATGATGCACACAGAAACTTTTAATTTATAGAACTGACATATTAGCTGCAGTGGCCTAAAAGAATAAATGAGTAATACTGTGGGGTCTTCCATTCAGCAACAGGAATGTTTTCCCCGAGACCTCTTTTTAATTGAAGCCATTTGTCATTTTGAATGTCGAATGTATTCATTAGAAAGCAGCACCTCGGAGGGGACTAGGGAGCTGAGGAGATTAGTAACAGGGTACAAAGCCTTTTGCCTCCAGGTTGCTAGTTTCAAATCTGGCCATGTCACTATTGATCAGAAGAAGTCATTACAGGCTGACAGATGTTTGGCTGCTTATGTAGAAGTGACCTTGTCAGATTAGTCAAATTCTTTGTTAAGAGATATGTCCCTACTCCCTCACACACACAGACACACACACAAAAATCCTCATTAGCACCTTGTTGGTAGTGCTCACAGCATCAGTAAGGACAGGGCACAGTTGTTTATGCAGAATCTGAACAGAGGGATTTTTGAGCTGTGTGAGGGTTGATTGAAGCATTTTTCAAAGCATCTCATGATGCACTTTGAAATTTTCAAGTTGATTCTGTGCTGCATAATTTAAAATGAACCCTTCTTAGAATATTTGCAGTGCTTTGATCAACATAAAATTTATTTTTTTAGGAATCTGAGAACTGAGTTTTTTCTATAGCATCTATTAGCAGTAAAGCATGTTCTTAGCAAAAAAAAAAAAAATGGGCAGGATATCTGGAATATGTGGGGGAAAAAAAAGAATGGTGATACTGCATACATTTTATTAGCTTTGAGACTAAGGCTGAAAATACTCATAGGTGTGTGATGTATTTTGCAGACTGATACTTAGTGAACAGAAGAGTCTTACAGAATCACCCCAGACACTTCAGTCCAGCCTGCAGTAACTTGTATCTCTAGTTTGGATTAAACTCTTGCTCTGTTGGCCACAATGGCCACCTATGGTGACACCAGACATCTCCTTTCACAAGGCTCTGCTACCTCTTGAGCATAATTCATGGCTTTGAAAATCTCCAAGAATAGGCACTTGGGAGAGTGTACATGCAAATTTTCAAACTTTTAAAAGGGGCTTTTAAAGGGGTTCCTATGTTCCTTTAAAGACCCTACGAGGAAGATAATTCAGCTTGGGATGAAGCTTCCTCCAGCTGGATTCAAGAGAAGTTAACCCAAGTGAAGGGGCTCTGACAGAGATGAAAACCTCCACATAAAAAAATCTGTATGAGAGACCCCAATTCTTCTCTGAAACAGAGGAAGGAAAATGCCAGAAATCCAGCGGGACCTCAATTTGCCACAGGGAAGAAAAGATTAGTTTTTTGTCAGCTTTGCAGCCCATGTTGCAAATTGAGTTTGAGACAGAAAAAAATGCTTTGGGGTGTTCATATATTTTTTACATCACCAGCAATAAATATCAAAGCTGGGCTGATAATGTTGGCATGAAAAGTGCAGGTGCCTTTGGTCTGTACTGCGAACAGAGCAGGTTAAAGTGTGTCTTCATTAGAGGTTGGTAGGTGATAGTTTGAAATGCTGATTTTGATTCCAGTTCAAACTCTGCTTTTAGAAGACTAAATCAAATTTTTACCTGAGCTGAACTTGCTTGTAACACAGGAGTTTTGAACAAGGTCTTTTTAAAAACAATTATAATCTCTCTGCAAAGGGTGGAGGATTATAGGGTGTGAAAGCAATAAATAATAGCTTTGGGCAGGTTTGAGCTGTTCTGAGAAATGCCAAATGACTGGCACACCTTATTATATCTTTTAAGCAATCACAGCACGTGACTCCAGCACTTTCTATGTCAAGAACATTTGTTGTTAAATGCCACAAGGATATGGGAAGGTGTGCCAAGGCTTCTGTGCACCTTCAGCTGTTCTCAAGGTGATGGCTTAAAAATGGCAATTTAGCCTTTGCAGAGCACAGAATAGCACGTGACATTCAAGTCTTGGGCAAAGAGATAAGATAACGTTGTATTTTAGAGTTGAGGATTATGAATTGGATCTCTGGGGGGTGGGTAGGGGGAAGGGTGAACACTGCATCTACCAAACCTGGCTGATTTGATATTTCTTATCAGTGAGGAGATTGAACCTGCCTGATACACCACTTCTTTAAGGTCTAAGTAATATTGGTTCTGTGAGAAGTAATATTTCAGTATGTGTGGCTTAAAACCTGGCTAGCCTTAAGGTCACATCAGCCATAAGTAATACACACTGAGCACCTGGGATCCCACAAATGTGACCTTATACTTGTGTCCCAGTAAATGCAGAAGGCACCAGCCCAGAGCTGGTCTATGGATTTCACGGGCATCTAATAGGGAAAATAAAAAGACAGATGTTTCTATGGATTGTAAGGAGAGGGAAGGCAGAACCAACAAGAAGCTCTAAATTAGTTATTGTGGTGATGAATGCTCTGTTATGGGCCTGCATGTGTGCCTCAGGCTTTTATGGGCTTGTAATTATATTAGGAGATATTGCTTTGACCTAGACATAACTGTACAGGTTATTTACTATTATTATTTGCTTGAGAGAAATAAAACCCAATACAAACTCTTTCAAATACTGTATACCACACTTAGATATGACAACATATAGAATAGATCCCCTTATGAGAAAAGGAACTAAAATGGCAGTAGAAATCTCTTTCAGGGTGGATTGGTGAATGGCAATATTGATGGTAATGTAGCTTGTCTTTCTGTGATGGTGTAGCTAAACTGAAGTGTGTTCTGCCATTCCCTGTCACCACTCTTCCCAGAGGACACGTGTCCTCATGGACTAAAGGAACTTGGCCTACTTCAAGACAATGGGACAAATTAAGTTGGATCACCACTGAAGGCATTTTGGAATAACCTGGCTAAACTTTTCTAGGTGGCCTCAAAGCCTTCACACAGCCTAAAAAAGCTGCTTAGCTGGGAGGTTGCAATAAAGCACTGTTCTAAAATAATCATGAATGTTCATAAAGCAGATGAAAGCCTCCAAGAAGTACAGCCAAGCTGTAGCAAAGGCTAAAGTAACCAGACACGTGATTTGTTTAAGACTTTCCTTCTATTTGCAATTTTTTTTTTTCTTTCTTGCATAAAAATGAAAAAAAAAAAAGGCTAAGAATTTTCCAAGGTCAAAATGAAGGTCTTTAGAAGTCCTGCAAAAGTGTGATATTACTGTTACAAAATGCACATAGAAACAGAGGATATCAGGATAAAAAATTTAAGACTTGAGTTAATGACACATCCTTTTTAATATTGTTTCAGCAAAGGTAGCCATGCAGCAAATTAAACAACAGAGGATATGAAGGATTCCAATTTCAAGGGAAAAAAGAAGAAACCTGTAAGACAGCCTGGAAAGCACAGCTATTAAAACAGGGAGCCTTTCTGAAGCTACAGGTAGAGGTTAAGCTTCAGGAGACAGTGACACTCAAAAGGGAAAACTAAGCTTTCCAAAAAAAAAAAAGGGGGTGTTGGAATCTCCAAAACCAATTGAGAATTTATGTAGTGGGTGACTTTACTTGCATTTCTCATTTGTTTCCCACCAGATTTTTTTTTAATGTCAATATATACTCTCCATATCCAAAGTGTAAAGGCCTGAATTTTTGCTTGGTGATTTCTTTGCATTGCTGAAAGCCTTCCAAGAAATGAGAAAGATGTGAAGTGTCTGTAGCATGAGCTACAACTTATTAAGGCATTGAAAGCTGTCAGTGTGGCCAAGCTGGATTTGGCAGGGCAAGCAAACGGAGAAGAAAAGAAAGTGATTTTTGTGCCATTGATGTAGTTGCTGTGTATTGCTGGTTTAAACTGTTTCTACTCCAGCTGTTCCCAAGAGCCTGTAGCATCCCAGGGAAGCTGCCTCTTTCATCACATGCTTTCCCTACTCCTTCACCCTTCCCAGGGGGAAGCCAACAAGAAACCTTGTGCTGATTGTCTCCAGGACCTGAGTGGTGAAGTGCTCTTTGCACACACAGACGCTTTCTTGGAGCACGGCTGCAAACAACTGATCGCCCTTTAATCCTGCTAACCTCTTTGCCTTGGCCGTATGGTGGGGTTAAAATTCCTGCTGATAAGATTAAGTGCTGTCTTGGACTGGGGCCTACAGAAATAATCATGCCATTTCCACAGTCCCACTCATTAGAATGAAATGTAAAAAAGGATGTTGGTCTTCCTGCTGTGGGATGTCAGCCAGCTGCTAATTGTTTGTGGTCAGAAAGAAGTTCTCTTCTTGTCGTTTTTAGGGATCTGTTTGTGTGGATATAAGTCCATTTTACACTTGCTCTGAATTCAAGTGTGTTCCTCTACAGTGTTTAAACTAGATTTTTACTTTTAGAACACTCGATAGCTGCATGTAACTCTAGGTTGTATTCACCACAGGTTTTGTCTTTAGTTTTCTTATAAGGTTGTATTTTTAATCTGAGTGGCATCTACAGTAAAATCCTTTTTAATGGCCAAGACAGTCACACCTCAGATTTAATCCCTTTCTTATAAAGCAGACATGTTTTCCCCATTGTCAGACCGGCTGTGACTCACTGCTCCTTTCTGCTAACAAGAAATCTATTATATTAATGTGAGTTTGAGAACTACAATGACATTGTTTCAGTAATCCTTTTATTTTAAAAATTCATCTGCAAACACCACAGAAACAGAGTGGCTAAGTCTGGTATTTTACTGAACAATCTAAAAAGAAACAGCTGTTAGAGACTAAACAATGAATTTGCGGCTTTAATCTTTAGAGGTGCTCTGTGCCTTGTCAATAGCTTAGGCACAAACAATATGAAGCACATGCTTAATTTTAGGCACACCTGCAATTCTGGAGTGACTAAATGCTTTGGTTGCTTTAGCTGTATGTTGGCAGACCAAGGAGACCTCTGGATACAACCAGTGAAGTCTGGAAAATCTTCTAAAGCAAATAGTGTATGAAGATAAAACAATCGCTCATGCACCATTTTAGAACTAGTTGTTGAAACAAAGCCATCTGTTTTCCCTTGAAAAAATAAGGGGCACAAAGGGACCCAAGAGTAGCTTTCCACCTAACAAGCATCTCATGCAGAATAATGCAGGTGTGGCTGAAACTACTCTTGACATAAAGTATACAATAACATGTGTGATGGAGACGTGTTGACATTCCCAGCACTTTTTGTCTGAACGCTTATGTTGAAAAAAATCCATTTCCTTGCAAATTTCTCTGCTGCGGGGTGGCAAAAGGATGGAGGGTAGGAGCACTGATATTTCCCATTTTGCTGGAGATGGCTTTGAAAATGTGAGCTGAAGGGGCTGTTATCAGAAGAGGGATCTGTCTGGCTGGGGAGCAGGGCTTTGCCACAGGAGCTATGTAGGGCACGCCTGCAGAAATGTCAAATAACGCATGTCTGTGATGCTGCTCCCCATCGAGCCTGTCATGAGCCATCCTCACCGCTCCTCAGCCTCGCACTCTTGAGAGGGAAATGCAAATTTCCTGATGTCTTGTGGAGGGAAGAAAGTGAGGAAGGGAATCAAAGGGAATACATTATTGGTGACAGCAAGTGTAGTAAGTGAGAGATGGAAGCTGCAGATGTGGTTAATGAGGGCGTGCGAGGGAAAGCAGCCCACCACACACACTAAACTCTCGGGAAAAGGACAAAACAGATCTTGTCTGCTGATGGTTCTGATACTGCAGCCCTGCCCTTCCAAGAAAGCAGAACCCATCTGGTGGCAGAATCAGAAGCCTTCTAATGCTTTTATTCCTCTTGATGTGTTCCCTGTCTAGAGCAGATGTTCTCTCTCCCCCTTCTCAAGCCCCTGCTACCCTCCTGCTCTCCAATACACTAAAAAGAGCAAAGCTTGGTGACATTTCAACGTTGCTTATAGCTGCAATGACTTCTTTCAGTTTTCAGTTCTTTATTATTGTATCTCTTCATATTTTCAGAATGAAATGCTTTTGGTTTTCAAAAAAAAAATGTCTTCCAAGTAAAACAATTGTCTTCCCAGAATGTTTCTTTCCCGGGGATTTCAAAACTACTGTGTTTCGTTGTAACTCATCTTGAAGCCAAGCCAGATTTTGAGTTATTTTAAGCCTTTGCCAAATTATATTTTCATACTTTTGCCAGGTCTGGCTTAGACTTGTAGCAAGACAGCAGCAGGACAGACCTTGTACTGTACCTTCATCCCTATCACTCTTACACAAGACTTGTAAACACAAGCATACATCCTCATCTTGGCCTGTATCTTCATTTTGCTGATGGTTTAGTTTATTTTTGTTGCGTTATTATCCCAGCCCTGCTTTTTCCCTAGAGGCACAAAACTCACATGGAAGCAGCATAATATCACAGTTCTGCAATTCTTATGGTAGGTGCTTTTGGAAATGGTTGCTCCCACTGCTCTGCAATTATTACCATACTAATGCAAAATTTCCAGACCTCTTGATTTATATATTTATGCAATATATATATATATATATATATATATATATAAGCACACACATAACCCCAATCATTCTTTGTATTTAACTAGTATTGGCATGCTTTCATCTATGATTAAGATGATCTTTCAGGATCAATACAGTCTCCAGTGAACATTTTACACGCCCTATCTTATTAACATGTCTCCTCAGAGGTCATGCCTTTGCATTTTCCACTCCATTGCATTTAGGACTCCTAACATGGTAACATGTCTAATCAAGATTGCCAAAATCATCTTCACAAGAATTAGTATCATGATGAAGATGGAAAACTAGATATATAGCACATAGTACTTTTTTATGTATATTAGGAATACTGCTTTAAATGTTGTGTTCTGTATGTGAATTTTCATGTTTGAATATCCTGGATGTGTTGCAAAGGAGGACTCAAGTATTTTAGAATGAGGACAGAAGCAATGCCTGGATGTAGGGACTTTCCAAGACATAAATAAAATTTCTATTGGATGCATTCAATGTAACATATTCAGGGATGTCTTAGTTATTGTCGAGTGGCACTTGCACAGTGTTGAGGCCTTTGTTCACCCCACCAGTGAGGGGATGGGGTGCACAAGGAGCTGGGAGGGGACATAGCCAGGACAGCTGACCCCAACTGACCCAAGGGATGTCCCATTCCATGTGGTGTCATTCCTGTATATAAAGCTGGGGGAAGAAGGAGGAAGGGGGGGATGTTTGGAGTGGTGACTTTTGTCTTCCCAAGTCACCACTGAATGTGATGGGGCCCTGCCTTCCAGGGGATGACTGAACACTTGCCTTGATTTACTCTGCTTGTGCACACAGGTTTTGCTTAACCTGTTAAATTTTCTTTCTGTCAATCCATGAGTTTTCTCACTTTTACTCTTACAGTTCTTTCCCCCATGCCACCAGTGGGACAGGGAGCAAGTGGCTGTCTTGTGCTCAGTTGCCGTTTCAGGTTTAAACCACAGCAGTGCTGAGAATAGTTTAACACATAAATTCTCTCTAAATTTTGTTTTTAAAATGTCCAGCGACACTTTGCTTTCAGGTCAGGTAGCATAAGTCAGTGCAAGCTCTTTTTATTCCCTTCCTCTAGTAAGAAAAGTAATTTCTGAGATTGTGTTTGACAGCACTTCTGACAAAAAAAGAAGACAGGTCAGTTGAAATGAGTTGGTATTTCAACAGGGAAACAATACAATCATTTTGTCAGGAGACTACTTGAAAAATAAAAGGCATGTTGGGAAGGAACAAATAACTCCTTAGATGAACAGATTTTGGAAAAGCAGTCATTCATTTGAAATATTACAGATTTAAATGAGTACACTTCTCTTAGTCTGATAAGAAATGAATTTGTGCTTTGTAATATTTTTAATACATACAGAATGAAATTATTAGATTATTTTTTTAAAGGCTCAAACAAAAAGAACTCTATAATTTTTATCAACTTGTCCAATCCCAGAAAGTTCATATTTCACATAAAGCTAAGATTAGGCTAAGTTGAGACTTCTAGGAGGATGAAATCTGTTTTCATAAGCACCCTCCTGCATTACAGGAAAATCCACACTTTAGGAAAAGCCAAAATCCAAAACTAAACCACCCTCCAGTTCTAGCAGCCTTATCCTAAGGCTACACATGGTACCTACATACCCTTTCTTCTCTGTAAACACATAACTGGATTAGAAGGACCGTGAGGGTGATGATTTGATTTGCCTCTTGCCAACAGCAGAATCTCTTGCTGCCTTATTTTTAATAAAGTTTATAAAAGAAAAAGCATATATATAAATAATTTTCCAGGCAGTACATAAAAATATTTTAAATTTAAATATTAAGATGCTAGGAAATATGATTGCTAACTGGAATATAAACATGTTAATAATTTTTAAATCCTCTTTTAATGTAGAAATACATAAACTTGAATAGAAATGTGTTCCTAGCTAAGGAATTGTCCCCTTTTTAATTAGCAATCAAAAATCTATCAATTCCACATGTAAGTATCAAACTAGGAAGCAGCCTTGTCATTCCCACTTTCATTTGTGCATTTCTAATTTCAATGCAGAAATCCCTTTGTGTGAAAATCCCTGAAACCAGCATGAACATGTTTTCTTTTTTACACAGTATAAACCTATGACCACAGAAACTGCAGTTTTGGAATTCACTGATGATGTGTGTCAAGAACTGCAGCTGTTTGGCAGAGTATTACTAGAAGAAACAGCTACCAGTCACTTTATACTTTTTTTACTGTGTTTTACCTTGATCTGCAGCTAATGGCTTCTGCTGAGGACACTGGGGAGGATAAATCCTCTTCAAAACAAATAACACTCATTTTAATTCTTCTGTTGTAACAACATATTTATGGATCTAGTTCATTCCTTCCCTTTTGGGAAATGTATGTTGCAGAACTCGGCAGCTCCTGTGTGTTGGGTACCACCAAGTTCCATCTACAGAGTTTGGGAAGGTGGAAACACCAAATTCAGAGGGGGTCAGTCCTAAAAACTGCAGTGATACACTCCAGGATGAGTAAAGCACATGCTTAACCATGAGCAACTTCAGAATCACATGGCAGATAAGAGAGCAATTTCTGTGCTTGAAATTTTCCTGCCCATTGAAGTGATTTTTTGACCAAGTCCAGAGTCTCCAGATTGCAGGACTGAGAACCCCACATGATCTCTTCAGGTCTGAATCCAGACTACAGGCAAGGAAACAGTGCCTGAGTGTTCATGGACCCTGTTATCTGCATCAGCCCTTGAACTGGGCCCTGTCATGGCAGCAATTCTTTTAAGCTTTACTGAAAATTTTGTAGCTCAAATTTTAAAAATTATGGAAATTTCAAAACACTGTTATTATTCCCATCACTTAACTAAAATGCCTTCCTAAAGTTTCCGCAATATTATTCTATTACTTGTCAGCTTGTTTTTCTCTATTATCTGGGTCCTCATTTATGCATAGTCTCTCATACCTCTTCACCATTTTCCTTTTCTGAGTGACTGATACAAGACAACAGGTCATTAACCCCACCATTATAAAATTCTTGTTAATTTGCTGATCCCTCTCATTTTTCAGTGATCCTGCTTTTCCCTGGTTCTTCTTTTATGCCTGCTCCATTAAACAGGCATTTATTATCACCCTTGGCTTTGTTAGATAGATAGCTCATTGCCTTTCTCCACCTTGTCTTGTTCACTGCTGGTTATTTTCTGCTCTGTTCTTGTTTTCCCTCCCATTTCAGGATTTCCTCTTCCTTGCAGCTCTCTGTGAAGCAATGGCACATGAATGTTTTTAGACACCCACCTGTGGTGTGGTGGTTCTTTCCCTTTCTTTGGTGGCTCTGACAGTATGGAGAAAAGATGAGGTGTGCCCTGGACACATTTCTCTGCAGTTGTCCCTCACTCTTCCACCTGTCTCCCTTTGGACAGATCCAGAGCACTTTAGCTTCAGAACTAAGTTGTTCCTACTACTGACAAAATACGTACTCAATTCATTATTTCTGCTGAAAATGAGTTCATGTTGTAAATCAAGATTTCAGAAGAGGTGCATTTATGCTGGAAGGAGGAAAGAAGAAATTCCCGTCAGTATCCTGTCACTACTTTTGGCACATCATGTTTGGTGGCATATTACATGCTGCTGCACAAGCTTCTTCTACAAAACACCTGCTTCTCATTCAAGTTAAATTGCAAAGCTGCCATGAGGTTCAACATGGCAGGAAGGCTTTGTGAGCTTTGCTGCTGGTGGGGACACCACTGTGCTCTTCCTGAAGCTCTGCCACCACACCATCAAGCAAGTACAAGGCTCTGTGCTCCTGCACTCTGTAATTTCACACACTTGTCTTGTATAAGGGCATGCTTGAATTTTTGCCTTCCGATATGTTTTAACTGAGTACCAGTGACAGGTGCTGCACAACACACATGGTGCAGAACTGCAGCTGCCAAAGCTTCCCTGCAGATTGGTCCCTTCAGTGCTGCTAATTCCGTGCTGTTAACCTGAGTGATCAGACTGAAATCTGGAAAAGGAGCCCAGCCTACATCACTCAAAAGAAATCACCTTTACCCTCCCCTGATCTCCTACATCTGAAAGGTTTCCAGCCAAGGTGCTGCCATCTGTGCTCACAAGAGGGAGGAGATTCTGTAGTTTTCCAGCTTTTGTATTCTTCCATGTAATCTCTATTTATGTGACCGAAACACTAGGATTAGAAGAAATAGACAAAAGTATTCCCAAAAGAAATGGCTTGAGCAATTTGATTGCTTATTTCCCAGGAGCTCTCCTCATGTTAAAACCTCTCAATCTTTAAAATTAGTAGCTGGGGGAGAACAGATCATAAAAGAGAAAACTAAGAAAAAAACCCCCACAATCATACAGCTGTATCAGCTGGATTTGTGCTCTGGATCAGCTTTTGCTACTTAAATATGTATTACTGGCAAAGATTTCTTAGTGTTGTCTTTATTCAGAGAGTTACTCTCAGTCAAATTACTGGCTAAAATCCAAATAGGTAAATTCTGGTTCCTTTAATTCTTGAATGTACCCATTTCAAAGCACTTACTCTGCATTCTGCTGCATTTTTCTCTGTTAAGCAATACTTTTCTATGACAATACCCTGAAAATCCAAAATGTGCTATACAACTAAATAAGAAGCCACAGCTTGCAGTCCTTGGCTCCAGGCCATGCCACCCCTCCATACAGAGCCAGACAGGCACAGGTATCCACCTTCACACACATTGGTTGTAACCTAAACTGAGGGAAGATTGCAAAGGTTTTGACAGAGGAGATAAAAATGTAACTTGGAGCTTGGGATTAATGATAAACATACAAAGTTTGGATGATCTGAGGCAAGGATGCTACATGGATTTGTAGCGGGCATCTACTTCCAGAAGCCCATTTCCAGGAAAATATTGGCAAACACAGATTTACCTGATCTGTGGGCATGTGGATTGTAGAGAAAATGGAGTCACACAGTTTTTCTCTGTAAATCTGTACACCTGGAAGGAGACATAGGAAAAATGGAAACAACAATCTCCCAACCAAGCTCTGTTTCTTCTACATGTTTCCATGCTGATGGCTGGAAACACATACTAAAGACACCTGGATTTTTCCTCACTGCAACAAGTGCACATTTGCCTCCACCAGTTCAAGGATGCTGCAACAAAACATGCACAAAATAAAGAATGCCCCTCTCCCAAAACTTGAAAACACCATGAAGTTGATGTTTCTGTAATACTTGCAATTTGTCATTTACAGAGTACCATGATCTGCAGGGTAACCTGGAACATGCAGAGAGCTCATTAGCACATTAGTTGTCATGGGGAATACAATTCTAGCTCCCATTTCTGGCAAATTAAATTTTATAATTAGGTCTGCTCTTCAATACATTTTGTCCATCAGAATCAGGCAATAATTTTGTTTTGCATAGTCTTGTCAGTAGACCTCAACCATATAGAGAAAATTTGTGTAGAGAAAATATACTCTATGGAACACCAAACAGTTTAGGAGAAACTGTCCATATGAAAGATTTTGACCCAGAGTTTCCACACACTGTTGTCCCTTATAAGAAATGTGTCCTTCTCTTAATTTTTCTGGAGAGTACTATGAAACTGAAACTATGACATGTCTTTTCCTTGCTTAGAATCATTATTTGCTTAATCCTCTCACCATGAATTTGTTTCCTGTTTCATTCTCCTTTTTTTTTTTTTTTATTATTTGCCAATACAAGGTTTCCTCTCAGACCTATTAACTGCTCCTACATTGTTCCTTGACTTTCTGTCTCAGCATGAGTCTTAATCTGACCTAAGATACCATATCTTGCCCGTGTAGATAGGTGGCTAATAAGTTGTTACAACCTAGATATTTTAAGAGTTATGTATTGCTTCTGAACAGATGTGACAAGATAATATTTAATCACTGTAGAATTCTTGACATCCGCTGGGCTAAATGTCTAAAACCCACCACTCATATCGGAAATGCACGATTGCAAAAGAAAAAGGGAAATAAAAAAAGATTATTTGCCTTTATCTTTGACTGCTGTGGAAACAGACACGCAGATGTTCTTTTTCATTACTGTGTAGCAGACCGAGCACAGTATCCATTGTTGAGTAAAATAATTGCAGGAAAAAAGGAGAGATGAAGAGAGAAGAAAGACTTGCTTAATGAAGATAATTTGTTTGGAACTTAGGAATCTGTAATCCTTCTATCCATGCCTATTGTTTATTTGCACTATATTTGTTTCCCCATAGCTGAGAATAATCCTACAGGCATTTTTTTTTTTAATCAGAGAAAACTGGAATTTTTTATTAATTTTGCATTTATGGTGTGTAGTCTTCTGTGCCCCCTCTCAGATGGCACTGGTGTGTTCCTTGACTACTAAGAAGCAATATCTGACACAGGAGTGGAGTGGGGGAAGGGCTGGGAATTGACTTTCTCAGTCCCTGATCATGCAACCACATCTGGAATTGTGGGATGCCTACAGTAAATCCCATCTTCTTATCCTGCATATGAAATATAACTCAACTAATGACCATATGGAGCAGATTAAAGCAAGCAGTCTAATTTACTAAAGGCAGGGGCAAAAAAAGGAAATTTCTTGCTTAATTAACAAGGGCAGAAATACAGCAACAGACAGTATAACAGGAGGACCATATTTAAGGCGTCTCCACTCAAATGTTTTAATGACATATAAGACCCAAGGGAGATCTAAAAACGCCTGGCACTGCTAACACACTTGAAACGTGGTTCTGCTTTTAAAGTCATTTTGGGTAACAGATTAGAAAACCATCAGTTATTAGGAATATCTTGATTTTTTGGTCTGTCCAGCTTGCAGTGCCTACAAGGGGGATGATGTTTATGACTCTGTACAGTAATTACATAATTATGGCAAGGCAGAGCAAGATACACTCTCAAAAAATCAAGGCACCGTGGCCTCGGCTGGAGGAAGATGCCGCATGAGCCGAAGGACAAGGCAAACCCAGTGTCTGCCTGTTCCCAAATGGTACCCAAGAAACACCATCTCACCTGGGACAGCAGTCTGTCATCATCCCAGCAGCTGTAAAAGCAACTCTCAAACACCATCCTTGGCCGGCGTGGGCGGCGCTCCATCGTGTACTGCACGTCCTTGCTTTTGATTCCCAATCCAACCCAGGCAGCTCCTTTGATTACTACTGCAGCCCTCAGAAGCCTTTTGTTTTCTCATCTATTCAAATTAGTCCTGGGGATCACTACTGCATGAAAGGCTACGGAGTGTGTTTTTCCTGTTAAAGCAATAGTTTTTAACTGATTCTTTTTCCACTTCACAGCTGCTGTGAACCTTGTGAAGTTTGCTGTACAAACACATAGGAAAAGGCATTTCTTTTTTCAGGGAAAGCCTTCTGTCTGAGAATCAAAGTGATTCATATAAACCTAGAGAGACAGTGAATATATTTTAAAGAAATTAAGAAATGTTAAACTTGAAGGGCTTTTTCCTGCTTTTTTTCCTTTATCAAGATAATGTAACAATGGGAAATTAGTAAAACCTGAAACATTTCAGATTTTTTATTTTGTTTTTACCTACGACCCTGGAATCTTCCAAAATGCAGGAAACCACAAACTGTATTTCTTTGTATTCCTGACAGCCTGCCTTCAGCCTCACTGGCATCCCAACTTCGAAACCATTTTCTGTGTTGTCACATATATGACACTGGATGGCTTGGATTATGTATAGCAAAATGTAATTAAAGATACATATTGCATGGGAGAGGTAGAGTCACCAAGGAAAAGAAGATTTGCCAGCCCTGAAACGAGGATTAAGGAAGAAGGAGGTTTGCAGAGACTTGAATACATTAATTTTCCTAACAGCTTACATAGCAATTCAGTGACTTCTATTGTGCAGAGTGTAGTTACCACCTTCCCTGACCTGAAATCAAGAAGAAAGGGTGTGCTTGTGTGGAGTCAGATGAAAGAACATGTTATTGCAGAGTCAAAGAACAAATATCCTGGTCCTGAAAAGAAAAGCTGATAAATTGTAGCCAAGGATTAAAGTGGCTATGTCCCTGAGGAAAAAAACCTTTCCACCTCCTCCTTTGGGACTGTAGCTAAGTGACAATTAAATGGTCAATGAGATTATTTCCCCAAATCACATTGTTTTGCAGTGCTTGTTGGACTTTTCTTGCCTTGGACTCATGATGAACTAGATCTGGAAATAAGATTAGAAATACCACTCCAGTGTTATTTCTGAGCAGCTCTGAAACCAGCCTCAGTGGTTGCACAAAGAACAAAAAACCCCATTTCATGTGAACGTCTATTACAGAAGAAAATTATGATTTAGCGGCTGTGCTGGAATAGGAAGGTATCTTCTCTGTTATTCTCCATTGTATGTGTCTGTCCATCAATTTGCATATTTTATATTTCTTTTCAACTTTTGTGTTTTGTGTTATACTGTAGACTTTGCCAGTAGGAAAATGAAATACATACAAAGGCACAGAGGGAAAAATCACATCACTACAATGTGATGATTTTCATTATTTTAGTGATTAATTATTTATAGCTCTGTTTCTTTACTTACAGTTATATTAGACCTGTGAACAAACAATAGCAGAGATGATGCACCGATCAGAAGATTGTGTGGCAGTACAAACATTTACCCCAGCCCAGAAGCTACTGAGCAGCAAAGCTCAGTAGAACAAGGCACAGACCACCACAAAATTTTGATATCTGCAATGGAGAACACTGTATTTCCCTCTGAGACCACAAAGACATTGCTATCATCAAATAAATACATACAAAAAGGACTCCAAAAGACAACTGAGCTTGGCAGAACTTCAGGAACTTGGAGCACTGATGTGATTCACTGGAACCAACTAAATTTAGTTTTAATACTAAAGGATTATTTCTTTGTAGCCTTGTTTCTCCAGACAGGCAGAGGTCTGCTCCCAGCTCTGGCAGGAGGCTCTGCACACCCTCAGAGGGCTGATACTTTCTGAAGCCTTTCTAGGGCTGCCTTCCCAATCTGCCCAGCCCTTTCCCCGGCTGATTTTGATCCATGGGGAATAGCTGTCCCAGTGAGGTGGGCACAGAATTTCCTGCTAGTCACACAGATCAGTCCACAGTGGTTGTTCATGTGTTCAATTGTTCAATACAAGCAATTTTGTGTTGCTCGAGTGTCTCCATCACAGGCCAGGTGTGTTTGCTACATGCTGAAAATCCTTGCCTTGATTTCACAGGAACCTACATGATGTAAAACTGTCTTCCTGGATAGGTTGATGTTTATTTGTGGAGCCTGAGGAATGAAAAAGAAATAAGTGCAGTGAGACTGAAGTTCAATGAAACTTGCATTTTGTGCTGTCAATTATGCATGCATAAGTGATTGCCTTTTGAATAGTGATTAAGGGTTTTTCAAATTCAGTGATTATTGTGAGGGCTGAGCTTGCTTTCAACGCACAATTTGTAGGGAAAGTGAGAGCAATTCCCTCCAAACTTTGCCCCCTGCTGTACAGCCCACATGGGCTCATTTAATCTGATTCTACAAACACAAGTCAGTGGAGTCAGTAGATGATTTCTCCTTTTCCTTTTTTTTTTCTGCCTGAAGTTTGCAGTAGTGCTGGTGGGACAGTAGCATGAGAATCCACAGAAGGAAAAGCAATTGATTTATCCTGAATTCCTGGTGTGACCTGTGAGATATCTTCCCCCTTAGCTCTGGCCCTCTCCCAAGAAATAGCAGAGCACCTGAATTTTGGTCCTGCTGCTGGTGCATCCTCGGGGATGCTGCAGCCCCAGGGGTTTGGTGGTGCTCCCCAGACCCTGTACATGAACATTGGGCTGTTCTGCAGCCAGGGCTGGGGCTGCCCTGCTGCACCATTCATATCCCCAGCCTTACAGAGCAGAAAGTTCCTGTCTAGGACCAAGAAACTTGGATCCTGCTGCTTTTGCCTGTCTAATAGGAGAGTTACCTCGGGCAGCCTGGCATGCAACAAACCTTTCCAACACCTTTCTTTTCTCCTTTGGCAGTTTTAGCCTGGCACACAGTCCTCTGGTCAAGCAGTTTAGAATGGGTAGCTTCAACCTATGACAGGTTTAAAGAGCATAAGTATGGGCTCTGCTGGAAAGTGCAATGTGTCTTTGCTGAACTGAATAGCCTGGGTGTCTTGATAGTGCAGGATATCATTATGCCTGGCTTATCAGAATAATTACACTATCAATGACCTTGACTAAGAAGGTCAGATCCTTTCTGCTTATCTCCCAATTTGGTGTTATCTTTTTCATGCACCTTACGCTGGCACTTAAGTAATCCATACAATGCAATTAGCAGGGAATGGCCACGAGTTTTGCCTTCAGGAGTAGGGAAAAAAGGTGGGATTTCTCTAGCACACTCTTAACCATTCACTAATTAGCTCCTGTTGTATCATTAACACCAGATACTGGTCTCAGGAAATTAAGGGTAGCTGACACTGAAAACAGACCACTCAGCATTAATTTCCATACAGCCAATGCTATCTGCAAAAGTTTCTGTCTGTTCTTATAATGATTTATCTTATAAAGTGCTAATCATCTCAGGTGTTACAAAAACTATGAGGGGATTCTTAAACTATTATTGTTGTTGTTATTTTTTTAAAGCTCTACTATAAACTGTTAGTTCACAATTCATGCTCTAGAATGAGAATGCTAAGAACATATTGTTTCAAAGAGCTGACTGATCATGTTGTACTTATTGCTTTTTGGAAAAATTGTGTGGAAATGCTGGACTTTAATCATACCAAGTTCTATGTAATGCTTTGTGCTCTGAAACATCATGTTCATCATTGATCAAACCAGATCCCCAGGATGAAGGTGGTTGTGTTTCAGTTCCTTTCTGTCTATCAGAGATATTATCATCCCCTCAGCTCACAAAAAGTGCAACAAAAATGAATTATTTTTTCAATGCACCCAGGTATTAGCGTAATGAGATTCTAGTCCTCACCCCCTCCCAGCTTGCTGTAATATCTGATTCTTTTCCCTTTTACTTATTCCTATTTTGATCTTAGATTTCACCCTTTTAAAAAAGGCACTCATTCAAAAGTCCTTACAAAAATTAAGAATAAAAGTGTTGTCCAGTATTGGACAATTCTTTTATGCAGAATAAAGATTTCCACTTTCAGTTTAGTTAACCATCTTTTGTGAATGAAATGAACGTGTTACATCCATTTTAAATGGTCTGAAAGCTTCTATGTTTTCTAAAAAACTTCTCAGTTTCTATTTTACGGAAAATGGTGTTAAATTCAGCTTCAGGGGGAAAAAAAACCTCCACACTTGAGATATACTAAAAATGGTTACAGCTGAGTAGGCAACCCTACTTGGTAATAAAAGAAAAGCCCCTGTGAATCAATTCAGCTGGGAGATTTAATCAGGGTCCTGCTTCAGGTGAGAAGAAGCCTCTGGGGCTTGCTTTTGGGCATAGAAGGGTTTTTTTTTTTACCATTTGAGGGCTGCTATGGCCTGACCAAAGGAGGGCAAGAAAAGGTTTGTTATTTTCTTCTTTCTCTTTGTCTGCAGGTGCTATTTTGTACTATTTTTTTATTTAATCTGTGAAGAAAAGGTCTTGCTAAGTAGAACAGCTCTGCCATTTATTGTCCTGTGCTTGTTAAGTCCTGTAACAAATCTCAGGTGGAATGAAACAGCATAATCAGTCTTGGAAGAAATATGTCACCTTTTTCAGTTTGAGATGCCTGGAAAAAGCCAGGAGATCAGTTTGATTTCAAATTATAATGAGATTATTTTTAAAATTTGTTTTCTGTTGTTTAAATGGAAATTGGGTTTTAGTATTGTTTCTTTGAGGGCTCTGATGTTTGATTACTCTTTACCAGCAACACATGGCTACATCATGAGTTTTTAATTAACAATGTATGCCAGCTGAAAGAGATCTTCCTTTTCTTCATTGCCTCATATCCTGGGCAGGAGAGGTGGCTTCTGTGAGTTGTGTGGTGAGAGCAGGTACTTCTGTTCGTTTGTGTTTATGCTCTTTGCAAGTGAGGTCTGAAGAGGAGATGTGAGACAACTGGGAAGAGGCTCCCTATGACTGCTCTCAGCATCCAGAAACTACAGTTCTAAGCAGCCAAGTGCTTTGTCTCCCTGCTCTCAAAGTGTTTCTTTCAGAGGCTAAAGCAGCAAAGGTAAGTCTAGAGTGATTGAGAGAAAATAGCTTCTTTAGCTGAGCAGTTAGGAAACAAGGGAGAGATACTGAGTTTCCCTCTTTTGCATGGACTGGGTTGTAACTGCAGTAAAATGGCTACAGCAAACAGCCAGCCTTTCTGAACGACAATTTCGCATTTATTTATCTGTATGCAATTGTTTTCATTTTGGAGTGTTTGCACAGTTGCCAAGCAGGCTTATGCTTATTTTCTGACTAGTTGTTAATTTGTAGACTGGTGAGATGTGAAACTTCACGCTATATTCTCAACTTGATCCATAATATTCCAGTTTCCATAACATCTAATTAGGAAAACACAAAATTAAAATGCATTCTTATCTAGGAGGACTGAAACAAGAACACAAAGGCAAACTAGAAAAGAGCCAGTGAGAAGTGCTGTCCCTTAACATCCTAGCTCTACAAACTGCTTTTGAATTTGTTTCAAAGAGATAAATCTAGGTGTTGGGAAGTCAGCTTAGAGAACAGCTGTGCATTAAGAGATGTCTAAGCTCCTTTCTCTGCAGAAGCAATTAGAAACCTTTCCCATGAAGTTAATACTATTAATATAGATTAATATGGCTGTAGTAGATTTCAAAGTCTGGATCTAGAATAAGAAGTGCTTTGTGTCTATGCAGCCACTTGTTGATGCACACTTCTCATCTATGCAGCCACAAACAAATATTCCCAAGACAAAGTAGTGGGGAATTCTTGTGTTTTGGATCACAGGTGTTTTAACTGTTCCCATATGCTAATACACAAAGGAGTGAGAGGCTGGCTATTCTTTGATTCAGTTGTGTGCATGTATAAAATATGTTTGCTATGTAGAATGTATATATGTGTCGATTCTCATATTTATTTGTATGCATCAATAGACACAACATTCCAGCAAGGGTCTTTGCCCCAGGGCCTCCTTACCTAACTTGTCACTCCTTCCAGCAGAGGAGCTCTCCCAGCATTCAGGGCTTTGATGGATTTCCTTTCCCTTCCATGCTTCGTTTGCTCTCCTTCCCCAGGGTGTATGCAGTGGGTGATGAAGTCTAAAATGAAGGATGTGCCTGGCTTTCTGAACATGCTTGTGCAGAAAACTGACAAGGAGAGGATGCTTGTAAAACTTCCTCCTTACTCTTCTGCATTTCAGATGTGCAATTCACCTATTAAGCTTTGTTTTAAAGATAGATTGTTTTGGGTAATGAAACTTCCTATTCCTCCAAGTGAGTGAAGTATGTAGATCACACCTAGGGTAAAAAGGGGTGTTTTCTGTTGAGATATGTCTATCTAATTATATAAATTCTTATTTAGCAGATTCCATTTCTAGTAATGAAGGGGTCACTATTTTCTATTATGCCTTATGGGGATTATTTCTGCAGAGATACAGTGGAATATAACTTACTGCCAAAGCAAAAACAGAGCTTACAGAATATATGGAAGCAGGCCCTGGTTTCTCTGTGTTAGGGTTTACTGGAAGGTGCCACCTTTTTTCTTTCCAAGAACAGATGAGGTCCAAGAAGTCAGCAAATAAAGTGTCACAGGGCATGTCTTCCCATTTTCTGCCAAGGAGTCCTCAGATTTCAGAATTACTGTATTGCTGTGCTGTTGTTGCTCAAAGGAAAGGTTGCACTAGACCCTACCAGGCAGGGAAGCTGGAATTTTCTTTCTTCCTTGTGGTTTAAATTGTAGCTTGTGAGCTGCTGTAGAAAATACCACCTCAACTAAAAAATTCTCACCAACATACTGTGTACAATGTTACCCACTTGGACCTGTTGTGCTACAGTCTGCTTTCCATAGAATTGTTTCTTCAGCCCAACAGATTAATGATTGGCAATTAAATATATACCTGTAGGTGTAATTATTTGGTGCCTCTATTTTAAGGTGACTTTCATGAGATAATAACTTAATTGGAAAGAAAAGAGTTTAAAAAAAGACCAGTTGTTTTATTGTCTTCATTTGAAGCCTGTGGATCCACAGTTAGAAACAACAACAACAAAAAAAACCCCCCAAAACCAAAACAACAACAACAAAAATACCAAAACAACAACAAAAAACCCAAAACAAAAAACAACATCCACCAAACCAATATATCATGAGAGAAGTACCAAGGCACTGATTACTTCAGTGTTACTGAAAATTGAAGGCTTGCCACAGGAATGCTGGGGGTTACTGATGTCAGCAAACTTGCTGACAAAAGCCCTGTCAAAACCCTGTCAGCTCCCTCAGAGCACAGGGAATGTAAGTTGGGGACAGACCTTGCCGCTGCTGCCAAGTCGCCCTTCTGGAGGCTGGAAGGGAATTTAGGCAGGAGCTAAGCAGCAAACATGAGATTTTCCTGCCAGGTGACTGGGCATTTAGATGATGCTGGCTCTAAAATCCAAACTCTTTGTTTCAGGTGATAAACAGTTAATAAATTCAGTATCAAATATCTGTCTGTGCTAGTCATCTGTTAGGCTAATATGTGAGAAAATATTCTTCTCTGTAGCCACAGGAAAAGAGGAAATAAAATGTTAGAAAATGCTGGACTTGAATTATGGCTGTGAATGTATTTTGTATAGTCTGTATAGTAAGAGCAAGAGTCTTTTGCCAATCTTAATGTAAAATTTTGACCTAGATTCAATGTAAGTGATTCTTGGGAAATCCTCTCTGCAATCTGCGAAGCTGTCAATGGAATAGGTTAAAGCTTTTCTTTAGACTCTGCTTAGATATTTTGTCCTTTGACTTGATAAGTCAACATAGAAAGATTTAAGCATTAAAAATAAGATCTTGTTATCAAGTGGAATTAATTGGTACAAATAATGAGCTCACTGGAGGTCTCTAGGTTTTTACATTGTGAAATTTTTCCATTAGGTTATGGACCTGTGTTTTTCTGGGATTTTCTCATTTCCATCTCCTTTCTCCTGCAGAAAACATAGATTGCTTTCCCTCCCTGGCCCCCTGCCTATTACTTATTAAATACAGCATGAAAAATGAATAGCATAAAGGTTGAAGTAGTCTGAGTAATCAAGAAAGCTAATTAGGAATTTTTGTATTTACTTTTAAGAGCAATTAGTCATTAGAAAAAAATGCCTGGAGGAAAAAAAATGGATTTTCCTTCACTTGACATCTTTAGGTCTGGATATATGTTTTACTGTTCAAGCAAAAGCTAATTTTAATTTAGACATTCCTAGATTAGATTTTAATCTAGTCTAGTAAACTAATAGAGCTCATACAAGGCATTTAAAATAACACCTCTTGGGTAGTGAATTTAGATCTATCAGTGGTATCATTTTGCTCTTTGATCAGTGAAGGTGATCACCAGATTGCACTCTTGGAGAAGGATTAAATGCTGTTTCCTGTTTAATGAAAATAATTGGCAGAAAGGTGTAGTCATCTACTGTGGTCAGTAAAAGCTTCTAAAAAACCAATTGTCTGTATATTCAACGGGAACAAGTATCATGAGAGATGGCTTTGGCTAACAGAGGAGGCTTTCCTGAGCTTGGCAACTAAAGGCTTTGTAACACACTCTGAATTAGGTTTTGTAGTTTAGAAAGGATGATATAACTGTGTTGCCCAGTTGAAATATTTTTCTATTTCTGGGCCCTATCTGGGCAGTTTTATTTATTTTTTTTTATTGCCATAAAATCCTGTTCATCACTGAGTGTCTGATGGCTAAGATGGGGTGATGGGCGTTTTAAAGGTACTTGGTGTTAGTCCCTGTGGAATGAGATGCAAAATCTCCTTTGTGTTGTGTCAGCACCGCCGTGTGTCACATTGTCACTGCGCTGTTTCATGTGCTGTTGACCTCTCTGAGAGCGGGCAGAGGGGATTCAGTGTTGAAATTCCCCAAGTCCTTCAGTCTGTGCCAGTGCTGTCACAGCTTTGTGGGGAGGGAGGGCTTGGGGAGTAGATCTTGAGCTACAGGATGTGAAAATGATTTAGTTTTCTTTTGTGCAGACAAAATGCACAATTTCTCTGCACATTTCTACCCAGCAATGCAGCCAGACTCAGGGTGATTATTTTTGTGCCTCTTTTCTATACTGAATACCATCTGCTACTGAATGAACTGTATTAAGGAAATTTTTGGTTTATCTCATGTTTAGCTGATAGCATCGCTAGTTAGAGCTGACATGGTTCTTATTGACTGGTAGATTAATTTCTGAATGTCTCAGGTGAAATAAATCCAAGCCATGTAAATGCATATTCAGTGAGAGCTGGAGAAGAGTGCCTACTTCTGTGGGATAGGCTGGAACAGACTTGGGAAGAAGCTGAGTGTACTTTGGCAGAAGGGATGTAGCAGGTGCCTGGAGCTTTTCCTCCTTTTCAACAGGGTACCCTGCAGCAGAGAATTATCTCAAGCACAACACAGGCTCCCACTGATGAAGCAGCTTGCCACAGGACCCAAGCACTTCTGCCAAACCCAGTTCTTCCCTGTCCCACACATCTCATAAAGCACCATCCAAAACAAATCCTCCCAGCTTTGGTCTCTAATACCAACATGATTACTGTAAAGCAAACAGAAACTTATGCTTCTGTAAACATTGCTAATGGGTGTTATCAGAATTACCTATGTGTGGGCACAGTGATGACAGGAAGAAGCAAGAAATGCTGCTGTGCACTTGCATGGTTGGAGGCTAGATACAGAAGATGCAGCCTCCCAGCCCTTGTGCTGACAGTCTGTCTGCCAGTGTCTGTCTGCAGCTCTTTCAAGGTGCCTCTGCTCCTGGAGATCTGAGGGACAGCCTCTGGCTATGCCAGGGGTCCTGCTTGAGGCAGAGCTGTTGTACAGTCTCCAGGCTTGGTCTCTGGGAGAGCCCTGGGGAAGTCTGATGTGATAAAGATGCAGTTTTAATTTATTTATTTTTTTAGCTTCCTTGGAGAGTGCTGGGAGTCAGCTTGCTCTGAGAAGTCTGTGAATGACTGATATTGCTCAAAAGGAGACTTCAGCTCAAAATGTGTGGTTTTCTAGGCTCACTGTGATGTTCTCAGACTGCTTTTGGGTAAGTGCAGAGTCAGGTAGCTCAGGATGGCTCTCCCTGAGCTTGCTCTCGTGGGTCAGGACTTTATCCAGCTCTCTGCATCTGACAGTACAGTTGTTCACTTTGGTTTTCCCTATCAAACTGCCTTGCCGGGCTCTCATAGTAGTAGTGGAGTAAGTACATCCAGAATTATCTATTGTTAGTGGGCACAGGGACTTCCAGACCTCTTATGTCTTCTTTGGATGGATAAAAAAGAAACTGCTCAGTAGTTTTCAGTAAACAAAAATGAGCTGAGGAAAAAACAAATTATACTCCATTTCTTATCTTCCAGCTCCTGGTAACACTTTGAAAGTTGTTTTGTACCATTACTTCAGCTTGTTCAGTCTGGATGGTGGGTTATTTCCAACCCATGATCTTGTGGGATTGAGTTAGTAACACGGTGATCTAAAACTTGGCTGATTTTCTTGTATGCTATTTCCTACCAAAAAAGAGTAAAACCAGAGGAATTTTTACTTTTTACTGCTACTTTTATTCAATCAATGCAAAATTACCTGTCACAGAAGTATTTTTAAACATGAGGCAGTATCTTTGCCCAGCTTTAAACAGAGGTATGGGTACCCCCAGTCCATGAAAACCATTGCCAGTCCAGACCTCTGGACCCCTTTTTCTGCTTGTAACCACAAATCACCCTGCAGCCATCTGCAAACATCAGCTCATTTTTATAAGTATAAAATGGAGTGTAAATGGTTTAAGTGAGATGCAGGCCCATCTTCTGATGTGCTTGAAATAACAATAGAAGCAGTTGACTGCAGTTTCTGTGGGTACACTTGGTCTCATTCATGTGCCTTCTCTATTGGCAATTGCTGCTCTGCTGTGCTAAAAAGCTGAAATACAAAAATGCTCTGTCAAGTGTCATCTGGTTTATAATGGATAGTTTGTGAACAAAGACAAACTGTGGGCTTTATGAAAAGCAGAATATTGAGTAGAATGAATCCCAAGGATAAGCGTTCATTTGTTTTGTGAGCTTTATATCTAAATCATAAATAAGGCATAACAATTTAAATCTCCCTTCTGAATTAATCTGATATGGCTCTGAAACAGTACTGATAGTTATGATCTTTTTCTTTCCCTTCAGTGCCCAGGTAAGCACTGTCTTTATTGCCCTTTGTGCTGTTTAATTATCTAGTGGCATTAATTGCTGTACCTTAAAAATAGATTACCATGAATTCACATGTCCTGTGATTGGCTTATGTGGTAAATCCATACATGGCTACAAGAAATATCTGAGTCTGTTTATGAGCCCTTAAGTGCCCACAGCTATTGACAGTGTATTTTAATGCAGCTATTACTATTGTTGTTTATTCTATTACACTGTGATTAGGTTCCACAATTAATTTTAATTATTACTAACCTTGCATTAATTTTCTAAGCACCTCAGATATTGGCAATAAATATATATGGATGAATAGTGAACTGGAAAAAAATAAGGGGCTTGTGCTTTCAGCAAAGTGACTTGAGAGGAATTATGGAAACACCCCCCTCCTTTTTTAAAAAACTAATGAGTAGCAACATTTTACTATGTAACAGACATGCAAATTAAAAAGGAAGTCCTGGCACAAGGTACAGCCTTGCTCATCATGAGCTGGTATCTACAAGATTTTTTTTTTAAATGTGGACAAAACAGTAGATAGAAGCAGCCACTATTGAAGATTATTTGAAGTTAGCTGAACAGTAAAGGTCACAGGGAAAGGAGTGGCGTTAAGTTCTAAGGAAAATATGGCTGATACTTGAACTTTGCTAATGAAGCAATTGTCTAAAGTGTGGAGGCCAATACAACAGCAGAAGAAAATTGGCAAAGAAAATAGAAACGAAATCCAAGGCATTTAGCACAGCTTCTGTATTTGTAAGTCAGAATCCAAAGCAGCTCCTACTTTGCTCAGGAATGGGAGGAGATCCCAGGGTTTTGTTTTTTCTGCAGTTATTCCTTTATTCCAGGCAGGAATAAAGGATGTTTCAGTGGGCGGGGCTGAAGGGGAGTTGGTAAGGGTAGAAATTGTGCAGACTCTGAATCAACCATCACCTCCCGGGACCTGCAGTGGAAGCCAGGGGCAGGTTTGTCTCTGAGAACCCCAAATGTCAGGGAAAACTGAAGGAACAATGTCATCTCTCTTTCTCCTTCTGAGCATCAACTGAGTCAGTCCAACTGGCACAGGATTGAAGAATAATCTCAGTTGTTTAAGTTATTCTTGTATTGACTGAGGAAGCCCATGTATAATGTAATCATGCTGATGATTTAAAAAAAGGAAAAGATGAAACATCATTCTGAGCATTCTTAAAAAAAAAAAAAATCTGTGGTATCTTTCTTCTTAATTTCCTCATGCTTCTTAATTTGCATGTCAAATAAAACCTCCCTGACTGATTTTGATGACATTGCAAGCGTTCAGCTCTGAAGACAATCAGTGTACATTGTCACACATTATCAGATAACCACTGACAAACTACCTAAACATGTGCTTCACAGTCTAATGTGTAATGATTTTTCTCATGAAATTAAGAAAAATCGAGATCACTACAAAACTGTGCCTATTGTTTGGGAACACATTATGTGCAGAGCTGGAAAATGAGAGTCGGGTCAGGGAATGTGACTGGGCTTCCTTTTCCCTCTGCCTCTAAGGCCTATTTAGCCTTGAGACATTTACCATATGCTGCAGATTGTTTTAACCATGAGTGCTCCATATCTTTATGGATATGGAGCTACCACTGGGCTTTCACTGTTACTGGACTTTCAAGGTCATTTTTGTGAACCAAAGAATTATGCTGATATTGCAGACATGTCAATTCTGATCTTAGGGTTGTTTTCCCTTTTTTTTTTCCCCCATGAATAAATTTAAGCATCTGTGAACAGCCATTGGTTACCTTGCAGTGTGAACCTGAGGCAGAGAGAGAAGAGTGTGTGCATGTATATATTGCCTGGCAGGGGGTATGTCTTCCTTTAAACTATGGGAAACGTAGATATTGCATTTTCATATCAGGCACATTGAGCTCAGCCAGTTATCCCACTTGGTGAGGTGAAGTGATCCATACTAAAGGTACTTTTCAGCAATATCTCTGCAAATGTCATAGAAACCATCTCTTTATCGATGGCAATTATTTTTTTCCCAGTGGAATGACATCCCAGTTGTATAGGACAAAACAATAGGAAGGTGCAAAATTGGCCTTGTCAACTCTGATAGACTTGGTTGAATGCACAGCAATAAAGAATAACTACATATATATGCTTTCTTATCCTAGGATATTTTTTGTTTGTATCATGTTTGTTTGTATCACTTTTCTCTATATTGTGGTTCGCAGAAAGAGGGAAATAGCTACGCAATGCTATTATTAGGTGTTACCTATAAACATGGTTTGCATTAGTTTGCTGTGCTGATATGTTTTTTTTTTTTTTTTTCTCCTAAGAAAGACACGGTCAGAACTTTTTTTTCTAAATGGGATTTGCACGTTGTGCATCATTTAACAAGGAATGAAAAGATGCAAGGGCATGTACAGGTTTTACCTCATTTGAAAGGTAAGCTTGAACTGCTTAAGGTTTGGTAACAAAAAAAACCACCAGAGTGAGAGCTTTTTCTCTGGCCTGTTCCCAGGATTTTCTGAGGGGCCTCCTTGTCCTGTCCTTCACTTGTCTGAGTCTTGGGTCACTTCCTCATGGCTGGAGGGCTCATGGAGAGCCCATCACACGAGGCAGGAGCATTCCTCAGCCATCCACCTTCAGTACTTTATCCTTCAGCTGCAAAGGGGCCAGGGAACAACTGAAAAATAATGTAAAATGTTTGCCAACACACTGCTGTCATTGTGTGAACAGAATGCTGAGCGTCGTGTTGCAGACACACCTCTTCTCCCTGTTGATAAGAAATTATTTGGGTGTTAGGAACTTGCTGGCTGACTGGTATGAGAGTGTTGCTTAACAGCTCCTACCCACAGATGTTGGATTTTTGCCTTTTGTTTGGATGCAAACACACCTGAGATACTGCAGAGGACCACCGTGAAATTTTATGTTGAGGGCTTGCCTCAGGTGCTGCCTTCAGCCTGTGGCTCAGGGTGGAGGGAGAAGGGGACAGTGAGGAACTGTGCTCAGACACCCTGTGTCAGAGGGGTGCTTAGAGGGAAAGGCAAGCCCTGAGAGCCCCCTTGGGCTGAGCAGGACCCCTCTCTTCTCTCCTCTCCTCTCCCCCTGAGCTCTCAGCCTGGCCTCTGCCACGGGGATGGGAGGCGCTCCAGCCAAAGGGATGTGTTCACTTCCCCAGCAGCTGGACAAACCTGACTGTCTGGTTCTGCCCTGGTTCACACGGGCTGCTCACCGAGGAGATCAAAGCCTGTTTATTTCTGGCACAAGACTTGATACAGATTCCTGTGGCTCTATGGAAGCAGGGCATGGATGGACTCTGACCATTGCAATAACCCCAGATCCACCAAGATGTCAACGCTCCCCACCATGCCTTTTGGAAAACAGCCTTTCTTTTATCTAGCAATATCTAACTTCATCTAACTTTCTCTACCAATTAGTTTGTAGTGATCAAAGACATCAAATTCTCTTGAATATTTGTTGTTTTTGAGGTTTTATGGATTAAGTAATATCAGATTTTCAGGCGTCCATGTGAAATAGTTGTGAAACAAGATGATCCACTGACTGGTTTAATGTTATGCCATAATGCATGGCTTGATTCAGCTTTGAGCTTCAGCTGTGTCTACCTGCCGTTATAACTGAGAGGTGAATCACTGCCTTTCTTGGTCACTGCCCCTTTTGGTGGTGTTTGGGATGTATGACTAGAAAAAAAAAGGTTTGTCCGAGTTAGAAACTTCCTGTTGCTTGATCCTAACCTGTTGTAGTTAATTATCTGTGTACCTACCATCCTAATGTTCAAATACTTTTATTTGTTCATTTTCCTTACTTTCCTAAGAATTTTTGCCAGCTTGTGAAGAGGCTGGTTAGTTCACAGCCTGTCCCCCACAACTCTTTACCACATCACAAGCTCTGTCATATGTTAGGGTGACTGGCACTGAGTCATACTTTCCTTTATTGTACCTGCACTTTTTTTCTTCCATAATCAACTTTACTCATATTCTTTCCTGCCTTTATTCAAGTAATAATTCTCATGCTAATGGAATTTTGTTTGGCCCTGTAGCTCTTAGCTGAAGTTTGTCTATGCTTTCCATTGTGAAGATCAGTTTAGATTTGAGGGGTTTTTTTGTGGTTTTTTTCTGCCAATAGCTGACATGGGTGATGAGCAAGCAGTGTGCTTCTCTAAATCCCTTGTGAAAAACTGAGTAGGATGCCTGTACAATTTGCAGTACTTTGCCAGAGGTAAAAGCAATGTTAGAGCTCTCTTGCTAAAACCATTGCTCTCTCCTCTGCCTCATGATTTTTTCTGGCAATCCCCCTTTGACAGGGGCTGATTTGACATCTTAGAGGATCCACAGACAAATGTCTGTCGTGGTAAAGATGCTCCAGAGTGCTGCAGGGCTTGCAGAGTAGCCAGGGTGGCCAGCACCACCATCTCAGGATTTCCACCTGTGTCTGAACACTCACTGTGTATTCAGCATCCAGGCCTCAATTGGGCATCCAGGCTCCTTTGAAAAAAGGTTAAGAAATTTAGAGAAAGGGATCTTCTCAAACCAGGAAACCCCATGCTGCTTGTGACAGCTAGAAAGTGACTATTAAAAGAAAGAACTGGAGTTTATGTATGTGCCACACTCCTCTTCCTTTGGGGTCCAAAGTGTGACCCTTTCCTGGGGGTTTATTCCAAAATGTGGCATTACTTAGATAGATCTTTGAATGGCCCTGCTTTGAGAGGGATTTGTACCTGGTGTCTTTCTGAGATCACTTCTGACCCAAACAATTCCTGCCTGGGGGGAACTGGGTGGAGGTACATGGAAGAACATTGCCTTGTTTCCAGGGATTGGGATTAAAGCAGCAGCATGTGAGAGACCCAAATTCACGTTCCTGTCCTGCCTGTTTCACAAAAACAAGAATCCCTCTGTTCTGCTCCTCAAGGGGCTGTCCAGACAAACAGGTTAATAGACACTGGAGAGCTCAGGTTTCTTTGTCTTGAGGAGTTTACCTTGAGAAAGAGACAACTGGGTGTTGGCTCCGTAGGTTACTGCAATTCCCTGCAAGTGCAAAAGACTGGGTCGATAAATGTGGAGTTATTTGTGAAGTGCACACAGGGAAGAAAAGAAAATAGCTTTCCATACAGTGTGCTTACCTCAATCAGATAGCTGGGTTGAGGGGGATCTGAATGTTTTTCTCTGGCTTCACTGCACCAGTAGATGTTTTGGTTGTTGCTATGCCTTCAAAAGCTTTCTAGCTCTTTGTGGAATGTCCCCATATATGCTGTAAACTGCATAGCAATGTCAAAACCATGTTTACAAACCATGCTAGCAGCCAGCCCAGTAGTGAGGGATAGGAGCAATCCTTGAATGAAGCTAAAAGGTATCCTCCTTTTACCTGGCTAATCTCACCATGGCATGACCACCATGAGGTCCAGGAGGCTTTCTGCCCATTTTTATTTTGTTTTGGTTTGGTTTTTTTTTTCTCAAGAAAGAAAGTCTGACTCTACAGTATGAAGAGACTTCCTTCTATAAATACTGCAATTATGGGCACAAGGGTGTTTTACAACCAGTGCTGAACACAATCTCTTCTTTACCTGCTAGGTAAATACTAGAATCAGAGCTTCTAGAAATGTTTGCTGCAGTAGGTGACAGCACATCCCCATAATATGGTAAGATTGAGCCAAATAATTCTATGTCAAACTCTAAACTTCTACACACGTGCATACATAAAATTCTACTGATGTAATGGATTTTCTACTGCACAGGAAAATGTTTGGTTTGGATTTTTTTCCCACTCTGGTTTGCAGGAGTAAAATATTTCAGTATGCATTAAAAAGCATGCACTTAAATTGTAAGTCAATTGACTAGTTTCTATAAAAAGTAAAATCAGTATTTTCAGGCATTTCATTAGAATAAAAAAGAAGTCTGCTGCAAGAATAGCTTCAGCCCTCAGCCCAACTCACATGCTTGGCTAAATTAATATGAGAGGAACTGAAATAAGTGAGTCTGGATCAAGTCCAAGTCAAAATTAGATTGCAGCAAACCCAACATTGAAGTCAAAGGTAATTTTCCAATTGATATTGGTAGATAGAGGATGTTGGAGCCAAGGAAGATGCTGAAAAACCTGACATTTCTGTTAATAGTGCTGTGTTGAGGATATACCTGCTTCAGATTTTGCCACCTATTTTCTGCACAGGGAAGGTGCAGGCAGCAGGCTGAGACAAAATGGTTGAACCCAGGATTTAAGGGCTGAAACTCTAAGTCAGCATCCTCTTAGCAGGCTAGTTATGGAATTCAATACTCTAGAGCCAAACTGGCTGCTCTAGGAATACACTGTTAAATACCTGATCACTCTTCTGCTGGAACAACCTAGGTATTTCCACACTAGAGCACATCCAGTGGCATCATTTCCCTTGCTGTGAAGAGAACCTGTGAGGACCTTTTAGATAATTGGGTTGCTGGGCTTTTTCACACTAATTAAGCAGAAAATGTTTTGAAGTGCAGTCAGTCACTGTGCCTGGCACGCTGCCATGTGGAATGGTGCAGGGGCAGGCGCCCTCACAGCTCTTCACTGGCTGCAGCCTACAGAAATTGGTAGGAAAATGACTCAGTGGAAAATGGCCAGTTCTGTGGAGATGTAAGAAATAGCAACATCAGACCAATAAAAATCAACAGTGTGATTTTTTTATAAGCAGCAGTAATTATTTTCCACTGAAGGAGGTGAGGGAGGAGTACAAAGCCTGTGATTCCCCTTGGCAGCAGCCTGCCTAGCAGAACGCCTCCTCCTCCTCCTCGCTGCCTCTCACAGACACGCATCAAACAATTGCATTAGCACTTCTGCTGCCTTTCTTCTCCCACCCTCTTTTTTCACACCATTCAAGAGCTAAAGCAGAGTGGTGTTGATAGTTGAGCCTGACAGTGAGTTTTGTTTGAACACAGCTTATCCTATCAGTGATAATTCAGAAATTTCTGTGCACGTTTTGAAGGCAAGTTAAAGTAATTTTTAAAGATGCTCTTCCCCGTTTGCAAATAGTAAATAATTTGTTCTGTTTAGTGCTTCTCAAAGCGTGTCTTTGTGGAAAAGCTTGCTGTGGAACGTTGGAATAGGATAAAATTCTGCCTCTAATCACAGAGATGGGCTCTATGTGTTTGTGGATTTAGAATATGTGGAGTTGTAAAAGACATTTTTATATCTTTTATGCCTTTTTTAAAATTAAAAGGCCATCATTACAGAAGAACAAATTTTAATACTTCATCTTTATTGCCACGTTTACTATTGTGGGAGCAATTTTAAGGAGTGGCAGTTCAGTAACTCTAGGTGCTTTCTGCAGACAACTGCTCTTTTTTTTTCCTTGACATGTTTTTAACAGTTTTTGGATCAGGCCCCAAATATGTGTAATTAGCTTTTCATAAAAGCTATTAGAATGTAATCGTCCTCCCATCTGGATTTTATGTTCTGGCTATTAATGCTACAGATGCTTTAAAATATACAGCTCCAAGCCCTGCTCTGATCCTATTAGCTAAGGCCTAAATTCCATTTTATTTTTGAAGAGGCATGGAGAAATTCTTGGGATTTTCAAAATGTATTCACCTGACATATAGGGAATGTGCTTAATAGTGTGGTGATAGATAATGTACCTAATGATATGAGTCCAGTGCTGCTCCTACTAAAATTACTAGGACCATTGCCATCAAGTTCAGCATATACAGGTTAGTGTTCTTCATGTATATATTAGCAAAATACTTGTACATTTGCTTATCAGCTTCCCTGGCAAGCTTTCTCTTGGACTAAGTCAGTGTATCTTCTACAAGGGTTCAGGTGTTGTGGTCTTACATAATCAGATGATGGTCATAATTTCTAAGTAAAATCTGTGGGCATAATTTGGTATTTTGAGCTGTCCAACTTTTGCAAGAGGAAATACAGACTCAAAAGCAAATGTAGTCTTGAAAAGAATGTTCATTTCAGATGAACATTCTTTTCATGTAGAAGTCTGTGGGAGTTAGTATCCAATTTCTGGTATTTTAATAGGATTTAGGTCCCTAGCTCCTATATGGTCTTCAGAATCTCTGACTTATTTATTCCCCAGATTTGCAATGAAGACCAGAATCCTGCTGAGCTAAACCACAGACCCAGTATATAATTTCTGCCTGAAAGAATCCTCCATATATTGCTTCAAACATAGGATCTGGTCAAAGTACAGAAACCACAGGTTTGTGTAAAAATGTCCTATACCTACATTATAGAAAAAAAAAATTGTCCTTCTATAGTGATTTTTTTAAAAATAATCCTTTAATGAATAGAATTATCTATTTTTTTTTTCCCAAAGATTAATTCAGTATCTTGGAATTAACTAAAGGGCATATGATTCCTCAGGTTTCATGGCAGGTATACAAATGTTTATTGAAGAGAGAAGCATTTAGGGACATAAATCCATGCTGCTTGTTGAGGCATAACTTAGTGTTGCCCTTGGGAGGGAAAAGCACACTGCACTTCTGTATGTGTGTCTTAATGAACACATATTTAATATACTGGCATGTTTTACTTGCTGCAACACTCAGGTTTTCGTTTTCCATTTTTATTTAATGTCAGCTCCAGTGGCACTAAGATGTCTATGGTCTAGGTACTGATGTGTTAAAAGTAATCTGAACACTAAATAGGGCTAGTAAGAAATATCTGTGTTTATTTCATAACTATTCTCTACATGTATCTCAGAGGGATCTTGTTTATTGTCTGTATATGGTTGGAAGATCGTAATGATAAATAGAAAAATATACTCGGGGAAGAGTAAATAGGGACATGAAAGTCAGAATATGTTGTAACATGTGAATTATTGCCACTATATATTAGTGAAATAAGTTTTGTGTTTTAAGCAATTTTTCTTAATTGTTTGCTTGTGAAGGGTATCTATCTGGTAATGTTTGGGCACTGCTGAACTCCAGCAATTTCTGGTACCTTTCTACCCACATCCTCTATGCTTCTGCATTTGCTAAAGCTTTTGAAATCCCACTACTGAAAATGTGTCTGTTTAATGGCAGTTATCACATTTGTGTGACTATAAATAGCAAAAATTAAGAAATTACCCAGGGTGATGTTAACAGACCTTTATGGTGTCATCCTTCAGGTCATTTAAACCCATCACCAACTGAATGGAAACCTCCACAGGAGAAGTGCAGTAGGGAGCTGCTGCCTCTTGCTGAACACCAGACTTGTCCTGTTAACATAGATTCTCTTTTCCAGATGCATGTTTCCTAGGAAGGGATATGTGCTTTAGGGACCTGAGCCAAAATATAAGCCTGTTCAAATATTCAGTGCATGAGGCAACAGTCAGCATTTCTATATTTGGGGAAGTGTGCTGATTTTTTTCTCATACTGACTATGGTGGAACTGTACATCATGGGTGCTTGTGATGTTCATAAAAATAATACTGTGTAATAATAGAGTGTGCCATAGAGTAATAAATATCCTTTAGGATGTAAGACAAAGCCTAATAAATTCATTAAGCAGACTAGATTTCCAGCCCCTAGCAGCAGACCTTGCACTTAAATCAAAATCACAACATGCATTTGTCTTTGATATAGACATGGAAAGAGACTTTAAAATGAGATGTCTGAATAAAGAAAATGCCCTTGCTTTCATAAATACCAAGTATGAATTTAGACATAATAGACATGAATGTGGAAATGGAGGCATCTTAGCATGTCTTTGTGTCTCAGTTTGATTGCACATTGTGAGGCCTGGTGGCTCCATGCCTTCTCTCCTTGAGCCTTGTGATCACACCAGCCAGGGCAGTGGCTGATGAAGCAAACCCATCCCTGCTCTGATGGAAACCTCAAGTGAAATGCAAGGCACTAACCTCCTCTAGACTTTGGTGACAATTTGGATATTTCCGTGCAAATGCTGCTGTGTAAAAATGCAATCTCACATTTACATAGACCTGCCTGTGACTACATCATGCATGGCAGCAAATACCAAGTCAGGGTGGTGCTGTGGGAAGGGCAATGACATCAGGCTGACAAAGTGTTTTTGTTTGGGTTTTTTTTTTTGCTTGTCTTTTTTTCTCTAACCCCAGTTCAGCAAGGGACTGCCAATTCAATGCTCTCAGTTCTTTTAGTCCCCTAAGTCCATTCTCTAGCTGCAGCCTCAGACAGGGCACAGGAGTCTGCACATTGATTATTCAGACACACCCTAGTTCATAGATAATCTGCCTACTGGATAAAAAAAATTTCAAAGTTTTGGTTAAATCTAAAAAGCTTTAATTTTAACTTGGGCATGTCTTTACTGTTGTATTGCCATTTGAGGTCTGCCACAGGTTGGTTTGTGTGACTACTAAAGATGTAAAAATTCTGGTTTTTCCTGTGCTTGGGGAAATATGGAGCTGGTGTTTTATGTGAAGACTAAATCCTTTGCCTCCCTGAAAAAGCAATGGTGACCATCCAAGTTCAGCTGTCTAAATTCTTTCCAGTGTCACCACTGCATGGTAGAACCCAGAAATTATTGCATATTTATTTCCAGTCTGTTTTTCAGGTAGATCCCTATTCCTGAACACCTACGTGAAAGGCTGTGTGGAAGAACATCAGTAACTGAATGAGCTTACGCATTTTTCTGGGTGTTGCCAAGATGCTGATACAAGCCAGTTGAATAGAATAGAATTTGTGACATGTTCTTCTGATTTTGGCATTAATTCTTATTCTTTGACCAATATTTGAAGGCTTTGTAGGTGTTTTTCCTAGGGGACAATTTTATTTTTTTGATTTAACAATCTAAAATACTAGATAAACAAATGTTTTCTCTTCTGTGAAGTCTGCATCAGTTGATGGGCACATGAAGAATACGGGTATTTCAGCGGAGAAGTTAAAAGTACAGCTGTAGATGTAAAAAGGAGAATTTGGGAAGGTAGTGCTGGAAATCTGGCTTTGCTCTGCATGGGTGAATGGTACTGAGAAAATCCTGTGGTATGGAGTGTCTGTAACAGCTGCAACAATAGACTAAGGGCCCTGAGCCCATCTGTGCTGGAAGCCTTTCCAGTAACTGGTCTTTTAGGTGTTATTCTACATAATGTATGTGTGCACTTTATATGTTTTAGTGTATTAATGTTAACAGCTGGATATTCTACATTCCTCTGCATAATCTCAGATGATGTCTACCTCTCTTTTTTGGCTCTTGTCTCTGGTCTTTTGTCTGCAAACAGGGAAGCTGCTGCTCACTAAACGCATGAGGAAAACTTTAATAATTCCATATGAACTGAATAACTTGAGGTGCTATTTTGGCCTAAGGCAAGGCAAATTGATGAGACTTAAATGCAGAATTTGCTCAGCCCTCCCAGGTTCACTGATACTGAAGAAAGCTCCTGCTGTGATGATGTATTGGAGTCACAGATACCATAAAATGCAGCACATATTATTATTTTTTAATCCTCTATTTTCTGGTACAGAATGCCATGCTCAGACTATGTTTTCAATGCTAGCACTCAATCTATTACAAATAGAAATACAATTTTCCCTTTCAGCAGATTTCCTTCCTTTTCCTATTTTGCACAATGGATAAATAACAAGGCTGGAAAGAATGCTTGTCAACTTCAATTTTGCTGAACATGTAAATGTTAAAAAAAAAAAAAACTGTAAAAAAAAGCCCTAGACAAATCAGAATATTTCCACAATTTAAGTAAGATTACAAAGATGAACAGATAATTTACAAATAAACCCCGGTAGCCTGCAGAACCAAAATATTTTGTCATGGGGATCCTCCAAGTGGATGAGTTTAGAATAAGAAGTAAAACCTCATTCATGCAGACTTCTGTTGTTCAAATCAAAAGGCATGGAAACACACAAGGCAGCCTTTGGAGGCTTTTATTAGCTGCTGTTTGTGAAAATACAATGCTCAAGTCCTTTGGAGTCCTTCAGGTTTATGTGCCCATGTGGAGCTTTGGGGATTACAATGGAGAACCAGAAGTTTGCTCACCTACTTCAGGATTAGACTCTCAGCCAGCGTGCACAGATTTTACTGGGGAAATAGGCCTCCGAGTTGGACGCATTTTTTCCTTTACCAAGACAGTTTTGACAGTGATACACTGAACTAAATAAACAAAACTTCATTCTCCAGTTATGGCATGTTTCTCTATGGGCATGTAAACAAACTTTACCACTAATCTAATTTAGATGAATATCAGAGCTGATAAGATTTTTACGCTTTTGATTATACTGATAACAGCAAAGCAAGCAACTTGCATATTGACAGTGTTTGAAATCAGATTAACCAGATAAATATATTCACAAAGCTGGTTTGTTAGAGAGAAATCTTCTGATGCTCTTCTGTGGTAGTGAGACATTCATTGGCATCACAATTTCCAGTGATGAGCAATGATAATATCTGTACTAACTGTTTGAAAGGAAATAATAAAGCCAAATTAGATGAGCTGTTCTGACAGACTAAACAAAGAGAAGTACAGGTATGGGGATTGATCCGTTTTTAGTGCCAAACTGGAGATTTTTCATCAAGGATAATATCGTGTCAGTTATCTCACCAGTGGGAGTCAAGTAACATTTCTTTGTTCAATTTATTAAACTGAATTTTGAAGTGTAAGGAGCATTTATCTTTTTGAATGAATTGAAATTCTGTATTTCTAGTTGTAATGGTTCTTTGTGGCTTCAGTAGTGAACGTGGTTATAGCTCTAGAAAGTGGTGTCATTTTTGCCATTGGTGTTGAGGGAGCCAAGAGACAGAGTATAAATCAATTTACAGCCTGTTTAAAAGTGGGGAACAAAATGCATAAACCTTAACTCAGAAACTGCTTCAGATTATTATTATTTTATGATTAAGTAAAGTGGGGAGAAGGAGGAGGTTTCAGTGTTAGCATGATAAAATTCCTAGCTTTTAACAAACTGTCTGGTTTCAGTGTTTATTCAGTACATTACACATACACGGAACTATACAGCAAGGGGAAGGTCACTCGATTAATCCTTGCTCCAAAGGTGTAAGTGGATATGATCACATGCAACACAAAACTAATAGATATTGATTAGTGTGACAATGCTTCACTGAACAGATGTCTCTTGAAGGGAGAGTGGAAGCAGTTTGGTACTAGAGGTTTTCTTTGTCTTCTCCTCTCATGGTAAGGTAAACCAGGACCTGACCAGAGCGTTCCATGCTGACTGTGGTATGAAACGCCCCTAATACCAACCTGGCTCAAACAGTACTGTAAGAGAAAAACATTTAGTGAAGTCCATACATCCCCTGGACCTCTCAAGATGTCTCAGTGTACCCCAGTGCCAAGGCAAGGTTCTCCCAGCCTGTGGTCATGAGTCACTGCTGGGCATACTTAGCCCCTCCAGCATACCTATCTTCCAAAACTGGTTCCTTTCAGGGTCACAAAATGCTCCTACAAAACCAGAAATTAATCTGTTTTGTCCCCAAGGGCTGTTTATAGCTCTGGCCAGACTCAAAATTCATGCAGTTAAGAAGACAACCATTGCATATCTGGTCAATGGAATAGGACCAACTAATGCTTCTCTGTGCCCTGAGACTTCTGTAGAGAATAAAGAGATGCTTGTTTGGTTGAGGGCTGAGGCATTCAAGAAGGTCACACAGGGATGCATGGTCAACCCTGATGGACATAGCTTTTGAAACCAATTTGATCTCACAGGTCTCAGCTTCCCCCATGTCTGGATCCATACATGTGGAAACCAAACCACAAAGGGATAAAAGTGTGAAAAACATTAATCCCTCTGATTTTTTGGAAGGAGACAGCATCAAGCATGAGGATAATGTGAAATCCTTGATCAGGCAACAAGGAAGGAATGCCAACAGAGAGAATACAGAGAGCAGATAGCTGATGCAAGGGAATCAGATATATCAGTTGTAATGACTTCCATGACGTATCTCAGTGAATCAGAATGTCTTGATCCTGGTGAATGTGCACTTCTGAATCTGAAATTTCCTTCTAAGGCTTTGTTGTGGTAGCAAAACCTAGTGAAGATTTTGGTGAAACACCCTATCATAGCCTCAAAGAGAGGCCTTCTGCTGAACTCACCAGGGCCAAACCAGTAGGAAACTGGAGGGAAAAGAGAATTATGTTACATGTGCTTGGGGAGATCTGGGGTGTGGTGACCACAAGTGTTCCTCCTCCAGTAACTCCAGTTCCTCCTTCAGTAACTCCCATAGCTATCTGCTGAGACCTCAGGTAGCAAACCTACTTCAGCACAGGTATTGCTCAATGCTTAAGCTTATGACCATGTTTAGGCCTTTTTTTGTCCCTCCTAATCCCTAGAATTTGGAAATGGTGACATTTTCCCATACAACCTCTAGCTGCTGTCTCTGTTGTTTGTCTGTCTGTGTCACTGGACTAATCAAAGCCTTGACAGCTTCAAGAGAAGCATCACAAGTGAGTGTGTCTGGAAATTCTAGTTAATCACAGGGGCTTTTTTTGCCCTTTCAGGGCAATGGCAGAGATGAAAACTGATAGAAACCAGAGAGCCTGAGTTAATAGTTGTGATTAACTCTGCATCTTCTGCTTGAATACAAGGATGAAGGAGGGCAGGGAGATGGAGCTCAAAAATCATGCAAGACTCTTAGGAGATGGCTGATTCAGCAAAACACAGATTTCTCAGCCTCTGCAGTCAAGGCTGACTCAGCTTAGCACAGAGGCTAAGTAGGCCCATAATTTTACTTGTGACAAATACCCTCCTCTTCATTGAGACGACTCATGCCCTTGCTGTTGCTTAACTCCTTTGTGGGTTGTGAACCACCTCTCAGTCAAGTCATCTGGTTACTGCATACTCTCCTTTGAAATTCCCACATTGTGAAGGTAGGTACTTTCAATAATGAACACTCTTGGGGCTGTGTCACATGAGATCTTGTGCCTTTTAAATGCAGATGACAGGTTACTAAAAATGTTTCTCTCCACGTAGCATTTTTTTTTGCAGTGCTGCTATGTGCTGCATATGCCTGTGAAATATTTTATCTGATTTAAGTTTATTATCTGGCCCAAGAAGAAAAAGGAACACCTTGAGTTTTGGTTATCACATTTCATCAAACAATCCTGTGAACATGTTAAACAGATTGACAGTTATAGTTAAATATAATTGCGTATTGTGAATTCACTAGTTTAGTTTTGTAAGACTTGTTTAGTTTTGTAAAGTTCAGTTTTGTAAAGACATAAGCATTCCATTTCCTGTTACTTTCACGCCAAGTATGACACTGACCTCTGCACTCTGACAGAATTCTTATTCAGAATTTCAGTGGAACATCATTGTTGCTGTTAAGTTGTACCTGTATTTTTGTCAAAATCTGTTTTGCTCAAAATTCTTCAAAACTCTTTGGCTCCATTCTGGATCTTCATTTTTCTGTAGCCTAATAGTTGAAAGTTTTTTGGGTTGCAGTTGCAGCATAAGCACAGATGTTACAGAATGAACAGGCTTTATTCCTGTTCAGACTGAAATCTGCAAAGTCTATGTGTTCCTTCAATGCAAGGAGTTTCATGTGTTTTATTTTTTGGTATGAGAGGATAGTGCGCGTATCTGCAGCCTGTCACTTTTGAGTCATCACTCATTTTACTCAATTGTTCGTAATGAGGCAAGGTAGCTCATTTTGGTGGGTGATACAGGAGAGATGCTGTATAAATTGGCAAAAAAACCCAGGAAAACTCAGTCACAGTCCTTAAGTATTAGTCACAGAGAACACAGCTATTTCTCTGCTTTACCTTATCCTTCTGAATGGATTGTGGAACTTAGATGTAATGAATAAACGCCATGTATTTGACCTCTGCCCTCGCCCGATATTCCAGGGAAATAATTTTTGCTCCTAGACCGGTGCAGCCGAGACCTGTCCTTGGTGTGGAGCTGTCTCTTCATCGTCGTTTCCTTATTCCCTCCCTAGGACCAGGAATGCACCGGGATGGCCACGGAGCAACCGGGAAATAATTACAAAACACATCTCTGGAAAAGAGGACGAGGAAATGAAATCAGAGGGCTCCGCCGCCTTTCGGGAAAGGGAAAAATACTTATAAATCCCTGAGCAGATGGTGAGTGTAAACACACCGGAGGGAGCTGAACTCCTCCCGGGGGGAACTCGGACTTTCTCCTCTCGCCTGAGGAGGCCGGGGAGCTGCTCCGCCCGGGGACACACGGACAGACACGGGGAAGCGCACACACACAGCGGCACAGATTACAGACTCTGTATCATCCCTTGCACACACACAGGGACCGAGGCACCCCGCTCCGCGGAGCCCGCGCCCCGCACCGGCACACGGGCGAAGCGCCGCCCCGGCCCGCCCCCGCATCCCTCCCTCCTCTCTGCCGCCCTCCCTCCTCCCCGCCCGCCGCGCACATACACACACACACGCACACACACACACCGGCCGCAACATGACGGGCGGGCGGACGGACTGACAGACCGGGGCACGGCCGCTCCGCACGGATTATTCTCCCCGCGCCGGGGCGACGCGGCGGAGCAGCGACCCAGCGGGGCGGGGGCGGTGCCGCGCTGCGCTGCCAGGAGGGTCCCAGCCCCCGCCGGCGAGCGGCGAGCGCGTCGGGCGCTGGAGGAGCCCGGCCAGGTAACGCGTCCCTACCGGGTGGTGTCGCCGGCCAGAACCGGGCCAGGCCGCGGGGTCCCGGGTGTGCGGGTGCCCCGGGGCGGCGGGGCCGGGTGGCCCCTCTCGGCAGGTGCCGAGGTGATCCGGCGGGTGTCGCCCCGGGGCGCGGGCGGCCCCCCTGCCTTGGCCTCGCCTTCCGCGCCCGCGGGGCGGTGGCCGCCGGGCGCCCTGCGCCGACCCGCGGCTGCGGCGGTGGGGGCGGCGGAGGCTCGGGACTGCCGGTGCCGCAGCTCCGCGCTGATCCCCGGCAGCCGCGCTCCGAGAGCGCCGGGGATTTGCGAGGGCGGCGCGGGGACAGCGGCACCGGCGGCTTTGTGGCGGGGCGGCCGCAGGTGTCCCCCGGGGCTGGCCCGGCCCGGAGCAGCGGCGGTGCCGCCGGGGTGGCCTGGGGGCAGCGCGCGGCTCGTCGGGCCCGGCCTGGGGGGGCACGGCGCCGGCAGCCGGTGCCCGGTGCCCCGCTGGCCCTCGCTCCGGCCTCGCTGCTGCAGGTGACGGGAAAGAAACCCCATCCTTTTTTTGTTTATTTTTTGGCGTTTCTTCTTTCTGTTCCCCCCCCCCCCCCCCCCCGCGTGTGTGTTAAGCAATCTGGAATTAACCAGGGAAAACGACAAGAAGTGGTTTCAGAACCACTGGGAGTGGGTAGGGCCCGGCCACTGGCGGTCATGTGTGACCTTTGCCAGGGCTTTGGAGACAGGAGCTGGAGGATGCTGCATGTGCTTTCCAAAATCGCATGGCAAGCTTAAAAAGTGGAGCAGATGGTGATGGTAGTGCTTATTATGGAAGAGGTTCATGTAAATCCTTTATTTCCTCTAGACAGTTTTTGTTTTGCTCCTCCTAGTTAAAGAGATTGACTTTTGGCAAGGAAGGGATGTTGCTGCAAGTTGCCTTGCAAAGGGGTTATTTTGCTCTTCCACAGAGAAGGGAACCCCCTTCCCTCCCAGCTTTATGTCTCTGTTTCTCCTTTGGGATTGACAGCAGTAAGTGTCTTGGCATAGACAAACTGCAGTATGCTTTATTTTCTTATTGCACACCTTTATAGTTGAACGTAACTAGAAAGGAGGCTGAGAGTATTCTCTTATCCCTCTCTATGCCAGATGTGTTTTTCTATCTAGTATATATTGTACTTGAAGTGTTAAAGTCTCAGGGGGCACGGAGGTGGGAATGTGAGGCAAGGTCTGCTAGGTACTTCAAACAATTCTCCTTGCTCATACTTAAGAAGGAGAGAAAGGAACATGTTGTAAAAGTAGCTGAGGAATATATAAAAGTGAAATATTAATGAACTGAAAAAGCTCAGATAGCAAAGACGTGCCTAATCATTCAGGAGGGTTCTTGTCCTCTTTACAACATTTCATTGTATGTGTTCTTGTACTACAAATGCAGTTGCTAGAAAGGATGGTAACAGTTGTATTTATTTAGCTGGAAGCAGTAGTAGTACATTTTGGGATTTTTTTGGCATTAGTGATCATCTCTGGAGTAGTTTCCTTTAGCTGTGATTTTTCAGGCTGCTGTAAGAAAGGGAATTATTACAGAAACAGTAAAAAACGCTTCAAGAATGTTTTCTTGGAAATGTAAATGGGAAGGTCTGACTCAGCCCTGGAATAACCCAGAGGAAGAACTAGTCTTGGAAAGTCCTCATAGAGACTTCATGATGACAACTGAGACATTATTAATCTCTTGCATCCCAGAGACCAATGTCCCAAAAATAGGCAGCCCTGTCTGAGGAGAAGGTAATAATACACAACTGTCCAGGGTCTGCTGAAAGTGAGACATAGAAGCAAGGGGTGTTTTCTGCCAGCTGAGGTTCCTTTCCCTCTTTGAGTCTGGAGTGCGGTGGTCCCTGTAGTTTGATTAACTTCCCCAGTTTGGCTTGGAAGGAAACTTAAGTGCAGCAGCTTTTTGCTATGGCTTGGTGAGGGAATTTAGTTCAGTGGGAGAGTCAGCCTGCAGGGTGAAGTCTTGTAACCCTGGCTGTAATCCTGGGCAGGACTTTTTGGAGTAGCTGGTGGCTTGAGTGAGGTCTGCCTTCTGGAGAGCTCAGTGAGGCCTGAGTAGCGCAACAGACACAGGGAGCTGGACCAGGAGGATGAGCTGGAGCAGCACATAGGGCATGTACCATGTCTGACTTACACGAGTTAATGTTTGCTTTTTAAGTCTGTTAGTCACAGAAGATGCTGAAAAAGCATCTTGTATCCTCAGGTCTGTGCATGTGGTTGTGATCGTGAGAGCACGATCTCATGTTAGCTGTGTGTGGTTGGATTTCTCCTTTTTCATTCAAACCTAATGTCACATGAGCCTTTAAAGTTGACATTGAAGAAATATTTCGCAGTGTTCTGGAGCTTTTTTTGGTTTTTTTTGCTTGAGTGTTTCATAAACTGAAAGGGAGATGTAGAGAAGTTGCTCCATTGGGAAAAATTCCCACTCTTGCATGAAAGTTCATGGAAGATACCATGGCTTTGTTGGATTAGCCCATCTGGAGTACTAGAAAGAATAATGGCCCCTGTATATTTTTTATGATGTTGGGAATTACAGATACAAGTGAGCTATTGAGACAAGTGTTTTGTTACATTAAACTCAATGATAGTTTTTAAAAACCATAAATTTATCTGCATATTCTAGAACCATGATACTTTAATAGTGTTTAATTGGATTGTTTACACTGTAATTTTGGAGGCCTCCTAATAAAAGGAGGCCTCCTTTTACCTATTTATCTTCCCCTGAGGCAAGGGAAGAAGTGAATGTTGCACTGTGATTTTTCTGAGGTTGATTGACACTACTAAAGCACGACATGAAATAACATTCTTGTGTCAGTGAACATATCAATGGAAATGAAGCCCTATGAACACTTAGTGAAATGAAATAGCTACCAGCTTGTTGTGGTGAGGAGCTGAGCTACATCTATCTTCTTCTAAGAAGTTACTCTGCTGTAAGTTTCAGTGCCTCAGGTCTTCCCCTGGAGGACAGTTTTGCTGCAGTTGGAGGGGCTCATCATCAGGTGGGAGGGAGGGAAACAAAAGGAAATACACACATAAATAATGGCAAATAGGGGCTGGGTTTGTTTCCTGTAGTTTCTTCTGGTTTTTCCTCTCAATATTGCCTTTATTTGGCAGTTTTCTGCCGTGACAGTAAACTGGGTTACCTTGATAAAGTAAATATGCTTTTGTATTAGACTTTAGCTAAGGAGTGTACTGGCTGTGTGAGATGCCATGTAAAATAACAGAACTTGAAAGTACCTAAAATGTACATTGCCATTTGTACTGGTAAGATTTCATGTGTATTCCTGTGCTTTAGCAAGGGCCTGTAACTTTAAGAGTATGGAAGATGCAGCTGTATATTTTACAGGCATCAGTAGTAAACCCCTATAGCTGTTTGGTAGTTAAATGTGTGGTTACTTTTACTTGCTGCTTCTTGACTTGTTCTCACTGCACTACATAGTGGGCTATGTTGGTTAGATAACACAAACTCACTCCATGTTTGAAGGCTGTAGTATCATTTGTCTATTGTATGGCAGTGAAATGATAATAATAGTAATAATAGTAGTAGTAGTAATAATGCTTTCTATGAAGTCTCCCTTTAGCTGAAATGTGACTGACAGAGGATAGTTGGTTTATAGCAAGGGAAAGGAAGCTACAAGCAGGCAATAAGTAAAAGTAGTAAAGTCCTGGATGTGGAAGAAGATTGTTATTAAATGTGCATTGTAGTCTTGTTGCATATGTTTTGTAATTGCGCAAAAAGTAAAACTACACTGTTAAGCGGGATTACCAGATCTGAGTGATGATGGTTTTGTATCCAAACACTGTATGTTACTTACACATGGTGCTATGTTTTTTGCCCTGATTATTGCTATGAAGGCCCACATGAGTGTTGAAGTATGGATGTGTAGTTCTTTTCCTCATAGTTGGGACATTGAAGCAGCGGTGTGTGGAAGTCACACAGCTGATTTGTGATAAAGACTGTTGAACTGGAATATGCATCCCAAGTCCCAGAGCCTTATCTTAATGGATTAATTGTATTTATATAGTTTGTTTGATAAGCTGGCATAGATGTGGAAACTTTTTACAGATCCAATTACAGAATTGTGTGTAAAGTTATGCAGCAATTTCTCAATAAAGACTAATTACTATCAGGTGATATTTTTTTTCAGTCTAGGCAAAAGAGCTTTTCCTGGATTTTTTTTGTTGTTAAGTTTGAGAGAAAGCAGTTCTGCACTCGTAGAATGTAATGATGCTTTTACATTATTTAAGGAAATACCACTTAATTTTTTATAGTGCTCTAACATATCAGGAATTTGAGATCTGGCTCAGTCAGTAATGCTTCTGAGGATCACAGCTGTTTTCCACTGTGTAGAACCAGTTGTGTCAGACTGGTAGGAAGCTTGTAAAAACACTCCTTTATAAATTTTGGTAGTGCAAATCATTGCTTCTGAAAGTATATTGTTTGGTTCTAGTGCGTATCCAACTGTGACATCTTTTTGCTTATTTCATGCTTGTTTTTGGGCTCCTTTACTGATCCTATTTTCATGTGCCATGTTTATGTGATATCTTTAAACATTTTAATAAGAAAATAACAGCTCTAAGTGATGTACTCATTTTGAATAGTACTGTTCGATTTAAATTTGGGTGGGGATAGAAGTATTCAACAGGTTTCTCATCAGTGTGTTGCTTGTGGCATAGTCCAAACCTTATAATTTGCCTCCGAAGCAGCGACATCTGTTCAGATGTCACCTCCCAGTGATGTTAAACTGTCACTGTGTGCCATGCCAGCCAAATCTCGCACTGAGAGAAAGATGGAGTCACCCAGTACCTCCAAAATATGGTCAGAGAGAGAGGTGCGCTGTGCTCATGTGGCAGGCTCTGCCTACTCTTCCAATATCCAAATTCACAACAGTTTGTGCTTTGTGTTTTGTTCTGTGTGCTAGGTACTAACTGAAAATTCTAGAGTGTCTTCTAGATTTGATATAGTGCAGTGTCAATTTGTGGGGCTATTTTTCAGAACTATACTGCCTCATATTTTTATTAATTTACAGTGGTTTTTTAAAATTTTTTTTTACTAAATGACTGGTGAGGAGAGAGGAGAAGAGCCAAGTTTTACCATCTATTCTTGAAGAAGTTTTGGCCAGTGGCAGAATTGCTGCTGATTTGAATAGGAGCCTTGGTAACTGTGTTGTCAGGTTTTATGACTTTAAAATATGCTGGCTAAATTCTTGTTGACCAACTCAACATGTTGTGGCACAGAGGCAATGGAAATAGAGTAGCAGTCCTGCCAAGAAGAGATTGCCTTTCATTTTTTTTTTATTAGTTGTCACCACACATATTTATTCTGTACAAGAATATTTATTTCATTGTTAACACAGAAGCTTTAAATAAGAATGCAGTGTATATATTGGAGGGATGAAAATGCTAAGAAGCTAATTTCATTTGAAGTGTTCAGAAATATTAATAAACTGCCTTGGAAAGCAATTTCTGCAATAATATATTCATGTTTTTTTTCTCTTGATTTTGCTGAAGGGAGGTGAGTGGGAGAAAGTGGCAATAGGGAAAATGATGTGGCTTTCTCCATATTTATTTCCATTAAAGGGACACTGCAAGATGATGTACATTATTTCACATTCATTGAGACCTCTCAAATACCTTGAGTGCAGGTCATGCCTTCAGCTGTGAGTGTAAGGTATCAATTGTGCTTGAAGTGACATGTTAAGCTTTTAATATTTCTTGATCCTTAAACTCAGTATATTTTAAGTTGGGCCACCCAGCATCTGCAGGAGATGGCACGTCCACATTGATATCATACAATATACATTAGGTTCAATTTGCATCTAGAAGCACAAACATTGTGGTATAATAGAATCATAGGATCATTGAGGTTGGAAATGACCTCCAAGGTCGAGTCCAACCTTTTATCAAATACTGATGTGCCCACTAAACCATATCATGAAGTGCCATGTTTTGGTTTTTAATACTTCCAGGGGCTGGGACTCCACGTTCCTGGGTAGACTGTTCCAATGCTTTCCTACTTTTTCCAGTGAAGAAGTTTTTTCCTAATATCCAGTCTGAACTTCCCTGGTGCAGCTTCAGGCTGTCTCCCTTTTTCCTGCTGACCATTGCTTGGGAGAAGAGGCTGACCCACAGCCTTGGGGTGCCTGAGCCACAGCCTCCTTTCAGGTGGTTGTGGAGAGAGATAAGGCCTCCCTTGAGACTCCTTTTCTCCAGCCTGTAGAACCCTCAGCCTCTCCTCATAGGGTTTGTGTTCCAGACCCTTTCCTTGTTGCATGACTGCTTGGCTATTTGGGAAAAAACCCAGCCAGCATGTGAAGGCACACCTGCATGTCTTCCAGAGACAGCCTTTGAAAGCGTTCCAGTTGATTTCTTCTGTTAGAGGTTACTGAACTGTCAGGGATCCTGGGCTGGGAGAGCCGTGTAGCTATCTTCTATTCTCTTCTGGTTTTGCTGTTTCCCTATGTAAAAGTAGATGTGGTACAAGGAAGGTATAAGGAAGCTGATAGCAGGCTCTGCCATCTCTGTGAATAGCAAAATAAAATGGTTTTGTTGTACATAAATTTAAATTTTGAATGATGTGAATATGTAGTGTTTTGTAGCTAGTTGCTACAGAGGTTACACTGTGAGTAGGACATTCAAGCATCCTAATGTGTTACGGTTTTGAACCTGTTTTTTCACTGTAGTGGCTGTGAGCTCAGGGAGAAATGTTGGCCCCATAGCCCAGTGGCAAAACTGCTACTGTTTTTAATGAGGCCTTAATTATACCCTAAATAATATTTTACTGCATGTCTGTTTGCTTTGTACAACATCTTATATTTTTCAAGGACTGATTTTCAAAAATTACTGAGCTTGTACTATTTTGATGATTTTTGTTACATCATGAAATTCTTAGTACTTCAAAAAATAGGTTCTAAGAATGTTTCTTAAAATAACTAAGTCCAAAAGAATAGGAATTTTAGAATGTTTAAGACTGCAAATACAATAGATGTGAATAAGTTCAATGTCTGAAAATAAAGTGCTTTGTACCTGTAGGTTCCTGTTCTATACTAATGGTGATTATGCAAGGGGACAGCACAAGGCATTTAGAGTTTTTATGAAGTCCAACTGGAGCAGAGATTAAAAAGACCAGGGTAGTTAAAATGATTGCCTGAATTTAAAATTTTCAGAAATAGATCAAGGATGTGTAAGTAGAAGGAAGAATATGAGATTTAGGAAAACCGTTTCAAAATAATATTGACTGGAGAGTTGTGAAAAACATGCATATGGAGTAGATGAGTAGGAAATAATAGAAATATGAAGAAATTAGTTTGTCAGGTGATAAGAGCTGACACCGCAAATGGCTTCTTTTTACCTGCTAATCTTTATTTTATAGCTGGCAGAGTCTGGGACATTTGCTGAGATAGGGAAGAAAAAGTCTCAGAGGAGAGGTGGTGGGGAACGAAGGGAAAATCAGCAGTTCTGTTCTCCCAGCTCTCTGCCTTTACTCAATCACTAAACGGGTGTTAGAAGAAATTTAGGGATTAGTCACATGAGCTGCAAGGTAATCTTTGTCTTTAAATCCTAATCCCAGCGTCCTGATCTTGGTCAATTATGGCTTTGGTGTCTGTCTGTGGCAGCATCTCAGCAAATTTCACACCAGTCTTTAGTACTTGCTCACGGCCCTTAATAAGGGAGCAATGTACAATTGCCTGTTAATGATAGGTTTCCTTACAGATTAAACTTTTAACAGGCAGAAATCAGAACCAGAAGCTACAAGGCTGTTTTACACTGTCAGGCCTGCAGCTTCTGCAGCACTTGTGTCTATTTTTAATAGTTTGTTTTGCTAGTTAGCTCTTTTAATTTAGTACTTGCCATGAGCTAAGAACATGCAAATAACCACCTTACATGGCTTAGCTAAAGGCCTAATAACTTATGCATCTGAATCCTCTTTGGCGAGAGACACATTTCATTTTTACCTGTAATAGTTTCAATTTCAGGCTGTTAGCAGGTGAAGAAGACTAGGATGTCAAAATTCTAGTAAGCAACTCACAGGATATGTTAGCTAAAAAATTAATTCAAGTCATTATTAACATAATATTCCCAAGACACTGTGGGGATAAATTTTCTGAGGTAAATATGCATACACGTGTGTGTTTGTGTGTATATATAAAATACAAATGTTTTCAGTGAAAGGAGATCAGCAGTGGTGGTTTCAGTTGAAAGCTATGCTGTTTTTAATATGAAATAGTGAATGGCTCAGAAAAAATATGATTTCTTTCATTTATTGCTTTAGAAACAGTAAAATTGAAACAGAAATCCACTCTCAGATATGCAAGTAGGGGGCAGGGGTAGGCAGAAAATAACAAAAGCAAAAAAAAAGAAAAGCTACTTATCCTGGTTTTAAGTAGTTTATTTTGTTGTGGGCAAGGTGCTTCTCAAAGCTGTGTATTGCAATACACACGTTATTTGTAGCCTTGATTTGAGAGGGCCTTAAGATGGTACTGTCTATTGAAGAAGGTGAGCAAGAAGTTACTGTTGGAAAAGGGTATGAAAATTTTAGGTTTTTTGTCTATTTTCTCATGTTTTCATTTGAATTTTATTGATGTCTTGCATTGTAAATCTTTCATTGTGGTTCTGTATGCTTTGATAATAGTTAGCGGGGGAAAAATGTGTGTATAAAAGAAGCAATTCCCTAATCACAGTAATGATTCTTACAGTTGGTGTAGGACAATGCTTGTGACTTCCAAAATGCTGAAGTTGAACACCAGAGAAACGGTAAAACACTTACACAGCACTATATCTTCTGCAGCATTTTCTAAATATAGACTAAATCCTTGTCATAAAGAATTTGTATAGTTAAAATAAAACAAGGCTTGACATGACACAGAACAGCTTGAGAGAGGCATGAGAGCTGTAGGTGAGGAACTGTGAGAAAGGAAACAGCTGTTTCAAGTGAAAGATTTTGGGAAGGCTTGGAAGGACAGTGAAGATGCCTACCCCCTTCAGTTGGAGTTTAAACTCCCTCTTTTTATTTTCTTTCCTTTTGTTGCCTAGTCTCTTTATTAGTAGGTTTTTAGAAACCACTATTTCTTTCTAATTTAGATAATCAAAACAGTAACTATATGAAATCTACAGAAGTTTTTTTTTGGTAATAAATAAGAAAGGAGTTTAAAAATGTTGTCAGATGTACACATGTGGGTCTAGATCCTCAGCTACTGTTACAGCTTCCTTCAATGGAGATCGATTCAGGTATTGCTTGTAGCTCCTGTTTGTATTTATTAGGCTGAGCAGTAGCTGCTGGTGGCAGTGAAAGAAGGATGGAGTAGGCAGAAAATGCAATAGCTTCTGATCTACAGTGCCTCTAGCATCCTTTGCTTGGTGTGTTGTTCATTCTGTTCTGTTCCTCTTGAAACTGGTGTTCTGTCCTAGTAGTTAAAAATGAAGCTTGCAAACCTTTTTAACTTATGCTGCTTGGACAAAAAAATGAAAGCACATTACAGAGAGAACAACTTATCCTGATTTTCTATGGAAACAATACTTGTTTATCCTGCTGTCCAGGGATCCTACTGCACAAGCTGCAGCAGAAGTGTTTGAACTTCTTGGTTGCTTTCAGGGATGTTTGACAAAAGATGGAAAGTCTTATAAATTAATTGAAGCTTGACTGAGTTTTGAGAAATTGGAGGAGAGACACTCATGTAAATTCTCTGGCTGAGAGCAAGGCTGCATTTTATGATCAGTATCAAAGAGTCCACCTAGGAGAGGAGTCTTGGATGTGTCCCAGCTGCTTGCAGCTTCTTAGACATTGAAATGAACCAACCACAGCATGCAAATATGTAGGTAAATAGGCCTTGTTAGGTCTGGCATTCATAATGGCACATGAGGGAAAAAAAAACCTGAGTGCCCTTCTTAAGTTGTTGTTTGTTTGGGGATTGGTTTTTTTTTTTTTGTGTTTTTTTTTTTTTTCCTAATGGTCTTCCTCCCTTCCCCTGGGTTATTTTATATGGCCTTTTTTGAAAGTGGGGGGTGGAGCACTTATTCAGGGTGTTGGACTGACGCCTGCTTGATGAGAATTGATTTGTTTAAGCCCTTCTGTTGTATCCGTTTACAACACCTGAAGATTTGCTTCTCTTTTTTTTTTAATTACTTACCTGAGGTCCTCAAGCAAGCATATTGCAGCTATGGACCTTTCATTTAATTCACCTTTTGACTGGAAAGATATCAGGTATTGTGTTTGTTTAATTGGTCTGTTCACATTGACACTCAGCATGTCTATTGCAGAAGCAAAGAAGGCCAGACTTCTTTTTGTTCTGCCGTGTCAGAAAAGAATAGAAAGCCCAAACAAACCCTGCTGTGAAGAAGGCACAATTGAATTGGCTTTGCTTTGAAGTAACCTGAGTGCTTGAAAGAACAGACAGAGAAACTGTGCCTACTTAGTGAAGTGTGTATTGAGCTGGCTGGCCGTAGTGTAAAAACTGAGGGCAAGATCCCATTACAGATGCTCAGCTGAAGGTGGGAAACCAGTAATTTATGTGTGCTCTGTTGCCATTCGGCTTCTCTCTGGCACCTCAGGTTTGAGAAGGTTTGTTACAGATAGGGAAGTAGGAGAAAACTTCAGAGGCATCTGCTCTTCTGTGCAGTAGCAAAACACTTAGCAATTAGTCGTGAATGCAGAATCCAAATATTTGTATTCAAATAGAGTGCATTCCTACTGAAGCGTTTTGAGTGGTTTGTTGCTCTAGTAGAAAATGAGCTTAGAAATAAAGCAAGGGAGTCTTTGTGTGAAGAGAAACTTAATGGAATGTTATGTTTCAGTACTTCAGTCTTTATGCTAAGATTTGGAGAGCGTATTACTTTTCTGAACCATACCTGAGCACAAATTGTGGTGAAGAACATGCAGAAAAAATGTTGAAGAGAGTGACTCTGAGAAATAATGGTATTGTGTGTTTGGCACAGTAACAACATCCAACCCCTCCTCATGTGTTTATTTTGGAAAACAGTTTGGGCAGGGCAGTACTGTGATTATTCAAGTCATGTTTGGATATAAAATGAGCTTGGTTTGCTCTGTCAGGCAGGTGTTGCTGCATTCCAGTAAAAAACGTTTGCTGAGCTTGTGTGCAAAAAATGCACCTGCTTATGGGAGTGACAATTTCAGCTGGTCTGCAGGGTACAGCAAAGTGACTCAAGGGTGAGCCATCCTTTTTTAAGCTGGGATTCTTCCTTTGGCACTGTAATAGTTTGGCCTTTGCTCCTGTTAGTTGTGCTTCAGTCAGTGCTGCTTGTACTTCAGGTTGAGCTCTGGTTACTATATGTGTGTGTGTGTTAAAGAGACCTTCTGTAATTTATGTATTATGAATGATGGTTATTGAGGAAAGTTATTTCATGGGCTACTTTATTATCTTGAATACAGCAGCTTGTAATACTTATGGGTTTACCAGAGGGATTTAACGAAGCTGTGACAATAGAAACAATTACAGGGGTGGTAGAAAGAATCCTTGAATGTATTATTTTTATTTCCCTGGAGTTAATCTTTACATATCAAAGTAAATTAACCAGAATATGCTGTGTCGATGTCTTCTGGATTCCCAAGTCAGAAGCTATTATGAACCAAATGTGATTCTCTTTATTCCCTGTCCTATAATCCTCTCTCATAGAAAGCTCTTAGTGAAGTCTATATAAGTGAACAAAGTAATATTCTGCATATGTTCCTGGTATTAAGGGACTAGTCACTGGGATATGTACAGGTAGGATTGTTTCAGGAGGTATTTTTGCTTCCTGAATCTTCAGCTCCTGCCACCCTCTCAGTCTCCATCCAGCTGGCTGGTGTCACCCATCTTCAAGCTCTTTGTTCTCCCAAGGGTTGACAGTTCATGGCCTCTTGTCCAGGTTTTCACCCGGAGCTCAACCTGCAGCTTGCAAACCGAGCTACCTGCACCAGGTGTATTCCTCAACACTGCTGTAGAGTGTTTGCATGCCTCACTTTGTCCCTGTGATGCCCGCAGGGATTGCTATTGGAGTGGCATTTGCTGAAAAGGTCAGGTTTGATGGAAACTGAAATTGTAACTTAGCTGGAGATGAAACAGAATATATTTTGTATTTGTTTATTTGCCTAGGAGTAGATACATGCAGAGATGAATTTCAGTGTAATCCTCAAACTGCTTGCTCTATGTTGTGCTAATCTCTACAGCTACATCTGATTACAAAAGAAAAAAGGCCACTGGCAGGTTTTAAAAGTTTCTGCCATCTGTCCTGGTGCTTACCCCCTGTTCACCGTAAGGATGTATTGTGAGAGGCTAGACAGCCTCCCCGTGTGAGGCTAGCAGCCTCTTAGGCTGTCTTTACCTTCTGTCTCTCTTTTGGACTCTGTTCAAATGGAGCACCATGTGGGTCTTCTGTTTTACCAGGACAATGCAGAGTCTCATATTCTGTGCTTCAGTTGTTTAACCTAGCAGCTTTGGATTTGGGATCTTCTTTTTATTGTGCACCTCTTCACAACAGCTTGCAGTGGAGTTGTCACAAGGAATAGATCTTGCAGGTTTGTTCTAGCAAGAGGAATGATGTGATTTTTTTTTTCTTAAATCCTTGGGATTTTAGTTCTTGTGGATTGGTTTCCCATGGCATCCCCTTGTTAGCTGAGTGCATCTCAAGATGCCTGCCATGTAAATGTCTGTATCCTTTGGGTGTGCTCTGGATCAGGCTCCTCCTTTGTCCTCATCTGACACTTGACTGTTTCTGTCTCTTGGGGAGATCTGCCTAGAATTTGAAACCACAGAAGGAGGGGGATAGCATGGACTTCTAGCAGGAAAATAGCTTTCCTGCAGCTCCTAGCCTGTTGTCTGGTGTGCCTGAGTTAGTGTAGTTGAAAGGAATTGGATTGCTTGTGACTGTGTGGAGGAGCAGACTGATGTCTTTGGGAGAGCTGAGGGGATGCACTATTTACTATTATTGTGCATGCTGAAGTACTTCATTCATCTAAATCACATTTTGTTCATGTCCTGAGTGTAACAAACACCATGTTATTAAAGCTAGCAACAACCAGCATGGCTTTTGAGAAAATACTGTCATTACTGAAAAGCTGGGTTAAGCTCTCCCTAAATCCAGAAGTAATTCAGGCTGCTAATGGGGTTTCAGGCTGCTAATGGGGTTTCAGGACTCTTTCCTAGAAAGCACAGACCAGGCAAGTGATGGAGATGAACGAAAGAATATACAGATACCAAATTTGAGAGCTAATCCTTGTATTTTTAAACATTCAATGAATAATTTAGCAAAATATTTTAAATATTTAAAATGTATTTAAAGCACCATTTCAGCAATTCCTGCATCTTTAGATTCTTCTTTTTAATCTTTTTGGTTCATGATAGGTTTCAGGTATGCTGTTATTTCCCCCCCTTAGGCTATAATGAAATGAAGTATTAGTTGAAGATATTAAATTGTTGATGTCACTGCTTGGGCAAAGTTAGGCATGGAGACCTAAAGGATTTTAATTTTATGATGGAAATCCATTGTAATAAAGTTGTGGCTTTCATAGACAAAGCTGGGCTTAATTGGACTTATTCACACCGCTTGATGGGAGGAAAGAGTGCTCTTAGAAAACATGATGAAATAATGATCAAGTTTTAAAGTTTTTTGCCTCCACAATGTATACATTCTCTAGATCAGTTGTTGTATGAAAATTGTATTGATAAGGTTTTTTTATGCTTAAAATACAATTTTTTTGTTTATTGTTTATCACTGGCTGTGGCAAATGAAAGGAGCCAGTTAAAAAAAAAAAAAGAGAATTAGCCTGCTCTTCATGCAGTGGGTGTGTAAACTTGAAGCTTCATGCCAAGATGTGTGTTGATAGTTAAAAGCATGCGTGTTCTAAAAGGAATGCAGGACAAGTTGGTGTGAAGTCCAATGAGTGTTACCATGCATGCAGAAATTCTGGCATGAAAATGGAAGGAGAATATTTTGGGGGGGATTGGTATCTTACATTCTTCCTGAGGCTAAGATTTTGCAGAGTCTGTGGCCTGGTTGCATCATAGAAATGGCTGCACCAGATCCAAGTTCTGCCGTCACAACACACCCTCAAAAGTGTTTAAAACTGTAGAAATGTGGAACTGGAAGTCTCTGTGAGAGCTGGCTATCTCTGCAGTGCCCAAGGTAATGCAAATTGCATGAGCTGACAATCTTACTCTGCGAGCTCAGGGAATGCTGCTGATCTTCTTTTTGTTTTTTGAACTTTGATAATCCACTGTCCCATGTGGATAAACAAGGGAGAGAGAGATCTTGTTTTCTGTGTATCTAGTGATGGCAGCCATTTCTTGGCAGCTGAATTAATTTCAGATTCTGTAACATGACTTCAGATTAACATGAGATTTCTCATCACTAATGGTGTTTTAGACTCTTAACTCTGTTCACAGGAAGAAAGAATCCTCTCTCTAGAGGTATTTGTGTTTTACATCTGATCTCCCCTACTTTCTTATATAGTGTGTGTGTGTGTCACAGTTTGACCCTTTAATAGATAGAGGTGTGAGAAGCACCCTGGTCGTGACTAGCATCACTGCTTTTCAAAAATTAGTTCTTAAACTTTGTGATTCTACATGAACAAAAAGGTTGATGGTGTATACATAATAAGAAGAATTCAATTTCAGAGTGATCTGTGCTGCATAATAGGATGAACTCACTTGTGCAGGGTTCATTTTAATAAGCTAAATGAAACATGGAATGAATAGGAAGCAAAGATTTAGGTCACTCTTAAACTTTACATTAGAAAAACAGTGACTCTCTGGAGTAGTGGGTCACCAATCCCCTTGTCATACAGGGGATGAGGGTACAGTGTGTCTCTGCATGGGGGGCTACTCAGCAGAAACAAAGGAGGTGTTTTTTGTGCTGTGTATTTTGATAGTGAGGCCTGCTGGATCAAGTCAGTTTGGTGTCTTACATGGAAAAATAGGATGTTCTTTCATGGAGGATTTAAAGAAAATGAGGGAAGCTTCTTCAGAAATCAGAAAATGTTTTGCCCTGAGGGGTTAAAAAAGGTCTGTTTGTTTGATTTTACAGGGGAAAAATAAGAACTTTATGAATACAAATAGGGAAGTGCAAGTGCAGGTGAGAGGAAGGCTTTGGAAAAAGAATGGTGTTTAGTAGTTGGTAGTACAAAAAGTGGTTCTATAAAAGCTGGAATCTGAATATGAAGGAACTAATTTGTGCAGACTTATATAGGTGGTCAGAAACAATGCTTATTTTGGTTACTCCATCCCTAAAATCTGAGAATAATAGAACTATTCCTGGGATGCACACAGTCACATGGTAAATTTTATTTTAAGATTCTGTGATGGATTAAAAAAGTAATTGTTTTGGGAAAGCCCAGGTATTTTCTGTTTGAAATATTTAAAAAATGGAAGCAGTTTTCACTGTACATGGTGATTACTCTCTCTGCTAATTCATTTTTTACAGCTTAGAATGGGGAAATGATCTAACATCTAAAACATCATTTCCATCTTGATGTTCTTACACATGAGGACAGACTTAATAGAAAAGATGATGGAGAGAGGTTAATTAATTTAATTGGTTTCCATGGGACTTATAAAAATAAATATGGATACAGCTCATTTTCTCATAGAAGGCTGTTTTCTGTAAGCCTAATAGAGTGAGTTCAATTTGGCTTAAAATCTGTTTGGAGAAACTTACTTTGATGTGGCCTAAGGGATAGGATGGCTCATGTTTTTGGGGTAAAGAGGGATCCAGGACCTGAGAAGTGCTTTCCTCCATCCTTGGCAGCAAATGTCATCCCCCAGGCCCCTGTGAAAGTGGCACCTGTGTTGCGTGCTGGACTGTGCTTGAGAGGAGGTGTTCCGCCCTGTGTGTGCGATCCCTGAGCAGCTGTTCTGCCTCTCCTGCAGTGACAGGCCAGATGGAAGTGTCTCCTGTGCCTGGTGCAGCCCACAGGCTGTCCTCTGCATGGTCCACGTGGCTGGCCAGTGCTCCTGGTGGCTTCTCCTGCTGGCATGATGGGTTTTCTAACAGCTTGCAATGCTCTTGGGTGTGAGCATGCTTAAAAGCCTTGCTTTGCTGAGAATGCTGGATGGAAAGCATCAGGCATCTTTCTAACACAGAAACGGACTGTTTATGAATTTTTTCTAGCCAGAAACTTGTTTCTTCTCTCCCCCTTGTGACTGCAACTTCTTTCCATGTTATCTGCTGGATTGTTGCCTTTTCCATCTGTGGATGCATGCAGTTAGTCAGTCCCTAGCCCACATTAGCATTCTGTGCTGGGAGGAGCCCTTGGAGATCATGGCTTAGCTCTGCTTAGGCTTTGCTGTACAAGCCTGTTGTTGGACAAAGCTTCACATTGAATTCACATTTTCATTATGAAAATGTGCATCTAATTGGTTCTTGCAGCTAACTGAAAGGAAAGATGGGTGGCATCTGTTTAATAAAGTCCATTATGATCTGGAGATTAAAGAGGGATCTATTTATAGTTTGCTGTATCTTAGTATGTCAACTCTATGTTTCTGTAGGGGGTTCAGTGCTGACCTGGAGTTTTGTAAGAAACTTGATGCAGTCAGTACAAAACTGTTATGAACATGTGACCATATTGATATTTTCTTGGACTCTAGTGGATATCTAAATATGGTACCTGTAAATTTAAACCCACAGAAAAGGGAAGTGTGTGAAAGATAAAAAAATTACCAGTCTTTTATCTGAACTGTCCCATACACGCATCCTAATTTAACCAGGTTTCTCATTCATTTCCACTATGATTATCTGTATTTTTAGGAACTTAGCATATTAGATTTTTTCTTTCTTCATTTCTTCATACTTTGAAATATATTTTTGCGCTGGGAGTTGGAGTCAAACATTGACACAAGCCTGAAAAAGTATGTAGGTACTTGAGGAATACTGTGTATTGTCCTCAATTTTGCTGCAGCTGCATATTTCAGGAGCTTGTCATCGAAACATTTCATGGGGGAAAGTGTATGGAGGACACATGGCATGTTTTTTGGCAGATTGTGGACTTCTATTTCTTGTGTATAAGCAAAGACATAATGCTTTCTTTTTAAAGGTATTGCATGTTTGTGTGTGAATATGTATATGTGTGTGTATGTATATATATATGAGAGCTGATTTTATGCTACACTATTGCAGAGTAAGTGTTGTAAGGTATAATTAGACAAGCTATCATTAAACTACTACTGAGTTATATAGTTTAGGATTATACATAATTTCATTTTGGATTGAGGCCATTTCTCTCATGTGGTTTCCATGTCTGTGATTTCTTGTCCTTCAAAATACAATTAAAGACTCAGCAGACATATACAGCTAATGACACAGAGAGAAATTCAATGTTTTAATGACTTGAAGTATAAAGCCCCATCCATTTATTTCTTTATTAAAATATTATTAATACTTAATTTGTGCTCATGAAATAACAAAGGTGTAACCACAAAAATACACAGCATCTGTGGTGAAGCTGAGCTTGAGATAATTAGGATACTGTAAGTAAAGGGTGTGTTTAAAGGCTGCCCTTTGTGCATCAGCTAAAACTGCTGTTATGCCATGTCATAGCAAGAGACCATAGTGGGAGCACTGGTTTCTGGTTGAGGGGCTGCTTGTATTTGTTTTGATGGCTGAGGGATTTTGTGAGGTTCCCCTACTCCAAGGACTGTCCTTGTTTCTGCCCAGTCAGCTGTGGCTTAGGATAAATTCCTGGACTGGTTTGGATCATCTTCTTGAATACCACAGCTCAGGTTGTAGCAAAAGAGGAATTCTCAGGACATTGCTGGTGCCTGTGAGAGAAATGGAAATGTGCCCTTATGGAAGAGTGTGGACAACGAGTGATAGAGCTAGAGGAACAGCACTAAAGGGCCTGTGAGGAGGAAATGGAGAAATTTGGTCTCAAGGGGAGAGAGATGTTTTGGTTGTGCATGAGCAGGTTGTATGCTAGAAGCTTGATATTGTCTTTAGGGGATGACAGTAGAACTGCTGATTTTGAATGATGCTTATTTTGCCACACCACAGCTGGACTGCTGTGGCTTTTTGGAATTAACCAGTTCAGCTGGACACCTGCAGAGGCTTTCAGAGAAAAGGCAATGTCAAATTGATAGCTGACAGTGAACATTGCTTCCCTTCTCTTTTTATCAGGAAAAAATTCTGAACATAACTCACACTGTGTTTGTGCATATATGCTGTTCAAAATGTACATATTTACATAAGCTGCAATCCTTTTGCATGCATGATTTCTATGATAAAGGTATTTATTACTGCCTGGTGAAAATTTTATGTTCAGTTTAAATAAATGTTTTGTCAGGATTTCTGCAGTAGTGATCTTAGAAATAGGTTTGTTTTTTTAAAATTTACTTTTCTCTGTGGTTTAGTTAAAGGTGGCTTAAGACTTAAGAACCAATACCTGTTCTGCTATAAGAATAAAGAATGCTTTATTTGAACAAAGTGCATATATTTTTCAGCTACTTACAAGCTTTCCCATCTCTTTACCATAGCAATAACTTTTTAATTCTTGCACAGTGCTTGACTTTTCCAGAAGCACTTTACAAATATTAATTAATTGTTTTCCTGGGTTGGAAAAGCTGCGCTGGGCAGACATGTGGGTAGGAGCAGTTGGGGACAGCCAGGCCAGCAGAGCAGTGTGTCTTGCTACACCTCATTATTTCCAGTTGTAAAGATGATTGTCAAAGGTGCCAGCCACCTTTCATTGTCCTTCCCTCTTGACAGCTCTTATCTGGAGGAGTCCACCCTGCATATTGCTTAATGAATCTCACCTCTGAGAATGCACCATCAAGTCTTGCCTCATATATAATTTTAGGCACGCTAAGATTTTCACTGGAAAACAATTAGTACTGCAATATTTTCATAGTGTGCCTCGGACTAGCAGTGATTAGCATTTGCGTGGTGCTTTCCAAATACTGATCTCGAGGAGTCTAATGAAGTTGGCATTTCCCTGTTTTGGTGATACATAAAAAAATTAAAGGTCAGAGAAGCTGGAAATAGAAATAGCGTATTGGACTTCTGGCAAATAGCTTCTCTTAAAGTGAATGGATAAGATTGTCTTAGTATGGTAATCAAAAGTGCTTTGAATTATGAAAAAGAGTAAGATTACAGGAGTTAGGAGATGCAATATATTTCACATGCCACGCTTAAGTCAGAGAACAGGAAAAGCCAATGCCCATGCATGTCGAATTGGGGTTACAGTAAAATGGTGAATGCATACACCTAAGAACTTGTGTAGAAATTAATTGCTATTTAGTTTTCTTAATACATTAATTAGCAATTAATCTATTGCTTAATAGTAAGTTAACTGAGTGGCAGCAGCCAAAACTATTGTCTTAGACCACACCTGTGTGCTGCAGTCGACTTTGTGTAGCATTTTGGCAGCAGAGGAGGCAGCACAGATCTCTTTAAATCCCAGTTCTGTTACCGAGCACATCAACCTGTGTTCTTTCTGAGCACTTGAGAAGCACTGAAATTCTTCTTTCTAGTGCTCTTTTTTCACTGGTACATCAAAACCAGGACTGCTGCTGCAGTCTCCTCACCTCCAGCTGCCAGTTACAGGTGTAGATTTAGTGTCATGCTTCCCTAAGTTTGGAGAGGTGTGGTTATGATGTGTGTCCTGGATTCCTGCTGGTCCTTCTGTGTTAGTTGCCTGGACAGCTTCTTGCAGGTTTGAGTGTGTCCTTTTTTGTGCATCATGCCCCATCCTGTCCAAGGAGGGCAGGATGTAATTTCCAGTGATCCCACTTGGAGTAAAAAGATGGAGTAGGAAAGGGAAGAAGGTATCAAGAAAGAAGGAAAATCAGATGAATTAAGGGCAGAAGATTAATATTCATGTGAGTCAGACTTTTTTTTTAATCTGCTATTAGGTTTTTGTAGAAAAAACCTGTCTGCTACAGATCAGGTAATTGTACATGCAAAAAAAAAAAAAAAAGGCATTAAAGACTCCAGTCATCAATATATTCTTCTGTGTAGAATCGAACACAATTTTTGATTCATTCCGAATTCTGGACTTTACAACTGGTAATGGTCTGGAGAGCTGCAATTCTTTGTGCCCTCAAGAAGTGAGAGCTGGAGACATAAATCATTGTGTTGTCAAGTACCTAAAAGTGTGCTAAAATCCTGTGGAATTACAGATTTTGATCATTATGTGCAGCAAAATGATTACCTTTAAATGACAGATTTTTTTTTTTCAATTGAAAAAGACAGCTAGACTCTAACACCATAATTAGCACAGATTATCTTCCACATTTGTCTGTTGGTGCTTTTACTTCAAGGGACACTTAAGGATGGATGAATATTTGTTGGTGGCACCTTGCTGTAACCAGCTGAAAAGTTAATATATACACACACAAGTTAGTTGTAGATAAAAGCAAACTTAGCTTTTTAGATCTTAGTTTTATTACTCCTCTTTGCTTAATGATGCTCTCCAATTCTTTTCAAGTCCTCTCCATTTTTGTGTATTGTTTTCTGTGTGGTAGTACATCCTAATATTTAGGAATTTTTTTTTGGAAAAAAGCTGAAGCAGCTAATAATTTTTTTTTAAAAGATTGGTCTCAGTAGGTGTAATTGAACACCCAGTTTGTCACCTCAGCAGGCAGCAATTCTACTCTTGTCCTAGTATCTTGTTGCACTGTGTCTGGTCACACTTGGTTAACGTGTTATCTGAACGTTTTATCTGATCTGAGCAGTGGTGAAGTTCTTAAGTTGATCTTTGAATTACTAAATTAATGCATTGCTTATATGAATATAAGCAATGCAGTGTTGCACATAGGCCTATACTTCTAGTCTTCTCTTAATTCAGAGAAATAGCTCTGCTTTGTTTTCTATCTACTTATACCGAAAGACTTACCTTTGGAACATAGGATTTTCCCTTTCTTTTTTTTGGCAGCTGAGGTTCTTTCAAGAATGGTAAATCCTGTGATTACAGAAGGAATTCTGAAGTTCTTTTAAATGTGAGGTTCTAATTGCTGCTTATTAGGATGGTTGAATTTCCATATTAGCTAGAATGAATTAAAAAAAAAAAAAAACCTTTATGCTGAAATCTCTTATTTGCAATCCGAAGCTTTTTAATTATCTGAATATCAGATAGGATTTGTTTGTACAGTTTTTTAGAAAATTGTCAGAATAGTGTTGTGGATTAGTAGCCTTAGAAGCTCAACAGAAGTTAAAACATCTCTGCAGCCTAAAGATACACACCCTGGGATGTAGATAGAGTATCACATATCTCAAAACACAGGCTTGGACTATTGGATATACAAATCATGTTATGATTTCCAGTATCAAAGTAAGTATGGTGTCCTTGATCAGTGGTCATCCAGGGGCTGCTTGGAACACCTCAGGTCATGGGAGGGCTGATAGTGCATAAAATTCTGCCTCAAATTTAGGCTGTTATGAGCCTGCAGTAACTCTGCCAAGGACAGTAAGGTTATTCTATGTTTATGTCCAAATAGATGATTATCCAATTAGCTCAATAGAAGAAAGACTAGAAACCATTGAACTGAAAGATGTTTGGCTTTATGAAGGATGTTGTCATTCATGGTTAAATACTAAAATATAAATGAATATAGGGGAAAAAAAAGGAAGGCTAAGAACAGCCTGTTTCTTCTAGCCATGTGGATGTTCCTGAGAGCTTAATGGTGAGATAAGTGCTTTGCATCTGTATTGGGACATTCCTTGTGGAAGCAATGAGAACAAACACTGCATACCCAAGCAATTTTTGCAATTTAAATCATGGGATGTTTTCTAGCAGGAAATGTCATTGCACACTGCCTGCTTGAGGTCAGTGAGTTAAATATTGGAGTTGGATTCTAACAGGGCTGGATAATTTAATAACCCATAACAGCATTAGCAGTTAGGCATGCAAAGATAAAGGTTATCATGCTTTGCTCTATAAGCTGATTGCATTGGGACCTGTGGGCTCTCTTCCCTTCTCTGCTCACTTCAGGGCAGTGCAAGAACTGCTCTCTTAAGAGTCAAATCACCTTTGTAAAAAGAGAAACAGTAGACTTAAAAGTTCGGTGATCTCAGCTTATACAGTGGGTGGAACAAACATCACTGTCTGTTCCAATAAGATGCTGGAAAAGCAGAGATGTTACAGGAGGGTTGGCACAGTACCACAGAGAGATAAAGTGCTCTGCCTGACTAATGCCCAAAATGTTATTTAGGGTAAAGGAATAGAAGCAGCTTTGTAGAGAATTTACAAGTGGATTAAGAACTCTTCATCTCCATGTCAGTACAAATGGATACCTTGATAGAGGGAATCTGGTAAGCTGTTGGGGAAAAAATGGGCAGAACTGCCATACTGAGACTATTAGGTAGTCAGTGCTGAACAGCTTTATTCTCTTTGTTTACTGCTGAAAAAGTACACACAAGGAAACATAGAATAAAAATTGAACTTAAAAGTAAAATGTTTCATGTTTGTTGATTTATCATACTTTTAAAATAAAATTTGCAGTCAACTAGTGATGTGAGAGAAGGAAGCAGAAGCAGGGTACCTGCAGCTGACAGTCAGATTTGGAGTAGAACCCTTTTGCTTTTAAATATCTGCTTATTCAGAACTGGCTGTAATTTTTAAGCATATTGTCTGTTGATCTGGACTTTATTAAAGAATGTTGTGCAGAAGGAGCAAGTTCTTTGGAGATTCATTGATGCTAAGACACACTGATCCAGCAGCTGAGTATGTGCTGAAATGTGTTACACTCTTATAACCAGTCTGGACATAAAGAAGATTCCATTATAGTTAGGTTTTTAGTGGTTTGGTGGGAGCTGTTGGCCTAATATATAGCTACCTTGTAATGCAAAATATTTATTCTCATAGTCTGCTCCCCTCTTTATGTACATTGCTACTGTTTCCCCCTCACATTTTGCTGGAAGTCTGTTTCCTTCTTTATATTTCCTTTTTTTCTTCCAGATTTCTGTACTTAATGGGGTGATGAATGAATATTGGAAGTGTTGAATTATTGTTTACTGTCCACTGACCTTTCAGTAAACTGAAATATGGGCTTTTTACTAAAACAGCTGAAAACTATAATCAAAAACCACAGCTATATTCTGTTTCAAGTCATTTAGAATTGAACTTTATCCCTCATTGCATATTTAACTGGAAAATTGGAACCTGCCTAGGCTGAGATGCTTTATTGAAGAGAATACTCTGACCTGTGTGGGCTATTGCTCTCCAGCACATCTGTCTTAATCATTTGGTGCATTGGGGTACAGGCCTACCTGACATTACTCACTGTCCTGATCAACAGATACTTCAAGGAGACTCGGTGTGTGAATAAGATAAGCTTTAATGCTGTGCGCATTTAATGGATAAGTGAAAATCAAATGCATTGGTTTTTCTTGTTTGATTTTATAGAAGCCTAGTTAGAGGATTGCAGAGGGACTTAGGGTGTTCCCCCCTTTCCACCTTTTTTTGGTCTTGTAGTCACAAAAAAAAAGAGCTGTGGATGTGCAGATGTCTTAAGCTTGCCAATAACAGGGATTCCTTTCCCCCCTTTTCAACCTGAAGCTGTGGAGCAAAAAACAATCCCCTCATCTAATTGAGTATCTAACTCCTTTTTCATGCTGGTGGTGGTTACTGTAATTCTCACCTTCTGAAATTGGTCTGGCGGTCTGTTATGGGACACAGTAAATGACTTCTTATGTAGCCGTGATTGATCTCTCAGAGAGCATGTAGTTTGTCTGGTACAATGTGAAATGTCAGTAACAGTGCACAGAAATCAGCATTTCAGCAAGGATTTTTACCTAAGCCTTTAAAATTGCAGAGATCTTTTAAATCTGATTGCTTAGATTAGAAGCATAGTAGATAGAAGCAAAGCTTGATTTTGAGTGTGACTGCATTGCTGAACACCAATCCTCTGATACTATAAATATTTGCTCTTTTATTCTCTTTAATTAGTGAGAACTAGTTAAAAATAATGATTTAAAATACTGCTTTAAAAATTGAAAAGTATTTCATGCTTCTTCTGCCTCCTCAGGAAGCCCATTGGCAGTTTATTTAGAATTTGGTGAGGATGGTTACTAAGCTTCCCATATGAGTTTTTCCTTGGAAATTGTATTGATGGCACATGGGGTAGAAGGTTTTCATCTCTTCTTGCCTGACCAGAGGTTAAAATGCCTGCATGGTTGCCTCACTGGGAAGCAGCCTAGTGTTTGAACAGTAAAATCTGTAATGCTGTTTAGAGTTCATTGCCAGAAAAAAGACTGCTTGTCTTGTAGTGGTTTGTATGATATGTGAATTTAGCATGCAGGAATTACACTTGTGGAGAAACAAACTGGCTTCTCTAAATGGTACGGCTGGCAAAATTGCTAGTCAACATGCAAGTTACAGTATGAGCATGGGTTTGAAAAATTTTGGTTAGCTTGTTCTTCAGGTGAAATAAAAATAAGACACCAACTCTTTTCCTTTTCTTTTCTTCCCAAAATATCTGCTGTTACATTATTCTTTAAAATAAGCTCAAAAAAATCAAGTGAAATGTTGCTTGAAAATTGGCATGAAGTTCATTGTGTGTCATTTACACAGAAACAGCCCTGGAATGGAAACCTTACAATTTTCTATCAAGGAATTATATTTCCTTGTATTTCTAAAGTTGTTAATTTAAATGTTTTGGCAGTAGCCGTGTTTCATTTTAAAAACCTTACTGGGAATACTTTGTGTGGGCAACAATTCCAAACTGTTAGGCAATGGACTGTTTTTTATTACATTTTTGCAAATTGGATTTTTTTTTTTGTTTTGTTTTCATTTTAGAGTTTGTTTTAGTTTTTGCTATTGATAAAGAACAGATGGTAAACTTAATGCCATCTAAGCTTAATATGGCCAAACAGGTTAATTTTCTGGGTTTAGTCCTCTAATACATGTCAGGAAAGTTTCAGAGTATTTTCTGCTACCCTCAAAATATGGTGGGCCATATTTCTAAGATTTCTAAGGTAATCTCTGCATATCATTGCATTGTAGATAAAAATAATTTGACATTAGTTGAACGACCTCCTGGAAGTCATGTCTTCTCCAAAACCCTTCCTAATCTCTCATGTCAGTAAATACAGGCTCTGAGTTTGCACCTCTCTGGGGCTGTGGTGCTTGATGACAGCGTTATCACAGCCAGGACAGCAGTGGCAGGAGCTTGCTGGTGGTGTTTTAGCTTTACTGAACTAAAATCAAGTGACATCAGACAGAAGGTTTGTGGAGAAGAGAGGGCTTCTTGTCACCTCTGCTTCACGTTTGGGTTGGTGTGAAGTGAGGAACAGGTGAGAATGGCATTTCTGCTAATGGTACTGGTGAGAGATGAGTGCACCTAGTATAAAACTTATCCTGGGTTATCTCCTCAGGGAAGAAGGCAGGGTTTTATGTGACAGCTGCTGTCTTGGCTTACAAGCCAGTGAGTGAACTGGTCCTGTGAGTTATTAGTGTTGCAGAGCAGAATTGTGTATCTGCAATTGCCACAGGTCCTGTTAGCACTGGTATCAGTGGGGATGCAACACCAGTTGGTTTCTTCTTCAGGGAGAGTGAGATGTGATGTAGGGATTTATGTTTTCAGAATGTGTCTTCAGCTTTGTGAATCAAGTGGTAAATAGTTGTATTTCGGAATGTGGAACTTGTCTACCCAGCTTCATTAATATTTGCATTACATGGTGGAAAAACACCTGAAATTTGGTATAATTCCTATATATTTCAGACTAGCTTTTCCTTAAAAGATTGGTGAAAATGAGCAAATATTGCAATTACTATGAAACAGTGCTTTCAAAATGTGTTATATATTGTCTTGGAAAGTTACAAGATGCTTTCAAACATCTCATTCAAGATGGGATAGTAAAGTATTGTGGTACATATATACATATATATGTATGTACATATATACATACATACATATGCTTCGAGGTTTATATAAAGTAATTAGTTGACTGACTTTGAGTAAAACTTCTCTGTGTGTGGAGTTATCTGTCTTGCTAATACAGTAAAATTGTAACAATTACAGTGTACAGAAGTACTGCTTTTGGCTCTCCATCACTGACCTGCAGGACTGGCACAGAATTGCAGGAATAATTGTGAGCAGTCAAGATTTTTCCATGGCTGACAGTTAGGCAGATTTTTTTTAGTAGCTTGGTGAGAGCTGTGTAGGATCACTTTGTGTACTTGAAGTTAATCATTAGCAGAGTGCTTCCTTGGATCAGGATCAGCAGTTCACTTCCTTGAGGAATCCCATCTCTACTTTCCATAATCTGTTTTTCTGACTTTGTGTAATTTTCAATTCAAGGGGGACTTGCTTTGGTGTTTCCTTTGGGTTTTTTTTTTGTTGTGGGTTTTTTGTTTTGTGATTTTTTTTTGTTTGTTTTCAAAAGGAAAATCTGAAATAATTTTTTAGAAGGTACCTGGCAATAAAGTGACTTCTCTCACATGTATGTTCCTTAAAGTATAAGTAGCAAGTTCCTAGTCCTAGGGGCCTGCAGCCTGATAGGAGGCCATGGGAACCAGGGAGACAGTGTTCATTTAGCCAGGCTTGGGAAAGGAGCCCAAAGGTTGCTGCAGTGAGATCATAAAGTTGCTCAATTTATGAATATTTGCGTCTTGATTCAGTTCCTTTGGTGTGAGAAATGGGTTTCTCACTCAGCTGAAATAAAAAATACTGAAATGCAAAAAATACATTCTTGGAACTTCTTGCTTCAGTGATTTTCATATGAAATAAGAAATGTTAAAAATTAGTCCCAAGACGGTGTTTATACTATCTGTTATTCCTATCTCTTGCAGTAGCATATTCCTAGTGCTCTTGATTAAACAGGGTGTTTTCATGCAAAAGACATGTGCCATGGTGAGCAGCAGAATGGCCAAAGACAGTTTGGCTGACATTAGAGAACAGTGTTAAATGAGATAGTGTTTAGAATTATGTTGTTGGTTTGAAATATGTATGTGTATTGCTTTATAATCCCATAATGAAAATAACATCAAACATATAAATCTGAGAGTGCTACATTCAGTTGACAAGTCTGGCTTGTCAGAAAGGACATAAACCAGAAAAATATTTTAATGAACTATAACTCTTTCCTGGGAATATTTGGGTTTACAGCAGAGGGAAACATAAATAAAATAGTCTTGGAATAATTTATATGATGCTAGGCTAGTGAGTGCGGTGGACTTGCAAGGCTTCATCTCTTTGGAGAATAATACATACATCTATCTGGAGATAAAAATAAAGTATCTCAATGACTGAATGTAAAAGCTGTTCCATTGTCAGAAGCCCAGGTCTTCAAATTTAGGGAATTCAAATGAAGAAAGCTACTTTCTGACTTTGAAGATTGAATTAATTAGACTGCACAGGCTTTGGCAGTATTCCCTGCATCCTTCCAGTCTATGGAATAACTTGACACCAGCAAAAGGAGGTGCATGACAGTGGAAAATGGCCTGAGAGCTGAGAGTGCAGCAGGGCAGTGACTTGTAGCGTGCTCAGAGCTGATGGGAGAGCCTTGCAGTGGGAGTGGGGCTCACCTGGCCCCCAGTGCTCGGGGAGGCAGCAACACCCCTGCCAGCTCAGCACTGCCTTTGCTTGGCTCCATTTAGGGCTCAGCTCCGGCTGTTGTGTCTTCTGTGCACTGCTTCCTGCTTCCCAAACAGTATAACAGCAGCTCTTAAAAGGTCACAAAACCATGGATTTTATAAAATGACTTGATAACACAGTCTGCTACACGGAAACATCAAACAGGGTACAAGTCTGGGTTGTAGTGGTGTCTTTTTGCAGAATGTGTTGATGGAACCTGTATTTTTTTTGACAAAATGTTTTATGGATATTTTCATCTGTTACTTGAAATTAAATTACTGTAGTTGAAAATGAAAAACAGTTGTTGTAATAGAAATGAAGGCAGACTAGCAGTCATCTCTGTCTTCAGGTTTAAGACATTACTATTTTTTTGGGAACAGGTATTTTCTGCAAATAATTACATTTTGCCTTCAAAACTCATTATTTTGAGAATGTTTAAGTGGAAAATTTTATCCCACATGTGGAATATTCTTTTGTGTTCATTACTTGCAAATGTAGTCAGTCCATATAAGATTCAATCATATAGACTGCTTCCTATTTTATGGCAGTTTCTGAAGAGAGAACAGGTTGCGACAGGGCTAATTATTATCTGTCATGCTTAGTCATCCACATACACTTTTGTTTTCAAGGGTGAAAGTCAAACTGTTGTAAGTGCATCTCATTACAGTCAATAAAGGTATATTTTTCTTGGAAATATTAAATATGTGAATTTTAAAAAATATTTTGAAAAAATCACAAGTAAACTGAATTGGAAAATCACTCAAATTTCTCACTTGATTCTATCTGTGGCAACTCTAAAAGCAAAAAGTAGGGAGAATGCAAGCTTTTTTACTGCTTTTAGTTTGAAGATCACAGTTTTGAAAAGCTAGTGTCTCTTTTTAAGTGAGCCTTATTTTTTTAAATAAGATTGTCACAATTTATAAGAAAGCATAATATTTTTATTGTATTATAGATTAGCTGTCAGTAAGACTTTGGAATGCCCAGTTGACTGTGACTGTTCATTGGTAGAGATACTGCTTGCCTATGAAGTTGATGATCAGCAGAATTAATTACATCTAATTGGGTGATCATATCCTAGTGCTGTGTCTTGAATTCAACACATTTTTACAAGCTGCTGAACAAGTGTTGGCTCTCTTAGGGAAGTTTTTTAATCCTTTTCTCCTCTGTGTGAATAAAGCCTCTGAACTGTACCGCAGAGACGAGCAGAGAGATGAGTCCAATCTCTACAAGCACATTCTCTGTGCAGTGCAGGACCAGACCTTCCCAGAGCAATAGCTAGATTCTGATAAAGCCTGAATTATACTCAGTGTGAATGTTTGTACCCTGAGGGCATTTCTCCCTTGCTTGAAGTGGCGTATCAGATCACGTCTGTGAGCATATGTAGCCACTGTTGAGATTGAGAGAATTTAAAATGCAATTGCAAGTGATTTTTAATCCCCTTACTGGAATTATTTTGGAGTTTTTTCCTCTCATATTCATTTAGTTTAAAGCTGTATCTATTTAATTAAGTTGCCTTTTCTTCAGTGCTTTCTTTCTCAGCTTCTAAAGAAAATGAGTGAAATCTGAATGTCACGTTGTGACCTTCTAGATTTCAGTTTAGTGCTCCCAATCAATCACAAAGATGTACATGTTCTGTCAAATCCGTATTTAACATGCAGTCTGAACACAGAGATGCAATGGTGAAACGGTGCAAAATCAATAAAAATCAGCTCCAGGCTTTGCTGCTCAGCTGCATTGTGTTTCAGCACTGCAGGGAGAGAAAGCTCAGGTCCTACCTGTCAAAGGAGAGGCACTGCTAGCATGGGAGCTGTTAAAACATTGCTCCTGCAGAGCCCAGCTTGTGCTAAGTGTTCTGTTCGTTCCCTGTAGCTCCAAACCCATTCCTTTGCAGGATTCTTTCCCCCTCAAGAAGCATTTGCATCAAGGAATGTCAGTTCTGTTTGGTACAGCACAGTGAGGTGTGGGGGTTGATCGAATGCAGCTAATGATAGAAATTTTATAGCCAGTTGGTGGGAGCACCAGGCTTCTCAAACATCACTCTGATATGTTTGTGTCACTGAAATTTCTTGACACTATTGAAAGGTGTTTGTTTGAAAGCAGGATCCTTCAATTCCTGCAATTCTTTGGTGGGGTTAAACTGATTCTCAGTTTCCAGCTTGACAAAAAATGCCATTGTGACAGGCACTTTAGTCATGGGGCTATTAACCCCCCTCAGAAAGAAGGTAAATGTTAAAGGCACTGTCACAGTAGATGTAGCTTTTCTATACAAAGAAAGAGTCTCAGAGGTGGGGTGTAGTTCATTCACTATTTAAAATACTAATTTTAATTGATGCATATTTTTAGAGGCATTCATGAGCCTTATTTCAGCATTCTGACAACTGGTGTCTTCCTGTATTCCCTGTTCAGAGAAAATAGCTTAATGTATAAAAAATTTATGTCTTCTTACATCTTGAAAAAGGAACTTGCAAGTAAGACTGAACATGCCTAAAGAAAAAATTACAAGAATTTTACCTTTTAATGCAAACCTTGCATAGATTTAGAGTTTAAAAAAAAAAAGGGAGAGAAAGACATGGTGAAAAAATAAAAAGTGCAATGCATTTAAGAGATGGTCATAGAACTTGGAATTGGCCTTGTTTTGGTTCTGTTGTTCTAATTTATTGAAAGCAGTGTGAAAAAAAGTATTCAAACCAGTAAGGGTAAATATAAACAGTAAATAAACTGATTATCCTTAGAAGTTCAGTAAAACTGTAAAGACATTTTGTTAAAACTTGTTATTACTTCTATTAGTAGCAAAAGAACAGGAAGAGAAAGATGTATTCTCCGGATATTTTCCTGCAATTCTGTAGCCTTTTTTTGCCTTGCTTTTAACAGTAATGTGATAAAAGCTTCCAGAAATCTGTTTGACACAGATCTTTTCTTGTGCCATCTTCCTACTATCCCCAGCATTGGCCAAGGGGAGCTGAAGCTCTGACAAGAGCAGGTTCTTTTCCCCATATTTTCTCTGGCAAATGGCCTTGAAAAAAATAGCCTTTATTTGTGCTTTAGACCCAGAGCCAGCACATAACTCGTCCAATGCATCTCTTGCCAAAGTGCAGTGGAAGGTTGACAAGGAGGGAGTTGTATTTTAGAATATATGTAAGAAAATGTTGCTTTTCTTTGTGGTGCCTCTTCTTCTCTAGAGAACTGATTTTCCTGGAGCACAAAAGTGATCGTTTTGGAAAACTAACTGGTATTATGTAACAAACCAGTTTCTTTATCTGTTTTGACTAGTGGAAGCTACTGTTGCAAGATCCAAAAATGAATGCTGTGGACAGCTTAAAATTAGAGGCTGTAGAGGAATTAATTTCCCTAAAAGCTTTCCAGAAATATACTTCTTCTATTAAAGGATATCTAGCATTAGACAATATATATTTCTTTCATTCAAATCCTGGGAGTGGAAACGCTCTGGACAGTTCTGTAGTCTCTTCCCGCAGAGGAAGCACGAGAAATGAGGCACAAAATCAGACTTGGAAGGTGGAAATTTGTCCTGTGTTCATCCCTAAAAGATAGAAGGTGTGTAATAGTTATCACAAGGCCTCATACATTTGTTCTGAACACTGCATTTAAGGGCATCCATACTGTTCTCTTTAGGTGGCATGAGCAGATAGTGGCCTAAATAGGAAATGATGTGAAAATTTGTGAAGTCTTCCCCTTCCCCCTCCCTTGGAACTGGTCAGACTGCTCTTGAGGGTGCAAGGTGAATGTAGGATAAGATTTGACAGCAGCTCAGATTAGGATGCTTGAGAAGTAGGAGGATGTGCATGTCCTAGGTTTGGCTGGTGCTGGCTGCACAGTTATTGTACCTGGAACTCTATTAGTGGTGACAGGGCAGCCTCACTGTGTGTAGAGAAGTTCTCTTTGCAAAGCAGCATAGAATAGGTTGCAAAAATCTCTCTGCTGCAGAACACATGTGAAGGAGAAGAAAGTCTTTGTGCAGCCTTCTGGTTACAGGAAGGAGATGGTGAGAGCAGTGTGAAAGCTTCCTGCAAAAATTAGGAAACATGTAAAGGCTAAAATGTTATCCTTCACTCATCTCAGAGGAGAACAAATTTTAGCCACTCATGCTGAAAGGAAGGAAGGAATAATTTGTTTGAAACTCTGCGGAAATGGTAGAGTTCCCTTACACATGTACACAGGTGTTTCCTGGGTAGAATGGGATCTATCCATATAGTAGTGTATAGTTTTGCATATATTTGGGCCTTCTCTGGGGCCAAATAGAAAATTTTGGGCTTTTCTTGGGCTTGAAGTTGGAGAAGTAATGATCACCTTTTCAGCTGTAGTGTGCACTATGCTGAACATTATTATTATAACACTAACATTGCTTATTTTGTTACAAAACCTTTCTTTGTCAGTGGGTTAAGATGGAGCAGGCTGCTTTCTATAAGGGTAGCAAATTAGAAGCAAATAATATTGATGGTTATTGCTTTTGACAAAGCCTTACTTAAGTCAACCCCTAGAGGATCAGGGTGAATAAACCATTTGAGACATGTTGTAAAATTCAACTGTACACCATTATAAGAAGACAGTTTACTGCCACATAATTTTTGACTATTGGACATTATTACGTGTTGCAGCCTTGTTTAGAATGACTTAAATTCCTCAGATGTCCATGCTGCCACCAGGATATTCCTGCCATTGTTTTTGTCCCAGGCCTTAGCATTCATTGTGTGGCTGGTCATCATCATAGCAGCATCATAATTAAGCTTGTGGAGAAATCACTCTGCTTGTGTCTGATTAGATTTCAATGATTAAATTTTCTAATTTGATTTATTCTGTGCTCTTACTGCACCCATCCCTGAAGGAATGGGTGATGATGCAGTGAGACCTAGCTGAGAGGAAGCCAGAGCTTATTTCCAATGGGAGGATGGGTTGAAGTGTCCCTCAGCTGTTTGTGGGGTGATTTGACAGGTGTGAAAACAAACAAAAAGGAGAATAAATGGTGTACTTTTTTTTTAGTTTAAGAAAGGAAATAACTAAAAAGGAGAAAAATAAAGAAAAATCACTCATGCATTTCTTTCAATACTGAAAACAAAGATGAAATTTGTGGTGCTAGATTTGATCTCAATTACTATCCTTTTACTTTCTGAATATTGCTGGGGCACACACATTTAGGATGGGGAGCTATGTTGATGGAAAGCAGCATGTCCAGACTGCAATGTGACAGCCAGGAGGAATTTCCACCTGCTGCCAGATGTGCTGGTGCAACAGCCAAGTAGCTGAATTGCTTGGGATGCAGGTTGCACCTCCTGCTCCACATGTTGTTCTGAGTCCCTCTGCAATTCAGACTGGGCTGCACTTCTAAGTGTTGGTGTTTACACCCCCTCCCTCAGCTGGCCTTGTGTCAAGGATTACAGCAGAGGAATGTGAGGCTTCGTGGGAATTTCCTTTTTTAATACCTAAGGGCTTGTCTGACTTGTTTTAGGGCATTCTCAAGTGCAAGACTGTTCTGTGTGGCCAGTGCATTGCTGACAGATAGAATTCCCATTGCTTACTTTGAGGATTCTTCCCACAACTCAGTGAAGTTTTGTAAAATGTATTTAACACTTCCTGAACAATTCCTTGAGCTAGGTCTTGTAATTTTTCCAGTTAATGTAGTACTTTTCAAAGCACAGCTACACTGTCCATCTTAAATCTGGTATGTATTCTGTATCTTTTCCTGTCTGTGCACATTTGAAAAGGATTTTGCTAATTACAGTTCAGTAGTTCAGACTTACTGCATGTTGAGATCACTCTGATTAAATTCTCAGAATGTGCATTAAGCTTGGTGGTAGTGCTTATGAAATTTTTTTCATTGAAATTGCTACCTCTTGTTTCATCCATGCAAATGCTTTCTCTGAAACACAGCTGCATTATGATTTTCTGTGATTAATGTTAATTGATAAATGATAGTTGGAGTATCTTGTTTTGACCTTATTAGAGATTCCAAATTAAAACTCAGAAAGCATGTTCCTGAATGCGTGAATGGTACAAGGAATGAGGAAAAATAGCTTTTGGAAAACATGAAAAAGATTGCACAAATGGATAGGCAAAACTCTTACCATCATTCTTTCAGCACATGAATGATTCTTACATTAATCATTAAAGCGAGCACTAAAGGGACTAGTTTTCTAATAGATTCAAGTGATACACTTAACAATATGTATTTCCTGTTCATTGGTGTATGAAAAAAATCTTAGTTTCCAGCTTTTGTGAATATATCTAGGAAGGAGGTGATTTATGCTCCTGCTGCATGCAGTTTTATTGTAACTGAAAGCTGCAGCTGCTATGTAAATTCAGCAAAAAAATCTCTTAAGGTTAAAAACAGTTTACATATTTAGAAATACAGTAATTCCTGAATTGGGACAAATCTAGGAGTGATTCTAGAGAGCAGACCTCAAAATCATAACACTTTAGTCAGAAGTGGGATCTTTCTGATGTGGATTTCTGACTGTATTCTATATGTTAGCTAATATGTGTAACTTCATCTTGACAGGATGATGTAGCTGATGAATGTCAGGTCCATCCTGTCTCCCAGTCAGATCTTTACATGATCATTGCCTTAGGAACCTTGTAGTGGGAGTACAGTTGCAACATGATGAGTTTGAAGACTTAAAAATTATATAGCAGTTCTGATCTGTCACTCCAATTCATGATTTGTTGTCAGTGCAAGTTCTGCTGGATTAGTGTTAAGGTGTATTTCAACACCACCTTTATTTAGGAAGGTAGGAGGGTATATTTGTACATACATATATATATACACACTATACATATATATATATACTCTGTCTATCTGTCTGTCTATCTATCTATACTCTCCTGGTGCCAGACTCTTCTGTTGATTTAACTTACTTTAATGCCATTATTCATTAGAACCAATTTCATGGTATCATGTACAGTAAGTGATACTTTGTACTGAGAAGTGGAAAGAGTAAAGATTGTTTTCTTAATGTGTGTACAGCAAGCACAATTTTGCTAATCTCAGTATTGATCTATGTGCATGGGTCAAATTTAAGATTACCATTTCTGTTACATGAACACCTATTACTCTGCATTTTGGAGTCTGTTGACTTAAGCGTGTCATTGTGTATACAAACATATAACCATTTCCACTTAATTTTCAGATTTTTGCTGCCTTTTAGTAAACATTCTTGCAGTAAAAAGGGAACTTTATCCCAGCCTACGTCACGGCAATGCTGTTTTCAGTTTAATGGGACTGCACTTAAGATTGGATGAGAGGACTGGTAGATTTTAAGAATGTAGTGGACTGGTTTCTGTTACCATTTGGTGCAGCAGTGTAGCTTCTACTTCTTTAGGTTTCTTGCATCATTGTATGTCTGCCTGTCCTCTTTTCATTTATTGTAGAATGCCCTTCTTTTAAAAATGCATAAGTCAAATAAAAAAAAGTCTACTGGGCTTTTAAACAGGTGGAACTTTCACCTAATTATTGGTCTTTGATTTCTAGATGTTTTAGTCCTTGAAAGCTGTAGAAGTTGTACTGAGTACTAAAAGGCTGAGATCTGAAATCTATTTGATTTTTAATTTGGAGGCTTAATTATAAAATAAATGACAAAAATAGGTAGTCAATGATTATTGCTTTGTTATATGGCAGACTAAAATGAACCAGGAAAAATTGTTTTATTGTGACAGAAAAACCAATATTTTATTTATTTTAACATTTAAATTTTATTGTGATTCTTGCCCACATTTGAGTAGAAACAAAAGATTTAAGGTTCCCAGAGTTTGCAGGAAAAAAGATGATACTTTTCCTGCAGGTGACCTGATTTGACTTCTATGAGACGAGTGACTCTGGGATCACTCAGTTTGGTGGGACAGCTTTCTTTCTTTTCGCCTGCTGAACGTGTGGTTTTGGTACACAGTGGAATTGGTTTGGCAGGAGAGCTTGCTGCAGAGGGTCCCAGGATCAGGGCACCCTGTCAGTGAGACACTGCCTGGAGAGCAGGGCTTGGTTCACGTCTCTGCTCAGAGTCATGCAGAGTGGGAAGCTGTTTTCTTATCTTCTCCATCCCTGGCAGCTGGATTGGATCTTGCTCTTGGAAGGCAGTTGTAACCTTGCCAAGGGCCAGCTGGTCCTTCACCCCATCCTAGCACCTCTCTACCTGCCTGCCTCCTTCAGTCACCTGGTCAGTTACACCTGCAGGATGGCTGCATCCACCGGGGAGATGCTGTGGGAAAAGCAGTAGGGAAGGGGTGGGAAGCTCATCACAGACCGTGGGTCAATTTTTATTGGTGTTGAAGAAGGTGGAAAATCTGTGAGGTGAGCAGTGCTTCCCATTTTCCCTGCGAGGCAGTGGAAAAGTTTTTAAAAAAGGAATATTGACCAGATTTTATTTCTTAAGAATTACAGTCTCCACAGTAATGCAGTTGTTGGTTTAAAAATTGTGCCCAGAAGGCCGCTAAGAATATGGAATTACAGGGCATAGGAATGAAAGGCTAATTAAAATGATTGGGCTGTAAGGATATGGGTTTGGGATGAAGGGGAAGGAATGGGTATATGTGGCAAGTGAACAAAGAGGAAGTGGATGATATGGAATTATGCAGTAAGGTTACACTGTTTTAAAAATGTTTTAATGCAGTTTTAGTAATGCCTTTCATGTCCCTAAAATTGATCAAATTACTGTGCCATTTAGAAAATGAATCAGGCTTCGTTTCTTGGGTCTCATTTGCCCAGATGTAGAAGTGCAGTGTTCAGTTAAATTAGTGCAAGCTCTGTGTGAGTCCTGGGGTCTGTGCACAGACAGCTGAAATGAGGCAGACTGAAGACAGCTGAGCATCCAAAAATGGAAAGAGGAAACCAAAATTCTGCCTCTGCACTTCTCTTAGCAGTAAGGGTTTTTTTTCCCTGTCTCTCAAATGTGTTTGTCTCTTCTGATAGTCCTCACTCTCTTCTTTGGAAGCTCACTTTAATCTACAAAACTTTTTTTCCCTTATCTTTTCTCTAGTCCTCTTCTTTTCCTCAGGGTTCTTGTAAGATTCTTAGCTGCATCCTTTCTTGCTAACTCTGCTGGTTTTTTACCTGCTGACTTGTGACCGATGACTCTGCTTCTGATGCTTACTCTTCAATTTCTGCAAACCTATCTGGCACCACCCACAAGCACCTTTGAATGTCTGGAGCTGGAACCTGCATGAACAGTTCTTAGCCTGTTTGCCTTAGGGTGGCCATAAGGAGAACAGTGCTGGTGGATCTTGCTTGAGGAATGCTGTCTTTCATTGTAAAAAACCTCTAAGAAATGAAGAGTGTGAACCAGAAATGTAGTCGCATGATTTCTCATGTCTTGCTTCTTCATTTACTTATTTATTTAAAATTGTATTTGAATTTAAAACTGATTCTAGGTACTTTTCCCCACGACTATTGTTTGGATTCTAATTAATTTACTTTTTCATATACTTTCCTATTCTGCTGAATTTTGTAATAAATCCTGTGACAGACAGTCTGCTTTGGAGATAAGGCCATGTAGTTCAAAAGTTATTTCCTTGTCTCACAAGAACTTTTAACTTGAGTGAGTATCATATGACGCTATTTACTATTACTGTTTCACTTTTACTATTATTATATCATTGTTTTTCAAGTAGAACTTTGAGAGGCTTTGTTCTTTTTTCTTACTTGAGGTAGAATAAGATTTTGCTGTATGAACTTGGCTTCTTTGAGGCATTTGAGTAGTTACCATTTATAGAAGTGTGCGGTTTACACATATGTATATTTACTAAGAGAGAGTGAAGCAGTGTACAAAATTTAGCAGCTGACTAATGCCAGTTAAAGATAACTCATTCTGCAAATAATTGGTTTATTTTCTTTCAGGCAAGAAATGAAGATGTAGTAAATTTTCACCTGGTTAAATCAACAGGGTATTAACTTTCTTTGCTGGTATGGATTTTCTTTATCAATATTGATTTTGGGGAGATAAACCCCTTTACCTTATTTGCTTATGGGAAAGGCAAAGCAGCACATATTGACTCATTCCTTCATTCCAACTGCAGCTGTAATTTGGTGCCGAGGTTTATAGCAGACTGAACGAGCTGGGTGAACTTTGAGCTCCCTCAATAAGATTCAGCAAAGTCTTACCAGTTTTTATAAGAAAAGGTACTGAAAAATTGAGTTTTTCATGTACTTTCTGTACAAGGAGTAAATTTATTTGGAGATCCACACAGACACGAACACATACTCTTTTTAACTTACTTTCAACAATGAACAAATTTTATTCTAAAAATTACCGTGTTTGTGGGTTTTGATGTTTGGATGTCCGTGAAAACATTTTATCCTCTGTTTATCCTTTGGTAATATCACTGTGTGTAAGATAGGTGTGTGGGATGGAGAACACCTACAAATCACCACAGTATTAGTATGAAAAAATTCTGAGGTCTTGAAATGGACGAGGATTTTACAATGTAGTTCTAAAAGCAGAGTGTTGTGTTTTTGTTGGTTTTGGGGCTTTTTTGAGGGTTGTGGTAGGGTTTTTTTTGATGTGTTTGTTGTGAGTTTTTGGGGGTTTTTGCTTCGTTTTTTTGGTGTGTGTTTTGTTTGTTCCTTTTGCATTTTTAATTTCTCTTCCTGAAGCATTCTTTAAAACTCTGATAAAATGTACTCCTCTGACCTTGCGCAGTTATTTCTAGGTGTGTTTTCTTGGTAATAGTTCTTCTTGGAGGCACTTTGTGGCTTGCCAATTGCTGGGTCATCTTGTTTGATTATAATATGAACTCTAGTGTTTGGTAAACTGTGTAAGCTAGCAGCATTAAAGCAGGTAGAGAGAGAGACAATAATGATGTCAGCAAGAAATTATATTGATGGTTTGAGATTCTGTGGGTGCCACATACCTGCAGGAAAAAAGGACTTTTTTTTCTTATTTGGTTTTATTTGAAAGAATAATGTAATTCTAATAGTGGTATGATGGCAATTTTTAATGTTTCCTGAAGTGAAAACCAATACTGTTAAAAACATATACTGTATTTTTATATCTAAAGAGAGAGAACATGTGTACATTTTAAATGGTACTGGAAGAATGAAGTGTTAATTTCAGCTATTTCACTTTTCTATTTCTGCTGTAATTTAGCTCATGCCTTAAGTACTTATGGAGCAGCTTTTTAATGTTTTTAAGGGTACTATTATAATCTTAGAGAAGTAGCATGGGAAGTAATAATGATTGTGAGTGTAGTGTCAGAGGATTAAAGCCTAAAGCTCATTTTCCCTGTACAGCTATAGCAGTACTTTATTCTGGTCAGTATTGTACTGTGGATAGTGATACCAAAATCCTCAATGACTGTGAATGAAGTCAAGCAGAGAAAATACAATGCTGAAGAGACTGATAACTGCAATATCTCTGTTTGCAAACTGCTTTGAAATTCTATTGATGGCATGACTTGCAGCATCAGACTTCAGGTCTTTTGATGTGAATCCTTCTGTTTGAAAACCCTCAGGAAAGAGATTCACCTATGCCTAGTAGAGTTAATTTGTTCAGAGTTTTGAAAGTAGGACAGGTCTTCTACTGGTACTACTTCCAAGAGCTCTTCTGTTGTTGATTTACATGTATGAGAGATTGAGCTTTTGAGAGGTTCTTTGCAATTTAAAAGCATCAGTTTTTATCACACAGATAGAAGGAGGTGGCAAAAGGTAGTACCAGCAGTAAGAAGTTTTGAAATCTTAGAGTAAGCTACAGTTTCATTCACATTTTTTCATGATTGATTATACAGCTTAGAAAAAATTTCTGTGTAGAGTTAAGTGGGTAAGTATGCCTGTTAAGCTCTCTAGACTCCTGCAAGTCTTGAACATTCAAGTGTAGTCAGGATCTTGAAACTCTGATATTAGCCCGCACTGATGATATGGGACAAGTGTATTGATGAAGTTGGCATCAGTAGGTGGCATCAATAGTAGCACACATAGGATCTGTGTGGATCCATGTGAAGGAAGAACATAAAGTCGGCAGATGTACAAGGGTCAGCAGTCATATATTATATTAAAAATGACATGTCAGCTGCACAGCGTGTTCCTGAGGTCTCAGTGAGTGCATTTCATGTGCAGATCATTACACCCATTATTCTCCTTCCAGAGACAGGGAAGGTGAAGCACAGAGACATTACCTGCCTAAAGACACAGGCGAGTCCACTGGTTGGACTCCACATCTCATCAACCTCTTGTCCATCTTATGTCTGCAGAATGAAAACAAGACATTTTATCTCTGGAAGGGCTTCTGTGTTGTTGTAAGCATTGTATTTCAGAATGCTTTTAGAGGTTTCTATGCATTATAATTGTTTGTATTCAGAGAAAAGTGGAAAAACCCTGGACCCTTTTTTTTCCATGCAATGAGAAAGGTATTCTACTGGCAGAACCAAAGGACACAGTCTTAACCTGCACCAAAGGAAATATAGGTTGGATAATAGGAAAAAGATTTTATGGAAGGAGTGATAAATTACTGGAGTGGTCTGCTCAGGGAGGTGGTGGAGTCACCATCCCTGGATGTGTTTAAAAAAAGACTGGATGTGCCATTCAGTGCCATGGTTTAGTTGTGTTAGGGCTGGGTTGGACTCAATCTTGAAGATCTTTTCCAACCCAATTCTGTGATAGATGCAAAATTCCATCCCAGAGCAAATTTTACAGCTCAATTATTAACCCTGGGTAAGAATTCATAATGAAAATTATGTCAGTTCTTTAATTACAGTGATTATAATAGAACCTGTAATAATAAGGCAGCACCCAGTTTTTTGAGCTGCTGTGTCAGCTGCCGAAGCCATGCATACAAAAATCCCTTTCTGAGTGGAAATGTGGTGTAATGCTATTCAAGGGGGACTTGCATCTGCTCTTTTCAATGAGCACATCAGCTAATGTATGAAACTGTCTTCCTATCATTACAGCTGCACAGAAAGAATGTCTTAATGCATTTGTAGTTATTTTTGCTTCTTTAAAAGAAAAAAAGCATTTCATTCTTAGACTAGATAAAAGCCACTGTTGTTTGTGACAATAGAGGAAGTATTAGCACTGTTAAGAATGGTAATTATTCTTTTTTGCTGAAAATACCGTAACAGCAAACTTTAGTTTGAAGCATTGGCATTTCATTTATGCATAGGTCGTAGTGGCCAAGTCTTCCTAGCAATACTTGCCCACATAGTGTGGAAGATGATAAACCAGTGACCCGATTTATCGAGATCCACCCATTTTCCATTCTGCTCCATCAGTACAAAAACGCTTCTCAACTTGTTTACTTTGGCTACATAAAACAGTTCATGAAGTTGAACTTTGTGGGAGCAAGGGCCATGAACTGGCATTGAATGTCCAGTGCTGGCAGTTCATCTGTGGGAGAAATCCTTTCCTAGGTGAATGGCTAGCCAGAAATGAGTGCTGGGTTACACCGTAGGTAGGTGAACCATGGTTATTTTGAGTCTCCAGGAATGGCTCATATTGGGAGTATTTTTCTGGCTCATGAACATGTTGCCAGTACAATACATTATAATTAGCATGGATATTTCTGAATTAGGTTTGTTAGCACTTAAAAATGCATTAATGAACAATGAGTACTTTTATATGTGATTATTAGCTATTCTGTTTCTTTATTTCTAGAAATATTTCATATTGGGCTAGTGATGAGACCTCTTTTGTCAGTGTCCATCTCAAAGTTGATTTAATTGGGCTTTAACTGTCAAACTTTTTGGCTTTAGCAAGTCAAACTCATCTACACCGTGACTTTCAGAGTAGGAAGAAGATAAAAAATTATTCCTGCTAAAGACAAACTTGTTTTTTGTCTGTGATTTTTTAAAAACATACTTTCAATATGGTATGAAAAAAATACTTTTTTAGAATAATTTTGCGTGTTAAAGGAATTTGAGATAAGTCACGATAGTGTTTGTGTGTGGTCAAGGAGGTAATTCTCTTAACAATAATAGCTTTTCAGAAGCCTCTTTAGCTGGTCATGCTGATGACTTTGCTACTGAGACATATACTCTTCTTCAGTAACACTTGGGGTAAATAAATATATAAAATTAACTTCACTTTTATTTTTCAAGTATTGTAGTATTAGGAAAAATAAAGAACTCTTGACCAATATTTTAAAAATCAGTTTTATTTGTTATACAGTAATTATAAGATTTTATTGACATATCCTTAAATAGTAAAAAAACCCCAAAACATCAGAATTATATTTACTTTGTGAAGGTAAGCATTTCTTTGGAGGGGAAAGGAACTCATTGCTTTTTGCAGGTGGATTCATAAACATGGCTCTAATTGCTCATGATGCAAAGTCTCCTTTTCTTTATGTTATTAAGTGACAAAAGGCCACTCTGGTTTTGATGCTACCACGTGTCCTCTGCTGCTGACTGTTATTTGGGAGGAATAATGACTGGAAAATTCTTAATAAAGGTGCAAGGCCTGGGTTGAGCCTTTGCACAGACAGCTGCTTCTTTAGGCCAAGTCCTTGAGGAGCCCTCTGAAGTATCTGCAAGCTGCCTTTGACTCCCACTCATATTTATGCTGTTATATAAACCAGTGAGAGAGTGGTGGCTGCCCTGGAGTCTGACCCAGGGGCCCAGTAAGCAGTCCCTTGTTGCTAACCTAAATAACAGTATTGGTTTTTAGGTGCTAGGGACTGTGGGTGCCTGCACAATTTGACAGCAGTCAGTCATGTCTAGTGCTTTGACACCGATGCCACCAAAATAACAGTTCAGAAAGAGACATCAAAGTGAAAGCCATGCTGTGCCCTACAACCACTAACAGACAAGTGCTTGCAGTTCTCTTACTTGTTGTATGTTTGTCCTGTATTGATGGTTGTGATGGATTCTAGTTGCAGCTTACTGATAAAAGCAGCATTAAACAAAGATGTTGCAGGAACCCACTTCTTTTGGGACCTAATCAGCAGACAGACCATTGTGGTGATGGATAGTGAACATCTGTGTTTCACATGGAGTCCAGTAAAGCCTGGCCATAAAACAGAACTTCTCCAGATTTTGAAGTGGCAGTGATAAAAAACCATATTAACATTAAATGATGTGGGTAGATAGGCAAGCAAGATATAATTTGGTATAATCTGTCCTTCCTCTTATAACTTGGTGTGAGTTGTGCAGTCTGGTATTGTGGAACCTGTTGTGCCTTGGGCAGTTGTGATTGTGAGCTATGTACTGTGTTTACAGGTGAAACTGGATGCTGTCAGGTTGATGTCATTTCAGCTGAGGTGTCATCTTCTTGTGACAGTTGTGGCCATCCTCTCCTGGGAGCATTTTAGCTCTTCACATCTTTGTGCCATCACTGCACCTGGCCTGTCATGCTCAGACAGTTGTCAGGACAATGAATGTTTCCTCCTTTCTCGTACTAGGAAGGAGGAAATATCTTCTCAGAAGTTGAATTGACTGTTCATTGACCAAATTAATGAAATATTTCCCATTTGGCTTTTCCCATGCAGTTTAAAGTGAGGTTTTCAGAATAGGAGCTTGTCTTTGGGTTTTTATTTCTCTCAAGTATTTCTGTCTCCCTCAAATGAAGACACAAAATAATTAATGTAGCCCAAAAAATAGCAGGAAATTGTTTCCATTTACTCTTCTAGTTTTGTTTTGGAAATGCTTCCTCATAAATGTTGTACTCCTGTATAGCTCATTCCTAAATGGGGCAATGACTCAAGGAAATATTCCTGGCCAGCCTTACAAGGCTTTTATTCTCTCACTCAGTCTTGCCTTTTACTTATGTCTGGCAACAGTAACTTTTGAAACTATTAAATTGTCTTAGTTGTGTAGAAAGACAGAGAAGATGTTTTATAAAATCCAGCTCTTTCACTTGATCTGCCTGATGTATTTCAGCACTCCTGTTCACAGCACTGAGATTTGGTGTTTTCATAAGCTCCTGAGGAGTGGTATAAGCATAATATAATGTTATGTTTTACTGCTGTCATCTGTACACAGTCCACATTGCCCTGGAATTTGTGTCTGCAGGCATTGCTTTTGCCTTGGTACAGTGCTTTCTGCATTACTGCTTTTCCAGAAGCTCACTGTGCTGCCTGGTATTCTCAACTTTGGAAACTGCATAGGGAAACCTGTGTTTGTGCTCTTTGGTCAGTTCTGTCATTTCTGTTTGTCAGAGCCAGAGGATTATAGTATTTTTTTGGCTATTCACTTGGGAAGTTTTCGGAGATCTTTTAGGTGTTACAGACTGAAGCTGGGGTATTTTGGAGCAGATCCCTGGGCATGGTGTGAGAGAGTTGTGCTGGAACCGTGGACAGGTGTCACGGCCATACCAGGGGCAACCATGCAGTGTGTGCCTCGTGCTGATGTCCCCAGCTTGGAAACTTTACACAACATGAGCTACTATCCTAAAGAGAATAAGGCCAGAGCAGGAGTTGTGGGAACAGAGAGTAAAAAAAACATGGATTCACAACTTTCAATCAAGTTTATTCTTTGGCAACAGCTTTAGTGATTGCAGTGATTATGAGCTGGAAGGTCAGGGGCAGGATTAGTACTTGATGGTTTGCTCTTTCCATGTAACTTCAGCTGGTCTGGATTAAAGAACAGATTCATGTATTGCAAGTACATATGTATGTAATAGCTTAAAATTAGCTGCAGTAAGGCTGGAGTTAGGCTACTGGGGTTTTTTTTCCCAGTATCTTTGGTGTGGATATTCCCAGGAATCCTTTAGTTTTTGTGGACTCAAAGTTTTGTTTTGGGCTGTAATGGGCTATCTGTAGTACTTTCTTCAATTAAGTAACTATAATTACACTTTCAGTACAATCTGAATTGTCTGTCCATGACAATTTCCTGTGTATCTTAACTAGTACTTTGATAGTTTGGCTCCGTCTCCATTTTTAGTTACTATGTGCCTAAACCTCACTTTCCTTGTATTTTCTGTTTATGATTCCTATGTATTTTGTTCCTTGTATTCAAACAGCCATCTTCCTGAGCAAAGTTTAATGTCTGAGTCATTAACTGTTTTCTCCATTTCATGGGTGTGTCAGCATTTTATTTGTAATTTTCTTCAGATGCTCCTTATAAATGGAGATTCTTAAAGCTGCAGTCAGAATTCATAAAGATAAGACCATAATGGCCTGATTATTGCAATTATTTCCTGGTATATGGTGCCCCCAAAACAACCAGGAGTGAGTGTGTGAAAGTGCTTGAGAAGTGTTTTGTGTAGGAATGCAAATAACTTTAAACAGGCACAGCAGCATCTGAGCTTTGATCTGTTAATGACTTCCTCATTCAATCAAGTGTGGAATGCCAAATCCCTGTGCTTGGCAAATTCAGACTGCTAATTTGTCAAAGCTGAGTAAGAGGAAAACATCTATTTTGCAATTCATTGTAAGAATGTAAGGAAAACAGAAGTCTTAGTAAAAGGAGCAGTAAGATGCTGAATATCCCTTTTATCTGCTGAAGGCAGATAAAAGACAATAGGACTAATCCATAGTGTCCAATATTTCCACTCTCTTTTGTGTCAAATTAGACAATTCATCTGCTCTAGTACACACAGTGTTTTGCTTGGTGAAGAGTGGGTGGTGGTCCACAACTGAAGTAATAAGAAGCTCAAGTAAATGTGAAACTGTTGACACTTACCTATACCTTTCAAATTGGTTAATCTAATAGAAATGACTTAGGTTTTTTTGGGTTTATCTTACTTACAGAGATTGGTGTAAACTTCCAGAACAGATTGTAAGTCTGATGCTGTCACCTGGAGACTCTTTAAAAAAATAATTATTAAAACAAAGATAATTCTGAAAATGCTTACTTTCTCTGGAGTTTAGCCTGAGGTGAGAGATATTCTTTACTTCTGAATAATTTGATCTATTGAGTGACTTTGTGTCCTAGCTACATATTTTAAAAAGAAAAAAAAATATAGATACATAATATAGAACAGTTCAAAACAGGGCCATGAAAACATGTGCCCAAATCCTGATATGCAGTGAGTGGAGAAGGGACTGAGAGCAGCCCTGAAAAGAAAGATTTTTGGGGTACTGGTGCATGAGAGGTTGGACATGGCCTGTCAGTCTGTGCTTGCAGTCCAGTTGTATCCTGGGCTGCATCACAAACAGTGTAGCCAGCAGGGTGAGGGAGAGAGGATTCTGCCCCTCTGCTCCAGTGAGAGCCCACCTGCAGTGCTCCATCAGCTCTGTGGCCTCAAAAACAACAATGACCTTGTCCTGTTACAACATGTCCAGAGGAGTGATAAAGATGATCAGAGGGCTGGAGCACCTCTCCTACTCAGGCTGAGTGAGTTGGGGCTGTCCAGGCTGGAGAAGAGAAGGCTCTGGTGAAATGATATCTTCCAATATCCCGCAGGAGAACTACAAGAAGGCCAGAGAGGTACTTGTAACAAGGGCATATAGGGGTAGGACAAGGGGTAAAAGGCTTTAAACTGAAATAGAGTAGACTTAGATTAGATATTAGGAGGAAATTCCTCAATGTGAAGGTTGAGACACTGCATCAGGTTGCCTGGAGCAGCTGTGGATGCCCCATCCCTGGAGATGTTCAAGGCCAGGCTGGATGGGGCTCTGAGTAAGGTGTCCAGTGTAAGGTGTCCTAGTCCATGGATTGTTGGATCTAGATTATATTTAAGGTCTCCTTTAACCCATGTTGTGGTTTTATGAACGGCAGAGCAGCTTTTATGTGGTTAATGAAAGATGATAAACAATACAAGTGCTTCTCAAATAGTGTGCTGTATTTCCTTAGACCACAGTTCCCATTACAATTGCACCATATGTTCTCAGCAAGCAGCAGATGTACAGTCTAACATTTAGCAATGGAACTTTCCCACTTGAATGTTTGGGATAATACTAAAATAATGAATAATGAATCTTTGACATTTCTAAGGCAGTTTCTTTTTGTTGCTGTTTGTCTCCACTTTGCTGTGCCTATTTGTTTCAGAAAGTCTTGCCACTTAAAGATTTTAGAGCTCTTATATAGACATTTCCTAATATGAAAGCATTATCCATTTTAATGCTTTGGATGACTAGGTGGCTTCCCCAAGATCACAGCAGGCACCACAGAAATGCAGGGGGCATCACTGGTGTCTTGAAGACTGATGTTTCTGTCGAGACAACCACAGCTGCAGGGTCTATGGGGAGCTGCCAAGGGCATGGCATCTGGTAAATGACAAAGTGCCACCTTGAAGGCAGTGCTCAATGACATTGTCTCCTCATTCTCTTTGCTTTATCCCTTTTGAATACTTTATATTTCATTAATAAAGATAATTCTGGGGGCTGGATGTTCATTCTAGCATTCTCTACTGGTAGAAGGAGCTTGCTTTCTAATGCCATGGAAGGTAGATAAAAAGTTATGTCAGACCAGGGTGCAAGATAATTAAGCCAGGGGAGAACGCCAAGTTTCCACTGCAAGTTTTGATATATCAGCTCACGCTTAAAGTAGTCAGAAGAATATAATTGAATTAAAAGTTCACTAAAATCAGCTTTGCTTTGGGAAGTGGAAGGGGATTGGCTGGCTATAAGAGGATATGTTTTTTTTTGAAAGTGTCAGGTAAAATTGTTTTTGTCTGGTCATGTTCTTTAAGAGGGATCTTATTGTGGGTAGTGTGTTAACCTTTATAGCCTCCTGAAGAATGTATTGATTAACTTTCTTTTTTCAATTCAGCCTTACAGGTCTATGGAAAAATATCCAATGAGTATAATATGTAGAAATGTGTATAGTATTTCCTTCATTGGAAAACTCATGATCATCTTGCATTGCCCTTTGCTAGAGAGACATGTAGTCTTATGGGACTTTGGTTCTTGAGTTCCTGAAAATAGCAGCAAAGCTGTAAGGAAGGAAAACCACTTTGTTTTTATTGACTATTTTATAACTGTAAAAGCTCTTTTAGCAATTTTGTCAAGGGTGAAACTTGATCTGTTCCCTACAAACAAACTGTCTCTTTCTTCAGTTTATTTACAGTTCATTAGAAGTTCATGACCTGTTTTTTTTTTTTCCCCTCTTTAATTCTGCTTAAGACAATCAATAATTGCCAGATCTTTTCTTGGTAGTAATTTTGCAGGCTGATGTTTGATCTCTGTCCCTTATATAATTGAGGATGAGTCAAGGCTTAAGACTCATTTCTGTGTTATGCATAAAGTTATAAAGGGAACAGTAAATGGGGACAAATGGTAGGTGTTTTGTATACAGATTAACTTGTAATAGACTTGTAATAGATATATTTGTTGCCTCTTGAATAATTTTGCCTTATTGGGTCACTGCATTATTCAAAGGGTCTTGTGAGGGTAAAATACAAGAAAAAATCCTTCCTTTGTGCAGTGATATTTCTTGATGATCTGGATGAGTGATCAAAAGAGAGTGAGTTAGTTGCATTAATATTCTTTCCTGGGATATTGACTGTAGTTCTGGTGGTGAAACCTGCATATTATTTTCTCTATGAAGATAGTCATTAAGTTTAGCATTCAGCACACCTCGTTAGTAAGACTTGCTTTTTCTAATTGAGCTGAAGGAGTGGCCACTCCAAGTGATTCTCACTTCGTTGTAGTTCCTGACACCATTCCAGACCTTTTCCAAAGGAAATGCCATGCTGTTAGCTTTTTTGCCCTGGACCTTCCTGAAACTGCCTCTAGGGATGTTGACCTCATTTTTGAGTTGTCCAGTTATAAGATTGACCAGAATTAAGGGATGTGTTCTTCGCTACCTCTGTTTTCCTACAGATGCATTCATAGAATAATAATTTTTTTACTTCTTGAAAGGTTGGATTTTTTCCCCTTGTCCAACCTCTCTGATGTCCCTCGAGGTGTGAAACATGCGAGAAATATATAAACAATGTGCTGCTGCTCTAAGCTTACTTTCTATTAGATACAAATGTGAAATCCCATCCCTGCAGAGCTTTAACTCTGACCATTACTAGAAAAGAATGCAATTTAATCAAGGTGTGTTCTGTTAAAAATGAAGTTGTTGTGGTGATGAGAAAGTTGCTCTGTCATTAACTTTCTTCTCTGCTAAAGATACATGGTGTGATTGTTGGGGTTGTCCTGTGCGGGCCAGGACTTGGACCCATGATGCTTGTGGATTCTTTCTAACTCAGGATATTATGTGATTTTATGACAGGCATCTGTTAACTTCTGCCTTGCTCTACATTTTTGCAGGATGGTCAGATAGCTGTGGCTCTTAAACACTTCTCTTTTTCTTCCTTGTCTTTTCTTCTGAGTCTAAGTCACTTTATTTGATGAAAAAGTGAAGCTCCTTGGCTCCAGATTTGAAGGTTATCAGCTCTCTTACAGGTATGAAACCACTTGTCTTTAAAGTAATTTATTGAAGAAGTGGTGTCCCGTCTTTTCAACTGAAGTAACTTGTTTCATATACTTAAGTACTTTGCTTTCCTTCTTAGCACAATATACTTAACAAAGCTCAAACCAGTTTTTTTCTGGCAGTATTTCTTCATTTGGAGTCTAGCAGGCCTCAGATCCTCTGTGCTCCTGTCTCCAAATCCCTAGCTGCTGACCTTAAGGCTCCCCTGGGGCTTTCTGCAAGAAGGTCAGTTCTCCCTGACTGCTGTGTATGTTTTTTACATCTTGTCCTGTCTAGGCTGGTCTGAGGACTACTGCATGAACTGTGTCACTGTTTGATTTGTTTGAAGGCTTGTTGTTGCTCAGAGCCCTGTATGAAATTGTTCTTCTTCTGGGTCACTTGACAGAGAAAGCTGGCAATCTAGCAGTCATTGGGAACATGTATTTTTTGGAGACTTACAATGCCTAAGAAAGCTTGTGTGTGTTTCTTACTAATTGGTGGATATGCAGGTGTGATTTTGTTGATCATACCCATTGGAATCTAACAAACTCTCTTGGCATTTCATTCTTGTGCAGATCTCTTGACCTTACTTTGTTTAATGGCAAAAGCAGCTTTTAGAAAGATTTGAGGGTTTTTTTCTGTTTCTCAAAAGCTGCTTCTGCTGTATTACCCCACATGATGGTGTCATCAATTTGCTGCAGGTGTTCCTGAACTTCTCCTTGTTCCAGTGCAGCCTGGATTGGTCCATGGCAGATGGTAGAGCTGTGTCTCTCCCCCAGGGGTGGGGGATTCAGGGTATACTGGGCACCCCTCCAAGTGCAAGCAAGCTCTATTGCCAAAGGGATTGAGAAAAACACATTAATGTTACTAGTTTTGGTACACTTTGACTGTGTTGAAGTGTGTCTGGTATAGCAGCAGATTTATTTCAGTCATGTCACAATAATCTACTGTTAATTGCTATTCTCCATTAGACTTTCCCACTGGTCATATGGGGCTGTTAAAGGGTGAGCAGCTCCTACTGATGACTCTTTGGTGATCCAGTTGGTGACTCAGTTTATGGATAAAAGCATAGAGTCTTGGTTGATGTGACATTGCTGCTGGTGCACTGTTACAATAGAGATCAATACCTGTGGTCCTTCAACCTTCATTAATCCTGTGAGAGGGGGATCCTCGAGAGACCAGGCAAGATGGGCAGCTATTTAATGTCCTTTGTCACCAAAACAGCTGTACAACAAGCCCACTGCATAGTTCAGTGCCATCAGGGCCCTCTGTGCTCGTATCTGCTAGAGCCTTGTACTCCTGTGTTTCTGATAGTCGAAGCCACTGGATCCACACAGTCTAGTAAATCCAGTTATCCTTCATATCCTCTTGGCTGGAGGCATAACCCCTCTAATCACAGGATCCTTCACTTGGCTTGAGGCAAGACCACTCATCATAGGATCCTTCATTTACATCTTGTAGAAGTGGATTAGAATTTCTTTCCATAGGATCCAGGAGTAAAGTCAGCTTTACCTCTCTGACTGGGAAATTGCCCACTACAGACTGGAGCAGCAGCAACAGCTTTCCTGAAGGAACTTCCATTTCTGATTGTTTTCCCCTGAAATTCATGTACCTGTGTCTCTAGGGGTGAGGTAGGTTTTCCATCCCAGTTGCTCACATCTTCTCCATGGTTTCACAAAACCATAGGGTAACCTGTGGCTGTACCTTCTGCATCCTGTCTTGAGCAGGAGTTGGATGAGTTTTCCTTATCCACAGTGGAAAGTCTTAGTGATGGGTTCCCACATCCCTGCACTGATTTGTAGTAATACTTAAATTGGCTAGAAGTTGGTCAAAGACATGGTTATAGTGCCTGCAATGTCCTGCCCCTAACCCCCAGCCTTGCTGGAGCTGTGAATGTATGTCTCTTTCTATTCTTCCCACATTTTTTTTTTTGTCAGTGGAGAATATCTCCCTGCAGGTAGCAATGGCACAGGTACCTTAGGTACCTCTTCATCAAGTCAGAGTTTTCCTTAAGTGTGCAGATAGCTCATAGTTCTTGCAGGAGCAGTCACCCTGGCAGCATCTTCCTGGAGAAGCTGAGGGGCTCTGGCCCATGTCATGGAAGGCACAAGGAAGGGAGCAAAATCCCAGAGACAGCATGGTCTGAAGGGGCTGAGATCTCTCTGTCTGGGCTTGGCCTCTCTTGGACAAACTCAGGCCTGGCTGGGCTGACCTAGGCAGCAGATCATGTGGAAAAGAGTTGAGGCAGGCTCTGTCTCCTTCCCCTTGTTTGTCAGGCTATCCTGGTTTCCTCTGCAGCAGCTGAGACCCCCCTCTGGCTGCTGGGATGGGACAAAGGGCTGGGAAGGAGGCAGAGGAGTCTTGGTGCCTGCCCAAGCTGTTCCTCCTCATGGGCTCTCAGCCCTTGCCCTGCGTGTTGTTGGCCCCAGGCTGTGGCGGGCCCTGGCTCGCAGCCGCCTGGCACCCTCCCACCTGGCTGAGCCCCGTCACTCGGCACTCTCGAGTGTCTCCTGGCTTTCCTGCAAAGGCAGAGATGAGCCAAACCCCACTGAGCTGCTCCAGCAGGCCACCTGCCAGCACCTCCAGGTGACAGCCAGCTGGGCACAGGAGGACTGGCTCCCTGTGCCAGGGCCTTGCCGCTCCAGGTCCTGGGGAGGCACATCCTACGTGAGCATGGCCCAGGTGGGATGGCTGGAAAAGCCAGGGCTGCTGGGGGAGAGAGTGGATGTGGAGAGCTGTCCATCCTACCTGACTTGTGCATGGCCTACCTGTCTGTTTTGCCTGAATTTTGTTGTGAACAACTCAGAGAGTTCTGAGTTGAGGGTGAGATAGAGCACAAAAGTAGTCAGCTGGGGTCTGGACTTGAGAAAAGCCTGCCCTATTGCTTTAAATCAGAGGTGAATCTAAGAGAAACATTGAGCTTGACCATGGGAATCTGAGGGAATATATATATTTACTATTTCAGCAGGATGAGGAATTGTGTGTTTATATTTATGCCATGTGCATAATAAAGGGAAGGTAACTTGTGAGGCTGCTGTTGGACTTTACTGAAGCGACACCTATTTTTCAGCTGGCTATGTCTTCTGAAATTGTTTGTGATAGGATCTAAAAAAGAGACTGAGAGAGTGCATTTTTGTGACAGCTAAAGCTGGTCTGTAAGCTGCTCAGATAAACTTGCCATAACAGACCTCACCTCAACCAGCCTCCATCAGGTGTGTAAGCATGGGAAATTTGAAGCCTCCATAAAAGGGAGTGCCCATCAATAAATTTTGGCAGTGTCATATGAACTTCAGTGTGTTCAGTTGAGTGCCTGTCTCCAAAAAAGCAACACACCGGAATATTTTACTGAGTGGCCTTTGGCCCACAGTAAAAAAATGCTGTAACCCTTGACATAATTATTAGAGCAGTAATGATCCTAAGAGGTAATAGAGAGTGCAGTCTCTGCCCTTCTTGATGGGAGTTGAGGACTAAAGCAGAAGTGTTAATTTTATGATATCATTAAGGGAAAAGTAATATAGTCATAGTGTAATTTTCTACATGGGATGGAAATCAAGGAACTCCATCCACTTTGCACCTGGGTTGAAGACAGAGAGTCACAGATAGGATACGTGATCTTTCAAAAACATTAATGAAATGTGAATTTCATATGTGTAAAACAACTACAATAATTTTATAAAATTGGTTTGATAAGTGGGCATTAAATAAACAATGTAGACAAACCCTTTAGAAGTATGCCTGATGGGACACTTTGGAATTCCTCAGGGACTGTAATTTGCACAGTAGGTGGGAAATTGCAAAAGTCAACAAAGGGGAAGACTCAAAGGATAGTGATACTCCACTTCCTTGGGGTACTCTGTGAATGTGTATAGGAAAATTAGTACCAAGAAGTGTGCTCTCCAAGAGAGATTTCCTTAATTTTGTTAAGCCTTTTGTTTGTGTGTGGACAACCTAAGAAATCCGTGTTTGAATTATAAATGATGAGTAAAAAACTTAATGGGAGCATGAAAGAAGAGGCTGTGGCTAACTAAAAAAGTGGCAAAATATCTCTCGTACCTCTAGAGTCAAGGCAGAGAAGAAAAACCTAGTTCTACTGACTTTCATTGAGGTCTGTGTAATGTATAATCTCTGTTTTTAAGACTAATTTAGAACCCTACTAGCAAATTTTATACCATCACAAAAAACCTATCTTCTGTGCTATCCTTTTAATTTCATCCTTCTCCTTTGCTTGTTCAAATTTGTTTCATATTTGAATTGGAAGCTTACTGAAGTACTGATGATATTTTTTTTAAATGTGGGTGTGATTAAATAAATAGGATGACTGAGACAGGACCTACAAACATTGATCTAATCAAAATAATACATGGCTTCTGAAATAAGAAGCTCTTTTTTTTTTTAAATACAAGATAGTTTCTCTACTTCCACTGATGATAAAAATATCTTGAAGCTTCTTGTAGCAGCATTTTCTTTTTAAGAAAGGACTTAATTTCTATTCAGTGTTTTACTCTACTAAGTTGCACTGTCTGGTCTCTGTCAGATGCTGAAAGATTATTGCCTCGTTTCTTAGACATCTCCTGCATGTGGTACTTGCCTTTGTGACAAATGTTCTTGACAGAAGAAAATGAGGGAGATGTGCTGTTGTCATCATCTGTCACCACTGAACATCAAGACATTGGATGTAACACTCTGGGAAATTAGCTCAAGAAGCTTATGCATCTTTTGCTATTGTATGTGTAAGCTGTAGTCAGATACAGTAGATTTTTAGAAGTCCTGTTTGTCCCTTTGCACAGTTGTCATTTTTCAAAAGATCTCAGCGAGAACTGTCTAGTTAAGACTGCTGTGCATCAGATGTTGTTAAATATCTCACCCAAGCTGGTGGATGGCACAGTGCTGTCACTAGTTCAATTTCTTGTAACACTTGTAAAGTTCTAGAGCTTTCATACAAAATATATCCTGCCCTGCTAAAGCAGAAGGCTGGTTTAATGGCTCTGGCAGTTTGCTGTTCAGGAGCAGTCTTCTCCTATATTACTTGTGATTATATCCCCTCTGTGGACTTTAATTCCATTTCTCTGTGTCATTTTGTTAGCAGTGCTTTTACAGTGTGCAGAGAGAGTTTGCAAGCAGGATGCTTGCTTAAATGTGACATTTACAAGTGCAAAGTGACTGCCTGATGTCTAACAAGAGCTACTAGATTAAGTATTAATATACTCAACCTCCTGGTGATACTTCTAGACACTGTGTGCTTGCTCCTCATTCATGCTATCTGTATTTTGGCTATCTGTATGTGCCATCTGTTTATATCCTTACAAGAATTACAAGCTGGTATACTCTATCAGGGTTCAGGACATGCTTTAAGTTTTTCTAAATAAGATTCTTAATCTTAGTACTGCTGTTGGAATTAAGGTGATGTTCCTCTTTTGAATCGTGGTTGCAGTTCCCATCTTCTCACAGAACATTCCCTCTTTATGTGATTAACAAGTGGCAGAATGTTTTGGTTAGATAATTTCGTCCTTTTTTTTTTTTCCTGAAGAACAGTAATCAAGGGACACATACCATTTTTGGAAAATAAATTCATGAAAATACAAGGAGAGCAAATATGCAGATTCACTGTTGCTCATTTAGTTCAGTAATAAGAGTTCTTATTCATAAAAGTTGGTAATATCGGTGGGTTACAAGTTCCTTAATTACCTGTTGGTTCTAGTTTGGAAACTTCATTATGTAAGAAACAAAAAACCCAAGGCAGACATGAGAATTAGAATGTGTGGCTATCAGTAGATGTTTCTGTAATCAGATGTAAGCAGGCTGTGTTTTGGGAGTACATTCACATGTTGTGCTGCAGTGTAGGAGGCCCTGGTTCAGTGACTGTGTTAAGCAGCTCTAAACAGAGGAGCATTTCCCTCCTGGTGTGCAGAATCTGAACTGTGGTGCTAGCTCATTTTTATGCTGATTATTGAGGGACTTCTCCAGCACCACCCATCCCAAAATCAATTCTGAGGTACCTTTGAGGTTCACCTGGAATTTACAGTTGTCATTAGTATGCCGGGCCTGGAGAGTTATTTTAGCAGGCTTTGTGTAGCTGACAGCTTTTAGGTGCCTTTCAGCATTGCAGCTCTGGCAGTTGGGCAGACTCACAGAATGTTTGGGGTTGGAAGAGACCTTTTCACCTTGTTCCAACCCCACTGCCATGGGCAGGAATATTTTCCACTAGACCATGTTGCTCAAAGCCCAAACCATCTTGATCTTTAACACTTCCAGGGATGGTGCGTTTTTTGAGCAGCTTGTTCCAGTGTCTCACCACTCTAATCATAAAAAAGTTTCTTTATGTGCACTCTAAACCCACATACTTCCACTTTAGAGCTGTTCTTGGTGTAATCCACAGACCTGTGGAGGGTGCACTTGCTTTCACTGTCTGTTTTAGTGATGAAGGTACTCAGTTACACTGGTCCTAGTAAAGACCCTAGGGACATGACTGGTTAGTGTTGTCCGTGTGGACATTGAGTTATTGACTGTAATGAATCGTTTGTTGGCTTCACTTTCAGGCGCAGTAAAGCTTTCTGACTGATATTTTTCATTGTGAATGAGATACACCTAAGCAGAAGCAGCTAAAATTATTGACTATGTCAAAGCAAGCCTTTAAAATGGGAAGGGCCAGTCTTTGTAAAACCAGCTGCAATAAGGATAATATTTACTGCCTGGAATGAGTATTGTTATGTGATCATTGAGGGCCATGGAGAAAGATGGGTATGGGATTAGTGCTTTTGCAACAACTGTGAGAGTGTACAGTGCATTCACAATATTCCCTCTGATATTTGTAGGCAACTTAGAGAGTGTAGCAGCTCTATTGTTGTTTAATACTGAAGAGCTTAGGTGTGGTGAAATAAGTTATGACTTGACACTGCCATAAGCTAAAACTTAAAGCTGTCCAAAACTTTTAGCTATGAGCTTTTAATGACACACTAGTGAGTGCTGATGTAGTAACTGAGATGGTCTAATGTCCTGAATTCTCGCTCCTGTTTACTGATCTCTCTCTCCCCTGCGACTCTGTTCGGACTCACCCGGTGCTACTACAGCAGACAGAATATGCTCGTCTGAAATGAAATATGTGAAAACAGCTCATCTCACTTACCTCTAAAGAACATAACTAAATCAGCAAAATTTCAGATTTGTGTAGAATCAGAGGTCAGGGATGTACAAATGTTGCTATCTTCTAAGTATGCAGGCAGGAATGAACTAATATGTCCCTCTGAATCAATTTTTAAAAACCTGGTATTATTGGCCTTTAAGCAATTACTGTGCAAACAGTTTGCTTATTGAGGTAATTGGGAAATACCCATAGTTGTTTTTTGACACCTCTTTAATACATTCAAGGCTGGAGACCTGCTGTATTTAGCTGTCTTTTAATCTGAGTTTTGTGTTCACACACAAGTGTGTGAAATCTGCTCTTATGTCTCTGATTTTTGGAACTGAGAACCATATGGTGTCTTGGGTTTGCATTTCTTAGATCTTCTTAATTGTGCCTGCATAGCAATTAGGCTTGTGCATAAATTTGAGAAAATAGCACATTCATTTGTTCTTAGTGTATAAAGTGTACTGAGGATTCGTTTCAACTTTCACAATAACCATTAAAAGCATTCAGAACAGGACAATTTGGTTTAGAGTTACTACATACTTAATTTGACCCTTTAAGGCTTGCTTTACTTTTTTTTGGTCTTTTGTTATGAAATGGCAAGACACAGGATGTCCAATTCATCCCGTGAAGGGGGCTAAATTATGTCTTTGTGCGCTGATCCAGCAAAGCACTTGGCATTGTGCTTATATCCCATTTGAAGTCAATGGGATCACTTATGTTTTAGAAGAAGCGTGTGCTTTTAAGTGTTTTACTGAATAGGGGTGAAATTATTCTCAAAGTCAAGCATGTGCTTCAGTGCTTGGCAGAACTGAATTAGTTAATATCTATGAGTTAGCACAAGAAAAACTGAACCTTATAGCCTGCTTGTTTAGAAGATCCTTTCTCTATGTTCCACTTGAGTTTGACGGGCTCTGAGAGAATGTCATTATGCCGTAAGTCAGATCCTGTGATGTATCTTTCAATGGAATTAAAAACAAATTGAGATGACTTTAGGACTCTTCCTCATTCAGACATGGTTTTATCACCAAACTTCTCTTTTCAATTTTTATGTCTTATTAACTTTTTAAAGAGATTTTACGTTACTGCCATTTTTTTCTTTAACTCTCTCTTCTAGGTATTCTCTCTAGGTTAAGAGGTGAGCTGAATTTCTTCCTTGAGTTTCTGAGCAGTTGTGTATCTCCAACAGGCATCTCTCCTGTTGGGAGACAGGTCTCCAAATCGCTCACTCTCAATGTGCCATTGTTTCTCCATTCCTATTGGCATCCTTGCTGACCAAATTTCTGTTTCTATATATTTGTTGATCCTTTGTATATGCTAAAATTGTTGAAGGCAAAATGTTGACTAAAGGTTTGTGTTGCTTAGATGTGAGGGAACATGTTGTAAAGAAATAGCAATTTGTTTTCCTACCAAGCTTGTAGGCATGGTGTCGTTATCTGTGCTTACTGTCATCCCAGCCAGGAGGCAGAAGACAAATGGATTGCACCCTGATAGAAGTTAATTATTTGATTGGACTTCCAGGACTGGCATAAAGCACCCGCTCTTGTATAAATGCTGTCCCTTCATGTCCCTGATGTTTCAGGAAATCAGACTAGCTTTGAGAGTTATATTTGGTGATGAAGGGGAGCAAATGATGCCAGCTTGGACATAATGATGGATTCTGACTAAAGCCTTTTAAAAGCTGTACAGTGGTTAACAGTGACAAAGCACGCCAGAGACATCCAGGAACATACAGTAAAAAAATTCTTATATCTAAGGACTCTAAAATCTAAACATGAAGTTAAAATACTTATTAGGTTAAAATATTCCTGATATTGTAATTCTGATGAGAGGGATAGGTCCTTTTGGGTCCCTTGGTCACAGAGGAAGTCACTAAGTAGGGGAAACACCGCTGTTGGCTTCAAAGACCTTTACTTTTCCACTTAAACACCTGGATATTTATATAATAGCTGGGATAAATGGAAACTGTGATATACCATCTTGTTGTAGACTTTTCTGTGTTGAACTTAGGGTTGAATACTAACATTAATGGAAGTTTGTATTGAGTTGTGACTACAAGCTGTGAAGTGCCAGATAATTGGGTTCTTAAACCCAGAGAAACAAATTAAACTAGGTGTTCATATTTTCTGGAATCCTTAGGAGCTGCCATGATGATTTTGTTCTCTTTAGCCAGCTCTGAGTTTCAAGCTGGTTTTTTTTATTTCTTTCTGTGCTTGCGTTGTGGGCTCAGTTTATGCTTAGACTTGGTTAACCTTCAGTTTTCAAAACAAAATGCAGGTCTTTACTGTGTATGTGTAAACTTTTACACATGGTTCCAGGCATTATTATGGCACTTGCCTATCTTCAAGTGTGCTATACTCAATGGTAAAGAAATGTGACCCACTACTGTGTTTTAATCTTTGATTAACAACTTGCAATTAGAATTTAAGTATATGAATATATTAAGTTGTCTGGAGTGTTCTTTTCTTTCATTGTTTTTATCAGCAAGAAGACAGGTGGAAATGAGTGCAATAAATTTAATCTAGAAACAATATAATTTCAATATAACAAAAGGGTGTTGCCTGAGTCTTTGCTAAGGTTCATGGAAGTCCTAGGTAGACCATGGTAAGTATCATGATTTAGTTCTAAATGTAGTGTGTTTGATTCCTAAAAATGCATTCTTCTTATAAGTAGTGTCCAGTGGAGTACATTAGCATATAAAGAAATGCAAGCAGTTAGTTTGCAATTAAAATAATGAAATTACACAGTATTGAGGATAGTAATTATGAATGTATTTAATATGCATCCCCATGAGGCACACATCTTATGTGTGGTAAAAACTGCAGGGAACAGGAATCATGTGGTTCCCTTTCATTAGAGTTAGTAAGCTGGGAGTAGTTTGCCTGGAAGTTTTCAGTCAATCTGAATCGTCAGTGTGAGTGTTATCAGTTCATTTTGCAGCACCAGATTTCTTTCCAGGCTTGAGTTAGGAATTGTTCTTTTCTGTTGAACTTAGAGACATTTGGAAAAGAACTGTTATATTATTTTGTGGTAATGCAGTCAACAGCTGTAACAGTGATATACTACAGTTACCTTTTTATTGATCAAAGGCCAATCTGTAAATTAAACTGCCTAGTGTTAGGCAAAGTTTTCACAGTTTATTTAATAAATAATAATAGCCGCAGATACATTGTATTTTTAAAATCCTTTCGCTCAAAGGCACATACTTCTTTCAAGACATGAGTGCTCTTGTTGACTTCAATGGGATGTAAACACAGTGGATCCCTTGTAAGAGTTTTTAGCACCCTGCCTTTTTGGCTGTGAGGATGTGAGATAAGTGGATCTGTCTGTCTCAGTGCTCTGTTTTTAACATAGCTTTAAGCAGACACATCCCGGGAGAAGCTGGAATGGAACACAGGTATATGGCTCTTCAGAACTGCAAGATTATTTGCTAAGGTTTTATTAATTTTCATTGTAATCCATGAAGGGATTCTGTCCTTGGTCAGCATATAAAAAAAAAGACAGAAAACCTTTTTTCCATCTGCTTAAATGATGAGTTTGTGTGCTGGGAGTGATTGGATCATGCATGTCCAAGTGTTGCTTTCGCAAGAGTTAATGAAGAATTGCAGATGGGATGGTTGAGGCTTATCAGGATGAAAGGCCAAATGGTTTAAATCAGCATGATCCACTTCATTGGAGCCTGTTGAATTTACAGCAGATGAGTATTTGTTCCTTTTTAATGTGACATTAAGGTCACACACTGAACCAGTGACAGAGGTAATAAATGATCCCAACCCTTGTTGTCACTGTGGTTGCCATATACACAGCAGAGGCAGCGGCACTTGAGACTGAAAAGGAGCCAGACTGGGAAATGTGCAGGAAGCTTTTATTATAAAAAAGTAAATTGCTGCTGACATTGGAGCTGTGATTCAGGAAGGTAAGAGGAATAGAGAGAGAGAACTGAACAAAGACTTGCAGCTCTGCTGGGACTGCACAGTGCTGAGACAGTTGTGAGGTGGTCGCTTGAAGTGAGCAAGAGAAGCAGATTTAAGAAGGAGCACATTAAAGCTGAAATTGGACTACTAACTGTGCAAATCAAATGGGTTATGCTTTAGAGTCCCTTATGATGTCTTGCTGTCTTGTGAGACAGCAGAATATTTTCAGGAAGCTGTTTGTTTTTTGGTTTGTGGTTGTTTTTGTGTTTTTGGGTTTTTGGATGTGGTGGGGGGAGGCAGCACTGATAGAGATGCTTTGAATGCCTTTGGGAGTAGCAGCCAATATTGGTGCTTTGCTTCACTCTGCCAACAATTTTTATGCACTGAACAGCACAGAGCTAGGGCTGTGTTATTCTGAGTATTTTCCTCGTGAGAATACCAACTGTCTTCTGCAGTGGTGATCTTTTCCACTCAAATTCCAGAGCAAATAGCTGGCAAGAATTCTCTTCCTCTTTTTATGTCCTGGGCTGAGGCAAATCTGCTGTTTTTCAATGTTCCCTAGTAGGCATCTTACACCTATTTTTCATGCATGAAAGAAAAATATACCCTTGATTGTCTGTAGGTTGCTTTTCTCTTTTAGTTAAAATAAAGCACAGCCAAAAGTAAAATTGCTGTCTATGTATAAACACATCCTGTGTTTATGACTAAATACTATTATTTACTGTGAAGTCCAAATATCATTATTTTCCTTAAAATGTTGCTTGAGCATGCTTTTCTTCTATCTCTAAGCACTGTAAAAACACAATTGTGGCCATTAAGAACAGGGATGAGAGGAGAGAAAAATATGAGGGAAGAAGGATGGCATCCTGTTGAATCCTTCCCAGTCCCTAGACTGCTATCTCTGTGTCCAACCAAGATGTCTCAAAATTAGTCCATTTCTCTTTGTCCCTTCGTGGTATAACTTCCATATGTACTCAGGGATCTGTGTAAGTCCACTTCACTCGTTAAAAGTGAATAATTCATTGTATGTAAGCATATTTGGGGAAGATAACTGGGGAAGTTGATGCCAGGCATTTGAATCACAAAGCAAGCTCATGCTCTTTGATGCTTGCATTTCCGGGTTATTACTTATACTTGTGACTGTATCTAATTAAACTGTTGAATATTGTGAATAGCAGATGCTGTAAGAAATGCAATGTACACTTCTCCAGAATCCAGATGAGTGACAGAGGTGAGAGAGGGATGGTTTCTTCTCTGTTGGAAAAGCAACACAACACACCAAAACATGAATGGGACTGCTTCTTCACTGTGGTCTAGTCCTTACCCCATTTCTGACCTTTCCTATGTCTGTTGAATGGGTGAAAGTTGATCTTCACACAATCAGTTTTTTGCTAGTAGCTTATCCTAGCTCTTCCTGAAGAGCAACTGGCTGCTGGGTGTATGTAAAAACTAAGAACAATATTGGTTCTCTTCTGTTATTTTGTATATTATACTGAAGTTCTTCGAGATAACCTTTGCTGTGATACAGAGATATTTGAAATAGGGCATAGCTCAAATGTGAGAGAGCTGTGGCCTCTAGGTTTCTAAAGATCAGTTACCCTGGTTCTCCATCATTACAGCCACAGTTCACATGGTATAAGTGGGATAAATTTACATACCCAGTGATAATAAATGATAGAATGAGTTGTGTGACTTGTCTTATGTTTTTCTTCTGGCTAACTTAAAGTCAAAAGGAGATATATAGATGACTTACCTACAGTTGTTGTCTTTGAATGATTATTGCACTTATAATTTAATCACGATACTGGGTATAGCGGTTATGGATACATGAAATCACCGTCTTCAGCTGGTACAAGACTTGTCAAAATGGGAGATGGGCTTTTGATGTATTTGTGTAGCTTCAGACTTCTTTATTGCAAATTTATCTGCTTGTTTCCTCTCTCATTTCCTGAAAGCACAGGAGTATTTGAAAATAAAGGTAGGCCTGAGCTGCAGAATGCAGGAAACTGAAAGAAATCTCATCTCTTGCCTTAGGGTAACTCTGTTTGGATTCTGTGTTCTTGGTTTTGGTTTTTTTTTAGTGTTTTTGTTTGATTTTCCAAATATATAAAAGTTGTTCCTAGATATATAAAAGCTCTTTTTGCCCAATTAGTTTTTCAGTGCAGAGGGGAATAAGACTGGAGTTGTACATGTGTGCATATGTAGACATACATAACTTTTAAAGGTCTGGTGCCCTGTGTTAGGTGCTCTTCAGTTGTTTATAAAAACTGTTCAGAAAAACTAACCTCCAAGCAGGTGTGGACGTGGTAGGAGTTTACAAAATTTCACTGTGAGAATGATGACTGTGGCTGCTGTTCCACAGACTGCACTCTGTAGCTCTGTACCACGCTGCAAGGGTTACATGCACAAGGAAGGAAAAGAGAAGAATGTTATTCACAAAAGCAAGTGGAGCTGTTATGTATTAGAAGGAATTTCACTCATTTAATTTGCAAACCCAGATTTTTTTAGGATCACAATCCCCCCCTTTCCTAGATAGTGCCTTTGAATTTGCAACCCCCCCTCCCTTCCTAGCTAATGCCTTCTGTTGTTCAGGCATTTGGCTTTGCTAATGTTTTCAGTAAGATCCTATTAATTCAGTTTCATTGTCCTTGGTAACTGCTAAAGCCCTAAGTATTTATGTGGTGTTTGTTTGTTTGCCTTTGTTTTAAATGTAAACTGATTTTTAATGGCTTTTTTAGACTCCTACATTGTGCTCATGGACAGGCTTGATCACGCACAGTGACCTCTGGGAGCTGTGCAGGTCAAGTCACAAATGTACTAGAGAAAAATAATATTAGAATTTTATTGAAGGCAGTAATGCTTAAATGCTGAGGACAATACAGTGTTGGAATCCAAATGATGGGAGCTTAACAATTTAGGTGGGAGCCACAGGCTATAATGTTACCCCATGGAGTAAGGGACTGCTTCTTATAAGTGTATCTGCTGCGTCAGGACTTCTGTTGACACACCGACAATTAAAAACATTTATTTTCATGTAGTTTTGTGGGTATTTGTAGTATCCTGGGGCAAATTTAATTTCTGTGCAAGGTTGGAGCCAGCTGGTCTATAGAGACTGTGTCTGTGAGGTAGTCCTTGCCTCCTGCTGTGTGGTGAGGGATAGAGGCAGGATTTTCACAGTGTAAGGTGCACATCTTAGTCCTGTGTGTTCTTCTTTATTGAACAGTTCTCAGTTCTAAGCAATAAAGAAAATGTATCATTATCCTTAAACTACATGAGTGAAGCCTAAAAATCTTCCAGATGCTTACTGATATTCTGCTCTGATTTAAGGTTTGAGGTGTTTCAGCTATGTGTCATGTCATCTCCCAGTTTAAACTTTGATAGCTAATTCAGTTTTGTTTCTTGTTTAGAAGATGTTGCTTAATATTTCTAGGAATTCTGCATCTTTAAGGAGAACCTCTTTAGAAAAGCTTTGTTTAGAAAGTATTGAGAGGTAGTAGCAGGTTTGGTTTATTTATGAAGGGAATGTTTGCACTCCCCTACACACTACAGTGTTGAATAAACATATATTGTCTTCTGGTGTGTACTTGTAATTATGATAATGGTAACATTCACAAATAATTTCAATTCTTAAATTTTGCCTCAAAGGCAGTAAGAAATGTAAAAGGCACAGACTGTTACTTTTTCATGTACGCAATTATTGAGAAAGTAGATCCATGGCTCCATCTGCTGGGGTTCAAAACCAGAAGCACAAGGAATTGCTGTTTATTGAAAGCACTGAGTTCTGGCATACTTGTGAGAGTAACTGCTGGGCAGAAGCTGAAATAAAAAGTACTGCATTTTATTTTTCAGCTGGTGAATTGATGGAGTATATTTCTCTGGAGATATTGGTGTAATATTTTGACAATTTTGCCCATCTTAAAACTTGTGGTTTTTTCCCCGCAGTTACATTGACTGTCTGAGAGTTGAGCTATTTGTCTCATTTAACAAGGAACATATAGAATACAGAGCTGCCTGTATAATTTTACCCTATGTGTTTTTTATAGTCAGACAACTTCTGTAGGCTAGATAAAGACCTGATATTACAACATTAGCTGGGTGGTTCCTCCAGAGATCTCCCATGGGGAAAGAATAAGGCCAAAATATAAAAAACTTCTTGGTCTTCTCTGGCAATTAAATATGTGACATCAAGATATTTTTGAGATTAATTTGCATTTTGCAATGTCTTGGTGCAGACCGGCATGAAAGGACGCTATTTCCATCTGATTAACTTTTCAAATTTCTGTTAAGAGGGGAAATATTTTGCTCACACGTGGTTTCTCATTTCTATTGGTCTGAGAACAGGAGCTCAGAAACTCTGAGCTGTAGCTTAGCTCTTGAGGAAGAGAAGATTCTGAAATAATCCACTATTATTCTGCCTGCAATTGTTTTCAAAGCAGCTTTGTCATTTTCTGTCATTATATGAAAATCTGTCTTGCCAGCTGCAAGAATACGCATCAAAAATCCATTCCATAAAAAACAAAAATTGTCTGTCTTGTTCAGCACTGAGTAAACACTTCAGTTTCAGTAGAAACTGGACTTTGGAATTTGAAAGTATTACAAAGTAATGGCTGTGTATTTGATCAAGATTCAAACCTCCATACAGAATAGTGTGCCTGTTTTCTTGAGTATTCTCATTATGTACTAGCATATTTTGTCCTAAACAAGGAGTCTAAACAAAAGGTGTCTTTCTCTGCTCTTTTCTTTTTCCTCTGTTGAAGGTTTTAAGAATGATGCCCATAGGGACAAGGATTTTAGATAAATAAAACTAATGGTTTTGCAGAGAAGATGTAGCTGGAGTGAATTTCACTCTGTAAGGGTTACTACTGTAAAGTTGCAAGTAAAAACACTCATGTTAAATGTGGAGTCTGAAAGGAAACACCTCCTATGTTAGTCATAACAGGACATATATGGCAGTTTATAACTCCTCTGCTGTAAACAAAAAAATTAATCGAAGATCAGACTTCAGTAGTGCTGCTTCAGTAGTATCTGAAAGTATTGCTATCTTGAAATACTTGGTTTTTTTCCTTGTGTTGCAAGTAGAAAAGTTGTCATTTTAACTTAATGCTAAACTTTGGCAGGTTAACAGTGCAAAATGTGTGTGTATGTAAATTGTATATGATTCTATTAAGTAATGAATAATTAAAATATTACTAGAACATTCACAGCATTCAAACAGTGTATGCACATAGGCATGCAAATATACAGGTATATTTGCACAATAGTGTGTTTTTAAAGAAATATTATCTAAGAGCTATTATAGACCTAGGAAGAAGAGTGTATTGTACTTCCTATTTCTGCCGCTTAGACAATTAGAGGAATGCTGACAGTTTGTGTTCTTCCTTCAAGAGACAGGAAAGGAGGAATCAACTGAATGAATGCTGTTTTGTTATCTGCTGTTAGAGGCAATGTATTCTATTAAAATTTATTACCACCTGGAAGGCCAAGGCTATGTTTATTCAGGGTCAGTCCTTAGGAATAATCTCTTATTATTTAGACACAGTCTTTGTATTCACAGTGCAAGTTACAGACTGTGCTTTTTGCTCAGTTTTCTGCTTCCTTCTGCTCTCAGCTTGGAAAATTTTGTAGTTATAAGCTAGGATGGCTTGTTCTTCAGTGGAGTGTCAATTTAAGCTGCGGGCAGGAGAGAGAAAAGCAGCAGCAAATGTTTCATACACCCATACAATGCCTATAGAGGTTTAAGGTATTTTAAAGCACTTTTTAAATCTACTGATATTGTAAAACTGCATTCTAAAGTGGGTTTTTTCAGCAATTAAGATCTCTCCCTAAAATAGAGGAAAGAATCCTCACAATCTCTAAAAATCTTGTGCGTGCTTATATGTACCAGTAAGCCTGCAGGTAGAGATTCACTACAGCAAAGAAATCCCAACACAGTTATGGTCTTGAAGTAGTTAAAGAAGCCAGAGATGCTTGAAGGGGAGGGATGAAGAGTTTGATGTGGCTTTCAAAAGCCCATTTTTGGTAGGCACAGTTGTGGACAGGTGAACAAGCTAGGTTAACACCAGCTAAATGCAAACTTTCACACCTGTCAGTGAAATGGAACAGCTGGCTGTGCTTCAGTTCATTGGTGAAAGTAAAGTTTTTCTGGTTAAGTTTTTCTATTTTTTTCTGAATTCGATTGGGTTGTCAGTCACAGAACCTGGGTGTTGTCTAGGTCAGACTTTAGCTTGCCATCAGAGATCACCAGTGACTTCTTGCAATTAGTGACTATTCCCAAGCTGGTTTTTTCATCCTGAACAACAAAATTGCTTATTGATTCCTGGTGCTTGTGAATAGTGTGGCTGTTTGACACTGCATGTTCAGAGTGGAATTGTACTAGCATTTAAAAAAAATGTTAACAGCAGAAAAGTGCAGGTCAGTCTCTAGTCAGAAACAGTCTTTGTTTGAACTTGTTACCCTTTCTTTCACAGTTACAAAACATATATGTAGTTTTATTAATACTTAAATATTTTCTGTTTCCATTTATGTATATTTGTATGTATACACTACCTAAATATATACATTGCTCAGAGGTACTTGCTGAGCCACATAACACGTATTAAATTGCTCATTAGATGTATTACTTTGTTTTTGCAACTTGGCATACAAACATTGTCTAGACAGCTGACTTGGGCTTTATTTTCATGTGCTGAATACTAATAGCTCAGGAAGTTACATAGGGGCATAATTCCTACAACCTCTTGTGTTCCTGTGATTATATATTACATGTTTTTATGGCTATCTCGCTGTGGTCCTGTCTTTCACAGTGGTAGTTTATTATAATGAGAACAAAAAGGAGATAGAACTGGTATATATTCCAGAGATTAATATTCTTCCAGTACATCTACGGTGCTGATCAAAATAAGTTTTGCTTAAATATTTATAAAAAAAGGCCAAGTGTCTGTGCATGGAAGTACTTCTCCCTAATTTCAAAAGCCATGAAATATTAGCTAATTATAAGCAAATAGGCTGTGAGAGAATTCCAAAGAAGCGTTCAAAAGAAACATGACAGTTCAAATCTAGAAACATGATCCCATATTTTGACAGTAAATTCCTTGAACTTACAGTTCTTTAGGAAGAATTTTCGGTGTTGCATATTTTGGCTGGACTGCAATGCCATCATTTTCTGTACTGCAAAGTGATACAGCCTTGAACAGAAGCACATAAAGTGAAATCCATCTGGGAGTTATGTGAAAATTGAAAAATTTAGATCATCTTCTTTCATGCAAAAATCTGAGTATTTGGAAATTCAAAATAATTACTTTTTCTACTCAGATAATGAAAAATCAACTATCTTCTAAGAGTGCTTACACTTTATAAGAACTTAAAAACAAGGATGTTTGGGTGATATATTTGTATATCTCTTGGCATTTAGATTTTATATCATTAGCCAGTGTAACAGTATAAAATACTGTATGATATTGTATATAAGATTGTATCTTTTGTTGGTAGAATATTGTAAGTGACATGTTTGCTCAGTTTTCAGTGCTGGCTATTGAACATCACTTTGAAATGCTAGAAGCCTTCAGTAATGTGCACGCAACAAATTGATGTTGACATCTCATGTATTTAGGCTGACTGACAAATCTGTTTGCGTGGTCTTTGAGGCTGAATAATTTATCTTCTTTCCCCCATCCCTTTGTTTTTCTGTCATCCCAGGTTATTTTGTTGGCTGTGAAGAACCACGGACCCTTGGTGCCCTGATGGGGGACTCGGGATCCAGACGCTCGACTCTTGTATCTCGGTTGCCAATATTCAGGAGAAGTGTTAGCCGGAGACACGACTCCCTTCCTTCCTCGCCTTCTTCTGCCAACGCCATTGGTGTCCACACCTCCTCCCCATCCAGCACCAACTCCAGCTCAGGGAGCACAGGAAAGCGCCGGAGCATTTTCCGCACCCCTTCCATTAGTTTCCATAACAAGAAAGGGAGTGAGCAGAAGCCTGACTCAGCAAGTCAAAATGTTAACATCTCAAATGGTGCCCAATCTTCCCTTAGCACTTTTCACAAACTCAGCTTAGACGAGCACATAAAAAGCAGAGGAAGGCATTCAGTTGGCTTTGGCAGTTCACGTAACAAGAAGATTACAAGGTCTTTGACAGATGATTTTGAAAAGGGAAAGGAGCCCTCAGCTAATAAGAATGTCTTTATCAATTGCATAAGCTCTGGGAAAAATGAGGGTGATGATTCGGGCTTTGCAGAAGAGCGGAGCCGATACTCTGTCAAACAGTCCACACGAAAACTCCTCACTAAGTCTTTTTCATCACACTACAGATTTTCCAAACCAGTTCCAGAGAGTCAGTCGGTTTCCTCTGTGCAGCAGCCCAGGTGCTTGCTGGAAGTCAAATCCTACGTGGAGAGCGAGCCTGTGATGGCCAAGTCATCTCCTCCGTGCTCGGCTGAGACGACGGAGTGCATGGGCAGCTCCCTGCAGTCCCCGCTGCTCTCGGCTGACCTCACGGCTGCCCAGACCCCTTCGGACTTCATTGCTCTCACCGAGGACTCTGTGTCAGAGGCTGATGCCCTGCCCAGCAGTGGGCCTGGGGCGCTGCTCGCAGAGGATTTTGGCCACGATGTCTCTGCCTCTCAGGTCTTCTTTAATCCTGCTGCTGCTCCTGCGAGGGAGAGAGATACTGTGCAAAGTGCTGGCCATTCTGCTGGTGTGTCTCCTGTGAGTCATGCAAGCTCGTGCAGTGTGGAGTCCAGTACCTTATTCAAAACCTCAGTTGCTAATCAAACAAAAGTACTATTGCAAGCCAATGGACTGCATATTAATGATGCCAGGCACATAGAAAAAAATAACTCGGAAAATGAACATTTAGAAACCTTGACGTTAGAGTGTAGTGAAGAACCAGTGACCCTCTCTCCAAAGGCACAGGGGTTGAGTGACAGCAGAGATGAAAGCACTCCATCTGAGCACATGAGAAACGCAATTCCTGTAGTGGAGTCTAATGGAGTTCCATGTTCTGAACCTCAGTCCTTTAAAATACAACAGGGTTATGAATCAAACCATTCTAAAGGTATGTTTCATGGTCTTTTTGAGTTTGTTTGGGTGGGCTAGCCTCATTTCTTCTATAATGATTCTTTTGTCATAGAATGTTTTTTAGAATTGCAAGTGTTAGCTATGAAGTTCAGAAAGTACAAATTGTGTCCTCTTCCAGAACTGTAGGAATTAAAAGCGAAGTCTGTCATTTCTTTGAGTTTGTATTTTAGAGTTTACAAATACTCATAAGTGCTGTTTGTGTCTGTGCTTTGCTTAATAGAAAATTATTCAAGAATGCAAGTACTAATTCCCAGCTTGTGTTAGAGGCTGAAGCTGTGATTCCTTGAGACATGGCTATTTTGGACTTGAGCCTTGGGGTTGCATAATTTGGGATGAAAACGTCAGCAGAGAAACAAATGTTCTTGTAGTCTGATTATGGGAAATAATACAGTTTATTTTGTATTGATCTGGGTTTAGAATTTTATAGAGTCTTGCTTTCTCTATTCAACTGATGTTATAGAGTAGCTCAAAGTGGATAATTCTGTCAAAGTATGAAATATCCTGTTTCTGCTCCCCTCTGAAATAAGTGTCCAAATTCTCATTTTGTCATCTGTCAAACTGAGGGAGTTAATTACCATTTAAATTTCACACTGGGTCTTTAGTTTATGAAGAGTAATTTGGAAATACTAACAAGATTAAGTGGAAAGACTGTGCCTAGAAATCCCAATCTATAGAGATATAGATAAATAAGGCACCAGGCCCTGGAGTGAAGGACACCTGTCAGAAGTCATTTATCTCTGACAGTTGATTTTCTCAAGCCAGCTTAATGACTGGTGCTTTCTTGCTTAATCCTGAGGCTGTATGTGGTGGGCCAAAATTTGAGAGTTAACAAGACAGCATTTGTAGTGATTGTATTAGAAGATGAATGATGGTAAGTATAAACTCATAAATTCACACTCATCATTTTGCTTGGATATTTATCTAGGCATGTGGATTATAAGCAATCAAAAGCAATCTCGCTTTTTGAATTATTAGTCACTGCTAGGCTTAGTTGGATATCTTGTACATAAATGGCAATAGAAAGTCATATTAATCCCTTGAATTATCTTTCACCAGAGGGGTCCTCTTTCACTCAGAACCTCAGTCACTTTGGGGAAAAAATATTCCCATTTATCTGTATTACTGGTCCTGTGCACTCAGTTTGTCTTCCTTGCCACATTGTCCCACATGTAAGTAGCTCTTATTTCAAAATCTATCTTGCAAGAGTGTACTGCAGAGCACTAAGTGAGTAGCTTGGAGAGATGTTTAGAAATACCCCCTGCATTTCAAACTCATGCATTGGCAATTTGATATTTAGTCTGTATTTCAGTAAAGCAGCTCAAGGGAGTTGAAATTGAGTTATAGATGTTTTTGTAAATTGGATTCATGTTCACAGAAACACTAGAGCTAATATTGCACTATATAAAAGTTGCTGATTAATTGTTCTGTTGTTTTAGTGCTGTTCAAAATACTTTTTTTTTCCTGGTGTTGTGAAGAATGTATTTCAAGTTAGCAATTCCCCAAGCATACAAAGGAACCAGTGAAAATAAGACAAAATCCTGCCATATGAAATGAGTCTAAGTTAGGAATGCTGAACAGAAATGGAAACCTGTCTAATGTGCATCCCTGTCTTATGCAGGGGTAACAAAGTTGTTGCCTGGTCCTTCACGTACTGGGCTTACTTGACCTTGGGGGCCTAGGCAAGGTTGGGTTTTGGCACCACTGGGCAAGTGATAATTTCTTTGGTAGATTTTACTATGATGAAGGGAGAAAGAAAAGGATGGAGCAAAGACTCTTTCTGGACTCTATGAGGAGCCCTGGACTGGGCTGTGGTTTTCTGAGCATGCCTATCATTGGGGCTGAACTGCGGGCCCAGGTGACACCTTGATCTAGGTAAGCATGGTCTGATTTTCACAGAACATTTTTCATGTGATTTCAGTGTAATTATTTCAAGCAAAGCAGTGTTCTGATGAAGAAAATTGTTGTCATCTTATTGCAAAAGTTCTCATACCTTCTTGGTGATTTCTCATGGGCAGTTCTTTGCAGCACTGACTCCCTTTTTCTTCACAGCACAGCCAACAAACTCCAACTCTCTCCAACCAGCTAACCCACTCTTTTGTAGCACTCGTCTTCTTACTGGACACAGCTGTGGCCTGTTAAGGGCAGGCCTTTCCTAATCTTGGGTGATTAGTACAGCTGCAACTCCTCAGGTGTGAGACTGCCTTCTGCACTGTCTTTATTTTCTTACATCCCATCCCACCACAGAAAATACTTGTAGAGAGCAGTTCCCTGTAGCAATTGCTATTTGCTTCTGTCTTTATAGTTGATGTTACCAACAGCCTCAGTCCGTACCGGGAGGGCAGATTTGTTGAGAAACGCCTGAGGTCCTCTTCAGAAGGCACTGCTGGGGGCAGCCGGCTGATCATAAAACCAAAGGATGGAAATGCAGAAGAGCTTAACAGCCTAAGGAAGCAGAGAGCAAGCTCTTCCTCTTCCAAAATGAACAGCATGGTGAGTTTTATTCCCACATCCATAAGTTTGTTTTTCTCTGATTGGTGTAGCTATAGTGAGAAGCAGTGACTTCACAGCTAACAGTAATAAAGAGGGCAGGAGCTGTCTCAGGCTTCCAAAATGTGATCCACGCTCAGCTTCAGATATGAAAAGTATTTTTTTGCAGGTGGAGTGCTGCAAAAGGTTTGTCTACTTGCTGAAGAGTTTCTTGCTGACATATTCTAGTGATTTGCTTGTGCTTGGATCTTTTTGTGTTTCTCTCTTTTTGTGGGAAGTTTGCATGCAAGTATTAGTGAATGACATGTGATTTTTCAGAGCCAGGAAGAATGTCATGATATTTCAAGATGCTGTTTCACATGGGTATGCAAAGCAATATGCAGATGGAGTTCATGCCCTAAAATACTGGGTAACCCTGACTCAGGCATGTGAACCTTTTTTGGGTTCCTAGACCCAAGCTGTTAGGCAGATATGTGTTTATTTAAATACTAGGTTACATTGATGCTATTGCACTTCCTTTTGTTTAGCTCCGTATTAATGATGGAAGTGGGAAGGTGTGACAATCCAGGAACAACAGGAAGTAGGAAAAGTGTGGATGGGATTAGGTGGAAATCTGACCCCTTCTTTGTGTTTTGTTTGTGAAATCTATGAGGTTTTTTCCCCCACTGCTATTAGCAAGTTTGTCCCCATATCGACATGATTTGGTTATGCTTATTGGTATTACAGTCACAGACCAAGGACTTCTAAAACAAGATTAGAGAACATGCTCATGAGTGAAGGTAAAATTATTCCTGCTTTCCCCCCAGTACATATGGATATTACCTTCCTATCTTAAGAAAAATAGAACTTTTTTAGTAAAGAGTGGGGTTTAGGAAGTAAATCAAACCCCTCTCCTCCCCACAAACAACCCAAAGACAAAAGAAAAACACTGAGTTTTCTGGAAGCAAAAAAAAAAAAAGAAAGAAGAAATGGCATGTTCATAGTAATACATATTTGAACAGGAAAAATGCCTCTTCAAAATACTTGTCCCAATCAATTTGTGTTTAACACCACAGTAGCAGATGGCTACCAATGAGTGATGCTAATGAGGAATAAATACTAGGTAAAGAATCAGTGTTACTACACAGAGTATTATAAAAAGCTTTATCTTTCTTAGATGGCTAGAACACCATGAGTCACGTGGCTGCCTGTATTCATTTTGTACAGTTCTGGAGAGGAATGAACCACAGACATTTAAGGGATGACAAATCCTTGGGGGAGAGCAGAGGCCCCTGTGGCAAGGACAGCATTGCTGTGCAGTTCTGCTCTGAGGCACTGAGCAAGCAACCATGCCTGTGGATGCGGTTTTCTGGCATCACCCAGATGTCTTGTTCAGCTGAAGAGATTTTGTACCTATATCTTTGCCCTTGTTTGAGTCCTTTTTCTTGTTGGCAGGCAGTGTGTGCTGCTTCTGCTGAGGGACTGGGAGTGCGGAGCAGAAAGTCTTGCTGAAGGGGTGCGAGATTTTTCACAGGAGACAGGAAGTAAAAAAACCCAGCATCTGAGAAATTGTTCTTTATCCTGAACACCTTGGTCAGCAGTGTATTCTCGCATAATTGTCAGTTGTTGTTTCGAAGATGAAAGGTAAAGGCTTGGATAGACTGACCTCCTAATTACTAGGAATATGTGTCAAACCTGCAAACAAGACCACTGCTTCCCCTAAGAGTGGCCTTAACTAACTTGTGAGGTGCTGAAAGTAATATTCTGGCTAAGACCAGTGCTGTTTGCAAATGAAATTTAGGGAAGAAAAAAAATCTCACAAAATAGCTCTGCAAGTGTGCCTATTTCATAGTACTGTAAATAACGATGTGAAGGAAGTGCTTCAGATGGATTGGATTGCCAGCTGTGTGTTTACAGCGCTGCTCTTCTTGCAGTGGCTGATTCCTGCTACAAGAGGGCACCGTTTCACCAGAAATGGTTTTGAGCAGTGATTGCTGCAATTCAGGATGTGTGTTTGAGCAGTTTCATGTTGTTAGTCTGTGCAGTATAATAGACCCTTTCCAAATGAGAAGTATTGATAGTAATGCAATTTAAAGAGATGGATATTGCTCTATAAACTCTGGTCATTCTAATGCTTTAACAATGAACTCACGAGTTAACAAATTTAAATCTTTTCATATAACATATAGAGTAGTTAACTATGCTTCAGAAGGTTGGTAGAAATTATACTTCGCCTGCTGTTTATACCTAGGTGGTTCTTCTTTTCCGATGTGTAAGAGAGACAAAAGGAAAGAAAAATGTGAATCAGTACAGGCAAAAGACCTGAATGGTCTGAAATATGCAGTCCTGCCAGACCAATGAAAAGAATGTCAACCTGGATAGTTGGCAAAATGAAAATTAGATTTACCACATTAAAAAATAGATCACACCACCAAATCACTCCAAGCAAATTCTTTAAAAGGCTTAGGAGACAGAATAGCAGGGGAAAACCCAAACTTAATGTGTAACAGAACTTGGAGCTAGGAGAAGGTGAGATGTGTGTGAGCAACAGAACTATCTGTCACTTGTCATAGTAGTAGCTAATATGGAAAGGTGAGTATCTTGAATATCACATTTATCAGCACAGAGAAAAGATATTAAAATTTTTTCTGTGTATGATAGAGATTTTTAAATGCTAGCAAATTCAAGTCATTGAGACTGGATAGTCATGAAGGATGATATGAATGGCAGTTACTGTGAATTACTGCAGATTCAAAGAAAAGCTTGAGAGAATGGTGGGAGCACCTAGATCACACTGCCCAATTTCAAGGCATGAACTGCACTGTGCTGTATGCATATATGTGTTTTCACTGTGTTCGTGCAGTGGACCCAGACTGCCGGCTTACATTTGGCCCTTGCAGATCTGCCCGTCTGCCTCTCTGCTGTTCTTTACAAGGAAAATAGTTGTCTTTACAGCTTCTCCCTTTCCCATGCCTGTCTATCAGCATATGTACTACTTAACTAAAAACCCCTTATTTCTCAACTTCTTCTCTCAGTGGGTGAACACTGCAGGACTGTGTTTCTCTGGGCACTCTTCAGTTTCTCATACTAGAATCTTCTCTAGCTGTTGCCTGTTTCTTGCTTCTTAAATTCAGCTTCAACTTTTCACCTTTGCAGGTAAAAACTTTTATGCTTGCCTTCAGTGCTGCATCATCAGCTTCCTTTGCCTGGAGCAAAGCAGCCTTGCTGACTTGTGCCAGCCCAATTAGAGCAGCACAACTTATTTTTCTGCATTGTTGCTTTGGCTGTGCCATTTCTTTCTTTGCATCTTTCCTGTGGTTCCTATATATTAGATATGAAACCAGGGACTTTTGAGGCCTAAGGTCATCCCTGCCTTTTTCCTCTCAGCTTTAACAGTGGCCCTTTTGCCAAGCTGTCAAATAATTGTATTTGTGTTTTTTCCCATGCTGCCCATCAACTGCAGTTACCTCAAAATTTGCTTCATTTCCTTTCTAAATTTTCAGTTTAATTTTTTGCCTTGCCTAAAGATAATTTTTCAAGATGCATGCTGGTACTATATTGCTAAGGTTTTTACTGAGCTTTTTTTTGCTTATCCATCCAGTGCTGATGCTAAGCCAAAATCCCCATTTTCTCATGCTTGTTCCATGCTACTGAAGTGGGGATGCTCCAAGTACTGAGAATCTCAGTAAATGTACCTACAACATAAATTAGGAACAATGAATGCAAAACCCAGTGTCAGAATACAAGGCAGTAGTTCACGGGCAGTAATTCAATTTGATACTGGAATTAGTTGAGTATGTTAGTTAAACATTAAATTTAAAAAAAACTAATAATTCACTAATTTAGTATAGAGGGAGCCATCTGACATTTTGGGAATATAGCATAAAGGTAAGTGATTGACACAGAAATATGCTTGCAAAAGAGAGATTAACTGCAAATATTTGAGACTCCTAGTGTGTCTGGAGAGAGCAGAAGACCAAAGCAGAGGTCACTAATGAAAGTGTGTTATGGCCAGAACATGTGTGGTAATTATTCAATTAGCAGCTGGGGTCTAAATTGTAGCAGGTGTCCTGGATGTTGTGTGTGGGTAACTCCACCTCGGTTGTGTTACCCAAGTGATTTGGGGTGGCTGAGTAGTTTTAAAAGTAAGGCTTTTAGTATACTTCAGAAATGGTACTTAGAATGATGTAGCTGTTATCCAAACCACTGTATTCAAATCTCTTCCTGTATTTGATGTTGTGCCTTATCAGGCCATACCCAAATCTGTAGCTCGTGAAAGTGTGCTTATTGCTTCTTACAGATAACTTTATTTTTAATGTTACCTGAGCACCTGATTTATTATCAAGCACTATTTTTAATCCAGCTGCTACATCATGACAGAAACAGCAGGATGCTGTGCCCCCATGGACTTCAGTGAATGTACATGAATAAGGGCTAAGATGTTTTTCATGTTCCCCTTGCTTATGCTGAGTTGTATGATATTTTGCTGATGTGTGATTAAGCACAGAGTATGAATCAGACTAGGCTGGCTGCTAGTCTAGAGAGAATTGAAGTAACTTTCATCTTTGCTTGAGGTTACTTTAACCTTGACCTTCTGGAAGCTGTGATTTTTATGCAATGTGTGGCTAATGCATGAGGTGGAAGCTGCTATAGAAAATCCTGGAGTTGAATGAGTTTCAGAGAGTGACCAATGAGTAGATTTGAAAGTGAAGTTGAATGTGGCTGTTTTTGTCACCCATACATGTAACCTGTAAAGATCTGAGAAAACCGTGTGGGATATGCGCTCTTTCTAGAGACTAGCACTAATTATTAATGCCTTAGCAGCCTGCCTGGAAAGGCAGTGAATGAAATGTTGGAGGGAGGATTTGGGTGCTCAGGGCTTCAGTTTAGGTTGGAAAAAACCCTCAAACAAAACAGCCTTTTCAGATATGCCAAGGCTGTTAGAAAAATGTGAACTAGTTAAGCAAGATGCACAAAATTCTTTATTGTCTTCTGCACAACCTTCTTTACAACTAGCAATGTTATGTGTGCTTGGAATAGCTACAACCTGCTTTTAACTTGCTATAAGGGTGTATTATCTCTGCTATCTGTGGTGTTCATAAAAGCTTTGTCATAATGAAAATAGATGTGCTGTTCTTTTTCTGTCACTGAATTATTGTATTTCTGCTTAATTCAAATTCATCTCTGCTATGCTGAGCTTCTCGAGGGAGAATATTTAGGAACATCAACTGTTACTGAGCTGTTCAAGCAAACCCTGTAAGGCAGTGGTTCACCCTTCATGAGAAGTGGACTTGACAGCATTAATTTATAACTAGATTGATACTAAAGTAACAAAATTTTCCCTTTTGCAATGAATGTGGCATTTTGCTCCTTTCTGAAAAGAAACTGTGGAAGCCACTTAAAGCAAGAACTGTCAGGACTACTTTGGTTGAACACTGCTATCCAGGTAGAAGTAAATTGCTGACTATAGGTACTTTGTAATTTGAGCCTTATATTTCTAATTTAGCGTGGAGAAAGTGCCTTTCACATACTAATAGGATAAAAAAAAAATGGAAATGGCAGATAGGGATTTAATCATTTTGGCTGTGATTTTTAGGTCAACTCAACTAGAAGCTTCTTGGGTAACTACCCCGTGGGAAATTAATGTCTGTAGTGTAATATGTGTTTCTTAACAAATGAAGGGCTTGTGAAAATCAGATTGTGGTTGTTAAACACTTTGAATTAATTTGAGATCAAGTAATTAACAGAAATTAATTTAGATGTGACTTAATGCTTATGCTGTGATGTTCTATGCTCTTCTTTAAGGACATAATCACGGCCCAGAAAAGGGTAAACTGTTAATCTAACATTGGAGTAATTATTTAAATTGAATTGAGTTATATTTATACAGGTAGAAGGTAGAGCTATTAGCAGTTTTAAATCCCGGAATCATCATGGCAGTGGGTGGATGCATTTGATTTGTAGCAAAAATAGAACAGATTTAGTTTTTTCTGTGGTTTTATGGGTTAACTGCAGTGGGTGAAACTGCACCCCTCAGCCACTGGCTCACTCCCTCTGGCAGCATGAGGAGAAGTGGAAGGGTAAAAGTGTGAGAACTTGTAGGCTGAGATAAGGACAGTTTAGCAGGGAAGGGAAAAGCTGCAAACCCAAAGGAGTTCATTCAGTAGTTCCCAGGGGTGGACAGGTATCCCTCCATCCCTCCATCCATCCCCGGGAAGCAGGGCTCTGTCACACCTCCTGGGTGCTGTGGAGGATAAATGCCATGAGTGCAAGCATTCCCCCTTCCTTCTTCCTGCCCAGCTTGAACTGCTGAGCACAGCATCATGTGGCAGGATCCCTTTGCTTGAGTGGGGTCAGCTGTACCAACTGTGCCCCCTCCAAATTCTAGCTCACTCCCAGCCTCTTCAGTGGCAGGGCATGTGAGGAGCAGAAAAGGCCTTGACAGCTGTGCAAGCCCTGCTCAGCAATAGCTAAATCACATCTTGCTGTGTTAATAACACTGATTTGGTCGCAAATCCACAACACAGCACCATAAAAGCAAGTGGATATGAAAAAATGCAACTCTTTCCCATCCAAACCCAGTACAAATTGGGTATCTGGTATTTTTTCTGAAGACTAGTAGGAGTACTTACTCTAAGTGTTGTTTGAACTAATTTACAGGACACTGAACTTCTTAAACTATAGGTAGGTGTCCCCTGTAGTGCATTGTGTTTAGTTTTCTGTTTTAATATTTTTCAGAAAAAACATAGCTATTTATTGAGACTCAAAATAGAAACTACAGGCAGTTGATGGATTTTTCTAACAAAACACATTTCTGTGCTAGTCTTAGTACATCCCCACATATTTTTGCCAGTTAATATAAAACGTAGCTTGTTCTGAAGCTGCTCATCATTTAGAGTTGATATTATCTTTATGGATTTCTTTTACCACATTAAGGGAAAGATTTTTTTCTGCACAGAAGTATCTGGTAATATGTTAAAATACACCCTAGTCATAAATATTGTTTAAATAGATAGATACGTTTGTCAAGCAAAATCAGCTTGGTTATTTTTCTATTTAATGATGACTTTTACATTTGACTTTCCTGTTCATTACCATATTTTCCATGTTCTGAATACAGGTGAGTGCTGCAGCAAGATTGTTATGCAGTTTTCTTGAAGTAAATCACTCAGTCTGTTTGTGCATGCAGGCTACTAAAATCTTTGTCACCACCTATAGTGCCACCACCAAAGCAGTAACTCATTTGTGGTGAAGATACTTACCTTCTGCACGGTGCCTGTCATGCTGTGGACCTGTGAGAGAGGTCAGAGATTTACCAAGGATGAAATAATCCTGTGAAAAATCTCCTGAATGCTCCCTGCCAGCTCTCACAGTATGTTAATCAATATTAGAAGAGAAACAGTTGCTGATGCATGAAGGCACCTTTGGGCATGATCTGGTCCAACACCTCTGCTCAAATCAGTGTCAGGGATGGCATCCCTACACCCAGAGATGTGTGTAGTTGGATTTGGTGTCTCTGAGGATAGGGACTCCAGAGCCTCACTTGGCAGCCTGTCCAGGTGTTTATCCAGATTTATGGTTTAAAAAAAGAACAAAACTTTTCTTGGGTTTCTTGTATTTCAGTTTGCACTTCTCTATTCCCTGGGCAGCACTAAGAGGAGTCTGGCTGTCTTTATGACACTCATGACCACCCTTGTGTGTCAGATACTCAAAGGCCTTTGATACTGGGAAGAGATGAATCCAGTATTGAAGGATAGAGAGCCAAAGGGAATTCTAAACAGAGCTCTCTTGACACTCCCATTGTTCTCCAGACTTGTTTGTTGTGCCTGTGGGCTCTGCCCAGTCTTTCTGCCTGCAAATACGCTGTGTTGGGCTGACACTGTAAAGTCACAGGAACTGGGATCACCCTCATGTATACACAGAGTCTCCTATATTTCCCCATCCTACTTCATGGAGCAGGTGTGCCAGAGAAAGGAGGTGGTTTACTGGGAGTTGCTGTGATATCCAGTGATGGCAGGTGGGAGGTAGAAGTGTGAGAGAGTGGAGAGGCCACTGAGACTCTAACAAGTGTTTCTGAAAGAATTGGAAGAGGTGGAAGAGGCACCTGATGTAGTTAGCTTGTGTACTGGGATCTCTTCCCTGCAGAAGGACAGAGGTCGGGGGAACATGGAAGTTACCATTGGTGGAGACAGGTTAGAGGGTTATCTGAGCTATGGTGGCTGATCTAGTGTCTGTGTTTTATTACACTTGATTTTTAAATAAAGGAGGGGTCTTCATGCAATGAGTAATACTTAAGTGGAAACAGTTTTCTATCCAGTATTGATAAAACAAAGTACTTGCTCAGAAAAAGAAGGTAAATGACTTTAATTGAATGTCTGCTATGCCCTAGAAGATTACAGTCGTGTCTCTTACCTTGGGAGCTACCCTTAGCGCAGGCAGCATTTTTGCAGCTGTGGTATGTATCTTCTTGGGTTAGCATATGCAAGTAATACAGACAATAAGAAAACTGAAATTTTTAGAGGACTTTTCTTAGGGAGACAGTTCATGCACGGCTAATTCACTGAACTTGAAATTTATGACTAGTGAGTAGAAATCAGTGTCTTGGGTTTATCATCCTGTAGGTCAGATGATTCATTGGTGGTTTGCACTAATTTATTTTTTATGAAAATAAAAACAGAAAATTGCCCTGGCTTTGTTCTTGAAGTCACTAATTTTGCCCTTGTCCTTTCTTATGCACATCATTTCCTGCTGTGTGGGTCCCTCAAACAGTGTGTCCATAAATGGTTCTGTAGTGTGAGTTCTGGAATGCCTTACTATAAGCTGCCTGTTTGTATTCTTTTGCTCATGTGAGAATAAACTCAGAATAAATACAGTATTTTTTTCCCCAGGCTACAGCAATTCAGGGTAGGGTGCTTCTTCCAGGCCTTTGATCCCTTTGATTGATAAAAAGAAGGTAATGGGGTGAGAAATGGAAATTCTGTTGGGTCGCTTGTTAGGTCATTTATATTTGCAGTCCTTCTTGCCTTGCCAGTATGTTGCTGGAGGCAATACTAGATGAACCCTGGATTAAGGATTTGGCAGGGGCTGGAAAACTAGCTGTGGACCCTGAAGTTTGCCATTTAGAACAGGAGATTTTTCTGGTTTAAAGTCAAGTGCATGCTAGCCCATGAAAGGCTCAGGATTGTGCTTTGGGATTTGACACCTGGAAATCAGGTTTGGGAATGTTTGTCTAGGTTCATTCACCTTTTAGTGAAGGAGTAGGCAACAGTATATCATTCAGGAAAGGAATTAAATGCTAAAACACATTTTGTTGCCCCTGAGATAATTTTCTGTATTCATAGCATTCATTCACTAAAACTAATAAAATTATATTAAATAACATAGACCTGGTGAATAACTTAGTATCTATTTTGTGAAATTTTTTTAACTCACTGTGTAGATGTTTTCATGAACAAACTGCACACAGCCCCCCAAACAGCATAAACTTTCCAAAATTATTACACTTTTAATGTGTGTTTTGTATTTGAATTCTTGATAAAGTAAAAAAATACTCCATGATTTTGTTCTATGAGAGGCTTTTTGGACTTTGAAGAGTACTAGTGTTGGATAAATGTGTAAGGTTTATATTTGCATTAACAGTCTGGATAGCTGTTATGATTTGGAGCTGATTTGCAATCAGAGGAACCTTGGTACTTGAAAAGTAGTTGTTAGGAATAGGTGGAGCAATTAGTTGCACGACACAAAATGCCTTGTTTGGTACCCAGGGAAACCCAAGGAGGGAAATTAAGATGTGTAGTAACAGCCTGCTTTGGGATCTTGAACATCTGCAACAGGATGGGGATTTTTAATCAGTTGAGAGCTAATAGAAAGTTGTTCACTGAGGTCTATTTCTGTTGCTCAGACAGATATCTTGTGTAGGAAGAAGGCGTTCAGTTTTTCGTACTTAATTGTTTTTTATTCATATGTGTTTTAGGTTACTCCCACATATGCACCCTGTTAGGTCTGATGCTGTGGAACAGGCAGCAGTGTAGCAGAATTTGTCTCCTAAAAATGACTCCAACAAGATTCTTCACTGAGTAACTATTTTTTTAGTATATCTAAGGAAATGAGGTTAGTTTTGACTGCTCCAAAAATCAGAAGTCTCTTGTCATCTTTTTTTGGCATCTTTTAGTTGATAAAAGTAAAACCCAACAGTTTTGACTTAGTCACTGTAACCAAAATGATTAGATTGTAAGTGTTGGGAATATATTTTGAAGAAACTATCCCAAAATAAGCATTGGGAAACTTGTGATATGTGAAGCAACAGGAGTAAACAGTGGGAGGGAACACTTAGCTAAATGAAGTTGCCTTTACAAATCTGTAGACTTGGCAGACAGTTATCCTGGAAGACTTTCATCTTTCTAAATCTGCCAGGTTTTGAAATCTGTCTCCTTACTGGAGTGGAGGAAGTGCAGCAGGAAAAATGAGAACCTGATAGAGGGAGAAGCAAGGAGGATAAAGGGCAGGACTTCCTGGAGACTGGGCTGTGTTGCTTTTAGAAAATGGGTGGGGTTGTGAAGTGCTGATTACAGAGGAAGAGTTAAATGTAAGAAAATTGTGATTTAGGATAGGATGGAGTTCACTGCAGGTGCTGTGGAAAAGGAAGAGATGAAACATTGGGAAGGAAAACAGTTCAGGAGAAAGTTTTGACTAGGACATCTGAAAGTTAAGAGGATGGGAAGTAGTTCAGTTAAAGAAGCTGGAAAGATTGGAGAGGCTATCTATATTTTTTCATAAATTAGGCAGGAATTAAGGGAGAAGCTGGGAACTAACAAGGCCAAGAGCTTACAAAACTGATTGTCAAGAGAAATTTTTAATCCTTCAGTTACCTGAAACATTGAAATTCAGGAGTTAGTTTTGTCTTCTGTGATTGTTCCCTATAGGGGACGTTGTTCAGAGGAAAATACAGCAGCCTCTAAAGTAAGCATTGTTGGCACAAACCTGTCAGGCATTTCAGCTGGAAGAGGCAGTAATGCAGTTTTCCTGCTGAAAGTATGGCAGTATGCACAATAGTTTAAGTATTTTCATTAGTCACATTTCAGCAGAGTCTTTCCCCCAGATGAATATAAAATGTTGTCATTTTTGCCTTTATTCTTTAAGGACGTATGTGACATGGTGAAAGCAATTTGATCTTGTTATCAAAGCTATATATTTTCTTTTGAAATACTTTGCCTTCTCTCAGCCTGTAGAAAAAAAAAAAGGAAAAAGGAATATTTTTGCATCTTTATGAATAAAAATGTATGCCTGTTACTTCTGCTCATGTTGGCTCTGGTTAAAGGTAAATCACAACGTTTTTGTGAGATGCCTAATTAATATGCCTTGCTCACACCTACACTGTTAAACAAATCATCACAGTACAGAGTCAGGACAACTTCTAAAGTTTACCAAAAAAAAAGTGGATTATTTTCTGTGATCTGATCACAGTGGAAAAATTTGTTTATCTTTTAAACAAACCCACATTATCATGAGTTCTCTGTCACTGATGTCTATAGACAAGCTGTCAAGCTATTCGTACTGCTTTCCAGGTTCTGAGAACAGAAGGGATGCAGAAGTATAGTGAATTCCTCAAAACAGTAGTTTAGTAAGATGATATGACCAGATCTAATAACAGAATATTAATAACAAATAAAAATGGGAAAGTAAAATGTCCTTTTTCCTTTACTGTGCCGAGACACAAAATGAAGGATAAAATATTCCATTGAGAAGTAACCAACAAAGCTTATATGTGCAAATGAAACTGTCAGAACAGACAGATTGAGACTGGGGGTTTGCGGATGTCAGAATTTTCATTGCCAGTATTAGGCGCTGATAAGATCAGACATTGAATCTCAGCGTGTTGGTGTCTTTGTGAGGTTTTTATTTCAAAGAAATACAGATACATGAATAAAAATCTTGAATCTAAGTGAAAGGAATAGTCAACCACTCAGCCATGGTTCATGAATCACAGTAGTTCGTTTTAATAACTTGAGTTGGGAAAGTGGATGCCAAACTATTCTATCTGGATGCTTCAAGTGGACTCAGCTGTCTACTGGAAGGAGCTACAGGTGGAAGAGAATAGGACTGAATCAGGGATGCTATGCTGACTCACACAGGAAAGAAAAGCACTGTGAATGCATGGTTTTGCTCTGGGGTAGCATTCACACATCTATACAGTCTGCATAACAAAAGCAATTGTGGCATTATTAAACGGTATGAAGTGATACACTGATTTCTTGAGGCATATTTATTGCAGCTCAGTAGGAGGCCTGTAAGGTCTATTAACCAGAGGAGTTCAAAGATATCTCTTGTTTTTCAATATTTATTTTTTAAAAAACTCTGTTCAGCAGGGTGTCTGTTAAAAAGGTTTTAGGATGCTTTGTTGTCTCTGTAATATGCATTTCAGTTTGTTTAATGGAGCTCTCCATTTTGGAGCTAGCACATGAAACTGCCAAAACTAAATTTTGTGAGCCTGGTTGTTGTTGTAAAGAAAGAAAAGCCAATGTTCCTAATGGTAAATAGCAACATTTTCATGATCAGATACTTTGATCATTGTTGCATATTTTAACAGGTGGTGAACAAACTTATCATTGGTTTTTCTGCCTCTGTGTTGTGATAGCAAACAGTATCTATTTTCCAAAAATAGACCAAACAGTGCTGAGTCTGTCAAGGGCTTTGCTTAAGCTTAGAATTGTTTGGCAAATAAAAGAAATTTCAATTTTCATTCATTCTGCATATTTCAAAGGCAGAGAGAGTACATTTTTGCATAGATGTATATTGCAAGCTCTTTTCATATTTGAGGTGAACAGAAGGGTTTAACAGATCCTAACCTGAATTAGTATTTCATTTAAGACCTGAGTTCCATTTTGATACTCTGTTGCTACATACAAGGTTTGCCCAGTAGCATTACAAAAGCCAATTAGCCCATTACTGCTCATAGGTATTTATAGGGAATAGCCATACATCAAATTTCAAGCACTATGTAATATTGCCTGATGTTGAGAAACTTTTATTTGAGCTTTTTTTTCCTCTGAGATTCACTGTTGTAAATTATTTTGCTGACACTATTTCTGGACCAAAACCAGGCTATTTTGTTGTCTTCTGTACTTTTGTTTTAGTAGAATGCTGGTGGTCAAGTGGCGGTGCTGTGTCCAAGCACTGTGTCCTTTGTGTGATGAAGTAAAAGAGATGTTGGGATCTCAGACCAAAGGAGAACAGAGCATTTGCTTGTGTGTGTGTGTGGATATCAAGCAAGTGCCTGGCCTGTGTGTGCCCACAGGTTTCAACAGGAAAAACAGCTTGAGAACTTTTTAGAACTGGAAAGCACCATTGGATTCTCTGGTAGACCTTTTGTATGCCCCTTGTCATAAAAGGCTACCAGTTATCTCTGGATCAGGGACAATGAGTTCTGTTGGAGTAAAGATACGAAAAATACTAAGAGATGGAATAAATGTGACTTCACTTGCTATGTTATTCCAAAGCTGTGAGATTAAAAAAAACCCAAGAAACAAATAACAGCCAATGGACCAAACCACAAAAAACAGACTGTGGAAAAAAACCAGGCCTGATTCCTAAATTAATGGTAGCTTTGTTTTTACATCCAGCCATTAGGCTTCAGTTTGTCTTCTGTACCTAGACTTAAGTCCATCTTTTTAGTAAGTGCCATTTTTCTGTCCATTAAGGCTACTTGTAAATGATAAAGCTACCTCCTTGATATTTCTTGTTTTTATTTGAGCAGATTCAGTTCTTTGCACATTTTACTTTGCAAAATATTTTGAGTATTTTTATTGGTTTTATGATTTTTACTTGGCTACGTGAACTTTTTTTAGGGAGACTAGGTTATGCACAAGGAAAACAAAAACAAACCTGTTTAATTCCAACAAAAGAAGTGAAATATTTGTGAAAATAACTGGTACAGAAAGATAAAAATCACCATCTTATTGCTGTCCCACTCTGTATGTATAGTTGATAGCTACAGTAGCAATCAATATTTTAATTTTGCACCTCCCAGGAAGATTAATTTTTTGCTGCAAGGTATATTTGACTGCGCCTGGATGTTAACTCATGCCAATTATATGACTGTCTAGTCTCTCATGAAGCATTTTTCTCAGTGAAGAAAATGACTCCGTAAATTTGTGCAAAATTGATAATTTTTCACTGCTGTTTTCTGTGAGGCTGATCCAACTATATATGCTATATATATATATTTTTTTTTTTTTTTAAAGGAAATAAAGTAACACACATTTTGTTTTATCAGTTGTATTCCTTGAAGCAGGAATCCTGTTGTACCTCAGTGGGATGACATAGGAAGTTATTCCAGTGTGCCATGGGAAATGATTTGCTTTGGATTTTCTTGCTGATGTTCTTCATGGGTTTTTTTGTTTGAGGGTTACATATGTATTTTATGGAAGGGCTGCTAATCATAGCTGCTTGTCTGTCAGCCTTTAGGTGAGTGTTCTTCATCTATCATCCACGTGAACTGAATTCCACAGATCCTGTGGAGGGATATTTGTTTTTGTCAGAAGACGCGACATAACATGGTGCAGAAAGATGTGAGCAGTACAAGTAATGTAATTTATTAGTCTAATTAGTTTAATTGAAACAGGAAAAAACTGAACAAGCTTTTGTCACAGAAGTCCTTTTCAGGGCCAGTTCCTTAGGTAATAAGTAATTATCTTGGAAGAAGTGTTTGTGTCTAGGGGATATGTCTGGTTTTTTTTGGCTGTAAAATTGGTCTGGTAAAAGATACTGTTTCTTCTAGTAAACTTTGTTTTTCATAGCTTTTTAGTCAATCATGCTTGCAACAAATCTGTTAATGTAGTTTTTCAGCAGCCTATCTCCCTGCATTTATGTGCTTTCAACCAACACAAACAGAATGTAAACTATCTGTCAGTCACACATTGAAAAGTCTGGAAAAGTAGTAATAGATCAGAAAAATTAAAAATATATAGGTAGTTTATGAACTTTTTTCATACAGCTGCTTTTTACAAAGGTAATGCTGTTGCTTATCTCCCACTGCAGCCATTCACTGCAAACTCCTATTTCTTTGTAGCTATTATCTGGATTTAAAGGATATAAAAGATGGTACATTTCTTAATTTGGCAGCTTTCATCGTTTACATTTGTAGGTGAAAGCTGCCAAGCCCTATTAAGCGGCTAAGCTCACCAGGGGATACTTGTGTCATTTCCACCCACTTGTCATGTTACTTTCTCTACACTTGTTACCTCAAACTGTCAACCTGTAAAGTGCTCTTATCACATCTGCACATGAGGTGCTGCAGGAGGTGACATAAGCTAATAGGAGGAGTTCATGGTAACAGAAAATTTCATTTGTACGTAGTGGGAGTGATGAGCTCAGGGACTTGCACTTTGATTGCATTGTAATTAACGATGCTTTGTCTATCTTAAGTGTGATAGCTGCAGAGACTGCTGCTGTCTCCCTGGTCCTGTCTGGCAGGGCTGTTTCTCCTAAGAGGTGTGGACAGGAGAGAACAACAGACAGGTACACGATATTACCGGACTGATTGCAAGTTTCTCTGCTAATCACAGGCCCATCACTCATGATTAATAACTGAAAGCCTGTCTTCAGCCTTCTGTCCCAGTTGTGGATATGATGGCTGCAGAACTGTCTTTTGAAAGCATTTCTTTTATTTATCAGCAGTGGAAAGGTTTTGTAGGTATCCACAGGAATAAATGCTAGGAAAAGAGAACAAAGAAAGAAAGTTACATGATAGTGCCATGTAAAAGGATGGCGATATAAACTCCTGATGCTGAAGGTCCTGAACATCAAGCTTTCTGCACCTGATGTTGTTGAGAACCTGTGGGCTGTTTGGTTTCCTTGTGCTGTTTCTGATTACCTCTTTAGAGAGCCAAGACATTATCAACTGAACTTCTTATTATGCTGGATTGCTGTTTCTTCCCTTTCCTTAGGAAAAAAGGCTTGTGAAGGGAATGAGTACAGCTGTCCTTGTCTGGTAGCTGCAGTCATCTGGAGTTTACTTTGGTTTGCCCTGGTGGCAAATTGGCTTAGTTCTCTCTTTGTGAGCCCAGAGGGGTCCACCCTTTTAAGATGATAAATGCCTGTGTGAATGCACCAGCCTGGTTAAGGGGGAGCCTATTTGCTCTCTCTTCAAGTCTGTGTTGGCCCCACATATTTTCCTTCTGACTTGTAATATCACTAACCCTACTTCTTCTTCCATGCAGAAGGACTGCTCATGCTTTTAACTTCTTGCAGGGCTTCAGACATTCAATATTTCCCTGTCTGCTTTTCCCTTGTCTTTTCTCAAGGCTTGGTGAATCTGGTCTTGAGCGAGTGTTTCAAGGAATGTGCATGAACAGCTTTACTCCTTCTGGGCCATCTTGCAATTAGCAAGCAAAGTTGATTATATTTTGCCTAACTACCCAACATTTTTCATTTATATACTGAAGATTACATCTCTGTTTTCTTACCGAGCAAATATTTGAGCCTAGAGTTAAAGGAAGAGAAACTTTATCTAGCTCTTGAGAATGTTTCCTATTAACTTTAGTGTAATAAATAAATTATTTATCTACTGCCTTATTTCTACTGCATATCTCATCTCCCTACCCTGGGCATTTTTCCTCTGTAATCTGGTAGAGCAGCTATCTGTAGGACCTATTTATAAAACTTAACTTTTATCGGATGATTACTGTCCCAGGTGCATTTCATAGTCAGTGGAGAAAAAGACTCCTCCAGGAGATAACATAACAATGGCTAATGTCAAACTCCTTTCTAAACCATGTGTAGATTTTCTCACTGTTCTCCCTTAAAAAATACAAATCTGGAAAACCTGACTACAAGGGTAGCAGAGGACATTACACACAGTTGCAGCGAGTCAATGGAAAGAGTTCATTTGAGGTTTTCTTTTGATTTGCTGCCCTTGGAAGCCTTTTGTTAAAGGGATTGACTCAGGGAGAGGAGATGGAAGGCAAATTTTCTAAGGAATAGAGTTCATCCACATATTCTTGTGTTCAGCAGTAGGGTGTTATTCATCATTAACAGAAACAGTAGAAACATGATTTGGTTTAACCATCAGCACAAATACTAAAAGTTATGAAACAAATCACTAAGCTACAGCAGTTTTTTTACAGCAGCTTTCCTCCCATAACTCAACGACTTCATTGAAGTCAGGAAACCATACTCATACCTGAAGATATGTTTGAATATAATAATCTGAAAAGGCTGTGGTTACTACACATTTGCATACTGTTCATCGTGGCCTCACCCATGTCAGTCAATCTCAATCAGAGATATTTTGTTGCAGGCTTGCAAGATTAAACTGAGACTGGCTTCTACAACTGTTGCTTTGAATTTCTTAGATTTGATTAGTATTTTTTTAATAATACTCTGAACTGCATGTCAAGGAGATTTAGTTCTTGGTGTTATCTGAAATAAGATTCTTACCACCTTGGGAAAAAACACATCCTCCCTCTTTAATTTCCTAGAGCATTAATGTATACAGAGTACATGACATTTTGTCTTATGATTCTGTTTTTTATTAGACTAGAAGATATATATTTGGGGAACTTCTAAGAAAAATCAATTGAAATTTTACATCAGGAAGGATACGGTGTAAATGATTGGATATAACCAAGATCATACTGTTATTCTTTGTGACATTAAAATATAAACTGCTTTGTCAAAAAGTTGAAAGTACCTTCAGTTTAGATTGCTTACTTTTGACTCGATTTAATCCTCTTTTTCAGTATGGCATTTTTGTTTAAAGTCTGGAAAAAAATAGTACAAATTTAGTCAAAGGCTTCTTTGTAAGGTTATATATTTATGAATTCTTACATGAACTGAAGTGATACTCTAGCCTCTTATTTTATGATCCTGGAATTGAAGACCTGAGAAATTGGTGTAGGAGCACACTAGATTTTGTGGTGAGTAAATAAGCCTTTAATGTCATCAACATAGAAATGTCAATCACCAAGCAAGTAGACTCCTTTTTACCTGAGAAAATAAAAACATGCTTTCAAAACAGCACTTCAAGTCCTTTTTTTCTTAACCCACTCTCTAGAAAAATATGTTCAGAAAAAACAAAAAGTAACATTGCTCTCAAAAGCGCCTGTGGTAGTACAAGAATTCTCTCTTCTCATTTTTGCAAGAAGACTGACAACTACTTGTTGTAGTAAATGCTCCTACTGCTGGGGAAAAAAACAAAAAACTGAGATGAAAAATGCTTGCTGTGTCAGTGGCCCCTCACAGAGGGTTGAAAAAGCATGCAACAAGAACAGAAAAGAGATTATTGGGATTGTAAACAGGTATTAAAATATCCTAGTAAGGCAAAGCAAATGTTTATCTCTGTTCAGCCAATACATTGAAGATAGCAGTGGAGGTAGAAACAAATATCAGAATAACAGATAAAGAGATAACAGGTTAAGATTTCAAGAGCAGATATTACTCTTTCATTACCTCCTTCCCTCTGTTGAGTGATATATTATGTTAGTTTGGTTTGCTGCTCTCTTTGGGATTTATTTCTAAAAGCATGCATATTATATAGCACTTTATCATCTACTTCAGTTCTCCTGCTTGCTGATTCCAGGGTGAAATCTGCTTCAGGCTTGATGCACTACATTTCACTCATTACATTCCTAAGAAAGACAAATGGTTGTAGGCCTTTGCAAGTCGACAACTCATAAAAAGGACCTTTAGGAATTAGAGGCTTCTTCCTTCTGTCCTGCCTCACAATGATATAAGCACTATGTAAGAACAGTAGAAGAAGGATCAACAGTGCATTATAACAACAAATAATGAAAAATAAATGTACATTGATGGTTATTGTGCATAGCTGGCTCCCCCAGTAATACTCAGGGCATTTTGAGCAGTCACAGTTCACTGTTAGATGCAGACATTTAGTTCCTTAACACAAATACATAGGTTATAAATAGGAAGCTTAACATTGTGATAGAAAATTATAGCCTGGCTGTTAAATTGCCCCATTTCTTTTTGGAAAATCCTGCCATCACAGTGCCCTTGAATTCTTCCTATTCACAGTCCTCTTGCTTGAAGCCCTTCATCCATCCTTCATGATGATATCATTATGATAATGATGACATGGATATCATCAGTCATGTTTATTTTCCTTTTTATTTTTTTTTTTTTTTTATGTCCAGGACTGATGGAGAGCTCCATGTGTCTGATCTGTTTAACTTGAATACTCTTTATAGTCACAGCATTACCTTTGTACAAAGCTTGTGGTATGCTTGAAATGCTGTACAAACTTTCAAATATTTGTTATAAGTTCATCCAGATCTTTGGGTAATACAGGTTTGATTACTGTAAGAGAGAGTATTTCCTGTTAGTAATACTCTTTGTAAATAAGGTGGAATGCAGCATGAGTGTCTCTTGTTTTTCACAGATAACACAGTGAAAGGATATAAAAGGGATAGTAAAACCAGGACAGATTTTTTTGAGTTTGTGTTTCCTGGAGAAGAACTTTGATATGCAGTGCCTGGGACTGTAGGCTGTAAAAAGATGAGGAGCTGGTGACTGTGAGGCTTTCTCACAGCCTCACTGCATAGCCTGAGTTGAGTTGCCTTATTTTTTCCCCATCTGGGAGAAAAAATAAAAATACAGTAATCTTGTTGGCTGTGAAAATGCTGATTTAATGAGGGGTTATCTTCCCAGAAGCATGAAGTGATAAAAGATATTTTACTGAGAGGTTTTGCTATTTCCTAATCTGTGCTTTTCAGTTTAGTGTCTGTCAATGTATGGCAGAGCTAAAAGCCTGTATGAACCCTGGATTTTGCTGTAATAAATAGTGTCAGAAGCAGCTGTGCATATGTGCATGCCAAAGGAAAGATAAAGATTTATGCTTGTAATTCTGAGGTAGCTACTTAATATTATATTCTCCAGTTTATTATTGCTGTAGTTCTGCTAGTGCTTTTGAGGCTGGAAATATACTTCAAAAGGTTGACTTAACTAACAAGTTGCTATTATTTTGTTCAGAATTAATTTTCCATTCATTAAAAATGTCATAGCTAATTTATAGGTATCAATCTGTTTTATGGGGCTATTGACATTTCAGCCTTGTGACATTTGTTAAGAGGAAAGTAATTTCTTTTCCTGTTAGCATTACAAGCAGTAAACAGAAATCACCTTTTTATGTCAGTAAAACATAAATTTATTCCAAGAACTTATTTTGAGAATTACTATTCTCATGGGAGAAGGAGATACTTTGATGATTTGCTTAAGGAAAATTTTAACTTTCTTCCCAGATTAAGGAAATCTCTCTTTGTGTCCTTCCTATTGCACTTAAAAAGCAACCAGCTGTCTCCCCAGCCAGCCCTGTTCTCCTGGTTTTTACTGTAGTGCAAACCTCCATTAACTTCTCTGCCTTTATTGCATTTATATTACTAGAGGAAAAAAAATGAGGTTTGTGGTGCATTGACTGGCCAAGCGCATCCAATCTTAGGTTGAAAATGAAAACTCTGACTCCAGTTAGCCTGCAGGCATGGCTGAGCTGTTACAATGAACCTAAGCTGTTTATCTGGTGCAGAGAATTACATGTATGTAGAACACAGTTGATAGGAGAGACCTGTCAGGGAAATACAGCAAAAGATTGTGAAGATGAATAATAATCTATTTGTTTGGCAATTAGAGACTTTCACACTTGTGACAGAGGTACCCTTTGTAAGGACACCAGTGTTTTGGTTTTTAAAACTAACTCCTGTTAGGTTTTGAGTTTCTTTTTCTCTGTATAAATATAATGCTAAAATTTGCCATTAATTCTACAAGTGCTATATGGAAGCACATGGTGGTTACCTTAGACTACCCAACAATTTGGATGCAAAAAACCTCAGCATAAGAATGAATATTCTGTTTTGAAAAGAAAAACTGGGCCTTGCTGGAATGCTGCCTCCTGAGAAACAATTTGAAGGATGGATCTGAAGCCTGCTGCATTTTTAACTTAAGATGTGTTTTGACTGCAGTTCTCTGGGAAACCAGGAACAGTGATGTTCAATGGAGTCATTGGAAATATTCAGTCACAGTTGGTTAAAGTGTGAATTTTGCTTTTCTGGAAACCTTGGGGTGTTACTTTGTCTGAATGTCAAGCAGGAGTGGGAAAGCAGCTATCCATGGTAGAGGACTAAAACTGTATTGCTTTATTAACATAACCAAAAAACAAATAGCCCCCCACTCTCACTTTTGAACTTTTTAGTAGCCTGTGTGAAAAATGCTGCGTTTAGGCTGACTTGATTCTGTAGGCTCCAAGTGGAAGACTGGTTTTCTCCAGACTGTTGGATAAAAATGTTTCCCCTTTTGAATTGTGATCAGTAGTGATCCTGTTGCAAGCAGTACTTCAGTGGCAAGTACAGGTGGTGGATTTTGCTTTTTCCGTTTGAAATACTATATTTCATTTGTTTATCTTTTGGTAATTGTACCACTGGACATGAAAAAATGGTGTCTAAGTCGTACTATAAGAATGGATAGGCAAAATGGAGCATTTGAATTTCTCATTGCTGTGTACAGATAGCCATGGTTTAGTTTTCTTGACTTTGATATATTTGTTTATAAAAGGGAAGTGCATAAAATGTTAAAACAGAGGGAAAAAAAAATCCCTTCAAGTTTTCCATGCAGGATTGGGCAATCTGATGTTAATTCTGTGCATTCACTGAGATGTGCACTTTTATATGGTTTTACTTGCTGTTGTATGTTCATATGTTGTTTTTATCAATATGGCTGCCCATACTAATACATTTTAGGAGTGTGAGTGTCTCTGCAAGAGCTGCAACAGGGAGTGATTTAAAGATTTACTTAATGCTTTAATACAATCCTTGATCAAGTTAACAAAATTCTGCATCACCAGGGGAGCAATCTTCCCTGGCTGGGCTCTGCTCTAATCTTACAGATCAGCACAGCCTGCAGAACTGGGGATGAGAAACTCGAGTTTGGATTTGCAGTTCTGAGAGTACATTATACAGGGAGGTAGCTGGTCTCTCACTCACCAGCACCATAATAAAACACACTTTTATAGATTAAGAGATACTGGTGCTGAGCTCCGTATAGCCTGTTGCGGGTAAATAAAGTGCTACAAAAATATTGCTGCTTCAGGCTTAGAGCATGAAATAGTGTTTTTTGGAACACAATTTTTCAGTTATATTAAACTTCTGCCCAGCAGAAAAAAACACATTGCTGGTGGGTAGTCTGAACCATTGGAGGTTGTACATCCTGAGTTTATATTCAGGAGAAGAGTATGAAAAGCCAGGCCCAACTCTGTGCTTATTGCATCAGGGGAAGAGAACAGAGGAAATAAACTCCTCTGCTGGTATGTCCTCCCACACCAACTACAGGCTCCTTTTGTATTGAAATACAGATGAGTTTTTAGATACCTCCTTTTGTATTATCTATATCTGAATATATCTGAATTTTTAGATATTAATTTATGCTCATTAGTGGCAACATTCTTCCAGAACTAATAATAAGCTGCTTTGGTGTGTTGTGCTAACTTGTGAAGAACTCTCTCTGATGATGAAAGGCATGGGCAAGTTCCTACTGACAGGATAAAAGGGTTTAAAATGGAAATAGTTAAAATTTGCCTTTCTCTAGTATTGCTCATGTGATATATGGTCTCCTTGAGCCAGGTCTTATAAGCTCTTGGAGTTGTATATCACACCTGAGATAGCTCAGCTACCTCAGATGGCATAAAATCAGCAGGATGGCTCCTGTGGCAGTGTTGGAAACAGAAAAGTTTTAATAAAAGGCAAAATAACAAAGATCTTTACAGCGAAAAACCGAGCCAGGGCAAGAGGTTCTTGCTCCTGGTAAAAAACACCTCAGAAAAGCGATTAGTTTCTTTGTTCTCTTCTTTTTCTAGTAAATTGCTTAGGTGGGACTTTTTGGCTCTTGTCCAGTTGGCTATCCTTAAGTTTGTGGTGAAGTCATGTTACAGTCATGAATGATGCAGCTTCATAGGTGGCAGCTCAAAAATACCCAGCAGCAGGCAAATAATTGCCCACTTTTCCATGGCTTTTTTCTTATGCATCTGGAACTCATCTTTATCATCCCCTTAATACCTCAATTTTAACTTAAGTGTACTCTAGCACATCTGGTTGTAGGTGCCTTTGTTTCTTGATGAGGTTCCTCTTGATATTAATTGGATTTGCATTAAGGAGGGATGAGGAAGTATAATAGAAATTTCTGAGGGTAAGGGTGGTAAAAACCAGATAGTCAGACTAAGGGTATTGTGGAATTTACGTCACTGTCAATCTCTTGGATAAGCAGTGGATAGAAAGCACTATTAGATCACCATTAACTGAAAGTGTTTTTTCTGTTGGATCTGTTATGTTACCGGACACTTACAGTGTGTCTGAGAGAGATTCTGGAGTGTGAATCTGTGTGTGACATAAATAGTTCTGTATTGGCTCATGTGTGCGTATATGTGTGGATAGCTACATGAATTTGTCATGAGTTCAAATGTCCAGAAACTCATGGAATGTGTTTCTTAGCATCACAGTTGCTCAGAACAACTACATTGTGAATGTCTCAGTGTGGTGTTTTTTTTTACTTTGGCAACCAGTGTGTATCTCTAAACAATCTTCCCGCAGTGACGTTTTGCAAAACTCCCTCAGTTGCCCATTCCAAGGTATGCTAGCACATCAGCAAGCTGCTGGAAAGCTATCTGCCAGTTTTGTCCCCCAGACTGATGTCATTCCCCTCTCTTTTCCAGGGGCAAAGTTTTCTGTTCTGAGTCTTCAGATGTTTGAAGTATTTCAAGGGTTAGTAATCTTAAATTGAACTGATTTCTTCTGCCTTTAGTGCTTCCTGTTGGCTACTGCGACCCTTAAGACAAGCAGCAGTAGCAAACACTTGGTAGAGTGAGTTTGATGGAATTGAAGCAATCTGACACTGAAACTGTATACGAAAATATTCTTACATAGTGTTATTAATGAGGGGAAAAGATGATAACTTGTCCTGTGTTCAGAAATAGAATTCACATTATTTCTCTTCCCCAAAAACACTGAGAAAATCTTTCAGTGAACAGAGTATTGTTTTAAACCCTCCCACCTGTCCCTACACAAAAAATTGCTGTGTAAGGCCGTTCTCTTTGTTACAGAATTGTCCGAAATTCCTGCAGCAGTTAATTTACCATGTAACTTACATTTTACATAGTTAAAAGAATGCCTTAGTATTCACTGAATGTATTAACTGTAGTTTAGAAGAAAAATATTCAGTATTTTAAGATGGAAGATAGCTCTGCTAAGGGTGTGCTGTCATTTTGCCCATTTACCACTTCATTTTCTATTCCCTTTCTCTTTCTACCCTTGATTAAATACTGTGCTATGGTGCTCATGAGAATAATTGGGATGAGCAGAAGCATTACTAACAGGAAAAAATTGCAGCCTCCAGCAAGTACTTTTTCTTATTAGTCAATGTGCCACCTTATAAGAATGTGATTAATTTCAGATCAGAACTTCACTTTAATGATGTGCTGATGTAATACTGTATGTAGGTCATTTGTTCTTCCAGCCCCCAAAAATCTGCTGGGCATCGAGGTAGTCCTTGTCTTGTTTTTATATCTGTGATGACCACTGATGAAACAATAGCTTTTTATACATATTCTGTGTCTTCACTGGAGGATTTATCTTGGTCTGAAGCCTAACACTACAGAGTTAGTAGTAATACAGTATTTGGAAGTTTTACTTTATTCAAGTAAAAAATTGCTGGTAGGCCCATTTTGCTAGAACTGTACTCATGTGGAGAATTGGCTGTAGCACAGGCATGGAGACTACATTTCTTTTTTTTACTTTGTGATTTCAGTAGGGCATTTCAGAAATGCAGTTTCTGCCTAGTTGTTAATTGTTGTCCGTATCCTGAATTATCTTGGATCCTGAGATGAAAAATGAAAGAAGAGCAAAACATTGATGCTTGCTAAGCTTGGCTTTGATCAGGAGTGTTGATGATGTTGGTACTAGGATTGGATAGTAACAAAATCAGCTGAGTCAAAGCTGTAACTTTTGTGGATTATTCTATATGGTCAAATTATACTTGTGGAAAATGTAAGGCAGCTGTGTCTCTCTACAACAACCTTGGACACTGCTAAAAAAGGCAAAAATTTTGATTCCTAATAATATGGAATTGGTTTGTGTTCATTCAAGATTTGCCTAGTAGTTCTCTGTTTTCTCCTTTAATTGTATCAGACTGTCAGGAACTTAGGGAAAGAAGGGTTGAATGTCCAGCTAAAATGAAATGGAGGTAGGGGGATTCAGAAATTTTGTTGGTTTTAAGATTTTCATATTTCACTCAATTTACGTCCTTGTAGTTTCTGGGACTTCATTAGAAGCATTCATTAGTGCTTCTTTCACAAAAAAATCCATTTTGCTCAGGCTGTTATTGTTTTTTCCTAATTCCAAACAGTGAGAAGAGCATTTTGGCTTGTAAAGCAAAACTATTAAACAGCACTTCCATTCCATGTGAACCCATGTGAATCCAGGAAACAGACTTCCCTAAAAGAGTAAGGAAGGGGCCCGTGTAAAACATCTAGGAGAGACAGTGATGTTACAGACCTGCTTCAGAATAAGCACTTGGAAATAATTGTGCTCATGTCCAGCCGTTAGTCACACATTTCTGCCCACTTGCTCCTTTAAAGGTAGAAGTGTTTTTTGCTGAAGATTGTACTGTTGGGGAGGTAATTTCATTTGTAAGTGAATAAATTCAAAAGTGCTGTTTTTTGGTCTTGTTCCTGGCTCCTGGTAGTCAAGATGTAGTTCCAGTCCAAAAGCCTTTCCTGAAATTTGATTAGCTTTGCATTTTAAGCTGATAGAATGTAACCCTTTGTTCTGAGAACAATTTCTGTTTAAAGGAGTATGAGATAATGAATAGTTGAAAATAGTGGAATAGTGTTTGATTAATTTGCAAGTCTGTGGGATGGAAGGATGGTCTGAGGGACTCTGCATGTAAACTCATGGCTGCTTTGTTGTCCTTTACTAACCAGCTGATTCCTTGAGCTATCAGCTTTGGATAAATTTGCAGAGCACCTGCTATGCTGTGAACTTTTTGTGTTGTGAGCTCTGAACGTACACGGACAGACATCACATTACTTAGATTTCACATAGACTGCTTTGCTTGCTCGTTAGAGTTTACTGTTCAGACTGTGAAATTAAGCGTCAAAATTAATTGCAAAAAACTTTTTTTTATTTGCTAACTTTTATTCCTAAAATTTAGTAGAAGTCAGGAGTGCCTTATCTGTCAGCATAAAACATAATCATCTGATATTTTATCAGCAGATGCAAATGACTGGGAAATTTTTCTTCAGCAGTACTACAATAAGAAATTGTGGTGTCATAAAGTAATTTCATAACTCATAAATTTGGAGTCTGACTCTGAAGAGGAGACTCCTTTTTCACAATCATAGAAAAATACTCAGTGCATGAAACAGCCACAGAATGGAGAAGATGCTTTGGTTCCTGGTTTGAATGTTGTGCGAATTAACTTTTCCTTCTGTACCATGTACTCAGGAAAACAGTTACCATTTGTATTTATAATTGCTGTTGGTTGACCCCCAGCCATGAGCTGGGAACCAAGAACATTTATCAGCTGCCTGACTAGAAGTCAAGCTTCTACAGGCTTACACATGAGTAGAAAATGAAGGACTTCTCTTAAACGTAAACACAAGATGTGACTGATGATTAAAAGAGAAATGTAACATAAGGAGTCTGGTGAATGAAAGAATAGGATGAAATTTGACATGCAGAAGATGGTGGATTCTTGGAGATTATTGAAAGTACTACCTTATTTGGTAAGGAATCCCATGTAATTTGCCTTAATAAATTCCCAAAATGTCTCAGGGTTTCTACAAAGGGGAACCTCTGCTGTTACATGTATTTATTACCTTATCACTACTAGAATATAGTGATAAGGTAATATTGTTGTTATATATTACATATATATATTACATATACATATATATTACATTGTATAATTGTAATATTGTTACCAGAAACAACAATATAACATGAAGTGATGGCCACTGATGAAGGTATAGCTTTTTATACTAATACTGTCCTTCAGGTCAGATGGGACCTTTTGAGGTCTCTAGTCTGACCTCCTGCTCACAGCAGGGCCAGGTATGAGATCAGACCAAGTTATTCCAGGCTTGATCCAGCTGGGTCTTGAAAGTGTCCAAGGCTGGAGACCATGCAACCTTGACAAAGTGTTCCAGTACCTGTCTGTCTTCCTATGGAATGGGTTTCTCCACATGTCCGGTCTGAACCTCATTTCAATGTATGTCTCTCTTATCTCTTGTCCTCTGGGCCATGCACTACTGTTAAAAGTCTAAATCTGTCTTCTCCTTGACCTTCTCCACACTAATGATGGGCTGCTTTTAGTTCCATTTGTATCACATTGTGTTAAGGGCTGTACTATCAGCTAAAGCAGCAAAGATTATTACTTACACTGTAGAGATTAAATTAATAGCTCTTTTCTGAGTGCACAGGCAATCTATGAATAGATTTATCTTGATGTGGAATTTCATCACCACCCAGTATTCAAAAAGAAATGCAGTCTTTAGCAGCTTTTCTTTTTGCCCGTTGCTGACTTGGGTACAATATGAATGCATGTGTCAGAAGCTGTTATTTTCTCTGACCTGAGTAGAGGCACTTTCAGATGTACAAAAATAAATCCAAACCCATAATTTTTCTTTGCTTTGTGCTTGGGTTGAAAGTATCAGCTAGTACTGGATATCCCATGAAGCAGAAAACAGTGTTCATTACCCTAAACTCTTATTTTTATTGATAATGGAACAGAGAAATTTAGTATATCTGTGTGGTGTAATGCATTACCTGTAATGTAATTTATATGGATACAGCAAGTTAGTATGGTTATTGTACTAGGGCTTTTTATATCACTAAGAGAAAATGACAAGTTACCACTGAAGAAATTGCACTGTGTTTTGTAGTTATCTTCAAATCAGCAGGAATGGGCCAGAGTTCCCTAACAAGATTATGCTGAGTTGAAGAACTCCCATGAAGGAATAAGGAGTGAGACAGATGATTGTCAATCACAGGTTGAGTTTTTTTTTTTTTTAAGGGAAACTTTCTTCTGAGGATTTAAAAAAAAAAAACCCTTTTTATATAACTTTTCTTCAATTCACTTCTTAGAAACTAGTTTTCTTTGCAGTGAAATTTTGAAATATAAAGTTCATATACATCAAAGGCAAAAGGCAGTGAGTACCATATCATCCTGGTCTTAGTTTAAAAGGAAAGCATATGTGGGTTTGGTTAGAATACAAGTGTAACATAGAATGCACTTTGAACTTCTGCCCCCAAAATTAATTTTAACAGGATGCCAGCAAGCTATCAAGTCTACCACTGATAACAACTATATTGTACTTCTTACATTATGGATAGCATTAATATTTAAATGTGTAAACTTATCCATTTTACTCTAAATTTATGATACAGAGCTCTGATGCAAAAATTGAAAGCCGTTACTCTGTGGTGCCAGTAGCCCATTTGTCTCTTTCACAGATCCATGAAGTTGTCTGTTGATTGTTGTGCCTAGAAATTAATTTTTGATTACCTGATTTTCTCAGCACAAGCAGACTGTCAACTGCAGTTCTAAGTAATTCTTTCGGGAAATGTGTCTGCTTTCTGCAGATCAGTGCATTTTACCCAGGAGCTAATTTTTCCACTTAGCCACGTGGTGGCACTAGGATTCTTCAGAATGATGGAAGCTGCTGTAAAATGTGCCTGGCTTCTGAGTAGAAGGCTGCTCAATTTCTTGTGTAGCATGATAGCTAAGCCTTTTGATTAAAACATGGTTTATGTTTTCCTTATTTTATACAAATAGCAGTCAGATAATATTTGGAGAGCATTTAGGAGCAGCATGCCACTCTGCAGTGTAGAAAACTGTGTTGAGGCTTTGGGAAGAGAGCAAGCAAGGTTCTTTTGATTTCTTGGCAGGTGAGGCCTGTGGCAAGGAAGTCCCTTTGAGCTTTTTATTTCTATTGATGCCACTGTTATAAGCAGGGAGCTGTAACCCTGCAGTGCTAAGAAGCTGGCAGTGCTTTGTCCTTGGAGTTGGGAAGGATATGGGATCTCTCAGGAGTAAGGAATCCTGACAGATAAAATACCATGGCAAATGAAATCCTTATGCTGGAGCTCAGCAAGGTCATGTACCAAGCTTCAACTTGAGAGTTCTGTGGTGTTGCCTAAGGGGAAGAGCTGCCTCAAGGCATTGGGCAGCTGGCAGGCTAAGGAGTTCTCTTGTGATGTGGAGGAATGCTTTGAGTGAGGTGATGGACAGGCCAGCTTAGCATGCTTTTACTCTGCCTCTGTAAGCATCATCTGGCTGTGAAAACAAATTTGCAGCTTTTTGAGTAGCAGGGTGAGAGTATCTAATTGTTCAGAGCTGTTGCTTAGTAGCAATGCAGGTACTATATAGAGGAGAAAATAAAATCCTACTGTATTGAAGCATAACAGCTTAGATTTAGTTTCCTTTTTATTATACATTGCCTCAAGACATTTCAGAAAAGAATGATTTAATAATAGACACTGTACCCAAATGGAAAAGTTAAATTTCATGCAGTATGACATCATGGCAAAAAAGATACTATGTGAATTTTCTTTTTTAAATATTGCACTACATCTTTTTTTCCCAGTATATAAACACTGCATAGAGATACTGATTAAAAGGCACCTTTGTCATTCTGCATAGGCAAAGGATGCTGACACTGAAGGAAGTCATTATGGCCCAGGCAGTTACAATTCTCAGTTTTCTTCCTGGCTTTTGCTTGTAGCAGATGCAGTGCTTGAATCTTACTCTTACAAATATCTGCTGTAGCTCAGCCTCTGCATTTTGCCTTTGAGACTGTCACTTTCCAATTCAGTAAATGTTGGTAAAGAGGTTCAAAATTTCCCAGGGAAAGGACAAAAAAATGTTGTGATTAGACAATGGGAAGACATCAACCTTGTTCTTGAGGAAAGTAGGCTAATTAGGTGTTAATTGTAAAAGTTCATGTACTCTTCCACTGCAGAGCTGGGAATAATAGCACTGCATAGTACTGAACTCCAGAACAATTTTTACATGTGCTGGCTTTTCACAATGATTGTGTTTTCTTTATGACTCCAGTAAGTGGAAAGAAAAAGAAATCCCTAATTTTTTCTTGGTCCAGTCTATACATACAGAATTAAGGCTGCAGAAGGGATGGGCTTTAAAGTTTGATTATATTTTTTTGCTTAGCACATTCAGTAGTATCTGTTCTTTATGTGGCTTCTGATGCCTGATTCATCAACATCTTCACCTCTGTACTTTTATTTTACGCTAAAAGCAACAGCAACTAGGAGAAGGAGCTTACATGCAGAAAAACATCATAAAAATAGGGATACTGACCAAGAAGGAACATGTCACTGTTTTGGATATGTGAAGATGTCTGCTAATCCTTGTAAAAAGTGATATTGGAACCTGTTGACTGAAGTGAGGTTAGAACCTGGTTGAGAATAAGTAGTTTGTAGTTTTGATGTCACTAATTTTGATACAGTGCAAGTACTCCGGAGTAAGATACTCAGAAGTATAGTACAAGTATTTGCTAGTCTTGTGAACATTTCTAAATAATGCTGGTCTGCCAACTCTAAGACATCAAATACTTCCTGTTTAATACTTCAGCTTATTCCTGAAGTCCTCACTATATAAATGTGGAAGACTGGTTTCACTGAAGAGACTAAGTTCTTTTTAGTATAAATTTGAAAATTGTTATATGCTGAATAAGATTTTGTGGCAGGTATTCTTTAAATGAGTTTATTGTGATGGACCTACTGAAGCTTAGCCCACGAGGATTCATCTCATTCATGTTATAGGATAAAAACCTGATGCGCTGAGCAAGTTGGGGTTTTTGTGGTGTTACTTTAGAGCGGGAATGAAACAGAAACAGTTTGTTATCTGAACCTATAAATGCCACTATCTCATTCAAATCAGAAGACTGTGTTTTACTTAATTCTGAAATAAAATTATAACTTACCCTGTGATCCTTTTAAAGTCTAGACTGTTGACCGAGAGACTTTTTTTAGGCTTCGTAACAATTTGCCCTGAGCACCTAGCTGTTAACAAATAATGAGAGCATTGATTCGATGAAAGGAAAAAAGTCCCAAACTGGAGCACATTAGACTATTAAATTAAAAATTTATTCCAATTAGTACTGGGGGACTGCTTTCTACTGTAGCAAATTAGGCAGCTGGGAATTAATGGCAAGTGAAAATCATTATAATGAGAGTCTTTTTTGGTTAAGATTTGAGAAAGTTTCTGACAGTGTCACCATGACCTCAAAGAGTTTTAAGTTGCTCTCTAGACTGGAGATGCATAAATGTTGATTAGTGAGAAAGGTCTTTGGAATACATCTTCGCAGAGCTGAGCCTTCCTAGACTGTCTGAGGTCTAACTCCTAAGTGTAAACTCCTAAGCCATCCATCTCCATTTGTTCAAACACAAGGCTTGTCGCATCCCCAGGATGAAGACTTCCATGACTTCATATATGATATTTATATGGCAAACCAGAGAGCCTTTAACAACCAAGTTGCTGATTCAGTGACTGCATTTTTTCACTTACTGTCCTTCTAAGCCAAAAATGTGCTATTCTATATTATATACCCATTATTTGTGTTAAATTTATGGGAAGAATGGGAATCATCAAAGAAACACAGCAACTGTTTAAAAGCAAAGCCACCTAGTGAACAGAAAGAAATGGAAACAGAATTGGAGACGAAATACATATAAGCAGAGTGAAAAACAAGTTTTGTGCTTTGCTTTGTGGTAAATCCTGTACCTAATGTTTTAGGATTTTGTTTTCTTCTGATCTAGACACTGATCCAATCCCTACAGTACTTACATGCATATCGGGTCCAAATGTCATATATATATATAACATACCATATATAACATACATACATTTTATGTAACATTCTTATTTGAACTTCACTGGTTGGGATGCATCAGCAACTACATTTTCTCAGTCTGATAAGTGTGACATCAGTCTGATTCTTAAGCTGCTATATTGACTCAAATTACTGAAGGATTGGATGTCCTGCAAGCAAGTAACAGTGTGCGAGGCAATTAACATTACTGAGGGTTGTGCTGTACTTAAAATGAACTCTGAGTTCACTGCCTTACAAAGGGAATCATCTTCACCTTCTGCTTTAGGCTCTGAAGCAGTGATGAAAGTAGCGCTGTTGTTGCGGTAGGCTGGAGAGACAGAGGTGCCCAAAAGCTTTAAGCTAGCCTAATTATCTTCCCTGGCCTTAGTTCAGGGTGTGTTATACCTCTCCAAGAGTGTTGTGTTCTCAAGCCTTTCTCCTTTGCTCTGGCAAGGAGATCACCATCTAATAGCACACTAACTTCATCAATGGATAATTTTTTTGGGGGAGGCGAATGCTGTGACACAGCCAGATTCTGTTGGTGTCCCTAGTTGTGTTTGGCAAGGTGAGTGGCAGCTTTGGTGCAGTTTTGGTCATCTCTGAATTTGAATCTAAGACCCAGGTGAACTCTGACATGCACATATAGTGTTCTGTTGTTAAGCTGGGATGCCTGGCATGCCAAATTTTTCTGTGCAGGTGTAGCACCTGCATAGATCGTGGGAAAGAATTGGACACTGTTTTATAGATATTGAGGCTGTTCTTTCATTCTGTGGTCTAGAGCCAGTATTTTCTAGAAGATGATGCAGATGTTGATACTGAAAGAGATAGGTGTCTTATGCATCAAATACTTCTGAAAGTACAGGGGGGAAGTAACAAAGCCAGTCAAATGGCTGCATTACAGGATTTCCTGCAAGTGGATTTGGTTTCTGTCTCTGCAATTTCGATACCTCTCCAAGATGGGATGTTGCATTTTGTATTGCTGTTGTTAGAGAAATCTTGTAATAGTTTGCCTTGCTTCAAGTTCCCAATTCACTGCCCACTCAACTCTAGTAATACAGTAAAGAAAATCTATTCTGGACCGATAATTGACATTACAGTTTTTCTTCCAATAAAAAAAAAAAAGTATGCAGTAGTGGAAAAATGTCATTTGAGCAGAAGAATTGCTCAAATAATGCTATAAGCCCCTGTTTACCAGAGCACTCGTAGGCCAAAGTTGCCATGGAAACAGAAAAAATTCAAACAATATTAGCCATAGCATAGCTATTATATTTTGCATTAATGACACTATACCAAAGGGTCACTTGTGGTTTCATTTGCAAGGCTCACTTTGCAGTGATTTATCACCAATATTAGAGGCTAGAATTTAAAATTAGAAATGGAAGGTTCAGCCCTAATTGGCTTATAATAATATTGTGAAGGAAAAAATATTTATTCAATCATATGTCTTGAAGAGTTTTGAGTTTTTGATATGCAGAAAGTTCTTAGTCTTTTCTTAGAAATAAAATAATGCTCAAGCCATAAAACAGATTATTCTCACTTGACATCCAAAAGTGCTGACTCCAACCGTATAGCTGATATAACTAAAACTGGAACATTCTTTTATTTGCAAAGAAAATCAATCAGTTCTTGAACTTGATATGTACTTGCTTGGGGAAAGGAGTTTGAGTTCAGCTGTGTCTGCCAGATGACTGTGGCTGGTGCTGGATTGTGGCAATAGGTGAATTGTTCTGATGTAGTTTGTCAGAACAATGATATTCTTTAGGTAAGAGTTTGTCACAGGAGTGGTAAGGGTTTGTCGTGAGTATGCATACTGAGGTTCTTCCTATTGTATCCCCTGATATTAAGTTTTTCTATTTCTGGCAGTCAGGGTCTCACTAGTTCTATGGTTATATTCTTTTTTCTTCCCCTCTGTGTACCACTGGTTGAGAAAAGGCAAAAATAGAATTGAAGATTCCAGGTGTCATAAACCAAATTTTGACTCTTTAAATATTGACTGAAGCAGTGACTTGGGTCCTTTCATGACCCAGACAAAGTTTCAAGTGATGGAAAATTTAGGTATAAGTTATGTTTGTAATTTGAATGGTTTTGGAAAAATAACCAATCTGTGTGTTGAATAACCTGTTGGACACTGTTAAGATGTGCTCACATTTCTAGGGTATATACAAATAAGCTTCACAGAGGGGTCTGAATTGCATCCTATATAAATGCAGGAATGAGACACTTGAGGAGCTTTTTCTGTGTTTGGCAGAAGAATCTGGCGAAAGTGTAGAAAAATTACACGAAGCTGTGTTCTGATAATGACTGCACAAGAATGCTTGCATAACACTTTGCCTATTACAAAAGCTGTAAAAATATTAACTAATCCATAAAGCAGACTACATGTTGCAGATGTGTCCCTCTGCTGGGAGGAAAGCATACGTGTGTGTCAGTGAGGAGGGGAAAACCAGTTATTAAAGGAAGCTTTATTTGGTCCCTTTAAGCTTCATTCAATTTTTTGGATTGTATTTTCATACTTCCCTAAGAGTGGTTTTTTTCCCCCCCTAGGATTCTGTAGATGAAATTGCATATTGATGTATGAAAAATGTATACACCTTTTTGAACACAGAAAATCCTATTGTCTTGATTCTGTTCACAACCAAAGTGAATCTCAGCACTCTAAAATTATTTCAAAGAGTGGTGACTATTAAGTAAAGACCCTCTCTGATAGTTTTTTCCTTTTTTTTCACAGATGCTGTTCTCAGGCTTTTTGCTGCATGGAAGCTTTGGCACATTTTGAGTGTGGCTTTTATTTTAAAAGTCTTGACAAATACTATGAATTCAGGGTTAGGTGACTGTTGTCTTTTACCACGTCTGTCAAGAGTTGATCCTTACCTAGGGTTGACTCGAACATGAATTTAGAATGCTATGATAGATGCTTAAAATTGCTTAAAGTGGCTGAGGCCACCTGTTGCCTCCCAGCTCTCTTGAAAGCTGTTTATCTGTGCCTGTGTTGCAGGTGAGTGTGTGCACGTATGTGTATGAATTAGAGATGGCTGCTGAAGTAAAAATGGGATTGTTTAGGAACAATGTCAGTGTTGCTGGGATGGTCCTTGCCATCGCCCTCATGGGGTCTGTGGAGCCCAGGCTCTGCTCTCTGAACTGTTGGAAACTGGATCCAGTGTATGCTGCTTCTTCCTTCCTCATCTTTGTGCACTTGTCCTTGATGGCTTTGTCCCTGTCAGCCTCCACCCCAAAAGGAAAAAATGGGGACTTTATCCACCTCTCCTATAGGTGTGAGTGAGGATTAATTCTGATTCCATTGCCTGTCTCTCTTCCTGCCTGTCATATCAGCTTTGTAATCATCTTTCTGAATTTTTTTGTGTGTTTTGCTACACGTGGCTTTTGCAAATATGTCACTGTTCTCTGTTTGAGTCTTTGAAATTGCGTATTATTCATATTCCTGTGCTTAGCAGTGTTACAAAAGACTTCTGTCTTGTTACCAGTTATACTATTGGTGGCTTACCTGTGCTGCCAAAATGCTGGCTATTGCCCCTCTGTTTTTGACTGACATGGGCAGTTCTTGCGTTGGCTGCATTCCCTTGAGTGGCTCTGGGGAGCTGGCCGGATCTGTGGCGCAACGAGCCTGGCGTGGGTGAGTGCCAGCCTGAGACCTGTTGGGAGACTCCATTAGTTATAGTCACTCAGGCAAGAGGAGCATCATTGCAGACATTGATTTAATGCACAGGGAGAATCGAAAGGGCAGAAGCACCAATCAGGTGGAAAGTGCTGCTCTTCCCTGACACGGCTGAAAGAGTGCACGCAGAAAATATTTTGAAGAATAGCATGATGGATCTGAGCTCTGTAGTTAGACTTCTCCCTCCACTGCTAATTTTCTGTCTTTGGTTCTTAAGGGCACATTAATTTATTAAATAATCTGATTTTCACATATTAGCTAACATGGCAACATTTATATTTTCTGAAGTCTTCAGTTTATTCGTGTAGCGAATAATAAGCTTTTTGGGTGATGCTGTTCAGGAGAAAATAACTGTTTTAAGCTGCTCTTGGTATATGAAAGTAATCCATAAGCTTTACACTTGATGCAAAGATTTTCAGGCTGTTGGCAGAGATTCTATGTTTTTAAAAGTTTTTCAGTTTGCTGGATTTCATATACTTTCATTTTCCCTTTGAAGTGTGTGGGAGAGAGCAGAAAGGGAAATACTTCATTATGTCCATGAATTATTCAGGTACAGTTCTAGCAGCTAGCATTACTTTAAATAGCTCAAGGTCTTTCTTTTTCCTTGAGTATGTCTCAGTTTTCATTCTTATGCTGATTGTATGCCACGTTCCTTTGTTGAATACAATTTTGATGAAGTACTATCCTTCAGCAATCTTTAGAAATCATTTCAGTCTTGAAATAAGTATTTAATTTTGTTCTTCTCCAGCATCAGATATTCAGTCACCCTCAGCTGATACAGGTGAATTGTCATACATGTGACTTTACAAAAAATCAAATTATTCTCCCTAGAGTGTGTTTTCTATATACTCTTGCGAAGGCATTGATCTCAAATGGCCACCCACATATATTTATACAGTGAAGGAGAAAAGGAATCTATAATAGTAGATATTAACATTTACTACATAATTTCAATGGGGAGGCGTGAACATTAAATCCATTCATTTTGGAAATGTCCTTCCCTCTCCTACCAGTAATACATGGAAATCTGTATTTAGAAAATAGTTAAGAACAGTTATACAGAGGAAGACAGTTAGAAAGGTGTCTAGTGGCCAATGTGACAGGAAAGGAAAGCAAAACATAACCCAAAGTGAGCTTAAAATGCTGTTCTTGTATTTCTAAAAATATCTTTGGAAATCCAGTGATCACTGCATAATCACTTAGACAAATGAGACCCTTGCTATTATTTCTGTGGGAAAAAAGTGTTAAAAAAAATATTCCCCTGAGATTTCGGGCTTTCAGGATACAGTCTGAAGAGGCAATGGGGCAGAATTACAGACAGCTGAGGAAAAATGTATCTCTGTGTGTGTGTGTACAAGACTCAGATTTCCAAGAGGGATGCCTGTAGTGGTGTTTGCAGGGGTCCCAGGATGAGGGAAGAGACAAGAATGTTGACTCCATGTTTCAGAAGGCTGATTTATTATTTTATGATATATATTATATTAAAAGAAAATGATGCATTAAAACTATACTAGAAAAACAGAAGAAAGGATTTTGTCAGAAGGCTAGCAAGGAAATATAAAGGAATGATAATAAGATCTTGTGGCTGCTCACAGCCTCGACACAGGTGGCTGTCATTGGTCATCAAGTAAAAACAGTTTCACATGCCGGATAAACAATTCTCCAAATCACATTCCAAAGCAGCAAAACATAGAGAAGCTGAAGCTTCTCAGCTTCTCAGGAGAAAACATCCTAACAAAAGGATTTTTCATCAAATATGTCTGTGACAGATGCCCACGACCAGATCTCAGCTGCTCAGTTTAGTTGCAGCAGCAGTGAGAATTTTGCAAGGCAAGCATCAGAGGTAGTGCAGTGACCAAAGTGTGTCAAACACAGCAAAGCTTGACCAAAAGATCCATTAAAGATTGAAATATAGTCAGTATGATTATGTTCATGACAGTAAGGTTATAGAAATGCATTTATAACCAGAGTTAACTTAACCAGTGTATATTTTCTTCAGCCATGGATGTGTTTGAGAGAAATGGTTTTGAACTGAATAATTGCAAACATGCCAATGCTTCCGTCTTGTAGCTTAAGTTGCTTACTGGACCTCAGGTTCTCAAAGCCCTGGAACAGTCTCTAAGCAAATAGTCAAGATTTTGTTGCAGTAGCACAATTCAGCATTGAAATGGAAATCTCAATTTGTGTAAAAGAACTTGGAGGGACTGGAAAATGCAAGACCCCAGATTCAACCTGTGTGTGGTAACCAAAACACTGGTCAGAAAAAAAGGAACTGCTCAGCAAAACAAGATTTATCAGGCCTGAATCTCTCTCAGGATGACCACTGTAGCACTTGAGAAGTATACAAAAGTTGTTTGAAGATCATGTTGACCAGGGAGTACATGTTAATTATAATAAAATTACAAAATCGCAGATACAGCATTCCAAAAATGCTGGTAATGACAGAGAATCTGTGTCTGCATCCTTGGGGACCTTGCGGTTACTTGATTATTTCAATTGTTTAGAAGAGCAAGAAGTGGAAAGATGTATGAAAACATGAAGAAAATAATCTTTTGATTGGTGCCGCTGATTACAGGCTGCTTCAAATGGGGAGATTTGTTACCTCAACCTGATTATTAAACTTGGTTTTATCTATGAATTGTAAATACTCAGTTCTGCATGGATTTAGCCTGCTTGGTTTATAGGTATTATGCAATTAATACAGTTTTGCTTGGTCCATGTGGAATTGAATTATGTTGCTTAACAAAATAATATGCACTAGTGTATTTACATATTCATATGTGTGTTTTATTGCCATTTTTAAAAAAAAAAGTAATCAATTTTTAGAGGACTGTAATGTAATTCCATTAGCAGTAATTTGACTAGGTATTTAAATGCTTAAGTTAGTTATTTAGAATAATAATTAGGAAAAAAAACATAGTAAAGAAGACTTCATAAAGAGATGTTACTTGCTTTTTATTATTTAAGGCCCAGTGGTAGATTTGAGACCTGTTACCTTAGGCATTTTATATATATTTACTGCTAAAGCTGCTGTTACTTTTTCCAGACTCATTTTTAGTGTTGTCCTCTGAACTGAACAGGTATAAAAATAATTAAATACTTTCCTATTCTGGAAAGGGACTAAAATTTATGTATTATGCACTAGATTTCTTTTCATTTGCCCTTCTTAGGAAGGAAAAGTGGGAAGAGAGAAAGGAGGATAGGGAGGGTACTAAGGCAGTGTAGGAAGGAAATCCTTTTCAACAAGCCTGAGTCAACTTAGTGACTGGGGGAACTGTGTGCCTGGTACATCTCTATTACTAAAAAGTTTTAGCTGTTTCTGAGCTATACCTCTGCAAACCACTGGGTATTTTTTGATACTAAAGCTGTTTGTAGGTCATATTACCTAAGACTGTTAATGAAGTTGTAACTAGGCCCAGACTGAGCTGAGTACCATTGCATTCAGTGAGTCCTGTGTAAGACACCCAGTTGGATGAAAATAGCAGTTTGTACTTCTTGTGGTTGCTGAAAGAATTTTCAATATGAAAATGTAATAAGAAGTTACTGATGCCTTGAAATATCCTTAGATGAGCATCCTGTTCTGCTTACAGCCATTATTGGTCAACACATCCTGAGCCATTGTATGAACCGCTGCAATTTAGGCTGAGTTTGTAACCTTTAAATTATTACTGCTGAATTCGTGTGTGAATAGCAGCTTCTTAAAATAACAGTGGTGGAAAGTATGGCTGGCAAACTGAATTTATTAGTTTTTAAACTGGTTGCAGGCTGTGTTGACTGGGAAAGTCTGAGATGTGTGGGCAAATGATTGATTAAGTGTGTTCACGTGCTCTTCTCACAGGTTATCAGCTCTCAGATAGACCAGAAGAAGAAAGCGCCATCATGTTAATTTTGAGTCCATTATAAAGTCAAAATTGTAGTAGAAGGCAAGCATACCCTGGAAGTAGGAAGTATGTCTTAAGGCTTCTGAAGGGCTATTACAGGGTGAATAAGGAACTTTTTGCTGCAAGGTTGTGCCTTAACTAAGTGGTTTGCCTCCTAAAATAAATAAATGTATGCCACCCTAAATAGATCACAAATGATTCCTTGAGATTTTGATGAAAGAATTAATTTCTTTTTCTTTATGTTGTAGTAGCAAAGCTTTGAAACTACTCACTTGGAATGCTCTTTAGGGCTTGATCTCTCTCTGATTTTATTTTTTTTAATATTTAATTGTGTTATTCCTCAAAGACTGCCATGGCAGTGGTGAGGGGAAGAATGGGCAAAGGGTCAAGAGATATTAAACTTTAAAGGCAATTACAATTTTTGCTAATTATCATAGCAACAAAGGGGTAATGAATCCTGGTGGGAGGACGTTGGTGTGCACTCGCAGTGGTATCACTGAGCTGTGCTGTGACACTAGGCAGGTCATTCTGAGAGCTCAGCTCTCTTATTTTCTAATTATATGTTTTCAGAAAATAGTACTTAGTTAGAACAGCCTTGGGAATCTAACTAATGCTCTCTGCTTGGGTGGGCTTTTATGCATTTGTGAGTTCATTTTTGGTTTGTGTCCATGGAAGAACTCTGCCCACAGGTGGGCCATCAGAGCAGGGAATCAGCTGGACTGCCTTCATTGACATTCTTGGAGATGGAACAGCCCTGTCAAGCCCTTTTTCTTGCCATGATGGATAGTAGCTGCTCTAATTTGTTTGGTCCCAGTCCTGTGATTTGTCCCCTTATAAAGACCAGGTGAACTCCTGGGAGCAGAGGGAGACTCTTTGCCTGGAGGGGAGGTACTTATGAAAGAATAAACCCAGGGGTGCTTTGCTTTGTCACTTAGCTTGCCTGCTGTTGTTGGTACACTTGAAGAGTAGGAAAGGAAAGGCGAAGGGGTCACAGGTGCTTTGTGAGGGCAGCTGGGAGCCCTCAGCTCAGGTGGATGAGAAGAGGTTTTGCTGTGTGGAGTAGGATGTACATCAGCCTCGCAGAACAGAGAGGATAGCTGGAGCGCTGTTTGCCTCCTCTCGAAGCGTTACTCAGGTGGTGAAGATCTTCCTGAAAAGCAGTATGAAGCAGGAGGAGGGTTGAATACAACTTTTTTGCTTTTGGTCCCTCTTACACGGATTTTCAGCTCTACAGTTTAGAAAATTGTGGTTCTGTTTGTGTTTGTCAATTGCAAATCAAATGGAATTTGTTTCTTGATGAAGGCTGTGAGTCACTATGTTTTTGCAGGCAATCTCCCAGTATTTCAGATCACACATAAATTACTGCCCAAGATGTAGGAGATGCTCAATTAACATGAATTCATTGCTCCTTGCTAGTGTAGCTTATCAAAGGATGCTCAGCATTAATATCAGTGTGGCTGCAGTTGGTCGACTGTAGTATAGACAATAATTTTAAGGCAAAGAACAAACCTATGTACTCCAGTCTTTTTACCTTTTGCCTCTACTGGCATGAAAAACTTCTAGCTGTTGCTTAAAAATTGCAGGCATTGTTCTTCTGGATGTTTTCACTAAATTTTTTTGTCACATGGAAAAAACAATATATAAACAAAGTATGTTGTACTTTGTCTGAGTTTAATATACCATTTGATTAAGTTGAGTGCATAATAGCATCTACATTTAAAAAGGGAGCAAAAATCTAGTAACAGCATTAGCAGTGACTTCTGTATCTCATAAGAGGTTTCTTGTGCTGATGGTAAGTCAGGGAAAGAATGCAAGAAAAAGTCCTTGTGTTGCATGCATGTTGTTTTTGAAAGAGTTGGAAACAGAATTTAAAGAAATAAATTCTCCAAAGGGTTAGATAGGTGCAAGTGGTGAGTAGGAATAAGAGGTGACATCTGTTGTGGTGGGAACTTTAAAGAATTAGAAGGAACCTAAAAAAATATCATTTGAACTGAAGTTAAGAAGGGCTTTTACTAGTTTAATGCATACTACTGTCATATTTCTCTACTTTCTATACAGCAGATTGCTATGCAGAGATCTCCCAGACAGCTCAATGCTTTGGGATGATAAAGCACTGGCCTGTTTCACTCTGATTTGTTGTGTTACATTAGTGTTGGGAGCATGTGCAGTGCTTAGGGCGCCAGCATCCATCCCATGCAGTATATAATGACTTTCACTTGCCTGTGGGTGCACTGCAAAATTGAGCCCTGCAGTACTGCTTGTTGATCAGCAAACAAAATGCCAGCTGGAGAAGGCATTGTATTAGCTTTGGTTCAGTGTTGGTGACTGTGGAGAAAATCAGTGTATTACCACATCAAAAGAAATGACCATAAAGTAAAATACACACGGGAAGAAGATGGAGAGTTATCCCGTGTGTAAACCTGCATTATCTGTCTGTGGTTAAGACTTGGCAAACAAATGGTAATGGGGACCTAAGCAGCTACACTTCAGAGTCAGGTATCTTCTCTGTCTGTATAAGCCTTTGCCACCCACATAAGTACTTAAAAACCGACAAGTTGATAATTCATGCCTGAATTTCCTGTTTATGCTCCATTTGCATCTCTTTATCCTTTTGATAAATAAAACAGTAAATCTCTCTCTTCAAAGTACATTAGTAAGGGCAGGCAGTGCTCAGAATTACAAAATTTAATAAAAAACATTCACTGATACTTTTATGTTGTGCTAAAAATAACATTTTTATTCTTCATAAAAAGTTACGATTACACTTGTAAAGGCGCAAAACCATCACTGAACAGGTAGATATTACTTGCACTTGTGGGGTTTTTTGTTAAATGTTTGGGATCCTCTAAAAAGACAATGGTGACAAACACATTTCAGGTTGGACAGTTGTTTCATACTATTTCTCACTGCTCTAATGTTAGCAGAAAAATTTTCTGTAGCTCCTCCTTAAACATGTTTTCTAGATCTGATTGGAAATTGTTTTGTACAGAGCAATTTGGCTAAAACATCTGTCTAAATGTTTCTAATGCTTCTTTTCTTTTTTTCTTTTCTTTTCAATCTATGCTAGGACGTTTTGAATAACTTGGGTTCCTGTGAGTTGGATGAAGATGACCTAATGCTTGACTTGGAGTTCCTGGAAGAGCAACATCACCAGCGTTCTGGTAAGTCAGATAAATGCTGTCTTTAGTGAGGTAATGTTATTCTAGGAATAAAAAGCAAATATGTTCAGTACAATTACTTGGAAATAAAAAGGACTAATTTTCTTGGAAGGAGGAGAGTGGTATTCATTTTTTAGAGTTATTTCTAAATGTGTAATTAATCAGAAAAATGCTGTTTATAAAGCACTTGGACTTCATATGGTCAGTTATGAAATGGTAGTGATTTTTACAGCTACAGAATTTCAGTACCAAGGGCAGACCCATCTGTTTTTTTAAATACTTAAAATGACTGCTGCCTACCCCAGGCACTTAACAAAAGAGCATCGGTGGAATAATTGTGATCACATTTTGTGTGTGCCCAATAATATTTTTCAAATAAAGAAGGTTTGGCTTGAAACATGAGCGTAACTTGATGGTTTCTCTCTTGTTTGGTTAAAGCCTTGTTGCACTGCCTTGATTAATAGCAATAAACTATTGCTGTATACTGTATTTACTACCATTTTATAATAGGATTATGTAAGGTAAGTTGTTGGACCTGTGAAGAGGAATTTCCTTTGCTGGGATGTAGGACAGGAGGGCCTTGTCTGTGAATAGAGGTCCTGCTAACTCAGCAGGATTTGGAGTCTTCAAACCTGTGTGGGACTTGTGCTTGACCCCAGGTACAGTTCTGGGTTTGTACTCTGCTGTGATGCGCTGTTCTGGCAGTGCCAAGAATTTAAGCCCGAGGAATTCTCACTTTCTCTTTTACCTGCTGTTCCCTGATCCCAGTTTCTCCCACATAGATGCCCATAGTGCTCATTCTTGCAGACTCATGTGGAAGTGGGTTTTTTGAGACATTTGCTGGCTGGTGTGGACTATCTTCAGTTCTTGTTTCCTCAAAGATGCAAATTTAGCAATGGTTACAGATAAACTGGTGGAACTGTGGTCCTGTTTGATATTTTCTGTGTTGATTGTTCTCTGAACGTATCTGAATTATCTCTGTGATAATTCTGTGTAACCATTGTGCTGTGCTTATAAACCTGTTTGCATATCTACTTATAGGATGAAACATCTGTTCTGTTTGCTTTGGTAGGGAATGTGGAGGGTTGTAGCAGTAATATGTTCATGATCATACTTTTCTAAATTATTGGAAGCTGGGATGCAATAAATGAACTGCACAGAAAAGGCCCTTTCTAACCGATTCTGAAAAGTGCTATTAACTGTTTACAGAAAGTTGAATGATGAGGAAAGAAATGTGGTTTCAAAAAGCTTCAGAAGCAACCATTGATAAGAAATCATGGGGTTCAGACTTATTTATTCCCTGGACTGGTTGGAAAGGAATTAACTGGCAGAATTTTCCATAAATAAACTTCCCTGATGTGTTGCACTTGGCCTGACCTTTGTTTTCCTTCTTTTTTTCACAAAGCACTGAATTAACAGTGAAATAGAAGTTATGTCCAGTATATGATTTCAAAGATTTTGTTGCAGCTTCTGGAGCAGCTAAAATAATAATGTCTGAGCGACATACTTGATAGAGAAGTAATTAAGATGGAGATGTGATATGACACATAATCTTCCTGCTCTTGGCTCATTATCCAGAGCAAATGAGATGCTTTTAAAACAGAGATCTCCATTGTCATCTGAAGAATGGTCTTCTGAATGACCATTTCTATCCTGAGCAATAAAACAGAGACGCACAATGCAGTATGCACATTTAACACAACACAAATGTGTTTATTTTAGTAATATTTACTCTTTGCTTTTAATTTTTTTGGTGGTAAACCTAGCTGCAAAAAATTTAGAATTTCTCCAGCTGTCACTGTTTTTTAAAGTCATTCACTTGGAAGAAAGATTTGGAAGGGTAGAGCCACAGTATGAAGTTGACTAAAATTTACCAAAAAAGCTGATATCTTTATTTTGCTTGAGGATCTGGCCCAAAACGGTTCATATGGTTGTAAGTCATCACCTTAATTTGTATTAAGGTATTGAGGCAGCGTGCTTGATTTTTAGTGACTTAGCATTTGAATACCACTGGAGTGCATAAAAGCCTTGAACTAGATACTGACATTTAAACACTTGTAACAAATTCCTTTTACTGATTCCTTTGTGAAGTGGCCAACTTGCAGGATTTAAGAAATTTCAACAAAAATTCTTTTCCGTAATTCCAAGTCAATCTGTTCTCTGTTTTCACTTCTGGGTTTGCTTTTTTTTTTTTTTTTTTTTCCCCAAGAGGCATCTCTATTCATACCTAAATAGAATTCTTCTAAACTTTTTCAATTAAATTACATTATCAAATATTTTTGGTGCAATTTTTTCTTCAGGCACCAGAATTCAGAAGTGATCACGTTAAAGACATACAGTTAATTTAATGAAGAGCTTTACACTTTCATAAATCAATCAGATTAAAATTGATCATATTTCTGGGCATGCACATATAAGCTCTTTCAGGTAATTGGGAGGTAATGTATGTTTTTAAAAAGATTTTTAATTCTGATTGCTTCAGAAACAAGAAGACAGCTGATAGCACATGGAGGATGAGCCAGTACTGTTACTGTGGAACAAACTATTCTAATGGAATTTGAATTAAACCAAAGGACTGTTTAATTCTTCCTGGCCTGAAAAGTAGATGATTTTCTGTAATTTTTGCCAATTGCAGGTTTGTTGAACATTTTGTGAAGGCTTCTTTAAAACTATGAGCTTGAGAGTTTACCTATGGCTTGCTTCAGTAAAATTCAGTCAGGACATTTGCAGGTGTATAGATTTGTGAGCCTCCTTTAGTTAGAGGTTAGATGGATGTGCTGTCTCTTCTATAGAAGATTCAGCCCTATATTATGTCAGCTTTACATATTTAATCCATTTTATTGCAGTATTTGTTTGCCTTCCTAACAAGGTCCTCATGTTTCTCTAATACTTGCAGGGGATCTGTGTATCTGACGTTCCACGTGTGTCATATTGAAGTCAGCTGAGAGTTATTGCATGTGTTCTTAGTCTGTTATCAAAATAAAGGTGTTCATGAGTATAAAAATATTGCACAAAATGCTGCTTTTTGAATAGAAACATTAACATTATGCTCTTCTGGAAGTCAAAGGTATTAGCAGTACTGTGACTGTTTGTAGTACAGTAAAAATTCTGTTCATGTTCTGTGAACTGATGCTGACTGCAGCATTTATTTGGTTAAAGCCATCAGCTGTATTGCCATTCACCTGTGCTCCATTTGGCTTTTGGTAAACAATTCTGTGGGGAATTACTATGGGGAGACGTTCCAAGAGAAGCTCTGTTCAGTATTTTAACAAATAGATTGCAATATCAAGTGGTACAATTGGAAAATTATTCAGTTCTTTCTTCATTTGTTATGAGGGATAACTAAGGAATAGCTAGGAATAACTATTCTTTAAAAGGCTATTAAAATTTCTAATGACAAATCACATGAATACAAGGGCTAACATCACATTTCTAACTTGAATATCAAAAATATGTCTTGGTGAGGAGGCTGTATACATCAAGCTGAGTAATTTAGATGTAACAATTCTGAAGGGTACTGCCCCAGTTAATAAACACTGTTGATGAACTGATTAATGGCAAATTGAGAAATTCTCTTAAATGCCATTAGGAGCTCCAGTTTTTTAGAGATTTGTTAGTTAAGACATGATTTACAACAGTTTCTGCTTTTAGGTGCTCTAGTTTAAAGAACAGTATTTGTTAGTGGGAGGATATGTCTCCGACTTTGTACTCAAGCTTACAATATAATACTAATTTTACAAAATAATTGTATTGCATTGATCTAGCATTGATTTAGTGACCATTTATGAATAGAAAATAAGATTATATTGGAAAGATTTGTGGGAGAATTCTCTATTAAGGAGCTTTCAAGAGGAGCTACAAGCTAGTTGGTAGGAAAGGAGATGTTCCAGAACGTGGTATGCTGTGTTAATTAAAATATAGAAATAGAAAGGAGAAAGAGACAAAGATCAGTTGCCTCTTTTGTTGTTTATGGTGGGTTTTATTTATTTATTTATTACTCCAACTCATTTTTCACTTGTGCTCCTGTTCTGTCCCCTCAGCTTTTCCCTAATGAGCTGGTTGCCTTCCAGCAGCATCCTCATGAAATGAGGTTCCTGCAAAAAGGTGCTATAAATCCTTTTGAGTACTAGTGAATTAGCAAATTAAAAAATATCCCTAACTTTTTCTCTAACCATACAACAGAAGCTAAGGAGACACCTGCACACCTCAGGCAGATGCTTCTACTTTGGACATAAATGTCTGTGCTTTGATGGTCTTAGCACAGCTTTAGAAGTCTGGAATTCCCTCACTTGCGACTTTCTGTGAGTTTACTGCTTTAATTTACTACTTTTGCTTCTGTTTTAAAGGCTGTATTGTTGAGACAAAGAATGTAAGACAAAGACATTTTATTATCCTGCCTAACACAATTGCTTTGAAATTTAATAAAATAATATTTATATTGTACTTGGTGAGTGCAGAGCACTACTGCATACAAATTTAAAATATTAATCAATGTGATTTACTGAGAGTTTTGCATACTGGTCTTAAGATGGAGTGCTTAAAATGAAGCATAATATGACATACATGATGAGTCTTGTGGGTGTCTTTTTATTAATCTCGGTAAATTAGACTTTTAAAATATGCTGCAGCTTTGATTTCCGGTTGTAAAATAATGAAGTTAGTGGTTTCTATAGTGGGAAATCATTGCAGGTTTATAGAAAGTGACAGCATTAATTTAACTTCATTCATTTTCCTTTTCCCTTGTGAAACACGATGTATTTGATTCCAGGTATTGATTAGTCAAATGAATGAGGAAGACCTTTATATTCAGTGATAGAAGCAGTGGGGAATTTATTCAAGTAATGCTCGTTAATGTGCGTGAGTTGTGTGCTGGTGTTGTGCTGTAGCCTACTGAAAACTAAGTGGTTCTGTGTGGTTGGTGTTTCATTAAATCAGGACTGCAGTAAACAGTGGCCTTTTCCGAAAGTTCACGACAGCACAGCTATTGAGGGGCTTTGGTAATTCCTCAAGTATTTGCCATGGGTGGCAGGGTGCCCTGCATGCCCCTACAAAGATGTGTGTGTGTAGCTGGAATTTGCAGTGAGTGGTGTGGCTGAAAGCTGGGGGAACTGCTCCTGGTGCTGAATATTAAGCACATGCTCCTGTCTCTTCCCCATCAGGCTCCACACTATGCACTAACTGTTCATGGGTGTGATATTGATTAGCTGTGTACCCATGCTGGCCTGTGCATCCATCATGTTGCTGCTGGAATGCTTGCTGAATAGTTTTGAATAATGTAGCTTGCTAAAATTTTCAGGAGAGATTTGTCTTTGGTCGGTGGCTTTAGCTGTTTTGGATTAAATACTGCCCTAGCCTCAGCTGAAAAGCTGTGACCCAGTGTATACTGAAGCATAGTTACTTCACCCTGCATATTTCAGAAAGGAAATTTTTTATCTTTTTTTCTGGGGAATGAAACTTTATAATCCATCAAAATATTATTTAGCTCTTAAAAAACAAATACTTTCAGAGATGGAACACATTTTGATCAAACCTAAGTTAAGACCGTGTCTTTTAGAAGCATTTTAAGTGTGTTCTTAACTCTGTGGAAGTACATGTTTTGGTTCTTGCTCAAGGTGTATGAATGAAATGACAGATTACAGCATGGGTTTTGCAGACTGAGGGAAGGCAGAAAGGGTTTTGAGGTGGATACACAAAAATACTTACGTAAATGTCAAATTAGAATAATTAATTGTATCAGAATATGGTCTTTTAGTAACATGCCTACATTAGATATTAGCTGCCTCACCAACAAAAGCGCAGCGTGCTTGTTTTTTTAGTAAGCAAAAGTCTGGCATTTGTATTGTATTTCTTTGGAATCCAGCTAGTCTGCAGATCAATTGCCATCAGTACCCAGCCAAACTACATAGTTGGTATACAGACCCAGTAATATTAGGTTGTTGCTGAGGTATTTTGAATGTGATGAACTAACTAAAAATTCTGTGATGAGTTTGGAGTTCCTCCTGTGTCTTATTAATTCAATGTATTAATTATTTTTATTAATTTTTTAGTAGGCAGTAGGAGTGCTGAGTTGTGATGAAACTCCTTTGGTCTTTGGGTGGTGGTTTTTTTTTTTGACCAGGAGTTTGTCAGTGCAAGGAAAGCAAATTTTTCAAAGGTTTTAATTTGCTTTTAAATAGATAATAGGAAAAAAAGACCCTCACTATGCATTTTTATCAAAAAGTTGCTTAGAACTAGAGCAGAAATGCTTCAGTAATTTGAATGTATTGCTTTGCTCATGAATGTGTTATTGGCAGCAGATTATGTTTCTTCATTTACAAACAAATGACCTATTTTGATTTTTAATTGGAACTGGACACTCAGTTCCTCGAGCACTTCTGAAACCCCATCATTGCCAAATGCCATCTTTTAGAGTTGTATGTGTTACAGATCAGGCTCAACTAGAGCAGCATTTCTTTAGGTTTCTGTATGGAATGTAAAGGTTTTGAACACAATAAAGATTGTCACAGTAAAGTAATAGAGAACAAGATGCTAGTTACCTAAACACTCTTTAAACTTGCTCTGTGTCTCTGCCAAAGACCAGGTTTAATGAGTATTTAGGTAACTAGCATCTTGCCCTGTCACTACAAATTTTGGATAGTAAGGTAATAAAAAAGTAAGATATACTAATAATGGAAAAAGCAGAAAGTGATGTGTGACTTCACTGCTTTAATTATACCGCTACACAGATGTCCTAACACCAATCAAAAGGTAAAGTTCATGTTAGTTTTCAGTTTTGCAAGAGAAAGCGTCTTGCTGAATAAATGTCTGCAATTCCTCCACCAAACTTCTTGTGGTGAAGAGCTACATCATGAGCCACAAGTGTGGCCAGCCTGATTTCACACATATGTCTGAATTCCAGCATGGATTTGAAGTATTGAGTGGAAAGTCACATACCACTAGTTTCCATCTATCTAGAAAAAGTTATAACAGGCTTTTTGTATATTTTCAGAATGACCTATTCTGTTAAGCTGCACATTTTCCCCTGAAGCATTGTTTAATAAATTCTGCACAGTAATTAAATAACTTAAGGTCTCCAGGGAATGAAATAAAACTTGGCATCTTCTAAACTTTTCTAACCAGGGTGTATAGCTTCTGAAAGAGCACTGAGCATGGAGGAAAGGGATTTATGCAGGGTTTGCAAGTGAAAGGATGTGTGGCGCTATCAAATAGAAAGAGCATATTTGTGTTAATTGCAAGTAACTGTTGCACACTTGTGGCTATGCCTGCCTTAGGACTCTGCAGGTGTAAAGTGCTGAGAGTAAGGAGAAGGAATAGTGAAGTTAGTATTAAATTGGAATGGAACTAGTTAGAAATTTTAGGCTAATATAAGGTTAGTCTTCAGGATCTTGATCCATATTCTGAAAAAGGAATGCTGAATTGAGAACCCTGCTTCCATTCTCTTATTTATGTAAATCAATGGTGCAGTCCTATTTTAATTGAGAAAAACACAACACAGCCTAGGACTACTACCAAGTTAACTTTATCCTAAATCTCTTTTAGTGTATTTTACTTTAAAAGTTGAGTTGTAACCAAACCTAGTTGATGAGGAGGCATGTAAGTTTAGCTTCCAGCTATGCTTTCCTCAGAATATGTTTAAAACATGTCTGGGATGTAGATAATGTGCCTGTGCTGTGTGTTCTCAGTGGATCAAGGAAAATACTCAATTTCCTGAGCAAACTGATATTTTTAGCTCTTTGTTTTGGTGTGAAGAGTGGTGAAGGACTGATATATTCAAATGGCGTATGTTAGATTCCTGTCTGTTACAAATTTTACTAGTGATATGTACTTGTAAATCCTACTCACTTAAGTGGAGCAGTATCACACAGCATCACATAATTTAGATACCAAGAAATTTTTTCATTAATGGACAAGAGGTTCAAAAGAGCACAGTTGTGAACTTCAGGGTCATTAAACAATACTTCTGCATGAGATGCACTTGTGTGGTTATCATAGAACAATTAGATTCAGAGTCTGTATCTCAATTTCCTTCTCTTTCATAATTATAGTGTGACATTTAGTTACAAATCCTTATTCATATTGGTATGCTCAACCATCATTTACTGAAAGAACCAGGACAGTAATTAAATTAGGCAGATTGCCTTTCTTCATTCCTTTGATTTTATACATACATTGAGATGAAACATCATCTTTAATAATATCTGCAGGCAGAAAATAAATGCAATAATAAACATTATGAAAAATCAAAGCATAGTGTCCTATTTAAAGGAAATCTACATTTCTAGATGGTAAAGTTTAAGTAGGATGCCAAATGTTGCTTTTCTCTCCTGCTTTGTAAATTTACAAAGATCTGCACTGGATGTCTTGCTAAAAGGAAAATGTGATGAAAACTTGGGAGGAGTATGGCCTCTATTCTTACTTTTGTGAGAGATTTAGGGAGTAAGAGAAACAATTATGAACTTATAATTGTTTTACAGAAGAGCCATAACTCTTTTTATATAAAAAAACAATTGCTCCTTCCATACAACTTCTACAGTACTCCTACTTCAAGGTCAGACTGAAACTGTATGTGAGTTACTGATGGCTTTTGACCTTTAGAAATAGTTATCTCTGGGATCATTGTAGCTTCACACTTAGGTAAAGAAAGAAATAGTATTCTGGTAGTTAAAACTTGAGTGTGGGTCTCCTGGGTTGAGCTGGATTCTCTGATGCCGATTTCCAGCGTTACCATGGGCTCGTCAATTAATTTACTTGTAGTACATAAGTGGTACTCCAGAAGTCATGGGAGTTTGGCAATAAAGTCTGGGAGAGGCTCATGATACCAATGGGATGGAGCTGCAGTAATAACTTGAGTTATTTCAGTCTTTAGAGGCCAATTATATTCTGGTTTGTGCCTCTTCATGTGTCATTCCAGAAGTGGAGCAGAGAGCAGACACTGCCATTGCTGTTGCTGGTGCATCTGCTACTGTTACTGGTCCTATGATTTTTTTTTTATTTCCTTCTGCAGAAAAAATGCCAAAGCAAACCACAAGTTTCTTTTATATAAACAAGAGGAAAAAATATTGCGAAAACCTATCATACTAATCAACTAAAGCCTGAGCTCAAATCTAAATTACTTCTAAAATATTTCCAAAATCCTTCATTACTCAAAGATTGGGTCAAATCTGCTGTAGTGTTTGAAAATATTAGGTGACTTTATTTCTGTATGTCTTTACCTGAATCTCTTGTGATGAGGGAGTCTGTTGTCCCTTCTTTTGTCTCTGTGAGTGTTCTGTCAAAGCCTTCCTATTGTTTGGATTCTGTTGAATTTTATTTATGTTTTAACCTCCAACTTCCCTTTAGGGGGTAGGAATTCAGAAATAAATGCTGTGCAGGTAGTAAACCCTGAGATTTATTGCAGCCTAGGTTCAGCTTTAGGAGGGAGGATCAATAGGTAGCAAATGCTTTGCAGGTTGGTTGGGAGTACAGGGTCTTCCTGAGACACGAGGATGTTTTGTCCTCTCAGGGACTCCTAGAAAAAGGCTCTGCTTTTGGTTTTTACAGCCTAGCTAGTTTTCTGCATTAAGAAGGACATTGTACACCTTTCTTTGCCAAGGGAACAATTTGAGATAAACTCTGAAAGGTAACCTTGAAGAAATTTTCAGGTTGTACCTTGTGTAGTTTGGCTTATGTTAGGAATATTCCATCTGACCCAAAGCGAATAATGCCCGGCAATCTCCTTATCACATTCCAATTCTCAAAATTCTTCCATGCAACCCTTCCTGTAGGGAACAGCTTGACAATGAAAGCTTGTCAAAGGAAGGTTTGCCTGCCACTGCTCCAGTAGCTTCATCGAAGGACAATGCATTCCTTGTGCCTGCTGAGGGTAGCATCAGTGTTACAGGGTTTAGGTGTTGTTTTCCCCCCTATTTTTGTAATGTTGTGATGTCTTTAGGAGATGAGGTCTGCTTCCAGTTAAGATTTAAAGGGAATTGTGTTTGCAGTGGGAAGTATTCCAAATGCACTTTTAAAAACAACAAACAAGTGTTCTGTTGCAGGATGGATAACACATATATGCACAGATCTGCAAATGGCAAATCATGCACAAAATGTTACTGCACACTGCAGTACTGAATCTATGGCTATCCCTCTAATTTTTTTTCTTTGTTTATTTTTGGTGGTTTGTTTTGTTTTGACAAAGAACTAAGCATTTATGAGTTTGCTATTTGAGGAGTTGCTGAACCATAGACTAAAAGGTGGCTGTGAAAAGTTGATAACTGGAGACAGTGGCCCCATGCAGCATCCCTCAGCCTACAGTGCTCTGCATGCATGTGCTTAAAATAGCTTTTGTAGGAATGTCTGTACCTAAGGACTAACATGTACACAAATGTGAGGCACATCTGACAGACCAAAGGCATTCCTCTGAGCTGTTTCCGTGTTTAAAATGCTTTAATTCCTTACATCCAGCTTTTGATAGTGATGCTTCTTTATAATGCAATAACTGCTGAATCTGAGAAATGAAACAGAAAATTGATGGTAAATAAGTGTACTGCCTTTTGGTTGTAGGATGGATAATGTGCTCATTTTCTCTTGCTTTCTAAGTGTTTCCAACCCTGCAAACACAGCTCGCATATGTTTTAGGAAAAAAGGACTATAGCAATGTCTTTGCAAAGGCTAAGAAAACCAGAGAGACCCTAGGGCCTGAGAAACTGTTATGAAAAAAAAATGTTGGTAGTAAACTTTTTTTATTTTAATGAATTAATTTTGCTGTCTCTCTAAGGCCCAGGCATCATGATGCACCTGTTGAAGAACTTCCTGACTTGACCAATTTTTTCTCTGAGGTTTTTCTTAATAGAAAAAGCTATCTACTATAAAAATATACTTATTTGGAGATGAAAAAGCAGGAAGTAGATAAAATGAAAGCACAGCTGTGTTATAATATTATTTTTGTGCTTCTTCCCAAAGCTGTTAATTTCACAGAAAATAGTTTTGATAAGTCTCTGTTTTTTCTACCTTAATAAAACATGAAATAACTTTATTTCTAATGTTCAATTTAATTGTTTTCTTCCCTACCTCATCTTTAATTTTTTTGACTAATTTGGAGATTTTGGCAGGATTCGGGGTTCAGGAAAAAAATATTCTTCATGCTCCTTATATATAACATTGCTGATGTGATGTAAATTATGAGGTTTAAGCTAGAATAACATAAATACATTGCTTAACCATCTCATTGGCAGCATGTGATGAATTAAATGCAAATAGCTCCTGGTTCTGAGCATATTCAATCAAACCCTTCATTTTGCAAATACAGCAGACTTGTATTCACAGATGGGCTGTGCAGAGCTGTGTGGAGTTACATGGAGGAACTGTTGGCTGTGTCATTGAGCATCTGGAAGGGCTGGGTTTGGCTGGTGGACGAGGCAGACCAGGCAAAAGCCACCACCTTGTACTGAATTTTTGTGGAAACCCACACTGTGATCCTTTGGCACTGAGTTAGCACAGGTAATAAAGAGTAGGAGTAGACAGAAAAGGAAAAAGAAATCCATAGAGGTAAGAAGGAAACTGGTATGGAAAAATCTCACCTTTAGCTTCTGGGAAAAATAACATGTTTGGGAATGAAGTTTCTCTCAACTTCATTCAGAATGATGTATGACAAGCAGCTTTAAAGAATTTTTCAAGCTCTCCCAGAAAAGTAGTATTCTGTCCCTCTCTTCTGGAAACAAATGAAGAGGTTGAGAGGATCCCAGGTGGTTTGTGTTTTCCAGGCTGCAGGGGCCACGAGCAGGGGCTCTGTGGAGCACGTGTGTCCCTCCTGTGCGTGCTGCTCCCCCTCATCCCCACGGCACACACAGAGGAAGGAGAGATGGAGACCTGTGTTAGCTGGTACATCTGGTTTCACAGCAGCCTGCTCTCCTAGCTCACCTGCCAGAAACACTCTTGAGGCTCTTTCCCCTTGGATTACAGGAATAATGAGCTGTTGAATACGCTCAGTGGTACGTGCTAGATGGGTCACGAAGGATCTGCGGCAAGGCCACAGGAGGTGACAGGAAAGACTGCACTTTGTTTCAATGGGAGAATTGATATTTCCCACGCTTTCAAACAAATTGTAGGTAAAGAAAGACACTTCCAGTTGTGTCACTTTCTTCTTAACTAGAAGTGAGGTTGTTTTGTTTCCCCTTCACAGTCACATTTATCACACGTTTTCCTTTCTTACCTGCCAAGCTTTTTGTACTTTCCTGAAATATGCAGGAGCCTATGTTACCTTAGATGGCACTTGGATTTATTACAATTACAGCTTTATAAAGTTAGTTACTGCTTTTGCAAATTCAGCTCATTTTGGAGTTGTCATGCAAAAAAAAACAACCAGAACCCATTACTTTTTCATGTTGAGTCCTTCTCTTGACCTAATTCTGTTTGCTTTCTGTTAAAGAATTGAGGTTTGATGGGCTTTTTTCTACTGTATAATCTTGGCTGAATCTCATATTGAGGAGTGTGGTGCTGACAACCACTATATTTTGTACATTTTCAATCTTTGATTAGTGCTTGATTTCAGTTAAGTTTATTCAGGTAACAGTAATATTTGAAACTGTAGGTAAAAGATAGTGAGTCTTGCTTGCTTTCAGGCTTAGTAGTCCAGACAGCTGAGATAAGTTTGATGGAATATTATATCTATAATAATGAAGAATTCTGTCTCCCCAGTAGACTGTAGATGTAGAATAGAATTACCATGATTATTTAATAATACTAGCTGTATTTATAAATTACAGTTTAGACATTTTGGAGTCATCAGAAGTCCTTAGAGATTAGAACACTTCCTAATTACGTGTGGGAATAAATTGTCCCTTTACTTACTGCTGCAAAACGTATTTGAAATGCTGATATTTCATCAGGGCTTAGGTCATCACATTTACTGTTCTATTCAACTTCCTATCTATATGAATGATGATTCAGCATGTTTTACATTTACCACTTTTCCCTTTGATCTATCTTTTTTGAGTTCATTGTAGATTCAAATTCATTCTGTGTCTTCAACCATTTGTATAAATGCACGTTCTCTATTTTGGGGGAAAAACAATACTAACGTATCAATGATTTCTAGAAAAAACATGTTTTTCCTTTGGGAAACAGGAATTTTTTGGTGCTTCAAGAATTGGCTGTGAGAACATCTCAGTGAAAAATTAAGAGCATATTTAGCCTAAGGCACATAGCTAGCTCCACTGAAGTCAGGGGCATCACAGCCTTTAGATTTAAGCTCATTCCTAAGTGACCTCAGGCTTTGGAGCCTGGACTTGACACATCCAGTGCCCCCTGTGAGACTGCTTTCTTTAATAGCTACTCGGTTTCTGTTCTTTGCCTTAAACATGATTAAGACAAAAAGTGGCTGTGGCTAAAAGTATATATGAGTACAATATTGCTAACACAGGATAAAAGAATAAACTCCATAGGAAATTTGTCATTGTATGGACTGATCTATTAGCAACAGCAGCATAGTTTAGAGGAACAAAAGGTCGTATTGAGGATAATGATAATTTTTCCGGTAAATAAATTTGGGGATGCCATGTTTAATTTCAAGTGTTTTCTAGGAATGGATATGAAAGAAAGAGATTTGAAGCTAGCACAGCAGTTTTATTTGTATTGCAGGGAGAATTAGAATTGGTAGCAAAGCACAGTGCGCGTCCTTAAATTAAAATGTTATTATCTGTTTGAGAAAAAAAGCCTTCAGAAAGTACTCCTCCCTAGTGAGTCTTAGTCCATACAAACTCTGCTATTTTCCCAAAACAATGAGGACATAATTTCTGACTATTTCCTAATCATCCAAGCAGTGTAGAAATAGGTAGTAAGAAGGCTTTATTCCTAAAGAAAATTTTTATTAAACAGATTTATTTTTCTTATAAGACTTGGTACACTCACTAGCCTGATCAGACCATGGAAGCAATTAGGAGGAGGGGAAAGAAAATCTGAAGCAAAAATAACTTATTCAAGGTTAATTTAAAATCTCAGCATGCCTTTTAACCCAGTCCAGCTCTGTTTAGAAGTGATGTGAGACTGGTTCTTTAATAGAAAGTAGAAAGAGATAGGAAGCAGATTAGGTCCTTTGCTATCTCTGATCTTAAAATAATTTTGTTCTCTTGCATGAATATGATGCCTTGATATTTTCCATCTACCAGAAGACATTATTGGGGGTCTGTGTTGCTTATTGTTCTAAGTAATTTCCGCTGTCAGCCTAACAAGTTGAATGGTCTATGTTTAACTTTGTCTTTCCTGGCAGCCTTGATCACATAGGTAGATTCCTAAAAAGCTAAATTAATTAAAAAAAAAATAATCTAAATAGGGGATTCTTAATAAGGATATTTGATTTTCTTACCTAGCCTAAGACCATCATCTCACAGTTTCATTTCTGATTTTTGTATCTTGAGCATGTATTTTCCAATAGACTGTCTCAGTAGGTGACTAAAATTGCTCTCTTCCAAACAAGATTTTTTGAGCCCAATATTTTTATAAGCTTTTCCATCTTTGACATGATCTCTAATACTACCATCTTGAATACTCCCACTGGGAAAAATTAGTCAAAAACTAGGGAAAGACTCAGAGGTTACTTTGTAAGTGTTTGTGTGTTGTGGGATGAAATCATAATTTTGGGAAAAGCAGTTTTGTCTCAACAAGCAGAGGCTAAATCTTCTGTGTTTTAATGGCTTCTTAGCTTCTAGCTGAGTATGTAGTTTCTGCCATTAAGTGATTTAACCTCTGCTCCTTACCCTGCTGTTCAGGTACAAGTAATCAAACAATTTATTGAGGTGGTGTGCACTGATTAAAGTGATTTTATGGAGTTATGGAGCACTGACAGTTGCAGTATAAGGTGTTACGATTTGATAAAAATCATAATGCTGTCCATATTTGCTTTATCTGATACAGTGCATACAGACATCAAGTAGGATATGCACGGATGTAAAAATAAAGGAGATTATGCGCGGATTGCTTACAGGAAGAAGTTGGTCTTTGAGGGCATTGTCCTTTAGGTTGTTAATAATGTGGTGAGCTGTAATTTCTCATGTGCTGGTGCAGTGGAACTTGGTCTTCTGCTCTTTCATGATCTTGGTAGTTTTGGTGGGGTTTTTTTTGTTCTTTTTTTTTCCTGCTTCTTCTATCTTGCTATTCATGTGGATTATTCTGTTTAGTACAGCTGCCCAGATTGCAAGAATAAGCTAAAACCTTTTCTTGCATTTAGCGTACCTAAGTATTTTGAAGTGATGGGCAGTGTGGCATGTGAGCAGAGGATAGGATTTAGAAACATTCATCTGTTTGTTTGGGTTTTTTTTGTCAGTCTTTTCACCCTAGGTTTTCATGCATTAACTTAAAAAGTTGTCTTTGCTATAGGAAGTACTATAATGAGTATTACAATGTGGTCATTGTACAGCTTTGGACTATTTTCTGTAATTTTTTTTCAAACTCTTTTCCTAAACTGTTGCTCATTCTGCAAAATTACCATGTACTTAAATAGATGAAGATTTAGGCATGTTTGTGTGAGGTAATATGTAGGGAGATACAGTATGGGTAAATGAAGGTGGTATAGAGTGTAATCTTATCCCGTAAAGAGTTGCAGCTGAGCTAATTACTAAAGATTGGGAGCAGGCCTGATGTTAACAGGCCACACCTGTAGCCAATAAGAACAGTGTTATAAAAGAGTGGGTTGTTGGGATTTGGAGTCAGATGGTGATTGTGAGGACAAGGAAGAGCCAGTGCCTAGAGGAGATGCCTGTGAGAAACATCAAGGAGGTCTGAAACTGGTGTTACGGAACCCTTGCAATGTAATGACAATAGAACTCTTGCACTATAATGACGACAATAATATTAGAGAAACAGGACTTGTTACATGCTCAAAATACTTAAAGCTACTTGGTTTTTTTCTTGATTCTTGAGGTGGTTGCCATGCAATGCTGCTGAGTCATTACTGATTATTAGTTTCACCATTTGTCACTTGCAATGGAAAGAAGCTGTCAGCTGTTCTGGAGGTGACACAGCAGATGTTAGAAAAAGGGAGTTCTCATGGGTTACACAGAGTTTCCAATGAAGTGTAGCTGTGAATTTCAGTCATCTTCAAGGAGCAATTTTGGTATTTCTGTTAATGTAGCAAATGAGATTTTGTGGTTGTGATCTTGGGACCTCTTCATGCCCTGTAGCACTTTCTCAGTATTTAGGGAATGGTTTGGAAGGGGATGTAATATTCAATTTGTCATTTAGGTTAGATTGTTTTTATCAGCATTTTTGGTGAGATAGTTATAAACTTGTAGATGCATATTGGCTTTGAGAACAGCGACAAATGTTTTCTGTAGACCCTATAATTCTATAAACATATTTACTTCAAAGAAATATTTGTGTTAGGAGCTTGAGTTCAGTTTCCAAATTGATGCAGAACTTTGCTTTTGAAAGTAACCCCAGCAAATTGCTTGGTAAAGATGTAGTTTTGCTCCAGTTAAAAAATTCAAGTCAGCTTGATTATGTTGTTTTTTCAGACTGTCTTCCTTGGTGTTTTATGATGATAGAGTTGGTTCAGCTCTAATGAAACTGGGAAGGATCAAGGATAATCTGAGTTTCAAAGACTCCTATCTTCTAGTGTAGACTTGTTAGCTTCCTTTAGAGACTTAGTGTGTTTTAAATGCTAAAACAAAGTAAAAGTTACTTGTGAGGATTAATTGAATCAAGGACTGTCATTTAAAATATGTGCCTGTTGAGTCAGATGAAAGAATTTACTATGGTGACTTTGCAGGGAGTGACACTTGAGCAATGATGCTCTTCTTATTTGCACCCAGTAGGGAACTCTCTGGTAGCAAATGTGAGATCTTGTGTAATTGTCACATAATTCAGAGGAATTCTAGCAGAGGGATCTAACACTCAAGGGTATTGCGCAGATTGGTGCATTCTCTGCAGCACCTCCAGAAGTCAGTAATTAGGCTGTCACAAAATGTTGTGGTTTACTTTGATTGATTTCTGGGTTTTTAGAAGGAAAAAAGGGAAGACTCAGAGGGGAGTTATAGTTTTCTTGTTAATTTTGACTTTTTTTAAAAAATAAACTGTGTACAGATAAAGGCTATGTAAAAATTAGCAAAGAATAAATATATTTTTGAACTAGTTTTAATTTTACTTTATAAATAACCTAAATTAAACCATCACTAACTTCCCACTAATGTTAATATTATGTATCCTGAACAGTTCTTTTTAGGGTTTTATGGCCTTCCCAGAAGCTTTAATGGAATTATAGATGTACTGTGGCCAAGCAAAAATGAATCATGTAGTTTGCAGGAAAAGTGTGTAGTCTCACTTCAGGAAATTTGAGATCTGCATCTGTCTGTGCCACAGGTTGTCTTGTATAATCCTCTACAAGATGCTCTGCTCATCAGTAATTCTCTCTCACATAAGGATCTTTTTGGAATGCATTCTTTTTTTTCATAGGTGTTTATATACTGTGATTCCAAGTGCTATAATGTATCCTGAAATTTAATAACTTGCAGTAAGCGTTTTGCACATAAGATTCTGATACCAACTGGATTGTTTGAGGAATTTCTTGTTACGCCTTCTTCTGCTGTAATCTTGCAAGTGATGTTTGCTCTTAACAAAAGAGAAAGTAAATAGCTTTCAAACTGACAGTGATGAAGCAAACTGCTCTGCGGGGAGCTTGGTGTCTTGACTGACAGTGAATAGAAACAATCAGGAAATTCTGATCTGGATTATCAGGAATGGGGAGCATCAAGTGCTGTATCTCCAGGCTGTGATAATGAGTCTGTACTGAGGAAGGCGCTGGTCCAAGGGCTCCAGTGCCCTGTGTTGTCATTTTGTCTTTGATAGATCTGTAGGTGTGCTCTCATCATACATATCCTACATGTGAATGTGTTTTGTTCACAAGTATATTTTCTGTACATGCATCTGTATTTTAACTGAAGCTCTGCATCCTGAAGAATCTCAAAGTATTTTGTTTCAAAATAACATTTTGAATTGCATTGTGATCAATACTAATGGAATTATCTCACTAATTGTATTCTTGATTTAAAACCCAGTTTGGAAAAGAAGCTACAACAAGGCAAAAATACTGCAAACCACCTTAGCCTTTTTTTAAACTATGCTTACCAGTGTGCTCCATACCAAATCATAGATGGGATTGTTTTGTGACTTTCTGGATCCTGTGGTTATAAGATCTTCTCTGTACTGTTTTGTGGTATCCACTAGTATTGAGAGTTGAGATGCCTGTAGTGTAAAACTTACTAATTATGATATTGCAAACATCTGTTTATTTGCAGAAGTGGAGAAATGCTTTCTTTCAAAATTAGATGGCAAAATTATGAAAGAACACATAATTGACCATCCATTCTTGTGTGAAAATATTTTGACATGTTTTATCCAGCCAACAAACACTGATTTTATGAGGCGATATGAATCACTTCAGTTCTGGAAAAAAACCCAGTAGTTTGGCTTATGTTAATAAACTAAGCATCTGTCTTTCTATGCTGTAGCTGTGAAAAGGCACAACATGATCTTGTTTGGTATTGGGACAGGGAAGTAGTGCTCTTGTTGAAGCGACAGCCCAGCCCCAAGACACAGGTGTTTCCTGCTCTTCCAGGGCTTCCTCATCTAAATGCTGGTCAGGCCTGCCTGATGCAGTGAATGCTCTGCTGGGGAGGTTGCTGACTGGAATACCATGCCTGAAAAATGATCAGTGAAATGCAGCCATATCAATTTACAGGCAAATTGCCTGGTAATTGTTTTTATAAGTTTCAAATATCATTACTCAACATGAATAATTGGCAGAAAGAATGGTAGGGTTTTATACATAATTCAGCATCATGGGCAGATCATTTTAATGCCTTGTTCTCTTGGAGAAGGTCTTAGTTTCCTCACCGTGTCATGGACTTTAGTCAGGAAAGCTGAAGTTCAGAGTGCCTACAGAATGTTTTCTGAGCCTCAGGTTGAAGAACCAAATGTGTTTGTTTAAAATATAACCCAATTATTCCTGAATTATGTTGATCACCATAGTAACCTACACTGATTATGTTTTGTATGAAGTAATTTCAAGGCACTTAGCTGGAAGAAATAAGTGATGTCAATTATTGACACATAAATGTAGCCTAATTATATTAATGTGAAACAGTTTGGTAGGATGAATATTTCTTCATGCACTGGAGTTTCAAGTCATTGTCATAATTAGTGTCAGTCATTTATGTGAACTGGAATTTTGAGAGGTTTCTAGTTTGGGGGGTTTTTTATTGGGTGTTTTTTTTCCTTCCATGTCCTTCTTATACCATGTGTTATATTTAGCATTTTTTAATTATTTCAGTTGCTTACTTTTGCTTGCAAATACAACTGGATTCTATTTTTGAAGTACCAGATGCCTCTTAGGTTCTGTGGTAAAGCTGTAGTCAGATGCAGTTGTGTATCTACAGAATATCACTTCTATTGTCTTTTATTTATTTTCTTGACAAAACATTATTGATGTGATCTTGTAATGAGTTTTGAAGTTGCTAAGAAAGTTTACTTGATCCTGATTTTTAATGGCTTTTTGCTTATATACTTGATTAATCAAACTGTTGCTTGTTTGTTTAATTAATTAAATGCGGCGATGTTTGAAGGTTCAAAAAGCAATGAAATAAACAGTCTATAATTGACTGAAATGGGAATTCCATTTGAAGAACTGCTGGAGAATCAAGTTCACTATGTAATCTTAAAATGCAGAACACTTTTGTTGTTTATGTATGCAGCTCCTGTTCATTATGCTGAAATTGAGCTGAAAATTGTTTTCTTTTGCTGCCATTAATTTTAGCTTTTAAATTCAAAGCAAATTAAGTTGCTAACTTCAGCCGCTATTGAGATGACTTCCTAAATATGAGATAAACTCAGTCTCCAGCTATGTCTAGCCATTCTCATTTTGCTGGGTTGTTTCCAAATACCTGCAGTGAAAGCCAATGTATTTGAACAGGAATTTGTCATTATTGCTCCAACTAGTATAAACTGTCTATTGCCAACAGTAGGCAAACAACCCTCAAGCTTTACTGCTCAAATTTTACATGCCAGTTTTACCTCTTCCACTGCTACACCAGCAGCATTCAGATGACCTAGCAGAGCTGAGTAGCACAGAAGTTACAGATGGGAAGAGCTAATTACCTCACCTGGTGCCTTTGTTTTTGTTGGTTTTTGTTTTTCTTCTTTCTTTTTTTTCTGCCACTACAGGATTTTTCCTGCAGTGTGTTTCCTATCAGCTTTCTGTTATCTAAGTTATGAAGTTGCACCCAGTTGCCTTGAGAGTTTTCCGTGTTTTGTCATTTTTTAGTTTTTATCTAGCATTCGTAGATCTAAGTGATGTGCTGATCAACTGATAGCTTAAACTTAATTGTAAAGGAGATTGAGTTCAGTCTCTTAATACACACAGAGCTAAAAATACAGGCAATTATCACATTACATTTGTTTTAATTCATTATTTTTGTGAAACAATATGATTTCTTCATTGTGGTAAGGAAAATGCCCAGGTAAATACCATCTTGTTCAGTTGCATATTCTTATTCTAATCTGCTCGCTTTCTGACAAAACTGAATATCTAGACTTGTTCATTGCATTTGATCTTTTAAGTCATTAGAGGAAGAAAGATTAAAAAAGAAGTCAACTATTTTTCTATCCTTGATCCTAATCAACAGGTTTTTCAATCAACAGAGCTGTGAGTTGCTTTTGATTTATATTAGAAATGGTTCATTAGCCTAAAAAGAAACCCAGAGGCCATGTTAAGTATTCTGATGGTGCCATGAGGGAAAAGAAAAGATTAGGGTAGTAAATGGAACTTAGTTGCTCTGGAATCATTGTGAGAATAAATGCAGGGCATTGTGAGACTCTCCCACACAGAGTCATGCTGGGATGATATTTTCAGTGAATATGTACATCAGCCCCCAGAATAATATAAATATTCTTGTGTCTGAAACTCTCAGAGAAGGCAAATAATTTCACTTCGGTCAGTTGAATTTGCGCTTGAACTCTCAGATCTGCACTTAATCTTTGTTTGTCTGTGTTTGACCATCCATGAATGCTTACAAGGTGCCTAAATGTGAGCTTGAATACTACCAATTTCAGCAGATTGATTTTGGTGCTCATGTCGCTCTTGAAAGGTAGCTTGTTCTTCTCAGCCTGGGTGTCATTAAATGAAGTGTATTTCCCAAAGTGTTTAATGTTTACAGGGAAAACAAATAATAACAGAATTCAGATCAGTTCTCAGTTTGTTCATCTGAGGGTTGAAGAACACCTTAAACTCCTGAATATGCTATGACTGAGGAGGAGATCCTGGAAGAGTATATTAAAGGTAGTGAGTATATTATAGTATAAATAGTATATTAAAGCTAACTCTTCCAGGGTTAGAGATGAAGAAATAGGGGGTGTCAGGATCCTACATTATCACTAAGCACTCGGACAGTGCTCTCAGGCAGATGGTATGGTTCATAGTGTTCCCCTTTGCATGCCCAGGAGTTTGATTTGATAATCCTTGTGAGTCCTTTCCAGCTCAGGATAGCCTGTGAAATAATTTCTGTTTCTTTGCCATAATCCTTTAGCATCTTCTGTTAGGTGTCAGTTGCTCTGAATCAATACAACTGCTATGAAATAATAAAATGATGATATTTTGAAATAAGAAAGAACTCCTTCTATTTAACATGATTCTTTGTACAATGTTTGTTTTAAAAGACAATCAGGATGCAGCTGAAGGATTTGTGTTAACTAGAGTGTGCACAGGCTAAATTTTAGCAAACAATGAAGTAAGATTGCTTTCAGATTATCCAGAGCAAGAGAGTTGTAGCTTTTAACCGCTTATGCAAAGTTTTTAGTGACAGAAGACTTAAGTTTTATCTGAGGCTCTATCATACTGCTGTGTGTGATAAATTGTACCAGCCAGAATATTAGTTTAGAAATTGGAGGAGCATAACTGCTGTGGACATACAGTTACCTGAGTTACCTCACTTCTTTATTTTAAAGTAACTACTGCTTCTGTTGTTGAAGCTCTTTTTCATATAGAAGTGTCAGCACAGTTTTATCCTTTCCTCCTTACCAAAGGAGGTTTGCTCCAAAAAATAGGTTGTGACACCTTTTAATAAACTGCCTGAACAGCACAGTGTGAGTTGATTCTTGTGGTGTTCAGGTCTCCAAAGTCAGTAAATTTGAACTGTAAAAGCAGCCTCAGCCATCTAAGACTCTCTAATAGTCTCTGAAAACTTCAGAGTAGCTGGAAAATGAGTGATGTATCTCCGCTATGTGCAGCATAAATGATGTTATGACAGTGTTCAGTTGTTTGAGTGAGTACTCAATAGAGCCTCAGAGGCATTGAGGGAAGAGCTCTGGGGGTGTGTGGTCAGCTGCAGGTAGCTGCTTGTCATGCCTGTCTCTGTGAGGTGCCTTCATAGGCTTTGTTACTGTGCCTTGAATTGGTAGGATGAGTGTGGAGGATGCCAGTCTAATTGGGAGGAGGAAGAAAGTCTCCAAACACTTTCATCTATGACAGTGTCTGTCAGAGAACATGAAACACTATTCCTGTGGTACTTAATTAAGCCTTGGGTCTTTGTAACGAAAACAGCAAACAATTAATGATTAAAATTAGCGGTGTGTCCTTTGTGTAGTGATTTATGTACATAATTAATGCTGTAGCATTTTAAGGTGTTAGCTGTCCTTTACAGAGCTGCGGAATAAATGGTGACTTCGGAGGGTGTTACTTAAAATTCAAATTAACATTTACTCCAAAAAACTCTCAGTGCCTAAGAGGATAACTAGAAGCAGAAGCCCCCCCTGCCAGTTATCTGTGTGTGTGAAGAGACATCAGTCTTGCACAGGGACTACATTATTCTCCATATCTGCTCTAACTAGCCAGGCAGGCTCTTGCTGGTTTTAGGAAGATGATTTAAAATGCTTCTGTTCTCAGGCTACCAGAGACTGATTAGACAGCCCTGTTGAGCTACAGATATGGGTGCTGATGGACCGTTGAAATCAGACTGAAGTTCAGCATCCAAAAAGAGTGAGGTGTTGTATTTTGTGCTTGTTAAAACTTTTTGACCTATTAAAGCTCGCTTCAGTGAAGCCGTACAGCTTCAGCAAAGCAACATGCACCTCTGTGTTAAAAAGCGGTGCCTCACCTTTACTTTTGCACATGATGGACAAAATGTGAGGCTGCAATTCAGGAAATGTGTGCACATTACTTGTATCTACTCACGGGGGTTTTGCTGTATTGGTGATGGATTTAGGAATGATGGCCATTTTTTGTTGCGTCCAGCCTCTTCATTTGCACTCCAGTTTTGTGTGAAGGTTATTTCAAGGTTCACTCAAAATGCACATCCAGTTTGATTGTGATACCTTGTACACTTAAATACTTTCAAAAATCCTTAGGCTTTAAATAGTATTTCAAAACAGTTTATTACTATGCAGAGGAATACACTTTTATCCTCCTGCAAATACAGTTTCAACTATGAGCATTGATTGGAAAATGAAGGTCTGAAGGAAAGCTGTGATTCAGTGGCTGTAAATGCTTAAATTGAACATGTGAATTAAGCAAGAAGCAATTCACTGGATATAAAGCGCTTGAAATACCAGAATTAAGGCCACAAGGAAAAGGTACTGTAGAAGCAAGCTTTGGTAGAAATAGGGTGAGAAATTTAATTATTTTATTTCTCACCCTACCTATGACTGTCTAGGTACATTTGGGATAATAAGGGGTTAGCTATAAATAATTCAGTACAGAGGTGATAATTCATTTCATAAAAATTGATTTGTAAGTACAGGGAGTTCCTATATATAGAAATTATTATAAAAGGGCCAGAATAACATGGTAACCTGGGAGTTTCTGTTCTGGATTAGAACTATGTCTGTTCTCATTCATTCTCCTGTCTTTACCTGAGAGACCTTAGCAACAGAGAAGAGAAACTCATCTTTTTGTAGAAAAGATCTTGCAAAACTAAATATATTCCTATTATAATATGGCATATGCTCAAAACTTTTTTTCTTAACTCAAAACTACAAAGAAAATAACAGCACAAAATGCCTAATTCATCTCTTTTATAACTTTCTGTGCCCTGATAGTATTCTTAAGCATTAGGGAAAATTTGTCCAGCTTGATTTTCTGATACATGGCAGAATGTGGAAGAATTGTATTTTATCCTTCTACATTCTCGTTTCCGCGTCCTGTCTAGCCCTTCCACCAAAATTGTTTTTCCTGTGTATCTGATGCCAGTAAATTCCAAAACCTGTTGATGGTACAGCTTGTGGTCCTGAGTTGTGACTTTGGACAGAAAGAGTGTTTTGCAGACAGAATATTCTGATAGTGTTTATTTGTTTACATGACAGAAAATTTAATCTTTATCTGCATCTTATATAATTATTTTAAAATCTTATATGACACTGGTAATTTCAGCAGTAATTAGCAGCCTGGTAAGAAGGTAATTACATCTACAGAGACTGTGTTTTCACATGTTTAGCAGTCTGCCTAACAAGCCATACCAATGAAAACAAAAACCGAAAAGAGTTTTTCATCTAGAGCAATTACAGGTTTACTCCTATCACTGTAAAATCAACACAAGGTACTGAGAGTTTGAATAGTAATCCCTCTTTATCCAATGCCTAATTAATGAAGGTTAATGAGATTCTTAAAAAGCAAATCCGTCTACAAAGTGTACCTCTGCCATTGTTCCCATTAAATATCAGGGTCACAGCTCTGCTTATTCATTTACATAAAACCTCCCTGTGGGGTATTTTTACAGTGTAAGGTCTTCATGGTACATGCACTCCCTGTATCAGGAAGGCAATGGTCCATATCTGAAGTCCGTAAGAAATTTAGGCATTGAAAAGATGTGAAAAGCAGCTGACATTTAAGGTGTGATTGTGTTTTTTTTTCTTAGTGAGCCCAAGTGCTTTTTGACATTAGCAGCAACTTTGCTGATCAGATACTCTGTCAGCATGAAAATCTTAGTCAGGGGAAGGGCTTTAACCCAGCACCTAGAACGTTCTTCCCTCCCAGAGCATCACTGCAGGGTGAAAGGGCCCATGGTCCCTTTCAGTCCTCCTTGTCTTCTGGGATTTCTGCTGGGATAAGTCTGGAGCAGTACAGTGCTGGGCCAGGAATGTATCTGGTAGTGTTGAAATCCCTAAACTAGAGGGGTGTTTTTGGTTTTTTTGGTTTTTTTTTTTTTGTCTGGGATTTTTTTTTTTAGCGTGAGTAAACTAAGACTCTTGAGTCTCTGTGTGAGTTCCTGCATGAATAGACTATCCTTAATAAAGGAAAAAAATACTTTGTTTCTTAGTAAAAGTGATACTTACTTGGTAATAAGTCCGTAAGTAACAAAACAGGATTCTTTTTTCAGGCCTTTTAGTGCCTAGAAAATCGGGCAGGGTGTGTAGGTTTTTCTGCCTTTCCTTTTCTGCAAATCAAAACTGTTCTGTTGAATTTCAAAGCAAGAAGCTAGAGGCTGGAAGGCAGTACTAATGCAGAAGCTTCTTGAGTCATGGTTAGTTTAACATTTACTGTGGAGCCTATCAAGGAAACCCTTTCTCTTTCATATCAGTTTATTATTTCTTCAGTTTTATTTGTCCTTGTTTAGAAGACATTTAGTAAGTATCAGTGTATGTTACCCAAAAATTCCAACAAGATGGCAGTGTTTTCCCATCTTTTAAGGGCATGTCACTGGTGATGTCCCTGTCTGGGTGCCCTCCTGATGCTTGCGACTGTATTGCTTTTAGTGGTAGTAGTGTCTTGGCCCACAAGCTTGTGATGTTTCATTGTCCTGTGAGAAAGTATAAAACCCCAAATGGTTGTTACTTCCCTTGCTTTCAGTGTGTCATCAAGGCAGAACCTGGAGATTGCCTGACTACTTTTCTCTGTGCTAAATTTCAATTTGGTTTTGATGCATTAATTTAGAAATATTTCTTCATGTTCTTTATATTCATGGCAAGTTGGATATTCCACAACCCAGGAAGAGATAGCAGAGCTCAGTGTATGTGTTGTGATTGACTGTACAGTCTCCATACATCTGCAGGACCTCACGAATGCTAAAGTGCCACAGCAGGCTCCACATCTTGGTGTTAGTCTTTAACTGAGCTGTGGGAAACTCCTGTTGAGAACAGCTACTGGGTACATCGGCTGTATCCTAGATTTTACAGGAGGTTTTACATTTGATACACTCTGTATACACACTTTCACTGCAGTTGTTGAGTTGTTGTGGTTGTTGTGGGTTTTTTTTGTTTTGTTTTGTTTTTTTTGTTGTTTTTTTTTTGGTTTTTTCTTGTTATTTTTGGGGTTTTTTTTGTTGTTTTTTCTCCCCAGAGGCATAACTGGATGATTTTAACATAAGCCTGTTGCTGAACAAAGAAACTGGAGCAGAGGTTGTATCAACCAGTTTCTTTCTGGTTTGCTAACTCCTTCTTGTTTGCTAACAGTTCTCTTGCTCTCAACTGGACTGTAGGCTACTTCCTCTGTGTTCTTCAGAGCTATGCCAATTGAAAAACAGAAAGTGTGACATAAGCGTCACCCCCAGAACCAGTAGAAGCTTCCTTCCCCATGGGTTTTAGCTGCTAACTGTGACACCAAGCTGAGGGCTGTTAGTTCTGGCTGATAGAGCCAGCAATCCTGACCTCCACTATCCTGAAAAGACACCACTTGTTGGCTAGTTTTGTTTACTAACAGTTTAAATTAGTTATTTAAGAAGGAAACTTTCATGTATTCCTCAGTAAATGTGTGTCTTTGAGATCTCCATGGTCAGCCTAGATCCCACTGTTGTCCTGACTCCTCTCTAACTTAGTTTTCAGTCTTTAGCTACTTGTTACTTGAATTCTAATGGATTGAGGAGGAGTGCTGGTCCTTCTGTCATTCTTGACCTTTCTTGTGGGATGAGGGGCCTACATATATCCTATGTGAAGCTGCAGTGAACCCATACGGTAGTGTGCAACCTTTGCTTCCTGCTCTATCAGGAGGAGCCATGACTATGTAAAGTAATCTTTCTTTCATATTTTATGTTCTGACATCATTATAACTGACAGTACAGGTCTGGAAATCATTTGCTAGTTAGATTGAACAGTCTTACTGCAGTCTCAGCCTTGACAGGTTGCAAAATGTTTAATGTATTATTTTGTATCACAAACACATATCCTTAACAAATACCTTAGTAGATGTAAAAATCAAAATAGATGCTCAGAATTCAGAAGTAGGATCAATTTAAAATTTTAATGTATCATTCTTTTTTAGCATTTTCATCTGTGGGTAATAGTTCTGTACATAATCATTGCCATCTACATTGCTGAAACATTGGTTCAGAGGCTGACAGGGAAATGACATGACTTGGTCATGTGTTTAATCCCAGGGGATTGCAGCACATAAAACAGTGTTTTATGCTTTATGTTCTTAGACTAGGCAGTACCTCTGACACCAAAGCCAGTGAGGAGTTAGTGAATATATGAAGAAAAAGTGAAACCATACAGTGAGATATCTTTGCTGAGAAGAAAATGTGTTGCCCGCTTTTTAGATCTAAATTGGTGCTTTAGCACATTTTATGCATGACTTCTCACATCAGAGTACAGGAATTACTCTTTCAAATGCAATAAAGATAATTTGGATAGCTGATTTCCCAGCTTTCTTATGCTGTGGAGTGTATAAAGCATCTAGCTAGTTCAAATGCCACTAGTGGATACAAATTAAAGATATAGGACAATTATAAGAGCTGTTTTTAAGGAAGATGATGTGTTAAGTGTATTTTCTTCACCTTTTGGATCTTTATGTTTTGAATATTTTTGTAGATTAACAGCAGTGCATAACATTTATATTTAAGATTTTATCAGAAGGGAAGTTTTATTTTGATTAATACATATGATATTTAAAATATTGGGTGACTTCCAAATAATTCTCATTTTTAAATTTGAGGGCTTCTAGTAAATGTCAAGTGTTAATCTTAGGGCTGCTCTTAAATTCTAATCAGCTAAGAGCATAATTGTTCAGTAGAGAGTCAAGTAAATTGCGTTCTTAAATGCAGTGGCTTAGAGGACTGGTGGGAAGGAGATTCCAGAATTGGTGGCCATGTGTTCCAAAATGCAAAGAGGTGCTCTGCATGCTGAAGATCCCATTAGTCCCCCTCTCTCTAGAGAGCCAAGGGTAACCTTTGCACCCCGGTGTCTGGAGTGTTGTTGAGGTTAGGGGGACTCCTCCCAGTGAATGCCAGGGTTTTAAATTGCATCATGCAGGGGCTGGCTGTTGACATTTGGCTGAGAATGGAGCAGTGTCATTGAGTGCTCTATGTTTCAGAAACTTTGGAGCCAATTTGTTCTGATTCTCTGTGTAGGTTACAGCTTTTCTGGAGCCTGGACTTCTTTATGTATGTGTTGTTACTGTGTGCCACTGTTTAGATGCCAGCTGCATAAATACACAGTAAAGGACAGTCTTGTCCCTTGAGAGCAAGTGGTGAAGGCTGATGGATATAGCTGGGTTTTTAAAAGGCCACATCCTCTGATATGCAGTTGTAGGCAAAAATATCACTCCAGAATCACTGCGGTTTAGGAAAAAAATGGTTTGTCATAATTTTTAGGTACGTCCAGAAATCTGGTCCACTTGCACTCGGCTAACTTTCAGCATGATCTGTTGTACTTGACTGGTTCCTTGGATGCCTCTGGCATGACATCTGAAGTAAAGATGGAAGATTTCTCAAGGGAAAGCAGAGCGTGGGGCTGTGAATGTGTTGTCACTATTTAAATAGTCATTAGGCCAGATTTTGCTGGATTCACAGATGCCCAACCAGTCTTCCATATTCATGAACACTCTTCATCTGCTTTGACAAATGGTGCTGTTTGAGAATTGAGCTTTCATCTTTTTGCTTCTATTTAACCAGTTCACCTTGGGTTCAGAAATTCTGAAGCTGGTGATTCCAGAGAAAGCTCCAGGTGAATCTGGCAATTTAATTTTTATCTTCAGCTGGAGTGTTATTCACTGAAAATCAGTAACGTGGATTTTACTCGTCTTTTCTATACATCTTTCGCTGGTTTAGAACATAATGACTCTTTCTGTGGAACAGGTTTTGAGTTAACTTTCCTGCCAGCTCCTACAGAATTTCCCAGTATCCTTTTCTGTAATCATAACATTTAGAGCCTAGTTTATCACCTGATGGAGAGCAGGAGGAACAGCATGTAGTTCTTTACTGTTGAGGGGGACAAGGCTAAAATATTTAGTGCAGGTTGTAAATCATGCTTGGAATAAAACATCACATTTCTCAAAAAAAAAAAACATTTACAGTATTTCCTCAAGTAAAAAAAAAAACAAACAGTAATAGTGATTGTGTCACCTCTCAGCATTTGCAATTCCTGTGCTACTATTGTCAGTGTGAGCTACTGCATTCAGTTTAAAAAGTGCAGCAAATCTACCTGACCACTAAATGGCACTATTTCCTTTTCAGAGCCAAAACCAGAGGAAAGGTGTTTAAATCAAAGAGGGATAATATGCAAATGTTTATTTTCTTATTATCTAGTCTCCAAGTTGCTGTTTGTCACTAAGAGGAAACGGACTTGTTTGTTCATTCTTTGCTTTGCATTTGGTATCACTGGTAGAATCCAAACAGAAGCTGATGAATTTGTAATGGCTTGGCTTTAGCTGTTGCTTTGCTTCTAAGTTTTGTATGACTTGCTTCTGTGGAGAACTTCACCCACAACACAGAGAGAAGCAACTGAATTTTTCTAGGAAGTTAAAATTTTATTTGATTCATGTTAGGAATTTGAATTATTCTTCTTTGGTAATTTTTTTTGATGTTTAATGATGTTAGAACAAGTGTAATACGGGCCTGGGTGGAACACAACTGAGTTCTAGTTATTCTGTTTGCAGCATTAGTCTGTATGAATGATGCCTTGTTGTCCTGTGGTAGTCCTCTCTCAAGTTTTTCAGACATTTTCATATGGGTGCCAGTATGAACAGACATCTGCATGTAATTACCTATGCAGAGGAAAATATTTTTTGAAGAACTTAACCCCATGTAGTTTTATATCTCATTTTTTATGTGGTTCTTCTTTCTCTCCATTGAGTTCTGTGGGGCTGCAGTGTAAATATCAATATCAGTTTTGAAAATTAGGGCTAGGGGAAAATGGCTTAGGTAACTTTCTTAAAGAAAACAGCCTCCAAAATGCTTCTATATAGGCTAATGCTATTTTGCTTGCCATGAATGCTTGTATAATTAAAAACACTGGCTTAAGGGTTGGTACAGCTGGAGCATCTGTGTCACACCCTTGAAGTGTGACTTGGAACAACCAGTATTTGTGACTCTAACAGATGGAGACCTCAGTTCATCATGTCCGACCTCCCAAACAGCAAGGTGATTATACTTTGCCAAGTTGTGTGTTTGTCAAGTATGTATTTTAAAGCTGCGTAGCACATCTTAGTTTTAATCCTAATTTAAATATGTCTGTAGACAGACAGTTACCAATTTTGTTTAGTGTGTGGGTTTTTTTCCCCCAATAATTTAATTTCTTTTAATGCTCTTGTTTGAATTCTGCTTGTTTGGGGAGGTCTGGAATTTTCACCCATACAGGATCACATAGAGTGTAGTTTATCTTTCAGTCATCTTTCTGAGAAGTTAGAATGGTAACAGAGTTGTGCTTGACTTCAGTGACTTCAAAGTCACCAATTCCATGTTTGTATATATTCATGTGCCTGTGTTGGACTTTTTTGCAGTGTCAGCACACTGAGTTGATGGTTTACTCTGAACCAAAACTGCACTTCAGAGGCATAGTGATAGTCTGCATTATTTCTTCCTGGGGCTGTAATCCTGCGCTGGGCTCCATTTAAGCAGTGTTTGTTAATCATCTGGTGTAATGGCTCTTCAAGATTGCTGAGCTTGTCTCACATTCCTGTCATTTTGATCTCGACCATTTTTGCTCAGTACAATCTATTCATATTTCAATTTATTTGTCTTTAAGGTAAAATATATTGCTTTCAAAACTTGGTTGAACTTCAAGCCCTATTGAATTTGGGTTTTTTTTAGAATAGTTGAGACTTTTAGAGAAAGTGTGAACAGTCATCAACATAGTGATCAATTGTTTTATTGCTTTTCGGAAAGATGCATATATATTACTTGCATATGCTTTATCTGCAGCATGGATGTATGGCTAGAAGTCTGTACTTCCGAAAATCAATTGGAAAAATTATGCTGTTATTTTGACCATTAATTGGAAGAATTCCTCAGATCACTTACAAACCTGGCATAGCAGTGACCTGAACTCTTCAAAGTTTTACATCAGGACTATAATATTGAACTTTTTGAGGAACCACAGGATGTGATTGTGCCACATGTCAGATGAGATGATCCCAGTAGTTTCGTTTGGCCTTGAAATGTAGTAAATCATATGCAGTGAGTACAAAGCATAGCCAAATCTGCAAGCTGTGCAAATGGGCAGACTTTTGAAACTGCAGGTACATCAAATAGTATTCTCTTTATCAGTTTTCTTTGTGGCATGGGAGGCTTTGTATCATTTCACAACTGCCTCTAACCTTTCTTGTCACATAGCTAACTTGTGAACATGATTTCCCTGGTACTGCATGAAAAGCTCTGAGAACAGCCTAGGAAACTGCTGGACTGATCTTCTGGAGTCCATCTTCTGCTTGCTGTCACAACACATCTGTGAAGAGCCTTCACTTGGCAGCCCTTTGAACACCCAAGTGTTTTTCCTTCACACCCAGGTTTAGTGGGTGCCTGCCATAGCTGCCCACAGGAGGAAGGTGTTGTGTGTTCTGTCTTATCCCATTGTTTAACCTGCTCTTCTTTAAAGCCTCTCCATTTCCCCTCTTGGTTCAGAGGTTGTCACTAGGGGCTCCTGCTGGCCTGTCCCTTTGCTGTGGGAGTACTGAGTGGTAAGACTGTGGGTGATAGGTTTGTAGGATTGTTGGGATTACCTACCCACTTTGCTCATTTCTCCCCTGCATTGTGGTTACACTGGAGCGTTCAGCTGGAGCAGTAGCCATCTGCCAGCTTGTGCATGCTGGTTTGCAGGATTGTTAAATGACTGCAGACACACTTGGGCTGAATTTGCTTTCCTGTATGTGTATCACCTTAAAGAGAGCAAAAGTATAAAATAAATGGCTTGTCTTTTATAATAAATGTGGAAAATATCTTCCCTGAGCAAAGACTGAGATCTTCTTTCTTACAGAAGAAGTTTTTTCAATGTGTGGTGTAAATTTCTGATATTCAGTTATGTGAATGACTTCTGTGAAGGCAGGAATGAGTCTGGAAGTGCTATGACCAATGTGCTATAGCAGGGACTGATCACTGAGTTGCTTGTCACTGGGGCTGACAAAGGCTGTCATTCTGCAGAGTTGTACAGCTCTACTGGCAGCTGTACCTGGTGCTTCTGCTAGTGACTGCCAGCACAGCTATAACAGAAAACCAAATAGCCTCATACTCCTGCAAAACAAAAACACCTCGTGTAATTTTCCCGGTGAACTTTTAGAATCTGCAAGGAAACCCGACGTGATTTTATTTAATAATTTCTCTTGGGAATCTGTACATTTGAAGGTTTGTCTGTGTATTAATTGCTGAAGTAAATTTCTTGTGACTACAGCCATTCAATACAAAACACAATAAATTAATCTTGCTTGCCTGTCAGTCTTTATTTCAGCTAGACTAAGAATAACAGTTGAAGCCAGGAGACTGTGCTCCTGAAAACACTTGCTATTGAGTTTTGACAGTTTTACTTGCAGTGAATGACAGTTGAAGATATTGTTGTTAGAGTAGTCATTCCTTCAGGGGATTGTATTATGCCTACAGAAATGCCCTGCAGGCCTTTTTATATTCCTTCTTTTAAGATGCCAGTGTCACAGTCACTCCTTTTTCTCTCCTTTTCTTGAAGGCATCACATAACATAAATAGAAACCCAAATGTGATCAAAAGCAGAACTAAAACTATTATTCTTCTCTTGGCTGAAAAGAGAATTTTGAGGCAGACAGCTCTTGCAGCTGGTGGCATCCCTGTTGGGATTTCCTCCATGCCCTGTAGGAAGAGGGACAAAGGTTTCCCACCTCCTGGTACCTTATGGCTGTTACCAGGGCATGGCTTTGTGCTTACACCTGAAACTGGCACTTTCAGTGCTACCTTTTCCATTCTTACTGGAAAACTGGAGTTTTGGGCTGTTGTGTTTCGTTCCATCACCAAGGAGCTGAGGTGTTTTTTGTTCTTACTACTCAGTGAGGCAGCTTTGCCAAGAATGGCAGAGGCTACCAGAAAGGGAGGTCTGGGTGAGCCTTGTTTCCCCAATGAACCACCCTGCAGCTCTATTCTGTGGTAAATTTATCTAATGAAGTCAACCAGTTGTCTTTAAAGACTCTTTGGGAATTAACAGATGTACGTGTTTGGCCCACACAATGATCAGCACTACACATCCTAGATCAAATGACTAACCCTCCACTTTTTATTCTAATAGATGTTCATACTGTTTAATTATGGGGCTTCCTGGAATTTGGTGGAATTAGATATGATTGGTGGGATTTACATCATTAGTCCTTCATTATAACCTTTCCCTCACACAGTTGTGTATTTATGCACACAGTTCTTATTCATACATGTGTCACAAAACAAGTCATAGACTAGAGGGCTAAAAATACAGGCCTGTGACATCATCCTGACTGATAGTGCTGCCAAAAGCTAATGAAAGTTAGCAGTCATTTTAAAAGTTCTATTATTACACTTAACCAATCAGCCTTTATTTTTAAAGTTACAGTAGTTACAGCTGAAAAACTAACCCACTTAATTTTCTGGAAATGCAGTTACAGTTTCTCCTGGCCTTGCTACAGTGATCCACCATTCCAGGAACTTCAACAAGGAATGGTTGGTTGTGGAGGGGTCAGCAGGGTAATCAGAGCTATGCAACAGGTTTTAAACAGGAGCACATGCAGATAATGCAGCCTGTAAAAGAAATGGATGTCTAAATAGCCAAAACAAGTCTGTGAAATACAGAGTGGAAGGTGAAGGGGGAATTTGTGCATTGTCTTCTCCATGACTAAAACTGGGGGAGTCAGATGAAACAAGTGGTGCCAAGTTTAAAGTGGACTGATAGGAATAATTGTTCACATAAGCTATATTCAGCTTTGGAAGTCTACAGGACATTGTGGGTACTACAAGTTCACGCATCAGCATAAGAAACTGAACAAATCCATAAAATCCCTGAGGGAATGGTAAATACAGGCACAACCACTTTGTAGAAGAAAGTCTGCCAGTCACTGTAAGCTGTGAGAAGCTGCTGGAGAATACTATCAGGAGTTAAGGTGCTACCCTGTGGCATCTTTCTGCCTCAGGAGAAGCCAATCTGCAGTTGTTCTCTCAATACAGTGGAGTTAACAGAAAATATGCAAGATGTGGAATATCAGTTTTGTCGTTACCCATGTGATTATTTTGGGAGTTGGCGTTTCCATCACTTACCATGTCTGTAGGGTTGGTCCTCAGGTGATGAGGGCATACCCTTTCATTCAGCATTCCATCATGCATGAGCATTGAAAAATTAGTTTAATTTCTTATGTGTGGGGTAAAGGTCACCCGACCCAAATTTTACTTGTGATTCTTACTGTGTTATCACAATGTGGCTTGTGACAACAAACAAATTTAAGACAAAGGTAGCAGATAACCCAAGGGTGCAGATCATCACTGCAGAACTGCTGATGTGTAAGAGGAATTCCCTGACTCCTGCTTAATGCTGCATTTTGTACCCTTCATGTTTGTGTGTAGCACAAAGCAGATGTGTGTGTGCAGCCTTTGTGTAAAAGAGCCATGAACCCTAAGAACCTGATAGAAAGTAATTCATTTGCCTATAATGGGCCTGTAATTGTTGCTATTACAAAATTTCTGATTGTGACTATGTTGTGTTTAAGAACCAGGCCTGTGGTTTTATTGCAAAATTATTACAGCAAACCCTTTGGGGACTGTGAGCATATACACTCATTCTCTTAAGTATTCACTTGGCCAATGTTGTGAAATGTAGCTGTTTCTAGGGAACAAGGGGCTCTAGAAAAACTGTTGAACTAATAAAAATAGAGATTCATTTAGTTTCCTCTTTTCTCCAAAGACCATCATCAAATCTAGGATCAAGCAGCAGGAAAATTAGGTTTTTTTATTATTATTTTTAATATTGAGCTTTTTCTAATATAAGTAGATGGGCAAAAATAGCTTTCACATAAAGTACCTTGACCTTTTTTGTTCTTTTAAAGAGACTGAAAGTCTCCTTGGGCTTTAGGGTTTAATAACAAAGTAGTAAAAGGCTTTATTGTGTTTCTGGGGCTGAGAAAGAGGGTATGGAACTGAATTCATACACACTTGGTTTTGCTGAAGTGTTTCATGCAGATATGTTTGGGGTTCATGGAGAGACAAATCAGAATGCTGTTTTTTTTCTGAGCCCTCTGAGTGACCTAGGACTATCAGAGGCCATGTCTGTGCAATGAGGAATGGATTAACATGGTGGTTAGTCACGGTTCTTCCTGGACATACCTGAATTAATAGACTGGATTTCAAGATCCTCTCTTACATGCTATTTCTAATGTCAGCACCTTTCCTGGCAAAATAACTTCAGTTGCATGTTGTAAATGGTTTTTTTCTTTCCTCAGCTCTTCACTAGTTCTCATATACTGAAGGAATTTACAGTGTATCCACTCTTCCTTTTTGGTTGGTTGGTGTGTTTGTGGTTTGGGTTTAGATAGCTTGTTTGTTTTAGCAAAAGCTCTGCTTTAAGTGTAACAGTTCTTTCTCTTGAGTTTCCTTTGTCTGAAGAACCTGTATAGGGGTTACATATTTTACAGCTCGTGTTTTTTGTTCAGAGTACCTCAGAGGGTGGCTCATCTCCTAAGCCTTTCATGGCAGAGAGGTATTTAGGAAACCATGTGCCAAAATGTTCTCAGTGCCTGCAATGAGAGTGGGTGTTCCAGAGTTATTAAAACATAATGTCTGGCCTTCGGTAGTGAAAGGGATGTGGGATTGAATACTCGGCATCCAGGTGTTGCTCCCTCATGCTCTAGTCCCCCATCTCTTACAGTGGCAGCTGACTGATCTTTCAGGATGAAGTACTTAGTACCTTCCATGCTTCTGGCTGCTTGCCTAGTTTTTTACCAAAGCAGAAGGATTTTTGGTATAAAACAGCATCTGTTTCCAGATTTGATCTGTCTCTTCAATGAGAGCTGATAATTTTAAATTTCATAGGCATAAATGTAAATACTTTGGATTGTCAGGATAAGTGCCCAGATCTCTGAAATCCAGAAATACTTCACTGTTTTTGTGTCCCTGTGTCATGATTCCCTTATGCTTCACTGCACACTGCATATGAACATTTCCCTTCTGTTTTCTCTAAGCAGGTAGTGCTGCTGCTAATTTCTTGCATCTTCTGTCAAGGGAGACTTTATTTGATAGCAAGCCATGATAACCAGATTTTCTTTCTCCTCAATTAAAAAAAGGGAGGGAAGTGTGTACAATTAAGTGTTTGAAATAGGTGATGTAAATGACATCCCTAGAGCTTAAAAATATTTTTATTCTCTGGAGAAACACATTCTATTTGGTAGCTGTTGAAGGCTTCCTACTGTCCTGCTATTTAGGGAATTAAAAATTTTTCACTGGTTGGTTCAAATTAGAAGAAAAATGTTTAATGAGTCATTCTCATTGTTCGTGAAAGAAACAGCAAAGAAAAAAAACCCTAATGTTTTTTCTTCTCCAGATGTAAAAATCTGTTTTGATAGTGAATGATGTTCTGGGACTGCCTAAACCAGCTAGGGTAAATCCAAGCCAGCACTCCTAGTGATAAATAGATGGGGTACTTTTAAAACACTTGGCGATGGAAGAAAACAAGCTGCATCCATCATTAAACCAAAGGATCTGGGGAGAAACGGTGCAGCTTCAGAAGTAGTACAGATCTTTTATAATAGTAGTCTAGGAAGTTAAAACTGTTTGTTTTCCCTTTCTGTCGAGCACTCCTTTGCATGACTTGTAATTTGTAGGTAGTGTCTTTTGTTTCACTAAGAAAAATATGTTTCTATAATGATAACACATTAGATATTCCTCTGGTTGTGTTATTTCACTACAATTATTAGCTTGTTCGTGTAATGGTTGAGTTGCAAGTAAAGGACTGAAAAATACTATCTCACTTGCATGCAAATTGCTTTTTTTTTCCTGAAGATACTCAGTGTATAAAACATTCTTAGATACTAAATGTTAGTTTCTTAAAGAGACTGCTACAGGTAATCAAAGTTGGCTGAGTTTTCCCCTTGTTGACAACTTGTACAGTTTTTTCTACCATTCTGCATCAGAAATAATATAGTAGGCTGAGACAGCTGATTACATTGGTGGCTTTCCCAAACACTAACTCAGATGACTGAAAATTCTGCTTTCCTTACCAATTCATGTGGGAAGGCTCAATTTTTAAATTCTTGCAGGATGTTAAGGAACAAGCTTGACATGTGAGAGGATTTATGATTAAAAGGAGTGATCCCTTAGAGTAATTGTTTTTCTGATGTTTGTGATATTTTGGGGATTGAACAGATTTCAATTAATAAAGAGGACAATGTGTCGACATCCTGAATGGTCTTTTTTGGGGTAACATAAGCCACTTGTAGATTAAAAAATGAAGTTGTAGAAATTAAGCTACACTTAAGAGTTGAGTTTGAAATGTAAAATGCAAAAAGTCTTAAGTGTCCATCCCTGTCAGTGTTAAAGTTGAGAGTCTGCAATCAAACACGTTCTCATTATTTTAATGCAAGTTATGAACAGATAGTAAGAGCATACACTCCAGTAGGTGAAAATTACTTACTGCTGTGCCATCACTACTTCACGACATTTTAGTTAATTATACTGTCCCATAATGACTTATGACTGTGCACAGAGAGCTGAGATAAAAAGGAGGAATTGTAATGATTTTCAAAAGTGAGACCAAAGAGTATTTCTGTCTAGAGTGGGGGGATAATGCAGTCACTGGATGACCACGGGATTTGTCTTCAGCTGTAAATTAGGGGATTATACAACTCATGTATAGCATTAATTATTAAACAAAAGCAATTTCACAGTTTTATTCATTTATGAAATTTCTGTGAAGAGTGGGAGACTTGCAGTGTCTTCTTTGTTATTCATGATTGCCTCTTTTCTCTTTTTTTGTAACTGCTCTGATGGACATTGCCTGATCTAAAGAAAGCCTCTCCTGTGATGCTTGTCACCAGACCTTTTATGAGTTCTAAAGCAACAACTTGATACTCTGGTAGTAATACAGGTCTTCTGAAGAAAAATGCGTATTTGCTTCATCCTTTATGTTCTGTTTTATCAGTGTTTCTGGTTGAAACTCAGGTGCTGAATATCAGTGGTGCACTATGACAAGCCTATTTTTTGGCAATTCTTTGACTCTAAATAAAGATGCAAAGAGATGTAAATGTTCTTTTTTGTACATAATCAGTTGCTGATTGTAATGAGAAAATACTGCTTTGTAAATTACTTGGTGCCTACCAAGCACAATTATGCTAGTAGATGGTCTGCTGGTCATACGTAATATAGTAGGATGTAAAATCACCAAAAATTTGATTTTTTTCTTATGCTGTCTCTTTAGTTCAATGTATTTTGCATTAGTTTCATCTTCATCTGTTGTGCATCAAGCTATAACAGAAATCCTACTTGCATGCCTGCAGTCAATATAGCAAGTTCTCTTTGTGTATGACTTTGTGTATGACTTTGTGTATGACTTTGTGTATGACATTGTGTATGTCTTTTGAAGATGTGTGTCTGTGATAGTGACAAAGTATTGAGTAATGCTGGTTCCAAAGAAAAAAGGAAGGTAAAGTAAGATACTGGGCATCTTGGGTGGCTTAGTCACTTAGCACAGTGTGCACATTAACACTGAAAACATAAACATAAACAATGCTGGACAGCATCAGATAAATTAAACACAATTACAAGCACTGCCCAAGAGGTTTCCTTCCTGACAGAGCTGCCTGTGCTCCAGCCAGTTCTGCTGCTTGCTTAATGGCTCAGAACTGCTCAGAAAACAAAAAGGACCTTCATAGAAATACCCAACCCTGACTTGATCTGTTCCTCTTAGTGTTTCAGGGTGTTTGCGGAGCACCAGTGTGTCCTGTTGGTGTGTGCTGAGTTTGGGCTGAAGGTAGTTCATGCCCTCGGGGTAAAATGGCACAGTTAGCTGTTCTTGACGTAGTCAGGTCAAGATGGGTGAAGTTTTACTCCAGTTTTGCTTCTTTTGTAAGGGGAACATAGGCTATACCAAAGGTGTGTTGTCCGTGGGCAGTAAGGAGGCATGTGATTGTGGAGAACAGAATAATAATAAATCAATGTCACAGTTGAATGTTCCCAGCTGTACTAATCTTGCATAAATGTATGTACTTGTGAAATGTGTTTTTTCTGGTTTTGAGTTGCTCAGGATTTGCCACAGTCATTCTGGTTTTACAGGCTATGTTATTGGCTCTGTGGGCATGTGTTCACTCTTCATGAAAGAGTTCAGTATGTTATGAAATACTGTGTGTCTTTCTGTATAAACATAGGCCTCCACCTTTCTTCTGTATAATACATTAAAGTACCAAATGTAAGATAAGAAGCTGTCATCCTTTGTTCAATGAAACCAGCTCTTAATTCCAGCTTTCGTTTATTTCATGCCTTGGCTGTAAAGGAAATCTACAGCTTCCAAATTAGTAGGAGTGGTCACTGCTAAAAGGTGAATTACTAATATAATGTACGTATATGTATTATATATGTAATATATATAATTGTTCAGAGATCAGAAACTTTTTGATATTCATTTATTGGTTCTAATTGAGCCAAATGCTCAGCTCAAGTGTGTCATCATTCTTCTAGCTCTAAATACTAAGTTGTAACATTCAGCACAGTAATACAAATATAATTTTTATTAAAAGAAAGCATGAGCCAATATATCAGATATCACTTCTAGACTGTTTAGATTTGGCCTTTTTGGAGTAAAGTGAGTCATAACAGTTAAAGGTGAAAAATAAATCACTAATTAGGTTTTCTTAAATCTATTTTCTTACAAAGTCTAAAAATTTTGAAGGTGGGAGGTTTGCCTGGAAACCACCCATTATTTTCAGCCTTATTTTCAGTCTGTGTTGAAAAAGAACTAAGAAGTGAATCAAACTCTGATGTAATTTGTGAAATGTGTTTTTAGGACTCAGACACACCAATGAGCTAGAGCAGATCTTGTGCTAGGTAAAACTTAGTGAACGATCAGTCAATGGCAAAAAATGTGCAAAGCAAGCACATTAGGAAACATGAAAAATAATGGCATTTTCATTTCATGTGATCACAGGGAAACCTGATTAAAACCTGGTTGTTTGCATTTGTGTTTATCACAGTATGAATAGATTTCTTTTTTCTTTTCCTTTCAAGTGCAAACTGAGTTTACTGTTTAACACTTACACTTTTTATCTTTGCAGTGTGCCGGGAAGACTCATACCAGTCAATAGTGTCATGTGCTGCTGTAGTACTCACCCCTGTGGAGACCACAGTGGAAACAAGAAAAAAAGAACAGATGATAATGCCTGATGTGTCCAAACAGTGAGTTATTCAAATAACACGATCTTTTACAAGTGCAATTTTAACACCAGGCCAGATTCCTTCTCATGGATATACACCCTCGTTTCTCTTTCATCTGGGCTTCCATAGGTGTTTCCAAAAGTAGAAACTGGCCTGAGGCTAAGCTGCTGCTCTTGTTCATTAGCCTACATTTTTTTTCCCAAGACTTTTGGCAATGACATATATAGGGGGAATGGGCCTTTATATGCCAAGAAACTGACTTTTAAACAGGTTTAATAAGGTGATTCTTTTTGTTTAAATAGTCCTTTCATTCTTGCAAGTAGTTGATTTTTATAAAGAAGCTGATTTGTATATGCTCAGCTCATCTGCTATATTTCAGTGTTTTCCAGTGACCATTTTACCTCTGTGTGGCAAAAGAGGCATCTTCAAAAGCGTGGTAATGCGTTCTTCTAGGGAAATTTTGTTTACTTAATTACAATGTATTTTGGTATCTTGCATTAGATGAAAATCAGAGTGTGCAGTAACATTTGCCTTGCAATACCAAGCAGGGTGGTTATTTCTTAATGACTGAGTCCTTGGAGAATAAAAATAATTTTGTTTTCATGAAAAGAAAGAAAGCACAATTGTAAGGCTTTATCACAACACAAACTTGAGGTCTGTGCCTTTTCAAGTGTGGAAGGTATTAAAAATATGACAATGGATAGCATCATTCCTGTTCATTTATGCTTAGTTTTCTGCTTCTCTTGGTATGCACAATTTTAGCTGTAAAATTGTCTGTGGAGTTCTGGCTTGCATGCCTATTACTGTAAGAAAATTAAAACATCCCCAAAATCCCTTGAACATCCAAACCACCACTGGTGGATTAGAGTAGACTAGATGGGTTGTGATCTTGCTACAGATCTATGACTTAGATCTGTATCTGGCTGTGGTATCTTTTTCAATGTGGAGATAAACCTGTTTCATCTAGACTACCTGTATTTAAAATTTAACACAGGATGTTACCTATTGTCTGGGTATTACTGCAAGGGCCTTATGTTTGAAATGCTGTGGGCATGTAATTGTTGTAGTGCTTCTGTTGTGTGGTTCTCTGAACACCAAGAGATTGGAAAGGCAATGGACTTTAAAATACTGTGCTGAAATCCAGAATAATCTTTCTGGCTAGCTCAAAGCAGCATAGAATATTTTTTGTTGCCTTCACTAAAAGGCAAACTCACACTGTTGTTTGCTTGGCTCTTTCATTTACTGTGATGAGGTTCTCTTATGAATTCAAAGTAAGAAACTCTGATATCTGTTTAGCATGTGCTGAATGAAGCTACCTCCCAGATTTTTGGCATGTTTTGGTTTTTATTTATTTTTTTTTAAAACTTGATTAGTGTTGTCTTCTGAGAACACAGACCTAACTTTTCCTAAGTACTCAGAGGTCTCAGAAGCATGCTCTAACCTCTTCCACTCTTCCAATACTAATGTTTAAAAATACGACCTGGAATTCTATCAATAAGGAACAAGATTGTGCTTAAACAGATTAAATGTGTTTGAATTTCTCCATATGAAACTGTATCAGTGCATAAGTGTCTTTAAGCCAACATTTCTGACAAGTATATTTGAAATGAAACAGAACCATCTTGCTGGAAAAAGTTTGCAACTGGAATTTGGTAAATTTTGTAGAAACCTTCAAAGTAATTATAGGGAGGTGAAAGCAGCCTCAGGAAAATTCCCAGCATTATGAATGAAATATCAGCACACTGGTCTTGCATTTCACCATGTGCTTTCTACATGCAGATAGCTTTCTTAATATCCAGTTAATGGAAGCAAAACAGGTCCTAATTCCTGTGTCTACGTGTCATCTGTCTCCAGTGCAAATGTGCCCTTGGCATTTGTTGAATTCCATTGACTGGATTGCAGACTCCATGTATGAGCTGGTCTGCACGTGTGGATTGTACTCAATTCATGTGGAAAACATTGATGCCTTGATTTTTTATACTTATCTTTGTGTACCTACATAGTTTGGACTTGCATGTCCAAAAGTTGTGGCTATCGCAGAGGGCTGAGCAGTAGCCAGCCATTGAGGTCCTGCAGGGAGAATTTTCTGCCTTCAGGCCCTACAGAGACAGAGTATGTTCAGAATAACTAATGCTTGCTAAAGCTACATAAGAAAGTCTGTAATTCAAACCAGATAAAATGCATATTAATGATGATAAAATGTTAAAGAGTTACAAATAGCTAAAAATAATTCTCTTGTATGGCACAGTAAAATTACGTCCAAGACATTCAGGACATAAGAAGCTGTGAAAACTGGGCAGAGAAAAAAAAAGAAAAAGCTTTTATTGCTACTTGTATAATATTTGATTAATGATGTTATTTTGTTTTAGAAAGAAACTGTTTAGTGGCTTTAAATAATGTATCTGCCTAATGTATTTTTTTTGTAAGTGGCAAATGGTGCCAGAAGTGGTAGCAGCAAATCTTAATGAGATTTTAAGTGTCTGTGGTAAGTTCTTATCAGGATTTCAGGAGTGAAGGGCCGATTCCCTCCCCCCACCCTGTATTTTTCTTGGAAGCTCAAACCATTTCATTGGGGAGTAATGTCATAGTGATACCCAGGTAATTGCTGACTTGTTGCTTGTGCACTGGGCAAAATTCCTACCTCAGTTGTTACCAGGAATGGATTTGGCAAGAGGAAGAGCGTGCCTTTGTGGTTTTTGTCTTTCCTCTCCACAACAGGCATTGAGGCAGAAAAATCAATGGTCAGTGTGAGGTTAGGGTGACAAACAGGGAGTGTGAGCTCTTCCTTATTTTATTTCTCAGTCCTCCACTTTGTCTAGGGTGTTGCATTAGCTTTGCAATATTTTGTAGGAATACAAGCCTTAACAACCTCTGTTGTCATAATAGCTCAAGTTACTGAGGCCTCTTTGTGTTGCCATAGTGATACATCAGTCAGTTGTTCTCAAAGGTGCCCAGATGCTAAAACAATTGGAACATTTTGAACAGTGAATTCTGCTTACAGAGTCCTAATTTTAGTCCTTCCTATCTGAACTGTAATATAAATAAATCAGCTGCTGGTATAGAGCAATGGCATGAGGAATCCTCACTTCAATTTCAAGTTCTTACAAGGCAGCATGGGAGGGAATGCATGGCCAGGGAACTGTGTGTGTTATGCTTTACATTAATTTAGCTTCTGCTTCACTGGGCAAACTCTAGGGCTGAAAGGTCAGCCTACAGGGGGCAGTGTGGAAAAAGAAGTGTCTACAGACACAGGGGACTTGGAGCAGACAGTGTCATAGGTAATCATGGAAAACCATTCATGTGCTACTAGAGCATGAAAGAAGTATAGTGAAGTTTAAGTGCACCGTTTTTTAATCAGATGTAAAGTTAAGCTGATAGTTGTATACTTCATTTGATGTGTTTCTTTGGATATGACTGCCCTGCAGTTCAGAATAGTGATGGCAACATGTAGCCCTCTGAGCTGGCTAATTTAAAGGTGGTTTGTGCGTTAGTACTTCAGCTGCTGTCATATTTCCGATTTTGATTTTTAGGTGAAGATATTATTTGCTGTTGAAGTGTTCTTAGAGCTACAGATCTTGTTATGTCATGAAGCAGACACAGTAATTTGACAGTTCTTTTTCATGCCATAAATATTTTCCTGAGTTTTAGGAGAGATTTACAGATGAAGAGCCTACAAAAATGATAGGATGAGTTCAATGTTTTTAAACTGAAAGAAGATAAATTCAGACTGGATCTAAGGAAGGAGGCTTTCACAGTGAGGATGGTGAAACACTGGAGCACGTTGCCCAGAGAAGTTGTGGATTCCCCATCCCTGGAAACATTTAAGGGGTGTTGGATGGGTGTCTGAGCAACCGGTTCTAGCTGAAGGTTATTGCAGAAGGGTTGGATAAGATGGCCTTTAAAAGTTCCTTCCAACTCAAACACAGTCAGTGATTTTATGATTCTAAATGTCACTGATCATTTGACAGTTCTCAGACTCTTAAGATCAAGTTGGATTTTTTCTGGTAAATGCCTGAATGAGCCTATGTAGTGATATTTTCAATATTCTGTCTGTGCCAAAGCTGTTTCACTTGTTTCTTGCAAATGTACTTACATGAGCAAGGTTATTAAGTGTGAGATCAAATGCAGGAGAAAGCTTCTTGAAATCACAGTGACTACCTGGGTGCTTGCTGGTGGAAACAGGCTGCTAAGGGGGAGAGTTACAGCCCTAATGCCATTCTGTGCTGCACTCTTCAGTGCAGATGCTAACCCAGGACTTTGGTACTGATACTGACTGGAATCTAACAAGATTTTGGTGCCTATATAGTCTGAATTTATTAGCTGCAGTAAGCATGTTCCAAAATTCAGGATGTGTTTTTCCTTTCTCAGCATTTCAAGTTGTAGGTATATAATTGGTGCAGCAGAAGACTGGTAATCTTTTTTGACTCTTGAAGCATTGCCTAATTCCTTTCAAAAGAAGTTCAAACCAAGCTGATTATGTATTGTTCTTCACTTAATCCGTTGTGGATTTTCTTTTCATTTTGTTCACTATATATACCCAGGCAAGATTTTCTTTCCCTTCAAAGCAGCAGTGATCTTACATTACTTCTGTGATTTTTGATGCTTCTGTTATGATCCTGTTAGTGAAAAATGGCTCTGCCTGAATTAAGGTCTAAAGGGGTTGAGATGATACCAGCAATATGTGTACATGCTTCTCCACAGTAGGCAAAAATGGGATCCTTTGTGTCGATGTATTACATAGGATGTTCCAGGCCTGGAGCCAGGCCACCCTGCCACTCGATCCTCCATGGCAAAGTCCTTCTGCGGCCTTAAAATCACATTTGCCTGTCTCAAAGGCCATTTAAGTCCTTACAGCCCTGCAGTGGTGATGTGAAGGGTGGTCTCTAAAGCAGCGAGGTTGTCAGGCAGTGGCCTCCACATCGTGATTGCTGTCTGCTCTGGCAGCCCTTTCAAAAAGGCATCTTTCAGTGGTGTGAAACAGGAATGCTTTTCACACTTGTTTGGAAAAGCAGATAAAAGATGGTTGTACTGTTTCAGTTCTGGATGCTTGGGACAATGGGCTATGGAAGCATGTGCCACCCTTTGGGTGAGAGAATGCAGAAGAGAATAGGGATGCCCAGTGTTGCTCTGGAATGACCATACTTTGTAAGCTGTGGTTCCAGCCCAGCTGAAAAACCTGAGACATCAGCTGGATTGCAGTATACTCTCCAGAACTACATTTTAGTGATAACAGGTAGGAGAGGTAGCATTTATATCCATTTCTTTAAAGCAGATACTTTGTAATGGAGTAAACATGAACAGTGTGTTTATGCTGTCAGTGGTCTACTTTTACATGCTTTTATCTATTTTGCTAGTTAGTCTTTAAGCTCTATTTAGCGACTTGAAGGGGAACTGAAAATTTCTATTTTCTGTGTTGTCTGTCATGGTGTCCTTGTGCATCCTCTATTGCTTTTTGCACATAATGGGAAAAGAAATTATTCTGCTGCACTCATGTCTCCTTTGATATAGGAAACTTTTCAGAAAATAGTAAAAATACAGTATTTACAGTTTTTTTATTGTCTGCTAACTAGTTGAAACTACTACCTGACAGCTCTTGTCTTGGCTGCTCAAATTGGTAACTTATTTCTTCTTTCTTTGAGGAAAAGCAGAGCAATAAACCAGACTCTGTTGTTTGTATTTTTTCCCTGTGTCCAGCTGGTGCAAAAATGTGAATGGTTTTGTAAAATCAATTATAGGTAACAGTTGTGCAAAGGAAATATAATTGCACTGCAAAGTGAATATGGAAGAAACCTTATATCTGGTTATAGAACAGGAGTATCATCAGTTCTCATGCTCCTTCTTAGTCACTGCAAACATTAGTTTATAAGTGAGATTGATGGGTAAGCAATCTAAATATGTAATTTAAATATCTTAGGCAATTGTTTGTAGCCAAGGGATTAAGCAGTTCTGTACAGCTTAATTTGAGCATGGGTTGCAAATGCTGAATAAGCTGGGTTTTGAGAGCCACTAGCTAATTGCAGTTACTGTACTTGCTATTTTCAATATTTTGTAGTTCAGCTCCTGTCTTTTCCTCCTGTATAGTGGTGAATAATGCTGGAGGGAGGGGAATGATGGCAATTGTCCTATGGAGGAAGGGTGCAACATAGATTTTATCTATAGCCCTGCCAAGGACTTTGCAAGTGATCCTTCCCAAGTGTAGTCATTGTTTGGAAAGCTTCCTCTTTCCTATGAGAAGAGATTTGGTTTCTAATACAGAATCAACTGTGAATGCTTCAACTGTTTCCCTTAAAGTATTACTGATGTGACTGAACTCAACTTGAGGAAGAGATATAGGGGTGGAACATTAAGCAAGGTGCTTAATGAGGTCATTTTGAATCAAAATGTGGAGGATCCAGAAAACTACAGCATTTTCTAGTTGAGATAATTGTAGCTGCAAAGTAAGATGGGTGCATTGTATCATTGCATAATCTTCATTAATAAAAGAAAATTGAGGAAATAAAAATATGTAGGGATAATGCAGCTTTGCTGATGATGGTTCTGAGCACCAGATGGTGAAAATTTGGATAGAACTTGTCGAGTCAAAATGTAGCTACAGTAATGTACATTGACAGAGTGTGGCCAAAGCTGATTTAAAACACTGAACTGCACAAAGGACAGTGCAGTTATAGTAATTGGGAATGCAAATTTCCCCTGCTTTAGCAGCAAGCACTGGACAACATAACTGCACTGACAACTTCAGTTTCTGAACTAGATCTGAAGTTATCATAAGGAAAACATTGTCATCAAATCACAGTGACATTTAGAAAAGAGCTTTGCCTACAGCAAGATCACTTTGTTTCATTGAGATACATTAAATGACATACCTTTATGATACCATAATGTCATTCTTGTTTTGGCCATCACCCTAAAAAGAATGTCTATTGGAGTAGGATTTTCAATTTACTTATCAGATCTGAGAAATGTTTTTAATTTGTAAATGAAATGCTAATCTGTGCATTCCCTTGCATCCTTCTTTCCTCTGTTCTCTGTGAATCATCACATTCTCCACTGGGTATTTCTTAAATAGATGAAGCTTTAATTACATTACTTGCTTGTCCTTCATGTCCACAAATTTCCCCAAAAGAGATGCATCAAGATAAGTAATTTTGCACTATTTGGTTATTGAGCTTATTTAAAAATATGCCTTTCTTACAAGCATATATGGCCAGGTGCTTAAGGTGGGCTTGGTTCCAAAGTGCAAGTTTTATCCTATATCTACTGTAGTGTCTGGAAGTGTCTGCTTTATTTACATAACTGAGAATTACAAGTCAGACCACAAATGCCAACTTAATTCCAAAGTGGCAGTTTCACACTTGGCGACCAAGAACTCTTCCAAACTGATGGCCTTGAGTAATCATTGCTAAATATTTTTGCCAAGTACATTTTAATTAGAACTATGAACCATAAGACACAGTTTTGAATTTTAATTTTGGGCTGAGATGTTTGCTGTGTGATGAAATAGAAATTATTTTTTACATATATCAAAACTCCTTAACATCTGGAACAGTTCTAAAAGGAGATGTAGTTCAGGTAAATAAAATCTTACCTGGTTCAATCAACCTTGAAGAGGATGGTTACTATAGGTAATGCAGGCAGAGATGTTTGGGACAGGCTTAGGCAGTTGAAAATCAATTATTTTTTCTGGACACCTCCACCTGAAGAGCTGCTGTTGTAAGTTGTAGTGTTAGTCACTCGCAGCATTTGTTATTCTAATAAAATTCCAGAGTTTTCCATTATCATATATGGCAGCTGCCTCAGCCCTGAAGAGCACACCCATCATCTGCTGGGATGACTGCAAAGCCACTCAGGACTGCATGGGGCATGCAGAAAATTACTCACTCATTGACTTTGGATTTAAAAGAGAAGACAGACTTCATTTTTGTCCAGCCTAAGTTCATGTCCAATACAGACATTCAGAACAAGCATTGTTATGCCCACAGTTTCAGATATTAAAGGATATCTACAGCTTTTATTTACCAGATACTTATTTAAAGGTGTGAAAGCACTTGATTTTGGGGCAGCACAAAGAGTCCCCAGAATAATGGCCTTACTGGATTTATGCTTCATTTCAAAAAAGCCAATTTTTTTAGACAGTCTGAGTGACAAGTTAGATCATATACCAGTTTTTAAATTTGTATTTCAATAACTAATTCTTGTAATATCCTACATCAGTTGGGAAGGCAGTGTTAGCTCCTGTTGTTCAGGAGCCTGGTGTTGCCTAAAGAGAATTTGCTGGGAAGCTTTACTGAAGGAAGATGTTTTCAAGGTACAGAACTGAAGATTTGGGAGCAAGCCCACTTCACTCAAATGGGGAGAGCGGCAGAAGTGCTAGCTGTGCCCATTTCATTCCTTTTTCTTGTTCATCCAAAGTCTTGAAAGTATACAAAAATTATTTTGCTGTAAAATTGGGGCAAATATAGTTGTTAAACTTCTTTTAGTCAAGCTTTCGCTAACTTAAGTGGAAGTGCTCAGTCTTAGGAGCCACTCCAGAAACAGAATTATACTTTCTAGTCTGTAAAAGCACAGGCTGTTGCTAAACTCTAGCTGAAGTTCTGTTTGAGAGCAATGGCTGTGTTTTGTCCTCTTGCAAGGAAATCAAGGCAGGTTTGGGTCTGTACCTTTGTGCACCAGAAACATCTGTCTGGGGTAGCATTATCTAAATGCTGAAAAGATGAGGGTGGGGTGGTGGGGAGGAGGGACCAGGAGAACATTTGTTTTTTAATTTAGAAGCCTGTGGTTTTTGTATTAAGGTACAGCCTCAATTCTTACAAATTAGATTTCAAAACATAATTGCCACATCAAATATAAAAATTAATCAACTATGTTATTACTTGTGAACAATTAAAGCATTATAAAATGAAAATTATGAGGGAAATACACTTGTATGTGTAATGCTAGGATTGCAAAGTACTTTATTTGGTTAGACAAATGTATTGTAGATTAAAACTAAAAAAACTGTTCAAGTGCATAGCAGAAATGTATTTGTTTCACTTTCACAATAATTCAGTAATTTCTCTGAAGCATAACAAAGAAGAGCATTTCTTATTTCTTACTGTCATTGGAAGGTGGGGAAAGGAGGGATGTCACAGAAAAACTAGGTAGATTTGCATTTATAATTGCATGGTGTAACTCTTGGACTATTGTGCTGTGCTGTTTCACAGCTCACTGTAGGATTCCAGTGAAAGCATTATCAGGTAGTCTTTTGAATCTAATGGGTGAAAAATACTGGTATTGTTGTGGTGTTATTAGTGCCTTATTGAGGGGTTTCTAAACCAGGTGTTTTGCAGAACATTCCTGAAAACCCATCATCCACTGCAGTGGCTATATTAGGATTAGCTCTGTTAGGAAATACACTAACTCTTGAGTCATATTATCATGACTCAAATAGGAATACCACTGCAGCAAATCTAAGTTAAATCAGCATACTGCTTAAAAATATATTGACTGCTTTATGGTGCTTAAGCTTGAGAGATTACCTGCATCCTAGAGGGAAGGAATTATGTGAAAAAATATCCATTACTGAATGCTATGTTTCACATACTATCAGGAGGAGTTAGCTTTTTATTTAGCACAACTAAATGCAGAGGGTTACTCCAGAAGTGTGCATAATCTAAATATTAGTATTTTTAAGAGCAGGGTTTGATCTGTTTTGCAGAGTAAAATAGAGCTACTAGGGAAGTACAGAAATAATTTTAAGAACAATCTCCTTATCCCCACCTCTAGCTCCAGTTTTTGTTCTTATGTGTTTTTTCCTGGAGGTAGCAGAGAAATAGAGCCAATATTCTTCTTTCTCTACCATATACGATTTTCAGTGTATCTGTAAATAGCCCTGGGAGCAGTAATTTTAATAACCTATCAAAATCTATGTTTGCAGGGAGTATTGAATACGTTATTTTTACTTGCATGGATTTAGTGATAGCAGAGTTGGAAGACCATAGCTAAAAAAGGACAAGTGGTGCTATTGTTCTTTCTTTATCTCCTCTTCACCCTCCTGTTTTTTATCAGTCAATACACTGGCTGCCCTGGCCACCATATGGGATGTGTAAAATACCAACCTACATTAAAAAAACAGTGAAAAGCAAGATGGGAAATGGGGTGGTAAGAAGCAGAGGAAATAAAAGTGAAAAGACTGTGCATCGCCACACTAGGACCCACGCAGCTTCGGTGCAGTTGGATTGAGACGTAAATTTGCAATTATATTGCAGTAGTGTTAAGCCATGAAGACAAAATGTTGGACCAAATACTAGTGAATTCAAAAGAGCCAAATGCTGCAAAAACTATTTGTACAGTTACAAAGTGAGTAAAATGTAAGTTCCTCCTGGGCTCCAGGAGCAGGATTAAGCTCTGTTACACTGAAGCCATCAACAGCCCAGCTGCTTTTTATCAGCAATAGCTGCAGTAGCCACCATCTAAAAAGATGTTTGTGAGGAAAGAATATTTTTTCGTTTTCTTTTCTTGTGCTGAAGCTCCAAGTATTTAATGTTCCTCTGGGTCCATTTACTAGTTTTTTGTGGATGTGGTAGGATTTCACTTAAATTGTTTTCTTTTGGTATTTTAATCCTCTCTTAATCATTATGTAAGGGAGTAGTATGTAGCTTTTGTTGCACATGAAAAAAATATTTGCTGCTGCTACATTGATTAAATGTGTAACAGCATGTATTGCAGATATATCCACCTAATATTAGTAATAATCCAGATTTAGAGCTTTCATCACAGCAGCCCACAGCATTAGTTTGTGTACAGCTTTTTTAAATGTCTTCAAAAAATAGAAGTGGGAAAAGAAAAAGAGGCCAATGCTTTCACCATAAGTGTGAGGTGGCATTTTCAAAAGCAAGTAGATAATACATCAAAATATGATAGGTTCCAACCCCTTTTTCCTTCCAGATCAGTTGCTTTATATGTTCAGTGCATCCCCCTAATCCCAAGAGAGTTCCTGTGATGAGCAATACAAGTAGGAGACAGATAGGAGTGAGCTACTGGGAAAAATCAAGGGAAGCACAGGCAGGGGGAAGAGGGAGGTTGCTTTGAGGTAAATGTCCCCATGTTTTAATTAGTCATGCTTACAAACTGTACTCTTGATAAAACTCTCTATCTGTCTGTCTGTTTGTTCATTTGTTTATGCAGAAAGCCTATCGAGTATTCATCCAAAATATGGTAATGTTCCTCCCATTCTTGTAGTCATTTACTACTCCATTCCCAACCCTTTATTCAGACTTTTCAATACTGATTTTTCAAGAGCATTCCATCTTCACTTCCAGTTATGATGTCCTTTTGTAAAATTGACATATTGATGTACAATTTTAATATGTGCCCAGATTGCTTCTTTAGAACATAGAAAGTTACCAGGGCTCATCTCTCCTGGCAGCCATAGGTGCAAAGGGACAGAGACCTTAAGTCAGAGCCACAAAGAAAGCTAGAATATACATTATGAGAACCAAGAATGAAAAGCATTGTTTTATTTTAGAGCACATTTCTTGATGTTTTGATTGCAACAATCTAAAAGGTCACATGCACACAGTTTAAAGGCAGAGCAGAAGAAACAGCATTCCTTTTTAGCAGATGAACTAAAAGGTGAGATGATGTCAAGTTTTGTCCTACAAGAGCCCCCTATTGATAGGGCTGTGTTTTGGGCCTTTCTTGGTCATCCCTTTTAAAACTTAACGTAATGTTGTAATCTTATTTTTGTATTCTTTATCTGGACCTGTGTAAATGGAAGTGATTGGTACTTTTGGCTGGAAAAATTTAGATGTTCTACATAAATTTTTTCAGAGATACAGTCTAGATAAACATTGCTATATTGATTTGTTGCCAATTCTAACAAAATGTGCTTCAGGGCTCTAAAATCTGTAAATAAAAACCTCCTCATTTTCTTGTCCAAGGAACAGTGAACGCTGTTTGGGATAATTTTTGGACGAGATAGAAAAGAATATTTATTGATCAGTGAGAAAGGACACTCTGAAATGTGTTCAGAAGTAGGATTACCTATTACTTTCTGAAGCCTGTGCTAGTGTTTTGTTGGAACAAATACACATAAAAGTAGTGTTTGATATCAGATGGATTTGCAATGGAACTATGCAAGTAAGGTGTGTAATGGCAATAACAATTACTATCTGTGGGTTCTCTACTTGCAGTTCTCTTAATTGTGGTGTAGATTCAAGTCAGAGAATAAATACAGTGCTAATACAAACCAGATTATTTAAGAAAACTTAAGCAGCCAAATCGTTATTCTGTGATTTATTCTCTCGGAAGTTACTTCTGTTTTTTGAAGATGTCACCTAAAACCAGGAATACGTTCACAGGGCTTGGAATTCAGTCCAGATATGTAACAAAAATGAATCACATAGCTGAGTCATAGTTCAAAAAGGGAGTAATTCAGAGAGGGAATTCTGATATGAGCTCTAGCAAGGCTTGTTTTTCCTCATATTTGAAGTTACTAAAATTCACCTGTTCAAAACAGTGTTTGATGCATCTAGCTTTGTGCTATATCTACATTCGTCTTCCTGAATTATTTTATTATTGCAATACTACATACTTAAATGTAGTAAATGCCTTAAATTACAAATTAATGAAAGCAAACCTGAATTTATAATGAATGCTTGGTAGACTTCAGGGAATCCATAATTTAGATGGCAAAAGAACACACTGATTCAAGCTACAAAAACAGATAATATTTGAAAAGGCAACAATTAAATACAAAGAATGGTTTTGGTTACTATGGGAACAGTTAAAGAAAGCTTTTCCAGCATTGCAAGCTACTGTGTGTATACAAGAGAAATGATGTTCTCCAGAGTCAAAGAAGCTATGCAAGCTTTTCAAGGAGAAGGCTAAATAATAAGAAATATTTAAAGCAAAAGCTTTAAAATATCTCTGTATTGTTGGTGGTTTTATATTCTCTCTTCCTGCTTTCCCCCCATTTTTCTGCCACTAATTTTTGGAGTTAGAGGTTTTTTGAGTTGTGTAGCAGAAAGCGCTTTGCAAAGAGGATTAGTGAAAGAAAAGGCAACGTGGACGAGTTATTTTATTTATGGGTCTGTTTATAAGAGACCTAATCCTATCTCATAAATTTGCTTAGGTGAAGGCATTTGTACTATAGATTAACACTTTTCTCACATACTTTTCTATATATTCTCATCACCTGGAAATAATGAAGAGACACGTTAGAGTAGGGAGAAGTGGGGAAAATTATCAGCTCTGTATTTCACTAAAGCTGAAGCGCTTTGTAAGGGAGTTGCACAGTCATGTTATGTATGTTGTAGCTGATATTATTGCTAAGCTGGGAGTTAATATTTTCTTGTTTTGCCTTTTTTTAAACTTTAAGAATTATCATTGTTTCATCATTTCTTTCTATTCGCAAAAAATAAAAGAATGTCAGTCAGGTACTTATTACAGCATCAACTTTGCAGTAGACCAAATGTTAAAATATGCAATGTGTGTGTATATATATATATATATATATTTTTTTTTTTTTTTAGATTTTTTTATACTTGATCTAAATCAGAGGGTTTGTTTAACTAATGAGGAAACTTTAAAAGTTGAATCATCAGGAATGCTGAGTCCTGCATGGACTGTCTGCAAGTCTGCAAGACTTGGGATCATCTGAAATGTGGTCCCTTGGAATAAAAAAAAATAGTAGCTCAAGTGAATGAGTATATTTTCATGATATGGCAATGAATTTAATATGGAGAAGGTTCTTTGATTCCTTTTAAAAGAAATAAACTGTCTGAAAAACGTATTGTCAGCTATTATTTAAATATGTATAAAACAATACTGTGCTATTTCTGTGTATCTTTGAAACTTCAGATGTGGGAATGTGCTGACACTGAACTACAATCCAGCAGTTATGTAAATTACGCTAAATTTGTCGTCTAATTTTCTGTGCTTACTTATGAGGTGAGCACCTAGCTTGTGATCCTAAGTACCATACAGCTCTTTTATTTTAAATACTGAAGCAAGAGTATATATTTTGAGAAAAACATGTTTAGGGGAACTAAGGAGATATTCTTAAAAGTCACAACTCTTTCTGGATGCCATATTTATTATGAGGTTGAAGTGCAGCTTTTTTTGCAGCTGGAAATGAAAAAAGAAGAAAGACTGTATTGTTGCAGGAAGTCCTTCTGTATCCTTATTGAGAGACCTGGGAGTAAACTGTATACAGTCATAGGTGAGGGGAAATGTTGCTCTTAGTTCAGATGTCACATACACACGTGATCAGGGTCCAAGAAGAAAAAAGTTTTTTATTCTGCTTGTTCTCTAGCGTATATACTCTTACAAAGCGTGATTTTAAGTCATTAACTACAGCACAGTAACTTATTATATTCATTGGTGCAAAGCAATTAATGTCAATATTATTGGCAAAAGTTTTACAGAAATTTAAAAAGGCATGTACACACATCTACTTATGCATGTAGTCTAGCTTACAAAAATGTTCATATATCTTTTCTAATCTGTTTCCATGCTGATGACCCTGTCTTCTTCGTTGCCATTGATACACTCAAAAATCATCAATTGTTATTTCTTCTTTTAACTCAGCTTTGCTTGCAGGCCAGCTGTCAAGCCCCTCCATAGGGCAAGTCTCCAGATTTAGACCCATTTTTGCTTGTTTGGGACCCTTATGGTGCTTGTGTATGCAGGCCTTGTTTTCTTACAAGTCATCAGTAAAAAGGAAGGACATGTTCTATATCTCGCAGCCACGTTTCATTTATAAAATCAACCTTTCTGGAGTCTGCATTTTGGGGAAAACATATTTCTTTATGACTGATTTTCACTTTCACCCAAATTCATTTGTTCAGATCATTTAATAACTTGTAACTTCAAGTTGTTGTCAGGAACAAGTGAATACAGAGCTACTAGGGTGAGAGAATGCTGGATATCTCAGTGGCCTTCTAAATTTCCCTGGTGTTCATTGGCCTTGACATCCTCCTCCATGAAGAAGGAAGCCAATAAATTGTGTTGCAGATGGTTTTGTGCTGACCTGTGTCAGTCCCCTGTGGAATCTCCACTGAGCACCACTGCAGGGGGCATAGGCTCCAAATGTGTAGCTGCCACGACTTCCTTGTGCTGTTCTAATGCCATCCTGAGCCTTTTCAAAGCCATATTGGAAAGGTGATGAAATTGCTTTTAATGGGGACTGAGACAAATCTGTTGTGCTGTCTGCAGACAAATTGTTGCCAGGACTGCAATGAGTTTAGAGCTCAGGGTTGCCTGTTTGAAATCCTTGTCTGAGCTGTTTCCCATCATCTGGGCTGGTGGTCATTCTGCTACCCAGGGAAAAGAGCAGTGAGAACAGGCACACCCTGTCCATGGCCAGGAGGAACGGGCAGGGATGGGCTCCTCTGGCCAGGCAATAACTTCAGCAGCACTGACACAAGGCAGGGGCTGTTTCTCTTTGCTTCTTGACGGCTGCTCCAAAGATGACCTCAGAACATGTCAGGAAAAGTAATAAAAGACAGACAAGAAGCCTGGCTTTAGACAAGAAGAGGTAATGAGTACATTTTTATAGATTGCTTCCCTCACCTGGGCTGGAGAAAGCTGACTCAAGGCTAGCCACTGCTGTGGCTTCATAAACAGTGTTTCAGGTACTCAGGGGATTTGGGGCAGTCAATATTTCATAAAATGTTAAGTTTCTTTTCAATGAAGTAAGAGCAACCTTGCATCCCTTAGTCTTACAGGTGGCATTGGCGTGATTGGCCACATTTATCTATTTTCTTAAATAACTTTGCAAAGTTAGCAAAGAGCAAAATGGATTATTCAGAAAGCTTACTTTTATACCCTGCTTTTGCTTGCACTGACTATGGAGAAAGCATAATTCTGTGGAAAGTCTGGTAGATTCATTCTTATTGGACCACATAATTGATTCTGTAAAAATCTTGTCTTAAAAATAGTTATTTATGATCTTCGTACATGTTCTTGAGGGATAGAGTTACTTTTCTATGCTGCAATTTGCCTAAAGTTAGGTGAAGTAAGCAGTGTTACTTAATTTGAAACTAATTTTCCCTAGGCCCTGAATATTTTCTAGAATATTTTCCAAATATAGCTTCCTTATTATATATAATGAAATAAAGGCAGTAGTAAATAGTCAAATGTAAGAGCAGAGATTATAACTCAGTTTACTTAATAATACATCACACTACCCTGTGATCATCCTCAGAGCACCAGCTTTTGGAGGCAGTGAGAATTTCAAATCTGTAGGGAAGATACAAAGGCAATGCATCTTTGGGGGTTTTTAATTGACCATACATGAGATTCATAAAGGTCAGTTTTGTTGCCTACTTTTTCTTTATATCAGGGCAAAACCAGAATAATGATACAGATTTAGGGAAGCCCTGGTTATGCCAAAAGAATTTTATTTACTTCTTAGCTGCAATTTTGTTGGGGTGAATGGGGAGAAATACTTCACATGCAGTGCGGTGCCTGTTCCATCTGCACTGGATTTATGTGTATCTTGCCAAAAAAATCAGGCTGTCCAAGGCACCTTTGCTGCTTATCCTCAGAGGTGTCTTGTCTTGTAACTAAGAAGCTGCACAGATATTTCTTGAATAAATATATGCAATTATGCCTGTAGGTGTTAGTGGTTCAATACAGTGCCACGACAAGAAACCTAAAATAGGTGAGCAATCTTCCTTGGATTCCAGAAACAACAGTTAACTTAATTTCTTCACTTGTTAGCCTTACTAAAACATGGAGCATTTTACCTTGAATGAAATGCTACCTAAAGTGTTTGGAGTATGTCCAGTAGTGGTATACTGTCAACTAGCTACCTGGAAATAATCACAGATTAATTATTTTTAGCAATTTCTTTTTTTGGTTGATAGAGTTAATCAGTGTAGGAAATGGTTTAGTCAAGTATGGTTTAGATTTTTTTAAAAATTGTAACTTTTTAGATTCTGTAGGAAAGAACTCGATAATTTCTGTTATACTGAGTGATGCATCATGTAAGGGTTCTCCATTGGTGGTGGTGAACAGAGGAACAAATGTTAATCTTTCTTTGATCATCATGCTTTTTTACAAGATGAATTAGCCTTTGATCATTTTGATAGAGCTGTTCTGTTTTGTGAGGCATCTAATCTTGAATCTGTACTTGCTTACATTAGGACATTGTTTTCTAACAATGCTGTGTATAATGTGGTCAGGACTGCTGCTGAAAACATGCACTTCATCCCTGTGTATCCTATGAATGCTGATGAGCTGGCTTGCTGTCTTGCTGTCTACTCCTCAGGTTTCTTGGGGCTGTGAATCCCATTGTATATTGATGACACAGGGATAAACTTGTTCATTCAAGCACACCTATGAAAAATTAATGTCTGTTCTAAAGATCTGTCACTTTGGATGTGTATTGGTGGCTATGTGAGCGCATTACATCGTGTATTGGTCAAAGGCTGCGGTTTTTAAGTTTTTTTTCAGAATGGCTTTATCCATCGGCCAAAGCAGAAATGAAGGAAAACCTTTGGTCAGCCAAAATTTATTAGGAAAGTTTGATTGAAGAACATCATGCCTGTCATGAGGTTGCTATTTCCTCCAGATAGTGATGAATTAAGGTATTTAAAAGTAGGAACTTTAAACCATGAGTTAAATAGCTGGATAAATATAAATGCGGCAGCTGCTTTACTGTCTTCAAAAGACTAATTACAATCTCCCTTTTCATTTATTAATACACATACAGTGATAAAGCAGTTGAACAGTTGAGATTTGCTATGTAGAATTTAATTTCCTGACATTAAAAGTTTTATGTATTTAATGATAAAATGCCAGATACTGCATTATGCTGGATGTTTTTGCCCACTAATTTGTACTGGCCAGGAGTAGTGCCGCTGCTCTGCAAAAAACTAGTAGAGAACCTACCCTTGCATGCATGATTTCTACCTTTAGAAATCAAGTAGCTATTGATTTTTAGTCTCGTTGTGGAAATAGTGGCGGTTGTGGTTTTTTTGGGTTTTTTGGGGGTTTTTTTGGTTTTTTTTTTTGTTTTTTTGGTTTTTTTTTGGTTTTTTGGTTTTTTTTTTGGCTGAAACACAGTGACTATGTGTATTAGAACATTGTGAAGTCAAAAAAGTTCATGAGAGCCACTTGGATTCATGTGCATGATTCAATGCTCAAACCCCCCACTGACAAGAGAGAAGTATAGGAGAAAATTTGAAAATTCTTTTTTTATTACTTCTGTCTGAAAGTCATAAGTTCTGATGTATTGAATTTTGCAGAACTCAAGTAACGTGCCATAAATGCTCTTTTATCTGAAGTCTGAAAATGTCATAATGAAGTTAATATATGTTAAAAATTCAGCTACAGTGCTATGAAGATCTGCATAGTTATTCAAATTTAGGCAAATGACTGGTCCATTGAAATTTAAGCCTGTGCATAAGTCTTTGTGGCAAGCTTGTGCTGTTTTATCCAGTGTTCTTTCATTCAGCAAAGTAGCTGGGATGATACATGTCTGTGAAGTGTAAATATAAGTACATTTGCATGGCAATATTTAAAAAACTTTAGGAAAATAAGTACTGAAACACAGAAATTAAAGATAAAAGCATTCTTATTTCCAGCAGAACTAGTCAGAAATTTTCAGCCATGGGAAAATATAAAGGACAAAGCTGTAATTCAAACAGATGAAGGTTGTGTCCTTGTAAAGAGTGGACTCCTTTAACTTTGAATAATTTAAACTATTTCTTTTTTTTTGAGGTGAACATAGTAGAGCGATAAAATCTCTTGTACCATTTTGACCATTAAAAAGAAATTTGGTGATATCTTACCTTTTCTGTCCTTCATTACATGTACATTTAAAATTCACTTTTGATATTAATCATACTTAGAATTCAATTTGCTACCCATAGTGATTTCACTAGGGAAGACTCATATTTTTCAGGGTAATGGAGTTCTAACTAAGTATTAGTTATTAGGTACTTAAGATCTTACTTTTTCCAGATGGCAATGCTTAATCTAGATCTTACACACATCTGATGGATAAAGACTCCAGATCACGTTCTGAAAAAGTGAAGAAGTTATTTTCATAGTCTCAGTTGAATCAGGTGGATTCAGCTTCTGTGCAGCTCTACACCTTGCACAGAAGCTTTCCCAGGCAAGTGTCACCTTCTGCAGGCTCCAAACGTTGTCCATGGTGATTGGCACTGCACTGAAACCTTCCAGCAGTGAGGGAGGTTTAGCCTGCTGTCTTACAGCATCTGACCTCAGCATTTAGGATGAGGTTTCTACACAGCTTGCTTCAACTGGAAATTGAAAACTGTCAGCAGTGTCCTGAGTCCCTGCAGCATTGGCTTAGGCCATAGTTATTCTCAGCTATGGATCATAAAAAATGAGGTTCATGCCTGCCTTACTGCAGCATAGTTCCTCATCCCAGACCCACTTTGAAATCAGGTGGGGCTGGGATGAGCACCTGTCTGCTTGCTTCAGCATCACCTGGGAGCAGAAAACTAAACAGACAACTGAGGGAGAGGAGTGAATGTCTGGAGAAAATTTAGTAGGCTGCAGTAGAAATTAGCAGAAGTGGGACGTTTGTAAAAGCCCATTTCAGTCAAAGTCAGGGCCCTTGAATAACAAAATAGAATATCCAGTAAAGTGTATTGCTCTTCATATATTTTCTTTATACTTCCTATGTAAAACTAATTATTCTGTGACAATCATGAAAACAAATACCAACTCATTAGGAACAACCATTAAAATAAATCTTAACTATGAGCAAATCTCAATACTCATTAAAATAGGTCTCAGCTCATTAGGATTTTTAGTATACAGGTTGAAAACAGAAAATGAGATCATTTTTTAAAAGAAAAATCAGGCATCAAGTCCTTTTCTGTTTCTCTTTCCTCCTCAGAACTGAGGAGACTGGGGATGCACAAGGAGCTGGGAGGGGACACAGCCAGGACAGGTGACCCCACCTGACCAAGGGGGTATCCCAGACCATATGGCTTCTGCTCAGTCTATGCAGATGCCATATGGTCTGGGATACCCCCTTGGGGGAACAAGGAGGGATGTTTGGATTGTGATGCCATTTGTCTTCGCAAGCAACTGTTGCACATGATGGAGCCCTGCTCTCCTGGGGATGGCTGAACACCTTCCTTCCCATAGGAAGCAGTGAATGAATTCCTTGCTTTGCTTGCATGTGCAGCTTTTGCTTTACTCCTTCAAGTGTCTTTATGTGAACCTGTAAGTTTTGTAGTTCTTGCTGTTCTGATTCTGTCACTTGTCCCACTGGCAGGGCAGTGAGCAGCTGTGTGCTGCTTACTTGGGGTTAAACCACGACAGCCCTGCAGGAACTGGTGGTACCACAGTGTAGGTACACACAGTCTGTGGTGATTGGGGTGGGGCTGTGCCCAGCCTCATCCCCATGGGTGCAGCTGTGAGCAGCAGGTGAGCAGCACTGACAGCAATGAGCCATGGAGTGCCCAGGGGCACTGACCCATCGCCAAAGGGAACAGAGGGCACACAGGTGCATGGCATCAACATGAGGGTATAAAAGGCTGGGCTGAAGGATAAGGTGGACAGATACTTGCAGCCTTCTGCAGTGGTCTGGTGTTGCTCTGTATGAGGAGATGCCTGAAGCCTTCTGATGAGGTATGGTGTTTCTCTGTATGGGTGAATGCTTAAAGCCTTCTGAAATTGTATGGGGATGCTCTGTGTGTTGTGGCTGTCTCAACTGCAACATGTGCTGGGAAACCACAGCTGTTCATGACAGCGTGCCTTAGCTGGTTTGAAAGATGATGCTGTTTGAAGGAGAACAGAGAAGCATGAAGTCATGCCAAAATCTTGGTGTATGGCTACAGGACTGTACAGTGGAAAGTTTAACAGCTGCATGTGTATTTTGCTATTATAGTGGAGATGTTTGTCTTTTCTATTAAAAAAAGATACTAATGCTTTAAAATTTAGAGGTACGTCTTTTATGACAGAACATTGTTCATTTAAAAAAAAATCTATTACATCAGAATCTTAAAGTTTCTTTTAGTCACTCTGGATCAAAATCTTTTTTGAAACAGTGTTCGTGTTCACTGCATGTTGTATTTCTTCATCCCTGCCTCCTATGGAGTTGAACTTTGGTCATTGTTTTGTTCTTCAAATTAAAGGAAATTGATCAATGGGAGTTGAAATCAGTGGCTCACCTGAATAGGAGTTACCCGTGCATGAGGTCTGAGTATGAACCCTTTATGTTTAATTAAATGTAGTGGTCTGAGTGCAAACCAGATCTAATCTCTGTTTGTTGCAATGCAAGAATGAGCAAATGTAGTTAAGCAGAAGAATAGCATCACTCTGTTGGATCTCAGGGGCTGGAGGCATTGTTAGAGGTCTAACACTGGCTCTTCATGTACACCTGAAATAGATTGTATATTAGACTTTAATTAGTGCTGACTTGTAGTTTCTGGTACTAATGAATTTCTAAAATTAACACTATTGTAGGAATGAACAGGTCTGTTCAAAAAGTGTCAGCCAAAGACAGCATGCGTTGGTATTAAATCAGCTTTCAGATAAGCATTTAAAGCTATGCAAATATTTCTAAGGTTTTAAAAGCCTGATCTCTTCCTTTTAATATTTATCAGACTTTGTTGTGAGATTTTCTTGGAAATTCACTGGTTGTAAGCACACTTATAAAAACATGATATATGGACTCATTCTAAGGGATGCAAGAGGGAATGTAATGCCATCTTTTCCTCTAAAAATTATAGTGGTACTTTTTAACCCAAATATTACAGTCTTATTCAGGTGGTTCAAGGCTGATGTATTTTGCTCCAGAATAAAATCCGGATTTTATTCTGAAATCTCATGGTCTGTATTTGGCATAGTCTAAGAACAGAACCTGAGGAAGTGTTTATTCCTACTGAGCTCAGAGGATATGGAATCTGTACCCTTAATGTTAGGGACAATCCTTCTGCATTTCCTCCCAAGACTCTTCTATAGAATCCTATTAGGCAGATAATAAAAGATCCAGTTTTATCAGTCAAAACTATTTTGGCATTATTAAATATGCTTTTAAAAAAATTGTTGAAAAGCCACAATCTGTAGTTTCAAAACTGATAAATCTTCATCTGTCTATGGTGTATTTGTGAAGAAACAGATAAAAGCAGAAGGCAATCCCAGAAGAGATTGTTACTAGGGCAGAGACATCCCCCTGCCCCCTTAGTTGTTAGACCATTGGTTACTTCCATTTACTGAACTCCTTAGTATATTTGATTTATACAAATCACTGCTCTGATTTATACAAATAACTCTTACACTGAAAAATCAGTGTAATAGAAGCTTGGGATTTTGCAAGGGTGAGATATGGCTGCCTTTTTTCTCAGCCTCCTGTGGAACATATTTCACACTAGTCTGCATTTCCGCTTCTAAAATATCACTGGTTACAGGAGCCATAGCTGTTACATTGTCTTTGCTTGGTGAAGGGTAAACCTAGCACTCTATTAATATTTCTTCTGTATAGGTTCATTTGTGACAACCTGGTCAAACAAAGCTCCTGGTGATGTCCAGTGTTCCTGGCAGTTGGCAGTAATTGAACAAGTACAATTTCCCAAAATATCACTGCACAAGGACGGAGAAATGTATAGTTCTATTTATAGAATTGAAATGTGGTTGGGAAAAAGAAAAATACAAGAACATTGATTGTGTAGGTCTTTTAATTTTTTTAAATATACTCACTGTGATTGCCAGCTGAAAATGAATGTGGGGTTTGGAGTTTGTTTGGTTTTGTTTGTTTTTTAATCTAGAATTCATGAGGTGCTTGCTGAAGCAAAGTGATTAGGTTAAGATATTTTTTTCTGCTTGTTCCAGCAAACTCATGCTGTTTGAAGCCCAACAATGTTGCTTTAAAACTCAATTTTCTCACTGTTGCAAGCATTTTATTATAAACGTATTGGAGAAAAAGAATCTTACTTGAATTATATCAGCATGCAAGAAAAGATGTTAAAATGTTTGCAAGATTTTAGTGTTAGTACTGTGCAAGATCTGAGGAGCAGAGAAGTAATTTGCCAAATGTAGCAAAATATAAAAACTTCATTAGTTTTGAGCAAGATTTTTAGATGGTGTATGATAGATAAAAAAAAAAAAAGATGTATTGGAAAAAACTGCTTTCAGATAGTTTTTGTGCCCCCTGTCCCTCCACTGGAAATTGGTTCTCACAGTGCAGTGCCTTTAGTTTGCTTACCTGCTTGCATGAAAATTTTGTGCATTTGATGTAGGGTTTGGTGATCTAAAATGCTCAGCTGTATAATCCAAACTAGCTCCAGAGAAAAATAATTTCCTTTATCAAGAATTCCTTGTTTTCATTCTGAGCAGGACTGAGTTTATTTGGCATGTTAAAAGCCCATGTGGCAATGAACAGTGTAAGCAGATGGAATCTCTGGAAAGCTAAAAATCTTCTGAGTTGCAGCTAACATCTAATGCAAGATTAAAATCTTCAAGTTTGTATATCATGAGTTTAGAAGTGGTGGGTGTATGATGAGAAGTGTGAGGGTGTATTGAATTTAGCAGTGGTGGGTGTATGATGAAAAGGCAGAGGCCATTCTTCATCATGTGAAGAATGGCTTCTGCCTTTGTCAGGCATGCACAGATACCTACACAGATAACCCTCCTTAGTGTAAATTCTGCCTTTGTTTGAATATATACAGTGCCTTGTAAACTGTTGAAGATTCACTTGTGTGATTGAGAGTTTGAAATGACCCTCTTTTTTTCCTCCTTATGAATATAATGTAAAAGATCATCTCCTGTGCAATATTATAGTTTCATATAAAACATAAGCTTGCATGGATATATTTGACCTTAGGGAATATCAACAGAGATTAACATCAGACAAGATAAATAAACCATTACTGGTTTTGCTGTCAAATCTGTGCTTGGGCAAGAAGTTTTATTTTGTTACTGAAACATTTTATTGCTCCTAAATTTGTATTTGTATCATATATTATGCTGTGTTCTCATGTTGTCTCAGTATTTTAATAGTACTGCAAAGTTCTGTAAATAAAAAAATAAGAGATTGCCAGACAATTTCATATTACTTTAATGGTATATAGTTCAGATTGCCATGTGCAGTTGATAATACTTGTTATAGTCAAGCTAAAATGAATGAAAAATCCCAAGCTTTATCATAAAAGATATCACTGAGCCCTCGATATCCACCTCTAATGTGGCTAATTACAAGCTAATTTCCTCTCATTCCAAATACATAGTTGGATCTTTACCTCCAGAGGGTAAAACCTTACTGAAGATGAGGATCAGCTTGATTTCCCATTGACTAGTTTTTCCTGTTTCTCATGACTGCTTTGGCCTCAGTTCCTGTCCACAGCCCTCCTTCTTGAAGGTTCAGCCAGCTGTAGATGCAAGCTCTTTGTTTTTCCCCTTATGGCCGTGCTAAACCAGAGTTTTGCCACCAGCTCGCATTACCCATGACAGATGTAGTTTGTGTGAACTCCTTGCTCACACCTTTGCCTACTCATTCATAGTAACCAAAACCACTGCTGCCACCCCACCAACTCTACATTTAAATCCCAGCTTTGGAAGCCTGGCAGCCTCAGGTGCCAAGTAACCTTACACATTTGAGTACTTGCACAAGTGAGTACTGCCTTAGCCCAGCTTCCCTGTCCCAGCCCTGCCTCTCAGCTCCTCCCCATCTGGCCTGGTCAGATTGCTGAAATTTAAGACTCTGAGAAATTAATTTATTCCCAGAAGGGAATGTGGAAAAGAGCTCGTACAGGTCATCTTCATTCCTCTGGGCATAAAGGTGTTATGGTGTGTGTTGGAGTGTGAAGGGTAGAAGTGAAACCCACACCCAGAACCTGTGCTTTTGTTCTGGTAGAATCCCCCTTGGGACAGCAGCACCTTAACCAGAGCTTCTGCCCTGGTGAGTGGCTGAAGGAGGCTGATGCTGTGCAATTGCACCAGCTGTTGTTATGTTTGCACTGAGGGTCCTGGTTTCTAAAAGGATTATGTAGAATTTTTACAATTGATATTTATTTGATATTTCTTTTGCACAGATATTTATGATTTGTAATGCCAATTCAATTTAATCCTTATTTACAGATATATTTTTCCCTGACTTTGAAAAAACACCTCCAATGGTGTTTTGCTTGAGGATCAACATACTGGCTTTCATATTTCAAATGATTCTGCATGAAAGGGTGAACTCTATTCCCTGCACTGTAATCTTGAGTCATGCTATGAGTCAGATGGAGAGCTGTGTTCCTTGCCAAGTGCCAGGATGGTTTCCCAGAGAAGCCTAGGAAATTAATTATCCTGGGCAGCAACCATCCGTATGGTGCATGGAAGCTAAATGGGTAGCAAATGCTGAAGGGTGGCTCCTGTGGACAAGTGGATGAGAGCAGTTGCAGTAGCTGATTGTGGGGACACAGCTGGGTGTGGTGGCACAGTAGGCACACAGGCAGGCCTGGGGGTGTGGTCTCTATACCCTGAAAATCCTAAATCTGTTGACTTGAACATACTGGGTTGTTTTTCTCAATTATCATTTCTGTTATAATTATTTTAAAATATAAAAAACTCCACACTGTACAGGTGGGGTAGCATTTCAGGAGACAGCAGGTACTTTTGAAGTCCAACATTGATGCCATCCCTTTCCCCTGTATAAAATGAAGTATTTTGTCTATACCTTAATGGAATATCTTTTTGTAGGCTTTGCCTGAAGGAATTAATGCTCTGCATCTGCATTAATGTCAGATCTCCATGGTTTATTAATCCCACAGTAGGCTGGAATTTAAACAGTTTTCTTATGGTTCTCTTCTTCGTGTTGCTGTGTAGTTCTTAATAGTAGGGAAGAAAGCGACAGTCTTTTATGCTGGAAAAGAAAAGAATATTGAAGACCACTGTCATGTTTTTTAAGCACACTCTTCAGTTCCATGAGCCTGACAAAAGGCAGGAGTAACAAAAATTACCTCAAAAGCTGGGGAGGCCCCACAGTTCAGCACTGCTTTCATCATTATTATTCACTTGAACTGTTAAATTTTGAACTTGTGTAAATTATGTGCAGTCAGTCAACAACTGGAGGGGCAAATCTGGAGTGAGATCTGCATAGTGTAGTTTTTTTAATCCCGGTGTCCTATCTCTTCACATGGTGCTGTGTTTTATGTGTTTTATTCAGCACTTTGTGTAGTGGAACACCAGTTTTGTGTCTGAGTTGCTGGCTGTGGTTATTCTACTTCTTATCTCCATTTTATTCATGGCACTGGCTTTATATCAGCAATATAGTTACATTTTTCTTGCCCTACATCTAAAATGCACTCATGAAATGCAATGAAGAATGCAAAAAACCAACCAAGCAAACCAGAACATGGGCAAAGAAAGGGAAAACTTTGGTTAATACAGAGTTGTTTAAAGCTAACATTGTTTTCTGCACCAATTAATGAGCAGTGACTAGACCAACTGAGGTTCCACAGAAAGTATTGACACTTTAAAGTTTATTCTCAAGTGTATTTGTATGTATTGCTTTAAGCCATTTGGTGTTCACATTCAAATTCCTCTCTCAAGTATGGCACAGAAGTTTTGTGCTGAATAGAGATGGAGTTTGGAATGTCAGTTTATCATTGAATGTGCCTTCAGCTGTCTTGTCAGGATCAATGTGATACTGAAATTCTGCAAAAAGGGGGTTCTTGTCTACTCCAGTGCTGCTTTTGAAAGCCCTGCTTCTGGAGTATAGAGTGATCGTGCACAAAGTATTTTGTCTTTATTAATGATGAGACAGCAAATTAAGATGTAGAAATCGTGTTCTCCTGGGAAATTGCCTGATACCATCCTTTCAGAGCAGGCACTGGAGCTTCATGATATGCATCCAAGATTGCTCTCCAGTGATGGCCTGTCAAGAATCTTATTATATTTTAGAGAGGGAGGAGGAAAAAGCTCCCACACAATTACAGTGGAGAGGATCTGGTTTTCATGATTATTTTTTAGTCAAATGACTAATTTTTTAGACCAATATGCTGCATTCACTTAGTTGCATAGAGAAGAGTCAAAGTTAGTAGGTGGGTTGAAGGTTGAGAGGTAAAAAACTAAAAGTCAGTTTCTGGCTTTCAGTTCCCTGAACGACATAAATTTCCACCATACTTTGGGGAAATAATGGAAGCTTCAGGCCTGTCATGTCTGTGATGACTTTTCTTATTGTATCCTTTGATAGGAGAGGTTAGGAAAGCTTTTGGGGTTTTCTGAGAATTCATACAGAATGAAAATAAAACACTGATATTACCTCTTTTCTTGCATTTTCTCCACAGAAGTAAGTGTGCTGGGTATTTTTTTTAATGGTCCTTAGTTATTGCTCAGTGCAAAGGCTAATGCATTCTTGAATACGTCTTGGTGGTGTAAGTGAGACGCTCATTAAATCCATCTATTTGCAGTTGCACACAAAAACCAGTCCTTAATTGCCTCCCTGGATATGGACAAGAGCTTAAAAAGAAGGAAAATATAAAAGATTAAAAGAGCATAATGACATCTTCTAAAGATGAAAGATATGATCTAAATGTTGGGAAAAAAAAAGGAGAAAAGCTTGAAATCTCTGTGTTTCCCCAAGTTAAGTAGGAAAACTTTGAAGATGACAGTAATTTTCCATTGTGTTTCATCTTTTTCATAATAGTGTATTTTGAGATCTGGAATGAGTGTATCACCTAATAATGTTTTTTATGACTACATAAGTTGTAGTATAAAGCACAACATAAGCAAGATTTTCTTCTACTTTTTGCTGCAATAACTGAAGATATGCTGTGTGGTTTTTAATAATTCTAATTGGATGCATACGTGGGTGAGGCATTCGTAAAAAAGGAGATGGATGCTGGTGATTCATCAGGTGTTGTTCTACAACTTGGTTGCAAACTGAGATCTTCAGGGCTCAAAGTCATGCGGTCTTGTTTTTGAATGAAGTGTAAAAACATGATTCTGACCATTTGCGGTCATTAAAGATCCCATGGTACCCTCATGTCCTGGCAAAATTCAGTTTTTGTTAGTTTTATGGCAATTGCTTAATTCTCTTTGCAGTTTTGCTTAGATGTGGCATCCCTTGCTTCCCATTCAGAATACCTGGGACGAGTTGCTTTGATGTTGCTTAGCCTGTAGGTTTCAGCCTGAAGGAGATTGCTGTTTAGCACAGAGCTATTTGCTAGTTGGGTAAGAAAGAAGTTTCTGGATTCGTTTTGGAAAAAAATGCTTTTGCTAGATAGAGATTACAATTTCAACACCAGTCCAGGCAGTGTGAATTTATACATGCTGGACAAATGTCTGGCCTGTTGTAACAAACACTGATGATGTATGCAATAATATGATAATGATGTTGTCTGGTGCTCTATGTAATAATCTCTGTCAAGGAGATGAAAAGGGATTGTATTTTCCAAATGCCACAAGTTGCTAGAAAATTCTTGACTAATGGTTCCAACCCAATGTTCAGTTTTTTAATCTGAACATGGAAGTGCAACAAAAGTAACAAATGTGTAACAAATGCCAGTGTTTATGCATGTGCCTACCTGCTATAAAGAGATTGGTGTGCTGTGACTATAGTAAATGATATTACTACTTCTGTTAAAATTATAACAAGAGGTCCCCTGATTTTAGAACATCAAGGAATCTTGATGTTCTAAATCTTGAAGTTTTCCTCTGATTTTGACACTGTCTGTTTGTAACAATGTAGTTTGTTCAATTTTCCTGAGCGTTATTTGAAAGGATTGAATGTGACTAGCATACCGATTACCAAGATTCTCAACTCGTTTGCATCAAGTTTCTTTCTGGGTAAAGAGATGCCAGATTATTCAACAGTGGAGTGAAACATTTCCCTTATAGCTTCAGAGTCACGGCTCATGTCAGATGGACTTTGATGACACTTAGCAAAGAGAGTTTCTCTTCCACTGCTTTGTGTTTACAATAATGTTTTTGCTGTACCTCTTACAGGAAAATATTACATCTTTGTTTTAAAATTGTCTGTCTTTGGGGTGGATGGGTTTTGGTATGGAGTGGAAATCCTCTTTCTTGATACATCATCAATATGAAGAGCTTCAATCAACAGCCTTTTATTTACAGGTTGCTTAGAAGGTCCTTAGAAACCATCAATTGACCATCAAAAAGTCAATAACCTTTCTTAGTTATTGAGTGTGTTTTTTGTAATGCATCCTGATGTAAGTTTGTGTGCACATAGGAATGCCTGCATTAATATTGCATGCTGAATTTTTTGTGGAGTGATTTATATGTAATTTTGTGTCTGGCCTTGTAAACATGCCGGCAATGATGGATTTGCTTGTTTTCAAGGAGTTTGATGACAGAGCCAATTTGGCCTTGGCAGGAAGAGCCTGAGCTCCATCTCACAGCCTGTGTCTGTCTAGGCAGTGGGGTGGAATTAGGTACAGTGCCTTGGCCATCATGAATGAAGATTGAAAGTGGGTCTGTCCTAGCATGTTCCGGCCATTGCATTGCTTTGCTTTACATGAAGAGGGCAGCTATAAACTGTCGTACGACACTCACACCAAATGTGGTTTTAATAAATATGTATCATTCATGTCTCAGAAGACAGAATGTTCTTTACCCTTCTCTTCTTGCCCAGGTGGGTTTAAAAATGGGGAAAAGTAATTCACTAACGTGGGAGCACTGCCTTCATCTTTCTTAGGATGAAGTCAAATGGTTGATCCAGCACTGGGAGGAAAAGAGTTTGTCTTACTGTGAACGGGAGAATTTAAGGGTTGTCCCTAAGTTATGACACCTTAGGAATTGAAATAAGATGTTCAGAATCCCCTCCTTGTAAATGGCATCTCTTTGTTTATGACAAGGGCACCTGTCTTGGACCATCTGAGCTGTGCTGATATGAGGTTGCCCAAACAAATGAGTTGCCCAGCCCCGAGTCTCTGGCTTGCAGGAGGAGGCTGTAAGGGTGCAGCCTGGCTGAGGGAATGTGCCCTGAGAGAGATTTCCATTTTAAGGATGCACTTTAAACATGAGGTTTTTGAGGCTAGCATTTAAATTGCCTGCTGTGGATAAGGTGTAGTGTGCTTTGTTCTCTTCATATCCTGTGATCTGCCTCAGGCTCCAGGTGAGCTTCCTGCATGTCGAGTGTGTGACATTTCACTGGCCAGCCCAGCCATTTCTGTCTTCCTCATGGTCTCCAGCTGGACACTAGCAAGAGGAAGGCCATCTTTCAGGCTAGGAGGAAGTTTGTGCATTAAAAAAATGAGGCTTTAAATGAGGAGTGAACTTAAATCTTACCTTTGCCCAATGCACTTATCTTTGACCATCCTGCTATAGAAGAGGAGCACAGGCTTTGTGTCTCTAACAGTATTTCTTGCATGAGTTTTTTATTGGTTTCATTAGCATCTCAATACAGCTCTACTTTTAAAGACACTGCTTTACTTAAAAAGGTTCTAACAAAACAGCAGATGAAAAATCTCCCATTTAATTGTATTGCTTTGTGAAGCTGTTCAGCACTTTTTTGTTATCACATGGACATTTCACCTCTGTCTTAAGCAAAAATAATTGCAGGTCTTCTGAAATGAGTTACATGAAGAAGTCATTATTATTTCATTCAGATGTTTAGAAGCCAGATTTTAGATGCTGTTTGAGCTGCTGACATGAGCACTTTCAGTGAGCTACAGCAGCTGTTGTGCAGTTACTGCTCCTTAGCTAATGCTCTGCGACCAGCAGATTATTTATATTTCATTAACATTTAATTAGCTCTCTGTACCTATGCCTGAATAATGACAGATGGATACAGTGAACTTGAGGACTATCTGGCTTTTTAAAGTTTATAATTTTAAACCTCTTTTTTTCTTTCTTCTTGTCTTCCTTTTGCCAATCTGTCACTATGGTAGATTTTATTTTATTTTAATCAACTTTTGGGTACTTAAACTTGGAGAGGGGTAAGCCTCATGGCACTAGCAATCACAGGCTGCTGTAAGAGTGTGGCAATTTCACGTTCCTTAAGAGAATATCTCAAAATTACCTTTTCCAGCAGATTATGGAATGGTTACCCACAGAATCATTTGAAGGGCAGGAAATGCGAAAACACTGTCATCCATTTCAAAGAGATTGCTCCAAACATCAGGTTATCTTTGAACTACTGAAAGAAAATCTTACCAATGTAGTTGTTTAAAGGATTAATGTTATTATTTCTATAGTCCTTTAATGGCATGAGATGCCTGCATGGTTTTGTGAAAATGTTTTTTTTTTCCTAAATAACATTGAATTGAAGATGTAGAAAATTACATAGCCTCTGCTTCTTTATATGGACCATGTCCTGGAATATTAAAATACAGGAAATGGCTACAGCATCAAATTCAGAAATATTGAAATACTTTCTACTAGTGGAAATACTCCTAGTGGAAAGGAAACACTGCAAAATGAGGAAAAACTGGTATTGTTCTGAAATGCAACTGGTTTGGTGAGACTCTTCACTGATTTTATAACAGGGCACATTTCTTTCTTGTAATTTTCAGTAATCTAGTAAATATCCAGAAAACTAAAAGAACAAAAGCAATAAACAGTATTGTTGACATCTCTGCACGTTTGACTCTTTTTCTTGTGTCCTTTATTCTCAGAGGAAATCTAAATCTGCTTAGAAAAATATTTGTTGTAACACCTAGGTAGAAGTAGCTAGAAATAGTAGACTTGGCTTACAGAGTCTAGAACAGCATTGAAAGCACTCTTCCTCAGAGTGCCAGGAAAGTCTTTGGTAAATGTGCCTTATATCTGCACATACCCTGTTGTTCACTTACTGTTCAGGTCTGGAAGTCAGAGAAGCCCAATGGGAATCATACTCATTATCACAAACGCCTAAATACTAAATCTGAGAAGATTTACAAGGACAATGAAAAAGAAGAGCTGTCGTAACATTTGATTTTTATTTTCATGGCCTAGCTCAAGTTTATATTGGTGTCATCAATAAAAAACACCAATAAATTCAACAATAAAAGATTACCTCGTCAGGTATGGTCAGTGGTATCTGCTTGGTTAAAGTCATGACTGGTGACTCCTTTGTGATGAAAACATATACAGAAGTCATGTCAGTGTGTATTTCTCAGCCTCATATGGCCAACAGGGATACTGAGCCTATCTCAGGAAGGAAGAAAATTTGTCAAAGGAAGGAGTTTGCTAAGAGCTCTCTAGCCTGTAAAGGTGAGGGATGCTGGAAGGACAAAAAGCAGTCTGAGCAAGTAAAGGTTGGAAAGACATATGTTGCCCTTAGTTCTGCCTGTTGGGATCTGTCAGTCAGTTCATTTAATGTTCTTCTTTCATGACTGAAATGGTTCACCTGGGAAGTTAGTACTGGAAATGTCCTCATAAACCCAGAGTCTGCCTGACTGCCCTCTGCCATACATCACCTCCAGGCTCTAAGAACGGAGAGTTTGTCTGAAGGGAAGGAAGACATTGCAAGAAAAGCTGGTTTATAAACCTGCATCAGATATCATGTATTACTGACAGTGAAGGGTTATGACAAAACCAGTTGTCTGTCATTTCAAAATGCAGGTGTAAAACCCAGGTGGTGACAGTGTTTCATATGTCATGTGTGGGATTTGGGAAATGGTATTTGAACAGAAGCTAATATAAAATAGCCATTTTAACCACCCCAGAATTCCCACCTGGAGCAGCACAGGGTGTTTTTGTCTGCCATAGCAGCATTGAACTTTTTTAATTTCTAAGTATGAAGCCAGATACAAAAACTTGTGTTTTGGAAAGATGAATGTTTTCATTCTCCACAGCAGGCCATTTTATTTGTTGAAAAATTGAAAGTAACATTTGTGGTTGAAAATTTCTATTTTCAGCCCTCAGAAAAGAGAGGAAATTAAGATTAATACATTCTGGATTTTTTTTTTTTTTGTTTTCTTATGTGTGCATTTTTAAAAGGATGAGCTCTATTGCTTTGTAAGACTCTTACAGCTATTCTTCTGTTTTCTAAAATATCATTATGCAAACTGATGACTGCATACCCCTGGGGCTATTGCAATATAAAAAGTCTGGTTTTGTGAAACTAATCTCTGTAAAATTGGATAGAAAACATAAGCAGCAAAGCTCTTGAAGAAAATGTGTTGATTTTAGCAATTATATATACCATTTCAATGCTGCCAAAGGGTGATCACAACTCAAAGGTATTGTTTACCTGTAGAAATATATCATTCCCTCTGTTTAAAACTCTTGATCAACACAATACTTTTGTAAATTTGTGTTTGGTAACCACACTTTGAAGGATTTCCTCTTCCTGTTCATGATTTTCAGTAAACACCATAATTAGTTTCTCAGAGTTTTACTTCAAAAAATATTTTTAAATTTAAAAATAATAGTATTTAGGGAGATGAAAAAAATGCCAGGTTCTTCACTTCCGGTTCCTGCTGTCCTTCATGTTGTCATGGGAGAATGTAGAAGTGGAACTGTAGATGAATGAGACAGACTTGATTTCTTACATTCAAGTCTTACGTAGTCTGTGCAATTTTTATCCCTAAAATTTGCCAGTCACACAATAGTCTTTACAGTTAATACTATTGTGATATTAGATGTGAATTCAGGAATTCTCGTGGCTCTGAAAAAATTTCTGTTTTCATATACTCACAGTAAAATGCATTAGGTTCATCTCTGTGATATTTCAAATGATGAGGAAGGATATTCAACTTTGAATGATAATTCAAATAAAATTATAAGAGACTGATTTTGTGATTCTACTTTTAAAAAAATTAGAACACCCTGATAATAGACATTATTTCCAAACTAATTTTTTGTTCTAAGTAGGATTGGGGAGAAGAAACTTTATGAAGTTATTTGTATCAAAGTTTGCAAAGAGATTATCATGCATATATTACAATACATTGGTCATTGTTTGCACACAAACTAAAAAATGAGAGCACAATGCTTTTGAAACAGCTACACAAAATTATATAACTGCTCTAAAAAGTAAATCATACTTGTTTTCATGTTTTCCTTTTTCACCATATTAAATTTCCTTTCTGACAGCTAAAAAGAAATTACTGTGATTTAGGCAGTGAATCTTTATCAGTAGCTGACAGGTAGGAAAAAAAATGTTAAGTCCATATAAACAGTTATTTATAATAGCATTTAGCTGGAAAATGACAACTGCCGAGCATTTGATTTATGTAATTTTCCAGGACAGTAGAAATACTTTCTGCAGTCCACCAGGTAGTTTTTGTGAGCCTGGAGCATGGAGTCTGCCTGCTCATTCCAGAAGGAACATGATAAATGTAAACTGGATGTCGTTGTGTAGCACATAATGTGTTTGCAGATTCTTGTCCTGCTTGGAAATAATAATTCCTTTATAAATTCAAGTTGGTATTTAACATTTTGGCTATTTTTTGTAAGTGTACACAGTGGCCAAACTGTGCCTGCATTAGTCTGCTGCAGTAAATGGGAGCCTGGCACAACCACTGAGGATTTGCCTGGTACAGACAGACTAGGGATACTAACTTCACACTCTTTTCCATCTTTTTTGTGTTTCTTCTGTTCCAGAGGAGAAATTCTTTGTCATGTCACTAGATGCTTAGCTGGTGTTTAGGGTGGAGGGATGAGTCCCCTATCTGTGTCATGTGTTACTGAGAAACCTTGGTAAAACGGTTTATTTGAAAACTCTAAAACTGCTGTATTATGTTGCTTTCTAGGACAGGATGACAATTGCAAAAGCCAAAATATGGTGAGGCTGTATTTTCTTTTTGTTGATGTTCCTGCCAAATACTGAGGCAGAAAACACCAATGGGAGTCTTGACTAGAAATTCATCTTATGACAGAGCTTTACGGTTTTGGAAGGATAGGAGTAATCGGCTACATGCTCTGAGACTCAGCTGAGGGAGCTGTGATACTTTGCGATCACCTCAGCTCTCTTTAGTTCCTCTCATTTTGAAGGTGACTGTACAAAGGGAATGTTTTGCTCATCCCATACTTTTCCAGCTGTTGAAGAAAACTGCTTCATTTTGCAGGTATCCAGCCAAAGTGGGTGGACCAGGAGAATCTCCGGGATCCTGGAGAGCTGGACAGATTTAGCACAGGATTACAGCAAACACATCCCTAGGGAATTCTTTAAGGGGGAAATATTTCAGTATTGATACAATACAGTTTCAAATCTCATGATGGTGTGAGTACACACAAGTCAGAGAGGTGGTATCAAGCTAATTTGTGGAGGAGCTGTCCTGACCAGCATTAAATCCCTAGGAAAGAACTGATGAAAGTTGAAAAAAAAAATTAATCATTCAGTAATCATAGCCAAAGATGACTCATTAGGAATTAGTTTTTCTGTCAAAAAACCTGTTTTCCATTTTTCCCTGTAAGTTTGCACCCTCCACCAGCTGCTTTTGTCCATGAGCAGTGCCTTCTGAAGTAGTGCTGGATTGATGTTGCCCAGAAAGGCTCATTGAAGAAGACAGCGTTTGCCTGGGGCCTTAGGTCAGCCTTATTGTGCCCTACAAGAAAAAACCAGAATCCTAAAAACCAATTGTTGTTGATGCTTTAAGACTACAGGAGAAAATCGTATTTGACTTTTGCATGCAGATTTTTACAAAAAGTGGTTGCTCTCATTGCAGGTTTTTTATCTGTTTGCTAAAGCCTTCCTCTGCCGTGCTGTTGCAGTTGATGATTTTACAGTGCTTTCCCTAGCAAGCACCAGTCAATCATAAGGTGCTTAGATTTTTTTCCTTAAGTCTCAGTACAGAAATTTAATAGGGGTTTCAGTGCTTCGAGGAAGAAAAGTTAAGTAGTCTGCTAGCTGAGCTTCCTCATTATATTACCTTATGCTTAGCTGCTCAGATGAAATGAATAATAATTTTCTTCCTTGGCAGGATTAGCTCTACAGAAGCACCATAAGCATCCAGTTAGGCAATTCTGCATGTTGAACTGTTTTTAATTCATCCATTTGAATACCAGTTTAATGTGGTTTACTGTGATTCTGCCATCACACATAAAATGGCATATCTTTTATCAATTTTTTAAAAATTAATTTTGAGCTCACTATGTGTTAGGGTGTATATATGTAACTAATGATTCGTGGAGGTGTACATCTTGCATCACTTGTTTGAATAATTAGATGGAGGCACTGAATGTGGACTATGAAACAGAAATACTCAAGCAGAAATCCTAATCTGCCACAAAGATTTAAAGAAAAGGTTTGTCATTGCCTCTTGTAAGTCTTGAAAAGACTCTATCTTGCAAAGCCACAACAGCAGAAAATTTAACTTAGTGAAAAAGAGGTGCTTTTTTAATATCCTGGAGTTTATCAGCTGTGGAAATAACCATTTTGGAAATAATATATTAAAAAAGCACCGAAATATTGGTGCTTTTTGGTCCACCAACAAGGGAGGTGAATTTCTTCTGAAATGTGTGATCTTTAAAGTAGAGAGTTAGAGATCTAGCAACTAGGTAGTAAGGTGGCAAAGTTCTAAATGCTTTGTTACTGGCAGTGCAGAAGATGTTAACATATTTAAAAATAATGAGGGGGAAAAAAAGTAATAGCTCCTCTTATTCTGCATACCTGTCACAATATGTTTCCTTCCTCTGAGTTGCATGGCTTTTCTGAGAATGAATTTTTCAAGATTTTTCTATATTTTTTTTTCTCTAAAGGTTCAGTCTCACATTTTGGCTTTAGCAGCCATAGCTCCGAAAACAGAACAATCTGGAGTGGTGGAACAAGCTCATCCCATTAGATCAAAACTGTAGAACTTCTTCATCTAAGTTTTTTTCAATCCCATTGCAGAGTTGTGCTTCCATGTGATGCACAGCCCTGTGCTGTAGGCAGTGCCCCTGTTGTTGCTATCAATATGAGCTGATTCCGTAACTGTATTCTGTTTTCCATATCAATGGATTACCTCTTGTGCAAGATCATGATGGAGTTCCTTTGGACTTGAGACAGGGGGAGGTGTTTGTCATTTCTTAACTTCTTAGCGTATTATTGCGTGCTCAACTCGTCTCATGGCATCCTGTGATGGGATGGTGATCAAACATTGCTTGTCAGAGCCATGTGACAAAACAGTGCTAAATTACTGGGTCTCAATTGACAGCTGTTAGTGGTGGAGAAGGTCTTTGAGTCATCAGTTTGAAAACATAAAGGTGTCAAAAGAAGGCATTCCTTGCTGGGGAAAACTGAAATAAATCCCTTTGTAGACTCAGCTGGTTTTGTGACATGTTGATTTGCTTTTCTTCCTCTTGCCCTTCCCCTCCCCCCAGTCATGATTCACTTTGTCAGTATTTTACCATTCTCAAATGAGCATAAATAAATTACCATGATAATAATAGCGTGATTGCTTTCCAAGATTCTAATGGCTGCTATCTCTGGTTTCCATTTCAGTGATCAAAAGTCATACTAAGTTAATAAGTTCCAGGATTTATAGGTGCCAGGAAGAATCTAGCTTTGTATCTCTTGAATGCTTTTGTGAGCTAGGTAGGGTTTTCAGTACCTTTTGGAGAATGGGAAGGGATGTTCTTTTATTGATTTGTGGGGTTTATATGGTGTGTTCCAGAGTTGTTCTTCTGCTGTATTTGGCTGTGTTAACATGGTGTAATTTTTGCTTTCTGTGAACTTCACTAAAGATTTACTTGTTTAGCTGAGTTTTCTTATTAAACTCACTTGGAAGGAGATTTGGAAGAATTGACTGCATGAAGTATGCAGAGAAAAGCAAAGGGAGTTGTGGTTATATTTTCTGTTTGTTTCTTTCTATTTTTGTGAATGTCTGTGAAAGAATCTAAGATATTCCTCTGTGCTGAGAAAGCATTTTGCTTCTCTGAATGAGAGCACTTGCTTGGAATCAATGAGAGCTCTGTCATTGATACCAGCTGGAGCATTAGTCAACTTGTTGCAAGATTTGCCAGCACAACCTGGCCATGTTAAAATAAAATTTATTTATCCAAATGGTTCAGGTCTAAGACTTGTTGCATATATTTTTGAGTTCGTACTCTTCATTTTTTTTGCTGCTGTTTGCGAACTACAGATTCACTTGCAATTTTTTTCCAAAATGCTGTAGCTGTAGTTTATCTCTTCTTTGGGATGATATATTAAACTAATTTCTCCAAAAGCCTAAGTATTTTTTAAAATTTAGTATTTCATTGAGGTTATGAAATAAACAGCACTGCAGATAAACAGTTCAGTTTTTCACATTGAAGATAGCACTACTACACTGTATCTCTCTTAAACACATCCAGTATTTATCTGGCCATTAGTTTTTTCTTAAGATAAGAATGAAATTGTATTGGCACTTAGAATTTTAAACCTTGAAAACAAATTAGGTATTACCTTGTATACTTTATTGCATATTTTAGTTTGGAAAGGTTTCAGGTAATTGCAGATTTAAAAACAACAAGCTAGGAGTTTTTATTCAGGTTTATTCAGGAAGGTTTTTATGTCTTTGATTTATTATAGTTCTGTTATTATTTTAAGAGAGGAATATTTTTGCAACTTAGCAGTATTTTAGTGGTTTGTAAATTAATCTTTATTTTTGACAATTTGAACTTAGAGTGTGGTGTTTTAGGAGTTGTCTGGGATTCTTATAATGTTTACATATGGTGTACATGTTCCTCTTAACCAGCAGGCCAATCAATCAAAGTGCTTCAGAGAATATTCTCTGTTAGCAACTCAGTACTATATGCAAACTATTGAGTGGTTGCCCCTCAATTTTTATCTGCTTTTATGTGCTCACACAGTAGGAATCATTAGCAGCACAAGGAAATAAGGAAGACATGCTCTGGCCACCCTTCACTTGTCTGTCAGGAAGCAGTTTTTATTCTGTCCGTGCCTATGCTGTGTTGGTACCTGGTTTAATCCTGGGGACAGGAAAACAGCTCCATTCTTGCTTCCTCCCTCTGGCTTGCACTCATTTGTTAAAGTAAGGGTGGAGCATCTTCTCATGGCTAAGATGCCTAAACACATTGAACAAAATCTGAGTGTCAGTCTGGCAGTTGTAATCTGTAACAGAGGAGGTCTTGGACAAGGCAGGTTATAATTTTCAAGTTCGGGGTGTCTCTGACATTCAATTTAGTCATTGTAAATGGAAAAGATTTAAGAAGGTCTTCTCCTGTAAGTGTTTCTTGTGGGTTGTTTAAGTGTTTCTGTTCTGAGCCTGTTCTACTTTTAGGCAACTTCTTTACCTACTTTACAGTAACTTTAGGTGCCCAAGTTAGGGCTGTGCTTTCTGCTCCAAGGAGCTGGGTTCTCAGCATCTGTTGCCTTGTTCAGTGTCACAACCTTTAAGTGTCTTTTGTATCTTACCACAAGTGACTGGATCACTGTGCATAATTTACTTGACATATTTAGCTTGTTTTTTTCTGGTTTAATGCTTGTGAAGAGAGTACATGTTAAATGAGTTATCTGAATAGCCCTAAAGAATGGCTTTGTCAGGTATTTTTAAAATCACAGTCTTAATTGCATGAAATTTATACCCCACATTCAAAATGTGTGCTTTATCATCAAGTTGATCTTACTCCTTTTGTCATGGCTTTTGTTTCTTTTCCTGCACAGAATTACTTCCCATGATAGGAAACTGAAGATCACAGTCTAGCATCACGTATTTCCTGTGAGATTTGACTCGCTCTTCATGAGAGTAAATGATTCTTCCTTTCTAGCAGGACAAGTTAGTGCCCATTATTCCTCACAAAAATGTCACCTATTTGTTTGCCCATATTGGATGTTTTTGTTCTTTCAAATTATGTCAATGTGCAGATGCATATGTAGAGCTATCAAAAGAAAAAAAATATATTTAAAATCCACTTGTTGCCATTGCTACTGGAAAATAAGACAAAACTGACTGGCAGACTAATAAACTGATGTGACAAGAATTATTGTGCTTTTTAGATACTGACAGGTTATATTGGATCACTATTTATGTGAATAAACTTTGACTACCTTAGATCAGATTTGTTGGTGTGTTTGGGTTTTTTGTTTGCCTCTTTATTTCCTGTTTAGTGTTGTGGTCTCTCATAATCTGAGCAAGTGCCAAGGTTATAGTTATAAAGTGATAATAGAAAACAGATTTTGTAGGCACCTTGTTAGACCCTTCTGTAGCTGGGCATACTGAAATGTTGTGCTTTGCATTTTAAAATCTTGATTTTCAGATGTTGTTTTGTTGGGACTCTTCACCTTTTTTTTTAATATAAGCAAGGTGTAAGCATAGATGCAAACCAGGAGCCATTTATTGCCTTCATTTTCTAATCCTAGAGTGGGCTGAAGTATAAGAGGATATCCAAGATCATTTGGATAGGGAGTAGAGGGATAAGCAGAAACAGTCTTTTGTATAAAGAGAAAGGGAAGCTTGTGAAGAGTGTGGTGTTAAGATTGAGTTTCTTAAAGAAGAAATAATGAAAAAAAAAATACATGAACAATTACTGCTTCCCTTGTCCTCTAGAGCACAACCCAGACCAGATACAGCCCTGAGGGAATGAAGAGCCTTTTAGCAACAATTGCCAAGAGGAGAGGTGTTACCTAACCTGTTTTGAGTGTAATAGACAGCCCAGGCTTTTCAAAATGTCAGAATCCACACTCAAGGGAGAGTCAAAGGTGAACGGTGGGGTTAGCTTGTGGAGGGAAGAAGATTGTGCTTAAAATAAGGTGCCTTCCTGGGAAGGCTGCTCCCCAGCTGGGTCCCATCTCTTTGTGGAGATGGCAGGTGTGCACACATCATCCCTGTCCTCCTGAACATGCCGTGGTTTTTGTGAAAATCAAACCTAAGCACGAGTGGTCCAGGACTGACTGTGCATGGCCTCTGGGCTGCTGTTTACTTGTAACCTCTGCATCTCAGAGCAAACCTGAGTGGTCACCAGTTAGGTATAGTTCATGTGTCCACTCCAAAATGCATTTGGTCTATTTCTGTGATTTATTTCCATGTGTGGTTGCAGATTAAATGTATCACTGTGAAAAATCTGAAAAGAAAGTGTTTTAAAGAAGGTAGTTTAGCAGATCTGAAGGTATACTGCAGGCAAACCATTTGGCTGGCAACAGGCAAACAGGCACCTTATAGTAGAGACTGAACCACACTCAGAAGAGTTTTCTTGATGCAAAAGCCACCCTGTATTTTGTGCCATAGCTTTCCTAAAAAACAGAGTAATGCTGTTTCATAATGCTGTCTATCAGGTATTTTAGGAACAACAGAATTCATGAAGGTGGTATGTTTTGTGGTGACAGATCCTAGCAGGATTGGAATTGATTGAAACACATCTTTGGAACAGGAGTGTTCAAAACTGGTAACCACAGGAAATTATTTTGATGAACAAGATACCTAGGTAAGAAAGACTGATTATGGTAGCAAAGTTACTTGTTATATGATATTAGTGAAAATGGTGTTTAATTTGTAGATCTCTTCATGGTCTGGCCTTAGATACATGTTACATGCAAGTATTATGTGCAGACTCCTTGTTCTTTGTATGAGCCAGGTTTACATCTTCTTTATTACTAGCATTTTCTTGAAAAGAGAGTTGTGATTGCAAAATCAGTTGCAGCAAGGTTTGATGTAAAAATCTCTTCCAAAAAGTTGGTGTAAAAATCCTTATAACCTTCTATAATACCATTAAAATCAGATGTTGAAATAAAAGGATAAAATGTATGTTACATTTTTTAGAGGAGGTGTTTTCCACCTGGAAGTACAAAGCTCAACAAATGTTTCTGCTTCAAATACTTGAGCTCTTAGGTTTCTCTGCACCCAGTGAAGTGTACAATTAGATGACAGCTGCTGTAATTCTTCAAGTAAGAAATTTTTTAGTATGTATGATTAGGGTGCATGCTAAGCTGAATGTGTGTTGTGGCTGAATGGGAGGTTGCAAAGAACCCTAGCTTCTAGGTGTGTGGAGATTCTGTTTACTACCCTACTTGAGTACTTTTAGAAACAGAATATCCATTTTTGAAGTTTTTAAAGTTTGTTTGTCTAGTCAGTCTTACTGAAACCTTGTTGAATTTTGATTGATAAAAAGGCAAACTTCTAAGGAAAATATAGGATTTTTAAAATGCTGTCTTTTGCTGTTTTTATTGTGGGCAAGGAGTTAGAATAATTGTCAGATTTTTACCTGGGATCTGTCTTTTTGTAAGCACCAAAATACATATAAGGTTGTCCTAGGCTAGAGGAGACTTTGTGTCTCTACCACTTGACCACTGCTCTTGAACTGTTCATGTTTCTGGCTACAGTGTTCAAATGGAGCAATGTATGACACTCTGCTCCACACTCTTTGAAGGACTTTTGTCTTGATTCTGAAGACAAAAGCCTGTGCAATTGAAGGCAGGACATATTCAGTAGAAATTTTTGGTTTATGAGTTCATTCATGCCCCAGGTGGTTCAGGGGGAAGTGACTTTAGCATGATATGGGGCATGGTGCTTAGAGGCATTTGTGTGGCATCTTGCTCGATGATCTCTTCATGTCACAGTGGAACTGATGCCTTGTGAAAGCTGACCTAGAACAGAGGCTGGACAGAGTTAAAGAATAACGTAGGTATTTATTTGAAAGCTTCAATGGATACATCCTCAGGACAGTACAAGAGCCCAGCCCGGGCTACACCCAAACTGAACCCAAAATGGACAACTAGTCACAAGGTTTCTCGCTTCTATAAGTTCTGGTCCATTTGCATATTGGAGTTAATTGTCCAATTTTAGCTTTAGGTTATGAAGTCCCATCCTTTTTCTCTCTTTGATCCACCATTGTTTATGCTCTTGGGTGTGGAATCTGGATCATTTGTCCTTGGTCCCCAGCTAGAGAAGGAATTGTTTTGTCTACCTACCCTGTCAAGAGACCTTACCATTCTCTAAAATGAAGCTCAGAGCTACACACTAAAGCAGTACAGAAAACATAAAAACTCAAACTTAAGGCACCAAAAATCCTGTCTGTAAATGTACTCTGAGCATGAGAAAGGGGACTGATGGTTCTCCATTGCATCAGATACACTGATTCATTAGGGAAGGATGGATCTCAAGAAAGACTTCAGAATAAATCAAGCAGTCCTTTCAGTGACTGCTTACATTACGTATTAGGTTAGAAAGCAATGGTTTGGGTTGGAAGGGACCTTAAAGGTTGATATATGGTGTCCTTGAGCCAGGTCTCATAAGCTCTTGGACATCTGTATCACACCTGAGATAGCTCAGATACCCTAGAAGGCATAAAATGAGCAGGATGGCTTCTGTGGTAGTGTTGGAAACAGAAAAGTTTTAATAAAAGGCAAAATAACAAAGCTCTTTACAGAGAAAAACCGAGCCAGGTGCAAGACATTCTTGCTAAACACCTCACAAACACAAATAGTTTCTTTCTTCTCTCCTTTTTCTAGTAAATTCCTTAGGCAGGACTTTGTCTAATTGGCTGTCCTTAAGTTTGAGTCGAAGTCTCCCAGGTCCTATGAGGTGTTTTTTTACCTAATCAAGGAGAGAAACTTTTGGGCTTTTTTACTTTTTAAGGACACAAAGGATAGTTTTGCACTCTGTCAACAAGGAACACATTTCTATAAAAGGTCATCTAGTTCCAGCCCTCCTGCTGTGGGCAGGGACACCTTCCATTAGACCAGGGCCCCATCCAACCTGGCCTTAAACACTTCCAGAGGTTGAACAGCTGCAGCTTCTCTGCTCCAGTGTTCCATCAGTCTCAGTGATGATTTTCTTCCTAGCATCTAACCTAAACCTACTCTTTGAGTTTGAAGCCATTGCCCCTTGTCCTGTCACTACCTGGCCTCCTAGAAAATCCCTCTCTGGCTTTCTTTTAGGCTCCCTCTAACTACTGGAAGGCTGCAATTAGATCTTCCTGTGCCTTTCTCTTCTCCACTCTGAATAACCCCAGCTCTCTCAGCCTGTCCTTGTGGGAGAGTTGCTCCAGCCCTATACAGCTTTCTCAAAGTATGACAGATGATATAGTGTCTGTGGACGTTTTTTGTTCCCCTTTTTAATATAGTGACACAATTTAAGATTAGCTGTCAGATCACATTCAGTTCTCTGAAATATTCTGTAGTTTAGATGAAAACAAGTCTTCACACAGAACAAAGTGAGAAGAGCATTTGTGCCAGTCAAGTTTATAGATGTTGTTCTTTCACAAATTTTCTTCCTTTTTTCTCTCCCTATTGCTGGTAACAATTGCATTAATCATAGGAGACCTATCAAGTTAAGCTTCATGAACCTCAGTGAAGTTGTTTTTATGCAAATATGGTTCACTTGCTTTAGTTTCTCATTTGAGAGAATTTTTAGTAGGAAACCTGATAAATCAACACTGGAGAGCAAGTGGGTAAAGCAAGATAAAAAAAGAACAGAGCTCCTTCTTGAATAATGGCATTGGGGATTTTTTTTTTCCAATTTAAAGGACATTGATTAAGTTTAGAAAAACATAATTTTGTAACTGTAGTTTAGATGAAATCTGAAATGCTTTAGGCTCACCAGCTATGCTGGCATGCTCTGACTGAAGCACAGGCGACTGGACAGACTCCCCCCACAGCTGCTCCTGTGCATTTTCTTTGAAGCCAAGCGCTGCCCCCAGGGTTACCCTTGATGAATTTGGAACATTGCATTTGTTCAGCTGGGGAGTGTGTTCATTTGCATCCCTCTGCTTACTAGAGAGATTTGCATGTTCCCTAAAAGCATTTGTCTTAACAGCACAGTTTCTGTCACTTCGGAGCGAAAACAGATAGCAAATTGTGTTTTCAGCAAACAGACCTGTGGGGCCACAGGGGCAGACTCTGAGAAAGTGGGGAAAAGACCTGCTAGCTGGCACCATCAGATGTTGTACAAATTAAGTCTGACTTTTTGCAGTAACTTTTTTGTGCCTGTGGGATTACACTTTGGACAAAGATGACTTTAACAACATGCAGAAAGACAGCAAATTTCAACATATTATGGAAAATAACCACCAATGCTTGGCACAATTCTAACAAGGAGCTTCCAGTGGTTTCTTCTGCAGCTTCACACCCATTTAAAGCTAAGCTTTCATTGTTCATAGTTCTGTTTGTGAAATGTTTCATTTCTGCCCAGGAGACTGTAATGGGCTCAGGCATGTAATCTGCACTTTTGAAGAATACAAATATTTGCACTTAGGTTCGCTGGTCAGCAGTTCTTAATGCTGAGTTGATGGCTAACTTCTTACTATTTTAAGTTTCAGCTAGAGAAAAGGTATAGGAAATACAGTTATCTGTGAAAATAAACTTTTCAAGTTCTTAGTGGGTGATATTTCTTAATTAGGTTGAAGAAGGAGTCTGAAAATCACAGAGTAAATAGGCTCTGGCATTTTGTACTGGCAATGGCACAGTGTTAAAGTCTATGTCAGCAACATGGACCTTCACATCACTAAATGCATTTGTCTGTTGAGCATGTAAGAAGTTGTTTCTCTTTGTGTGAATGGTGTTCAGATTTGGGCTCTGCATCTGGAGAAGTTTCAGTGAAGCTGATATTGAAAAGGGCACTGGCTGGCTTAACACAGACCTGTTTTCTAGTCAAAGCCTTTGTTAGATTCTGAAGATGGAGAAATCCTTTTCCTATTTAGAAATCCCTTTGTCCCTGTTTAGATCCAGAATCTTAGTATTTTGCATTCTTCCTGACTAAAAGGACCTCAGTCACTCTTGCTTTGTGCCTGTCAGTTTTAAAGCAGAACAGCAGTGTGAACAGCACTCTGGTGAAGACAGATGAGAAGAGGCTAACATTTTATTAATAGTGAGCCCTCTTTTATTTTAACCAGTAACCTGGCAAGTTCTTTTTCTAGTTCTGTTCTGCATTAAAGTTAGTATGAATTTAAATTTGCTTTTATTTACTTGCATTGCATATACTTAGACTGAGAGCTCATAAGAGATGTTTTCCTGTAACTAATACAATTTTGTAGCTCCCATATGATGAGCTGATCTTGATTTGTATAGCAATCTCAAATTTATTTTCCCTTTAAGAGCTCCAGTTTAAATACTCAAGTTACCTAAATCTCATTGAGTTCTACAACATTCAGTGTTCTTCATAGTTCAACTTGTAGAATTTGAATAAACATTTCAGAAGGCCTGAGTATAATGCAATTGCATTATTACGCTTTGGTTACTTGGCAGTTTAAAACTATTTTCTTCCAATTTGGAATTAAAGCCTTTATTGGCAGATGTTGAACTAAGTATAACTGGATATCCTCAAAATATTTTGCTTCTGTTTCAAACTTTTAATGGTTTCTCTTGTCCTTTATCAAACCAAAATGCTATTATAATAACATGATTTCCTTCCAACTGAAAATTGCATATTTTTTTATATTACAAAGACTAGCTATAGCTATTTTTTCAAAGAATTTCTAATAAAATTTCCTTGGAGCTATAATTCTTTTTCCATTTGATAGACTCCATTCTGCATTCATGTAAAAGTAGAGAGAGCAGTTTCTTTGCCCTTTATTTTTTTTCTTTTTAATGAAGGCTGAGGAGGTAAATGGAGTGGGCAAAGAATGTATTCCTTGCAGTCACTTTACAGTCTGCAGCAGAGAGCCAAAATTTAGGCTCCTCAGTATATTTAGAATGCCTAAATTTCATTCTCCACCTTTGGGTATATGTATGTGTCTAGGCTTATCTATCTCTGTAACTTACTTGGTTCCATTGTGCCTTTCTGGCCAATGTACTGGCTGCAGGAGTTTGTCCTTGAGCCTCTGGCCCCAGAGCAATCCCCCTTCTCTTCTTGCATCAGCCTGCTCAGTTATTCCTGTTTACCTGCAGTAGCAATGGAAGCAATCATTGCATGCTCCTGTGGTGCTGTTGCAGCTGCAGCAGATCCCCTGCTTGTTCCATCTTTTTTCATTTGAGGAACTTGGGGACAGCTCTTAGAGAAAAGGGGAAGTTTTTAATTTTACATGCTTCATTTACTGGACATTGATTTGTGAATTTGGGAAGTGATTACACAGTAACCTGGGAGGGATCTTCTAGGATGAATCTCACTTCATATTTCTAGGTAATTTTGAGTTTCTAAAGGAGGAATGGGCATGGCTCACTGGAAACACAAATACCAGGGGTTTTTTTTTTGTGATCAGGTGTCATCTCTTGAAGTTTCCATGTCTGTTAATAACTCCTTGACTCAACACAGTAGAAACTTCCTCCATTCCCTCTTTCTTGATGACTCAATAAAGTCCACTGCTCAAACATTTTATCCTATATTATGCTATAAAGAGAACAACTCTACATAACACAAACATCTGTATCAGATTAATTTGTGAAGCCCATTAATAGCTCTGGACTGAGACCAGACCCAGTGGTAATCAATGGCTTTGGGTTAGTATTAAGTTTGTGACTGACTCTAAATCACATCATATGGTGTTTCAACTGCTGGAGAAAGTAAAATATTGAATATAACATTCTTTACAGCAGTGAAAGTGTGAGACTTCTTTGGATGAATTCAGTGTTTTGTGAGAACAAATCGGCTATCGTCAAGAGACATTTTTTCTTCTTAAGATTTTTGATTTTTAGTTTTTTTATATTTTAAATACATTACTACTCAGCACTCTCACTTTTTTACTGCTGTGTCTTGTCTACCAATATAATTTTTCTCAGACAGAGTAGTTTTTAAGATCTGGTAGAGTTTATGAGCAGTGGAGCCGCTGATGAACAGACTTCACCTGAACATGGATTTGACACATTGAATACATTTAAAATTCTACATTTTCTTTGCAGAAGAAAAATATTGAATGTTTTGGTTTTTTTTATTTCTACTAAGTACTTAAAGTTAAGAATGATAAATAAGCTTACAGGATTTCATGCTATAAGGAGATAAGTGCTGAAATTAGTTTAGAGAATTAAAAACCTAGTTGTACTGAATCGTTTTGCATACTAGAGCTTCACTTGCTCTTACTTCACTTTTGCGTTTGAAATGGAAGATTTCACAGCGCTGCTCAAAGACTGCAGCTGCCAAAACTTACTTTCCAAAAGTGCACCTTGACTGCCCCTAAATTCTGTTGACTGGCATTGGAGGACATGGTGTGTCCTGCTTATGTACTGTGGGTTTTCTGAATGGTTGGAAATCCATGTCGACTGATTTATTTTGGTCAAAAGTCCAGAAATCCTGTCCATGTTACTTTCTTCATCCAAACACCTCTGCCACTCAGAAATGGAGTTTTCAGTAGGAAGAAAATGGGTTGTGTGCATTTGGTCAAGGTGGATTGATGTGTAAGATGGCAAACAACAAAATCCCTGCTTGATAAGGGGTTTTCCCACTCTCCTATTACTCATTCCCATAGAAGCCAGCACAAGTTGCACAGAATTCTTTGTAAAGAGAAAGAAAATCCTTGAAAGTCATGATTCAAGTCTTAAATAGAGGGAAGCATTATGAAATTTATAAAGCAGTATCATGAAATTTATAAAGCAGTAAATCTTTAATTCAGTAGAAATAATGCCAAAATCTTATTGTATTCAGTAGAGACAGACTTGTAAACACTTTATAAAAACTTTTAAATGAAATTTTTGGCTTGAATTCAAAGAAATTGATTTAATGTATATACGCTTGAGTTCATGTACATATTTAAAATAGATTTTAAAACTGAATTGCTAATGCCAAGTACATATGAATTTCCTTGATAGTATACTGTTAGTGATACCACAGAAATGCATTTTTATCCTTTTTATGAATGTGTTTTCTGGATTTCCTCCCTGTTCCTGGAACCAAGTCATAGTTAGGCCATCAGTCAGCTAGCACAAATGTCTTTGGAGAATTATTTTCACAGAAGAGCTGCTGCTGCTTAATCCACCAGACACAGCCCACGGCCAGAAAATACCTTAATCTGTTTTTGATTTTGTTAAGGTATAAAGAAAGCAAAGGTACAAACAAAATGAAGCTAGCAACCTTTTTTTTCCCTCTAAGGCTTCAGTAATTGTTATTATTGTTAATTCATTATTACAGAAGATTTTGTAATTTCTTGAAGCAAGGCTTGTCCTTTTGTGCTGAGATCAGCCACAGCAGTCTTTTAGTTGATGCACCACCAGCAGTAATTATTACTTAAGTAATTATTTACTCATATGTTCAGTGCAGTGTTTTTACTTTTCAGTGTTACTGCACACATGCATCTTACTGTCCGCATTTGTTAAGAAGTAAAATTGAGGGGGGAAAAAGGAAACACGTTAATGTTCTGTGAAGTTTAAATCTAGAAGAAATTTAAACAACATCCCTGAGACAATATTTCACCATAAATTTAGATGTAATATCTCTTGGGAAGGATTAGCTGGTAAATGTGGTTTTGTGTCTCCCTCTGACCTTTGCCCTGAGTCTTCAGTTAGCTGTTGTTAAATTTAGATTTAAAGACTTTGCAGTTTGCTTAAAAATGGCAGTATTTATCTTTGTCAACTGGTAGTCATAGACTAACTTATTTCATAAGTGAGTTATTTATTACGTTTATGTGAAGGGCAAAAGTTCAGTTAAATTAATTGCAAGGTCTTTTCACTGTTCATTCATCTGAACTAGATCCTATGAGAAAAATAAGAATTGTGAGATGTAAGATGCATTAGGCTACAGCAACATTAAGTAAAATAATGCCTTACTTTTTATTTTACTTAGAGGTTTTTTTTGGGCATGGTGGCTCACAGGTTAATGTTGAACAAAAAGATGATATCTGGATGATAAATCACAAGAGAACGAGTATGACTTCAGTACCACTCTAAAGGTGGGAGGATATAATTCTCTTCGAATATTGAAGTTACCCACACAGAAAAAAAAAAGTTAAAATTAATAAAGTCAGACACAAGCAAGAAAACCCATTATGACTGACTATTAAAAGAGATAGGGAACATATTTGAAAGTAATGGCATGCAGAATAGAACTTATTCTGACATACCATATTAAACATGGTGCTTTGCCTAAACTAGAGATGATACATCACCCACTCTTTATGAAATAACAGTCGGCATGCTTGAAATAGTCAGGAATGATAGGATGTTTATATAGGCAGTATGCTGCTTGAAATGAGGAAAAGGCAATGCTGTAATGGATTATGTAAATAAAGAAATATAGATAGTATTTGAATATGGAGGGGGACTAAATCAGCCTAACACTCCCAACATGGCATTGATTTTCTTTGCAAAAAGAGAAGTTTGCAAAGTAATTCTTCTTTGTTTGCTAAATATGGTGGCTCTTGAGGTGGTGAGATAGTTCTGTGGATTGTTCTTATATCAACTGAGGAGCAATGAAATTGTAAAATTTATACCCCCATATTTATTTTAGCCATGTACATAATGGCATTGGTACTTTAGTGCTTATATAACAAGTGCTTATATAACAACTTTTTTAAGTGCAAGGATGGAGGAAATAATTGTTGTATATTAATAAAATGAGACTACTTACCTCATCAAAGTTATGACAAACTAGTTTTCACTTAAAAGCTATCACGAAAGAATTGATGTTCTCCATTTCTGCTTTCTGACTAGTCAGCTTCCCTTCACATTTACTACCCTCTAATACTCAACTTCCTGAATATTTTGGAATCCAATATTGGTACCGACAGTATCTTCTCAAAAATGTGATAGTGACCTTGTATTTTTGGGGTCAGATTACTGGTCACTGTTAAATTTGTGATTAGTAGGTTATGCTGGAGTGGAACTGTGCCACATGTGTATCCATAGTGCAGCATTGAACACCTGAATCTTCTTGCCATGGCTTTGTAGGTGTCTGAGACCTATACCTGTGAGGGGAACTCCTGGCAGGCACACACACAATATTGTACTCTAGCAGTCCTATGAGATCGTTTAGGTTCATATTTGGTTGTCGCAGTTTACAAAAGGCTGTTTATAACCTACACTGCTGAGAGCTTAATGATCCCCTACTACTTGTAATATCAGGAACTTTCAGCCAGATTAATTTGCAGCTTACAGTTCTCTTTGCTGAGGAGTAAACCCTCAGGGCTTTAGTTGCACTGCAAGAAATTAAAGCCATACTTCTGTTGTGCTTTCAGTTTGCTTTCTTTTATCTAAATAGTGAAAGACAGACCATGAGTACAGATGAGATTGTAAAATTCCCAATGCACTAGAGTGAGGCCAAATATGAATGTGAGTCATTGGCTTGAGGGGAATTTGCCAAAATTGCAGGTAAGATCTGCTGGAAATGAAGTATTTCCTGCTGAAAAGATCTGTAGCTTTTTGCAGATGTCAGTGATGGCTGCAAGCACTGCATGTGTTGGGATTCAATCAAAATATCTTAATAAATATGTCTTACAGCAAAGGAAATTGTGAGAAGAATGAACTTCCCTTACTATTTTAATTCTCATAAATCTGTTTGTCTAACTAAATATCAATAGGAGGGTGCCCTTCCTCTTTATATTTCTGCATCTTTTCTAGAACTAAGAAGTTTGTTTTATGAAGCATTATAGGGATTTAACTGTATAAATAAGTCAAATCACATAATTTTCAGTCAAAAGTCTTGGTTAGATCTTGTAGGTCAAGAGGAAGCTGTTCTATTTTTTTAAATGCTATCCTGTCTCTGCTTTTTCAGAAAAATACAAGTAGAAAAATCTTGACTAAATGAAGCCTCTTTGGAGATTTCTCACATACACTCCACACCCTCCATGTGTATACACAAGATTAATGAATATTGATGAGATTTTAAGTTATAGGTTTATGACCTCAAATTACAGCAGAATTTAATTCCTCTTTAGAAACTTGGCATCTGAACTGTTTGTCCTCTAGTGTACAGATTTTTGTGACTGTTTATACTGCTTGTGACAGTATAAACCCCTGATACCTTGAGTTTCATTCTTATGTATTTGGCATAAATAAGCCAAGGCCAAGAGTAGAACTTGTGAAAAACATGGATTGTGAGCATACAGTAAAGATAGTAAATAATTCATAGATTCTCCTAGCTAGTTAGGATCAGCAGGTCCTCATGTCTGACCTCTTCCTTAAAATAAACATGAGAATTTCATTCAAGTACTCTTCTACTAAGAATATTATAGCAAGTTTAATGTATTTGCTACTACAGTCAAAGTTGATCAAAGTCACTTCTCCTTATGTAAGAAAGTTGTATGTGAGACAGGTAGGAGTTTATTTCAACAATCACAAAACTTTGAACTGAAAGTGAGGTAAAATATATGATTTAGAGGACCTGAGGAAGGCAAGAAAATTAGCAGTATCCTAGCTGGGGGAGAAAGGGCGTGTGGAGGTCAGAGGTAGGTAGTAACAGCATCAAGGATCATAATTTCTGAAACTTGGAATTAAAAATCCTGATTTCAGATGTAGCTTGTGTATTTCATATTTTAGAAGCAATGATTCATGTTTTAAAAGCAGGCATTAATGAAGTTTAGGATAAGCATCTAATTGTTTTAAATTATAGAACATAGAAAAATTGCTTACACCAAATATCTTCTAAATTTTTCCCATGGTGTCTTACAGCCTCTGCTCTGGGAATCTTGAACATCATGAGTGATCAGCTCCTCTGTTTATTGAAATGAGAAGAATAGAGAGTAAAAGTATTCTTGAGTTTTATTGCAGTGGTTCTGACACAGGGGATTCCCCTTCCCAGCCTTCCAACACTTTTTCACCATTTCATGGGCAAAGTGCTTTTCTATACTTCTGGCCTTCTTTTGTATAAACTACAAGAGAAAACAAAGTCCAAAGTGGTGTTTTTTTAATACTGTGAATAGCTCAGCCTCAGTTATTAATTATTTTCATGCTTGTACCCTCTGAGTTTTTCAAATGTGCCCTAATGCAGTATTTTCATTCTATTTCACTCATGCCTTCCTTCATCCTGTTTCCTGCCTATCCCATAGAAAGGCTGGAGAGCACAGCTTTTGGAGTCTGATGGCAAAATGGCCTGATGGCTTGATCCTCTGTTAACATCAATGAAAGAGCTGTGGAGTTTTCAAAGTTTTTTGAAAAGAAGGAATGTTTGGTGGTTAAGAATTTTAAAAGCCAACAAGGTTACCTTTTCATAGGTGATTATCTCCAAAGAAAACTTCAGTCTTGTTGAAAATAAAAAGTAAACAAAGGGGATAATATGGAGAAACTGTCATACAAAAAGTGCTTCTGCAACTTCTGTGTGTCTGTGTTTACTTCCCAGACTGAATTACTCTATGAAGTACTGAATTACTCTGACTCCAGGCGACCTGGTTTGAGTTGCCTCTCTGTGTCAGTGCTGTTTAGAATATCCTTGACTGCCCTCAGTAACATATTTTCTGTACACATCCAAGGGTAAGGGCTTCATATCATAAATTCAGTCCCTCATATGTAACAATTTGATTAAGAACAAGTCTTTCATCACTGTATTCTTCAAATTCTGCTACTAGCTAGAACTTATTTACTGTGCTCACAGGTGATCTGGAGATAAGAGAGGTAGCAAGAACTATTTAGATCCTTAGTTCTGGTATGCTTCCATTCAAATTTGGAATTTTTTTTCCCCTCAATATGATCAGTGATTCATATTTTTGGAGGCAAGAAGGGGACCAGGCATCTGCCTCCAATGTATAACACCACAAATTGGATGAAGAATCCTAGAAAATTAGGGCCTGTGTAAATTATACTTTGTTACTCAGTTTTGAGCTGATCCTGTCACTAAGTCTTTTAACTTGGTCCTATCCTTTCTCTTACCAATTTTTCTTCAATTATTTGTGTCATTATTATTTTAATGTCTCACTGCTATTTTTCAATATTTCCTTTTATTTTTTTTTTAAGCTACATTTAATTCTACATCTTCTGGCCTATATTCCTAACAAAGACATTTGATTTTTATTATTGTGAACTTAGGGTTTTAGACGGTGTACCTACTGATCTCATAGAACAGGGACTAAGTCTTTTTGTACCAGAAATAATGGCTGAAGTAGTCATCCCTTTTATTGATATTAGATTTCATCTTGGGCTATAATTATCTGAACAAGTGTAGATAACCAATTTTTTTTTATGTGTAAGCAAATATTCCTTGTATATGAAACCTATTTTTTGTGATTTTTTCCTGTGGAAAGCTACATAAGGTAGCAGTGATGTGTCCATATATTTTAGTCTTTATTCTCTCTCCCCTCAACCTTATTTTCCTTGTTGTTATTCCTCTGTGGTGTATGCATTGAGTCCCTAATCCCATTGATTCAACAACTATTCTTTATATACTTGTGTGGTTCCAGCCACATTTATATGTATTAAGAGCCATGTATGCCTAAAAATACAGCAATAATGTCATCTGTACTGCCACACAGGTTAGAAAGGATAACATTGCACTGCCTGTTGCCTGTCACCTTTGTGAAATATTGCTCTGCCAGTAGCCATTGATTTTTGTGAATCATTCAGGGTTTATGGAGAGTAGTGATTTGGGAAATGTCAAGACACCAATCACAAGGTGTTATGGAGTAGTTTTGTTCACAACTAGTAATCATTTTTACCAGTAAACCATTTTTATTGTGTGGTCCTATACCCTTGTCAGCTGTAGAAAAGTGTGACTGTGGAACGTGGGTCTGAACGTAGCCCAAGTGCTCGGTGTCAGCGAGTCTGCACCTGCCTTCAGCTGGCACCTGCCACCACATGGATTGTTGGGATTCTCCTTTGAAAGGACTTACACTGTGCAGTGTGCATTTAAAAAGGCTCCCATTTGAAAATCTGGGAGCAAGTGAAGGAAGAATGTAAAAGGATAATGCTGACATTTCAGTGTCTAATGCACATTTGAATTGTGGTGATACTGCTGTTGTCTGCATCCCAGCAATGTGAGCTTTAAGGACAGAGTACTAAAGCATCATTAGTCCAGGAAAAAAAAAAACCCATAATCATCACAGCAGTGTGATGCTACTTTTAAAAGAGAAAAAAATGAAATATAGTTAAGGAGTTTATGATTCTTGCCATATATTTTTCCTTTCCATTTTATTTCTTTTTTTATGTGGTATTTCCATAAAGTGAGTGATAATAAAGCAGAATTCTGGGTATTTGAGGCCACTCTGCAGCATCTCTTTGCTATGTAACTGCTGTTGGCAGTATAAAGTTAATTGTTTGAGCCCTGAAAGGAGACAGTTCTTCAATGGAAAAATCCTTGTAGCAAAAGTGGATCGCACTCAACCCTACTATTCACCTTGCATAGAGCTGTCAAAGGAATTAGCTCAATTTGTTGTTCTCTTAGACAGTATTAATTAGCTGATTATTATTTTTAAGTGAATACTGTTATACAGAGAAGCTCAGTTAGTGATTTTTCTAAAACCATTTAGAATTTAAGTTCTTCAAGAAGAACCGGACTTTTGGAGTCCTAATATTGTATGTAGGTTTGTACTGTATATATAAGAGGAAATGCTACTGGAGGTTTAATTTCTCTGTTACTATTTCCAGGAGACAAAGAACATAGAAACAGAAGAGTAGACAGGGAATAAAGATAATATTAACTTCATAGTTTGTATATGTCCAGGAAAACACAGAAATCAATGATGGAAGTTAAAACCAGGATATTACTTGTTATTTTTGACAGTTAATATTGTAGAAGTATTTTTAATGCCCCGTGTTATTAGTAGATGGCTGGGGAAGACACACAGTTTCATCTTTGAGAAAAAAAAACTTGGTGTCTAAAGGTACCAAAAGCTTGAATAAGATAAGAGGGAGACGTACTTGGCAATCAAATCAAAAGTGAAATGGAATACATTTGCAATGGAATGAATTAGTTGTTGCTAAGGGTTTTCAGAATGCTGGAAACAACTCTTTTACAAGCACAGTATTTTCTGAATGTCTTTGAAAATCTCTTTTGGAACTTGACAACTCATTTGGTAGATGTCAGCTTTGAGGTTCAAAAAGCTTGGCAAATAAAATTCAGCTTGGAATGGAAAATCTAGAGCAGCTTTCCTGGCAGATGCTCCCAGCAGCATCACAGAAAGCTTCCACAGTATAGGTGATGGGGTTTTAACGCAGTTGTCTTAGTGCTAGATTAATTTGTAGACACTGTTCCATAGTTACTTGTCATTAGGGCAAGATAATAAAGGAGGCATCAAGTTCACATGAAGAGGTGTGTAAATCTTGACAAAAGCAGCTAAGTTAGAGCAGGCACAGCACGAACCCACTCGTGCAGTAGCAATCTGGGCTGTTTTCTTGAGAAGAATATAGAGCTCTATTGATTTTTAGTAGAAAACATCATCTTTTTTTTTTCCTTTTTGTGAAGTGAAAGCTGTTGGAAATGAAATGTGTGTATGTCATGAAATCAGTGATAATTTTCAGACAGAGATAAAAATGTTCAATTTGTCTGGTTATTTTCATGGAGAGTTCTGCCCATTAGTGGGAGTAGAAGGCAAAGATTACAGTCTTTGTTCTTAATGCAGATCTCTCTGAGATAGTTAATTATTCTATATATATCATCTTCTTAAATGTTACAGAGAATGAAAATACCTGATGGTTGTTTAAATGGAAATGTGTAGGGCTTTTCTTAACTTTTCCCACTGATTTCCAGTGTTGTTTATATGCTGACAGACCATTTGTCTCAGTGCTGCTAACTATAATATAATATTATGAAAGGGAAGCCCTATTTTTTGCGTAGGACATAAGTTATTGAATTTAAAGTTTGGCTTTTTGACTCTTTCTATGCTCCTGGAAGGAAGATAAAAGATCTCTGCTGCTGCTCTCACTTCTAAATCATGATTTACAATTCTTTTGGTCTGTCTGAGGACAATTTTTGTTGTCTTTGTACTGTAAGAGGCCACACAGAGAACTCCTTATCAGAGAGTAGGACCCAGCTGTGCTGGTGTGACACAAGCATACAAGACAAAGAGAGGGCACATCACCTAAAGAGTTTGCAGGGTGTATGTCTGTGTTCTGTGCCTGGGATAGCTGCTTATTTTGGTGGCTGTTATCTGTGTAGCTGCCACACCTGGATTCTTATGGTTAGAGGAGGGGCAACCCTGTCCTGGTGGCATCAGGCACAGCATCACCAGCTGGACAAGGGAGGCGATTGTCCTGCTCTGCTCTGGGATGGCCTCACCTCCAGCGCTGGGGGCAGCTCTGGGCACCACAATGTAAGATGTTAAGCTGTTAGAGAGCCTCCAAAGGAGAGATACAAAGGTGGTGCAGGTTCTTGAAGGGGAATCCTTACAAGAAGACGTTGAGAGGACTTAGTTTGTTCAGGCTGGAGATGAGGAGACTGAGGAGAGATCTCACTGCTGTTACACCTTCCTCATGAGGGGAAGAGGAGGGGCAGGCACTGATCTCTGCTCTGTGGTGACAGTGACAGGACCCAAGGGAAAGGCCTGAAGTTGTGTCAGGGGAGGTTTAGGCTGGATATCAGGAAAAGGTTCTTCACCCAGAAGGTGGCTGGGCACAGGAACAGGCTCCCCAGGGAAGTGGTCATGGCACCAAGCCTGCGAGTATCCAAGAAGGTTTTTTTTGGACAGCACACATGGTTTGACTCTTTGTGTGCACAGCAAGGATTCAGACTTCAATGATCCTTTCTGGTTCCTTCTAACTCTGGATGTTCTGTGATTCTACAATTCTGCACAGCTATTTCATTATGCATTTATGTAATTTCCCTTTGAAAGGGTTATGTTAGTTGAACAGGTATATGTGATATATTTATGCCATGCTGCTTCGGAGACAAGTGATTTTTTGAACATAGTGCCCAAGGGTTGAAACTCTTCTAAATTGGCCTACATGACAATGGAGGCAGCATGCAGTGCAGTCTTTTGAGGCTTTTAACTGAGAAGCCTGTAGGTATTTGTGCAACATTAGATAAATAATTTGGTAAAAATATTGCGAAGTCTATTACTGATAATATTTTTCAAGTTTTAAAGGATGTTTAACATCTCGTACGTTTGGGTGCGTAATTCTGCAGAATTCAGACAAGAACTATGACTTTTCTACAGAATTAAAAAAACGTCCATAGAACTAAATAATGTTATTTGCAATATCAGAGTAAGAAAAAAATGCATAGAAAGAAACCCACTTGAAACAGTGACTAGGGAAATGTAGGTAACTGATGAATAGCTTTAAAAATGTAAATAAGAACTTCAGACACTTGCACTATTCACAGAATCGTTATGTAATTTGTGGTTCCCAAGTTTATGCCTCTAGGTATGCTCAAAGTCAGTTAATTTTGACATCTGGCTCCTTTTTTCAGCTCCTTTGGGATTCACAGAATAGGCATTGCCCTGACTTCTTCACCTGTGGAACCAGATGTTAGAAGGATGCTAACAGTGTTCTTTCAGAAAGCCACTGAAAACACATGAAGGAGCACTTTCAGCTTTTATCAGCTCTCTCACATAAAACCTCTTCCAACTTGACAGAAGTATTTCTACCAGTTTCTCAGTGATTTGATTCTCATTGTATTTCTCCCCTTGAACACTGTTTTAATTCTGGAAAAGAAGGACCTAACTGGTGTGACAGGAAATTTTGGAACAGGTTTGGAACAGAATCTCAGACTTCAGCTTTATCCAGTAGCAGAATCTATCCATTATCCATATCTATTTAGTAGGTGAGTGTCTTGAAAACTGGAATATATTTGGAGAGCCTCCGTTTCAGTCTTTCTGAAGGGCTTCGACATGAAGCCCTAGAACCGAGTAGAGCTCCTGAATTAAGTTAGTATTCTGAGGGTATTTCCATCAGTTTTGCTGGAGCTCTTCTGTTTAAATTGGTCAGAAAATCAGTGAAGCATTCAACACATTCTGGAAAAACTCCCTGTAGCTTTGTGATTGAATCATAAGGAGGAGTAGAAACATGCAGGTCAAAAGTCCCTGAGGTAGATGAGGGATTTGAGTCCAGGACATCTGAATGTTCTCCCAGATTCTTATTATCAAGATGTGGAATAGAGAGTCTTAGCAGCTCATAGATTTCTTTTTCTGCTAATGTGTAAAAGTGGTTACCCTAATGTTTCTCTAATGCTTTTAAGGACTTTGTACCTTAGCATGCTTTTCACTAAAAAAGCCATTGAAATGAGTGTTTTCCCAGTAGAAGGAGGTGATTTTTATTGTTGCTGTGATATGTGCAACTTAGGATCACCATCTGCACTCCAATTCTACCTCACATAAATTACTGGTTGTTTAATTTAGCTTTTCTCTTGTGTCATTTGTTTTCACATACGGAGGTAGCAGCTTTACCAGTAGATAATAGGAAGTTACTAACTTGTTTCACCTTACATTCCCACAACCACATGCTGCTATTTCTTATAATAACCTTGGCTTCAGTAATGTGGCCCTTTGTGGGATCGTGCGAGTGTGCTGTGTAATTATATTGCGACTACCGAATGAATGTAGGCTGTCATTCCATTACCCTACTAATCTTATATGGTGATAGAGGTGCTGTTTGTGTGATACTTTCCCACTTGCCTCATCTGATAAAATTCTGTTTGAAATTAACTGTTTTCTTTTTCTGCAACACTGGTGAATTCTGCAGCATGGTTCAGCCAGTAAAGGAGTAAGGAAACATCTGTGAAAGTGCTAAAACTGAATTGGTAAAATTGATGGAAATAATACTGATTTGCACGTTTTGAAGGAGCATTGCCAGCAGCAGACTCAACAAAATTTCAACTATTTCTGGGATTTTTTTCAGTGGTTTTAATGAGGAAGCCTAAAGTATTTTTTTTTCTGAAATTCTTTAACCTGAATCAATTGTAAATAATACTTGTCAACACTGCAAAAGAAAATGAATATGTTTATTTTCTTTTCAGTTATGTATTACTTGCTGTATTCTTACCATTGCAGTTTTTCTTTGTAAGCTCCTAAGTAAAATAAATAGAGCATAAATAATTTAAAAATATAAGGGGGAGAGAGGCTGAGGCTCTAAAACTAGGGAATATATTCACTCTGCGCATTTGAATTCTTTTTGTTACCGTTTAGTGCTGAGTTTGGCTCCTTTTGAGAATATTCCTGTAATTGGCAGATTATGGGACTCTCTGCAAGGAGATGGCAGCAAATGCAGTTTGCCATCTGTGGGCAAATTTTTTTGTGGCAGCATACCTGTATCAAGAATGGTTGTTAATCGTCATGCTGTGTTTTGGAATTAACGTCCAAATTTTCTAGTAGTGCAGACCAGCCTCTTCAAATGAAAATTAATGGAGTTTAGCTAATTAAGCCATGTGAGGTCTGCCCTGTTTTTCAAGATGTCGCCTATTGCTTATGAAATTACATATTGGTAATTGTTAAGAAGGACATGTTAGTGGTTGTAAAAAATAAATGAGTTTCTGGAAGGTGAGAAGTTGAAAATGTAAGCTCTAGTACCATAAAAAGATGGAGACCTCCAAGTAGATATCAACTTTCTAAAAATTGCAGTGGATCACAGGTAATGCATGCCTCCACTCTGGTGTTCAGTATTTGACTGTTGTGGTTACAAATTCTGTGGTATGCCTTAGAAAAGATCATCATGTGGCTTTCCTCCTGCTGCGAAGAGGCACATTTCATACCATGTGGTATGGAAGAACTCCTTTATCTGCCCTCTCCTAAAGTTTTTTTTCAATAAAATGAAGAGTGTTTTTGTTGAAGGCGATAATTTGTGGGTCATTGTAATATATTAATTGGTTTATGAACCATAAGTTCTTTAGAGGATGCCACAAATATTTATAATGTCCTTGAGTTCTACAACAGATCTGTAAATTAGCTGAAAGATGTGTAAAAATTCATACAGTCAGACAGTTCCCTCTTGGCTAAGGACATAAAGTGGCTGCGGAGCATAAATTATTCCTGCTGAGGTCAATCATAATTTATGCTATTTTGCTTCTGCATTTGCTCTTCTAAGAAGGAAGAATATAAAGAACATCTGTATTCGAAGAAAGATTTCCCTCTTTGCATCAAATTTCATTCACTTTGGGAAATCTTTTGGTAGAAATGATAATCTGAAGAGCTGCAGTTTGAATTGGCAGGTCACAAGGGAAGAGTGCTTCAGATTGTATTTATAAAAAAGCTGAAAACATTACCACAGCCTGGACAGCGGAACCTCAGAGATCTGTAGAGATGTTGTCATTGAGGATGAATTCAGTCACATGCATGTGAAAGCAGAATAATCCTTTAAAAAATTCTGTCTGAACAAGTCCAATTTCTTTTCTGTAGCCTGTAGGTGAGACCTGGATTTCATGTCATCAAAGTTGTGTTTTGGTGGAAAGAATTGGTTCTGTCTTTGTGGTGAAAGTGGCCACATTTCAAACTTGTCTGTCTCTTTTGTTTTCATATTTTATGTGTTCTTAGCTCCTTAAAGGAACTTTTCAAAATATACCTGAAGTAATTTCAGTACATATGTTGATGGTACCATCCATGGATTAAAGGCTTGGATGGGGGTAATAATTTCAGTAGCTTGTTGCCTGTAGTTCTTGGGCTAACTGTCCTTACTTTATTTAGGTGTGTAATGCTTTGGTTTTAAGATGTCTAAAATGAATAAAACTAGCAGATTAGAGGTGTAGTGATGCAGGTAGAAGTTAAGAAAACAAAATAAGAGTCAGACTATTCCTACTAAATAATATTTCCTGTCTTTGTCTTCTGCACCTTTATGACAATGTTATCTGAAATTCCACACATTGCATGCTACATTATAATAATAGCTCAAATTGTAAAATAATTTAAGAATTTTTCTTAATTTCTTAATCTCTCTGATATATATCACTAGATAAAGGTTGACTCCACAGCCATTATGAGGGAAAGCATCCATTTTTTCTTTACGTCACTTCCAAACAAAAGATATGTCTCTGAACAAAGCAGTCAATTTAGGCAAGTATGAACAGGTTATTTACAAGACCTAGTGGCTGTCTTATCTCCAGTCCTTTTTTCTTTCTTTTGGGAAAAAAAAGAACACAATGAAAAAATAATGTATCAGCTTACATTTTTGAAGTTCACTCTTTTTGAGACATAGCAGTACTGGTGGTTTATATTAGAAATGAGTCTTGCAAGTTTGAATTCAAAATGAGATATTTTTGTGTTATATTGCCATTATAATACCTAGCTCTAAAAGCTTACTTAATTTCATTCTAAGAAGGAAAAAACTAGACTTTAGCTTTTTTCCCCCTTCACTTATGTTCAGCTCATTTTTTACAGTCTAGTTAGCCATCATAGCAGCATATACCATATTGTATTTTCAAAACTATATTTGATCATGCTTCTTCTATATTAGCAGAATTGTTGGGAAGCAAAATGAATAGTAACAACTTTTGTGGTATTCATTTTGCTGGGCGGATGTGCTGTCTCAGGATAAGGAAAACTAGCAGTAGAGAACACATACTGTTGGAAAGGCATCAGGATGCCAGTAATTTAATCGGGAATGAATGGGTCAGTCTATATTTTTAGTTTTATATTTGTAATTTATTTCATATTATTGCCTATTCGAGCCTCCCCTCCAGACAGGCTGAGTGAGCTAGGAGGAAGAAAAGGCTCCAGGGAGACCTCAGAGCAGCCTTTCAGTACCTAACAGGGGCTTACAGGACAGCCAGAGAGGGATTTCACAAGGGTGTGTAGGGATTCAAAGGTGAATCCCTTCAACTGGCACAGGGTAGGTTGAGGTTAGATATCAGGAAGAAATTCTTTCCTGTGAGGGTGTTGAGGCACTGAAGCAGGTTGTCCAGAGAAGCTGTGGATGCTCCATCCCTGGGAGTGCTCAAGGCCAGGCTGGATGGGGCTCTCAGCAGCCTGGTCTGGTGGAAGGTGTCCCTGCCTATGGCTGAGGTTTGGAACCAAATGATCATTAAGGTTCCCTTCCAACCTGAACCATTCTCTGATACTCTGTGACGATCCTTAGAATGAGACCCTGTGCCTAGTGCTTAATCCCCTTCCATGAAAAGTTAGGCAGCCTGATAGCAGCGCTGTGAAGTGCTAAACAGTTCCAAGAAATTCTCAACTCCTTAAGCTGCAGAAACATGGAATGGCATAATTATATTTTCTGATGCCAGTACCATCTCTAATGAAGGATGTTTTTGTGCTGAGATGTAAAAAATTTGCATTTAAAATTCTCCTCTGTTTTATTTTTAAAAGGCAGTTTATGTCTGAAGAAGTGTCATTTGCTGCAGAACACCAAAACAAAAACATGCAAATGACACCAGAGTTTACCATTTTCATCATGAATGTTGTTATTTCTTGTAGAATGAAGATTTTGCTCCTATTTACACTCTTTGTTATGTATATTTGCCATGTTCAGCTTGCTTGATCCTGGTTTTCTTCCAAATTTCATTTTCTTTTGCCATAAATAATAAACAATGATAATGAAGCACAGTGCCTTTTCTATCCTGTACTCCAATTGATTACAGCATACCGTAGCATCCTTTACAATACATTTCAGGAATTGCTTCAAATCATGTATACTGTATTTCACTGCTTCAAGAGATGTTTTAAGGAACAAAAATTGTGTGTGCTACTAACTTTAGGCTTTTTTTTTGGGGGGGGGGGGGGGGGGAAGAAATAAGTTGAAGTTGCCATTTGAATTTGAATATTGCTGCCTGCAACAAGTTTTGCATTTTTTTTTGCTACTTAGAGAACTTAATTCACAAATGTAAATTGTTGTTTCTTTTTTTATTACACTGCTTTAATTATAATTATAACTTTTTATTCTGTTCTTGAGGGTTTCAGCTCTTAGTATTCAGTCTCTATCTGCATCATATTTTGGTGCATTTTGTATTTTGAAGCTCAACCAAAGTGGAATTCTAGGGACAAGTGTATCTAATTATCTTTTATTGACAAGATTACTTACACACCAAATACCAAAACCAAGCAGATTTTACTTTGCAATTGCCTTTTTCTGTTCACGTACTCTAGTACTTGTAGAAATTTAACAAAAGGCAACAGAAAAATCTGAGGGGTTTTGGAAGATTTGCAACTGCGGCATGTGACAACTTCTGTTATTTTTAACATTTTCAGTCATGTAGACCTACATTTTCACAATAAGGAAAAAACCCCTCAGTCTGTCTTTTTAACGATTCATAGTCGATATTTTATTTATTTTTTTTTCTTTTCAACTGGGGAATGCCAAAATCCATATGGTGTTTTCCAGGCTGTTAATACTTCAAACTTGGAATGTGAAATGTGTTCTCTTTTAATTCACCCCAGGACAGATGGAGCAGAGTGATTCCAGCTTTGCAAAGCCATCATTTTTTATCATTTCTTTGAACGGTTGTGTCTTAGGTACTTTCCTAGAGCAATAATTTTACTAATAGCAACTGAAAATTACTGTATAATTTTAGCATTAAATTTTCTGACCTTTTTAGTTGATCACACAGGAATTGTAGTACAATGCCTTCTGCTCAGTAGATTATCATGTTACTGCCTGTGGTATCGGTCTCTTCCAATACCGTTCCTCTTAGGATCATTGCTATCCAAGTCTCATTTACCCCACGGCTTGTGAGCACTGCAAGGTGCTCAGTTATTGTTGGAAGGGGTAGGGGGCTGAGATGTTCCCCAGTAGCTCTGGAGGCGTTCCTGAAGTGCTGGGTTTGAAAGCTGTGCCGTACATATTGTACCTTCAGATCAGGTGAAACCTCTTTCATCCATAACGTTGGGTTGGGAGCAGAAAGGGCTTTACCAGAGGTCTGGCTGAAATCTCTCTTGGCAGATGAAGGGGTAAGGAGTATAAATTGACTTGTGGTGAGTACTTATCTGCCAGGAGTGGACCTTGGGGCTGTAGGACACTCCATGGAGCTGATGGTGTCCTCACCTTTCTCACTGCACAACAAAAGAAGAGAGTGTTGGCTCCAGGTATCAAGAGCCGAGTCTGAAAGCACTTGAGCAATATGAGCTCTTTTCTTCCCTTCTTTGTGCTGCAGACATTTGAGACAGTTGTTGTTATGCTGTTCAGTTTTACTAAACCATCTTTTGACCCTCATCATGCCTTAGTAATGGCACACAAATGAAGTGTGAAGGCACAGAAGTGAACATGGATATGGGGAAATAAATACCCTCCATAACCCTTCAAGTGCTCCACTCTTTATCTGCTGTATGTTTTATGGCTGGCCCCAGAGGTGGGTGACAAAGGAAGTATATCAAAGCTTTTGAGCCAAAGGAAGTTAGCAATTGTTCAAAAGCCAGCAAAAAACTGATTTTCATGGTTCTCAATAGAGGAGGATGGACATTAAAAGGCAAATTGACACTTTATACACAGAGATGTTAATATGGCTGTAGCCTTTTACTGTGCCAATAAAATGATACACGGCCTTAAATTTCTAACTGTGAAACATTTGGCTTTATATCATCATTTGCATGAAGATTTTTTTTAAAACAAAAGTGAACCGTGCTTCTGCCATTTGGTTTAATTCATGTTGTTTGACTAAGACAATGAAACAAAATCACTCTAAATTAGATGGAGCACTAAGATGGCTTTTTCAAGGGTTTTAGTTGTCACACAGACATGAGCCCAAAAAAGTATCAGGCAGTGCAGCTCAAATTCTTTTGCTCCCTGATAAGCAGCTGAATATCTGAAACCTGCTTCTGTAATATTGATTCTCAAGTAACTTTCCAGTGCTATTTTCTCACAAATTGCTGATACAACTTGCTTTATGCTTCTTGTTGTTTAATTTCTTTTGATTGTAGAAAGGTCCATTTAAGAAACTAGCAGAGAGATCTGCCAAAAAAAGAAAAAAGCAGTAGCTGCACGGTGAGGCACTTCACATCAAAACTGATGAGTATGAGACCCTTCCTGGGTTAATTGATTTTCCCTGTGAGATGTAATGTAATGAATTTTCTGTAGCTGAATACAATTCTCAGTGGCAGTGGCTAGTAAACCTTTTCTATTTTCTGTAAATAGGTTGGTAAGGAGACAATCAATGTTTGAACCTACTTTTTCTCCTGTTCATGGAAAACAAAAGAAAGCAACTTCTCCCCACTGTCACTGGTATTTAAAAGAAATAAAATAAACAAACAGCCTTTTCTTAAACTTGGTAAAATTACGTACTTTACCTAGGTGTGCTGAATGAATGGCAATTCATACCACGTTTAATTTGCTCTCATAAGCATTCTCCAGCTTCACAAGGGTACACAACTGTTTTAGCTGAGGTGAATGCTTTACAGAAAATAAATATATGGCCTATATCCTAGGCTTTGTACATCATAGACTTTGATCAGCCACTTTACATAGACAAAACTAATTGTCTGACTGTCTGAAAGCCCTGTCTCTTGACTGGTGACAGATAGGGAACAGATTGTGCTGATAATCCCTAATGAGTGAGTTTCCTGGGCACACATTTTGAGCTGTGCCTCTTTACCAGCGCACAAAACATAATGTTAAAATAATGCAGCATGCCACATCAGTAATTATGCCGCCTGATAGAGTAACTGTGGAACCCAGCACTGCAAGATGCTCATTGCACTGCAGACCAGTGGTCTGGTAACACTGAAGCTGTCATCAGAAAGAGGCATAGCATTGGGATCTAAAGGAGCTGTAGGCTTTCTTTGCCACAGTTTCGTCTCTGTTCAAAAAATTTTGAGACAGGAGGTGTCTCAGCAGACTTGCTTTGCCAAACACTGTATGATACGGCCTCATTCCCTCCGCCTCTTATGGTGCTGTGACTAAATCCTGCTTGTACTTGTTGTCCCCAGACAATTTGAAGTTTATGGGACTGATTTATTGCCAGTTTGCAGAATGCATCCAGAAAATCTGTGCTGTACTCTCATATTAATTGAGGTGCTTTCTTCTGAGTGGTAGAGCTCTGCTGTGCTGAGTTGCAAGGCTGTCATCTTGGAAAACAAAGGTCTTCAGAGAAGCCTTTGGTAAGGGGAGTTTGGTAGAAGGAAAGGTACAGGTTGTCCCTGCAGGTAATTGAGAGGTAGGAGTAGGTGTTGGTCAGTTATTCCATTGACACATTTGGGCCTTATCAGGCATAGGAGAGGCTTTTGCCCCCTACACGATATACTAGGAAGAAAAGACAGAGTAGTAAACAGCATACTAAGTCATCAAGTTATATTTAAATAATGTAGATTTCTGGTAAATTTTGGAGTAGCAAAACATGTGCAGAAGTTGAAGTAAGGAAATAAAATTAAAAGGAATAGGTATGCAACCAAAGCATATTAACATACAAAGCGGGAGGTTTTGATAGAGTCTAGAATGAGTGCAGTAATAAAAGAAGACGGTTCAAGGTCGAATTGAAAGGTATCTGAAGACTTTAAAGGTGAAAACTTTAGGCATGAGAAGAACAGCAGAAGAAGGTGAAATGAAAGGTTGCAAAATCACCAAATGTTACAGATTCAGTCAGGCCTCTGAAAATTTCAGAGACCTGATAGCAAGTGTGACCAAGGTAACAAATTTCTGTGGTGGTATGTTTTTCTTGGCAAAAGATTGGCAATGTAAGAAATAATGCTATGTTTTGTGAGGTGAGGAAACAAAATGAAGGAAGATATCAAAAGGGTATTGATGAAAGTAGAGAATGTAGATTTGGTTGAAGTAAAGAGGAAGGAACAAAAGGAAAAAGAAATAAAACCACAAAAATACTTTTAAAGCAGAGGTGATTAATCCAAAACTAAGGAACTAAGCCTAGAAATGGATTTTAAACTTGAAAGATTAGGCTAAGGATTAACCTCTTCCCTGGAACAAATTCATCTTAGTAATTTCTTCTTCAGAGGGCTCATAATGGTAAATAGGATGCAACTGATCTGCTACCTCTCACTGGGCATTCTTCAGCTACATTCTGCCATGTTCTCTTTCAAACCACTGTCTAATATATCCTGTGAAGAAAAAACACAATTTACTTGACAGAGGAAAAAAAAAAAGTAATAATTTTGAAGCTGTTGTTATTGTTTGTTTATTAAAAGCACACAGACTCCAAACTTCTCATTAGAACATTTTCAGGTGCATTGACCCATGTAGAATTCTTCTCTTTTTTTTTTTTTTTTTTTTTTTTGGTTTTTTTTTGGTTTTTTGGTTGGTGTTTTTTTTTTTTTTGTTTTTTTTTGTTTAAAATAATTTTTTTTCTACCACAAACTAGTACTGTAGTCCTGAAGGGAGCGGCTATAAGTATGGCATGGTCTTCATAGATTAGCCTTTCCTTTCTGGTTTTCTTTGATTATCTTTTCCTGCCCTGAATTGAGCTTTTCACATATTCTCACCCATTCACCCATTAAAAAAAGCTTTTGGACTGCAGAGTCTACATGCACTGTGCTCTTCCATTTACATAAACTCCTGTACAGGAAAAATATAGTTCAAACACCTGCAGTCATAAAAAGTCACTTCTGTCTCTTTTCTCTGGGATTTATTGTTGTATTATGTCATTTTGCCTGTGTTTGAGTAAATGTTCAATTTCTTACTTTTCCACAAGTCTCAAGAAAATTGCGCTTCCTGATATGTGATAGAAATGGTTCCTTATTACTTTTATTCTTGTAGCATCACACATTGTCATGAAATTGCAGTAATAAGTCCAAGGGCAATGAAGAGATGTCAGGGCCTTGGGATGACTGGTTAATAGGTAAGGAGCACGAGCAGTAAAGCTTGTGTCCTACCAGCTGCAGAGAGTGATGTTGGAAGGAGCAGGCAGACCCCACTGACCTGTAACAGGCTTGGTGGCAGCTGTCACCAGGAGAATTTTGGGTTCTTTACTTGTGGGTTGGTTTACATGACACCAGGTGATCTGCCAAGAGATAGGGTACCTCTGTCTCAAAGGGACAAAAGAATCTTCATCTAAGAGTTAACAGGGCTTACTGAAATAGACTAAAACTAGATTTGGAGGATGAAGCGGGTAAAACCAGGCTTGGTGCTGATGAGCCATGGGATGGCCTGTCCCTCATTAAGGGGTTAAATATATTAATTTTCAACGCTCTTGAGAGTCGTGAAACCAAGAGCAGCAAAATTCACACTGCTAGAGCTAAACTCTTGTCCAACTGTGAGTGTGTTTTTGATAGGGTTTAGATGCTATAAAAGTATAGCCCATGGCATTGACTAGCATTTAGACTGTAAGTGCAAACAGCCTCTAGAAATGTACTATCAAGGAGAGAGCTTTCCATTTAGAATATAACAACAGTTTTGTCAAGGAAAGAAAACACAGTCTCACTTTCTGCAACAAGCAGAAAAAAAAAAAAGCTATGCAAAGAATTTCAAGCTCTGAAGGGGGTTCCTTACTTTGGCTTTTCAGTAATGGCATTACTCTAATCCAGAGCAGAAACTCAGATCACACATTTAAGTTGCTGTTTCCATATCACCAGAGCAATGAGGATAACAGGACATAGCAGACTCCATTCATGGGTTGCTTTGAACTTTTCAATGTGTGTTTATTCTATTCAATACTGAAAACTTGTTTTTAACATTTCCAAGGAAAAAGAGGCTCTAAAAAGTTAGCTCCAACTGTTTGTTTGCAGTGCTAATTGGCATGCTTGCTTTTACAGTGAAAAATGAGTTCATTCGAGTAGAATTAAACAGCTGCTGTTAACAACTGAGCAGTAAAAAAAAATCTAGTCTTTAATTTTTCTATTTCAGGTGTTCTGTATTTAACAGTGGTTCACCTGTCATCCAGAAAGCATACAAAGGTAATTTTGTCCTGACTGATAAAATTGACACACTACATTGAAAGATTTATGTCAGTGTTTTAAGTGCAGTCAGTATGGTAGATTTTTGGAGAACTGAGGTGTCTCAGAATGTGTTCTGTTGAAAATCGTGTATGTAAAGGTGTCCATGGAGTGTTGCTGAGGGAGGCAAGGAGATCACTATGGGGAAGCCAGTTCTTGTGTTTTGCCAGCAGGCTAGCCTGGCCATTGCCCCATCAACCTCACTTTGGAAGGGTTGCAGCAGCTTTGCCAGGCTTGCCTCAGTTTCAGACCTGCCACATCTGGTAGCTGCAGCAGTAGCTTACTTCATTCTTTGTCTTACCGATTTTCTTATTTTAGTGTATTCTATACATCTTAGAGTAACACCAAATTCACATCTGATTTCCTGCTGTTTCCTTTCCCCCCGACTGCATTCCTGTTGGCATAACAAGCCCTTCCGGCACACAATACTGAGAAGGCAATTTAAATGCAGGAGAACAAAGATTCGACAATTTGAATTTTTCAGCTGTGTACTTTATACAGAAGAGCATGTTTGGCGCATTTTCCATAGGGAGTGAACCAAAGCCCTCTGTCTGCTGTACATTATTATAATGGGAAGTGTCCCTTTATGCGATCTTTAATATTTATTTTATAAGCTAACATCATGAAGGCTGAAACTCTGTCATTGCTATTTATACTGTATTTGTGCTTTGAGATAAAAAAGAAAAGCATCTGCATGGGAAAGGCTTATGGAAACGTTCATATACGAAGATTTTTCATCCTGGAGTATGAAATGCATTATATAAAAAGCAACAAGAAATCTTAATCCTGTTTATGCTTCCCAAGTTCCCTCTGGGCTTTAAATTTTTCTGACAGTGGAGACTGAACTCTTTATGAAAACATTAACGGTTAGAAAGGATTTCCACATTAAGTGAAATAAATAGTTGGATTTTATTGCGAATGAGAGTGTATAGAGTGAGTTGATTCACCTATTGCTTTTATGCACTTTTCCCACAAGGATGTAAACGGATAGGCGTAAATGTCAGGTCTGCAAAGGAACACTGTTTGGCACAGAATCTTCCTTTAACTTCTTCATCTGATTAAAATATTTTACTGATCATCCAATTAGAATTGCAGCAGCAATTAGGTAATGTTTGAAATTTGTAAGATTATTATTGAGAATGGTCCTATGCAGAGCCAGGCATTGCACTGGATGATTCTTGTGAGTTCTTTTCTACTCAGCATATTTTGTATTATATATCTATTTCTTCTCTTCTTTCCCCATATTACTTCTATATAAAAAAATTGTCTTCAGCTGAGCAGCTACGTCTCTTCATTTTGTCCCATGTGCAAGAATGATGTGTAACATGTATTCTGTCATTTTATTTCTACTGTGTAGGAGGGTATTTAAATAAAATAAATTTTAAAAAATGACTAAATATTTCTAGATATGAGCTAAAAATACTTGGAAGATTAATGTCATGGCTGTAATTTGAAAAAAATTACAGAAAGGGAATACTAGAGAAGGAACCAGTCGTGCCACATTTTAAGTCTGTTTTTAATTTTGTTTTCTAGACTAAAGACTAAAGCTAATATGTTTTTTAACCTCTCTAGAATGTGTAGTGAAATCAGATAAATCTGAGTGATGGTTTCATAAAACTAATAAATCTGGATGAATTAGTGTTGAATTTCATGATGTCATCAGGATTTCTTTCTTTTTTTTTCTTTTTGTTAATGAAAAGGTATTAAAATGCCAGTTAAACTCTCCCCCTGTTTTTGTTAAACAGTTTTTACAGATTAACTGGTTGCTCGCTGAAATGCTTTGTTTTTTATTTTGAGATCTGATATAGAAGTTCTTGGGCTGGTTTTGGCTGGGGTGGAGTTATTTTTTTCTTAGTTGCAGCGTTGGGCTATGTTTGAATTTGTTCTGGAAAGAGTGTGAGGTGGTGAGGGTGCCCTAGGAGCTGGGAGGGGACACAGCCAGGACAGGTGACCCCAGCTGACCAAGGGGATGTCCCAGACCATGTGGCATCTCCTCAGCACATACAGCTGGGGGAAGAAGGAGGGAGCGGAGATGTTTGAACTGATGGTGTTTTGCTTTCCACGTCACCATTACATGACATGGAGCCCTGCTCTCCTGGCAATGGCTGAACACTTGCCTGTCCATGGGAAGCACTGAATGAATTCCTTGCTTTGTTCTGCTTTGCTCATGTGCACTTTTCTTGCTTTACCCATTAAACTGTATTTAGCTCATCCAACAAGGTTTTTTTCACTTGGGCTCTTTGATTATCTCCCTTATCCCACTGGTGGGGGGTGCCAACTGGGGTTCAAATATGGCCCTGCTTAAGTCAGTTTTGATGAAAAGCATAATCTATGCCTGAGATTTTCATCTGTGTGTGGGTGACAATGATTTTTGGCTGTCAGTCAGGGCTTGCCTGCAGCTGTATGCTTGCCTCTTAGTTCTTAGTCTGCTTGGAGCTGTATAATATCACAGGAGATGCTGAACTGAAGTTGAGCTTAAAATACCTATATTTAGTCTCCTTTGTCGTGTCACTTACATGTGCTTTCACTGTGGGACTAGGGCAGGTTTGTAAAACTGGGTTGTGATTCCCTCTTTCTGGATTTGGGTTGTCCTCAGTGATAAACTAAGTCACAGAATTGTGTTACACCAGTTGCCTCTCATCACTGGGTACTCCAGATAACTGTCAATGTTTACACTTGCTTTCTGTTGCTCTTCAGAGCTGTCATTCTCTGTGTCAAATTGCTCTTACTGTAAATTTCTTACTCAGTTATTGATTTTTATCTTCTAAAACTGGTTCATATTGTATTTATTTATTTACTAGTGCTTCAGTAAAGGTTTTATTTTAGCTTCAGTTCCTTATGAAATGCCTGTTTGATGTTTGTCTTTCCAATCATTACTGCTACTAGGAAACAGTGATGAATAGTGGATTGATAATGTGGTGTGGCTCTTGGGCTTTGATGCTTGGTAAGATTTTTCAAAACAGAGCAATAACAGTTTGGAAATAATATCCAGAACAGAAGTCGAATTTGCTGGTTTTTTGCTTTCAAGTAGCAAAAAATACTCTTTTTTGGCCTTCTTTGCTTCCAAGCAGCCCTCCCTAAAGAGCAGGGGAAAATTGTCGTTTTGATCTTCAAACAATATTTATATATTTTTATTACTGTATTCCCCAAATGAGTTGCAATGCAGGAACCTCTTTGCCCATTTGCAAGGAGTTGTCTCACAAGCAAGTGCAAGGGGGAAGTATAAAGAAATATTAGAAAACAGTAGCAAGGAAAATTGTTCTTGAATGTCTTTGGTAGAATCAAGGAAACAAATAACAAGGCTTTTAGCCAGGTGTCTTCACCTGGAACGACTGAAATCACTCTTTGCCATCTGTCTGGCATTTCTGGAGTATGTTTGGAAGGATAGTTTGGGGGATTAGCAGCACAAAATGAGGTGATAATTTTTTTTTATACCCTCTGCTTTCACACACAAGTCCTTGAAGAAGGGAGTATTTTTGATTATATGTCCTTTTTCACTTGTTCTGCCTGTTTTCACCTGAGCCCCTGCATCGAGTCTGTGGCTGACAGCTTCCTCCCACTCTCCCCTACCTAAGTGCAGTTGGTACACCTATGCCAGCAATCTTGGATCAGTCAAGAAACAGCATTAATTACCTCATGCAGTAAATCCAAGTAAATTCAATGAGATAGTTTGGATAACATTCACACCTTCACATCATAAGTGAAAGTTGTTTTTTCATCTAAAAAGTTCCCTTCTTCAGCAGTAGCCTTTGTCACATCAGGTAGAGACCAGTATTCTGCTACATGGGGCTCGTTTTACATATCTAAAACCTCATTCTGATTTCTACAACCGCAGAATAGAGGGAGGCAAAATACACTTCTGGTTGTGATGCCCTGCAGTATTGGGTTTGGCATTGCCATGTCCCTTGTGCCTTTAGCACCAGGATAAATGATTGAGCAACACTTGACCAAGCTGACCTGTTCTGGTAGTGATGGGCCCTACAGATCCCAGTGCAAGAGCTGCCCCTATTCTGCGTTTTTTTAGTAGAAGATTTTTCAAAAGTTCCCTTTTTAAACTCTGCTTTGTCACTCAAATACTGACTGCAAGTTACCTGAAAATGGACTTTTTTTTTCCACTTAGATGTTGAAATTTGAAATTCAGTGGAGAAAGTCAGGAGAGACCACAGCAGAAGTTGCACAAATAGTGTGATAAGCTCTGAAATGCCTCAGCAGAATATGAAATTGCTTTTGATCTCACTCTTAGCTGGAACATGCACAGAGATAGACTGCAGGAACATAGGTGAAGTAGTGTCCCCCAGGCTGGGAAGAGGATGTCCTTCAACAGTAACTCCTTATATGTTCACTCTTCATGATTTTTCTTCCTCTCTAAGAAGTTACCAAGAAATATTTTATGTGTTATTAGCAGCATTTGGATGTAGGACTGCCTTAAAATTGCTGCTTCTCTAGCCAGTAGGGCTAATGAGAAGCTCAATACTTTCTTTTCATATTCAGGGAGTAGTTTAGTTTGATGATAAAATGTGCCAACTTAAGCAGTGATATAAAGTAGAATCCATATCTATGTTGTTATTAAGATTCCAAATATTTCTTATATCAGAGCAGTAGCCCCAGGTGTTATTTGTAATTGATGCTTCTAAATTTCTTCTTTTAAACTGGACACTGTGCTATTCAAAAACTTGAAGAGATTTTTCCTAGTTTAGAAAGAGAAATTTGTATTTCAGTGGCAAATAGGTTTATGTCTTTTAACTTACATTGTGTCTGAAATAAGCAGTGCACTCAGCCAGGGCTTTCATTGTTTTTGCTGACAATACCAAGAATAAAAGAGGGAACATGTACAGATACTCATAAAAATGACAGAACTTCCAGCTACCAGACATCTCTAATACTCATTTTGCACCTGTTTCTATTGATAATCTTATGGGTTACAAGCAAAAACACTAGTGGTTTGGTTTAGTTGGTTAAATTCCTGGAATTTTTTGAATAAAGAGAATGTATGTATTTTCCAAACTTCCACAGTTTTCATTGGTGAAGATAGATATAGAGACAGGTGTAGGCATATTAGTGAAGGTGTGGAATTGCTATTTTATCACTTCTGTTATTCCTTGCCATTTACAACTGTAGTTTCCCACGGAGTGTTGATGTAGTGGAGTTTAAAGCCAATTAAAATGCTAGACTTTTTTTTTTCCCAAAAAGCTTGTAGCACACAAACAATTGAAAATAAAGTAATTAAGAACAGAATGCTCAGCCTGTTGTTTTAGATGATGCTGAGGGGAAAAATGTTGTCTACACAAATAACATTACTGGTTGTCTCAGTCAGCCAAGCAGGATGAAAACAAAGTGTGGTAGAGGCTAATCAAGATAGGCCATCTAAAACTTTCTCCCTTACAACTTTTATTTGTTTCAGTGGCTGCCTCAACAGTTATATTGATACTGCTATGTCTGCAGTAAATATGCAAGTGAATTCTCTGGCTCATGTTCTGAAGAGATGATCATTTATTCTTTTGTGTAAGTTAATTGTCCTTATAGGATCCACAGGGTTCCTCCCTGTTGGTAGTGAGCTGATCACAGTTTGGAAAAGGCAAAGTCTACTCTTTCACTTAAAGGGGTGAGAATTGCAATTATTTCTTTGGTTATCCTCACTTCATTTGTTCTAAAAATGAAGTTAATATTCCTGTTGCATCAGCTTTATCTTTCCACATTTTCTCTCCTCTTCATTATTGCAAGAGAACATGGCTTGTACAATGCAAGTTTTGCATGTCAAAAACTCCACTAGCTTATCCTGAGGAGGAAGAATAAAGATATCCTACTTTTCACTGACAGTTGTAAAAATGCCAATCACAGGTCCAGTAGGATTGGACTATTTTATCTCTGTTTTCTGGTACATGGATAAAAGTGTTAGTCATCTGACTTATGACTTTTGCCTGCATTTAAATGACTTGCTTTACTCATCTCTGAATTATTCTAGTGACAGCCTTTATTCAGGAGACAACAATCTGCATTAGATTAATTATTTCTTACTGCATTTTCTGTTTTTTTTAAGTAATTAGTAATATTACAGTATTTAGTAATTTAGAAGAGATTTTTGCTTAATCTGTGCTCTGATCTAGGCATTTCTGTTTCTTTGTCTTTTTCCAACATTGCACTTGTTCCTGAAAATGAAAAAAAAAACTTGATAAAACTTGATAAATGATGTTGTGTAGAAGAAATGCCGGCTTCAACCCATCGGGGTTCATTTAGTCTGAAAAATGACACTGAAATTTCAAAATGTTGCTTCTAGAACTAATAAAAATGTCTCTAAGGGGAAGCTTATTTATTTAATTCTCTGCTGCTAGGTTTTGCTGGCAAACTTTGTGTTGTGCTATATGACTCTGGCCGAGCTGAAAATGCATTTCAGCAATATATGGACAGTAGTTCTGTTGGGATGGAGAAAAGCTTATGGATTATGCTTGGAGTTGTGTTGAAACCCTCATACGGCTGATGGTTGCTCTCTATCTCTGTTGTCAGTGTAGTTTGACTGTTCTTTATTATGTCAGTTTATTGTGCTGCCTGCATGGAACCCTTCAGGGGAAAGCTGGAGGCTTGTTGGGGATGTGTGTAAAGAGGCAATCTCCTTCCTTTGTGGGAGCAGCTCCTTTGCAGTTTTGGGAGGTTGCTGCCAGATGTTAAGTGTGGCAGATGCAGGTACACAAACTCTAGGTACCGTAGCAGACCAACCAAGTGAGATGGAATAAAGAAATTCAAGGACAGATATCCCTACTCTTCAGTATTGCTCCAGAGGAATATGAGTAATTCCTGGCCACTCAAAGAAGTGACTAAAAATATACATTCTGCATTCCATAGGACTTTAGTGCCTTCTTTCCTGTCTGAAGATTTGATCAAGCTTTCCATCAACTTGCTGTTACAAACAGTAAGAGGAACTTTAGGTTACTTGGTAAAAATCTTTATACCTGGCTTGATGCAGACTTAAAGACATGACATTTGGATTTTGGGGGCCTAAGAGCTGTATTTATTAAGTGAATGCTACTGGTTTATCTATTTTTTGTAACATCAAGAGTTCCTGTAATAAAGGTGGAACAGACTTTTTTAGCAGGATCACAACTTTATGCTGTGATAGGACAAGGTATAATGTAAAATAGAAGAAGTGTTTCAGAATAAGGGTGGTGAGGCACTGAAACAGCTGCCTAGAGGGGCGGTGGAAGTCCCATCTCTTGAATGGAAACATTCAAGGTCAGGCTGGATGGGGCTCTGAGCAACCTCATGTAGTTGAAGATATTCCTGCATGTTGCAGGGGGATTGGAGTAGATGACTTCTAATCATTCCTTAAAGCCCAAAACTGTCTATGATTTGACAGTTGTCCTCAAAATGTTCCATTGTGTGTTCAAAGTTGATGTGGTTTTTTCCTTAAAAAAATAAAACAACCCAAAAAACCAAACCAACAAGCCCAAAGTAAAAAATAAATAAAAAAACTCCACCCACAACAAAAGAAAAAGTGACTCAAGTCAAATAAACAAAGAAAAATGGCCTTGCCACAAAGGTTCAGACTCATAAGTCAAACAGTATTCAACTTCAAAGACTGTACAGTGTCTCTACGTGCACAGGTGTAGCTTTTAAATGCTTTGTTTTCTGCATCCAAAATCTATAGGGTGAGCTTTGATCAAAATGTCATGGTGTATCTGGCAACAGTGTGGGCCAGAAATTGACATTTTGTGCATTTTATTTTTAAAAATGGAATTTTTTCCAAAAGCTAGAGTCATACTGTGAGGTGCCTTGAAAATAAATGAGTTGGCAGTTCCAGTTTTAATCTCAGTCTAAGTTGAGCTACAGGCAGCAAGTTTTAACATACACTCCAATAATTATTAGGGTTGCTCTCCTGCCAAAATCAGTAACTAAAAGAATTAATTATGCTGTTATGTAATGTACATTTAGGTTTTCACAGAAGAAATGCTACAAATTCTATTATTAATTAGTAATCACACTAAATTTTAAATAACTTCCTTACAGCAACTTTTACAAGTGTGTTTTTTTCATTATCATATTTGTTGCAAGCTTTAATAAATTAATGGCACAAGTTATCGCAGTAATGTTAAATTAAGAGAAATTGCATTCTAAATATAACTGTCATTTACTGCTTAAAATTTAAAAATGTGCAGTGTAAAAGGATTTAGACATCAGGCACCCAACTCAAATAATGGGCTGTGTGTTTTTAGTGAGATGCAGCTTTTCTAAACTTGCATGGTTTTGCACAATATTGCTCTTCATGTTATCCTCAGCCTTAAACTGCAAACTGGCTCTGTAAACTAGAAGCTGCTGCAGTAACCCCATATATTCAGGTAATTCAGAGTCCCCAGACTAGAGAATGTAGCAACCAGAGAGTCAACAGCTGAAATAAGCATTGAATTTTAATATGACAGCCTCAAAACTCAGTGTTAAAAGGCAGTAGACCTGATGCCCTCAAAGTGAAGAGACAGGAGGCATTGCAGAAAGAATGAGGCTTCTGATGGGACATGGTTTGTAGGCGCTTATCTGTCAAGCAGTGTTGCATCAGAACAAAAATATTGCAAGCATGAAGAGCTGAGCTAGTATTGAAGTTTTGGCATGCTTATTTCCTCCTCTCTGCTGGTGTACAAATAAATATTTAGAGATATCTTCAGTGTGATTCAGAGATCTGAGCTTGGGTCCTTCCTAATCAACCAAACCAAAAACCATTGTCTTTTTCATTTGTCTCTGGCCTCAGTTTGACAATTCATTACATTTTTTTTTTCACAGCAGGCCACATTGTGGGGGAGAGAAGGTACAAGAAATGTTTTCTTCTGTAAAAGAGCAGTATGGAAGCACTACTGCAGTGCTCTAGTCAAATGAAATTAAATATTCTGATTATTTTTAATGAGTTATTTACAATCAAAAATAAAACCACTGAAGGACCATACTGGCAAAGTCAAAGAAATCTCCTGTAGGCAGGCTAATTTCACCAGATGATAAAATAACATGTTTCTGCTGTGGCACTTAGTGATTGATAACGTCATGTGAGAGCAAAACAATTAGGGTAATTTACACATTAATTAGTTTATTGCTTTCTTTTTGTTTGGTCTCTAATGCCTTTGTTTAAAAAATTGAGCGTGTGCTGTTGCAAGGCTTTAATTTCACTAATGAGGTTCCAAGTGCAGACATTGCAAACACCTGCCTTGTGAGTGAAAGTATTCTGTGTTAATTTGAGCCCTCTGGTTGCTTGAGAGGACACTCCCAAGGAAACAGCCCGAGGGTCTCACAATGTAGCCTTTTATCCCTGTATGTAGCTGGGAATTTTGCTTGAGTTATAGGCCTCTGTTTGTGCTGGGGGCAGTTTTTGTAAGTTGGTGTCTGGAGCTGTGCAGTGTTCAGAAGAGGAGCAGAGATTTTGCGACTTTGGAAGGTGAATGGTTCCTCAGAAATCTTTGTGCTTGTGAAGCTCTCAGACTCTTGTATTTCAAGATGATGGAGTGTGAGCTGTTTTTTCACTGAAGCAATAAACTAGCACGGGTGCTGGAATTCTTGTGTTGTTTTGTTGCTTTTGTGTGGCTCACACTTCCCTAATGCTCCCCAAAACTATAAAGAAGAACACAATATAACCTTCAAAAAAACAGCTTGTAGAGAGATATCTCCAGGCATGACTATGTAGTTAAATACATGGTCTGGTTTTTTTTTATAAATTATGTTCCTGAATCCATTACATGCTTTCAGTTATTGGTCATAAAAGGGGATTTAACATAAAAGCTTTTTTAATGTTCACATTAGGCTCCAACTGTTGTATGTGATAATGAAAAAGGGTGGATTTTAAAGGTGCAGTTTCCTCCTGACATATTTGTAAAGTTTGCTACATACCATAGGTGGATGGTATCCTCTGAATTTAGATGCAACAGTTTTCTACTCCTTATTGTAAAACTGCTAGAGGGAAGGGAGAAGGGATACATTGGTTTCATCATATATTTTCACCAAAATAGAAGCCCATTGTGTTGATTCCTTTGAAGAGTATTGAAAGGTATCCTCACTCTTGAAAACTGTGTTTGTAGTTAGTGGGTATTTTGGAAATAATGTTCTGCTACTGACTTTATATTTCACTATATGAAAATATAGAGTTAATGCTAAATTTTATAGTTACTAGTTGGACTTTCCTGAACACCCACACAGTTTTAAATACCTAATTGTTGTACAGGGCATCCCTTAACTGCTCAGCTCCTCTGACATTTTCTTCTTTCTCTGAGTCTCTACCATCTAATCCTGTAGGTCTGGGCATTTTTGTTAATGGAGGAATGTATGTGGCTGTAGCATGATAACTGTAGGATGATTCTTTAGATGTCTGTATCTGGTTTTAAGCCCTGGCAGAAACTTAGACATTTCTGTGAGTGAATCCAATTCAGGAAGATGTCCCTGAGTCACCTGATGAGGGGAAGACAGGCAGAGTTTGGGATCAAGGGAAAGATGACAGAATGCTGAAGGTATTTTAGTAAATATTAATTGGCCCTTTTTTAAATCTGTTATGCATCTCAGATGAACCTCTTGGCCAACACAAGCGATAATGAATTGCTTGCTTGCTCCACAGAAGTGTTTTTAATGCTTAATAGCTCATCAAAAGATAATATCTTGGGTTAGGCTGTAATAATATGATTAGGTGCTTCCCAGGTACTTAAACACCAATTCAGATAGGTCTTGAAGTGAGTGGCTTGTCTCCTTTATGAGGTATATGAATTTTCCACTTAATTTTCTGGTCTCACTGGAAATCCATCTTAGTCTGTCTTGCCCATATCTGTGAATTCTATTTAGCACTAAGCAAACATAACCTTTCCTGTTAGCATACCAATTTTCCCACTAAAGCCTATACTAACAGTTCAGTACCTTCTTATTGAGCACAGAAAATTGCTTGCCTTTTCCTTCTTTCATTTAAAATGCACATAATTTTGATCAGTATTTCATAAAGTTTTGATAGCAAAAAATACTACCTGTAGCAGGAAGCTTTTGACAGTTTGTTTTCAAGTAATGAAACCTAGTTTGGTAACTGAATGAAAGGAGTGTACCACTTGTGCTTCTTGGAAGGCAGTCATCAAATCCAATATCCATTGTGATTTTACAGGTTTTTTTTTTTTAAATCTAGTAAAAGCTTTAAAGTTTAATGTTGCATCTGCACATTTTCTAAAGGAAAGACTGAAGCATTTAGAGCAAAGGTGAAGAGAAATGTTGTTCTGATCTAGAAGGTGACAGTGACAAAACAGATTTGCCCCTCATTTTTTCCCATTTCTCCCAATAGTATCAAGTTTTCTGGACATGTTTCAGTCAGTGCCTGTTGTTAATGATTAGATTAAAATGTTGTGGTTCTAGTCCCAGGTCAGCTGAGGTGATCCCATTGTGTGGAGTGCATTTGGAGTGAGACTCAGAGAGAGCACCTAGTGTATTCAGCCTTAGTCTGTACTGAGGCAGCATCCAGCCAGAAGTGTGTTGTTTTTACAAACACTGCAATGTCTGCAGGGAGATGTATCCTTTGTCCAAATAAAAGAATCACAGGGTTGGAAGAGAGCTTAAAGATCATCTAGTTCCAACTCCCCTGCCATGGACAGAAATAGGCAAAATTTATTTTGTTTTTTATATCCTGAACAGAGACATAGTGTTAATTAGTAGTTGTAAAATGGTTTCAAGAGTGAGCTCCTGCTGACTTGTTTTTTTCAGGAGGTGGGGAGGAATTTAAAAAGACTGAAGCTGCCAAAGTCTCAGTGCCAAGCCAGCCTCATTTACTTTTGCTGGTTTGTCTTTGTTGCTTTACTTACTACTGCTCTCTTAATATTTGAAAGTGAAAAAGCCCTGCTGGTCTTTTCCAAATAGCTATTATTTGAAAATTATCTGATTATTCATTACATTATCTTACTTTATTTTTTACATTTAAGTTTTCCTAATAGGTTCCAGGAGGAAGAAAAGGGCTGAAGTTTGAAGTGTTGTGTGCTAGATCAGGGGATATAAACAGAGCTGTTAACTCCTGTGGAGTTTTGAGAAAGAAATGCTTGACAGGCCCTTAAGAGCAGTACTTTACCAGCAACTGAAAGATGGAGGGCTTTTAAAAATTTTTAAAATATTTTTAAAATAAAATTTGATCTGTATTGTTGATCACCATGTTCTAGCCAAAGTATATCTTTATGACTGTGATATAAACCTTGGAAAGAAAAGCCATTTCAATGGAAAAGGTTGACAGTCTCTTAACTTAGAGTCGCACTGGCCATTAGAGTTTGTGTGCACACTTGTGTGGGAGTGGAGAGTTTGATAGTGACAGATACTGGATATCATTTCTCTGAAAGGCTGACCTTGAAAAATCATAGCATCAATAGAGGATCCACAGCTCTCAAAGCTGTAAAATGTCAAACAACGTGTACTTTATGACACACTGATGTACAAGATTGTGAAATCTTACCCCTGCAGCTTCTGAAGCAGTTTCTGTTAGAACAGAAGCAGTGTTGGGAAACTGTGAGACAGAGAGAGGTAGAAATTTTGATGCCAAAGAATGCTAATACAGGTAATTAGCCAAGTGTTTAAGTTCTGGTTAGCTTTTTATCTTAATATTGCAAAGCCTGTGTTTTCAGAACTGAGTGAGGAGTTTGCCAATTTTTTTATCCTCCCTGACTACGTCTTGAGAACATTTAGGCACCTAGCAGGACATTATTTTATATCTTCATTGTAATATTTAGGGACGTGCTTTTTAAAGTCTTTGCCTTAATTCTGCTAAATGTGGTGAGGGGCCTTTGCTTTTTTTTTTCCAAAATATGTCCCTGTATTTCGGTAGTGAACTGTTTGGGGTAGAACATTTCTCTTTACTAGATGATATTAGTAGGAGATCACTCAGAGATTAAGATTCAGTATGGGATTATAGTAGGTTTTCACAGGTAATGTACTTCATTTTAGGAGAGCCACAGAGTGCTTCAGACTGCATTTTGGAAGTATTTGAGGTAGGCAGCTTTTCTTCTAAAAAGCAGAAGCAATTGCTCTTACATGTCTTACGTGGGCCAGCTGAGGAATATTTATCAAAATAATAATTAGTTAATTCTGAAGCAGGAAGACCTATTTACTGTTAATGAAGAAAAAGAAAATTCTGGATGGGAGAAAGCCTTCAATTCATATTTCTTTCTAGATTAATATGAAATAGGATTTCAGGACATAACCTCTGTAGGAAACTAAAAACATCTTTCTTCTAATGTAAAAGGATGGGCCAAGCTATAGACAAATGAGAGCTACTTGTTTTTTAGAAAAATTTACCAAGACCAAATTTTTATGTGTTTGTATGTATGTATGACATCTACAACTATATATATATGTAAACACACAGAGAGAGCTATAAAAATACATGTGTGTATATACATGGTGTCTTGATGAATATTTACACACACAGCTGCACACTTAAACACTGCAGATTAGAGATTTAAGGCTTTTTCTAAGACCCTGCTTTAGAAGATAAGCCCTGAGGGAAGAAAGAAAGTGTGTTCAGCTCTTCTCATAGAGTCTGGGGTCTTATGCTTGGCATTCAGAGCCTTCCTGATGCCAACAGTGTTACATGGGTTCTCCTCTGTTAAGCTGATATCAAGAGAAGCAGACTCAGGGGAACCAATTGTATTAGTTTAGGCTAATTCTGATTTAGCAACATCTTGAGCACTGCTGATGAAAACTAAGAAGATTAAAGTCCACATAATCTGGGGATCTTTATGTAAGTGAAGTTCAAATTACCATAAGCTCTTCAAATCATTGATCTGAGGATCAGTAAGAAGGGAAGAATGACTTAAACAAGCTCAAGCTGCAAATCCATGTCTTTGGGTCCCCTTTCTTTTTTTTTTTTTTTCCTTTCCTTTTTCCTCTCTTTTCCCTTCATTCCTATTTTTTAATAAAATGCTATAAGAATTCTTTCATAAGGGAAAATTCCTTTTGTTCTACCTTCCTAGGGAAAAGGAGCTTTCAAAGGATCTGCACAACTGTGTCTCTTAATCAGTTAACATGTGGTTACATTGGATTGATGGAGGCTATTAAATGCTGAAAGCCACTGATTGATTATTTTAATGCTAGCATACTATTTCAATAAAGACTGCTTTTGAAATAGAAATCTGCCTTAATGGCACTCCCATTTTACTGACTGTGGATATTGTAGCTTCTAATTCGTTGTATCAATTAGGAATGAGGGAGTAGATTTCTGATGCTCAGTGGATATGTCCAGATATATAAGAAACAAGCCAGCAGGACCAAAGTACGAAGTACCCTTGAGTTGCACATGTTTTCAGTGTATTTAATATTTACAGACTTGTAACAAGGTTTCTGTGGATTTTCTGACCTTATGGTGGCAGTAATTCTACTAACATTGTGTCCTTTTCTCTGTTATCATTCACGGCTCCATTGCAGTGCTCAGGGATTTGAGGTGAGCTCTATATGGGATGGTACTTGAGTGCACATCTGCACCACTGACATCCTCCAGAATGGAGTGGAATAATCCAATTTACCTGTAGTGGCAACCAAACCAGGCCAGGGAATCATTGGGAAGAGTGGTAACGGGGTTGGTTTGAGCCATTTCAGAAGCGTTTTGAAACTGACTTCCAGTGCTCAGAACATTTTCAGGTGTGGCTTTGTTGAAGTAGGAACTTAGCCTGTGTGTATGGCAGGTGAATTTAGAGCTCACGTTGTAGCCATGTATTTAAAAGTGGCTGAATTGCCTTTCTGAAATACTGTATGTTGATAGTATTATGTAGTTAATGTTGTCATTTACAGGAAATACATTGCTTTGGTCATTAAAATAGAACTTTTGAGGCTTTTTTCCAAGGACTTAAGAAGTTTGTCATAGATAATATTTGGCTCTGAAATGTTTTGATTAAAATAAATGCATGTTAGGAAGGTCAAGGTGTCTGGCCCTCTGTAAGGAGCTCCTGCACTACCAGTCAAGAAACCAGCCCTACTCCAACTTCAGAGGCTGAGATGCCTTACTAAAGTGAAAGTTCTAATTTAGGAAGAATTGGGTTGTTTTGGGTTTTTTTCCCTTTCTAAATGTCTATTGCTGCTTTGAGATGAATTGCAGTGGATTACTGCAATGATAATGTAACAGACCACCTAGAAGCTGATAATAATGAACTTGATGGAATACCTTTTCTGGAACAAAGCTTAAATGAGCTTTTTTTTCTGCACCAAGTAGAATGAGTTGTATCAGAGAGTGCAGAGTTTTTCTGTCACAGATCAGTTAAAGTCCCTCTGAACTATCAGGAAGGGCTGTATAACCTGAATGCTTTCTGTGTACCATTGAACTCTGAGTCACCATTTTCAAGAAACAGCTGAGTCAGATCTTAAACTCTTAAGACTGTGAGTGGTAATGTATTGTTGCAGTGCTTTTCTTACTTTAGTGCAAGATTCTGTGTTTGAAGAGATGGTAGTTTTATGTGTTGAACAGTGCGATAGCAACGTGAAACCCACTGAAGTAACTGAAAATATTGTCTTTATTTGAAATTCAGAATTGCTATATTTCCAGTACATCTATAGCTTATACATAAACAATGTATCTCTTCCAGAGGGGAGGACAGTTTTCCATGAATACCACTTATTTTCTCCTGACAGGAGAGCAGGGCATGGCTGGTGATACCAGGGTCTTCTCTCTGATGATGGACATTAAAAGACTCGTCCTGGGAGACAGTACTTCTCAAATTGGCTCTTTCTCAGGGGCAGGATGGGACCCACACAGAATGCCTGTAGAGGAATATGAGGAAGATGAAACTGCAGTGGGAATTATGAAGTGAATGTATAGAATATTTCAGGAATAATCTGCCTTCTAGTCTGCAGGTGCTGGGTGGGGAAGAAAGAGAACCTTCTTGTTTCATCTTAATTTAAATAATGTGCTTTTTCTGGATACATACATCTTATGCAAGTGTAGATTCCAATAGTATGCATATGTCTTCTTTTATAAACCTTTAAAAGTGGTCTATGTTATGAGACGTCAGTTTCATAAGTTGTTTTTTCTTTGTGTGATTTATTCCTGGATCTTGTTTAAAGGCTATAAAACAGCAGTGATTTAATATCCTTCAATCAAAAGCAACTTTACAATCCACCTCATGTTTTTATTTTAAAAGTTGCAAAATGCTCCATTCAAATATGTTTCAGTGCATTATAAAATTAAAACAGACTAATTTTTGTTCTTTTCTGAGTTGAAGAGCCTGAAATTTTAGTTCCATTGGCCAACATGAGGATCTGTGTGTGTGATCTCTGTGGTACATGGCTTGATCTAACATGGTTTTTTACTGCATATTACATAGCTTTCAAAATATAAAAATGAACCATCCATAAAAGATAGTTATAGTATCCTAATTTTCAGTTTTTAGTATGATAGGGAATTGCTTAAGAAATCACATTAATCTGGTTTTGTCTGTGGATCCTATGAAACTAAAGCTAAGGAAAGTCTTATGTGGGAAAATGTTCTTTGTCCTTCCAAACTATGGCAGAATCGGTTTTGTGTTGCATAAAAATTCAAATGAAATGGAAAATTGGAACAATATTTTAAATGAATAATAATTGTGATTTTCTTCACTGCTTGTGTGCTAGCATCTTTAATTGTACTGAGTTAATTTAGTGTGACTTTCTTCATCATGGGAAAAATGATTAGATTACTTGTTCTGATATTAAAGGAAGATAGTGTGTAAGCAGGAAAATAATGATCTTTCATTACCTTTCAAGTCCATCAAAATCTCTGTGTCTTTAATTGATTCTCACCCACAACTTACTGGGTTTTTTTGTTTCATGTTCTGCTTATATAGCTTTAGTAGTAACTAAAACTAAGAGTGATGCAGATTAATTAAATTCCATATTCTGTTTTATACAGTAGCAGGTTCATCTTATGTCACTGGGCAAGCCCAGAAGGGAGGGGTGGGTTTGTTTGTTTGTTTTTTTGGGTTTTTTTCCCAGTTTTCGTTTCTTTCTAAGTTTTAAGTCAACGTGCACAGAAGATTATGATTTGACTTAGCTTCTGAAAGTGCATGACAGATTCATTTTTTTGTAAAGCTCAACTGAAATATAATATACCTGTAGAAGTTGTGCCCATAGGGTATTTTGTTTTAAGAAAATTACTTTCTTTTGTAGGGCGTGAGCTAGAACATGGTTTTAATTCCTGTAGAATATGGTCCTTATATAAATGTGTATTTTATTGCTAGCACCATATGGCTACAAGTATGTTATAAAGGCCGTTCATAGTAGTGGGCTCTATAAGCAAATGTATGTGTCTTTAACTTCAGAGGAATTACCACCCCCAAATTATTAGTTCTTTTTCATATTTTAGTGTTGACCTTTCTGTTTTCTCTCACAAGGAATCTGTCCTTGAAGCTGTCGAAGGAGGTGGAGCAAGGAGAAGCCAGGCACCCCCGTGTCAGCCAGCTGGCTGGCAGCCCGTCTGTGGAGTGGCCTTTCACTGGGCTGGAAGAAGGTGGGGGCATTGAGTCTCTGCCCTTCAGACTGATGCTCCAAGACTGCACGGCTGTCAAGACATTGCTTCTGAAAATGAAGAGGGTTCTGCAAGAGGTAATCACCCACTTATTTGTTAGATTAATATATTTCGGCATTAATGAACTAAGCAGCAGAAAAGGGTCAGTAAAGTTTATGGACTTAATGTATTTTAATATGTCCTGAATACATGGAATTGATGCAGAAGTATAAATAGTCATGCCTCAACATGGTGAAGGTCAGAAAGTTTATACTTGAGCAGAATTTAAATGATCCTACTATCTTGCTGTCCAGAGTGTAAAGCTTTTTTTGAGCTTTTACTAAAATGGGGACAGGGGAGGCCAACTGCTTCTGGTAAAAATACATTTTATTGTTTTCTTTCAGCATTTTAGAACTTTTCAGTTTTCCTGCTAAATTTGTTATCCATTATGAAGTCACATGGAAATAATTTAGAGGAGAAATGCAAAGGAAAAAAAATCTCTTAAGTAACAGTACTGAAGTCAGTACTCTAACTCAGCCAGCTTGAGTTTGTAAATGATGGCTGAAATCAGATATTGTAGGCCATTCACTGGGCCACTCTGAACAATTTCAAGAGTCCTGGCTTGTCTTGTCCTGATATATTCTCCTGCTTTCCCTATGGAATGCTGGTGTTGCTTTGAAACTTTTCTTTTCTGTTTGTCTTTAGAGAAATAAAATTATTTGGGGAGTTTTTTTAATACTTTCCAGCTGTGGAGTCTTTACTCTGGTATACACTGTGAACTTTGATTTTCATTGTTAGAGAATTGCAGTTTGCGTTTTGTTTTGATCTGCAAGAAGTTTTTTTGTTTGTTTGTTTCTATTTATGTAGTTCATAGAAATACAGAATAATTTATGTGCAGAGTGCTCTCTAGAGGTCTACCTTCTCTACTCAAAGCAAGGCCAACTCAGGAGAGGTTGCTCAAATCCTTGTCCACTTAGACTTTTGGTGCCTTAATGGGGTCTCCATATAATCTCTGAGTAACCATTCCAATATGTGACTACATCATTGTTAACTTTTTTCCTGAAGATGAAAACAGAATTTATCCTGTTGAAGTTTCTTATAATGAAGATTGAAAATAAATTGAGGGGTTTTACTGCTCACTTCTAGGTCATCTGTATCTAAATTGAACTGTTGTCCTATCTGAAAAGATTTGTCAAAGGTTTAGCCATGGTAGTTTGCAATTAGTCCTCCTAACAGCATGGTTTTGCTCATTGGCAAGCCCCAGGGTTTCCAGTTTCACTAGGAGCTTGATCTGTACTGTATGGATCCGTAATCCCCTTCTGAGTTACTGAATCCAGAATTGAAATAATTAATTCCCCATTAGTTGCTTTTTTATAGAATGTGAGAATATAGAGTGAATTTAAAGGAGTCGTAACTTCATTTTTTTTGGAAGTAAATAAGAATTATGAAATTGTGACATAGCATTCTAACATTCAGGTGGTGATGTAGGCAGCATTCTCTGTTGCTTTTAGTGTGAATAATTCTGTAATGCTCAGAAAAGGTCATTCTTGCCATGATGATAAGTGTAAGAATTTTAGTTTTAAGTTAAGAGTTCCGTTAAACTTGTGTAAGAATCTAGTGTTATTTTCTGTTTGGAAATGTGCTGTACCTCTCAGTACTTCATCTCTAAAAACAATCACCAGGTGATCTCCACAAAAGGAACATAAGGTATTTCATATGACTCACTGGAATTTCATGCCCACTCACTAATACCTCCTTATGTAACTCATTGATCTTATTTTTTTCATCCTAATAATTCAGTCTTTTACTTGTTTGTTCCTTTGTACTATATAATTTTCATCTCCCCAACTGGCTATAGCACAGTGTGTCTCTGTATTTTTCTTTTTGTCTTGGCCTATGAAATCAAAATGGCCTTTTCCTAATCCTATGTTTGGATGTCCATATGTGCTGTTATTTACCTTGAAAGAACCTGAGTAGCTGTTTTGAACAATCAAGGACATGACCCTGAAATATGTTAAAATTTTATATTGAAATGACACAACTTGATTATCTTCAGATATTCAGACATTTATGTGTTTATGTCACTTCTAAATTATTAGTGAAAGATTATAGGAAAATATAATCCCATAAAATTGAAATATTGTACTGAAGAATCTGATAAATAAGTCATCTGAGCATACATAGCAGACAGTTTCCATGGAGAAGATCCCTTACTTCCATTGAAACTAGGTGTAATTTTTTTTCGTCCAAGAATCACTTCTGCCCCAACCAATATTATAAATCAAACTCAAAACAGTACAGAATAAAGGACATAAAAGAAAAATTCTTTCCGTACTGTGGAATGCTCAGGCATTTTTAGATGTAGAAAAGCATAGTCTCTGGCAGTCTTTTATAGAATTGAAATATTCTGTACTTGCAAGAGTGCAAAATAAGATTATATATTTATAAAAATAATAATATATCACATGTTTTCATCCACTTAAAAAATATACAAAGTGTACGAATGTCATGGGGAAAATTATATGGATTACCACAAAAAAAAAGTTGCACTATTTCTGTTTTATAGCTGATATTACCCATGGAAGAAGGAGTTACAGTAGTGTATACCTCTTTATTGAAAAATAACATGCTAATTGAGTTAAAATATTAGCCCTGTTATTCAATGTAATCCTTCTTCTTAAGCACTGAGCACTGCTTCTAAGGAATAATTTAATTACGATCTGCCAAAATGTAATACTGGCTAGTAAAATATGCTTTTTTGCTGCAGTTGCTTGTAATTGAAGCATCTAAATGGAAAAACTGCACACAATATATGCTATACTGTGCAGCAGACTTACAGGCTTGTTATTAGTCTTATCTTGAAAAGGGAAATTGAAGACATGGCAGTAACTTTCAAGATTGAGAATGTTATTTAGTAAAAAGGCTAATGAATGATCGTTCAATTAAGAGAATTAATTACCATTTCACTTTCAGTGAAAAAGCCTTGAAAATGTCTACTAGTAATTCTTTATGGGTTGGGCCATGCAAGGCTCGAAGGCAGGCTGTTACCCAGGGTTTTGGGAACCTCACTGAACTAAGCTGGGTAGTCTGGAGGGCCCTGGCATGTGAGGAAACTCGGTGATTTTCCAAGTGCTCCGGAAGATCTCTCTCAATCTTGTCTGCAGCTTTTTCTCATGGATGTTCCGTTTGACAGACAAATCTCCGATAAATTGTGTAACCAAGGCCTGTGGGATACATAATTCAATGAAAAAGTACTATCAGAGAATTACCCATATTACCCAGCATGGGCAGCTGGATAAAAGCCACTTCAGCACAGCGGACAGTGCAAACTGTTTTGCAGCCTGTCCATGATTTTGTGGTTTCCCTTTTCTCTCCAGATCTTGGATGTTTATTTTGACTGCTTGTTTTTTGGGTTTTTTTGGGGTTGTTTTTTTTTTTTTTTTTTAATTTTCTCAAAGTCTTTTTGTCAGTAGTAAGTGCTCTCATTTGAAAGAGAGAAGACAAGAAATTCGGAGTTGGATGAAATTGGGAGCTTTATCCACCCCTAAGAAATTGATTCTTTACCTTCTCACTTGAGACAGGCCTCTCTGCTCTGAATGTTTCTTCATTTATTCTGTCATTTTTTTTCTCCCCCATTTTGAGGGGAAAGTATAGAACAATTGATGTTCTGTACTTCCTATGTTTTATAATGTTTCTGGCAACCGATTGTGTTTGGCCAATGAGCTTCTGAAAACTAGACTACAGCTTCTTTCTCACTCATTGCTATCAGCAATAATGAATATATAACGCCTCTTAACCAAGCAATATGTTGGCTTTCCTGCACTCTTCCAGATGAGAATGAAATTATTTCCATCTGTTAACTTTTTTTACGGCTTGAGAATCAATTTCTTATAGCTAGCTTAGGCAGTGTTGAAGTCTGGCTAATCGAGGGGACATTTAAGGGCTTTGCTTTTTTAAAAATCTTTGGTCAAACACTTCAGGCAGAGAAATAGGAGCAAAACTTGTATGGCTTTGGCTTTGTGCCTAGCAAGAGAAGGTCTTTATGCTGAAATAAACAAAATGGAAAAATGCAGTTGTATTGGGAAGGAATCCATGCAGTCGGTGATAATGGGATTTTGTTCAAACTTTAGTTGTTGAGCTTGTAGATTAATTTTACTGAGTGCCATAATAAAAAGAGAATCTCTAGGCTTGTAGAAATAAGGTCATATTTTCCATGTATTCTTTATGAAATATATAGTTTATCAGCTGCATAATTCTACTTTTAGGTATTTTTAAGGATCTGTCAGAAGTGACCTTACTGGTTGCTTATCTAGAAGGCTAAGATATGTTGTCTATGTGTTTGTGTAATTTGGAATATAAATTATTCAGCCCATGCTTTTTTTTCTTTGGTGCTCTGCAAAACACCATGAAGGCTATGGAGTTTTAGCTAATTGCTACAATTAGCAATAGGGCTAAGTCACTTTGGACATAGATTGCATACTGTGTTTTACTAATTAATCATTTATTTTACTGAGGGAAATTGCAGTTGCCTGTGGCTGTCATTAAAAGTTAATGTGTCCGATACAGTGTCTTTAGATTACACTTGGAAAAAAAACCTCAAAAAAAAAGAGAAATGTGGAAAATTCTGTCAAAATTGCTGTGAGAAAGGGCCATTAGTGTTGCCTGAGATCAGTGGGGCAGAGTGATAGCACTCAGGCTGCAATTAGTCTATCAGATATCATGGGCTGCATTACTTCTCCCCATGCATCTTTCACCTCATCAGTAAAATAAGCATAATTAGAGTCCCCTTTTATACTGCACTTGCAATCCACTGATGGAAAGTACTGAGAGCAAGCTAATTGCTGTTTGCTAATTGCTGGTCAATATGGAATTGGCCTTAAACTATGTTTTTTAGAGACGTTAAAGCATTTCCTTCTGTCCTCTATGAAATGTATTATATTTGCTAATACTGTGTTAGCCATGCTAGGAACTAATTGCAAGTTGAATACACTATAAAATACTGCAGATTTTCTTCCTTTAAGTAACTTTGTAATTAACCACTGTAGCATTTCTGCTTTATTCAACAACTCTGCATCTAATGCAGTCCCTTTTATCAAGTAAGTCATGCTGGAAATTGGTAGTTCCTTCATTTCATGGTATGTTGACACTGCATCTACTCATAAATTTAAGTAAATACTGATGAAAGTGTACTAGATTTAGTAATAGAATTCAAATTTATCACGTTAAATTGGCTTTTTCACTTGGGAATATATGTTGGCGTACCCATGCCCAGCTGGTTGCAAAGACACACAGAGCACCCCATACTTGCACTTCAGGTGTTGCTTTTTTCTAGGAGTGTATCTCAGAGCAGTAGAGAATATTGGGAACAAGTGGATATAATCAGGTATTCACTTTGGCAGTGAAGATTTTTTTTCCAAAATTACTCATTATAGGGTATTTAATAACAATGAACAAACCCAATGTCAGTTATTTAGTTACACACTTTTAAGGTACAGGAACAATTCTGTCCATTCCGTGTGATGGCTCTTAAGCAGATCCGGCACCAAGCTGACAGGCCTGTAGACTCTGGGAGCCTCCTTCCAGCCCTTTTTGTAGAAGAGCATTGCATTGGCTGACCTTCAATCAATTGGGACCTCCCTTGCAAGCCAGGACAAGGGTGACTGATTGAAAATGGCTCAGTGAGCTCTTCCACCAGCTCCCTTAATACCCTTGGGTGGAACCTGCCTGGCCCCATGTGGAGGGATAGAATGTAAGAAAATAAAGACAGTGCAGAAGGTAGTCTCACACCTGAGGAATTCCAGCTGTACTAATCACCAGAGATTAGGAACAGGCCTGCCCTTAACAGGCCACAGCTGTGTCCAATAAGAAGGTGAGTGCTACAAAAGAGTGGGTTAGCTGGGTGAGAAGAGTTGGAGTTTGTTGGCTGGGCTATGAAGAAGAAGGAGTTGGTGCTGGGAGGAGTTGCCTATGAGAAATCATCAAGAAGGTACGGAACTTTTGCAATAAGTTGGCAACAGCCCCATAGATGTGTGCATGTCTAGCAGGAGATCACCTGGTGATTGTTTTTAAAGATGAAGTACTGAAAGGTACAGCATGTTTCCCAACAGAAAATAACACTAGATTCTTACACAAGTTTTACTGGAACTCTAAGTTAAAACTAAAATTCTTACACTTATCATCATGGTAAGAATGACCTTTTCTGAGCATTGTAGAATTATTCTCACTAGACGCAACCGAGAATGCTGCCAATATCACCAGGAGGTTGCTGGCCATTGCCCCTTGGATTATGATGGTTTCATTCTGCTCCCTGCCATTGTCTTCCAGCTCTGAGGACAATTGATCTTACTAATAAAGATGGATGCAAAAGCAGCATTAAGTTCCTTATCCTTTGTCACTTTGTTTCCCCCTGCATACAGTAAAGGATAGAGAGTCTCCCAAACCCTTCTTTTGTTGTTTATGTATTTATAGAATTTTTTTTTTTTTTATGGCAGTAGCCAAATGAAGTTCTCATTGGGTTTTGTCCTTTCTCCCAGTGTAACCTCATGAAGTCTCTGGAGTCCTCCTGAGTTTCCTGCCTCTTCTTGCAAAGATATTAAACTCTTTTTTTTTTTTTTTCCTGAAGTTCCAAAGCTTGCTGTTCTGCTATGCTGATTGTCTTCCCTGCCAGTTTGTCCTTTGGCACATGGGGATGGGCTGTTCCTGTGCCATTAAAATTTATTTCCTTAAGAATGTCCAGCCTTCCTGGACTCCTTTTCTCTTAAAGATCTTTGTTCTTTATAAGAGGTGCTCCTGGACAGTGTGTTTATTTGTTGGCACTCTTGGAGTACTTTAGAGTGTGAGCTTACAGGTTGGGATGGGTGCACAGCTCTGGGCCTCTGTGGAGTCACACCAATCCTGGCTCAGCAAAAAGACCTTCTGAATTGGTTCAGCTCAGTTACCAGTTTGTTATTGCCCATGCTCACGTTGAAACTCTGTTGAAGGCTACATTCAGAATGCTTTTGAGCCACACTTTGACATTATCAGTCTGAAATGAATACCCTTAATTTTTAATACTGAAAATGGAAAATTTCTCTGTTTCTGTTGTCTTTGTTCTGCCACTGGCTTAATGGCCTAATCTTTGTAGATTGCATGTGTCTGTGTGCCACAGCCTCACTGAAACCAGGCTGACCATGAAACAAGGTATCTTCCATGTGTAGAGGTGATTGTGATAGAAGTATCTGCTCCATGTATTCAGAAAGCAAGTGATGAATTTTCTTATTTCTTCAGTGGTTGTCTGAGTGAAACATTTTCATACGGCAGGGCAGTGTGGTCCAGGTCAGCACAAATTTGCATAGATTGTGCCCCAGCTACCTCAACAAGCCAGGTCTTAGCAGCGCCTTGGAAATAGGCATTAAAAATAGTAATCCTATTAATATGTATTGTTGCTACATCAGCAGTTCTGTGCAATTGGCTGTGATTAACCTGTGGCTGAACACCGTAAAATTATAGCTGTTGCAGAACTGAAACCATTTTCTCATTTAGTACTTCCATGGTTTTGATCAGTTGCTGCAGGTCAGTCAGGCAAATCCCACCAGTGGAGCTGATCACACCAATTGCGTTTTGGGATAAATCTTCAAATACCAAAAAGTGCATTGCAAAATAATGAGCAAGTGGTGGAAGAAATCCAGAATGTCTGCAAGAGTCTATAGAAGGAATTGATTATACTAAGTTATTAGGGCTTATGAGTAATTTTAGTTAAATGACAGTAGATAGATGGAAGAATTTCTGATAAAAACATATGTAATACTGCCAGGCCTAACAAATTTCCCAATACAAATTTCCAAATTACCCAGTTTTTCAGGTTTTTTTTTAAGGAAAAAGTGATTGAAAGTAGGAAAGGGATGCAGATGAGTGCACAGCATCTAAGCTTAGTTTTAATTGATTTCCCTGCAAATTTATTATTGTTATGAAAATACCAACTCATCAAATAGTTTTGTAATTTACCAAGAGCATTTGATACGAGTTTTATAGCTGGTGCCATTACCTTCAAGTCCAATAGGTTAAAACCAAAAAGAATTGTCCTCATCTAAATAGTCTCTCAACTTCTGAAGTCGTACATTATATTCCTCCTCTGTGTTAAGGTTTTTTTCTTCCTCATGATAGGTTTCAGAGTCTTCCTGGCACTGAGAAATGACTGGTTCTATAGATAAAGCAGTGAAGCTGGTAATATGCAACTGTTGCTGTAATTTGGTGTAAGAAGAATTACAATTGCTGTAATTGCTGTTCAAGAAGAGTAAAAAGTAACAGATAAAAATGTAGGTCTAATACTCTGGCAGTGGAGTGCCAGCTGTCCATGTAGTTACCCGTTTCAGTATTTGTGTTCATATATGACCATCAGGATGATTATGCAGAATTTAAATTTGATGTCTAAATTGTCTCTAATGCCTTGGTCATCCAGAATTTCTGAAACAAGAGAAAGGAGTCACAGGAGAAATTCTCACAATTTGTAGCATAGCTGAATCCTGGTATAGCTCTGTACTGCAGGTTTGTTTAATGTTTTCTCTGCACCCTGCATTCTATTAGTTATCAGAACAGTGCTGATCATTTTTCTAGTGGGAGAAAGAAATATATGAGAAATGCTGATACAGCATGCTTACAACTGAGCACCCTGATCTAGTAGATGTCATCTCTGCTCACTGCAGGGCAGTTGGACTGTTAGGATTTTATGGTTTTGACAGAAAATAATAGTGCTGATTTTGTGCAGTCTGGCTCCACTTGAATTCATGAAGATTAAGTGGTTTGGTTCAAGGCTTATGTGATGAATGCCAGGGACAGAAAAAGAAAGATTTTTTTTTTTTTTGGAGAAGTATTTAGAAATTGCTCATCAGGGACACATCTGGTTATGTAATTGTCCAGAACCACTTGGTAGGCATGTGTATTTTTCATGAGCATTTGGTGTATCTAAAGAAATACTGCATATGTCCAATAGTCTGTATTTCACTCCATTATGTACCTTAATATTACAGATACAGCAGTTTTCTGCCTCTGGTCAGAGCCTCAGCTGGGTGGGAAATAGCACAGTGCATTTAATCCAGCTGGGAACTTTGTGCCTTGTCAGACTGCTGCTCTCTTCATATTTCTTTCTCCTTACGTTCATGGTGAGTTCCCTTTACAGAGACAATCATCCATGTGATGAAGAGCTCATGGATGTAACATGCAAAGTTGCTCATGCCTATGAGTTGTTTTTAAATCTGAATTGAAAACTCCTCTGTTTCCCCTCCTGGATTTAACAGAAAGTACTGAAAAGTTGTCAGGTGAAAGCAATATCCTCATCTGCAAGCTCAAGAGGAAGAGTCTTCTTTTAATCAACAGCCTTGTGTCAAATCTCTGTGAAGGTAATCAGAATAGGAACAAATATATGTTCAGAGATAACTGATGTTGCCCCAGCAGAAATTCAACATGTCATAAAGCAGCCAAGAAAGTTCTCAAACGGTATCTTTACACCTCTTTTAAGCAGGATAAATAGAATGAGTGACTAGCCAAAGATCACTTATACCCCAGGAATTTTATTTCTCTTATGTGGCACTGTTTTTCCTGTTCCTTCTGGGCAAATCAGTATGGTGGGATTTTGGGAGGGTTTGGTTTTGTTGTTAAACTTTTTAATTTTGCTTTAATATAAGAAGAAAACAAATCTCTGATCACAGCTACAAGCTGCCACTGTGGAAATAGAGGAGCAGTTTCCATTACTTGTCACCCCATGCAAAAATCTCTTCTAAAGATTATTCTTCATGTTTCATTTAAGCTATGGTATAAAATTAGATCAGTGGTGAAATAAGTTCTTAAATCTTCAGTACAGCCATGCCAACCTTGCTCATCTCTGTAAGAACTCTGCTGTTAATAAACTTCTGGTAGTAAGATAGAGAAAGAAGGCAGTATTTGGGTCAGTCCTTTTGCTATGAAAATGCACATTTTTCTCACCAGTCCCCGACCCCTTTTGTTTTCCACCTCTACACTTTGTGATGCAGCTTTGGATCTGTTGGTGTCTTAAACTTGTACTCCTACCCTCAGTGCTTTGGAACAACAATTGCTTTCAAAATTAAGACTAACAGGGTGCACATAGAGATAGTTTAGTGGGTCTGAATGTTTTATAGCCAAAAGATTTAACTAAAATCATCACTTAATAAGTGAGCAAATCTCCCACATGGGCAGGACCTTTCCTGATTTGCCCCATCAGAAAGAAAAACTTTGTATTCCTTTTATGTAGATTGCTTTTATATTGAAACAGAGATTAGCCTTCTTGGAGTAGTCAAACTGAACATGCAAGGTAGAGTTTTAGATAAGTGGTAGAAATATGGTAAAAATGGTAAAAATATTGCTGGATCATACTGACCTTTGTAGTCAGTTAAACTAGTCAACTAGCAAAGTTTTGCTGTCTAGTTTTTTATTTCAGCAAAGCTCTCTTTCAAAGTTCATTGAGGCAGTGGAGAGCTCTGCCTTGATGTTAGTGAGCTCTGAACTCCCTGAATAAATATGACAATGACATCAGAATGGATTCGCACTCACAGGTTCTGTTTGCACGTGGTTGTCATTATAATTCACATTCTGATGGGCCTGGCTACCTCTTTTCATTGGAGTTGTGTGTGTGTCTATGGGTAAAATGTGAGTACATAGCTGTATAACAATTATATATTTTTACAATAAATTACTTAGGAAGATACACATGCTTTTGTAAAACATAACTCCACAGTTCTCACAGGTGTACCTAAAATGTGCCACTATCTCTTGCTGGTGACACTGATGGTTGTATTGAATTTGCTGCTAGAAAGTGAACCCATACCAAAAATATGTTCTATGATTTCCACCAGAAAATATTTTAAAATATGTTTCTTAGGCTGAGCTTTCCTAACCTATTTCTTTCTGTCATTGCATTGTTCTTCACAACTATTTTTCACAACTATGTTTCTTCACAACTGATTTTTCTAATGAATATGAATTTCCACTGTATTTCTTTTGACTTCTGTGAAGAAGCTCTTTCTAAGTTGTGTCTGTCTTTATGAAGATGCCATTATGTTTTGACAATGCAAGCTTCATCAGTATATTTTGTAGTCCATATTTTACCATATGCTGTAGTTTGCTGATACAATACAATATTTGGCTCTTGGTTTGTTTATTCATATAATTGATTTTTTTTAACAACTTAAGCATTTTTCTGATTATCTTGTGTTTATGGCATCTTTTTCCAGCTTCTTGAGCAATTTATTAGGATGATTCAGTGGCTCAAAATATAATTTTTTACTATTTATATCCCAGAATTTACAAAAATATAATTGCATAGTATTATTTGGATAAATTATTTTCTCACATCCTTGTCACTTCAGGACTTGGATTATGTGCAGCTTAATTGGCTAGGATTAGTAAGAATTAGTGTAAAATAGAATACTACTATTAGAATTAGTACAGAATATTCTTCTCATTATTTTGATATTATTCAGTTTCCTTCTTCTATATTTCCTTCCCCCAGCCTTGCAGCTGAGTGCTGCAGAGGATTTTAAAGAAGCATTTCTAAATATCTTGACAATATTTAAATCATAGAAAAAAGTTAGTTTTGTATGACCTTTAGTCCTATAATATTGTCATTGCATAGTGCTGTGTCCTCCACAGTGTTTAAATGGGTACTGTTTATAAGTGATTTTCAGAACTGTGGACAGATAAATGAAATGCAGTGTGGTTTTGCAGAGCCTGCTTAAAAACAATTGAGATTTTATTAGTTTGATACAGTGTCTTATGTAATATGCTTCTGTCAGAGCTGGGAGAAGATCTAGTATGGTGATAATTTCAAACCAGTGCTTACTTTTTATTCATGTGGTAGAATTACTGTATAAATAGATATATGGTTAGTCTTCAAGAATACATTATTCTTGTGATAATATTTTTATTTTTTAAGATTTCATTTAGTTTTGTCTGTGCCAGGGTTGCAATGCAGAACTTCATTCCAGTTTTTAGGGAATACACATAGGAATTAACCTTTTTGGACATGCTGGAAACTGAAAATACTTGTTCTTATGGAACTGTTTCAATGTGTTAGAATAATGAAAATTTACATACCTTTAAATCCCTATTCAAATCTTTTGGAGACATGCAAAAGCAGAAGTGGTACCTTTGCTCCTGTGTGTTATTGAGAAAGGATTCTCTGTTCAAGTTACACCAAAAAAAAAAAACAAACCTTCATTTATTTCGTCTTGGTTTTAATGTTAAATTGCAAATTCCTGCCATTATCTGGAATATAGCTGCAAAAGGGAGAGGGAGGAAAGCACAGATGCAAAAGTAGGAGCAGGAGAAAAGTGGTGAGATAGGAACTAAATGTAGAAATGCTTTGCTGGATGGGGGGTGGTTGTTTGAGCTAGTCTGGCACCCTGGCAGGCCTGCTTCTGTATTCGCTATTTGCTGAAGCAAGTAATTTATCCTGACAGTGACTTTGCCAGTACTGCAAGAATCCTATTTCAGTAAGATTAACACTTACTCCCTTGTTTCTAAGGGCAAATATGCTTAATTTCTTATTTCTGGATCTTCTTGTCATCTCTCTCTTCTGTGGTTTCTGTGTGTACACTTCAGCAAGTGTATACAGCAACTCCAGAAGCAAGATCAAGCAGCTGAGCTCTTGGCTTTCTTAGGGTGGTGGGTGTTTTTTTTTTGTTTTTGTTTTTTTGTCTGTTTTGGTTTTCTTGTTTGGTTTGGTTTTGGGTTTTGTTTTGTTTTTTGTTTAGTTGTTTTGTTCTGGGTTTTTTTTTTTCCATTGTTTTTTTGGTAGAGCTGGGGGGTTAATACAAGATTATGAGCTCCAACCACAAGGGAAAGCAAGAGGACTAAGGTTTGGTGTAGCCATTATTCCAGATGGCTTTTGGAGCAGTAACATAAAATATTCATGTACTGCCTGATGAAATCCTCGTGGCTTTGGCCCATGACATTTTTCAGGGCCTTCTTGCTCATCACCTCTATGGTAAGAAGTTCACTCAGCTGCTTTTGAAGGAACAAAAAGAAAACCTGACAGAGTGAAACAAGAGAGAGAAAAAAAGCATTTATAATTGCATAATGTACAGCATTTATTCTGACTGAGAAGGGTGCTGGTAGTGAGATTGTGAGACTTCTGCATTCCTACATAAGGGCTTAAGGCAAAGTTTTATTTAGAGAGGTTTCTGCCCAGCAAAAAGCAGTGGTAGCTTGTAATACTGGCAGTTAGAGAAGATATTTTGTACCCTGGATACCAGCAAGGAGGGGGCTTGTACCAAAGCACTGTTCATTTTCATACCATGATTGGCAAACTACAGCTGGAATTAAAATAAGAACATTAATTTAAAAAGAGCTAATTTTTTTAGAGTAAACTCAAGCACAAACGGTAGTTTGTGTATTTTTTAGATTTTTATGTGGACTCATTTCAACAATTTTAATTTTGACTGAAAGCAACAAATCTGAAATCTGCCATTTTTTCAGTTTCAAGTGCTGCTCCTGCTTTAAGTGATGGTCTTGCAGCAGAAGTCATCAGATAATCACTAGTACAATTTTTGCCATGGGTGCCTGAATTCCAGTTTTACACTTGACTCCAGTGCACAGCAGCTCAGTTGCATCATGATGCAAAAAAATTGCCCTTCACAAAATGCATGACATCAGTCTGGCAGCTGGAATTGAAAAGAACCTCTACACAGGCACTCCTCATGCACTGACCATCTAGAAAGGCCCAAATCAGCCAGCCAAGCTGACATGAAATAACTGGGGAGTTGCACACATTGGGCACTTACAGGGACAAAACCTTCCATTTCTGCTTCTGTGTGTAAAGCCAAATGCCGGCACCAAAACTATCCTCTGGAAACAGTGGCTTTTTCCTACACAGACTCTGTCTATGTAGAAACTAATTTTTTTAAGCAAATACTTAGATTTCAGTAATATTGACTGTTACTGTGGTCTTAGTTATCTGTTGCAATAGAATAAAGAAAATGATGACAGTATGATTTTACAGGTCCATTTAGGGAGAACCATATGAGGAGAAGCTGAGACCACTTGGTTTGTTCAGCCTGGAGAAGATGGAGGGGGGGAAGATGTCATAATGGTAGTTCAGTTTGGATATCAGGAAAAGGTTCTTCACTTAGAGGGTCAAAAGGCAAAAAAAAAAAACCCCAAAACAACCACTGAAGACCTAGTTTAAATTTCTGAGAGCCAGGGATCTCAACAGCTTGACAGCATTTTCACATACAAGGCCTTTGTGGGCACCAAGAAGCTTCTTTTTCTCTGTGCAGCACAGGTGTATCCTGATCAGTGCTAGGTTTATAACTCTGTTCCTCTGCATGCTGATGGGGAATTGTGCAGTCATCAGTTTTATTTTTAATGTCTGCCTATTGCAGTTGTTTTGTCTTTCACTAGGCAGGGAAGAGATCCTTGGCTGTGGAAATGAAAAAGCTTTGTTGTTGTTATTGTCATTTGATTGATTGCAGCACAGGAAAGTTACAGTATAGGTTGGTGCAGGCTAATTTCATTTACAAAACAAGTCTTCACCTCTAACTAGAAAAAATATTGTCATGCTTTAATGTAACCTTAAGACTTTTTAAAGCCAAATCAGTTTCAGAAGTTAGGTGTTTGAAAAGGTGTGTTGATGATTTTTTCACCTGTACCTCCAGTGCACCATCAAATTCCAGATAGGAGTTGGACAAAAGATTCTTCACACCTACTTTTGGAGAATAGGGATGATGCTGTTCTTGATCTGCATTTGTCACTAGTATTTTAAGCATTTTAATTGTACTGTGAATGTTGCAAGATACCAGTATTTTCCTAGTTTCTTACTCCATGTAGGAGTTTATTAATTCATAGCAGATTTCTGCTGCTGTGTGTCACTGGCCTTTTGCTCTGTACATTCATATCACTCAGTAATATCCATCTTTCAGTGGCTATCTGACCTATATAAAAGGTCAGTTCAATAGGTGCCAGTTGAGAAGATAATCCAAGTCTTTCCAGCTCCTTTAAATAAATTTTACAGGGTTTGGTGTGGGAAGATAAGTGTTTAAGGGTTTTTTTACCTATCCTCTGAAAGTGAATGGATTACTGTACAGTTACTATAGAATTTTGTAGGACCTGAAAGGCCTATTAAAAACTTAGCATTTTCTGTGGAATCCTATACATTGGCTTTGTTGTGTTTTCACCTTCATTTGTTAAAGGACAAATAATAAATCACTAAGGTCACACAGTTCTCTGTTTAGGGCACATACATCCTTGTATTCCTAATAGCGCCAAGTCCTGTGCAATATTTATGGTATTGAGATTTTTCAAGCCCTGTTACTGAAATGTTTACATATTTCATTATACAAATTTAGTGTTGATGGCTCTCAGAAATTTAACTGAAGTGATTTTGAAGTGCATGCATTGGTGTGTTTTTTTATATATACAGGCTTCTGGAAGTAGAAATAAGGTCATCTTAAGTTCCAGTAAAAGCAGGATAAAAGCTTGTGAATATCTTCTGAATCAATATATAGTTTCGCATGAAATCATACCCTTAGGCTCAGTCTTCAAGAATTTTAGTACCACCTGAAATATCTGCAGTTGCTATTTGTCTTTGTGTGCTGGTAGGGTTTTTGGGTTTTTTAATAAATAAGGTGGCCTAATCAGATAATCAGAAGCAATAGACCTGGGCAAACATAGCTTTGGAAAGAAGGATTTAATATTGATGGCGTGCAGAGAAAAGGTTCCTCAGGACACCTGAGATTACCTCTGAACTGTTTCTAGGTGGGAATAGATTTTATTTATTTATTTTTAACGTGTTTGTGTGGAAGATGAACAAATTGTGTGTAGAAATCCCAAGAGGCATTTTCAAGTGGGTAGTTTTGCATGCTTAGCTGTTAAGCTGTGACCACTGTTAAATGCCTTCAGGGAGCAGAAGGAGTTGTTTTACAAACAGTGTATGGAATGGCAGGAACAATTCTGCATCTTTCCATTTCAAAACTTCTAGCAAATGTTTCTAGTCGTCTTAGTTTTTAATTTTGAAAAATGTGATAGAAATCCAGGAGATTTTAATCTGATGCTTTCTCATTCTCTTGTATGGAATAGATTTTGCTCTTTACCGAGGCTACAGCACATGGATTGGGATAGCATCACTCTTTCAAGACAAGGAGCCACTGCTAACTGCTGCTCTTAGAGGAAGCCAGAGGAGAAATGATGCTTCAGTTACTGCCTTGCTCATCTTTCAGGCAAGATCAGGAAAGATAAGGGGACTAGCACAGTTCTTCCAAGAGGGCGTCTCGTTTCCTTCCTTGTGCCTGCTCTGCTGCTCTCACTGCAGCTCAGGACAACTAAACCTCTGTGTTCTTGGGAAGGATAGTTTCAACACCTCAGTGGCAGCAAGGGAGAATCCATTGGGCAGTCACCAATTAGACCAGGGCAATTTCTGAGTAGGAGAAGTAAGGCTGGAGGAGGAGGCAGTTAATTGTTCTGTGAGGCTGAGAGCACACTGGCAAATTGTGACTTCCTTCTGCAGTTTCTGTGTACCAAAAACCTGCCTTTATTTTCAAATTAAGCAACGTTTGCTGGCATTTTGCAAACACGTAGAGCAAGAAATGAGTTGTTGTTTTTGCAATTTACCTTTGAATGTGTAATATAAACATGCATGTGTGTTTTACAGTGCCTCTGTGAATGTTCTCATATTTGTCACATGCAGGTTTGCCTTTAAATATTGAAGAATAAATGGGCTTGAGCAGACAACTAACGAGACATTTCTTCCTACATGGAAGGCTTGCATTTATGAGCCACATATGTCCTACTTGTATTTTCAAATGACAAGCCTTGTCAAATGGTGAACTTGTTTTCTGCCTGATGCTCACAGAGATGTTTTTTGTTATTTAGAAGTACATTTGCAGATTGCAGATCTAAACCAGTTTCACAGAATGACAGACCAAACTCTAAACACTGTTCCTGAATGTAAGAAAAGATGAAATTATCCTTTTAAAAATTTCTGTCAGTCATTATAAATGATAGCAAGCTTCAATTTAAAATTGGAATGTAGTGGAATAAAAATAGCTGGGAATAAAATTAAAAGAGAATGCAGTGAATCTAACCTCTACGTGGAATGCTACTCTTAAAAGCTTTCAGGCAAAACCCAGAGGTGGAAAAATATATAATTTTCAGTCTGGAAGAAGATTGATAGCCTTAAAATATGTCTTATCATGCCAAAAATAATCGTTATGCTAATGGACATTGCTCATATTACCTATAGGTAATTAGAAGTTATGGAAGGGGGCAGGAGACCTCGAGTTCACATTAATAAAGTAGTACAGTGACGGAGGAGGGAGAGCAGCTAATGTGTACTGCTCTCTGGAAGACAACTTGAAAGATCATTGAAAGGATATTTAATTTTGTTACTAAACAGAAGTTGTGGTAGGAGATGGGAGACAAACTTTTTCCTAAACAAACCCCAAATATGTGAAATTAGATCTTCATTGGTTTTTTTTAATGGTAAGTTTGAGAGTAGTAAAGGCTGTTTTTACAGCTGCTTCCCTCATTGAGAAAAGTCTCCTAAAGATGTAAAGGCATTTGGTGTGGTTTTGGGTGTAAGAGATGGTAGTGTCCCTTTATCAGACAGACTGGAGAGGAAAATTCAAGTGTGTGTGTCTGTGTGTAAAGGAGAAGGAGAGTGTAACAAGCACTGGAAAGGAGTGGTAAGGTGTGGGATCTCAGTCTCTCAGAACTGGGGTGCAGGGTGAACAAGACCCCCCCTGGGGGGCTCGGGAGTCCTGGAATGCTGCCAGAAATGTCTGGTGGCTGGACTTTGATCCCACATGGGAGATGACATCAGTATGAGGACGGGAGGATTTCACTGGGGTGAATGGTGAAGGGACAAGTTAATTGGAGTGTGAGATACAGGGTTTAAGATCCCTGTACAGGGGGGTCTAGAGAGGCAAGATGGAGGGATTGGGGCGTGCCCTTCTCCTTCTTCTTCTTCCTCTAGGCCTCCATCTTCTGTGGTGATGTTGGCACTCCGGGATTGGACCTTACTAGGGGAACACTGGTTAATATGGGTAGAGGGTATTGGAGAAAAATGATAAATATTGTATACGTAACTCCGGGTATAAAGATAGGTGACCGCCCCAGGGGCTTTCAGTGTGTGCCCATGGCTGACTGCTGAGCAGAACTCTGTCAGGCCAAGAGAAAATCTTTTAGATAAGCAATTAATAAACACCGAGACCGAGAACAAATCTGAAGCTTCCTCTCGTCCTTTCGAACCCGGGGGCCCAAGGCCATCTTTGGGCTTTTCCCCAGACCATCTAGACAGCCCAGAAATCCAACAGTAAGGTGTGGGAAATAGGAAATTACACATATCCATCAGTAACAGAATATAAAGGATAGGAACACCCTTCCTGAAGCTGCTTACTAATATGTGCACAGGAAGAAAATGGGAATACAAGAATGGAAAGAGGTTTCTTTAAAGCAGTGTCAAGGTGTAATAGGAACCATGGAAATGTTTGTTTATATTCAGACATACTACACTGAATTCTGAGGATGACAACATTAGGGGTAGTAGTGTGTGCCTTCAAGTTTTCTCATGTTCTTTTTGTAAGTAAAAAGTATCATCTTACAGGATTGAGTTAAAATGACATTTGGAGTACATTGGTGAGAAATGTGCTTGTTGTGCTAATGCTGCTTTCAATCTGTGCTCATATTGGGACTCAGGTTTGGGTGGAATTATCATGGTTTACTGTAAACAAAAGTATATGAACTGAACAAACACCATGGTGGTTCAGCTGCCTTCAATTTCTTCCAGAAATCCAGAGAGCCCTCAGTGGCTTCTGGAGTATAATATGAACTTTGCATGAGCCAGATGAGATTTTTATGCTGTATTTTCACAATTTCATACATAGCAAGAAGTAAAAAAGGAATAGGTGAAGACAAGTAATAGATAAATAATTTAATATAAACCTCAGTAAATAATATTCTTTTGGATAAACTCTTCTTAGGGCTCCTCTTGATGGTCAGGAGTTTTGATGAGAGCTTCAAAACTTCCTGAAGTACCTCATTTCATGTTCAGGGTGTTTTAAAGAGAAGAATCCAGTCTTCCTACAGACATTCTTACAGACTTCTACCTTACTATAAACTGCACTCTTTCAAAGTTCTGTACACTAGCAGGGCATAAAGTAAACATGTTTAAATATTGAAAGGGCTTATTTCAGTTCCCTTGCTGCAGATGTTGAATGCCATTAAATATGCTGTATGGTAATCTCATCCAGCTTCTAGCTCCAGCTCTGGAAGGCTCTCCTCCATGTCCTGTGCCATATCTGCTGGCCTCTATATGGCTCAAATACCTTAGGTTATCTCAGAGATACCTAAATTTAGGCAACCGACCTGCTCCCACAATCTCAAATCAGAAACCAAACAGTTCAAAAGAACTGCAACCTACCAGAAGAAATTTTTTTACAATGCAGGTGATGAAACACTGGAAGAGGTTGCCCAGAGAAGTGGTGAATGCCCCATCCCAGAAAACATTCAGGGTTAGGTTGGATAGAGCTCTAAGCAACCTAATGTGGTTGTAGAAGTCCCTGGTCATTGCAGGAGATTCGACAAAATGACTTTCAAGGCCCCTTCCAGCCCAAACCATTCTATTGTTACATTTTTGTAATACTATAGAGTATAATAGAATATAAAGTGGGAGTAATGATAGTTCTAAATGTATTTGCTGTGCTAGGGCTACTTATGTGGGAGTGTGCATTCTGTTTTCCCTACTAAAAAAAAAAAAAAAAAAAGCTAAGCTACTTTCATTCTTGTAGCATGTCTTGTTAAGAACAAGATTACGAACAGGTATTTAAAAAGCCAGCAAAAACCCCCAAACAAAAAATAATCCACAAGCAAAAACCATTAAATTCACTTTATGTGGAAGTCTCTTTGCCTTTTAGACAAGAAAACCTAAATCTCCATTTTTCAGCATTGTTAAGCATGCAGGAAAATAATGCTGTTACAAGACTTAATAGCAGTATCAAGCCCACATAGCTTGACTCTATCTTTCAGAATAAACTTTTCATGTGAAGCAAGAACGACACTAAAATAGCACATCTAAGAGCACCATCAGTGCTTTTCAGCTAGGTTTAATTTCTGAGGTTATGGGCTGTTCCTTTGGAAGCTCAAATTTCAGCTAGAGTGTGTATTAGATTTAGTGAGCTGTTTGATTTCATTACAAGGCATAGGTCTGCTGCGTTTCTCTGATGGCACAATCCACCTGCCTTTGCTGAGAGCGCTCCCGCGGGAATCAGAGTGTTCCTGTGATGATGAAAAATTAAACCTTCCGTTTGATGCTCCTTTTATTGAGGCTCTGCAAAAGCATGTTGAAATGCCTTCTGTGTAATAGGCAGCTGGAGTAAAGTATTATCCATCAGCGTGGGCATAATGATTTATGTGAATACATATTTGTCACTGTATGTGGTGACAAACTCCAGTGAAGCTCAGAGCATTTCTTGTGGTTACCCAAGGAGTGTTATTACATTTCCTGTTAGACTTTGATGCTTTTTTTTTTGGTTGGTTTATTTATTTTTTTTTATCTAATGCTTGTTTTTATCAGTTTCTCTGTATTGAAGAGAAGGAGCAGTACTCTTGGCAGTTCATCTTCCTCTCTGTAGGGACTTAACCTTCTTAAGGCACCTCACTGCACACCCAAAAAATACAAACCTATCTAAAGGGACTGTCAACTGCTGAAAAGGAGCAAGCACAGCAAATATCCGCACTGCAGTGACTGCAGCTTCTATGAATAGGCTTGTAGTAATGTGCTGTGGCTGCCACACCATTAAGCACAACATGAATTTCAAAAGCCACTGGTGTCTTTTTGAATAGGCTCTGAAGCTACCTTAGTGCCACTGTGAACTCCAGGCTGCTCCAGCTTCCTTGCTGGCAGTGCCCAGTTTAGCTGGTTGAATGCTGGGGGTGGAGGTGTCAAGTATTTTTGGTACATCCTTTGCTGTGACTTCAATTCTGTATTGGCTTAAGGAGCTTCCCTTTTCAATTTTGGAAAGAAATATGAAGTCAAGTCCTAGAAATTCATTGCAGTTGCTGCAGTTCTGTTTTGTTTTGAGTGCTGTAACTTGGAAGGCAGCAGGTGCTTCCTACTTCCCCATCTTTGATTTGGGTTTCTGCAGAATGCTGTTGTTTCTTCTTTCATTTAAAAGAAAGAAATTTGTTTATTTATTTATCCAAAGAACATTGTCTGGTTTTAACTTGAACAGACTTCTATTAAAAATTGCCTATATAATGCTACAAAGGTCTTTTTAATGGTCTTGTTCCTAAACTCTCTAGCCTCTGAAGTTATTAATTCTTTAATAAGTAAATTACCTCATTATTTCTTTCTGAGGCAACAGTGTTGTCCCAGCTGTGTGATCTTTCCAGGGTATTCCCAAAGAAGAAGAAAAATATTAGCAGCAAGGTCAAAAACCCTGAAGGATTTCCTACTAGCAATTACATTCATCACGTGCAGCTCTCTGGTGGCTTCTTGGCCTCACTAATTGCCTGTAATGTGAAGTAATTTAATGTCTAAAATAGCTTATGTGCCTCTAGCTTGGGAGAAGGCCAGAAACCAGGCCAAAAGTTACAACTGTTAAATGGAAACAGAATCCAAGCTATTGAAGAAGTAAATTGGCCTGTCCCATCATCTGTCTGTCATAGCTGAGCTCAGGTCTTTCTTCCACTATTTTTTTGAGGTGAATTAGGGATTTTAAACCAACCAGTTGGCATTCTGCAAAGGCATGTGGTTTGTCAGCTGCTCTCTGTGAGCTGGGATGGAGTTCTGACTCCTGGTAACATCCAGGGGGCTTCAGGGGATCTTCCCTCTTCCAGCGACTGCAGCTGAGGAAGGAACCATCAGACTGGGGTGTGGGACATGTGATGTGTTATTGGCACGAGTCTGAAGAGTGGGACATTTCCTGACAAAGTTCTCTTTTCCAGAATGCTCTGCTGCCCAGCCAGAGGGGCAGGCCAGGTTGTCACCCAGGCAGCTATCAGGCAGTGGGAATCCACACCCTGATTACACAGGATGCTGTGTGTACATTCGTGCACGTGCCCACACAGCGTGCTCTGCCACCCCTGTTCCAAAGGCAGTATGGGAGCCATAACTGCTTTTTGGCAGGATTTTTTTTAAATATTAAAGGAATTTGTGTCCAGGTTTTCATTCTATTTTATTAACAAAAAGACAAGTACAGACCAAAACCAATCTTCTTTTCTAATTTCCTCTTTTCCCTTCTCTTTCCCATTGCCTGATAGGCTCCTGGGAAGAATTAACAGTCTGAGGAGTAACACTTCTTGGAGTGATCAGATGATTGGTTTTCCCTTAAATCAGTTCAGTCACTCACAGTGGTTTTGCTCCTTGCCTTTTTTCTTTTTTCCATTCTTATATCTCACAGGTCATACTATCCATGTAGCCAGGATAGATATCCTGAACAGTTTATTTTTTTTGTGTGTGTTTCAGGATAGCAGATCCTGGAAGATAATAGAGTGTTTCCCCATAAATCAAGTTAAATTGGAAGCACTTGGCAGCAGTGTTTTCCTGTGTATGTATATAGAAAAGCTTTTTCATCCTCCATCTGGATTTTATGGGTAGAAATTACTGTAAATTAGAAGGTGCTGTGTTTCTGTGATGGCACCTTTTATTCTTGATACTGAACAATCAGAATAATTTCCATTCGTTTTTGGTGTTATGTTAGGATATCACATTTTCTTCACTAAACAAGGTTTGTTTGTTGGAATGAAGGATGCATTTGATGCTCAGCCTTGCCAGAGTGCCCTTTGCTATAATTCAATGTGACATAATAATGGTTTGAGTGTCTTTTTCTTTGCCTATATCTTTTGCAGTATGAGAAAACTAAGAAATCATGGCTTTAGTGTTGCTTGTCAGGAAGCCCTGAAACTGTCTCTTACCTTATATATTCACTTTTCATCTTGTGCACTTTGCTAAAAGAGAGCAAAAGTGGTTTACTTTTTGAGTGACAGTTGGCATCAAATGGCACATAGAAAAATGACAGCAGAGCTTCTCAAATAGAAACATGGGGAAATAATAGATACACTTTTCATGCTAAAGAAGATTTCAGTCTCTGTTGCCGCCTTTAATTACAATTTAGGAGTCTCCAGCAATGTAGGAGTCCTAAAATTTGGATTCTGAAAAAACAAACATACTTCAGTGGGGGTTTATATTTACTGACCAGGAGGAGGTGCTACCTTTTTTTCTGGCTGTATGGAGCATGTAGATGTGGATTTTCAGCATCTGTCCATAAACTCACACCGTCTGCCTCACAGCTTCCTAGATATCTCTCCTCTTGCATTGTCTTTTAAATCTCTATGCTTACTTACTCTTTCTTAATGCTGGGTAGAATTGTGAATTTAGACTTCAGTTGAAAATATAGTCTATGTAGTGGAGGTTTTAAGTCCCAAAGACCCTTCTAGTTTCCTTCCTAAATTACTGGCAGAGCTAAATGTCATACTGAATTTAACTTATAACAATCTATTTCATTCTCTTTTTGTGATGAGAGAATGAAAAGTCAAAGCTGCAGTGATAGAGTGAGGTATTATTGGAATAACTACTCAAACCCTGATTTATTCTCTCATTTCTTCTCTGGAATTCATGGAGTTACATAGGGCATGATCTAAATACCAAAAAAGTCAGTTAAATATCCTTTACCAGCTATATGGCCATGTGTATATTCGATGCAATTCTCAAAAAAAGCTTCTATTCAAAGAAGCATCTGAGTATATTTTAAAATATTCTGGAGGTCCATGGAATGCAAATGCCTGCATAGATTGAATCTATTTTTCAAAGAGGGAGCAATGTTGATGATTATTTTCACTGTTATTCTGAAACAGGGGCCTCAGCTCCTGATTTTGTGCAGGAAAGGCTTGCCTAGAAAATAAGAATTTTTTTATGTGAACATCAATACTGTATGCATCTCACTTCAGTTTCAACCTATAAGGATCAATATAACACAAGGAAGAGAGGAAGGACTGCTTATTGGTCTAATTATCTGTCTAGAGCCTTGTATTTTCTTTTTCCCCTTAATGTTCAGAAAGTCAGTAGTGAAGCATCTTTTGTGAAAAAAACATTGTTTGAAATTAAGTTAAATGTCTTAATACAGGCGAATCTGCCCATCTCTTAAAATTTAGAGTGCTGTCTGAAGATGTCAAAATATGACATTTCAGTTACACGAGTGACTGCAGTTAACTATTAGGAGTTTGTAAGTGTAGCATATGAAGAGGTACCTGATGCAAAATTGGTTTGCTTGGAAGTGGAGGGAGTTACAGGTGCACTGTGAAATCCCCCAGAAGAGCAGGAAAAAATTTGTACTAGCTGTCACTCTTTACAACAGTATATACAAGAAATAAACCAAACCCCGTCTTGTGTACCTTGAGGTTGATATTTGAAGGCAATGAAAGGTATTCTTAATTATGATGCTAATGTTCAGGCTAAAAGTGACCCTTTTTTAGCCTTGAAGTGCTTCTCATTTTTGTTTCTCAATTAACTGTTACTTATATAATGGATTAGTGACTGTTCAGTAACTCCCCTGCAGAAAAGGAGGCAGATTTGAAGGACTTTATCTTTCTCTGGATGTGTCTAAAAGTGGTCTTTGCTGCCTTTTCTCTGCAGAGCTGGATGCATCACTCTGTTAATCCAGCCTGGAGAACTCCTTGGGCATATTCTATACTGCCCCATGTCCCAGGAGTGCTCAGTTGTAAACCTGGGCTTTCAAATGAGCCAGGCTGAGCTTCCAGCAGCTCACAACCAGGTCTCCATATTACCGTGGTACCCTGTGGTGACGTGGAGATCAACTTACCTTGGACATGGCCCTCCAGGAGAGTTCATTTTCATGAAGTTAGTTTTAGCTGTAGTGTGTATGAATGATATGAATGTCATGTTGTGATTCCCTATTCTTACTAGAAAGAAGAATTATCTTCTTTTCTTGTTTTGTTTTAATGAATATAGGGTTCAGATTCATCCAGGCTATTGATTGCTGATCAACAAAAGAGTAAGGTCAAAATGTGTCTGCAGAAAATACCACAGAAACTTGATACAGATATGTAAGTAGGTAGTTACTTATCACAGAATCATTAGGTTGGAAGAGACCTTCAAGATCATTGGGTCCAACCCATGCCCTAACACCTCAACTAAACCATGGCACTGAGTGCCACATCCAGTCTTTTTTTTTTAAACATATCCAGGGATGGTGGCTCCATCATCTCCCTGGGCAGACCATTCCAGTACTTTATCACCCTTTCTGTAAATATCTTTTCCGTAATATCCGACCTATATTTTCCTTGGTGCAACTAAAGACTCTGTCCTCTCAATCTGTCAGTTGCTGCCTGGGGAAAGAGACTGACCCCCAGCTTTCAGGGAGCTGTAGAGAGTGATAAGGTCACCTCTGAGTCTCCTTTATATAAAGACTATCTGATACTGGCCTGCCAAAAAGTTCTTTTCATCTAAACTTCTTTCCATCAAATCAAATGCAAAGCACGAAATCTGTCTCCTGAGATGTAAGTCAGTGACATTTAGAAGACTTTAATTACGCAATTACTGTTGACAATAAGAAAAAACAGGTGCAATCAAAGTTACCAGATCTAACTTCAAGAAGCGTTTCAAGTTTCTGAATTGTGTTAAAATAAAGGAACATGTATTTATGGCTTCTATATGGCATATATGTTGAAGTATGCAAAACATCGTTTAAACATGTATGTGCATTAGTGTGTGTAAATGTGTATATCAGCGTGTATTGTCCATAGGTTTGTATGCAAGATTATTAATGTTCTTAAAAATTATGGTGAAGAGCAATGTGATATTGCTTGTACAGTGGGAATAGTAGAAAATCCCATTTTGGCTCCAAGGGTGTTATCCATGGTAAGAGGGTAACTTTGCAACTGGGAGTATTACTAAACTTACTTTTATTGCATACTTGTGTTTGGTTTGTGTAGGCATATTTTGAATCAAGCATGTGCCCTGCCAAATGGCTGGTGCGGTTTGCCAGTCATGTGGAAAAGCAAAAATCTCTATTTGATTAGGTGCTGACAGATATTTACATATAAATTTCACCATTTCCAAGTTCATATAGTTGTAAGCACTTCTATTTTTATAAAGCTAACTCTTACTGATCATGCAGAACTATTAATGATCCAAATTCAAAGAAACTTCAATCATTTAAGAGCGACTTGGGAATGTTGTTGCTGAAGTGCTAAACTGGAGTCTAGCAAATGCTGTGTGTTATGAGATTGCCAGAATGCTGTCCTTGCTCACACAGGGTCTGGCTCAAGGTTGGGAGCTGTCTCTTCATTTCCCTGCACTCAAGGGTCTCTCTCGTACGTGTTTTTGTGGTTATGTTTGCTCAACGTCAGCAAAACCAGGTGTCCTCAACAGTCCCACTGATTTTTAGCAAGCAGCCATAGGAAGTGGGAGCAGCAGCACCTCCTTTTCACAACAGCAGGGTGGGAGGGATGTTGGATTGTGCTAGGGAGGGATTATGTTCTTCTTGCACACGAGTAGATTCAGACCCACTTCTGGTGATTGGGCAAGCAGCTCATGAAGGCAGAAGGTAAATGCTTCTCTATTTCTTCTTCCAGTATTGTGCCTCTGTGCAGAAATTTATCTAAGATTAATTGTCTTGGAGAGAGGAAAAAAAAAAAAACAAACCCAAAAAGCATTATATGAGTATCATTGAGTGTGATTTTTCATTGTCTTTGTTCAACACTTGTCTAGGGAGGAAATGTCTTTTTTTTTTTCCCCAACTAGACCCCGGGACTATCTCTGTATTTAATGCAGTGCTTTTTTGATGAAAATTATGTTCTTGGGAATGACGAACACATCAAGAAGAGTTACATAAAAAATGCTGAAGAAATTTAAAGCATTGCAGAAATTATTTTGGATCACTGTGCCTGTCTAATGTGGAAAGCAGACAGCTGGCTTTAAGTAAAACATTAATACATTGGCATTGGAAGTTAACAAGCCTTCTTCAGTCAGTTGAATAACAAAAAGGCAAGAAATACCACAGAAATCAAATTCTTTGAAGAGCAGTTGTAAGCTCTCTGTTTCCTAAGCTGGGATCTTAGAAAAATGTTATTTTGGTCTGCCTTGCCTTTCGGTTTTTCCCTTGGCACTTAGCAAACTGCAGGTCATGTATTATGAACATAGTCTAATACCAAAGTCAGGATCTTGGCTTCATTAACTTCCACCTAAGGAGAGATGCCTCTGGCTGATATGCTCATTCTTTTGGCAGTTTCATCAATTCTGGGAGAATTACTGCTTTTTCTTCTGGCCTGAAGCATTAAATTGGTCACTGAAATTGAATCTCAGGTTTCTAAAGAAGTGAAAAATATCACATAATGTGCAGTTTCTGTATTAACCAGCAGAAACCTTGTCGTAGCCTTTGTTTTGATGTTATAGTGATATACAGGTTTTAGAAAATGGGCAGCCTACAGGACTAAAGGTTTCAATCCAATTTGAAGTAAGAAGATAAAGCAATGTATGCATGCAAATTTACTGAAGTGTCTCTTCACTTTCCCTCACAAGGAAAAGGGAGAATCTGTCTTATCTATGGACAACTTGGCATTTTCAGGATCAGTTCCCTCCTTCTTTGTAATTCACATAAGCTTCTCCATGATCAACTGTGAATCTCCACAGCAATTTCTGTTCCCCAAATACACGCTACTTTTGTGGCCAGGTTGTATGAACACTGTCTGGAAACGATCTTGCAATGCATTAATTACAAATGTAGAGACTGCCAGTGGAATTTCTAGGAGTGCTTGGCATCAAGCAGAACTGAAAAGAAGTAGAAAGGCTCCCGTTATAGTCGGCCTCCTGTGCTAAACCCTGTGATTTGAAGCTTGTGGTTCTTCTTACTAAGCTGATGTTTCCTACCAAGGGAACCTTTATAGTCCACAATTCCTAGGAGCGCTTTTTATGGAAGTATTTGTTCCTATTTTATTGATTCTCCCTCCTATTATAAAGCAAATCAGTTTTAAGATCATTTCTTGCATGTTTTTTATGTCCCTCAAAGCCACTGACAGCAGCTTGACTCTTCTCTTCCTTCCTTCCTTCCCTCCCTCACACTCTCCCTCCTTTGTTCCCATAACCTAGAGGCATTTTATTTTCTAATGTATAGTTTTCTCCTCTTCTGTCAATCTTTGACTATGTTATTGATCATGGTTGTTAAGTCACTCTCCTTCACCAAATATTGATATGACTAAGTGGGTGTAGATGTCCACTTAAAAAAAACCCCTTATGTTCCAGAAAGAAAATAACCTTTTGTTCTCTTGGAAAATTGTCTTTCCTCCAAGTTTCTGGTGAAGAAATAAGGCGCTTTCTTTAAGTGAGTTCAGGATTTGCACAATTTACACAATTAATTTGCACAATTAATACTGCTCCACAGTTCACGCATATTTAGATGTCTTGAAAAAAGTAGCTTAATTATAATTACACCATTCACTACAGAATCTTCTTTGCAGGACATAAGGCTGTAGTATTGGCATTTTAAAAGTCAGAGGGAATGAAAGCTGACCTGCCTAGGACTTGGGATCTATTGCTATAGCCAGTAAATACTGGGAAGCCTTCCAGGTGTATTGTACTTGAACAGAACAGTTAAAAATAATAACCATAAGCTGTATACCCTAAGATGTACAATATGTAGCAGAAGTATGGGGATAACAGATTTATGTGTAGAAGCTGGATTTTGAATGTGCTGTGAATGTGCTTATGTAAAAGAAAAATTAAGTGGAATTTTCATTTTTCTTTTAAGGCAAAGTCAAGGCTTTGTCACATTGTATATTAGCTTGCTCCAATTATTTGTTGGTATATCACTTATGGAAGCTACATGGCATGCAGCTGCATTTTTTCATGCATTTTGATGATGTGTTTTTTAATGTTTGTTCATGTTGTATATATTCTGTAAATTCTGTGTAAGATGGAATTGTCTTAGAATACTTACCTGTGCTTGCACTAAGCTAAAATTGAGATGACTATAGTTGCTAATGAAGTTGAGGTGGAAAGTGCGGGATTATTTTACTCATTATTAAAACAATGAATTTCTGAAATTACAATTTTAAAGTCTTCTTTCCTTTTTTTATTTTGCACACTCTTTTAGTTAACTACTTGAGGGCCTGATCTTTTCATTCTATTATTATAGACACCTACAGTGATGTTGTGGTTCAGTATTCAGTCCTTGTTGCCTCCCCAGTGACTCTGGCAAAGGAGCCTTGTAAATGTGCACTTGAAGGGTCTGAGTTCTAAAAGTAGTTTTCAAGAGGGATGTCCTGAAGTATGCCGGTGGAAATGAGGTCTCATTCAGTTGATGAGTTACGAAGGTACACATTTGCATTTTGATTCAAATGTCATGATTTTAATGTTTAGTTTTCACACATTATGCTTCTTAAATATTTCCTTTAATTTTCATTTTTCGTGAGGCACAGTATCTCAAGTCTCTGGAAATTTATCTGTATTATTTTTGTGTTTCTCTTTACAACATCAAGTTGTCAGTCCATTTCATTCATGCACAGTTGGCCATCTGTCCAGATACTCTCCCTTGGAATGGTGCTCAATGTTGCATCCACTTTGGTCAGAGTTCCTTTCAAATATCATTTTGTTATCTACTGTGTAGCTGATGGTGAAAGCAGACACCTGTCATTTGTAGCTTTGTCAAAGAGCTTTCCAAAGAAAGAGAGCCTCTTCTAATCTTTTCACAGAAAATCAGAATTTCTTCGGCTGTGCAGGTTCTTAAGGCTGATTTTTTTGGCATGATGCAATATTCTTTTATGTTGACCTTGGCTGACTGCCAGTTGTCCACCAAGCCACTCTTGGTCCCCCTCCATGGACATGATGGGGAGAAACATGCATCAAGTTCATGGATTCAAATAAGGGCAAATTTCTTACTAATTACTGAAGAAGGCTAAACAGGCTTGACTTGAGAAAATTATTTAAATTGCTTTTATTTCATTGCCAATTAATTGTAACAGAGTAGACTAGTGAGAATCATTGAAACACTAAGAACACCTTGCCCCTGCCCTTCCCTTCTTCACAGGCTCATAGTACTCTCCTCCCTTCTTGTTTCCCCCCACGCTCAAGCCCTGAGTGATGCAGGGAATGGGGAATAGGGGTCATGATCAGTTCATAATGCTTCATCTCTGCTGCTCCTTTTCCCCCATGCTCTTCCCTTTCTCCAGCATGGGGTCCCTCCTCAAGGATACAGTCCTTCACAAAATTCTGTATCCTGAGATCTTCTCGGTAGCTGCCATACTTCAAGAATTGCTCCAGAGTTGGTTCTGGTCATTGGGTTCAGTCGTGCAAGAGTGGAGTGCTCAGTGTGGGCTCTCCACAGGCTTCAGCTTCCTTCAGGGAACTTCCACTCAGTCCAGTGTGGAGTGCAGGTGCAGGTCTGCTCTGATGTGAACCTCCATGGGCTGCAGGGGTGGCACGTCTGCTTTGCCAAGGGCTTCACACAGGCTGTAGGGCAATCTCTGCTCCTGTACCTGGAGCACCTCCTGTCCCTCCTTCTGCACTGATGTTGGTGTCTGCAGAGCTGTTTATCTCTGATATTCTCACTCCTCTTTCCATGTGCTGCACAGCCTGTTTTACCCTTTCCTAAATCTGTTATCCTAGAGGTGCCACCACCATTGGTGATGGGTTCAGCTGTGGGCAGCAGTGGGTCTGTCTGGGAAGCTGGCTGGCATTGGCTCTGCTTCTCACAAAAATCCCCTTAAAGTTTCCTTCCCTTCTACCAAAACCTTGCCATGTAATCCCAGTAAAATATTATATATTGGAATTTATGATGTAGAGAAATAGTCTAAATAATATTATTAACAGCTACAAATAATTGGGAGCCAAGCTGTTTAATTAAAAGAATCAATGCACGGCTTCCATCTGGAAGCCTGTGTTTTCATAAGAAGCTTTGTTGCAAGGTAGGAAATTTCTGGAACTTGGTTTTCTTTCTTCTATTCTGCCTTTATCTCCAGGCCTTTCTCCTTTTCAGTAGGAATTTATTGTAATATTTTGCATTTAAGGGCTTCATTTACACTGTTTGTTCTGAGCTTGTATCATGACTATCCCTAAACATGAGACAGGGATGGAATGGCTTGTGTAAATCTTCAGACTAAGTACTCCCAACTATGGGGTTTTATTGAATTTGATATGGCACTCCTTGTGCGTGCATGTATGCTGAATTGTATTGCATTTATTCCTGATAAACTCGTGTCACATGTGGGGTGGGAAGTTTTGATGCAACTTCACTGAGAAAGGAGTTTTTTAATGAGATATAGCTGTTAAAAATCTCTGAGCAAAAGCATCTGTCCCAGATATTTGTACTTTTGATTTGCGTCAAAGACACCTAAAACCTAATTTGATGTGCTTCTTGGGCCATCCTTGAAATTCAAAACAATTAATAAATTCTTAAGACCAGCATCAGCGATTGAAAGTACTGGAGAGAGAGCCTCTAAGGCATCAGAACTTTCCGTAATGAAAGCTATTTGCTTTTATTTTTTTCTCTTTGTGTCCTTACATTTTTCAGACCCATTTGTGTTGTGTTAAGTCACTAGAGTTCATGGTTTTTATATATTGTAGTGTGTTTGTGTATGTCTTTATTTGGGCTCTTAGGATTGGTTCTGCTCTAATGGTTAAGTACTGTTAGTTCTAAACAAAGAGGGATTTTTTAAAAATCAGAACTGCTTGTGTATATGAACAGAGTATGAGAAGGCTCTGCTGCATCCATGACACAGAATGCTGGGAATGGGGCTCCCACTGTCCTCAGAGAGAGGAGAACAGGAGTTTTACAATTTACAAGAAACAGGTGTTGGAGAAGAGACTGCCAAGCCCTGGGAGGAGCCATGCAGAGTCATGCCAAAGCCCAACAGAATTGGCGTGATTGTGTTATTGTGCAATATTAATTTGGAAAGAGCTTAGGCTAACAAATCACCCTTTTCAAGTTAAGGCTGCACACTTCATGTCAGCTTTAAAAGTATCTGGATTTGCTGAGGTGAGAATCAGCATGGTCCTCCCTTACTGCTTGTACGGTTATGTCTTTGAGTTTGGGAGCTCAAAATTTGTCACTCTTTAAAACTTCTTTGCCATATGTGGTGCAGAAAAATGCAACATATCGTTCCCTAACTGCTTGTTGAGCAAGCTGCTTTGTGAGCTGAGCAGGAGATAAAGGGGTTATAGTGCTTTATAGTGCCTTCCTTTTGGTTCTTTATGCTCCATGACAATTCAGGGTTAGATATCAGTGATTTAGTTTTTCCATTCAGACAGTGCCAACAATAATTTTAGTTATTGCTTTAAAATTTTGAAAATTCAATACAAAGCATCCCAATATCTTCCAGAAGACACTAATGCCATGTGGAGATAGTAGGATATGAAAGTATATTATCATCATAATGCCTAGATAGCATGTACTGCTGCTGTATTTCTTTTTTTCCATCCAGCTTTATAGAGTTTGCTTTAATTCTCTTTTACTGTTTCTTAATTTAGCCTGTAACCTCTGTGAAATAAGTTGTTTTCAGAAAGCAAGTGTTTATATTGTAATGATGTGTTTGCACTGCTCTGATTTTGCTTTGTAAGCTCTTTCTTTGTGGTCTGTGAGCAAGTGATTAAAGCCAATAAGGGTGAAAAGAGATTGTGTGGGTGAAGCTCTGGTTTGAGACACTGGCAAGTACAAGATTAGTCTTGCATCAGCAATGAGGCCTTTGATTTTTGGGCCATTTCTTTGCTCTTTGCATCATTGACCTTTGTCAAAATGAATTAATTGGTGTTGGGTTTAAATATCACTGTGATATATCAAAATATATGTCTATCTTACTGTCTTTATCCATAGGAGAGCAAGTGGGGTAAGGGATGTTGGTTTTGAGTCTGAAAGGCTTGCAGACATGAATCAGTAAGTGCTGGGTAGCTAAGCAGCAGAATGAAGGTGTTTGCTCAATCAGTTTCAGCAGAAGCAGCTATTATTCAGTTTATTTGAGTTGATTGCACTGATGAGGATAATAACCAGTTTGGCATACCTTCTTTGTTTCCCTGGCACTAGCCAAAAGTGCTTGAATAACGTGATTGATACTTGAGCCTAAATCTTATTTTAGCAAATCTGAAGGGCTGCTATACATCCTGGAGGAATTGGTCAAAGCAGAGACACCTGCAGGTCTTTGGGCTCTGTTTGCTTCTAAACTTTCCCTCTTTACAATTCATTGTTCCCTGCAATTTGCATAGGGCAAAAATATTAGAGCATCAAAATCTCTTCTGAAACCTCTGATTTGTGCTGGTTCACTTGAGGCTGCTTGCTTTGAAGGCTTACTGTACTAACTTGGATGTTTTTCCTCTTGACCTCTTTTGGTTCTGAAGAAATCCCTATAACTTCTGAGAAACATGCAAAAATACAAAGTTACACATTACACACCCTTGAATTTTAATTCCAGACTGCTGTTAATGCTTTCACAGTTTCTTTCATTCCCTATAGTTACCACTAAAGGGGCAGTTCATCTGGAATTCTTTTTGCTTAAATGGAATTGTAATTTCAAGGCAGTGAACTATAAACTTATAAAAATCAACTTAAAAATTGTTTATTCTGCACATCTGTTATAGAGAGCAGCTTAGAAACATCTGCGCTTAAAAGTACATATGCATACAGGGTGTAAATTCTAGCCTAATCTTGCCAGATTCAAGGATGATGGTTGGAGTAGGCAATCAGATTAGTAGTATTAATCAGATGAAATGCCATTGCCATCACTGTGCTGGTACCGGTAACGTTTTCTAGTCCCTTTGCAGTGAGTGAAGGCATGGCTGTAGCATACCTGCTACTCACAGACTGGATGCTTACACATTACAAAGCCTGCCCATGCACACAAGCACATAAACCACCTCAGTGTGTGTGGTCTGTCTGTAGCAGCCTCCATCCATCTCCATCACTTTCCTGGTGCAGGCTTTCTTTCAGTGCTCCTGCATCTTGCCGCCTTCTCAGTGATATTTCCAGAAAGGTGGTCACTTGGGATGAGAAATTACTGTATCAGGTGAAGCTTGCTTTTCAGCCAGCACAGAGCCAAGGTACTGAGCCTGCAATCTCACTCTCTGGCTCCAGATCAACAGATAAGGCTTGGTAGCAACTCTTTTTGTCTTGAAAAGGAGTCATAGTTAATCTCTTTAGTGTATTAGAACAGCAAGGGAAGAACATCCATGGTGCTGAATAAACAAGCCTGCTAATGACTGCTGAGTAATGTTAAACTGTAATAAGAAAGCTTTATAGTTGTTTTTTGTTTTCACACATTAATCTGTGTTTTGCGAGATCTCTTCAGTCTTTATTTGTTTTGCCCACATTCTGAGACTGAAGAATGTTGTAAGATAGTTGAGGTGTCCAACTTTCAAACACTTTTTTATTTCTGGAATGGTGGCCTTGTAGGAAAAGAGCCAGGGGCATTAGGACAAACCTGCTCTGTTTGCTGCTGTCAGTCTGAGGTTCACCAGTGGGGTAAGGCACAGGGGAACTTCAGTGCAGGGCTGCCTTTTCCTGGGCTGCTTTTCAAACTGGAAGCAACTTTGGTGTCTTGCCATGCCAACCCACAAGAATCTGTTGTAGCACTTCATCTTCAGAGAATTTCCTCCCAAGTTTCCAGATGTGCATCAGAAAATATATATGCCACCAGATAAGGACTGATAACTCTGCTGGCAGATACAGTGGGCACATATTGCATCCAACGTCCTGTACATGTCACGTGCAATTCTCAGGAATTTCCTGCATCTCCTGCCTGCTCTCACAGCAGTTGCCCACACGTCTGTGGTTGTCAGCTACATCAGCAGTCAGGAAGCACAGCTGAATTGTAAACAGTTTGACAGCTTGAACTTGATGGAATGACTGTCCTGAATATTTTCCTTGTAAGTAGGTGTTGCATCTGGTATGTGCTACTACAGTTCTAGTTGATAAAGATCACATGTCAGACCATGTAATCTAGGCATGGCGTCTTAAAATTTCATTTTAAGGAATTTTTTTGTGCGTGTCCATAGATTTCACTTTATGGTTCAATTCAAGTGGAAAGTTCCTTATTTCCTGGTAGAAATTGGTACAGCAAATGGACGATTTCCTCTCACTGACATCTCACAGCTCTTCCCTTATGGATTCAGTAGCACACAGTAGCATTTCAGTAGTGCAGTGAACTATGGGTTTTGGGTTTTATGTTGATGGGCTAGTGTTTTAGGTAGACTGTGAACATTTTCCCAGGAAATGTGAAAAAAGTGTAGTGAAATTGTAGTTTTAAGTGCTTTATACCTCAGCAAGATTTCTTGAAACAAAAGTCACTTCTTCAGTTCAAGGCTGTTTTCTGAACTAAATATGAAAGACCTGCAGAGAAAATGGGGTGCATGAAAGCTTTGAAGAAAAGGTCAGAGGAATTCTTTAAAATGAAAAACATTTGGCAGGCTGCCTGTAGGTGTCATTACAAGCTGTCTTGTGTGCACCCGGAGGCCTAATCTTGGAAACAATTAAGTGCAGACATGTGAGTAACTTTAATTGTGTGCCTGCCAAATCAGTAAGACAAACTGCAATCTTTCAGCATTTGTCAAATCTTTAGTTTACATGTTTCCCCATCAGTTTTTAAAATAAAACCATGTAAATGAAACATGGGAACTTGTCTAATATAATTTTAGTGTTATATTGCAAGACAGTGAAGCTCTTTTACATGATACTTGTAGGTGTTTGGTTTTTTTTTGTTTTGTGCCCTTACTAGGTTTATTTTCTTAAATACATGAATAATAATCATGGTTTCTGCTTTCCATTTCCTCCTCTGATAGACTTCTTGATCTTAAATTCACATTTCACTTCTTTTTGTGTGTTAGAGAAAATACTGTCTTTCAGGCCCATGTGTGTTACAAACTAGGTGGTTTGCATATAGTATCAGTGCATTTTCTGAGAGTAAAAACCAACTGGTGAGCTCTGCTGGGAAAAGAAATCAGTCTAATTGCCTGGTTAATTGCATTTGTATTGTGCTATATATAGCACTGGGTGCTGCAGAGTATCTCACAAGACATCATAGCTTATCTCTATTTTCATCAGTCTTATAGGGTGCTCCTGCAGGAAAGTAAAAACACTCTTTTTGCTTAGTTTAAACATCATTGGGGGGGGTGAAGCATAAGTACTTGAGTATGTGTATTGAGGATGGATGGATAAATAGAGACACAAACCATATTTTTCCCTTTAGTCAAAAATATTGTTGATCAATGTAAAGAACAGTTGCATTAATATAGCCTGTTCTAATATAGTTTGGTTTGGTTTTCTCTGTATTAATTTATAAGCACATGAAATGGTTTTATCCTTTGTACTGGCTAGTGTCTCAGACTGATTTGAGTGCTTAATCTTCATTTTATTTTGCCACTCTTTTTTTAATATTTCGATCTAGCAGTACAGTGGTTACACGCAAAAGCTGTATTGGACCACACACATGAAATTTTACAAGAAATCTGTTACTGGGATAGGAATAGCAGGATTTTATTTTTTTCCCTGTAGGGTTTCTCTTTTTTGTTTGTTTGTTTTCTGTAGCACATTATGAAACTGAAGAAATCCATTTCTGGAACAAACCAAGTATTGAGGGTGCTGTGTTGCTTTATTTCTTTGTGTTCTTTTCCCCCTTCAGAGAGAAGAAATTGGTCAATACCTTCTTCTACTTCCCTCTTCTATAAAATCTGTTTCTTTTTAGCTTCCATTGGGCTGTATGTTTATGCCATATCAAGATCCTAACTTGTTCTCATTCTCCAGTCTCCCCACTTGCCCCAGTCAGACCCTGTATTTTTATTAGCTTTCTATAGAGAGCGTACTGCAATTGTTTCCTCCTACTTGTTTCTTCCTCCAGCCTCTTCATACCTTCTCTTTCTCAAAACAATCCTGTTTCAATGTCTTCTGCATTAACTGCAGATAACCCTGGTACCACTTTATGGCTTCTTTCAGATTTTTGGAGAATCCTGTGCTTAGACTTTCCTTAAGGCCATCCTTAATCTCCTTCACTTAAAAGCCTTTGCTCCATTCCCCCCATTTCAGACCTGCCAACCACATATGTCAGGATGTTCTTCTTCAAGTCCTCCTGTCCTTTTTGGCATCACTGAGTGTTTGTCCCTCCTGCTTCAGGCTCCAGAGTGGTTTCAGCAGTACAGAATGCCCTGGCTCTCTCACCAGCACATTGTCAGGTGCCATCAATCACATCAGTGTCCTTTTCTACTTCATTCACACCTCACTGAATTATCTCATCTGACTACATTAATCTGTCAAATAAAAGGTTAACTTGGAGATTTCATAATCTTCTACAGCCAATTCTTGTTTTGTTGAAAGTAAATCTGAGTGGGCTGAGAGATAAACCCCCTGTATAGCCACACGTGATGTTGTTTATTGCCTTGATATCAATCCATCATAACTTTACCTTGCAAGGTACTTATGGAATTAATTATGTGCAGTGCTCTGGAATCAATTACACCATTAGGATGCCATCGTATTTGGCTTCCTGAATTTTCACTCTCTTACAAAAATGTGCCAATAAAGTGCTCTCTTCTCAGTTCTTCTGGGTGATTGTTCATGTCAGGAGTACATCACAGCAAGCAGTTCAGGCATCAGCTGAACTGGTAAAGATATAATAACGACTTTTTTATTAATTTTTTCATCCTGAAATGTATTATTTATCTTTCTTAAAATACATAAAATATACAGAATTAGCAATGACAGTCAGATACAAAACTTGTTGTTGATAGTATACCACTGAGGTGTTTTTCAGGAGCTCTCTTAGTGACACAATCCTTTAGTAAGCAGCAAAGTCTATTTTTGGTCTGACATAGTTCTTTTCATGTCAGAGAAATTATCTTTTGAAGGCTTCCCTTCCCTCCTTCGAGTTTCTGTTGCTCAATGGAAATTAACTGCAACTGATGTTGCTTTTTATGGAAGTCCCCATATGTGGTGTGCAAGTGGATTTGCACAAAACCCACACATCAGATTGCTGACTGAAACTACTGGAGTAGAGTACATTCTTGGATACTGCTGTCCCATTGTTTGTAAAGTCTTCTGTTGTCATTTAACTAGGTGAAAATAATGTCACATGAGACTTTAGTCATACCAAATGTTACTCTGAACATTTACATTATTGTAGAATTGAATAGGTAGTGAACTACCCAACTTGTTCCAAAGAAGTGTTTCAGCCCTTGTGTAATCATGCTTCTAATTTTTGGATGTGCTAGTGGCAATATATTCTTTGTAAAGGCCAAGGGGATAGATAATTAGTGAAAATTAAAACCCCCCAAGTACCTCATCCTACACCAGGACTGTAGGTCACTGCAGCATCACTGAAGGTGAGAAAGAGGCATCTGCACATTGGTGAAATTCCTGCTAATGCCATTTTTCAAATGCAGGGATGATTCACTGTGTGAAAATGGTCTTCTGTATCCCCTAGCAACCAGAAACAAAATGTCTCTGTTCTTGTCTGCTGGCCTTCAAAAACACATAGGAGAAGTGATTTGTTTTCACAAGACAATCATGCAGCATTAGAAGCCTGCTCCCATCCATTCTTCATCAAGAATAAACACAAAGTAGACAAGTCATTCTAGCTCTTGATTGAGTTGTACAGCAAGTCTTTTTTTAAGAGGTGTGTGGTTTTTTCAGTTTTGTTCTTTGACTTTTTAATACATGAAAAATAAAACTGTACCCTATGCAAATTATTGCTAGTATTTAATATACTCTTGAAATCTGAGAGATGTGAGTTTTGTCTTCAATTTCTGAGACTTCTATAGCAACACAGTATTTTATTATTTTTCACTCAGCATGCTGTTGAATTTTATTCTTTAGTATGTTTAGGTTAAAAATGCTGGAGACTTCATATTTCACAAAACATGTAAAAATAAGGAATGCTTTCTTTAAACATAATATATCAAATGAGTGGTGTATCTTTGTGTAGGCAGCTGAAATTCAGCAAGTCAAATGCTGAAAAGATTGTGTCAAAATAAGCACAAAAGACATAAGTTCCTTTTTTCAGGCTTGTTGTTTTTCAGCAATCACACCCTTTTCTCTTTCCTCACAGCATCTAGCAATTGATGCTATTTTTAGAAATTATTCTGATAATCACTCAGCAAACCTTAGGCTGAATTGTTAAGAATACTGTACCCTTAGCTGGAAATTGCATGATGATGATGTAAAAAAGGCTTTGACCTTTTCAAATCTCCTATTTTGCTTTATAAATGTTAACTATGAGGGGGAAAAAAATTGGATTTTATCCAGAGGAGGTGCTTATTGCACAGTTACAATTTGCATTTACAGAGCAGTGGGTTTCTTCCAGTTTTGAAATAGTTTGGTTGTATTTCAAATTAAAATTGTGTGAAGAATTTTCTTGTGGAAAGTTAAATGAGAACAAATCATTCTCTGTGTATGTTCATGTCCTGACTGACTGCAGTAGTAGCTCCCTGCCTGCACAGTCTGTGGGGGAGAAGATTCTTCAGTCCTGGAAGAATTGGCTGGCTTTGGCTTACAGATTAATTTAGCCTTGCTTATACAAGTGGTGTAAGATAAAGGTTAAATTTGTGCACCTGAGGCACAGATTTAAATGAGAAGCAGCTGAAGAAAAACATGTTTCTCTTGAAAAGTATTTAAATTATCATAAGAATTGAAATTTGAATTCATTTTATACTAAAAAGCATTAATCAGCTTTATTTATAAATAAATTCAAATTAGACTGCATAAGTGATCATACTGCTTGAAATAGAAAATGGAAAACAAAGTTATCAATGCTATTTTGATGTTCATGCATTTCTGCATTTTTACATTTTTGCCTGCATAATTTTTCCTTGTATTTTTCCACTGCTGTTGATTCCATAAATTGAACTTTATTATTCACTGTTTCAGGCCCCATTTATATGTGACACTCTGTGCAGGAAGTACCCTTCATCTGCTTGAAAGGGCTTGCAGAGCAGGAACATCAGTAACTTAAGTTTGTGACTGTTGGGCATAAGTCACTGCTGCATAAATCTGTTGAAGGCCTGTGCTTGTCTTTTTGAAGATTTGGAATTCTGTGATATCTTGTGTTCAAGTAACAAAAGAACCGCAAACATTTTAAAGGCCATCTAGTCCAATCTCCTTCAATGAGTTGAAGGGACATCTTCCACTAGATCAGGTTGCTCAGAGCCCCATCCAACCTGACCTTGAATGTTTCCAGGGATGGGGCACCACCTCTCAGTGAAACCTTTTCCAATGGTTCACAACCAGCACAGTAAGCAACTTCTTCCTTATATCTAAGCCAAATCAACTCTCTTTTAGTTTAAAACCTCCATCCCTTGGCCTATTACAACAGCACCTGCTTAAGTCTGTCCCCATTTTTCTTACAGACCTTTTTCAAGTCCTGAAAGGCTGCAGTGGGGTCTCCCTGGGGCTTCTCTAGGCTTAACAAACCCACTTCTGTCAGCCTTTTTTTTGCTATTATTTCGTTTCCCTGTGTTGCCATCAGGGTTGTCCCAGTCCAGATGCAGGACCTTGCACGTGGCTTTCCTGAACCACATCAGGTCCCATGAGCTCTCTTCTCCAGCTTCCCTTTGGATGGCATCCTGTCCTTCCAGTGTGTCTGTCACACCTTGCAGCTTGGATCCTGGTGGCATTTAAAAGACACTAGTGACACTGAAAACAAGCTACTTCTGTTTTAGGAAACTTACAGTAAATGGATGGGAATTAATAGTGTTAATACGGTGTATTTTGTGCAATTTTGTAGAAATCCTCTGAAGAATACATACCTGCAAATAGTTTCCTTGAACATAGTGTTTTTTCTTCAGGTGTTTGCTTAAAACCTTTCTAAAGCATTCAACAAGAATCCTATGAGAATTTTCACTTTCCTTCAGCAAAACCATACTTAAATGATGGGAATTTTCTGTTGAATTTTTGCTTGCATCTATCAAAAAGCTACCATGTGGCTTTATTTTTTTCCCTGCATTTTAGCTATGACACACTCTAATTGGCGGAAAAAAAGCAAATTAAAAGTGATGTAAAAGTTATTTGTTTTCACTGTTAATACCCTGTTTTTGAGAGCCATTAGTAGAAGTTGCAAGTTGTTCTTTTTAAAAAATGTGTATTAATGGGGTATTGTTCTATGTAAGTGTTTCCAGAGCTGGTACTGAACTAAATGTCTCTGCTTAGGACAAGGATTGAAACTGCTTCTGGGCAGCTGCCCATTGCCCTTTAATACAGGAACCATTTAGACTTTATACTACTGAAGAGTAATCAGAACTGAGTGAAAGAAATGGAGGCATTAGACTAGAAATGATTGAAACCTGGCAGCAGATTTTTTTTTTCTGATCATATGTGGGCAGCTTCCAGACCCTTTGCAATATCCTAGTGCTGCAATATGAGTTCTGTATGTTAAAAAAAATACTGAGAAGCTTTTAAAGGCCATCATCATATGCTCTGATTGATACAGGACTTAGGGCAAAAAAGGTCAGTGGCCATTAACTGAAAGTTACAATAAAATAGAAGGGCATGGGAATTGGTTTTAGTATTTCCTCAATATTGATTTCCTCTGTTGAAAATGAAGTGCTCCACAAGTATATTTTTGCATCTTCAGTGTACATGCTTAAAGTTTGTTATGTTTTATCTGTTTCCTGTGTTCCAGCGCAAAAACCATTTGTTTCTGTTATCAGGGCAACCTCCTTTTCAAGATTCTGCTTTGTATCCAATATGTGATGCAGCCACAGTAAATTGTCCCAACTGTAAGAGGCATGACAAAGCAGACTGGTGAAACTTTTTTGTTGCATTTCCCACTCCTGAAGTGTTGAGAGCAGCAGTAGGATAAGAGCTAGAGTTCTACAGGAATAATTGTGAGCTGGGCTTTTCAGGCCAGCTCTGATGGTGGACATCATTTAAACCAGGGTATTTCTGCTACCTGTGATCTCTCAGGGGATTGTTTTATTTGCTTTTGGATGTCAGCTTCTTTTGGAGTCCCTGAGGGTTGTACGAAGAAGATGGGGAACCAGCTTTTGCTTATCAGTGGGATGGCAGCAGTGACAACCACAGGGCCTCTGTGCAGCAGCCAGGAGGTGTTAGCACCTGCCAGCACCTCTGTGGTGCTGAGCAGGGAAAGATCCTACCACTCTGCCAAGGAAAGCTTCTGTTTTTACCACAACTGAGCCTACAGAGATTCCTGTAAGCAGTGGCAGCTGCTGAGAGCTAAAATCACAGTGGTGGAAAGGAGGGGAAAAGGAGCAGATAAAAGAAACTTGCTGGAGCCGTGCAGAGAGGCTGCCATCAGATAAGCCAGAGTGCCAACTGCTCCATGGCATAATGGGAGTATGGATAAACTCCTAGCCTGTAGCACCAGCCTAGGAGTTTGTGAACATCTCTCCTCATTTCCTTTGTCTCCTGCTGATTTATTTTTATAGTTTTACCAAAGCTGTTGCAAGGAATACTGATTTCTCACATGGTTTCTAAGCCAGCACCTTAACCTTGCTTTGTAAAATGACAGAACTAGAAAAAAACAATAAAATGTATTTATACTGTAGTGGAGATCCCTATAACAATACCTCCAAAGAAAACAGACAGTATTATTATTTTTAAATTGTTTTTCATTTGAAAGGCTCTTTATATTTTATTGTAGTTAAATGAATGTGAAAGGTGTGTTCAATTTTTCACCCTGGTTTCCCTATTAATGTTGAAGGGTAGAAAGAAATTACGCTCATTTGTATTCCTGGACATGATATAAATGAAAAATGAATATTTTATTGCTAATGACTTTATAAAATGCTATTCAGATATCTCAGCAAATTTAGTATATAATTCTATTGCAAAACATAAAAATAAAAAAAACCTCAGCTGAGGGCTCTAAAAATAACAATCATGCAATGCCTAAGTACTAGTACAGCAGCTTTTAACTCCTCTATTCCTTTGCAAATGGTATCAATTTCTTAAACAGTGTAGCTTGGCCTCCCAAGACTTCACAGAGCTTGAGGCTGAGAGGTATCTCAAAATGAAGGTTCTCTGTAGCAAAACCCTACAGTTTTTTCACATATTCATTATTTGACCAGCTTTGCTGTGTATGTATCTTTTCAGTAGCAAAATAGTTGTATAGCAGCTACAGAAGGATTCCTTCAATTTTGTGTATATTTTTGAATTTAACTATAAATAAACAAATATATATATACATATACAGTATTTACTTTAGATATATTAGATGTATTTTAATATGCATATTAGTCTCTATACAGGCTGAAAGGGATGGATCTTGACCAAAGGAAGGGAGAAAGAGAAGGTGGGAATACTTTCAGGTTCAGGGGGATGACACAAAAGGGCTAGTATTGATGATGAGATGGGCACAGGAGTGGGAGAAGTGGGAACAGGAGATGCTGTGCAAGTAAACTAAGAGGTAAGAAAGAGCAGACAGTCTCGAAGACTGTTTTGGGGTTGCTTGGGGATGAGAGGATGGACATGAGCTGGCAATAGGCACTCACAGCCCAGAAAGCCAGAAATATCCTGGGCTGCATCCAAAACAGTGTGAGCAGCAGAGGAGGGAGGGGATTCTGCCCCTCTGTTCTGAGATCCCACCTTCAGGGCCGCATCAGCTCTGGGGTCCCAGCACTGGAAGATCTTTACATCTTAGGAGATCTTGTTTATCTGGAAAGTAGAGAGGTGAACAAGTGGCGCTGGAAGGACTGTGGAGAGTTTACTGCAGCTGGGGTGGTTTCTACTGAACCTTCTGACAGGGTGGGAGTTGAAGTTCCTGTTGTGCCTTACCCTCAGTCCTTCCCTTAAGAATGAAAGCTGCTGTGTGAAGGTGAGAACTCAGCATAACACGTTTTTACTAAATCAAGGAATTTTTGTTCTACCTTGACCAACTCCACTGTGGAATCTGTTCGTTCAACTAAAAAGTGGGCTTATTATTCTAGAAACTGTCTGTGATAATCAGAATTTCTACATTTCATTGCCTTATATATATATGCCACATAAATTCAACTTTGAAAAGTCATTAATATTGAAAACACTGTGAAGCAAATAACACCAAAACTCACTAATTTTTTAGCTTTTACTTTCTATGAACATATTATACAGAAGAAATGCTGCAGCCATGAAAAACGTATTTCAAATTGTAAAATGTCACTTGTTTCTTTTCATGTAGTGTGAAGAAAACACCCAGCCTGTCTTCCTTGATTTATTGACGGATACATACAGATGTTTAAAATGTTTCCTTTATGCTGTTATTGGGTAATTCAAGATAGTTTTGAGAATGAAGCTACTGCATCTAAATAAGTTAAAAAACCCTGTCAGGAGTGGTTCCATACTAAAATTGTAAAAACTCTTCTGAGAACTGATGAAGAAGTGAGAATAATTGCAATCACAACATTTAGGAAGTGCAAAATAGCTTGTTAAAACTTCAGTGAAATGCATAGCAATTGAAGGCATCTGAATTTTTTTTGGGAATCACAGAAAAATAAAACATAGCCTCAGATTAAAACAGAGTTGTGAAACTCTGGCAAAGTTCTCCATGATGCTTACAAAGTAAAGTAAACTTAGGAAACAACTGGACAATTTAGTGGAAAATTATTAATGAAAGGTTGGTTTCATTGTGTTCAGATTTCAAAAATAAATTTTGTCAGTATTATGAAACATTGCCCTCATTTAGATAAAAAGCACTGTAAGTCAGGGAAACAGTCATATTATGGCTGTGGTGTGGAGTATCAGGTAGTTACTGTGAGTGCTGTGATGCAAGCTTTGGAGAAAGGAAGTGTCTTTGTGACTAGAGGTAAAAAAGCCCCACACTGAACCCACCGAGAGAGACAACCATCTTTTTTTCTACAAAGCTGAAAGCAGTTTGAGAAAAAAAAGAAGTGTACATTTGAAAGAGCTCCTGCAAGGAAAGAAAAGCAATTGAAATAGACAGCCTGCAGATTAAAATCCCTGGAGAGCACTTGGTTCTCTCGATTGCCTGCTGAAAGAGCAGAAAAAGCTGATTTTATATGATATTATTAGGGAGGAATATACAATAACAAAATGTCAAGGCTGGATAGTATAGTCAATGAAGTATGAAAGAAACAATAGAAACTGAAGAGGGAGTAGAGTTTTGCTTAAGGAAATCGGTTCTCCACTGTGTTGTCAACAAAGCATTTGCATCTGTGAAAGCAACCCCCTGGTTTTCATTAGGATAAAAATATGACTGGAGTTGCATTTAATATCATGTGTCATGGTAGCAGTCCCAACTGAGAGAGTGACAGCCACTGATGATCCCACGGGTCTTCTCTCAAAGAGATGTTAACCCCAAAGTCATTGTCCAAATTAGTTTTGAAATTAGATTCTGCTTGCAATAGAAGTGAAGGGGATTTTTAGAGATTAACTTGCAGTGAATTTGCTGTTGGGAAGGTAAAAATGGTTTTCTCCTACATATTAACGGACGCTTCATGTAACCTCTCTGTAGCAGGAAGGTGTCTGGCAAGGAAACCTGTGTCTCTGTTTATTACGAGTTTTGTGGAGGAAAGCAGTGAGAAAAGTCAGACTGGGAGGATGAGCAAGATAAAATCCAGATGAAAATAAAAAGCAGAAAGGAAGATACATTTGCTGTTAAATAAATGCATTAGTTATTTAATAACATATACGTCAGTGTCTGTTGTAACAAATGTGATATTCCTGTGCTTCTAAAAACAGACTTTTTTTCCCCACTTTGTATGTACTGAATTGTAAACCAGCAAGGAATTTCATATTGCCTTTTTAGAAACTGGAAAACAGATAATAATAGTAATTTGTGCTTTGGTGTTCTTACACTTTTGCAGTTAATATAAAGAGAAGAGAGGTAGGTAACTTTGTAAATTTAAATATTTGAGTAAATTAAGTTTATATTAAATATAAAACTTCGTGAAAATATAGTCTGAGTCTAAACTATTTCAAACACAGTAACCCTTCGAGAAACCATGTATGCTCTATGTTACTTGTTGGTTATGGGCTTTAGAATTGATTTGGCCTAATTAAAGGGTTGAAAGAACTTCTTTTCAGCTATTTTTCCAGGTAGAAATAAATAACAGTCAACAGAATATTCTTCATACTAACCTCTCCTTGGTGGAGGAAAAATATACAAAGTATTAGATTTAAGAGACTTCCTGAAAACTCAGACTTTTCTGAAAAAAAATCCAGTTCTGGATGTACAAATAGTGCTAAGTGGCAGATCAGTATCTTATCTTTTATGAGGTGGAATTTCCCAACTTCCCCAGGTGATTGGCTTTGCTTAGATTGAGAGAGGAATCAGAACTAATCTGTGTGCCTGTATACTAATTGCTGATTGAAAATCAGTAGGTAATTGAACCACTGAAACCTTCCCCGGCTGTCTGCACCTCATGGAGCATTAAAAGAGGTAGCAAGACACAGTAGCAGCTGTAATTTATGCTTCACCCCTGCAATGGGAGCTACAATAACTCAGGTCCGATGCAAGACCCTCAAAGCCTTCCTAGCTATGGGAGCAGCAAGCTCCAGGCAAATACTGGAAAATAATACTTAAATGTCTCAGCTGTTAATTGCATGCATTAGTAATTAGTAAGATATTTAGCTGTATTTTCTAAGGAAGGAGATGTGACATGGATTTATAAATAACCACCTGAATTGTATCCATAGATATTACAAAACACATTTTAAGGAGTCTCTCACTCTGTTCTTAGTGAGAGTGATGGGAGATGTTGGGGGACATTACTCAAACCTGATAGAGGGTGGGAGGTGAAAGCTTTTATTGTGTGTCTACTATTTTCTTTAATCTAAACCAATTTTCATTTTTCTGGCCTCAGTTGTTCATAGAAAATTTATTTGCTGGAAGGATATGTATGAGCAAAACCTCTTTATGACATGAAATAATAGAGAAATTACAGAAACCAGAGCACTCCAAAAGTGTGTAGGAGAGCATTGCACACCCTGGATAAATAACTGGATGATTCTGTCTTTGTTTTTAACCTCCCTTCATAGCTTTTAGCAAATCACTTTCTCTTCTTTTTCACTTCCATGGATAAAATGGGATAATGATATTTAAGTACAATATTTCATAAAAATACTGTGCAGACCCATTAATAAATCCATTTGCAGGTCTTTGATTACCCTCAGTATATCAAAATGTCACCACTGAGCTTGCTGACTGCACTTATTTAATTTCCTAGTTCTACTCAACTTCTAGATTATAAAATGATATTTTCTGACATAACTTACGATACAACTAAAACTATCACTCTGAAAGTCACTTCAGCACTCATCCACTACCCCTTAGACAAAGCTATAAAGTACACAGATTGTCTTTTCTTTGGTTATTATAAAGATTTATTGGCTCTCTAGCTCTAATATCCACTGAAGGTTTTCTCTGTCAGTATTAACTCCTTAGATCAATAAATTGTGATACTGGTCTCCTGAGCAGTCAGTGTCTGCCAGCTACCATTGCAGTGTTTACCCCTGTTGAAAAGCAGTTGTAGCAAATTAAATTGGCTTCTGTTGGTGGATGGTCCTTATTTTATGTCACAATTAATGAAGGCTGACACATAGGTCACTTCCTAAAGAACGTCAGATTAAAGGCAAGGATTTGTAGCAAGAACAACCTGAATTTATGCGGTGAATCTGCTTTCATTTCTGGAGAGTTGCTGAAGACTGGAAGATGACTCTTCAAAAGAAGGAGTCCTTTTCAAAGGAGTGTGTTTTTAACACTGTGCACATACCTTATCTTTTGTGTTGCTGGAGAACTGCTGACTACATTCTCTAATCTGCTGTTAGACAGTTTACACTGTTATGTAGGTTTGTGAAATGTTCTGCTTTGAGGAAGAGGTAGACACAAATGGAATAAAACAAAACCAAGCCTGTAACTACTTTAAAACAGCTCTACAAACAACTGCTCTCACTTCCATCTAGCTCAAATGATGAGACTTGGTCCTCAAACAGGATCCTGACCTTGGATCTCCAAAATGGATGTAGCAATGGGAAAAGTTTGTTCTCTTGGACTTGTTTTCTTCCTTTCTCTCATTATCAAGATACTTCCTGATCACAGTTTAAACATTGCCCTCCAAGGATAAATGATTAGCGTGGCCTGTCAGTACCAAGATACCTTTTCAACTGCACAATAACAATGATGTATATTAGGTACCTTTTCAACTGCGCAATAAAAATGATGCATATTTAGACTGATTCTAGAAATTAGAATGAAACTTAGTGTTGATCTTTGCAGTCATGGAAGATTTATTGGCAAAATTCTAATAATGTCATTTTTCTGGATATTAGCAGCCTGTTCCAAACAAACAAACAAACAAAAAAGCCTAAAAGCACTGAGAGAAATGCTCACACAGTTTGTTTGGTTTTTTTTGTTTTTTTTTTTTGCATGGGCAAGATGGTATTTTTCCAAACTGTTGTTCTGAGAAATACTTGAATTACTTGGTACTCAGATATTTTGAAAATGTAGTTTAGGTGATTAAAGCTGTGCAAATTTTCTGCCCTCTGGTAAACTGAGAGATTTCCAGTGACACATGGAAAAGGCTCAGTCAACAAAACCCAGCTGTGCATTTTGTGCATAAAAAACACATATTAAAATGATAGTTGCACAGCAAAGTACTGCAAAATCAGATGTCCTAATATCTGCCTAATATTTTGAATTAAGATACAAATTATGTTTATTTAGCATTTGCAATGAGCTACAACATGTAATTATAGCCTCATGGTCTAGCATCTTCTGGTTAATTTATAACTAAAACCTATCAAGTTTATGCTGGTCTTGAAGTGAGTGGCTGCTTTTATGAGAACACAATTGGTTTAGACAACATCAAATAAAAAGCCCCCATTGAGTAAATTCCTCACGGTGATTCTTTTTTTTTTAATATGTATGGGGAGCTTTAGACTGCAAAGTATGATTATATAAACACACCACAGAGAGCAAATTTAAGTGGGGAGTGTCGTGTTGTTTGAAATTCTTCGTATATTGCTTCAGGAAGGCAAGCTATCAACATCTTTCATAGCAGTGATTAGTTTGTAAGGGTTTGGGGTTTTTAATAGCTTGAGAAACAACCCTTTTGGTGCTGTCTCACTCCGTCCTCCACTATAATAAACTGTGTTAGTGCCACTGGGTTTAATTAATTTACACAGGCTCAGATAGTGCTCTGCTTTCCTCAGAGAGGAAAATTACTGAAGGTGGTGGAGGAGCCACTGAGAGTATGTCTATGTGGACAGCTCTAGGCTCTCCTGCCAGTGCTCCTGACTGGCCAGACTCCAATTAATTTCAGTCCAGAGGCCATGTAGTCGTGGTGCCCCTCCTAACACACCCCTCACTCCCAACAGCCCTTCTGGTTCAGGCTTGGAACCACATCAGTGTGACATCAGACCTGGGCTGGATCCTGCACACTCATCATGGAAGAGCAATGTTTTGCTGAGGCCATCCTCTGCATGTGCCCTGAGGTGTTTTGTGACAGCACCAGCATCATCCTCAGGGCTGTTAAACCTTCCTTGGATTCCAGCTATCCCTGAACAATGTGCAGCTCACGCTTTGCAGATTTTCCAAGTGATGCTGTTTCATTGCTTAAAGATGGGTCTGTCCTCCTGCACACTTCTAATTGCAAATTAGGGCACTTGATTTGGTTTGGAAATCAGATGCTTGATTTTTTTTTTCTATTCTATGTAAATTAAAAGGCGAATTGTCTTCTGCTGAGCTGCTGGCATTTGAGGCAGAGAACATTCCCACAGAAGTGTCCAGTTTTGTCTGCACTCTTTGTTTAATGTAGAACGGCTAAGTTTCACTTCATTTTGTAAATATTACTGGGCAGTTTTCTTGATGATCAGGTGCAGGAGTCAGAGTTAAAATTTGTAGTGTTTCTGAATACAAGGAATACTCCAGAGATACTGGCTTTCTGACATCAATCTCTATTCCTCAACATCATCTCTGTGTTCCCTGGGTTATAAGTTACCTACATCTTTCTTAGAATGTAGTTATCATGGCCCCCTTCTTTCTCATTTACTTGCATCTCTATTATTTAGCAAGTAACTGTTGTCTTTTCTTTCAGCTATGGTGTAACTGATAGGTATCTAATTTAACTCACATTTTCTCAGTGGGTGCTAACTTTGAAGTCTCTGTTTTGGATTTGCCCTGTTTTGGATTTGACACAGGGATTTTGTACCCCAAATGTTGTCTTTTTTCATTCCTGACCAATTGGCTGAGTAAAATGCAGTGTCTCTCCAAAAGCGTGTTCTGATGAATTAACTGTTAGAAATTTCTGGGTGGAGCAGTGTTCTTCAGTTGCAGAATCTGGGTTTATCAAAGGACTTAGAGTAGATTCATAGCGATGCAAAACCAGGTATCAGATTAGTCAAGTGCACAAGTTGAATTTATGAGATCATTCTGTATTGTAATGGTACATTGTGAAAAGGGATACACTACTAGGCCAGGCAAACTTGTTGATTTTTTAAAAATTTTCTTAGTTTCTGTTTTGTTAGTGGTCATGGTGGATTATTCTAGTTTTCTCCAAAACAACTGTGATATTGTTTATATATATTTTTATGTTCTTCTACCGTTCTATATTGTTAAGTGTCACACACTTGCTTTAACATCTGTCACATCTGTAAAAATAATGACCTTGCTAACCAGCAAGTTACTGAAATGTGATTTGAAGAGAGCAGGGTTCTAGGTCAGTCTTTCAAGCATTTTGACTTGACATATCAATCGAAGTATACTGAATTGTTTTCATTTATAACTTTGGTCTTCACTGTTTCTTTTCTTGTATTAGTGCTTGTTTGTAAAGTATATTGACTCATGTGAACAGGATCTTTTTTTTAAACATTAAATGTAATATTTTCCTGTGATGGATTGCTTTCCTGTTAATATTTCCTTCTAAATATACTGTTGAGCCATCCCAAAAATAATTTAAAATTTTATATCATAGTTTCTTTTTAGATGAGTAAGTTTTTCTATATAAACAAATATGAACAGCATGTTTGTGTACTTGTGCATGTGTTTCAGTCTTTGAATGGGGATTTAATTCAAAATAAAATGCAAGTACTTACCCATTAGTGAAATACTTGAACTAATTACAAGCAAATAAAGTACAGGTTGCAGTTGTCAGTCTAATTCTTTTTGATTTCCAGTGCTGTTTTCAAGCTCTTTCATCCCTCCCTCCTCCAAAATGTAACAAAGTTGTCCATAGAAGTTGATTGGCAATGCAAACTCCTGTGTGCCTTTCTTTCAGAGTACGGACATGAGCCCAGCTGGCAGCACAGCCTCCCTCCCTGTCAGCCCCCTTCCTGAGGAGCCCTTGTTTTTCAAGGTACAGTTAATTCATTTCATCATAAATGTTGTCTATTAATCTTGGCTTATCATGTTATCTGCTGTACTGTGAAGTGTTTATTGTTGCTTCTTCCTTTCCTTCAAATTACTGTGATGCCAGCAGATGTTCTGTGTATGTACCATGCAATTTTCAAGAAACACCTAGAATACCATGTTGGTTTTGAATAGTTTTCCAGCAGACTACAGCTGTGAACTGTTATTTTTAAGACTGTGTTTTTATCCATCATCTCATTTGAGTCTGTGCCTTCCTGTAGAAGTGTGTGTCATCAACAGACTCCTCTTTATTTTGTATTTCAAGTGTACATTTGAACAAAACAATGATTAGTTTCTCCAAGGATACAGGAGACATTAAAGGTCTGTCAAACAACAGTTCTGGCAGAAGTTCAGTGTAAGCCACAGGCCTGGCATTTTAGTTAATAATAAATGTTGGGACAATGTCCACCACTTCATGAGATTTCACCTGTGAGGAGTGAGTTGCCATATGTCACATTTTCAGCTGACGCCATGGTATCCATGCCTGGGACACAGAATAGCCTTAGGCAGATCCTCTTGGAAGAGGTCTCCTGAGGCCACCCAGGTACTCAGAGCAGTGCTGCATCACCTAGCAAAGAGGTCACCTTGCCAGTTGTTCCTTTAGATAATGAAGAGGGAACTTGTGTTTTCGGCACCATTCACTCAATTGGGTGTCATAATGTGGACTTAGATACACTCAGAGGAGTGTCCCTTTTAAAATTTGCCCTCTCTCAAGTAAGTTTCCACCTTTTGTGTGCATACAATCGGTTGACTGGGTTGAGTTTTAGTCAGTTTGTGATGATGCTAAGTTAAAGGTGGGTAACTGGAATTAATCAAGTTTGATGATGTAAAGTTTGTGTCTCTCCTGCATGTTCTTCCAGCACAGAAAATAACAGTGTCCTTCTGACTTGGCCAAGCCCAGAAAAGAAACTCCTTTCTTTTTCCCCTCATATTTTTAGTGTCGGTGCAACAGTTGTGCAACCAGCCATCTGATTCTTGCTATTAGAAGGGTTGGGGATTTTGCTTGCTCAGTTGTTTCATCGGTGGAGGTACAGATGGGATATTAGTGGTCAGCTATTCACTGATTTTTATTCCTCTTTTGGGATTTTACCCTTTAAAGACCCATTTCTCAGTCAGATTTGGCTGAAATTAAGCAATGTTTTGCCCAAATACCAGGGTACACATCTTTATTTCTCTGGAACACCACTTTAAATGCACACTGAAGTCTCCTCCACATTCTAAGTCAGATTCAGTAGTTGAGTCTCCCCATGCCTGGAAAACCTCTAAGATATTACACTGAGAAAGAAATGGGCTGGTCAGCTCAGATAAAGGTGTAAGAGGTAAGAAAATCTAACTTCTTAATTTTCATGCTGAGGTAATCAAACATTGCTCTGTTTGCATTGGGGCACTGACAAGTACACTGCAGTGCCTTTATTTTTTAAGGAAATGGTGTACCTATAACCCAAAATGCGTTGTAAGTTACTTATTTAAAGTGGAATAGTTGCTCTTATAAAAAAATCAAGATGTTTTTCATATTAAAAGTCTAGTAGAAATGGTAAAAGAAACTGAAAAATAGGGCAAAGAGCATTACTTAATCTTTCATTTTCAGTCACTTTTCAAACCAGGAAACATTTTCCTTTGCAATTCAAGTAAAATGGATGGAGTTCAGACCAGGAAAAAGTTAAGTGCATTTCACAGCATTTAGTAGAAATAAAAATAATATAAAATGTAACAGTTTCTGTTATTTCTCCTTGGCTCACTCCAAGAGAGTGCACTGTTGTTCCAGTTGTAATGTCAATGACTGGTTTTACAAGCCATAACCCTCTCTGAATCCTGTCAGTCAATAATATTGGTTTTTGATGATGGGATGGTACATTTCCCTTGGCAACATGATAATAACCTTTCCCACATCCTTGCTGTAGAGAAGGAGATTGAAAAGGAAATTCCATTCTGTGGTTCGGAAAGCACAGGTGTAACGAAGCAGGGCCCTATCAACTGCCTCTCTTTGGGACAGTTGAAGATCTCTGAGCTAATGAGCTTTTATATTAGACTGTGAAGTGAAACCAAGCCTGGGTTCTCAATCATACCTGGTTTTATACCAAGAAAGACAGCTGTCCTTCCTTGTATTTTATCGATTTGCCTTCAAAGGAAACTCTGCATTTCCCCATAAGGAAAGAATGCAAATCCTGTCGCCATACTCTTCTTGTATAGCCAACTTCACCAAAGCAGATGCCTGTCATTTTTAGTCCCACAGGATATGTGCTGGAAAAATATGGAGACCCTAAGCTTGTACAAAACCATTTTAAGATTTTGAATTTAATCTAATGAAAGTTATAAACCAGATTTCCCTGGTAGTACTTGTAAGTTGCATCTCAGCTCTGCTAACACCAACCTCAGCTACCGTTCTCCCAATATGTTGCACATGCTGTGACTTGTAGCAGAAAGGTCCAAATCATATAAGACCCTGCTCAGGAGTGTTTGGGGCAAGATATTTTCCAGTACAGCAAGGGATAGTCCACCTGAGTCCATCAAATACCATTACTTTAAGTGAGGCACTGTGATTTACTTACATCAAGACAGTACCTTTAAAAGTGATCCCTGATACCCAGCAAAAGGAGTAGAAAACAGTTGGGTAAGAAATAAAGGTAGCCAACTCCAGAACTGTTGAATCCTAAAAGCAAGAGAATTAACTATATGTTAATTTTCCAGGAGAAAATTACCAGATAAACATATAGTTAATGCCATTCAGCAACCATTCTTCCATAACTGTTCTAAGTAGTAGATTTGGTTTTCCTTGAGGAAAGGGGCAACTTTGCACAGCAGCCAGTACAGCCAATTTTCTGTGCAGCTTTGGGTTCCTTCTCCCTATGGAGTTAGCAACACACAGATGTTCAGAGCAGTCTTCCTTAGCTGTGCTCTTCAAAATCTTAGCAAAAATTCTGTTCAGCCCTGTACGCAGACATTTTGGCAAAATGTTTCTACAACCATTTTTGATAAAGCCATCATAGGCATTTCTTTTTAATGAGGGTTTTTGTCAGCTTTCAATCCTCTGCTGTTTTCCATGTGTTTAGAAATGGAAGATCTTTTCCTGTATTGTAGAAAAAGTTTATTTCTCTGCTCAGAAAAGAACATCTTGTTGGTGGTTTTGCACTTAAACTTTGAAATAGGTAGGATCTTCTTTTGTTGAGAAGATTTTTCTTCTCTCCTTTTATAATATTTCTTTAAGAATTAGGTCTTTGTCTTGTGGGAAAAAGTTATGTCGCAATTGAAATAGTCGAGAACTAAGAATTTGGAATATAATGGAGTAGAATGGTATTTGTTATGCAACCTTAAGTGTTATTCTCTGTTGTAATAGCAAAACTGTAGCTGGCTCAAATGTGAGTGACTTTTAATTATGAGTACTTACGTCTGCTCTCATTAGCTGGAATTAAAAATAATCCTGCCTTTCATTTAGAAGATAAGTGAAGGAGTGGGTATTTCTAAAAGGTCAACTTAGCAAGCAATGTCTCATCCATTTTTTAGAACCTGTTCTTCTCTCCTACTCATTATCCTGTGCTTTATTATAATAGTATTTTATTATTTTTAAATTATTTTAAAATATAGTGACAGTCTTTTAAGATGAGATCTATGACAGCCATTTGGTACTTCAAATATCTAATATTAGCTAATTATACATTATCTGTTGTAATGAGCATCAGTCTCACTGGTTATTAGTCACAGCCAAGTTGTAAATAATAACCATAATAGCAATTTATTGTAGAGATGTTTAATTGTGTCTCAATTCTGATTAATCTCAACCATGCTTTACTAATTGGCATTAAATGAAAGAAAAAAATTCCTCCATTATTTCCTTTCTCCTTTGAGGGAGCTGAGAATTTCCTTCAGTATTTATTATCCTACTGTGTTCTGATTTCTGTAATTAATACCCTTGATGCAAATTCCTTCAATAAGAAAACAGAAGTGCCAGGTCAAGTAGCAAAAGCTGACAGTCCTCAGTAGTGTTACCACTGCTGTAGGTCTAGTAAAGTATAATCTGTACTAAATTATGTCTATACTTAGAGGTTTACTATTCATCCTGCAGCTTTACAGGCTCTGGAAATGCAAATCAGTGCAGTTCATTAATGGGCATGAGCTCTGGCAGCTCCTGACATTTGTGCCTAGAATTAGCAAGAGATAAATTATCCATTTGTTCTGTAATCACAGTTTAATTTTGCTGCACATATTTGGAATAATCAATATGAAAGGCACAGTAATGACTGCTGTTTAGCCCAGGGAATTGATCTTTCAGAGTGGGGCTTTGTATTTCTAGGTGTAGAATGAGATCTTTTCTTAACTTACTCAGCAGTGATGACAGCAAGCTGGGCCTGTAGTTCCTAAAGCTTCCTATGCTAGTTGGCACAGCCAGCTTATTTACCCACTCTACCTAAAATGCATTAATTTAAATATTTTAAGTATTTGCTGACACTTCCTTAAATGAAGATTTTAATGTGTTGCTTTGTGTTCAAAATGGACTCTGCAATAATCACGCAGACCTTGTGACCCCATGGCAGATGGAGCAGGCTAGGGTTCAGTGATGCTCTCCACTGGGCTGGAGGCCTCAGTAGCTCTCATCCCTCTCTTTCCACCTTCCAGCTGAATTTCTGCTTCTGTGAGAAGCATCTGAAGCCTCTGTGGTTTTGGTTATTTTTGTTTGTTTTGGAGATGTTTTTGATATTTTAGTAAAGTGAGTAGAGTTGTAGAAATATGACTCACACAACCCCACCTTTACTCTTCTGCTGCCTCAGTCTCCATCCTATTTTAGACCGGTCTGTCACCATTCTTCAGAGGTTTAATCGATTCCTCCCACTCTTAATTGTTCTCCCCATGTCAGTATTTCCTTTCTTTATGACTCCTGTGCTGGTACAGCACAGACTTTTAAAAGCCACATCATCACAGCAGCTTTCTGCCTTTGGTGCAAGCCTCCCATTTTGTCATTTCTCAAAAAGATTTATACATCTGATTTGTTTCACAGTCTTTATCATCATAGGATATGAGAGCTTGAACAGCACTGAATTTGTTCTGAAGGGAGGAGTGTGAAGTAGGTATTATGGGTCCTGTTACAAGAAGCTTCTGTGCATTTATTCACTGCCTTTTCCTTTTTCTCAGTAACTCTGTGCACATTTTTTCTAAGAAAAAGAGCTCTGCCAGCAAGTCTGTCTGAATAGAATCACATCACCTGTTTAATGGATAAATTAAACATTTTTTTATTGTGGGGAGTGTAGGTACATTGGTAGTTTCCCAGTATCCCTGATAAATTTACTGAATTCTAACATATTTACTAATGACTAAAAGGATCAACAATGAGACTGGGAACTACACATGTATTGTTTGATTTCTTTCTGCTTCTGTGCCTTGATCATAGTTCCCTTTCTTTCCAAATTTTATCTGCATGTATTTTTAGTGTATTCTCCTTGGTTTTATTGAAGCTTTCATCACAGGTTCACCACTAGTTCAAAATTGAAATTCCTGTCTTAGGCAAAACTGATGTTTTAAATGCTGTAAATTCAGTTATTTACTCAATCAGCCACATATAGGACAATTATTAATGTATATCTTATTAAAATCTTCAAAAGCAACCAGAAACCCAAATGATGCTTCAACAAAGGCATGCAGAAGGATCATAATTACTTTTTTTTTCAGTTAATAGGGTCTCCAGCAAAACTTAACATTTTATATAATCAGCACTGCAAGGGTAAATACTGGGTTCATTCAGGTTCCTTCCCTCAGGCAGGCACAGGCTCATGCAATGAATTCTGATGCATACCTACAAAGTAAGCTTTTCCTGCTGAGTACTCTATATCCAAGATTTAAAAGTCATAAAACTTGTAACATTATGGGTTGCTGACAAGATTTTATCACTAAGAGTATGAAAAAAGATTTTCTTGAAACTCCATGGGAGGATTCTGATACACCCAGCAAGAGCACTTAAAGTGCTAATCTAATCATCTCTATACAGACAGTAAATCCTCCTAATTTCCCTTGTCATGGGACTGACTGATAGGCATAAGGAAATATGGAGGAGTGTTGAGGAATCCATTGAGTGCAGGCAGCTCGGGGTGGAGCTGCAGGTTCAGCTCTGCAGGACAGGTGCCTGAGCTCCAGGCAGGAGGCACAACAAAGGTCCCAGATGCCTGTGGTGACTGACACTCAGGAGCTGATGATTCCAGACTTGCCTGCACTCACTTAGACTGTGAGGGTGTAAAAGCCCAGGATTTTTTATTTGGGGCTGCACCTTGGAGGCACCAGTAGAGCTGTGATTTGTTCTTTCGTTACTGCACGATGATTAAATGATAGTAAGGATCATTGGAAGTCTGAGACTGCTCTGGGAAACCTGGTGTGACTCTGTGAGTGTGGAGGATGTAGCTGGAAAAGGTTTTAAGTCCCAACTCAGGGGCTGGCAGAGGAGCTCCTGGATGGTCAGACAGGGAAGTTTCCTTATCAGGCATTTGTAAAATATGGTGCATGGATTTTTTTTTTGGTGGATTGTTTTTTGGTTTTTTTGGTTGTTTTTTTAGTAAGCAGACTCATTGTAAGGAGTTCAGAATAAAATTTTATCTAAATCAATGGCACAGTGCCCACTGACTATAGTGACATGTGCCATCAGGCCATGGATGGCATGGATTGTTTCAGAGGCATCAATTACTTTAGAAGTGAAAATGTTCATCTGTGTTGACCATTTTAACCCCATCAATTATTTTAAGGGTGAAAATGTAAATCCATTTTGACCATTCCAACCCAAGAGAACTTTCTGCAGTTGTTGGAAATGAATTAAAATTCAAGTGCTTTCATCAATTATGTTCAATATAGTGAAAATGTAGAACTGTTTGCAATGCAGGAGTTTATTTAATAATAATTATTCATTTCCAGCATGTGTTACAGCAATGAATGTTTTCTTCCTCGGATAAATTAAGCAAACTGGGGACTTGAAAATGGGTTTTGTACATCTCAGATGTGTATTCTCACTGTAGCAGGTCCTCTCTCTCCCTTTCTGGCCAAGGACTGCTGTTTTTTCATTCAGAAAGCCTTTGAAAATCATAGGTGTGGAAACTTGACATGTTTTTGACAAGAAGTTTTGACTTAGTGAAATTAATGATGTTAAAAGGAAAACATCTGATCCTTGACTCTTCTATTAGAACATGTATAAACAACTTTCCCAGTACTGAGTAATGTTAATGATCCAGCCATGTGTTTTCAAACATAATCCATTACAGTAAGAAATTGAGGGTTGGCATTTTGAAGTCCTTATCAAGCTAAATGTCTCAAAAGTATGACACTAAAAATAACTGACTGACTTTCAAAATGTTCACCGAGAGTTTAAAGAGGCAGACATTTTTCTGAGCAATTTAGACAGCCATTAACTGAAATTAAAGACAAAATGTAATTGCTAACACATAGACACCTTGTGCCACTTCTGAAAGCTCTATCCTGCCTTTCCTCTGGCTAACTTTCTAGCAGAGCCAATTATTGACAGGTGATGAAAGCTGTTGTGCTGTAGTTTGATTTTTGTTGTCTCCCTGTTTTCTTTTCCGTTTAACTTTGTGACGTGGTCATGCTCTTTCCCTTGGTAAGTTATAAACTCCTTTGTGAGCCACTTGTTTATAATGAGCTGTTTAGTTTTACTGAGGAATGTGGCTTGTCTGGGAGGCTTTGATGGCCTGATGAATGGTGACTTAAATTGTTAGGTAGGGTCTTCAGAAATGCTGTTACTGTTTCCACCAAACTTTGCATTGTTGTATAACATTAAAGCTAATTCTGTGAGAAAAAAAAAAATTCCTCCTGTATTTAAGGATTATAATATCATTTTGGTAGTACTGGGGTAAATTTCTTGGTTTTGAAAGGATTAGTAAACTATGTTTTTAAACCACAGCATGTCCATTCAGTTTATTCTCTGCCCTTCTCCTTGCTCCTGGTAGAGTTCAAAACTTTGATTATTGGTAGTGAAATATATGTGTGTGTTTAAAGTGACTTTTTAGTGCCTTACAATTTTTTTTAAGAACCATAAAATTTCCTCCACGTTTTTGGTACACTTTTTTAAAAAACAGGACAGGTTAAAGGAAATCTTTGTTGATTGTAATTTTCTCAAATGTGGCTGTATGAACTGGCTCTGAACAGTAGTCCAGAAAAGTAGTGTCTCTTCATGTGTATGGAATAAGAAATCTATTTATTCAGGCTTCTTCATTTAGCAGAGATTTTAATAAGAGTCCTGAAAGGCTTTTGGGATAGAGACAATGGAAAGTGTCAGTTGTAATTATTTTTAAAATGTTGGAAACTCAGTCTTAAAGGCTGTGGGCTTGTTGCATTGTTGTCATGGAGAACACCTATAAGAGAATGCCTACTGTGAGTATCTGAGAGATAATGTTGACAATTTAGGAAAAACTACTAAGTTTCAGACAATTTAAATTTTCAAAATATTTCTTAATATATGGATGAATACATGATTCACTTAAAAATTTTGTTGAAAAAAATGGTCTAAAGGAAAAAGAGCATGGCCTTTGTGGTTGAAGGAGTTTATAATGGGAGGGAAGAAATCTCACAAACAGACTTAATCACTTCATTTTGTCCTAGTGAATAATGAACTAAATTTCAGCAGATTTTTTTTTTTTAATTTGATGTTTTCAAGCAGGGCTGAATGCTGTAGATGAGAAGGAATACCAAATTTTTAATTTGGATAATATTTGCTAAGTGTTTCAAACTTGTACAGCTGTGTGGTACACTAATGGCTTTGTGATAATTGTATCATTAGAGTTAGCATCTATCATTAGAGTTCTGAAAGATTAAATTAAGATTAAGGAGGGTGCAGTGGAAAAAAGTTTTCTTTAGGTGCATATCTGATTACCTTTTGTTGTAATCATTACATTTGTGGATGTTGTCATTAACCAAGAAAGGAATGAACAAGCACGACTGATTGTTGTTTATTTTGGGTTTTTCTGCACAGTTTCATATTTAGGTGAAATGGAGAAGCACATCATCCTCCCCATGACTGTACAGGGTAATATTTATTTCTGGTTCTTCAAACAAGTTGCCATTTTTTTTTCAGTAAGTCAGTAAAAAGAGGTAAAGTTTTGGATGTGTGTGGGGGGAGTGTTTATCTACAGCTGAACCAAGGGAAGATTTTGGAATGAAGATGAAATAGTTTTTACAAACAACATGAAACAAAGATGTTTCCTGAAGTTTTCTGTTTACTGTTCATTAAAATACCTAAAGCCTTACATTTTCATAGGCTAGTATGTCTGCATCAAATTTAAAATGCTTAGGAAACATAGACTAACTGGAAATCTGCAGGGGATAATGTATCATAGAAAATCAGCTACAATGGGAACCAAGAAAAAAGAGAAATAAGAAAACTGGTGACAGTGAAGTTTAAAATAAATTAGTTACTTTGGCATGCCCATGTTACAGAATGTAGGAGATTCACAAACACAAATTAAAAATTTCTTACTACTATGAAAGAAAAAGTTTAGAGATAATAAATATTGCTTTTTTTTCTGGTGTTGCAGATGTGAAGTAGGATGAAGTTGGGATACTGTATAAGAGGGGAACTTGGACTATAAAGTTGACTTATTAATATTTCTCAGGGATTGTTTGGATTCCTTTAGGTCCGTTTTCTTTGATCAAATCTTCAATCTCTTTGGATGGAAATGTTCCTGCAGTTGGGCTGGCATCATTGTGCAGGCAGTTTTGGGTTTGCTGTTTTGTCCATAGTGAGCTCTGCTCACTGGGCAGCACTGGGAGGAGGGATTTTGTGCAACCTGACCACTTAAATGAGAGTTGTCATATCAATGCAAAATTAAATTTGGACAAGAAACAGTTTTCCTGTACCATGGGGTTCCAAATATTTCAGGACACTCTTGAGCCTGGTATGAAACAAGCAGATCATAATCTGTGTCATTTGATCACTCCAGCTCTAAGCAGCAAGGCCTTTAGCTGTGATACTATTTGTCAGAATTAGAAATGGCCAGAATGGTACTTATGGCTTCTTGTATCTTCATAATTTTGCTTTATGCTTTGCTGTATTCCTGAGGATCATCTTTCAATTGCATGTTTGTGTATTTTTTATTTATTGCCATGTTTATAAACATTTTGAATGAATAATATATATATGGGCTTTTAAGTTATGAGTTCTTTAAGCCTTTTGCTTCAGTCTCCTCTTCTGAATGTCTTTATCCTCTTTCCTTCCACGACCACAGAATGGTTGATTCCAGTACTCTTCATTTCCATAATTATCCTTAGTGATGTGTGAGGATGAATGCAAATTTGTTAGCAGAATGATAATTCCTTATCATAACAAGGAAAAAATCCACAGAAATAGCTGTCCATAAATTAAGTCAGTATTATATTGAGTTCAATCTTTTATAAAGCGTTGTGCACCTCTTAGACAGAAAGAGGTCCTTAGAGTAAATGAAATTAATTGGGGAAAAATTAACAAATGTTATGAAGCTGTCATTTTTTTATGTGTCACTACCACAGTCATATAAATGCTACTCACATGTTAACTAGATGTCTTCAGCATGCAAATTTGATGGGACTGATCATCATAAATATTAATTACTTCTGAGGTGCAGAGGCTTTTGCAAACACTAATCCCTGTAGCACTCCTATAGGGTGGAGAGGTGTTATCTTCCTTTCACAGAAAGAGGCTTGAGCTGTTTGGATTGGTGATCCTGCCTGCTGCCCTGGTCTCGGGCTGGGGAAGTGATCCTGCTTTTCCTGGCTTCAATTTCCAGTTGTTAGTAGTTCCTCACTGACCTGTGTCTTACTCAAAGAGCTAATGTACCTACTCAGAAGAATAATTCTGGAACTCCTTTGCTGCCACTCTGGGAAGTGAAGCCCACTCCGCAGACAGATCTCCCCATTCACAGCCTGGTGTAGGGAAAGATAACTTCTCTTTATTTAAAGAAGTGGCATCTGAGGAATATTTATTATGTTTTAGGATAGCTTTCATTACAGCATTAAACAGAAAAGTCATGGGTATTGTGTGATGCTTCAGTTCTTTCTAGTATAATGAACTTTTTTTTGCTTATAGGAATGGAAAGATAACATGAAAAATAGCTTGTATATACAAACAGGCAAATACACACTGTATTATTTGTTGGGAAATGTAAAGTGTTAACTACTCCTTTGTATAGTTTTTTATTTTCTATATGGAGAGTCCTTCTCATCTTGTAAGGAAATGTTTGTTTTTTGGGGTTTTTTTTCTGTTTTATGGTTTTGGGTTTTTTCCCCATTGGGTGTCTGTACCCCAAGGGCTTTAAGTGTGGAAACATCAAGAGCAGAGTAAGAAAATTTAGTGGCTCTTCTGGCACAAGGAGATGAGTTGCAAGTGTCCATCATTATTCAGTCCCTCTTCTCATGTCTTCATACATTTATTTTGTGGCTTATGGAAATGATCATTATTTGCACATAAGAAAGTTCTGCACACCTTTATGAATCATTCAAAGCAGCAGTGCAAGCAGGCTTTGTGGATGCAGTTACGTTGAAAAAGTATTCCCAGAAGGGTCCAGAAAGGCAAAACTGAATCTAAGCAAGTGCTTCCCTCACCAGGGAAGAGTTTTAATTTAAATTGGCTTATGATAGTGATTTAAAGGACATCAAATGTTCTTCTGTGATGCATCTGCATTTGACTGCCCAATTGCAGTAGCTTCATCCCTTCAGGCTCTAGTGGCAGTTTAAAAAAAAAACCAACTAAATCTAAGGAAGTGAACTGATGATATTGTTAGGTGCCTTTGTGCCTCTGACTGTGGGTGGTTTGTCACAAGAAAGGTAAGAAAGGTGACTGCTAGCAAAGGTGGCATTTAATGGCAGTGTGAGCCTAATGGCAGAGAAAGAAGTAGTCAAGAAACAATCACTTGATTTAAAGAAAAGGTCAGAAGCGAATGAAGCACCTGCTCTGTGTATCTGGTGATTCTGGAGGCTCTTGTGTGCCAGAGGTTTGGGCCTTATTTATTTGACCCAGCAGGAGTGAAAGGGAGCCTGAGCCCAGCAGTTCCAGGCTTTCTGAGATGTCCAGTTAAAAACTGGTGAATGGCTGGACAGATGGATAATGTCAGATGGACCATGCCACTTGTCCCCCTGTTAATGAAGGATTGACTCTTCCTCAGATCCATTCCAAAGCATCCTGTGTGCACATAGAGAACTGACCTATAGTTCAGTCCAGTGACTGAAGCATTAATTGAAACTACCATTCTAATCAACGTGACTAACATTCTCCTTTGTACCTGCATTAGTCTAAAGGCAGAGTAGCATAGAAGAGATACTTGTAAACTGACTTTTCTACATTTCAATACCTGAGTGCTGCCAGGGAAATTCATCTGAGGATTCATCTGAAAAGATTTCTCTGCTGGAAAAGATTTCCCCTACATAAACTGTGCTGTGCTACTCTTTGTAATTTTGAGCCCTACGAGGTTTATCCATTTTGGTGTTTTGTGGTTTTCTTTTCCAGCTGAGATGTAGTTTTCATTAAATGAAATTAGGCTTAAGAATGGCTGAAGGAACTTGGATTAAGGAAGTTCTGTTCCTTTGAATGAATCAAGTAACACCTTCATTTCTTGGTATGTGGCTGTCAAGAGGATGGAAGAAACACACTGACTGTCACGCTGTGGTTCATGCAACATTATGCTGTGGAGCAGAACAGAGCATTTAGCAACAAAACCAAAATGTTTGCAACAAAGATGTTTAAAGAACTGGCCAGTTGTTAAGTTCAATCAACAGAAACCATCTTTCTTTGCCCTGCAAGAGTTCCGTTTATGGAAAGATAGAATGTAAGAGAATAGTGCAGAAAGTAATCTCACACCTGAGGAGTTGGTAGCTGTAGTAATCACCAAAGATTAAGAACAAGCTTACCCTTAATAAGCCACAGCTATTTCCAGTAAGAAGAAGAGTGCTACAAAAGAGTAAGTTAGCTAGCTGAAGAGAGTTAGTTGTGCTGTGAAGACAAAGGAGTCAGTGCTGTGAGGAGTTACCCATGAGAAATCACTGAGAAGGTATGAGACTTTTGCAATACGATGACAACACAGTTTATCAAGCAGCTCTTTAGATCTGATTGCATGATAATCTCTTTTTTGTTGTTATTGTGGTTTGTTTCCTTTCTTAAATAACAGCATGTTCATAATTTTGTCTTCTTGAGTCAGTTTTGTCTCTGTGATATCAACTCTTAGAAAACAATGCTACTGCACAAAATAATCACATGGCTAACACCAGAAAAATCTCTCCTTTATAAATGTTTTACCTAAGAGAGAGGGATCAAATACAGTCTGTGATGTGACAGTTAATGTTAATCCTGTTTTTAAATAAAAATCCTTCTGTGTTACATGATGAGAAACCCTGCTAATAAGAATAGAGGATTCCTCTTGTGCCATTGCAAAAAGATTTGGAAAAGATGAGCATCGTGGGAAGTATTACTGTGTCAAACAAGCTTCTTGTAGATTGACTCTTTCACATTCTTTCAGGCAATTGAATTTTTACAAGTAAGGATTTGGAAGCTTGTTGGGATTTTACAGTGAGCTGATTGTATTTCCTACTGTGATTAGGAAATGCAGCAGCACAGCTTTGTCCCGAGTGGTGTTATTAAGAGCCTCTTGTGGATTAGGCTGATTGCCCCTTGTTACTCTGTTGATCAAAAAAGAACTCAATGCTCTGGGCAAAAGGTGATAACCTTTTCTGATGTTAAATCAATTTGGCATCAAAATTAGTGTTTACAGGTATCATGGTGATATAAACAAATGTAATTTTAAGGAACACAGAAATTGGTGACACTTACTTAAACTACAACTTGAACTGTAAATTTATTTAAAAGCACTGTAAGAGTCTAATTGGTAAAATGACTACAAAATAGTTTTTAAGAGATCTGAACTCCTAGTCACTTACCTAAGAGTATGACAATGTTGTAGCCTTAGCAGAATGATTTACTTGTAAAGATAATATTGTTTGTATGACAGGTGTCATCTCACTGAGTCTGACTAGCACTGGATCCTTGGTATTTGAACAAGGATCTAGAGTTTTGTAAAAGGTCCATGCAGTTTTCCCACGGAGGTGGAATATTGCTGCTTTCTTTGTTTAATTTTAGAGTTGTGTGAAAAATGCTATGAACACCTAAGTATGAGAGGATCATGGATCAATTATAATTTCAACAGAGAAGATTTGGTAATACAGAATAGAATTTGATAATCCAAAATGACCTTGTTTTAACAAAACGAAGTTGTTCAAAGAAGGGATAGAGAACACATCTGTGTAACAGATGACCTACGGAATGAATTGTATGCTTGTTAATCTTTATTAAATGTGTGAAATCCTTTAGGGTATTCAAAAAAGCACTACAACAAGGTATGTACCGTGCAGATAGGCTGCCACACACTGTTGGGCAGACATGAAGTGGTTGGATGGCTTTCTCAAGGTCATGAACCTCCCAGTATGTCTGAACGTCCCTGGTGCTTTTCTGTAACAAGTTTATGACTATTTTTTCAATTTAAAAAAAATCTTGAGATTCTTCTAATTTAAAGTAAAAACAATTATCAGGGAAGAGTACAGCATGGAGCTGTGACTTTAACAAAAAGCTTGGCAGTGACAAATCCAGATTTCATGATCTTGTTACCTAGTGCTTCTCTGGCTTAATCTCTTTTCCAACTCAGTATAGTGATAGGCTACCAGAAGTAGTCACATTCCAGCCTTGCTTCTCTTTTGCCATCACGTTTGCATGAGAGATCTCTGTTTTGGTTTTACTCTGCTTGCTTGCATACAGATGGGAAATGAGCTGAGGTTGACGAAAGGGCAGTGAGACCTGGTCTCTTGGCACAGAACCTGCTGATTCTGATTAATTATTAATTGCACTATAAGATCAAAGTTACTTGCACTAAGTTCTGTAATTAGTTTAATAAAAACAAAACCAAAAGCCAGCCAAGGCCAAAAACCATGACAACTTTTTTCCTTATGTGACAAGCTAGAGCAAAATTATCTGAGTGAAACTGCTTTCAGTAAACCTGTGGGTACCATGATCTGGTCTGATCAAGAACATATAAGCATACAGCTTCAACTAGAATATGCTCCCACTGGAAGGATAGCCAATGGAAAATCTAAGGTGCCTGGAATGAGGGTGTAGTTTCTTGGATGGTGGTGGTTTGGTACATAGAGAAACTCCACAAGGCTTAGCTGAGACATGTTACAGGCAATAGGAGGGAAATACAGAATTCCATTTTTCATGACTGCGTGCTGGATTTGGCTGGGGTAGAGTTAATTTTCTTCCCAGGGGCTGTATTTTGGATTTGTAGTGAACATGGGGTTGATAATACAGACATGTTTGTGTTATTGCTGAGCACGACTTACACACAGCCAAGGCCTTTTCTGGTTTTGTACTGGCAGGGACTTTAGAGGCACATGGGAGGCTGGGAGGAGACAGAGCCAGGCCAGGTGGCCCAAACTGACCAAAGGGCTATTCTAGACTGTGTGACATCATACTCAGTGTGTAGAGTAGGGGGAAAGAACAGGGAGAAAATTTAGAGTGATGCTGTTTGTTCCTAAATAACTGTTACCTGTGATGGGGCCCTGCTGTCCTGGAGGTGGCTGAACACCTGCATTGGAAGCACTAAATGAATTCCTTGTTTTTCTTTGCCTTTGTGCATGGCTTTTGTTTTCCTTATTAAAGCACTGTTTTTTATCAAGCCATAAGTTTTATAGCTTTTACCCTTGAGATCCTCTCTTTGGTCCTGCTGGTGAGGGACTGAGTGAGTGACTGTGTTTGGTTGCTGGCTGGGTTAAACCCAGCAACACAGGCACTGCTCTTGTCACAGAGAAAATTCAATTTAATAATAGAATGTAGAAGGTAGTGGGGTGTTATGGGAGATGCTGAAGCCAGGCCTGCAGAACAAGATAACTCCATGGCAAAGGGGCAGCTGAGGAGTGACTGTAGTTCTCTTCATTTATCCCTAGAAAACTCAAAAATTTCCTCTAAAAGTTTCTTGAAAATGTGTATGTTTTTGTTTTAATCCTAGCAGACCTTCTGAGCTGTGTGAGTTAAAGACCATTTAGACTTTATGGAGTTTTAAGAAAGTTTTATATAAAGCGTATTTAATAAAAGGTTTACTAGCAGGCTCCCTGGGGAATTGATTTCACCCTGATACCTACCCACCCACAGATACAGGTGTACATTTCTTACAGACATACTTATTGTAAACATGCTGTCAATTTCTAGGTTGCTTTTTCTTTTTTAATTGCAGCTGTTGTTGTTCAGAGCTGCATCTGTGTAGCTCTCAACAGCAGCCTACTCATCCTCTCTTTCTCCTTTGTTTCATAAGAAAAAAGGCATTAAAAGAAAATGTGAGGAGAAGTAAATCAAATGCCAATCAAAGGCTTTTATCAAGAGCCCCAGGAGAAGAGAGGGTTGAATCTACCTGTGATTATCCAAAAAGAATGCTGGATTTTCCTTCTCTTTCTGGGTGTACAAAAGGCAGAAGTTGAAGGGGTGAGAATTTCCATTTGTGAATTACAAAAATGTGTTTAAATTGCAACTAGTGCGAGCTTTCTGCTATATTAGTAGTTTATTTATAGAGAAAGATGGCTTTGGGTTTAAGGTACGAAATTGAAAATCAGAGGATATGGATCTTCTGGCCCAGAAACAGCATATCTTCCTGGGGGAAATAATGTAGGTGATTTAAATTCTATCTGCAGAACTGCCAGAGTACATTTATTCTTTTTAGTGGTATAGTCAGACTAATTTTTATTAAACCTTTTAAGTGCTCAGAAGGCAGCCATGGTATATATGGCAAAATCCTTGTTCTTGGAAGTGGTGTAGATGGCAAAGTGTGTAAGAATAGAGCAGTGAACATGATCCTGGAGGCTGCATTCTGAGAACCTGGCAGAGCTGAAAACGTGGGTAGTAGGAATATTAATTCACCGAAATAGTCCTCGCTGACTGTTTGACTTGTATGAATGCTGTGATTTAATTACTGCTTTTTGGCATGTCTGAGGATGTTTCCTTGAGCTGGTAAGATTAGATCTGGTATCCATGAAAGGAATGGGCAATATCTTGCCTTTTATAACTATGTCTAATGCTACATCTTTATTAGTTTTTTGCTGTTATGAACGTAACAGAGCTTCAGAAATGTTGATACCTTACATTACAGGAAACATGTTAAATCCCCTTGCTCTAGTGTTTTTTAATCTCATGCACATGATCAGATTAAAAAACATCATATTTGACAGCTTCAATGAAAATCAGGTTCCCGTCTAGATCCCTCATAAATAAGTTTGGATCGAGAGTGCTGTCATAAAAAATCATAAGATTGAATATATTTTGCAAATGGCTGCTGGTCTTAAAAGTTTGTTTATTAAGTTCTTAGTAGTCATCTACTTAATTATGTACATAATGTCATAAAGTTTAGGATAAGAATCTTTATAATTGAATTCTAGACAATATTTCATTACTGATTTTTCTCTCTTTTTAAGTCTTCTCCCCCTTCCCTCAAATGACAAGAGAACCCAAACACTTCATTCATTTTTACCAGATAATGAAATTGAAATTCAAATAATAATGAAAATTCCATTAAAGAAATAACTGGCTTTATCCCTCCATTTCCTGCCACACAGATGGATGAGAGACTAGGAACAGGTAGTGGAGTCGAAATGTAATGTAATTATAACTACGACATTACTGTTTCATTTTTCCAGTTAGTAAATTTAAAACTGAAAACTACTCAAAGCCATAAGATTTGGTCCTATTTGCTAGAAAACAAGCTCAGAAATTATTTTTCACTCATAAGGGAAAGGAAGATATAATTTCTGAATGAAAAACAAGAATACAATTTCAGTAGACACTGCTTATGAAGACAGATTCATGTTCAAATTCTGCTACAGCACTAATTTCTTATTCCTAAATATATCCATCAAATTTTTGTAGCTGTTAGAGTATGATAGCAATGTTTCAATTAGCTGAAGTTAAGTTTTAGCAAAGCAATTACCAGAATGGAGATAAAAGAAAACCTTAAGCACCATAATGGAAAGATTACAGGTGTCATGTGATCATACACCTCATAAAGCATGAATATTTTTTGAGAACAGCAGAGACATAAGTAGTAGGAAATCCACATGGCAAAGAGTAGTAGAAGATAGCTAAATTTGGGATAGCCACCAAATGGCTGATGGGCCATACCCTGCCTTCAGGAAGAGAAGTCCTCTACCTTGTTGACCAATCTGTATGAAAATGCCATGGCTTAGCAGTTTCATGATGCCAGCTTGCCCTGGTGGACCCATGGTAGCAAGGTTAGTTTTCTGATGCAAAGGTTATACTGAAAAGCAGATGACTTTCTGCTGCTGAATTCCCATCTGTCCAGACTCTGTTTAAAGGGGCTGGAAGAGGCTGGTGAAAGGTGGGAGCTCCTGCCAAAGATTAAATTTGGACAAGGGAGCAAGTATGAGACTGCTGGATGGATTGGAGGACAGCATCCCTAACAATGGTGGAGGCACTTTTACTCTGGTCATTTCTGTGGAAAAGGCCATGGCTGTGTAAGAGGCTCATTCCAGATGGGATCTGTGCTAGCATGAGAATTTACTCATGAGCAGAGGGTGGAGAAGGGTTTCTGTGACTTCACTGAGCTGCAGGCACTCCCATTGGTGGGTCTTGCAGTTGCCGCTGCTTTCTCCATTATTTGGAGTATGCCACCTACTTGGTATTTTGGGAAATGATAGGTTTTCCAAAATCTGCCTGAACAGAAGTTGCCAACCCTGCTTGCAGCAATGAAGGCTAAAGGATAAAGGTCATCTGAAGTGGGATTTTCAGCTTTTCCTGAATAAATCAGCTGCATACTGCAGCTGTCTTATCTGTTCTATGTGGTGATAGAAAGGGAAGAAGAATTCGTTTTGCCATTATATTCACATCAGCCATCTTCTATAAATCTTTCCAACAGAGTGTGATGCCAAATTGTAGGTACACAGTTTGTGGTGATTGGGGTGGGGCTGTGTCCAGCCTCATCCCCATGGGTGCAGCTGTGAGCAGCAGGTGAGCAGCACTGACAGCAATGAGCCATGGAGTGCCCAGGGGCACTGACCCATCGCCAAAGGGAACAGAGGGCACACAGGTACATGGCATCTACAGGAGGGGTATAAAAGGTTGGGCTGAACGACGAAAAGGACAGATACTTGCAGCCTTCTGCAGTGGTCTGGTGTTACTCTGTATGAGGAGATGCCTGGAGCCTTCTGATGTGGTATGGTGTTATTCTGTATGAGTGAATGCTTAAAGCCTTCTGAAATTGTATGGGGATGCTCTGTGTATTGTGCCTGTTTCAACTCTGACACCAGATAATCTCTGCTCAACTTTTTGTCCAGTCCCACTCAAAGTGCTTGGAATATTTTTTCTATACTAAGAAGGTAAAGATCTTACTTAAACTATCTTATGTATTTAGAAAGCTTAATGAATTCAGTGGCCCTTTCCAGGAGCTTTTACAGTAAGCTTCTGCAGAAACATTTTTCTCTTGCTCTTGTGAATCATTGTACTTGATTTGTGAAATTTCACCTATGCAAAAAAGAGTGCATCAGCAATGTCTAAGAAAAAAACAAATTAAAATCACTGGGTTTTTTTCCCTAACGTGAATATGTACTTTTCCATCATTGGAGTTTCCATGAGGGAGGAAGGGGCAGAGAGACAGGAGATAATTTGCATATTTAGAGTCAAGTGTGGAGTTCAATGCTGAAATAAATCAGGACAATATAGCTGTGGCTGAAGTTTCAAGGTTGTCAGAAGTAAACGAAATAGTAGTTTTTCTCATTCTTGGGTTCTTCCTCCTCCCTTATCCATCCCTAAGTGTCTGTAAAGTGAAAAAGCCTAAGCATAAATGGTGTCATTTCAAGGAAGACATTCTTTCTTAAATGTAGCCCTTTCAGATGTAGTTATGATGTTACTCAAAACTGGCTAGTTTTAGCTCAAGTTTGCAGGAGTGCCTAGTGATGAGAGCTCTTTAGGTTTTATGCGTAGCCTAAGACCTGAAAAGGAATAGTATTTTGTGCTCAAATACCCAATAGTTCATTCAAGGCAAGTCTCTTCAGAGTTGCTTTTACCTAAAATTAAAGATTCTTAAAGAGCCACTGGTAAATATCATCTGTACAAAAAAGAAATGCTGCTCTTTGGAGCAGTTCATGCTGGGTATGCCACAAAACTTAGTTCAGAAGTTTTATGTTTGGATATTTGAAATAGAGCATCTGTCTATGGTGTTTAAGATTAAACTGATAATAGTTTATGTTTTATGTAGCTTATGACTTTGTCTTCAAGGGCTGGTCTGCAAACACGTTCTCAAAGGCTTCCAAATTATTGCTGGTACTTACTGTAAAATCCATTGCTGATTCATTTGAATATACCAAAGTGCTTAATATCAGTTAAAAGCATTCACTGAGTGATCTTTGATGATGATTAAAATAGGGGAAAGCTTACTCTGGTGATGGTAGGTACTTAGATAAGTGAAGTCTTTCATATAAAGAGTAGCTGCATCATTTACACAGCATGTAGAAAAATAAAGTTGACCAAAAATAGCATTTTCAAATTGTTCACTGTTTGTAAAATGCGCATTCCATACACACATCCAGAGTGGTATACAAGGCTCCTACTTATTTTAGTACTCTAAATATATTTCTAAAGAAGTAAGGTCATAAAACTCTCCGTTCTGTTTGGAAAAAATGTTCAAGTCCATATTCCCTGTAGTATACATATTTTTCCTGTTGTTTAAAGCACAATCACTAAATGCTCTCAACTTTTTATTTAATAAGTTTATCAACTGAATTTTAAGATGCTGCAAGACATGTCCACATAACTTTGATGTTTCTGTCAATATATTGATATTTACAGTAGTTTCCCAAAAGTATCTTTCAGTTTTCATAAAAAGTTATTTCTATACCTCTGATGTCTTGCTTAAAACATCGGATTTCTGCATGGTCTTTCAAGACACTTTACCATATGGCACTCATTGAATATTTTGAAAATCGTAAATACCTGCAACAACGTCTTTCAAAGAAGGTATAATAGCATGTGTATTTCTTTGCCTGTGTGCTTGGGTTCATTAATGCACATCTCTGGTATTTTCAGTGCTGGAGAAATAAAATTCGAGAGTCATTAAAAGTGTTCTGTTCAAAAAGGAAGCAGCCATACTGAACAGGAATGTTTTCTTAAGCGATGGTCCCAACTGTTGGGACTCAATACATAAAAGTAGAATTGAACAGCACTCAAACAATTCAACTGAAAATCTTCTGCATATTCATAATATAACAATGTTCTGTTTTCAAGTGCAATTGTGCTAGCAATTCTTTCCTTTAAAAAAAACCCTCAGGATTTTTCTAGCATTCCTTTATTAGGTGGCCATGTCAAATTCAGAATGAAATGTGATAATCTGCTGCCTTTACCGCCAATGTCTTTACGTGGGCATGCTATTGTACAAACAGCTTAAAAATACCGGAGCAGAAGTGGTATCATGCCCTCAGAGATGTAGGGAAATGGTTCCAGCAAACTTGATGTGGGGGATGAATAGCCATCACATGGCAACGAGGCAGTTTGGATGTTGTGCATCTGCCAAGTGAGTGCTCAGTAATGAATGTCTGCTGAAAGAAAGCACGGACCTGTGATCCCACGAGCAATGTTTGATGAGTCTCAAGACCGTCTGATCCGTACTTGAGATATAAATCTCTTTAACCTTTCTGATAGGGATGCAGCTGCAACCTGATATTTCAAACAAGGTACATGTTGCTTTTTTGTTTGGTGAAAAGTTACATGATTAATGGAACACTGGGTTATCCATTTATCAAATAATATTTTGGTTCACACCTTACGAATATAGTTGTACAGATGAAAGTCTGTCAAGTTATTATTAACTTTGAAAGATTTTCAAAGCCAAAAATTATATTCAAAAAGTGCTTGGAATAACAGTATAAATGAGCACAATTTCTTTTCGTTAGTTAGCAGAGGAGACTCAGATAACTTTGAGTAGACTAAGGAAATATTCTGATTTTTGACTAAGCCTCTCCAAAAAGAGATGAATGCCGTTGTGTTTGTTCACATACAGCACACTGGCATCTCCCTGGTTTGATCCTGTGTTTATTACAGCTTTATTAGCTGAGGTTGCATGGCATTAGCACTTTTTGGGAAGTTGTAATTGCATATTGAAATTATATATTTTAATCTAATTTTAATTTAAAATGTTTGAGCTGCTGAATTAAAAAGTGGTTTTATGCATACTTGAGTTGTAGCTCAAGTAATGAAAGATCCAAATTTTATGCCTGATCATAAACTTGTAAATTTTAGAAATTATTTGCCATATTTTATGTCTAGCTGTGGCAGGATGTAACCCAAAGCATTCCTCACTTTGAAATGGTGCTGTACTTCATCTGATCTGTGTAATATTCTCCCTCAGAAGTTTACAGAAAGCCACTCCACCTTCAGTATAACTCAGTCCATACATCCTCCTCACCTTCTCTCAAGGGGTGCCTTCCTGACTTGGCTTTATGAAGTAAAAGCCCCACTTTGGCCTTCAGATCCATACTGAAACAATCAAGCTTCCTTGTCATGTCTTTTTGGACTCAAATTCCAAATCTTTGCACATCTCTTATCCTTTTAATTACTATAAAAGTCACCACATTTTTACTGTGATTCTCTCACATTTGCTGTGTTTGGGGTTATTTCTATTTTAGAAACCTGAATTCTCATTGCATTTCTTTCTGGGCTGAGTAGCAATAGCCTTTTTTTTAGCCAGTTCTCTCATGAAAGAGGAAGTCACTCCTTGGATTAATGTCTTCTCCCACCCCATTCTTAGTTGCTGTACATTTTTGTGACTGTACACCCTTTCCTTGCCCACCCTGCAGGCTGTGCTCTGGACTGCAGCATTCCCTTTACTGGCTCTCCTGTCCCTGCAACAAGCTCTTGCTGAGCTTTCTTGTCATGGTTCTCAGCTCTGGCATATGCAATTTGAGTTCAGCCTAAGTGGGACCTCTTCTAGCCCATAAATGCTATGAGATTAGTCCCACCATCCTCCCCAGCAGCCTGGACGAAACCCCACAAACCACACCAGGAATGTGTTGCCTTTTGTTGCAGGTGGGAGCGTTTTGTTCTCTGTATGTAAATTGACCAGTTTTACAAAGTTCTCTTGTCCTATTACACTTATCCTTCAGCAAATTACTAATGTAAGTTACTTATTGCTCCATTTAGAAGAACTCTGTAATGAACAAATTTTTAGTTAATTTTTTTTAGTACTATGCTTTTAAAAATGTCAAAACTGTCGGTGAACAGTAAGAGAGTGACTATCCTGGCTTTCAGCAGTGTAAAACTGAAAAATGGGATAAAATGAGGTATAGTTTCCTTTTTGGTTCTTAAGCTCTGGATCTTGATATTATTGTCTGATTAGTTAGGTGGCTCTGCAGTTATTCTGTGTTGAAAAATAAGCCAGATACCATTTTATAGTAGTTTTCTCTGCTTTAAAGGAGAAGTGGGGGAGTAATCAATATGTTAACTCATTTTCTATCACAAAGATTTTCATAGTGGCATAAAGCACAGAGAATGTTTCTGTCAGTGCAGAAACAATTCCATCTGGTATTTAATTTTGATTATTATATGAAGCTTAGAGTAAATTTGTATGATTTTCTGTCAATTCTCTATGGTGATATACACATTCCTCCATTAAATCACATTCATTATGATTGCCATTCTGTTGATACTGGAATAGGTACTATGTAAAACCATACAACATTTATGGAATCTTAACTAGTGAAGCTTGCATGAGCTGGTGATCTGTCCTTTCTGTCTGAGGAGAATGAGCCCAATGTGTGGCTGTTTTAAGGCACAGGTTGAATTGAAGAGACAGAGATCAAGTGCTCTGCCAGCCACGTGTGAGCTGGCTTTTATCTGAATCCAGAGACTGAAAATTGTACCAAAATAATATGTAATTATCATAGCATTGCCCAGGGAACAGGAAAAAAATAAATGACTGGAAAATGAGGTGTATTTGCCCTTCTGTCAAGCCCCACACTTCTCACCAAACATCCAGAGTTATGGTCTCATGTCCTCCTCATGACATGTCATTTGTTCTGGCCCTTTATTTTCTGTCTAATTCTGAGCGTCCCCTGATGGGAAATGGTCCTTAGCTTATGTTCCTGTCCAGAAGCACTGTCTGCTCAAGGCCCAGTTGATCTTTGTGGGCTTTTTCCTGACTCTAGAATGTTGTCTCTTATGGTCTGTAATATCAAACTCTTCTCTCTATCCCTTGCTCCCTTTTCATTGATTTGAGTCTCTTTTTCTGCTGGAGCAGCAATTTTTCAATGGGTATGCCTTGAAAAATTATTGAATACATAGAATTTTTCAAGTGTTGGCATTTTTTCATGTAACCCTGACTTCCTTCCTTAAGCCATTATTTCTTCTGGATGGTTTCTGCAGGATTGCATGCCTTTTCAAGGCAAGAATGAAAGATGAATACTGCACCAAGTTTCAGAAAATTACTTTCTTACAACATCAAAAGTTCAGACATTTCATAAAACATTCATTTTAGATTCTTGTACAAGAAAATTAGTTTCTGCTTATATATAAAATGAAACTATTTACATTGCTGAATCTGTTCTGTTGTTGATTACTGTAAATTGGAGTGGAAAAAAATTCAGGTTTTCTGTGGCATTTATTCTGTTTATCTTTCATTTGAATCATATTTTGTTACCAAAACCTGTCAACTTTTCTCTCATTATTTTTGCTGACTTCCTCTAGCTTATTTTTTCTTTCATGATTTTTCCTTATTTGTTCTTTTATGTAAACTTCTTTTCTCGATGTCTTTTTTAATCCATTCTTCTATTACATTACTCATTTACCCTACTTTCACAGCTCCTCTCCTCATAGCTTGGAGGGTTTGTTTTTGCCACCACATACACAAGCCTGGTCACTCAATAGGCTTTCTGGTGTTCTGGGTCTGATAAGCAGGGGGCAAAGCATGACCTTGAAAATAAGATTAATCCTTTCCCATCCCAGTTTCAGCCAACAGGTTTTCTGGATAAGAAACTGAGTCTGAACTGAGATGGAGCTTCATGTATAAGTAGCCTTTAGCAACAGTTCATGAACCTTTCACTGGACAGGTTTCTACACCTCACATCAGTATCCAAATCCATGAATTTCTGTTGTACATAACAGGCTGCTCTCTCTAAAATCAGCTGGTTTATATAAATTTTCTTGTTCAGTTGTGTCATATGTGTGTATTGAATTTTAGCAGTGAGAAAGCGAGAAAAAGTTCAGTCAGCAAACTCCCTGACAAGCAAATGATGAGCAAATAACTCTTTTTCTAATAGATGAGGATTTTACTTACATTTGGTGACTAGTTAAATGCCTTTGATATCGTTCATTGTTGATGCATATAGACTACTTTGCTTTTAATGGACTGGATTATAAAGCCTAATGGCATTCTTAAAGATTATACAGTAGTTGATTACTACCTGTGCTAAAGGATTTTTATTGTTGAGAGGTTTAGTAGAACACTGAAAGTAGGGTTAAACAGTAAATAATTAATCTGATAGTTCATGAAGAGTGAAATAATTTCATCATTTTGTCAACAGGCTTGACTATATACCAACAATGTTAAAAACTTTAGGGATGAGAGTAAAACAATTACAATTTAGCCTGGCAGTAAGATACCTAAGAGAACACACATTGATCTTGTGGACAGCAAAATGAGTTACCCAGATTGATCTTCATGATACATAAACCAAGGTGTTTCTTTTCCCTAAATCAAAAAAAAAAAAAAAAAAAAATCTATGCTTCCCTTTTAATGAAAAAATTCTCCTTCGCGGTTTTCATTCTGTTTGACACCTCTGTGAAATCAGTCTGGGTTTTTCATTTTTCTGAAAACTATACTCATCTCTCTGCAAGATATAAAAAGTTGCTGTTCACTCCTGTAGGTGTATAACACAGGCTTTCTAATTTTCATAGCTCCATTAATTTTCCTAACACCTGGTACTAAGTGTTAAGCCTGTTCTTACAGGTGGGGGAAATACATTGGGCAAATCAACATCTGTCTTCATACAACTGTGGAGATATATAGAGGATGAAAATCTGATGACATGAATATTGTGGCAGGAGCTTTTGGTGAAGAGCCAGAGGGTGAATTTTGTGCAAAAGTAGTTGTTTTGTTGGTGGTAATGCTTGCAGTAGTGTTCACCAGGGCATGATCTGCTTCTATTTACATGGAAGAAAGGCTGTGCTGCAGCTTCAGTGGTGTTATGTCTGGGTACTACATCTGTATTTGTTAAATATACAGGCAGCCTTGTTTAACCTTGAAAATTCTCAAGTTTTTAACAACAGCAAGCTATGTTCATGACCTTTGCTTGGTTCTGTTTTGCTTAAGCCTGTTAAAATGGAAGTAAATATTCCAAGCAGTTTGCTTCAAGGTGTGAGCATGCCTCACACTGGCTTCTTTGTTTTAGGTCACAGGGGTGGTGTTAAGGTTTTCATAGCCTTTTACACGAGTTCTTGTTTTATATATGGCAGACAGAAGAAACAAAACTCTGTCTCAGTATAGCATAAAGGAGGTTTCTTTGTAGATGCCTTTTTTTAGTAGGCTGGAAACTTCCTGTGAAAATGAGTCATTCAATCAACAATGAAAGTAAATGTTACTGTTTTCTTTCGACATTTAACCTATAAGATTGAGAGTGTTTAGTACCATCTTTAAAGATCAGGACCCCACTGGGACAGATGTTTAGTCATATATAGTAGATATGGAAGTCACCCCTGTCTCTAGTTTATAGCCTTAATTAAACTACTTGTCTGCTTATGTGAAAGATGCTGAAGGACAGTCTCCAGCACCTAAGTAATTTTCTTAGTCATTTCTGTTACTGTTGTCATAGGATTTTCACACATCTGAGTTCTGGGGTGGGGGTGAATGCAGTCAGATGAAACCATGTGTATTATTACCACAGCAAATTTCACACTTTAATGATTTTGTTCTGTTAGATTTACCAAAAACTTCTGCTCTTTTACTGCAAAATCAGCCATTTTCTATTTCCAGGGATAGCATTTGACTTTTCTAGGACAAAGTTACTACAAATGGTGTATAAATATAGCAGCCGCTGAGGACTAATAGTTGGGTCTAAATTCTGCTATTTTTTCTGTCAGACTGAGAATCTTTGAATGACAGATGTTTAAAGCACTGACCAAGGCACATAGACTCGCTGAGAGCTTACCAGTGCTCTGTGTCCACCAGCTAGAGTGAGGGCCATCAGTTTCTTTCATTCAGATTTTCATTTCATCTCCAATCAAGAAATGTAACTGAGGAGAAAAGAACCCCTTTCTTCTCTTTCTGGCTTTCTGACATAAGCTAATTGTTCTGTGGAATTTGAATTGAGCAAGAAGACAACTTTTAAACATCAAAACACACAATTAGCTAAGTGAGAAGGAGTGTGCTTAATGCTAGCAGTTATTTAACTGTTATATTAGCATATATTATGTATATGTTAAGAAAATCGGGGTCCAGGTTAATCAACAGAACCTGCTTTTTTTTTTTAAGCACATAAACATGTGATTTTTAATATTTTGTCCTTGTTTTGTGATAGTTTTTAATTAATTTCCTTAGTTTTCTCTGTACCTCATTATTTTTTTATGTATGGGGCTGATGCTTGGGTTCAAACTTTTTTAAAAAAGTACAAATTATAGGACAGTAAGTACTTAAAAAAAATGAATAAAGGTGAATAACTAAGATCTTGTACATTTTTGAAGTGAGAGTCCTAAAGACTGAGTTGCAATATAGATTTATACACATTAGTGATGTCACTTGGATAAGTCATTTGTCATGAACAGGTTGTACTGATGAAAGATTTAGATAGTATTCTGAAGTATTTTCTTTCCACATAATCAGATGATTTTCCATTATGTCTTTATTGTGTACAGCACAGTAATTTTCATAACAGGTTTGTCATAATTTTACATATTAGCTGTGCAAATGGTTTGGTTGCGTAGCCTTATAAAAATAAAAGATGTACAATTGTCAGATGACTGTGCTGAAATCAGCTCAGCTCCTCCCACCTGGATGTGAAAGGGGATTGTATGGTGGGCTGGGGTTGTTCTGTTTCTATTTTCACTATTTCACATCTTAAACTGCAGAAAATGTTTCTCCTTACTTTGTATGATTAAAATATAGAATGTTTCCCTGTTCACGTGTTGACTAGATACTCATAGTATAGTTGCTAGGGATACTGTTGACCCTCAAAAAGATTATGTACAAGAGGGAGAAGCATACAACTTCTAACTGGTTAGGAAATCAGTATTAATCAATTCTAAAATGAGATCCTAAAAATTCCCCCCATCTGTTTCAATTACTGAAAGTAGACCCAGGAATCCTTTGGTAAATAGTTTCAATTTTAGATTCACCCTACCCACTCTCAAGTGTTGGGAAAACTTCTGGGAGTGTCAAGTCCTGGGCTCCAAACAGTATGGCTTAGGAAGACTGTAAAGTCCTTAATTATGCCTGATGCAGGTGTAATACAGGATAAAGAGGATTAAGAGGTCTGAGAGCCATGACAAGCAAAAGATAATTCAGTTATGGTCATGGCCAGAAATGGAAAATAAAAACCTCAGTTTTACTCTTAGATTTTATTCATTGTCCTTTTTGTTCAGCTTCCTCTTCTCTGGGATCACAAACATGACAACCATGACCTATGTCAGAAGGATTTTGTAAGGCTCATTTCTTTAGTTCTGTGAGCTACAGTGCAGTAGCAGCAGCTGCCTTTAGGATAACAACACACAGAAATGTAAAGAAGTCAACCCTAAAGTCTGTGTGTTGGCTTTCTTTCTTTGTTTTTATTGGTCCTCCATTTGTGTTGCTTACATGCAACATATTTTCAACAGGAATTTGAAAATATCTGAGAGTCAGATGCTGCTGCCCTGTCAGTCCCAGTAGTGTCATATTCAACTAATAGCTGGTGGAGTCCCTTTCTGCAGGGAATGTTGCTAAGGAATGAGGTTCTAGGGACATCAGTTTTCATACAAGAAGCAAAATATAAATGGGCAGTTGCTCTGATGTGAAGTCAAAAAGATAACCTGTTCTTTTGCACTAGAAAATTCATGAGTAACTGGTATTTTGCCTGTGAAAATTTGAAAAGAAAGAATTGCTTTGAGGTAGTGGGTGTTTGGAGTGGCTCAACAACACAAGGCATGAAAATTTAATGGTATGTTTGAGAGCTGTGAAGCACTTTTTTTGCACTTTTTTTGTTTAGATACCTTACAGTGGTGGGTGGGGGGGAATCTTCCAATATGCCACTCTAAAACCACCCCAAAATCATCTTAAAATGGAAAGAATTCTTATCACTAAAAATATCCTCAGCCATAATTTGCCATACTTATGATATACTATTGAAAAATTTGATCATCTCTGACCTTATGAACTATTAATTTATATATAGTCTCATGGCATGCTGTGACCATGAATAGAACAGGGGTACTTACAGGTATTGCCTTAACATTTGTATTAAAACAAATGCCAAACTCTTGATTAGATATAGAAATTGATAATGCTAAGCAATTTAGGCAAAATAAAACTAATCAGGAAGGTAGGGCTTAGGAACATTTATTGTTGCTTAGAGTGAAAGAGAGTGTAATTAAAATGATAAGGTAGTCATGATTGGAATAAATTATTGAGGTTTCAGAGATTACACCTTAAAGCATTTGATTAATGTTGAGAAACCTTGATTGTGAATATGTTCTAGGCCTTTAAACATTGAAAAAGTAGATCCTAGAACATAATCCTTTCTTCAGTGGGGCTTTTGCAGACTGAACTAAAGTCTTATGCTAATTTTCTGTTTCTCTCCTTCCATATCTTCTACAATTTTATCTGCATATTTTTATCTTTGTGTACAAGTATTTTTAACCTGTTGTTTGTCTGCAACTTAGAATTATCAGAAAATGTGTGGAAATGTGTTTGCTAATCTAAGGAGTGACTGGGAAAAGCGGCTCACGTACTCCCGAAGAAAATCCAGTTACCAATTAAGATTTTCATTAAAATATTTGAGTCATAGTTAATTTGCATTAGGATTTATTATCTGAGCAAGCCTGACCTATTAAACCTTCTAAATCTATTACTGTCAGTTAATGTCATGATTACAGGAAGAGCACATGGTGTGCCATGGAAACACAGCTGTTCCACCGAATTTTTAACTTGAAATCACCATTGTGCAGTTTATCACTGAATTATTAGGCGCAATAAATTATTTTATGCTAGCCACTCTCATGTCCATCTTCTTAATATTTCCCTTGTCATTATAAGTGCCTTTAGCCTTACAGGGTAATGAAAGGTTCTCGTATCAAGTCTGATTACTACTCTAATGTTTTCCAGACATGCTTGGTGATGAGCTTGGCATATGAAACAATTTCCTACAGTAATAAAGCTAATTAAAGTGGGCAGTCATCCCCACATCACTCTTTAATGAATTATAATGAGCTCATTAATCTATCCAGTCTTGCTCACCACATCTATTGGCTAAGCCTCTCTGGCAGTATAGGATAGAACACATGCCAAAAAAAAAAAAAAAAAAAGGATACTGAAATGCATCTATTTTCCCATTTTTGGCATAGAAACAGGAGAAAGCAGAGGTATGCTTTAAGTGGAATATGCTTTTTAATAATCAGAATTGGAAAGGGTAGACAGCTAAGTCCATCCAATGGTGGTGAAGGAAGAAACATGCAGGACCTTAACGAGGTCTAGTATTGCACTGCAAGTGATAGAATAATTAATGCTTCTGTGGCACACACATATCATGTAAAATATGACTTTCAAAAAATCTTTTAGTAACTGGCTCTCTGGGGAAACTGCCTTAAGAAAATAACATCAAGCTCGTTTTTGGCTGAGTTTCTTGGCATTTTTCTTCGTTTTCTCAAAATGAGCAAAGAAGAGCTTGCAAGGTTATTTCATATCCAATTTCATAATGACAAATATTGGAGAATTAAGTAGTAAAATTTATGAGTGGAAAGAGGTGATTCATGCAAATATACATCTAGAAAAACCACCTATTTTTCTTTTATTCTAACCCCACAACTTTCCCCATCTGTAACAAATAAAGTCTAGTAATAGCAAATCACAGCTAACTGATGGAGTTACCTGGATCTTCTGGCATTCCAATGCTCTTAAGTCAAATCCCACAGGCATACTTTTATATTATTTTATACACAGAATTTTATCTTGATTTGGCTTAATGCATTGACACATTTCTTTACATGGTAGCTCAGCACCAGGGAGAGCAGTTCTGTATTAGCATGTTTATTATGCTGGTGAGTGGTGCACTAATTATTTAGACTGTGCTGTTTTCTATACTGGCCAAACAAAGGTGGGCATTTATAGTTGGTATTGTTTTGTCTGAAGAGACTTAAATTTTTGTAGTATCTTTGTAGTTATGCTCTCATAGGACAATCATTTTTATGACAGCTGAACTGTGTTTGTCTCAGTTACCTGACAAAGCCTTGGTTCTGGTTTTTTTCCTTAAAAAAAATCATAAGGATAAACAAGTCTTGTCTTTTGTAGTGACCATAATGTCAGTCCAGAAATTTGGTTTTCTGCATGTATGCAAAGTGGAATGCATTTAAAGATTGATATATTTGCATAAACTTGCAGGGAAATGTCCTGTTACTTGAACTAAGATTTATTCTCAACTAAAAAATGTGTTTCAATTTAAGGTCAGTGAGTAATTGAATATGCAGTAGAGGAGGGAGTCATGCTGAATATATAGTCTAGTTAAGCTGGTTGACTTCACCACAGTGGAGTACATTCACTGTAATTCAGAATCTAGTCTTGACTGCTGATGAGAAGATAAAACCTCAGTGGGTCTGGAGAAGCAGTGTGTGTCAGAGCTCATTGTACTAAATGGCTGTAGGTGAAAGAGGGGATAGAGATTTTTTATGTGGAGAAACAAATCCAACTGTGCTTGGCAAGTGTGATAAAGGCAGGAAACAATCTTCACGTTTTATATGTGTAAATTTTACATTAAGGGTAGCAAGGTATTCTAAACTATCAACATGATTTACTGATTGGCTCACCAGCTCTGCATCATTTTGCTGTTCACTGATATTTTCTTTAAAGGGTCAGTAATATTGTATAGGATGTCTATGCGACAGTCTTTAAGCAGTAGTAAATTACAAGTATTAAGCATAGAGGAGATAATGTTCTCTGAATACACATTCATGATGTAAACATAAAGAATTGGTAGAACATCTGGGGTTTCATTTTATCTAAATATGAGGGTTTCTTTTTTTCTGTGTCACTATGGTGGATCTAGGGAATCTTTTGGAATAGATTAATTAGGCTGATATACTCAAAGATTTTCAAAGAAAAGTGATTTGTTCTTGGCACATGATATCCATGCATGCAAGCATTTGTATATTTGATCCTAAAGACTTCCCTGGAATGCCATACTATTTTCATAATTATAACTTCAAGCAGAGCTGGCTGGATCTCTTTCTTACTCTCTTGAGAGCATTTAATAAGATTACTTCTGTTAATTCTAATGTACTTTGAAGATCTAAAAGCTAATTCATTGCTTTCTTCCTCCTCATCAAATCTAAAATTATTTTTAAGTATTTTTATTCAGATCCTAAAAAAAAACTTGACTTGGCTTTAAAAACAGTAATGGTAAAATAAAAATATGTGTTTTGTCCTTTTTGTGCACAGGATGTTTTTTTGTCACATTTTTCCTGACAGCTGGAGGAAACCAAGGTCACTATTTCATAACACTCCCCTTTCCTCCTGTCTGAAATTTTCTTGTAATTCCAGGAGGCAGGACAAAGAATATTCTAAAGCTGATAAATTGCATTCAGCATAAAATAATAATTATTGTGTCACATATACAAGCTGATAGTAGAAAACTGCAATGGATTCAGGAGAGGTTTGAGCTTAGTGGCCTGTGCTGTGTTGTAGCTAGAAGAAACTTTTCTATTGATCTCCTCACAGGGCAGCCAGGATCCAATTTGGACTTGTCTCCTTCTGTTTAGACAAATGAGGTTTTGTTTAGGACATGTTTCTCTGAATATGAAGAAATACATTTACTGGTATGGCAGTAATGAAACTTCTACAAAAATGCTGCAGATTGGCAGATATTTTTACTTTTTTGGCCTGAATGTTTTTTGTCATGCTGCTTGGCGGAAAGAAACTGACATACAAATGAAAAATTGGCTGCATTTCAGTTGTAAATTAAATTATATTTGCACAAAGTTATAGATTTTATGGATATTCTTTCATGTGACTCAGTCTATGTGTATTAACATGATTAATAAGGTTGTTTACCCGTAAAAGTGTGAAGAGGTTTTGGTTTTGCTGATTCAACATTATGGAAAAAAACTGGATATGACTATTTTATCCCTGATGATAATGAGAGTTAATAGGACAATAATAAACTGCTAAACATATGGTTACAAACAAACTAAACCCCACCCTGATTACAGAAGGCTTTCATCAAATTAGGAAGTGCAGTGGGGTCTTGTAGAGAATTTGCAGTGCTGAAACAAGGGTGGTTAGGGAAGCATTCTTGGCTAATAAGATTATGTTGAAGAAAAACAAAAAGTATAATTAAAAAATTGGTGTTTGTTTCCACATCAGTAGATACATCTGCAACATTGGAGGAACTAATCCAAAGAATGAGTCTTGAAATGCCAGCTTAAGATATCTGAGAATAGTGATGGAACAGCAGAGAATAGGAAATCCCTTGCAGCAGCTACTCATTCTAAGTATGAGACTGATATGAGAAATGGTTGAACTGCTAACTCTTGCCTTTTATCTATTGCTTTGATCTTTGTGGCTGAATGTCAGATTGAAATAGACAACTGCTTTTTGTTTGTTGGGCTTTTTTAAAAAAGTTCTTTTAATTTGAGTTTGTTACTGGTTAAATTAGCAGAAAATGTTCTGGAAAATAGATTTGCTTGGAGCATGAATGAATGTAATCAAGGAGGAAGAGCAGAACAGGCTTCCTGAGATTTTAATCAGACCTCAGAAGTCTGCTAGAAGAGTCATGCATGTGAATAAGGATGATCTGTTTTGTGTAGTTAGCTCAATTTCCAAAAACCTTGCAACAGAGCCCTTCATCAAAGGCTTTTAAAAATGCGATGATGAGTAGAAGAGTCTTCTCTTGGGTTAATGGCAGATCAGAAGTACAGTACAAAAGACATAAATAGTCATTTATTAAAGGAAGAATTATACTTCTAGAAGGTCCAGAACAATCAGAATTAAAATGGAATTTGACATGTTGCAGATAGATTTAATCATACTAAATAATGTAAAGATGAAAGACAGTTGAGATTCAATGTCAGCAGACACAATGGAGAAGAAGGGGAAGAACAATTCTGTTTTTCCAGATAAGGAAAGAGAGCTTTCAGACATGGTGCATTGTTCCTTGAAAAGACCTCCTTTATTTTAGTACTTACTAAAATTTTTTTTTAAAGGGACTTACAGTTGAGCATTTATTTTTAGTAGAATCCTGATTACCTGGTTCAAATGATCGACACAGTCCAAGGGTGGAGGAAGGCTTTGGTCAGAGATGCACAATGTGCTCTGTAAGGAGGAAGATATTTGTTATCTTCAAACAGAAATGATAGTAGTTACACAATAAACACGTGAATTTATAAAACAATGGAAGTCATGGAGGAGATGAATAGGAAATGCACCTACCTTGTCTTAAGGAAACAGGAACCATGGCATTGTTCCACAGCAGGTTGAAAACCGGAGGAAGATTAGGGGATTTTGTTTAACTTGTTTTCTCTACATGAATGTAGAATTTATTTAGGGATATCACCAAAGGAGACACTGTACTGTGCATGTGAATTCTGGCCATAAAGGGAGAATTGGTGGATTGATTATATTTGGAAAAAATGTATTCATATCTATTGTTATGCTCTTGGCTGCTATTCATGATTTCTGCAGGTTAGATATATCTTGGGCTTCATGTGGTATAATAATTCAGTTTTCATGTTCTGCAGTTTATTAATCAAGCTTTATACTTTTAAACTTAATACTTTTTATTATCACTCAGAAAGAGAGAAAATTTCAACTGGAGTTAAACAGGAAATCCAAATTAATTTGCTTAATCTGTATTTCAGAGTTAACGGAATTTGGCTCACTATGAAGAAAACATTGTTAATTATCTTTGTATTCGTAAATGTCTGAAGTCAAGATAGCATAGCCTATATAGTCTCTTCAAGTGTTATCTTCACAGTTGAATATCAATTGAATTCCAGTATTTAAATGGATGTAACTGCCCTAATTCACCCAGTAAAACATTTATTGACGTGTTCCATGTAACTGAACTTAGAATATATTATAGTATTGCATTGGTATTTTTTTAGGATTAATCACTGTTATGTATCATAAGAAGATCAGATCCTGTGTTCCCCAAATTCCATTTGATTTCTTGATCAAGAAATGAAATAGAGAGTTGTTCCTTTAGAAGTGTCATTTCAATACTGGAGCTCTGTGGAAAGAAGATGTACAAAATCATGTCTTTTTCTGATATGATAGGGGTTTACAAAGCTGATTAAGGATTTTATTTATTTGTGTTTTTCTTATTGGAAAGATAACTTGGAGTGAGACTCTGCATGCGCTGGGTCTAGATGGTCATGGGAGATTGCTCTGAGCAGTTGGGTTATACTTTAATGGGAATTTCTGGAGCATGGGCTTGCTGTCACCCTTGTTCTGGGCTTCAGCAACAGCTGGTGGGGCAGTGTGACACGAGAAGCAGGCGAGTTTAGTGTGACCATTGCCTGCAGCCAGCAGGGATGGTCTTTGGGAGAGGTGTTGGGACTCCAGCCAAGACTAACTGGTCTGGCAAGGCACCAAAACAGCAGATGAGCCAAAGGAACAAAATCCATGTGCCTTGCACATGTGAAGAATTGCAGCCAGCCAAATAATTTCTCTCTTGGTGTGATTCAAAGGGATTGATGCAAGAGATATGAAGTGATGCTGTAGGTAGAGCTAGAGAGAGAACAGAAAGGGAAAAGTCTCACTGTGTATGTGAGGTGCCATGGTGTACTTACAGCAGGGACCAGACCAGTGGCTTGGTTTTGACACGTGAAAGAAATTATGCAGACTTGGTCTCTCTGCTAATGTTAGGGTTTTTAAGAATTTCATTAAGACAATAGTAATGATAAACAATGCAAGTACTCATGATCTGACTGAAAACCAATTTCTGAAAACGCAGTCTGTAATATCCAGCAGTCTACTCGTGTAATCTCAAATAGATAGATGCTCTTCCTTTTGTAAAACATGGTAACACAGGTGGTGTCTCAGTCTGGAGAAAGATAGTAGCACTCCTCTGAAAAATTCGTCTAAGATCCACAAAGCTACTTGTTGCTTTTCTGATGTCAGGTGGTGTAAAGTGAACCATAGAAGATATCCACAATCCCTATCTAGACCTATATGCTGTTCACAGAAAAATACTAATAGTGTCCATATTAAACCTTGTGTTTTTTCTGAATGTTCCAGGCAGTTATCCAGAAATTTATGAGTTTTTCTATGTAGATCTGCTGCATAACTGAGAGGAAGTTTCAACTGTTGTGATATTAGTGTACCTTTCTGGACCTGATACTCAGTTTTAAATTTTTTAGTTTTGTTTGTTCCTGGATTATTTTCTTAAGACACTATATCCTAAGTAATTGTTGATTTTTGCGGTGCCCTAAGTTGGTAAACAATCCATTTAGCATCTGAAATTCAGCACATTTATCAAATGAGTTTCATCATATTCTAATGTTATGGTGTTTCTTTAGAAACATATTCTGTTTAGTATCAGAGGAAAAGCAGTAAATTTATCTCCCAGAATACTTGGTTAGTTCTGTTTATAGCACTTTGATTACTGTAAGCACAATATGCCTCTGTGCTCCAAATTGTGAAGAGGTATAAAGTAAGTTTTCAAGTTTAAAATGATTATTCTTTTTGGCACTTATGCATAACCTCCTGCAGCTGTCTTCACACACAGCACAGTTTTTCATCTTGTGACCTGATCTGAGGAGAAACAGATTTGGTACTATGTTTAGTGTTTTCCCACATGAGCAGAATTAAACTGAAATAGGAAAATACTGGCACTGAGATACAGCAATTGCTGTCATAGCTAGCAACTGAAAATAAGTAAAAAGGTGATAATTTGAAGAATATTCTAACCATAAATGTATGTAGTAATAACAGGGGATCGATAATGAACTTGCACCTAAATCATGGATTTTTTCTAAGTATCACAGGAAATAAGTGAAGAAAATGATAGATATCTTTTTGCATACAGCTACTTTTACATTTTTATGAAATGCACTTGGAATTTAGTCTGAAAAAATTTTTTTTATTATCTGAATTTAATAAAAAAAGTAGTTTGAAGGTGTACTGTTTACGGATTATGCTAACAGTTTTCTTTAACAATGAGGTGTTAATTGACTTTTTATCAAGCATTTCCAGAGTCGTGGACATCCTTACTACAACTGAGAGTGGAATTCTCATCCTTTTTTTCATAGTAAAATAATGAACAGCATTCATAAAAACAATGATAATAATAAAGACAATGTAATATGTAGTATATATAATTTATTAAGCTCTGCAAAAGGGCCCTGTGGTGCAGGGCACAGGTATGCAAAGCTGCAGTGGTACAGGTATCTTATGAAAACATGCCTAGAGCTTAGATTGCATTATTTGGACTGATAATTTCATAGCATTCTTGTTCTTACTGGACTAGTAGCCTTGATAAAATATTGGCATAAACTCATTTTGCAGAAAGAGAAGGAATAAAAAGTGGCTAAGGGTATTAGTAAATAGAAAAAGTAAATGTCACCCAGCAGACTATTATATCTGTGGACATTTTATTGATTTTAATTGGCTTCTGAAATTAAATTTACTTATGTGACAGTCTGTTCTTTACACTCTACAAATATTGTAAGGGCTGAAAAAAGTGGGAGACATATTTTGTAAATGTGATCATGCCCACACTTATAATTTAGCTTATTTTTCTAAACACAGGAATACATCAGTCAGGTGTCTGCTGGAATGTGGAGGTAGCTAAGAGGCTGACTCTCACAGTCCCAGAGTATTCAAAGTGCATTTAGAAAGCCCTATGTTATGAGATAAACGGTTTTTTTTCCAGGTTAGTAAGATTTAGTGTGGATTTAGAATACACTGAGTGCATGCTCTCCTAAAAGCAGGCCATCCTTTTCAACTTACTTCTTCTTTAATATCTGTTACTGTGGCAATTCATTAGGAGGCAATACTGGGGTTTTGGGAGGTTTGGGTTTGGGCTTTTTTTTTTGTTGGTTTTTTTTGGGTTTTTTTTTTGTACTCTGTATCCCCATCAGACTGTATCTACTATTTCTCATTTACCTTGAGAAGCTTATCTCAAAAAGTTTTTTGGTCTTTCCACAGCAGCTTTGCCCTGTATTATAGTTTCTCAGCAGATAATGGAGCATTTCAGACCCCTAAGGAGTAGAGATGATCCATTCCTGAATTCACACCATCAGATATATATTGCTGTTTACCCACAGACTAATGAAAAGCACAGCATTCCCCCAGTTTTTGCTGCCCTGCACACCTTTCCTTAACATGCAATTACTTTAATATCATTCATGCAATCCTTCCCTGAAATAGTTTGATTCTTGCATGAGAAAAGGATTTTCCGAGCCTCTTCTCTTCCACAGCTTTCAATAGTTACTTTCTGGAGGAACTATATTCAGTGTTTTGACAACAGTTTTTTTCCACAATATTTTTTATTCTGTTAGTGCTACATTCAGACAGGTGTCTGGGACGCTGAAATTGCCCAAACCTTTTTGCAGTCAACTGCTTGACAATGTGTTTTCTTTCTTTTATTCACGCTCTTGCATTTGAAGGAAGATTGATGCCTCTGCAGATACTGTGCAGCAAAATGAGATTATAACATCCTAATTCTACTCTGCATTCAACAACAGCTGTCTGCTGCTCCAGGAAAGCAGGGTTCTGACGTGTGTAGTGGTGACTTGGGAAGATGAGCGCCATCATTCCTTCCTCTTCCTTTCCCTTGCTTTGTATACCCAGCACAATGCCACATTTGATGGAATAGTCCTTGGATCAGTTGGCTGTCTTGGCTGTGTCCCCTCCCAACTCCTTTGTGCCACCCCCCTCTTCTCACTGCAGTGACAATACAAGAAGCAGAAAAGACCTTGATGCCGTGTGAGTGCTGCTTGGCAAAAACAAAATAACATCTGTATTATCAACACTGCTTCCAAACCAAATCTAACCTGTAGTGCCATTAAAGCTGCTGTGAAGAAAATTAACTCTCCCTCCGCCAAAATCATTGCGGAGTCCAAACCTGAGAGTCTCAAGCATCGCAGAAATTGCAGAGTTCTCTCTAACAAGGCTGCAATGGCCTGTGCAGGAGTTGATAATGTGGGGCACTGATTTCCAAGCACTGTGTCCCACTGGAAGGGTTAATCAGTGTTTTGCTGAAATGAGACAATGCAAAGACCTTAGCCCTCCATGCTCTTCTCCAAGCTTTAAGGGTAGTTATGGTCTAAATTTTATGAGACAATTGTTGCAAGGAATGTGGCAGTTAAGTGCCTGAGCAGGAGGAGTCCACTCCTTGCTTGCGTGAGGAAGATCCAGCTGGGCCCACTGTGGGATCCACAACAGCTCCACTGCTTTTTGCCGGGAGAGGTGCACTGTGGGTTTTAAGCCTTTGGAAGCTCTCTGAGGCAGAATCTTTCTTCAAGCTCTCACTAGTCCAAGGGAGTTCGGCTTTACCTCTTAGATAAACCTAGTGCCAAAGCTCATTGCAGAAATCTTTCCTGCTGTGGTTGAGGCATGATGTTACAGGCCTCCTTGTGCATGCCTTCCAGAAGTTATTTTTGTAATTGTCTTGGCTATGGAACTCTTACGTTTTTCTTTTTCAACTGTGTGTTGTACTATTTTATTCTAAGTTAAAAAGAGAAATTCAGAGGGTAGGAACAGTGTAAAACTGCACTGACAGTAAGAATTCAGAACAAGGTAACAAATTTGAGGTACCATAGCTGATGCCCTATTGTTTTAAAACCATTTTGTTAAATAAAGACCTTGCTTTTATAAAATAATTGTTGCTGATACTTAAAACCATACTTTTTAGAAGCAGATATTTTTGCTAACAGTAATGTTTAATGCCTACCAATATCATAGCCAGTGCTGTGGGCCATATTCTGGGATGCGCTAAAATTTTATTTTCAGCTAATGTGCCTAAACATGAATCTGCCAGTAGATAGTAAAATGCTTCAATAGCATATAATAAAGAAAACTTCCACGAATTTTTCCCTAGCAGAGATTGTTTTAGTTCTGGCTTTTTTATAAATTTGGATCTTTCAGAAGATATATAGTAGTACTGAAGTAGTGTGCAAGCAGCTGGAAATGGTGTAACGCTTTCTCTTGCTGTTATTTTAAATATTTAGAATATTGATGTGTATGTGTCTTGTTTCATCTTCCAATTCTGTTAGAGCAGATGATGAGCAATGAAATTATTTTGAAAGGATATAATTATTATCTTTTATGTGAGGAAAATGGGATCATGCTACTTTTTTTGTCCTGTATTTCTGTGTTGATTTGGATTTCCAAACACATTAGTAGTGGCAAAGTGCAAGTTTATCACACTGGTTATGACCTTTAGAACCTCTGAACTCAACACAATATAAATAATTTCTGCACTCTTATACTGCTATTAGCTGGTAACTAGAGGTCCAATTTTTTTTTTTTTTCAGAACAAACATTGTGAATATACCACCAGGTTGCCAAAAGTTTTCTTGTCATATGGCTGGTGGTTTTCTGGGGTGTTTTTGTTTGGTTGGTTTTTTTGTTTGGATTTTTTGGTTTGGTTTTTTGTTTTTTTCCTTTCAATAATAGTATTCCAAATTAGTGAACTTCCCATGTTTCCATTAAGTGTTTCCATGCTTGAAGAATGTAAAAATAGAGTTGTTCTGTTACAGTTGCATAACCAGCTAATTGGCTGGTTAGTTTACTAAGTTTTTACTTTTCAACAGTTCAATCTATTAATTTGAATTTCTCCTCTGGGATGTTTATCAGAGCAACACAGAACTTGATATTTCTTCTTCAGATATGGTGTTGAGAGTTACATGAACTCATGAGATTTCCTGGGGACTGCTTGCAGCCTGCCTCCTGGACATGGGTTTGGGTACAGTTTTAGCTATTAGGGTCACTTTCAGGCAGGTCAGATTCAGTTGCAAAAATTATTCACTAAGTGGTAACTATCTTCTTTCCTCCCTCACTTAATACCAGAACTGCTCCTCTTTTAACTGATGTGGGACAAAAGATGTATGGATGGGGAGTGTGCTTTCCTTTTCCTGTGCATGTCTGTTGTGCTTTCTTTTTCATCTCTCCAAGATCAAGAGCTCTGCAATAATGCTCTAAATTGATACTTCTCTAATGTTGTTTTGTATGATTAAAATTACAACATTTCATAGCTGTTTCTCAAATGAAAAGGAATGACCTGATAGGATCTTCAGTGAAAAGAGTTGAAAGATTCAGAAAACAATGAAATGGACTTCTGTGCAGGGAGCCATTCAAATTTCTATGCAATGTTTTTGGATACATTAATTTCTTTATGCAGCAACTTAGGAAATGTTATTGAAAATACCACACATGACAAAGAAAAATGGAGTTTCATTATTTGAATGTAATTATCTCACACTATGTGAAACAGCCTTTTCTTGTCATGAGAAAAGTAGAAGCGTTAAGCCTATTATAACATTTCTTTTGATGTTTTTCTAGGATGGAATAAAAGATGAATGCTCAGTGCTGAAGCTGCAGCTGAAGGAGAGAGAAGAGCTCATAGCCCAGCTTCGTGAGGAGCTGGTAAGTAGGAGAAGCAGTGGGGGGTTTTTCTGGGTGTTTTTGGGTTCATTTCCCTGATAATATCACTCCAAGACCAGATAATAAAGAAACACAATTTCACACCTGCTACAGAATTACTAGCCTAAGGCTATGTTAATCATTCAGATAAACACTGATAACACTGACTGTACTTTTCTAGGGACTTGTCAGCCTCTGAAGAGGCTACTGTGCAGGTTCCCTGCTTGTAAAAGTTTCTTTCAAGACATTGTGTTGACAGTTGTCTGATCAGAAGCAGATAAGCACAGCACTGTACGCATATGCCAGAATCTTGAAGGGCCATGCACATGCCTGATAAATTGCCAGTATTTCTCCCATGAGCTGCTTTTTTTCTCCATAATAGATGTCTTTGCATAAGGTAATACATATTCTTACACTTGCTGAACCTTTACTTAGCATATGAGCTACTAATGCTCGGCTACTACTGCTTTTAGGATTGACAAAGTACATTCAGTGACTGAAGCAAAATACATGATTCAGCTATTACAAAATAGTAAAGACGTGAAAATGCGTTTTATTCTTTTGCTAAGGCTGTGGCAACAGAGTTTTAAGATTCCTTTTTTGATGGAATGTGGTTAAAACATGGATATCTTCAGTATTTGCAAATAAACCAGAGGGAGTTTCCACCTCCTCTCTCACTGCAGGGAAATCCTGTAGGGCACCACCTTCAGGAGGACATTCAGCACATTTCCTTCCATGAAAGCTGCAGCTGTGTGGGCACCTAAGATTTTGTTTAATCACCCTTTGGGACAAAGGATTGTTTCCCTAATTAGATCTTAATTTGCTGATCTACCTCAGGGGATTTTTGTGCCTTTCTGTCTTTTGTCTCTCGTGCCTAGCTCAGAACTTGAACAGAATTAATTCAGGTCTAGCTATTATGCCTTTTTTTTTTATACTCACTAAAAGCAGAAGTACACTTTTATGCCAAATAACTTGAGTTTCAAATTGCATGGGAAAAATGTAATCCTGCCCAAGAGTGAAAGATTTATTTGCTATATTTACATCTGCAAAATAAATACACATCATCAATATTCTTTGTTTTATGTTTGGCTACATTAAGAAATGATGTATTGTGTAATTATTATCTAAAATTAAATGAAAAAATGGGACATAAGGTGCATCAAACTTCTCCACTGTCCTGGAGCATTAATTTTATATCAGTCTAGTTCAGAACATATGCTATGTAACTGGTGGACCATTCTGTCAGTGGAAAATTACCCAGTATTGATACAGGGAGCCGTAGCTCACTTGCTGTGAACTGTTGTCAAAATTCATCTGTGTATACATCATTTGATGAAAAAAAGACCTCCAGGGAACTGTCATAATAGACAAAAAGTACAACCTCCCAGGGCCTTGAAATAAGGATTTCTAGATTATTGAAAGTATCATGGATTTAATCCATTATTAATTGATTTCAGTTTTGACACTCTAAGACTTATAAGGGGAGTGCAGGTGAGATTCTTGAGACCAGGTTTAGTTGTTTGAAATTAACCTTTGAAAGGACTCAGTACATCTGATTTACTCCTAATTGAACTGACTAAAGCCAGGTTGGGGAGGTGAACATGACAGAAACTATTTTAGTTTATGAAACCTAGAAAAAAACGAGTGCAAACACCACAGGAAAAGAAGTTTTTTGTGGTGTGGTTTTGGGTTGGTTTTTTTGTTTGGTTGTTTTTTGGGTTTTTTTGGTGTGTTGTTTTTGTTGTTTTGAGTTGCCTAAGTGCAGTCATAGGTGTGCTTTTTAAATCTCTACTGCATCTCCTGCAATACTGCACATTCAGTGTCCTTTTTCTGGAGCTGTCCTGGGTCCTGCCACCATGGCACTTGAAGTTGGCTCCTGATAGTGTGAGATGCTCTTAGAAACTTTTTTCAATGTACTCTTGAGGGAAAGTAAGCTGTCTTTCAGAGCTGATAAAAATTAATTAAATCTGTAATGATTGCCAGGAAATTCTGATAATGTTTTCCTAGCTTGCATAAAACTCACCAAAAATTGATGTGAAACATGCTTTAATATTCTGCAAATGCTGCATTTACTTATGTGTTTGTGAGACTGTAAACATTTGGAAAGTGAATGTTTAGAAAAGTTAAGAGCAGTCATTTGTGGCTAATGAAACTGCACATATTTTCACATAGCTGCAATTTATTACAGACATAGCACTTCATAGAAAACTAAAGCTTTTGTTCTTGTGTCTTGGGGCAGCCCATGTTCCATTTGTCACTCTGAATATGGAAATACAAAATTTTTAAATGCAACTTGCCTGTCTTGAAAGCATGTCATCCTGATGCTAATTCAGAAATAGCACATAAAAGCGTATTTGAGTAGGAGTCAGTTTTGTGGTTTTTTAGGAAGTACATTAAAATCTGTACTTGCAGCATTCAAGTTGAATGTTTGCATGTATATGTAAAACCCTTGTTTAGCTGGTTTTACTGCAAAACTCTTCAACTAACCCAAAGTGAACTTAAGGTAATTTTGGCTGTGTGGGAGCTTTTGGTTCTTGCTTTCCTCTAGATTTGCTAGACTTTTCTAGTAGTTTTCTCCTCTGATTTTTTTTTTCTTAAATTTTAAATACTTTTAAAAAAGCATTCCTACCTCATTTGAATGTATTATGAAGGAGCTGAGCTGAGGAAAATGTCAATGGAGTGTGAGCTGCTGAAGCTTCAGAACTTAGAATTGTTAAATAGCTTTTTAAGGGGGGAAAAGCTAAATACTAGAGAAATAGGGGTTTAGATGCTCAGCTGCAATACCCAGGTAGAAAGGATAAAATACAAGGAGCCATCACCTGCCTCCTAATAAACAAAGAAGAACATAGTCTATTGCAGATTTTTTTTTTTGTTCTCTTTTTTAATGATTATTAGAGAAATAAAGATAGGAGGTAGGGAAGTGGAATTAATTCCTCCATGCTTCCATTATCTCCTGAAAAATGCTTGCTTCAGAAATGTCAGGTACCCAAACCTGCTCTAAAGATACCTGGAAATGGTAAACCTCAGCAGGAATTGAAAATTTGGCTTCAAATCACCACTTCTCTCAAAGCTGTACTCATTTGTGAAAATATTATCCGGGGAATCGAGTTAAGCATATCCATTCTGCAGGGAATGTGCTCTTCTTTTCTTTTCTTTTCTGTTCTTTTTTCCCCTAAAATAACTGAAATAAATAAACATCTTAGTTTTTTTTGGGCATGAAGGTATTTAAAACCTCAGCTGTCTCATACCCAGGTCTGCCTGCAACTGCATCTTTCCATATATTTTCCCAAATCGATCTTTTTCCGCTGCAGTGTGTGCACTCAGAGTGACTTTAAGCAGAAAATATTTTCATGCTATATTGGCAAAAATAACTGACTGCTGTTTACAGTAACATTTATTCTATTGCTGTCATTGGTACGGCAACATTCATGCTGAAAAATGAGAGTTAACACCATTATCCTTTCAACCTTGATTCCCTGTGTGACTCAAGTCGTGTGTACTGCCACCTAAATGAAAAATGTAGTGAGGCAGTTGGAGTCAATTCTGAGTGGAGTTGAGGCAAAGTTAGGTCAGGAAATTAATCCCCCTTACAGCCCAGCTGTTGGGAATATTTTTCTGCCATGGAGGTTGCTCTTTATCAAATGTTAGATTTTCTACATTTACGGAATAACAAGGTACAGTGCCACCTAAGTGGGTTTTACCTCAAGCTGCAGAAGTTACTGCTCTTGGGCTATACTCTGGAGTTAGCTCAACAAAACAAAACTGCTCTATTTTTATTTTTTAAACTTTTTTCTCATCCTTTCCAATCACAAATAAGCTCTACCTCCCTGCCCAAAATGTAGGTTGAATGATTTGAGAGGGCATGGGACTTGTGCTGTGGTATTTGGGGAGGGGGTTGGTGGATGATGGTTTTGGCGAGGAATGAATTTTTTGTATTTGTTTGTTTATTTGCTGTATCCTAAATACACTGTATTCCTGGAGGGCAAGAGTGATGGCAAGCTTAGCTGTTTTATGTACTTTGATTTCAATAATGGGCAATTAGCCAATTGCTCAATTTTTGAAGTATGGTGAGGATGAGTACTTGTTACTCAGCTTTGAAGTGTAACAGAAAACCTTAGATGCATTTGAATCCTGCTGATGAGCTGTTTATGAAAGACACTTAGGTTAAGTGTAAAAATCACTTCAAAATGTAGTTATGCCAGTACAGATCCCTTGAATTTTACAGTCTTAACATTACAACTTGTTTTGACAGGCAAAGAATGAGATTCAGATAACAATGTCATGAATGCATGGGGGGGAATAATTTTTTGAATTGTTGTGAAAAGGAGACATTTTCATTAGTCCAGGTTACTGTCTACATTTTAAAAACAGTTGTCCTTGAAATTTTAAAGAAATTAGATAGTTCCCATTTGAAAAGGGCAGTAGTCCTTATTTTTGGGAAAAGAAATCTAAATTACACTTTACATTGATTACCCATTTGCTTTACATTCCGTTGGTTTGCAATATTGTTTCATGTTGGCTGTTTTTATGAGAGGGTATTACAGACCCATGTATAATTTTCATAAGAACTAGCATTTGTAAGTAGTTTCAAATCCTCATTCTTCACCATGTTTAGGAAAAATTAGGAGTAGAAAAGAAATAGATTAGGTGTACTTAAACATTATTAAAGTGTCAGGCATCTTCCCCCTTTTTTGCAGGAGAATTAATTGCACATATTCCAGAAGAGGCTTATCTGAGCAGTAATTACTCTCTGAATCAGTTCCACAAGACAGACATGAAGTGTGAAAATGGCAATATCCTATAGCCCACAATGGGGATTAGGCTCCAACTCCTTGTCTACACCAGTCCCTTGATGAAAAGCTGCCAGTCAGATAGGATCTTTAATATTCCTGGGCACTTGTAGAAGTGATTCTGCATATGAGTTTAAGTTCCTACTTCAAAACATTGTCATATCATGGTGTTTGGCATAGATAAAAAATATGTTATGAGCACAGAGTGTATTCCTGGTCTCACTGAGGCTCTGCTCTGGAGTATTTCATAAAAATAACACTATAGAATGAACAGACATGAAATACCAAATTGGTCCAAAGTCTCCCTTGAGACACAGTGCTGAGGCTTGCCCTGCTTCAATAATAATGCACTGTGTGTGCTTGTCTTTGGCAGGAGTGTCACTTGTAGACTGCTGCCTTCATGAGATGTCCAATGTTTTACTGATGCGCCTTCTAGTATAAGCAGGCAATTCTGGCCTTAGGCCAAAATCTAGGAAAACTTTGCTATTTGATCTATCTGTAGGGCAAAATGTATGTCTCAATGTCACCTTTCCTTTTTTTAACTTAATTTTTTAAACTGATTTTTACTCAAGTGAAGATCTAAAGATAGCTGACAACAGGTGAATTTTATGACAAATGGAAATGGCATCTTGGGCATGTGCAGGCAAGGAAGACTGTTTGTTGCAGTTCATCTTTGTAGATGTTTTCCTTTGTAGGATGAAAGTTGGCTAAAAAGTACTGAAATTCATTGTTGCTTGATTGTAAGTTTGTGGTATTAGATAAATTCTCGAAGAAATACTCAAGTCTGAGCTGGCATGAAAATGACTGCTGTCAGTATCATCTAATGAAATAGTAATGATGAAAATTAATAATGAAAATAATGAAATATTTCCATATTTTATGAAATACTAAGGAAACATTATTGCCTCTGTGTGTTTATAAGAGAACAGAGAAAAGTAATGTTGCTTAAAAACAAATACAGGTGTGCTGGGAAGCTTGTTTTGCTTCTGATGATCAGCAGTTTAATTTCTATGACTTAACACTTTCAGTATATTGCTAAAGGCATGTGTGTGATACATTTTTATGTAATCATCTGATATGGATGACTTTCAGATTAATAAATGCATTATCCTCAGCTCTGCACTGCAGTGTATAATGAATCAAATGTTCGTGTTGTTTCTTCCAATAATTCATTTTCTGATTGGGGAAATACTTTGCTCTTCGTGATGTGGGGATATCTGTCTGTGCAGTTTGTTAAGGATCTGATGGAAAAATCTTGTTTTGCTTGGTTTCTCTTTTCTCCCTTCAATCTTAGTTTAGTGCCTTGTCCAGTTTTCTTTGCCATAGCTGAGCATAATTCACAGAAAAGTCCCTAAATACACATTGTTATAGCAACCATCACAAATTAAGAATCATCTGTGCTTTAATACCAAGGTATAATTTTTCTTTGTATGCAAGTGAAGTTTTTTACTGAAGGGTGTAATGTAATGTTCATCCTCAGTGAATATTTTTTCACTCACTCTGAGTATATTCCAGAATTTAGACATCAAATATTTTTGTCTGTAAATAACACATTGTTGTTCACACATGAGAATTTTTAGGAAGAAAAAAAATTGCAAATACTGTGATGTTAGGGCTGAGAAACTGTTCTTAAGACACCAAAAAGCTGAACTGCAGTATCAGTTAGTCCTTAGTCCTTTCCTAAAAGAGTAAACTAACAAGAAATTAGTTACATGAAAGTATTTCTTACATCTCAGTAATATTGCTTCTCAGAGACTGGCTGTGTAGATCCTCTCCAAGTTTTGTAAATTTTTGTTGATCCATTACTCTATTTCCATTTGTTATATTTGAAATGCACAAGATTTAAGAGATTCAACAAAGACTCCGTTTCAAATTCTGTTTCCAAGACTGAGCACTTTCTCACGGAAGATACCTTCTGTACTTTGGCATCATGAATATTGCATGGTTCAAAGGATACTCAAACACTTTCTCAGGTCCTCTGCCTTCTTTGAAACATATTTTTTAGTGATTTTAAGTTCTGTTTAGAGCTGGAATGTGTATGTGGAGTTTTAGTAGAACTTCCATAGAGAAGTTCTGATTCATACCTAGTTTGTCTACATGAGGTTATAGCTCTGAAATTGGGAAAGTTGCCCCTTCCAGTTTTTGGAGAGCAAAAATACCCTTTGCCATAGCTGTTTCCTATGGTTTGGAGAAGTGAATTAAATAGAATAAAGTACTACTGATCTTCTAGATTTGAGTAGGTCATCATTATAGTGCATGCCCTTTCATGTCTCTGTAATTAGCCTAGGATGGGAGGGACTGATGCTGGGACTGGAGAACTGCTGAAGTGGCCATTTATTTCAGAGATGTTAGATAAATGCCTTTTCTTTCCTTTTTTCTTTTTTTCCTTTTTCCTTTTTCTTTTCTTTCTTTTTTTAAAATCAGAATAGCAAGCTTACAACCAGAGGTAGGTTTTGGTCACAGTGTCAAGCCTCTTTCTTCCATCCAGGTCTTTAATGCTTCCCTTGGATTCTTTCTTCTGCTGTTCTGATTTCCTGCATCTTTCTTCATCTTTTGAAATACTGTTTCCCTCTCCTGCATCTTTCTTCATCTTTTGAAATACTGTTTCCCTCTTTCTATAGAAGCCACACACAGTCTGCACATCTTTTAATGTCCTGTGCATGTTTTATCAATTCTTTATCCAGAAACCTATTGATGCCCACTTCTGGTTTTTGGGTGGAGTCTTTTTTCACGCTTAAGCCTTTGTGGTGCTGCACAGCTGTAACATTTCTGGTTCTGGTGAGATTTTGTCAGTATCCCAGTGCAACAAGAAGGGAATGGGTTCTGTACCTAATCTTTCAGAAATTGCCTGCTGATTACCCTGTACTTAGGCTGGGTGTTTGGTAAAAGAGGCAGTGGGCTGAACAAATGTCCTTCACTGCCCTGAAGGGAGGAGGGAGATGACTCAAGAGTTGTAATGCATTCATGCCAAGTGGTAGTAAAACCTCCCACATGGGATATCATGGATACAAAAGTGTGATACAAGACTATGTACAAAAGCCTGAGCGGTGTCCTAGCAGAGAGCTAGCTTGCAAATATCTACTTCTACTTTCTGAGCTGTTTCCAAAAATTATTGCTCGAGAAATCTTGTTTCCTATTTTGTCTCCTCTGATATTTTGATGAAAAAACATTTTATATTCCTTTGTATCTTGATTAGTTTATGGTCATTATCAAAAATCAAATAAAAAAGCAATCTTACTGACTTTTAGCCACATATTACAGTTAAATTACAAGGAGAAAATAAGGTACTGGTTAATATTAAGTCAGCCTAATCTCACTTGTACATTTATTTGGTTTGTCTGTGTACTCAGTACTCAATTCTGACTATTTTTTCATTAGATTGGTCTGTATAGCTAGGAAAATAAAAGTAATGAACTGTTTCTTAATATTCTTTGTTGACTTCAGAATATAGAGTGAAAATATATCTTTTTTTGGCTTGATTGGTGAGTTTTTTTCCAGAGCTGCTCTTCATGAATAATTCAGTATGTTTGAAATGTACTTAACGTATTTTAGTGTTTTCTGGTAATAATGGAAGACATTTATCTTACACTTCCCAATTTGACTTACAGATGATATTGTTTTTCTCAAAGGGAGCTCTTGTGATTTGCCAGAAGAATAATAGAGTTTGCAGGCTATGGTATTTATCAGAATTCACCGATTATTAACATAGGGATTTATAAAACCAGGCTTTCTCCAAGTGTGATATTTGTGTTTCAGCTTACAAATGAGGGTTGCACTCAGCTATGCTGGTTGAGAAATAGGATGCTGTATTATTATGACTTTAGAAAAAACAAGTGGAGCTATTGTGCTGGTAGTATGGTGATGAGAAGGAATAAAGATAAACTGTGTAAACTTGCACCTGTCTGCTTGCAGTGGAGCTCAGGTTAATAGGCTGGAAAAATAAAAAGTGGTGCAATTAAAGGATGATCTAAAGCAGCTGAACAACTTGTTCTAATTTTTTAGCTGAGCAACTTGTTCTAGTTTTTTAGCTGAACTGTGTGTTTATCATACTGCTTTCAAGAGCAGGGTGATGGGCTCTGAGTGGAAGGATGGTAGAGAGAGGACAGGATTTTTGAATTGCCCCTGAATATATACCTTCTAAGAACACTGCAAATGGAGGCATGATTTGAAAATTGCTGTGCAAATAAATAGAAATTGCTGTGCAAAGGATCTTCATTTAGCCAGTGTGATTAAGAAAGCTTTGACCATTTTCTGCAATTTTTCGGTAGTCATTGCATCTTCTTCGATTTATCAACATGGAATTCAGTATTTAAGGGACAAAGGTATTTGCTTTCTTTTGTCCCTCCAATTCAGAACCACTGGGGTGATGAGGCTGTAGAGAAAAAGCTGATGAACCACAAGTAGCTTAAGACATCTTCTCTAGTACTATTTTGTCTTTATTTGTCAAATCACAGTTAAGAATGTGTATCTGTTTGTCTTGACTTGAACTTAAAAATTGATGGACTGTTCTACTTCGCCAGCAAAATTAGTGTCCAGGCAGAGAGCTTTTTTCACATACTTTATTCTGCAGAAAACCAGGTATCATGTAAGCAGATTGAGGGGGAGAGAGAGAGTGAGAAAACTACTGCTTAAACTGTAAGGTGACAATTAAGTGGGAAGAGCAGTTGTTCTTAACCTGAAGGGAATCAGGAAGCTTCATGTTGTGTGCATGCCTATTTGTCAGCATAGAAGGAACCCTAAAAGTGTGACAAAAACAAGGTTATGACTTGGAAAATTCTTAGAATCAGTAATTAAACAGGCCTGTAGAATTTTTATCTTACTTCCATTTCAGCTTTGTTTTTCTTTTTAAAAATAATTTTGATAATTTTAAAAATTTGTTATTCAGGAATTATAAAACCTTCCATACATATGAAGGCCCTAACTTCATGGAAGGCTGTTCTGATAAGCAATATGTAGAATTTGGCATGAGAAGTATTAGAAACAGCAAAGGCCTAGCAGTGACCTTGTTGTCAGAGAGTTATTGATACAGGCAGGTGTTTTGTTTTGTTTGTTTGGGGTTTTTTTCAGTAGAACCTAAGCAGATAACTTAAGATGATGGGTAATTTAGGAGAGAAGGACCTTAGAGGGTGCCCTAGTCCTACATCCTGGTTCAAAGTACCCCATGAAGTATTCCATATTAACATAAATTCTCTACATGGCCACTGGAATTTGGGATAATGATCAGTGTCTCAGTAGAAGATACTCCATAGAGCTGAGAAACCAGCATTGCCTCTGTTAAACTGAATGCTTAGGAATGCCTGAGAAACTACACTTAAATGGGATCTATCTTTAGGGAACTAAGATATATTTTTAGTAATTGGACTTTAAAGAAAAAAAAAAGTGTGGGAAAATGTTTTTCTTGTCAAGGGCAGTATAAAGCTAAAATAGATGAAATGATGGAATACAAGTGGATATGGGTGATTACAGCTCAGAATTTGATACTGCATGGAACTGTGTATCAGATGAGCACCAGGAGCACCAACTAGATATTACTGTGCTTTGTCTCAGTAAGAATAGGATACAATTACTCCATAATTACTCTTTCTTTTTCAGATAAGTTATTGAAGGCATATAGATGACTTTTCAGAACAGACTTCATTTTCTTTTTCCGCAACTTTGTCCAAGACAGCTTGTAAAATTTGTTGCCATAGCTTTTATTTTTGCCATTTTATTCAGTATGCATAGATAGGCATGCAAGCACTGCTCAAAAAGAAATTTTTTTTATGGTTATGTGCTGCTGTTCTAATTTCTTTGTCTCCTCCTTTTGCACAGAATAGTTTGTAGTTTAATTATTTTCTGACTTGGTATAATATAATTAATAGTAAGGACATCCCAGGCTAATAGACTTCATCAAGACAAATAAGTTTGTTAGAAGAGTGAGGAATCTATTCACCTCTCCATGGACAACTGCTCCCTAGGTACCTGCTGCTACACAAGAGGAGGGGTTTGTGTGAGGTGACTTCTGGAATGCTTTTCAGGCTTTTATGTCTACTTACACTAGTGTGCACTGAAAATGTCAACATAAAATGTTGACAGAGGTTTGCTCATTTAGTTTGCTGATCATCTCTTCACAGCTGTATTGCACCATACATCAAACCTATGGGACAGCATCTTTAAAGGGATCTTACTGGCCTCACATTTACAGGCTACAGGAGTTTAGCTCTGTGAATGCCTTAGTGGTTCTTGATCAGCTTTCTTAGTAATTACATCAGGCTGAAGAATTAGAGATGTTTATTGGTGAAGAGTGTTAGAGAAGTGTCAAACTCTGTTACTTGACATTTCATAATGGTTTTCACTTTCATTTTAGTAGAGCTCTAATAATCATTAGTATCCCTCTTTGTGTTTTGTGGTGCTGGACTCCTTGTACCTGTATGGAATGATGTGAATAAATAAAACATAGAATATTCCAGAGCCCAGTAATGTTACTAGTCTCCCAGTGGGCATTGGGTGAAGTAGCTCCTGAATTGTACTATAAATAGTACTATATTTTTCAGAAGGCATGGGAGTAGAATTTTATAGTTATGATTAATTAATGCTATTGAGAATAATCACATACAAGGAGACATCTTTCACAGCTCATCTGGTTTTATGCTAAAATAAGTGAAAGTAGCTATCCTTCCTTTATGTGTGAAACATCTGCTTTGGTTTTTCATATTTAATTATTGTGAGAGATTTGCATGGGCAGGCTTATGCATGGTTGTTTTCTGTTAAAAGCAGAATTTTATTTACGTGTTTATTAATCCTAGCTGTCAGCCATGCATCAACATGTACGCTGGGCTTGGTTCCCTGTTGTGTCTGCCTTGAATGTAAATGCACAAATATGTTGGTGGCATCCTGTTCATGTCTTAGGGTTACAACCAGGTAATCTCTTATCCCACTGGAGTAATAACTGAAGTGATAATTCAGCCTTTTTCTCATTCACTTGTGCCAGCCCACAGTAGAAGTTTTCTGTTTGTTACACAAGGCTGGGAAGTGCCTTAAATCATGCCATGAAAGCTCTCATGTGGAGGCTTAATTTCTGACAACTGTCTTTGTTTGCATTAATACTCACATATGTTGTTTAGCAGAGGTAAAAAGTCCTGAAAAAAAACCCAAAAACAAATCAGCAAAACAAATTCAAAGTGAGATCTTGTCTACTATAAGCACAATTAAGCCATTAAAAAAAAGATGTATTTTGTGACTTAGAATTTTTTTCTGCAAGACTTCAATGTGAAATAAAAGGAAAAAAAGCTCTAATTTCTGCTCATGGTGATTTATTTGCCAATAAGGGCTAGGCCTTTAGTGGGCATGTGTAAATGTAGCTACATGATGTGCTGATGGGCCGTGCTGCTTTACATCAAGTTCTGTCATTTTAAGCCTAGAGGAGAAAGTTGTAAATATCCATTTTGTAAGAGAATGATAGAATGGTTCATTTCCTTAACATGCTTTTGGTGGACAGCTATATTAATGTAGCACTTCACATGTAAAGATTGTTGGCAACTTACCTTGGCATTGATTAGATCAGGTTGTGCCTTTTTTAAAGATGATTTGTGCACTGCATTGGAAATAGAAAAGCGTGAGGAAGGCCAGTGTTAACAAAGTTGACTGCCTCCTTTCATGATTTATGGTGTGACCTCCTTAATTAAATAACCAAAAAGAACAAGGTGTTATTTTTAACACCAGGATGGAAATGAAGAAAGGAAAGAGTTGACAGTACCATATGCTATCCCACATGCACACCCACACAGCCTAATCTTGATAGAAAGTTGAAATTTAATATTTTTAAAGTAAAATAGCAAGTTTTTGACAGACTTCATGTGATAAAAACAAAGAAAACGAGAATAACTTGGAAAGTTTAGTAATTATTTTTGTTTTCTGAGACTTTTCTGGTTTATAGTAGCTGAAGGACACAATCAGAGCCTCAAGAGTGCAATCTCAAAATCAACCAGAATGGTTCCCTGTCAGGGAAGTTTTGAAAAACTCATGTGCTAGAATGCTATAGAAAATCTCTGTTCACAAGGTCAGCTGTTGGAGGTGATCGTTACTGTTCTTTTCACTTCAACTGCTGTGAATCCTGTAATTTTTTTTGCCCACAAGAGGAATCAGAAATGCATTAAAACATGTCTAAGCTTTAATGAAGCATAGGTAGCAAATGTCTTTGAGAGGGGTTTAGGCACTAGCATCAGCTTAAAGGAGTATTGCATTTGTTCTGGGGGGGGAAAAAAAAAAAAAGAGGATTTTACCAAAGCAGAATTATGTTAGCCTTGAAAAAGGAGTTACCAAAAGGTTACACACGATATGAATTTTGTTATTGTGAGAAGAAAACGCTGCTGTTGCTGCAGAATCTCCTGGTGATGAAATAATGGAGTTAGATATGTATTTAAGTCTACCTTGTTTGCAGGAGATTTACCAAGAACAGAAGAAAGAATGTTTGGTGTCTCTTACTTTTATTGGTCATCCAAAGAGAGCTTATCCTAACAGAACTAAATTATTCTCTTCGTTACTTTGGTAAACCTCAATTTCATTGTCCAAAAAAAAAAAAGGGCATTTCTTTTTCAGGCAGAGACAATTAGAGCATTAGCAGCAGTGTAGAGTTTTATAGTTTAATAGACAGGGCATTTTTTGTACATATATAGATTATAGTGTGATAAGTACCTAGAGAGATATGAAGGTAGTTTTAAGGAGAGATATGCAACATGGTGTTGCAAGGGTTTAAAACAGTATATTACCCTTTAGGCTTTAGAGGATGGGGTTCCAAATGATCATCTGAGAACCCCTTACAGTCCATTGAACACAGTTATTTTTATTTGTTCCTAAAGTGTGGCTGAACATACAGTGCCATGCAGGTCATTTTTTAAAAATACTGTTTAAAATAATGATGAACTCCATTTAAACCACTATGGGGTCCTCTCTTCATCAGGAGTAAAAAATCAGCAGTTTAAGGGTTTCTGTGTACAGTTCCACCAGGGATTAATGATTTTTTACAAATTACTTCTGAAAATGAAAGGGTTTTTTTTTACTTCCTGTTGTGAGGATACTGGAATTGCAAAACTTTTTCTGAAACTTTTTATGTAGTACTTAGTTTTTATTAAAGATAATGTTGGCTTTGTTCTTAGTTTTACAGTTTTGAAAGAGCTTGTTTTTGTTTCAAAGTGTGATAGTAAGTATTGATGCTTTTCTGGGCCTCCTTTAAAAAGTCATCCATAATGAACCAAACTTTTTTTTTCCCCCTTATTTTTTGGGTTGATTTGTTTTTAAATGGAGTTTTGTAACACGTCTGGGTGTATGCACACACATGTGCCAGTAAGCATTAAAGATGTAATTGGGTATTTTTTTAAAGTCTCCTTTTTTCTGTAGGAAGTGACTGAAATTCACATAAATGCCATGTTTTTCTGCTTTTTGGTGACTGAGTCCTTTAAAGATACACAGATTGTAAGTGGACAAATCATTACTTTTCCCTTTCAGTGCCTAAACAGTTTATAAAAATCCTGCTATTCCCATTCTTGTAGCATTCATGGCAATGTGATGTTTTCAGTGTAGAACTAAAGAGAGAATGAGTTTTTGAATGCAGATCATAGCATAAAATTTTGCAGTTTATGAATGAAGCAGTACAGAATTCATTTAATTATCTCTGATTATCTCTGAATGTTTCATCATATTAAAAACCTCTGCAGTTCTACAGTTTCAGGTAAGCAGATACCAGTCACTTGAGAAGTTGATGTCAGTTGATGGCAATTTCTGTTATATTTGAGTAGATCAGATTCTTCCCATGTGGTTGTGGTTACAAAACAACTAAATTTGCTGGGGAAGAGGTCTGTGCTACATTTTTAGGTGATTATTGAGCTTTGCTCACATTAAACTCAATTTCCTGTGGATATCTCTCTGTTCTCTCACTGGATGTTGTGTATCTCTGTACATTTCCCCTAAATATATTGATTAAAAGATCCTTTATATCCCTATTGTGTTTATTTCTCCAGAAAGTTCAAAGCCAACACCTGATTTCCATATTTACATGAAGTGATGCTCACTTCCTGATTTAAAAATATGTGTAGAGTATGTTGCTCTACAGAATGAGTTTTTACATCTTTGCATCCATATTTTAAGCAAAAAATAGTGGACAATCCCCCAAACATTAAAACCAAAACCTTGAATAAGTTTATTCCACTTGGATAACTTGGACTTCATCTCATGGCACCTAAAGAGGTTTTTTTGACAATGTGGCTCTCAGTACATTATCCACAGCTTTAGAATGAGAGGTCAAACCCTAGAAAGATTATACCATGTCCTTGACCACCCTTTCAAGCATTAGAACCTTAAATTATGGGGAAATAATTTTGTGTTAGTAGTGAACAGGACAACCATGTTCTTAATGCTGTCCATGTCTCTTCTAAGTCCTTATTGATCGTTAGAGGAAGACCCTGTGTTTTTTGGGAAGGCCTTCTGAACAAAGTCACTTCTCACATGTGGCTTCTCACTTCTCATATTACTAACACTAGCATAATTCTGATATTTTTGAAGTGCTGTTATGAGAAGTCTTATTAGCCTTTAGAAAATTCAACAAAATCTTCAAAAATGTCTTTTGTCTAAGATCTTTTATCTCCCAAGGTTTTGCAGTTGTTCTTGTCAGAATACTTGTGTAGTTACAAGTTGTTTCTTTTTATAGTAAGTTGAGGGAAATTGCAATTTTTTTCCCCTTAATCTGAAGTGAATTCCAAAATGTTATGGGATTATTTTTTATACTGTGCAAGATTAGTAATTGCCTGTTTGTTCCCAGGCCATAGGGGTGGTTATGAAGGCATTATCACTACATAGTGCTTTTCTCAATCCTGTTTTTTGAAGGTATTATTTTACAGTCCTTCACTGAAACAACTTTGAATGAAAACATAAATGGATGCCATATATTTTACTGAAAGATTGAAAAAGGTATCTGTGTGACATGTGGTACCTGACATTAACCACTATCACAAGCAGGAAATCTGATTTTTGAGTTGACATTAAATTGCAAACTGTTCATGTCAATTGATATTAAATAGGTTCAGGGGTCCTAAATTACTGCAAAAAATGAGTTGGTGGGGTAGAAAATTGTCTTCCCATTAAGTGAGATTGTCCATTAAGCCACCTGTCACAAAACAGAGCTGGCTCTCCTCACTGTTTCAGTGTTTAGTTTAATATGTGAAGCATAAGATGGTTGCTTTGAGGTTACAAATGTATTTCTTTTTCTCTTATTTGAGTGAGAAGCAGATGTTTTGAAAGCTTTAAATGGACTATTTCATTAAGAGTGAGCATTACCAGGATGTCCCAATGCTTTGGTTAAACTCCCTGAGCTGAGGTGCCATGATTATGGAGTTAAGAATAGCAAGAGCATTAGAGTATAATCTAAGTCTTCCTGCATTGTGCTGATCTACTCAGTTGGTGCAGTCAATTTAAGTCCAATCAGATGTGTTTTGCAATATAGAGGTGGTTGTTGCTTTGAAAATCTGATGTGCTCCTACGGTTTTCTTGGTTAAAATCATGAAGTGCAATTTTATGTAATGCAAGTCCTGGTTTGGATCTGTTCACCGCTGCTCAAAAGCTCTTATGCCAGCTGAGATTTCTCTGTGAGCAATGCAGCATTCCTAGCAGAGTTTATTTGTGGCACTGTGAGTGTGCAGAAGTCTCTAAAGAGTAGGTCTGAAAGATGGAGCAATCTACAGCCCCTGTTCTGAGCCATCAGTTGGCTCCATCAAGGTATTCTATATATTTTTCAATTACTGTGTTAAAGATTTACCTGGTGATGGAAGTTTAATAAATTGCCAAGGGGTATCATTAGTAGGATCAAACTGATTTTTCTAGGGAGGTGTTTCAAAATATCCTTTTTGTCCTATGAGGATGTGGAGGGATAGAATGTAAGAAAATAAAGGTAGTGCAGAAGGCAGTCTCACACCTGAGGAGTTGCAGCTGTACTAATCACCAAAGATTAGGAACAGGCCTGCCCTTAACGGGCCACAGCTGTGTCCAACAAGGATGAGTGCTACAAAAGAGTGGGTTAGCTGGTTGGAGAGAGATGGAGTTTGTTGGCTGTGCTGTGAAGAAGGAGTCAGTGCTGCAAGGAGATGGCCATGAGAAATCACCAGGAAGGTATGGGAACCTTTGCAATAAGAGGACAACATGAGGATAACAAAGTTACTGCCATGTAGGACAGTGTATAAGATGACGAGAGAAAAATGTATTTTGCCACTGAGATGCTAGTATAGAAACACACTGACATTGTTTTACTGTATTTTCTGGGTACATAAATTTTTCACATCTCCATAACTCTGATTCCATTTTGTAATGTGAAGGGAAATAATTTTATAATTCAATGATGCATTTTCATGGAGCCAGCAAAATGTGTGGTTTGTAACACACAAAAGGGAGCATTTTGCTACAGTAGCTTATTTCTCGTCTCAAGTGGAAGCACCTACTTCCAAACACACATTCATTAAATATTGAATGTAAAACTTCATTTTCATTAGGCTACATATGAGGTACTATCTTCCAGATGAACAGCCGAACACTGGCATCTTTAAAATGACTATTTCAACCATATTAAACCAAAATGATGCCTTTCATATTCTCATTTAATGACTTCAATGATCCAGCTTTATTAAAACATTGGAGATATTATTTGCTTCAGTTTTCCAAAGCATTAGTGGTGATGTCAGTATGTAAAGGTGTATCCAAACTCGTAAGACACTGACAGAATCAAATGTATGCAGAAGCTCTTTATAATAAAACTGGAGAAGAGCCTATAGCTGAAAAGTTAGGCAGAGTATGAGCAATTCTGTACCATCCTCTGGGTTTCTGACTGCTGCAGCAAAGCATTTGAGCATTATGTGTGATTTAAATACTTAGGGGTTTTTTTAAGTGACTTGAATTATTCATGATGTTTAAATTAGGCATGTGCTTAACTGCTTGGCCAAAAAGTGAGGCTTTAATTTTTCTAGAATTTCATTGTGAGCTATATTGCCTGTTCCGTTGTAATGCTTGTGGATTTCTCTGTAAGGCCATAAAAATACAAGAGTGTAAGAACATTCATATATTTCTAAAATTATGAGAAACATCATCGGTTGGTTCAGCTGAACTATTTGTCTCATACCAAGTCATATCTCTAATAGCAGTCAGTAGCAGATGTCTTGGGAAAGATACTACACTACTGTTTTGCTAATAAAGCTTCGCTAATAATTTTCTGTCTTTAAGCAGTTGAGTTTTATTTTATGTCTTATAAAAACTGATGGTGTTTTTTTTCCTTCTCCAATTCCACTAAATACATTTCTAAAACAATCTACATTTTCTGCATCCACAGTATGTTGTATCTGTGAGAGGCATTATTAAGCAACATAAAATAACAGAATATCACCAAGTTGGAAGATAAAAAGAAGAAAAAAAATTAGATTTTTACTAACTAATTCATTTTTCAATTTTTGAACATAATAGAATTAAATATTAACAAAATGCATTTACATAAATATTGCTGAGGTGTTAATATTTTATAAGCTGTATAAAAATTTAATTAGCTAATTCATTTTGGATCCTTTTATCTAATACCCTATATGAAAATATTTATTTATTTACATGCATATGCAAATACTTTTGAATACTACTTTATATTCCTACCCCAAATCCATCAATATTCAACATGACTAATTTGTGTCACTTTCCATTTCCTTGCTTCCCTTAATGCGGAAATAAGAAACTAACACCGGCTCCATGGGTACTAATGGGTACTTATTATGTACTAATAAGTCTCATAAGTATTCATATAATAAATAAATTTTAAGTCTTCCTTCAGATCTGTAGATGAGAATAAAATCTTGTACATTAGCATCAGCAATTCACTGTGATAGAGCTCTCACAGGCTGATGAGGCTGTGCAGTTAAACTGGCCTTGGAAGTGTCTGTGATCCTTTAGCAAGGCACTGTTGGGTGTGTAAACCCAATACTGCTCATAAGGAATTTGGGACTTGTGTTGCTCTCTCCCCCAGAAGCTCGTGGAGGTCTCCTGTGTATTCCCTGGCAGAGCAGGGAGCTCATTCCTGCTCCTTTCCAGAGCATTCTTGTCCTCCCTGAGCTATGGGAAGAGAAAGAGTGGCAAGGTTCACACCCTTGTCCTCATGAACAATAGATGCCCTCTGTGTTTGATCTGTGTTTGCTGAGCCAGAGCTGCAGTGGCTTGCAACTGAATGACTCCATGTCTGGAAGGGCTGTGCAGCCATGGAAATTAAACTTAACAGAAAGAAAATGTTTTTCCTTAAAAAACATTCCCATACCCATAAAACTGTAGTCTTCCTTGTAACTATAAAGTAATTTATTAATCTCTCCAAAGCAAGCAAAGTCTAATGACAAGCAAAGCTTTTATTTTGGATGGGAGAGAATGCATTTCCATCATTACATTAGACTCTTCAGTGAATGTACAAACTGCTTAAGTCCTTTGGCTCTTGGTAGTGTCCTGAAACTTTAGGATAAAGGGGAATTTTCCTCAAAGGAATTTACTCTGTGCCATACAGTTCTAAAGCTGTAAATCTATGTTCATGTCTTTTTAAAAAGCTTGTTCACCAGTTTTAGATGAAAGCTGCTAGGAATTACTAGTTTTCTTGAGATTGTCTGGGGAAAATTTAAGTGTGTAAAATATAATACTTAGAATACATTGCTAGTGTGTTTTAGAATGAGATTGCATAGGTTTTGCCATGTCACTTCTGTTCTGAATGTAGTATGGTCCATGATGAGAAAATTAAACACTTCTCACACATGTTTAACCGCAAATCTTTGGCTATGTAATTCTTGGTATAATCAGGACTTACATTTTCATGAACCATCCTTTTGTTTCATGTAAAGCTGATATATTCTTACTTGTTTCATGTAAAGCTGATATATATCTGTATCTATCTATATATATATATGATTAGTAGAAAAATATAAGCTTTACTTGCCTCTTTCCCCTGCTACTTTTACCTCCAAAATGGCTCAGATCTTAACTGTTGTTATTTAACAGCTGTTTTTGAAAAGTAGAACAGCTTTTTTCCTCACTGATTTGTCAAAGAAAACTTCTAAGGAAGCTATACACATATCCTTAGGGAAAATAAACATCAAGTTTTAAGAATTACAAAAAGGATTGTTTTTTTCTGAAATTTTTATCTATCAGAAAATAATGTGTAGGAAACCTGTAGTCAGCAAAGCTGCTGCAGAATAGAATAGAGAACATTACTATTGTTTGATAGGTAATGCTTCAGCAAAATATTACAGTAAGAGTTTCAGAATAGGAACTTTTCTGGAAATCTTCCTTGTCTGCTTTTTTCCTGTTCCACAAGACGAAATAGCAAATAATGCTATTTTTCATATTAAGATTCTTGAAGGCATATCTCTTCCATTGCATTGTTCAGTCTTTCACACATGCATCTAATGATGTTGGCAGGTCTAGATTTCTTCTGATAGAAAATTCCATTTTGTGCCCTACAGTGTTGTTACAAAATGCAAGTTCAGGTGGTATTCAACTAAGTGCACCATTTGTAAGCAACACTTCAGAAATTACGCACTGCATGTATAATTTTGATTACAGTATTGAGATAGTTTTACATTTTTAGATGCTTATTTCTGCAAGGTCCACCAATTTTGGTCATCAGCATATGTCAGGAGAAAATAAAGTGAACTCCAGAATGAAATTCAAGTGGAATTCTGGCATATGTTTCTTGTTAAACACAAACGTCTTATCTGGAATAATAAAGAAGTAATATTTGTGGGAACTCAATTGTATTGATAAAAAAAAAAATAAAGAGCAGACATCTGAGCAAAGCACCATTAGGTTCCCCTCCCTGCAAGGATTCCAAAAGATGTTAAAGATGCTAGAGACTCCAGGAAGTCTCAGAGACAGCTAATTTTTAGGGAAAGAAGCCAGACTTTGGTTTTTTAGTACATTTTTTGATGTTTACAAGACCACTAAGGAAAGTGCTATTGAGGTTGAAATGCACTGTGTTAGCTATTAATAATTCATTATTAAAATTTTCTTGATGTTTCTTAACCGTAATAACAAAATGTTTTAACTCAGGAGGTTTTTTTTCCTTGAAAGTTATAAATGAAGGATTAATTTTTTCTGCTTTGGGTTTTTAGAGGTTTTTTGTGGTAGGCTGTTGTGTTGTTGTTATTTCCTGTTCTGTTTGGGTTTTTTTCCACAGATCTTGATCTAGTGTGTTTTTGTTACAAAATTTAAAGCCTGCTTTTACAGACACTTGATCTAGTTTGCAGTTGCCAGAGTAACATAACATTCTGATTGCAGTATTGGCAGGCAAACAAAGGAGGAATTGGCTGTCAAGTGTTTTGTGTTGAAATATAATTATTTTGGATCTTCATTTTACAGTTTGGGTACTTTTTTTGTTCCTGTCTGAGTTGTAGCTAGTGTCTGTTTGAATGGCAGACTCTAATAATTTGAAAATGCTGCCTATATTAGAGTTATGACTTCCAGCATCTTGTATTCTGAAAATACTTCATTTTTTCATGGTTTTTAGTTCTCTCTGGAAAATTATAGCATTGTTTGAGATTGTACAGGTGACACAGGGTTTGCCCAAACTTTTGTGTGAGTGTTTTAATGGGTGATGTGTTATCATTGTGTTAATAAGGATCAAGCCAGGAATTTTCACTTAAAAAATCTTTTAAATAGTTGTTGACAACATTATAAACCATCCTAAGGCTTAGCTTGGCTTTGTTCATCTTGAGATTTTGAGGGTTTTTTTCTGAATCTGAAAGAAAGATTTTGAAATAACACTGTATTTCAAATTTTTGTTTGCACCGGGTAATCTCCAATTTTTCAAGTATTAGGGCAGCAGACTTCTGATTCTAGAGGGTAGCGAAAGTAACAGAGTCCACCCTTCCCTAGATAGTAGTAGTTCTGTCATGAGGATGTTGATATTGTAATCTGCTTTCAAGCAGCCTTTCTCAATTTCATCATCCCTTGATGAAACTGCCCATTGCAATTATGCTTAATTGTAATATGGCAGGGGAGCAGAGTGATGATTAAAAGGCATTTAGAGAAATAAAAATGGACATCTATTTTATTAAAATGTATTTAAAATTACTGTGAGTATCTTGGTGTTAAAGGTGACAAGTTTCTCATTGTTCTTGGAGTAATAAGAATAACAGGTATTTTTTTCCTCTTTTCAGTTGAGGTAAGTTTGAATAGGTTTCACTGGACTAGTAGCAATTTTCCAGTTTCCAATGAGAGAAGCTGCACTAACCCAAATAGAAGGAATCCACAAAATGCTTCTGCACTAGAAGGCACATTGTTAGAAAGTTTTCAGTTTCCAAGACTCTAACACCTTTCTAGCTGCAGCATGTGTGTTATGTTTCCGATATTTATAAGCCCCGACATCTGTAGATTAAACTTTTTGAAAGAACAGCTAACTACCCAAAGAACAAAATAGTGAGCAGGTTACTATGCATTATGGTTTTGCCATATATCAATTTTATTGCTGAATCAGTTCTTTTCTAGATGGTTAGCCTGAAGTTTCAACTTTCATTGCATTGATTTTCCCACTTTTTGCATGTGATAAATATCCATGTCATCGTTTTTATCTCCTTTATTAATCTCACAAGACATTCCAAAAGGTATTGGTTTTTAATCATTCAGAAAGTGTTGTTCCTTTCTCCTTTTATACATTGCCATTTGTCAAGAAAAATACAATGGTTCAAGCACTGTGGGAGTGGATTTTCGCTCATGAGTGCTTCATAGTTAGAAGATGCTTGGCTTTGGTTTTTTTTTTTTAATTGTTTTTGTTACAATTATTCAGCTCTATGTGCTGTACTTGTTTGAGCAAAATAACTGCTTAAAATGGTGCATTATGACAAAATAGTTAATGACTTTTTTTCTAATTCTCTCTTTCTCACAAATGGAGTACCTCCATTAAACATAATAAAGGATAAAATCTAGCCATAATCGAACAACATATTAGACAGAAGGCTTTGAAACTGTGTTTTCAGCAAAGGCTAGAACTGTTTGTTCATTTATTCTCTACAATATGCAGCTTTGACTGAATGCCTGTGCTGTTTACAGACCCAAAGCTTAAATGACAATGTGCTCTGTGTAAAACGTGGTGAAGATTGTAACCGTTTTGAAGAGCATTTAGCTTAGTAACATGAAATATAAGTTATTCCCTAAGGTATTGTGTAGTTGTAGATCATAAACTTTTAGCCTAAATTAAACATCACAGCTGGTTGCCTTAATTTGATGCATTATAGCACAAATGTTTCAACAGCTTGACTAAAATGAACCATACTGCAAATTCCAAAGAGGAGCGAAGGTCAACGCACATGATGCTTAGTGATTTGCAAATTTCCTTTATTTGGATATATTAAATGTATTTTGTGGAATTTAGCATAGAGGAGTGGAATTTGGCAGGGTAGAACTGGTAGCAAAGTATGTTCAATCAGTTCTGCTTAAAAATAATGCAGTAAAATAAGGAAGTCAAAATATTACTGTCACAGATTTTCAGAAGGCAGTTAAAACTAGAATATCTTCTGGATAGTTAAAACTTTTGGATTCTTTTGTACATGTTTACGTAGTTATGTTTTTCATAATCGTGATTTCTAATCTGTGTATACCTTTAAACTTCATTGCTTTTTAAGAACACAGTATGGCTGCTACCTCGTTCACATTTAGGAGATTGCTTTGTTGAACAAGAGGCATCTAGAGATACCTGATCTGTGCCTGTGTTTTTGGTTGTCTAAGAAAATGCATTGTACTGTGTTCAAAAAGGTCTGGAATGCAAAGCAGCTGCCATTTCTCCCTGTCTCTTCAGTGGGAGTGTAGTGTTAAGAATTCATATATGTGCAATAGAAAACATTGGATTGAGCTGCCACAAAGGAAATGAAGATAGCCTGGGAACATTGCCAGATATAGTATATTTAATACTGAATGCTGTAATTCTTTGTAGAATCTTTTCAATATACCCCAAAAATTCATATGACTGGTAATTTATCTGCAATTGCACTTGGTGTACATAACTCTGTACAATCTTGAAAAACATGATCCAGCACTTTTCACTCATCTAAGTAGTAGGTAATTCTAAGGTATGTCTGCTTTAGGAGTTTGAAGTAGTTCATACCAAAGATAATGACTTGTACTTTGAGGAACAAGCCCTCTGGAGGCTTTAGATTAAAAAAAACATACTGGCAGAAATTTATTGGTTCAGTTTGCTTCTCTGCATTTTTTTCCAACTACTGCCTTGCTTTGTCTGAGTCAGGCTTGTCCTAGTGATATTTCATGTAAGAAATGTATTCTTACATGATTATATAAATGCAGAGGTTTAGAAAATCTAGTTATTTCGTGTTCTTCCTTCACCAAACCAACCAAGCTTTAACCGTGCCTTTCTCATCATCTGTTCTTCTGGTCTAAATTGTCTGTGGTCTGGCACCTGTGGTACCTGTGTTGACACACTGGAATACCCCAGTCCATGCAGGAGCTCTTTGCTTTGAAGCAAGGTCCCTACCAGTCCTCTTGCTGGGAGGTCTGTGCAGCCACCAGCTCGTGTTCTTGGTAGAAAGCCTTTATGTATGTAGTTAATAAGCAGTGACTGTATCTCCTTCATAACCATCTTTCATGGCTCCCTAACCTCCCAGATGCTTATTTTAGTAATTTTTTTCAGGTTTTTTCCCATTATATTAGAGTGACTTCTTTAGTTCGCTACTTCTATACTTTATTTCTGCATCCCTGTTTCTTTGCTGTTTGAAAAGTGAATGTGGGTTTTATTTTTCCCCAGATATGCCATTTTATGTGAAACTTAAGAAAATAGTAAAATCTCATTATGAGATGGTTATCACTGTGTAACAATGCATAGCAGAAATAATTATTGAGAAACTAAAACCCTTTGACTGCAAAGTAAAGCCTGTACTTAAACTGCAAGTGCTTGCAAGTTTACCTTTCCACATTAATAGTTTAATGGTAATAACATGGTATTAGGAATATGGTGATGAAATTACTTTGTCACTTGTGGGAGATCAAATACAGGTTTTTGTCCTGTTTTATACCCAAAGGTATCGTGATGATGGTGTAGCAATTTTGATTGATATTTTTTGGATTCACACTGTGATACTGAAGCTGAAATGTGATGCAAATTCAGTATTTATAATATATCCATCTTCATTGGCTTCAACCTTCGCAAATTCCAGACTTGTTACCATAACTTGAAGACCAAAGGCAGTACTTCACTGAAACATCTTCAGTCTGATTCTTTTAACAATTTTAATCATAGTATAATTGAAAGTTACCATATTCATAAGAAATACAAGGTACATTGAATAAGTAGCTATTTGATTGACTATTTCAGTGTACAAAAGAAAAGAAATAATATCTGTTAAACATTACCATAAATAAAAAGAAACAAACTGGTGCATTCTCTAGAATTAATTTCATGCTCAAAACACCCATTCTTCAAACTCCAGGATCTAGTTTTCATAGTATTTTTTTGAAATACCCTTCATTTTATGCAACTTAATTTCTTGGTTTTTAAAAATGCCTTTACTTCTGGGCTGATCCTTCAGGTTTTCATTCAAGTTAGTTTTACTTGACAAGTTGACGGGGCAGTTGCTCACTGGCCTTTCAAAACTTAATTCAGTTGGTGAAATAATGTATTGTTTGTCAGATGCTATAGTAAGAGAATACTCAACTCCCTTTTCTCTGCTTTTCTAGTTTAAGGAAGGGCATGAATTTATCAGACAAGTTTTGAAGACTAAGTGCTTATCTTGTGGTATTTTTAAATTCTCATTAAATTTTGGGTTCTGGGTCCTTACCTTGAAAATTGAGTAAGTCTTTCAATACAATTGGAATTTGAGAGCCTCATGGAAGCAAATACAGATAATTACGTGCTTCCAGCATTTGAAAACTGCATTATTTATGGATTTAACAGCTTAATCCAAAACTGCATTGTAATAAAAAACATAACAAATCACAACCCCAAACCAAAAATAATCCACGCCCCTCACACCCCCAAAAAACCCACCCCAAAATTTTACAACTTGGTTTCACAAGCTGGTCCATCAACCAGCTATATGAATTTCATTTTGATAGAGTCACTTTACAGTGAAGAAAGCCAAATTGTGCAAATACCTCTCTTCCAAGGAAATATGTAAAAGGTAGTTCTAAAAGAAATATTGGGTAGCAAGGATAACCTATTATCACTTAGCTCTGCTACATGTTTTTAATAAGTGGGCTGTTACAGTGAAAAGTGGAAAATTCAAACTTTTTGTGGGATAAAATTAAGAAGTACCAAAGTCATAGTATTGTTTATGTGACTAAATTATGGAAATATAATTACAAAACCTTGAAGGAAAATGAAGGCTGCAAAGCACTCCCTTGGGAAGTACAGGAGACTGGCTTTATTTCTGCTCATATTCCTGCTGGCAGTGATAGAAATTCCAGTTATGTGGGCCACCGTCCTGCTTTTCCCCCCTCCTCACCCAAACCCCTAAAAAAAAGGGAGAAATTAATCTTCTGATGAGAGTTTATTGCATGTAATAATGCAATATTAGTCATTGTATGCTATGTAGTTAAGATTTTGTTTTTTCTTTTCTGCCAAACACAAAGTGTAAATCCTTGTGAGCTAAGCCTTGAAAATTTCCCCATTCATGCCAGTAATTGCTGCTGGATGATGGAGGCTTTAGAAATCAATTAAAAAGTTGTATTTCACATGGATTAATTTTTTGATAACAAATTAAACACTTAACCCCAAAACAAAACAGCAAAATTCCCAAGATAAAGTAATTGTTAAGAAAAAAGAAACCTGAGAAGGTTGAACTTAATTGAAACTATTGTTTTGGGAAAACTCCCTTTTGAGAAACAGTAAATGTTCCCCAGTGTTTTGTAAGGTTTTTACTGTTAAGGAACAAATAATGGGGCAGTATGCTTCTCTAGTGGTGTTCTATTAAAACAGACCAGCAAAAACTCAAACCAAAAAAAAATCCCGCACAGGATTTAGAAAGCAGTGCTCTTTATCATACTAAAAACTATGTCTTTGACATACAAACAAATTTTTTTCCAACTTGCTGCTATATAACTGAACTTATTTCTTGTTTGTTTGTTTGGGGTGTGTTTTTTGCAATTTCATTTCATCTTTTGAACCTGATTTGCTGGAATATTTTACCTGAACTAATGTCTGACTGCACTTGATTTCCCATGGGTCCCAAATCATTTTAAGAAATATGTTTCTACTACCACATGGTTTCACACGTAGGAAATAGTTTCATGGTAGATGACAGAGTCTAGATAACTAATTTTGTGATGTTCTGAATTGTATAAATAATAATATTTGCTCAGGCATGCAGGAGGATCTTCCTGTTTTTCTCCAGATTTTCCACAAAGGTATTTAGTTTGATATCCCACTGAAGTATTCTATCATTGTGCTAGTGACTAAAACATGATGATGTGCTCATGGTTTACTTTTGCAAAAGAAGTCTAAAGGGTATACATTGTTTTGGAGCTTCCTTTTTGGATGGGGAATGAAGTGATAAGCTGGATATGCTAACCTGACAGATTGTAATGACACAGTACACTTGGGGAAATCAGAATTACTGTTCTTTCAGAGTAGCAACCTGAGACTACCACTCAGTAACTAGAGGGAACAGAAATTCAGAGATGGATAAAGAAACCACCTGTCTGAAGCAGTCAGCTGAAACACATGAACAGACAGAACAGGGGGGAGTATATGAACTGTGTGACCTGTACTGCAAGGCAATTTGGTGAGAATCATTGATATAGAACATTGAATTTCTGGTGACTACCTTTCTGAACTGCAAAATGAATGAAAATAGAAGAGGAAAGGGTATCTCAGAGAGAGGTATGGTACATCACAATCCTTTCCCTTTTGACCTTGGATCTCTCATTGTGTCAAATTTAAAGATTTCCCTGGAAGGGTAGCATCAAAGACAATGCAATTTGGAGCATTTCTTTTTATTTTTTCCTGCCTGAGAATGAATTGCTAAAAATATGTGTTAAATTAAATTCAAAACCTTTGAGTTTTCCTAGAGTGCAAAGCAGCTACTTACACTCTGCCAGGTATAACTTCAGTAGTTGAGACTGTTGTAATACCACTGTATTTATGAGATACATAAGTAGATTCTGTAACATTTCTTTTGGATACTGTAACAAAGTTTTCCATCATTTTGCCCTCCGGCAGTAAAGGCCCAGTGCAGTGATACACTTCTGTGCTGCTGGTACATGCAGAATTTCATCCCACTTGTCTGGGGGCACATCTCTGCAGGCTCACAGTTAACCAATTGTGGTGGGCTGACCGTGGCTGAGCACCAGGTGCCTGCCAAAGCTGGTCCCCTCCTCGGCTGGACAGGGGAGAGAAAGTGGAATTAAAGGCTCTGTGTGTTGAGATAAGACAGGGAGAGGTCACACACCCATTACTGGCACAAACAGACTTGACTTGTGGATTTCAGTTTAATTTGTTGCCAAACAAATCAGGATAAAGATAAGTAAAATCAAATATTTAAAAAAGCCTTTTACTCACCCGTCCCTTCTTCCCAGGCTTAGCTTTGCTCTGGATTTTCTCTAGCCCCCTATGACAGCATTGCAGGGGTCAGGGAATGGGGTTGCGCTCAGTTCACCACACACTCTCTCTGCAACTCATCGTGGGGCGGCTTCCTCACACTCTTGCCCTGCTCCAGCATTAGTTCCTCCCACAGGGGATAGTCCTCCACCAACCTTTTCATCATGGTCCTTCCCACGAGCTGTGGTTCTTCACAGACTGTTCCAGCATGGATCCCTTGCACAGGGTCCAGTCTTTCAGGAACAGACTGTTCCAGGGGTCACAGGTCCTGCCAGCAGACCTGCTCTGGTGTGGTCTCCTCTCTCTGTGGGGCCACAGGTCCTGCTGTGAGTCTCCCCTCAAAGCACAGGCTTCAGGCCAAGTAAGAGACTCCTTGCCCATCTACCTGCTCCATCATGGAGTTTTCCTCAGGCTGCAGGTGGATCTCTCTTCACCAGGAACCTCCATGGGCTGCAGAGGCACAGCTTCTTCACTCAGGCTTTACCTCAGGCTGCAGGGGAATCTCTGCTCCAGGTCTGCAGCACCTCCTTTTCTTTCCTTCACTGACTTTGGGGTCTCTGCATAGACATATATTTACTGAAATTTTATAGAAAATGTATTCTTTTTCCACTTTGAACCATGTAAGGTCAGCATACAGCACAGGGCTGTTTTTTCCTGCCATGATAAGCTAAGGAGTCAACATCAGCTAACTTCTAGGATAAGATCTATAAAAGATTCCATTTCATTAAAGCATTCTTACCTGTCTCTGATGAAGCCCAATATGGTCAATGTGCCAGCTCTGGGGACAGCACATTAATGAAAAGGGTGGTCTTAGTTTCTCTTGTGAGAACTTGGTAATGCAGGACTGTGTATTGACAGGGGGACATTGGCTGTGTCCTCCACATTGACTTATTTAATGTCCCAGTTGACTCAGCTGTTTCTATAAAATCTGAGCTGTGCAGGCAGTTTTGCTGAAGGCAGAGGAGTTCTGGAAGATGTAGGAAGATAGGGTGAAGACTGGCACCATATGCAGTGTGGTAGAGGCTGTGCTGCTCTGCCGTAGTGTCACTGAGAGGTCCTGAACTCAGGGTGACACTGTGGAGTCCCAGCTGAGCACTCAGCTGTAGCTCCACTTCTGGTTGCTTCCCTGGAGCCAGATGGAGGAACAAAAAAATCCCATGTGAGGCGGTGGTTGGAAGAGGAAGCAGAAAGTCAGAGTCATCACCCTGCCCTCTAAAGGGCTCTTAGTCTAGATCCATATCTAGGACACAATATAAAAGAAATATACTCAGTTTTTAAATTTTCCTGTGACAGAGAAAATAGGTGCTCTCCTTGCTGGGGAAAAAAAAAAAAAAAAAAGGTAAGGAGAATAACAAAGATGCTGTGTTTGTATTTTCAAGACTCAGGATGTTCCAAAGCCATGAAAGTATCAGTTCAGAGATAACTTCTGCAGTCAAGTAAGCTCCATTTTTTGTCCCCTCTGCAACACCTTTACTGCTTCAGAAAGAACTTTTAAAAAAGATGGCAACCCTGGCACTTGAGAAGCCAACTCTTGTGGCTGCCCCTGAACTGAAGTTATTGCAGTGGGGAGACACCTTGGATTTCAGGATTGCACATACCAGAGACTGAAGTCTAAAGGGAAGAGCCAAGTCTTTCAGAGGCAGGAAAAGAACAAAGGTTTTCAGCCATTTCATAGCAAGGAAACAAAGGACCAGGAAAAGTTACAAAGTAAGGAAGGAGCAGGTCTCCAAGGAGACACATGAGTGGAAAGCCAAGAGTACAAGAGGTGGTCATCTCAAATCTAGTGCAGATGAAAAGAGAAATTGAACTCAGATTAATAGAACTGAGAATTTTGTGTCAGAATTTTACTTTTGTAGTCTTTGAGTCCAATTCTTAACTATCCTGATCACTGATAATGAGGACACTACATGTGCGATTGGGAGAGGGTGAGCTGTGGTGTTTTTTTAATTTTCCCTGTTTTTTTATGAGTGGAATAAAATGTGTTATTGGATCTCTAACAGTGTGAAGATCACACAAGTTACACCAGCCTAAGGAAGCTAAACCTGAAGAGTACCTCCTGAGCTGATGAGAGACCAGCTGTAGGACTAAAGATGGTCATCTGAAGTTCTCTTATAGCCCCAGTGTTTCTATATCCACTGGCAAAAAAAAGATTTGTGTTGCCCATTCCATATGTGTGTTTTGTGCAACTTCTTTGACTATGTCTCTGGGTGATGTGGTTTCCTTCTAGTTGTGAGGCTGTGTAGTGACCTCCACCAGGACCAGTAAATAAACCAAACAAACAACTAATGGAACATTATATTCCAGCAGGTAGAACTTTGCATGTGGATGGAGCTGAGCTAAATATATAGGATCAGTTGTCATGGAAGTGCCTCAGGAAAACAAGCTCAGGCTAGGTTAGAAATGAAGTGCACTCAGAAGAAAAGAAAAAAGGCAAATTCACCTGTTTATAATGTCTACCATAGTGACTGTGGTAGAATCGGAGACTTAGGCTGCCAAAAACAATTAAATCTTTCACAGGTTGGGTGCAATTTGGGCACTTCAAAATCTAATTGCTTTCTTTGCTTCTGCTTGTATGCATATTCTGACAGGAAAGCAAATACTGTCTCTGTAAGGGATGCTGGAAAAGCCAGTGTGAACAGAATAAAATGAACATCTCTTCCTAAGGATATTGAACACTACATCACTTTTCAAGCTTTCCAGTCTTGATATAGAGTGGTGCTTGTAAATAACAAGTCCATTTTTTTCTGCAGCATTTCTAAAACAAATATCTAGAAGAACCTGAAAGCTTAAGACAATCTATTTGAGGAATTCTGTGGAACTCGTGAAAAACTCAGCTAATTTTCCACAGAAGACAAGTTACATCTACCGTATCTATACTTTATAAATTATGTTTGCTCAAGTAATTCTGTTTTATTTTCTGCTTTTGTATTTCATTTTTTATGCAGTTTGGAAATAGACGTGTGACAGCCTTCTGTAAATGAGTTGTATTCGAAGGAATGAGTCTCTTGGTTGCCATGAATGGAATAATGTGCCATAAATGCTCAAGACACAAAAATGTCAAACCCTCTGTGATTATCAAATTGGCAGGGATCTGAACCAGTTTATTCATATGCATCTAGCTTTGAGAGTTCAGTGATGTTCTGAGTTGTTGTCTGTTGAACCAGTTTGAGTTTCAGTACTAGATAATCAGGAAACAAATGGATTGAATAATTGGATAAAAAAAAACCAAACAACTCCAAACCCCAGAAGGACATGGTCTAATTTGGGTTCTGCTAAACCTATTTAAGGAACACAGCAAAATCAAGATTTTTACCTTTTTTGACTTTGTTAAATTATCAGTGAACAAAAATGAGCTTAGCTTTTTTCACAGCTTGCACTTAATGATTGTAGGTAATATTTAATTCCTAAGTCCACAGATATCGTACAGAGGACAGTGCAGGAAGTTTGAGGAAAACAGAAATCTGAACCAAATATCCATAGTATGGTGTAGAGGCACAGGTTGCAATCCCCAAGGTCTCACAGATAAATGCTTTTGGATGCACCATTTGAGGGTCTTTTAGAGTATCTTTTCACTTCTGTGTTAATAGCACACCTGTTTCTTTAGCATGTTTGATAACTTCCATTCAGCTTGAAATTTTGAAAATTGAGAGAGAGCTGCCATATGGTTCCCAAAGAGTTACAGGTTAAAGTAGGTTGTCTGGATTTCTTTTATATTAGAGGGGTTGGTTTTATTGTGTCTACACAAAGTATCTTTTAGTTACTAAGAAACAAGGAATGGCTGGATGAAAAGCAGAGGAAACCAATTTTCTTGTCCATTGGAACAATATGAGCTGGGTTCTTGGGAGTCTGATATTTAAGTCTTACAAAACAGAGTGGATTTGTGTTAGTCTTTGGAATATAAAATGAGAAAATCTGAACTGGGTCAGTGCAAGGGTTTATCCAGCCCTTGAGCTGTCTGTCTCCAGTGGTGGCCACAAACAGCTGCTTTCAGAAAAGCTGGCATTTGAAGAAATTCAATATTTTCTTCAGTGCTCTCCCAGTCCATCAGTTTGCAGCTCAAGGGATCTCCTGAACTGCTTTTTACCTGTTTATTTATTAACCCCCAAAGGATTTATGCTGCTCACTGGTGTAATGCAACTGGACCATGTTTGTAGTTTTATAGCTCCATCTTCTACTGCAGCCATTCATTGCATCTTTTGACCTGCCTAGCTTCAAAGTGCTTTTGTTTCAAAGCTGTCTTTTTTGGTTTACACTTGGATATCAGAGGGAGTCCCTGGTCTTTGTCCAACAGACAGGATTCATCTCTCTTCTGTGTGTGTTGAGAAATGAGGCATCTTCCTAGGCAACACTGGCTTATCTAGAAGCAGCATTTGCAAACAAATCCTTTTTTCATAATAGGTACACGCAATGAGCTCAGACAGCACTGGGACTGCATTAAAAAACACTTGTAAAAATTTTAGCTGAAAAATTGTTATCAACAATAGTTTTTCAACAGGCTGATTATGAGACAATAAAGATGGTTTATTTGGTAGAGTGAATTTATGTTACAGTGCAAACTGGCTATTAATGGTTTTCAAGTGCCGTGGATTCACCTTCATCTTTTTCACTTCTTATTTTCTGAGGCAAAATGAAAATGTATTCCTCTTTTGTCTAAAAAACACTATAAGAAGTATCAGGGTGTGTCTTTAGACTCATATAATGTAATTATCATGTTTTTGTTAATATATCATAGTTTCAGTTGTGATTTCCCCTCCTTGAACAGTTTTATGTGACAGCTGCTTTATGGTCATGGTTATAAGTCATCCTTTTTGGTTTGATTGCAGCAGCAATCTGGGGACCATAGCAACGTGTTTTGCTTATGAAATATGTCAGTGGGAAATAAAGGTCTAGTCACCATTTCCTTAAACAATGAGAAATTGTAGTTTTAAAAGGAAGAAAAAATGCCAAATCTTTTTTCAGTACCCTTTCCTGAAGATCCTGTAATTCTTCTGGAAATAGTAAAATGAATCTTATTTCAATTCTTTGTGCAACAGTTGCCTTTTTGCATAGCCATCATACCAAAAACTGGAATGCAATGGTTACTTTCCTTGTACAATATCATACTTGTTATTATCATTTGCAGATGCGTGGAAAGCTCCAATTTTTAGATTATCGTGAAAGTACTTTGCTACATATTTTGTTAGTTTCACCAGTTGAAGTCAAAATTTTAGTGCTGAAATGCTTGACTGAGTCCTGGTATCCAAAGTATTTGCTGTAGCATTTGTAACATTCTCACAGCTCTCAAAGTCAAACTCCCATCATTGGGGAAGTTTCTGAGTTAATTAAAGACATGTCTGAAAGAAGGGGAGATGGATATGCTCCTCTCTTCTGGATTGCTTTGGTGTTGTAAAAGTGAAAGAAAAGGTTGTCTTGTCACAACTATTCTGCTTAGACAAAGTAGTACAGAGCTGCTGAAAATTATTTGTGGGCCTTGCAATACTGTTTGGAATACCTGATAATGCATATTAAAGTGTGTTGGTTTTGTCTTAGTGAATTGAATATGATGTGCTTCAAACTTAATTTTCAGTGTCTCAGTTGAGGTGACTGGGTAAAAATGGAGGGCATGAATGATGAACCTGAACTCACAGTAAAAAGCTATCTACTTTAATAACATTCTAGTGTCAATTACTGGCAAAAACCATGCTGTGACTTTCCCTGAGAGAAGGTTCACAGAGGGTAAAAGTGCCTTTTGGTCCTTGCTTAAGCAGTTAATTGCCCAGGAAAAAGTCTTTGCAGTGTGAGTGCCTGGTGTAGTGACTGAAGGTTTTTCCTGAGCTCTACTGCTAAATCCTGAGTATGTCTCCTTAGTCTTTTATTGAAGCTCTCTGTTTCCCTATAATTCTCCTTGCCTCACTTTCCCATATAATCCCTAAAAACCCTCCTGGGCTCCAGAGTGTTACCTGGGCAGAAGGTGCTGCACAGCTCTGTGCTGGTTACCTGTGGCCTGACTTCCAGGTTGCAGCTCCTGCTGAAGCCCCTTGCCAGCTGAGGCCCTCCTTATCCATCCAGACAGTGATTTTCATGAAACTCACTCTGTTGCTTGTACCAGTTAGAGTTGACCACTGTAAAAAAATAATTAGAGGGACAGGCAGTGTGATCACTTCCAGCATGTGCATTTGAATGTGTGCATTGAATGGGCTGCACACCAGTGCAGGACAAAAGCAAGTCAAAGAATTGTTCTGTTCTGGCCATGCTAAACCCAAAATGATGGTTTTGTCCAAAACACCTGCCAAAATGTATTGAGTAATTGACTTAAATTCGTAGAGGCAACAGCTCAGAGTGGCAGCTGTGGGTTGTTTTCAATATTGCTGGATATATTTACAATGATGCAGGGATTATATGTTATTGAAATCAGTGAAAAAACTGCAGCTTTATTTAGCACAGAGATTGGTCCAAGGATTTGTTGATTTCCATGGTGGCAGCAATTATTTGATTTATGTGATTATTTTTCTCTATTCATTTGACCAACAGATGATCAAAATCTGCCTTCCTCATGCAGTTGCTGCTGGGAGAACTCACAAATGACCCTTCCATTGCCTTTGTACTGTATGCTCCTAATGCCACAATTGCGAATCTCATTCCTCAAGACAGCAATCTGTAAAATTGTTGTAAATACTTAGCTATGTGAGGTTTAATTAATGCCAGAAGCCTTCAATAAACAGCAGTTGCAGTTTGGACTGTGATGATTTAATGATTTTTGCACTCTGTCTAATGCTTGTTGTTAAATCTGTGCATCAAGTGACTGGCACTGATGTGAATCACATCCCACCAATGTCCTTCTGTGCACAGAGACAAAGGAAACCTCAAACCAACTGAAATATTTGATAGGCAATGCTCATAAATATCTCCTCTTTGAGACCTAAAGGATGTTAGCATTTCAATGGTAGGTAAAGAAGGAAAACATTACAAAAAATTATTAAACACCTTGGATAATTTCAGAAGTTAATGAAACAGCTTCCCCAAGTAAAGCCTTATATAAATGTTTTGCAGAAGCATCTGTTAGTAATGCTAGAGGATTTTGATAATGCTGTTGTGTTGTATTGTATCTTTTTAAGCAGAGAGCTTTTCTTTTTTTGATGAATAGGGCTAGTCACCAAAAAAACCATGAAAGAAGTTACAAAAAATAACTCCAGCCCTTTCAAAGCAGATGTTTTGGACAGACTGAAATTCTGTTTGTGTACCTATGCAGAACCCGGCTGCATTTAAAATCATGTACACCATAAAAGTGATAAATGCGGTTGTTCTGAAAAGGTGTAAAGGAAGAAAAAAACCCCAAAGTTATAAACAGTGCTTCCTTTCTTAACTAAATGTAGTAGGTTTGTGTCCATTTACATGTTAGCTTTGTGTGTGTATGTCAGCATAACTCTGCCAGGTGAACCATGAGCATACCACCTAGAGGTGATGTTATTGCAGTATATTTCAGTTAAAGCAGAAGGGCAGGAATAATCTATCTAATCCGTATTTTCCTATTCAGGTTCTTAGTTAGCTCATGCTAGACTGAGAGAGGTAATGTGCAACCCCCACGAGACAAATACTTGAAATAAATATGTTTATTTCCTTGTTCAAGGAGTATGATTTTCTAAGTTGCAGTTATTTCTGAAAAACCTGAACGTGAGTTTGCAAGCAATTTAATTAGAGACTTTGTCTCATCTCCATTTTCAGCTAGTAAATAAGAGAAAAGCAGACCTTAAATGGATTTAAACTTGCTTATTTTTGATGATCAAGTACTTTAGACATGAAGGGGCAAAAACTGGTGTGTAAAGCACTGGCAAGTTGTTTCGTATCTTAAGAGGGGCTAATTAATACTGTTCCAGTTTAGTAAATGAGAGCACTAATTGAAGAGAATTCTACTGCCAGTCTGTGATGTCGATTTAAATAAAAATGCTGTGTAAAAGCACTGTGAATCAGTGACATACAAGTTGAATCTTTGAACGCTAATGCATAGCTCTCCTTTGCAGTTATCTTCCAGTTCAGTGTTGTACAGAATACTCCTCTGCTTTGGGCTCTGAGAAGGTAGCTGAGCCCAGAAATTCTTAGCCTAAAGTGAGTGTGTTGAATTTAATGGTGTGAGGAAGTCTGCCTTTCCAGGACACGAGATGTGGGCTACATATTTATGCAGCGCTCCATCACTCTTCATGTAGCTTCACATGAAATCACTTAAGATTTTTCTTCAACTATTTATGGGATGATTAAGCCAATAGTGCTTACGTGGGTTTTTTGTGTGTTTTGCTGCTGTGTAGGGCTTAGTGTCCCAGTACCACCATTTCTGAGTTGTCATACTGGGGTAATACTGTCTCCTCATCTTATCTGCTAGGTGTTTTATATTTTGGGACAGGATTTTATTTGTCTGGGTGGTCCTAGCAGTTGGTGTAGCAGTGATAACCCAAGGATATATGGGCTGAAAGAGATACTCTTCTCTATTAGATGAGCTACTATAAGACTTCGTAATACCTTCTTGGACATCTGGGTACAACCACAACACAAATTAAAACTAACAATGATGCTTATTAAAGGTTCAAGGCTATTTGTTGAGATAATTTCTACATGAGCTCCTGTACTTGAAATGTCAGCCTTTTGAAGGGTTATGACTGCACAGCTGCTTGTGTTTCCTTTCCTCCCAGTAACTTTCTCAGGTCTTGGTTTTTTGTTTTTGTTGTTGGGGTGTTAAGATTGGCATCACTTGTTATGGCCATATTATTCACAGAATGTGACCACATACATTTTTTATTGCATTGCATTATTCAAAGCATGCGTGGCCATGTCTGGGCCATATGTGAGTATGTGACTTTTACGTGTGGTTTTTTGTTCTTCTTGTTTGTTTGTTTTTTGTTGGGTTTTTTTGTAGTTGTTTTTTGTGGGCTTTTTGGTGTCTTTTTGTTTGTTTGTTTGTTTTTGAGGTATGATCAGTAGAAAAAAGTTCCTCTATTTTTTTAGTGATCTGTTTACATAGGTCTATATCTAAAAGTAGCCATGGGAGCCATAATCACTAAGAAAATGACAGTTTGCTCTTCAGATTTACTGAATGACTGAATGATAGAAATAAACAATATATGGGTATTGCTTTAAAATATAAATCATAAATTCTAATAATAGTTTAGCATTCTGTTGATGCAACCGGTAGAATAGTAAGTAATTAATCAAAATACATCTATTGTTAAGAAATTCTCCGAGAAATGAAATAGGGATTTTTTTTCACATGGAACAAACAGATATCTCCCACTGTTAAATGCTATATTTAAAAGCATTTTCCCAGGGTACTATTGAAAAATAACTTAAAAACTTAGGTATATTTGCAAAATCCTTGTTCTGAAATTCTGAGATGGTCTTGCATATCTGTAAATATTTATTTTTAATTTTGCAGCACATAGACAAGTGGTAGTAGCAAATTTTACAGTACAGCACCTTCCAGTGAAATAAATGAGTCAGAACATACCATTTTGAAGACTGTTTCCCTGTCTCTGACATTTGTCAGCTCAGTGGGTTAGGAGATTCACTTTTTGTGTGTTTTCTCCTGATTAGATAGACTGGGCTCTCAAAGTTTGGAGTTGTCTCTTATTGGTAAGGTCATACAGCACTCAGCAAAAGAGAAGTTTTTATATTGCAGAACTTGGGGATGAAAAGTTTAAGGCAATACTTGGGATTATAAGGCTTTCAAAACTTAAAACAGCAATAATCCTCTCTGGTTAGGATCTAGTAAACCTTTGCAGTACTGTTAGGTTAGCTGGCATATCTATGGCAGGACTTGTAACTCTGTCAGAGATTTTAAACCTTGATAAGTATTGTTGATCTTCAAAGACCTGTTATGAAGTGATTGCATTTTTAGAAACTGTCTTTTTTCCATCAGATGTGTTCAGACTTGGCAGTAACTAATTCTTGAAGTATTGCAAGCTGCTTGGAGACAGGCTTGTCTTAGCCCTTCTTGATTCATACCTGGATATTGTGATCTGACAGAAATCAAAGCAGAAGGTGTGGTCTTTCATTGCAGATGCCATATTTATCATATGCATAGAAATTTGCCTTGTGTTTTGCAAAAATCTCATCATGTAAAAACTGAAAAACTATTTTGGGCTGTGTAAGAGTCCCATGTGAAAGCAATGGAATGTTCTTTGAGATTCTGTGTAGTTTTGTTGTTTGTTGTTTACAGTGATTTGACAGCACTATAACCCTCAGTGAAACCTGCATTTAGGCTTACTTGGATGCATTTCCATTGAGTTTTCTCATGTTTTTCTCTTGATCGGTGGAATAGTCCCCTTGGGGATGGTCACACCTGTTTGTCACTGTGGTTCCAGAGTAATGCTTCTAAATTTTTTGTGGCGATGTAGCCAGTTCATAGTACATTTATGTGTGGACAGCTGAACCAAGTTGTAGCTGTTTTCTCATGCTGTGCTCAAGAGACAGCTGGGCTTCTTGCTGGGCTTCACAAAGTGTTTTCAAGTGTGATGTGACTCAGCTGTACTGCAGCTGATCGCTGGAGCTATGCTGGATATCATATGTTTTCTTCCCAAACTGAGACTCAAACCAATAGGGACTCAATTTCTATGGAAATAGCTGTCATAAAGTCAATTCTGTAGCTCATTGTAGTCTGTAAATTAGGTAGAATAGATGGTGGAATGCAGGTTTTTTTCTACTTGTTATCCCTTTGCTCTCTGCCTAACTGCTGCTGTTGATTAAGTTTAATCCCAAAGCACATCAGAATTAAAAGACTTTGCATTTTTATAAGTCTTCTGAAGAACAGCTTTTTCTCCCCAGTTCTGTGATGAGCATAAGTTGTTATTCTCAGTGGGGTTAATGCCTGAGTTAAGAGAAATAATCACAAGTAAGTTGTAAATCTGACTGCAGTGTTAGTGGCTGTTGGAGGCTGTTCTGGATGTATGCTGAGACAAAACATGGAAACACCACTTTTATTTTCATGAAGTCTTGGAATAATCTGTACAGATTATAGCAGACAGAGTTAAAAAGTTAATTTATTATATTTTATATTTTAAACTAAGTAACAATAAAGGTGAAACAGCCATTAGGAAAAAATATTTAATATGCTGTCTACTAGACAAAATATCATTTATGAGGATTAAAGCCACAGCTCTACTGGACAGTAGAGTTTTCCTTTTAAGTAGCTGGAGCAGTAAGTTTTGCTCCTTGATTTAATGTGACCATTTGAAATAATTGTCAAGCATTTTCTCTTTGGAATTTGCAATTAAACAAAGCACCACAAGTGGTCACCATGCTGTCACTGGTAGGGAATGGAATAAGAAAACAGTAGCAAAAAATAACTTCGACATGTTTGCAGTCAAAACTGTGAAAATTATTTTGATACTCTCCTGTTCAGAGAAGAAATATTTTACAAAACCAGTGTCATGTTTCAAGATGTATCAATATCAACTCCTGCTGACTCCCTAATCTAAATAACTACTTTTTTCCTATCTGCCTTTCAGTGGGGAAGACTTAAGCTGTTTTCTTTGTCTTACATTCCTTACTTTTTTATCTTACATTTCACTTTTCTGATTTATTTGTAATATTTTTACTTGCATCAGTTATCAGCTGATATGTGTTGTCTTCGTATTTCAGCACCTTCTGGTGACTTATTACAAACATAGTAATAAAATAGTAAGTATTCAAACCATGACACTCTAGTACCAGAGCTAGTTTGAGATATAAACTATGTGTGAACTTACTCCCCTGTGAAGAAATAGGCAGAAACGTAATCTTTATTGATCATGGTCTAATGCTTTTCACTGTGGTTGTTGAAATACCAAAATCAGTAATCTCAATAATCGAAGCAACTGCAATGTTTGAGAAAATGTCCTTCCATGTAGTTTTTCTCTCTCTCCCCTCAAAACACACATAGGTACTTCAGAGAGAGGAGTGCAGAGAATGTTCCTGGCAATGTTGCTGTTAAAATAGCCATCAGCTCTTCCTGCCTTTTCACTAATTAGGATTGACCCAGGAAATAGAAGTTTTTCATGCACTTTTCCATGTCACCTACAAATGTACTTTTGTGCTGCTTCTTTTAATAAGAAGCAATAACAACACACAGAATGGTAAGAAAAGATGCTCTCACCTTAAAAAAAAGTCACCCAGAAGTACTTTGAGTGATCCTAAAAATATTTTTTAAATAAATTACTTGGTCCTTTCTTAGTCCTTAGAAAGGCAAAGGTACCTATTTTGTTTACCCTTTCCTTTTGCTTTCCTTATCCTTTTAAGGAGAAAACTTTAAAAATTACTTTAAAATGCTACCTGATAATATTAATCATCCTTAGAAGTAATGCTGTGAGGGTGGTAGAAGGCTGTTGTGTGAGTAGATGTCCAGGTAACTCTCTTCTTTGTTCTGAATCCATGTGAAAGTGTGCTACCTGGCTTGCAAAGATCTTTAATCTTCTATTTTGCTATACTTGAGAAGAAAGAAGAGAGTTTCAGTTTCAAACTTTCTTTTCCACTACCTGGACTTGTAGAAATTTTTACTTTTTCCCATTTTATTAGTTAGCTCACTAAATATAAATAAAAAATGTTACCATGTTAATGTGGTGTCAGAACTTGGATATGTTAAAAATGGATCTCACTGCATATACATAGTTAAAGGAGCAGCTCTAGGAAAGGAAAGAATATTTGTTATTCCAACCTTTCTAGCTTTCTAGTTAATTTGCTGCCTTAATAAATATTTGGATTTATTCTGTTTTTCTTTTTTTCTCTCTGCTTTTTCAAAATATATATTTGTGAATCCATACAGAAAGAACAGAAATGTTCCATTTGATCAGATACACAGTTTAATGATGGTATTGCTTCAGTTGCAATCTTACTTGAACATGCAATATCTATGTTTGTAACTTGAAAATTCATGGAGCTTCTCAACAGTAAAATTTGGTAAAATAAGATAGCAGATATATCATAATGCCTGTTTTTTAAATATGTAGAAGTGAGTGGACTAGTAAATTCAAACCTCAGGAAGACAAACCATTTCTTTGAGAACTGGGATTTCCTTTTCCATGAATTCAGTTTTAACTTGGTTGTTAACATCAGCAAATTTGGGCTCAAGTGTTTTGTACAAGTGATGAGATCAGTCTGAATTCTGTTTTCCTCCAACCCTTATTTAAAGGGTTGAAATACTGGAGATAAGGGTCACTGAGGAGTTGACTTCTTTCTGCTGTTTAGGCAATGTAGTGATGTGCATACCTTGCCTTGAATCAAATAATATGAGAACTTGAGAGTCAATTAACTTGAAATGCAATTTAAACGAATTCTGTTTTATTGCAATACATTCCTGTCAATAGCATTCAATTATATTTTGTACATCTTGAGGAGTTTGAGTTCAAGGTAAGCATTTTTTACAGATACAACTGAGAAATTAAACTGAATCAGTAAGCAGGAAAACATAAATCAGTGCAGTAAAGAATTTTGCATTCTCCTTCCCCTCCTGTGTGCCTTTTCCTGCCTTACCCCACATATTTAGAGTTGTTTTATCAAATACCTTCTCCTGGAAATCAAAATAGTATGCTTGCGGGCTGGATGAGAGTCAGCAAGCTTAGTGATCAGTTTCAAAGGAAGTATCAGAATCTGGGCTTTTTTTGGGTCAAAGCAGCCAGATATCTTTGCTCAAGCCTGTTCAGAGATGCCATGCCACACTTCCAAAAATTATTCAGGTACAGAGGGACAAGGATGGGAAAAGCAGAAATCAGTGCAATACCCAAGAAATGGTTAGGTTTGGTTAACATGTTTCTGTTGGGGAAGGCAGAAGTCATCTCAGGCTTGTGATCTGCAAGTGTTCATATTCCTTAATATTTTCAAGTAAATTATTTCTTTGCTGTTGGAGTGGTGCTGGTATTTTCTGGAGTCCCTGCAGCTGCTCGGAGCTTCGTACCTGTCGGCCTCAGTGCCATCCTTCTTGTGGGCCCCACTGTAGCGCAGAGTTGGACTATCTGAGTCCACCCTCTGTTTAAGAGAAAGATAAATTTATAAAAACATACAATAGGAAGGAAATCAACCTCCCAGTGTGAATAGCACCGTAATAAATCTATTTCTTACCAGCTGTCCATGCATGAGTTTTGAATTTATCTGGATGTTGGGAGCTGCAAAGCCCAGTGAGGAAAACCATGACTCACCTATGCAATGTTGTTTTGTTTTACAGGAAAAGGCTCAGTGCTTTCAGAAGGCTCTGGCTTCCCAAGCAGATAAGTCCACACAGACAGAACTCATTGCCCATGATGTAAGTAGCTGTATCAAACAGTATTTTTTTATCATGTTTGTGGGTGTTCAGACTTCTGTCAGCTGGTTTGCCTCTGCTGTTGTTGTCTATGCATGGATTTGGTGATTCTAAATTACCTTCAGAAACATGAGAAGATAATTACAACTGCCTGCCAGCACACTAATGCCCTGTTAATTTTAGGCTTTATGAAGAGCTGAGAATTTGCATAAATGAATGTGGATGGTATGTATTAGTGCTTTGTCATTTTTTTCAGTATTTATTTGCACACTTACTGACAGTTAATGAGGTTATTATGTTTAGAATTGTCATATGCTGTCTAAACAAGATTTGAAAATTGGAAGATAATGAAATAAGTACAGTTTTGCCAAGTGATGTTAAAATTCGGTTTCCTAAAGAGCATCTGCCAGAATTTCTCCTAGAATGTGTGTTGATAATTTGTGTCCTCATGCAAGAATGCAGGCAATGAAGAATCCTTAACTGCAGAAATATTATTTCCCCAGTTCTTCTAAATGGAAATATTCTGTCTGTGAGTGGTGTTGCCTGAATATATGTAAGAGATTCTCACATGAGCCTCTGGAATAATCTTTGTCGAACATTTAGGACAGTTCCATTCTGGGACTTGTGCAAAGTCTAACAATGATTTTTAGAAACTCTTCTGCAAAGTAGTGCTATGGTTATTCATTGGTATAGATCAACATGCTCATTCAAGTTTATGCAAAGACCTCTGGAATTAAAGCAGGCTTTGAAATCTTCTTTTTAGTTCTGTGTCATTGGAGCATTAAAGTTTTGTCTTCTGTGAATAGAAACATCAAAATTTCACACTTTAGTACGAAAAGTTTTATCTGCACTAACTTTTTTGTGGGTTACCGAACATGAACTCTTATGTTCTACTGTGTCTGTGAAGTCATGTCTGGTGGAATTTACTGAAGCTCTGAGGTGTGTATATGTGACTGCTGAAAAATCCAGAATATTCAAAAATATTTAAAAAAATTTTTCTATATTGCAATATGATATCCACTTCTGTGACCAGTTATCCTTCACAATACTTTCTTGTGCATTAGATGTCAAATAAAATTTGACTGAAAATGGGAACAGGAAACATGTAAAGTTTGGGGCATTTATGTTGTTGTTTTGCTTATTTTTGGGTTATGTTGTTTGCCTGGTGTTTTTTTTAAGCAGATGTGATTTATGCTTTTGGTTGTTTTCTCCCAAATCAAATATGTGGTACTTGTGCTGCAGGGATTCATGCTGTTAGCAGATTACATATTTTTTCCTTTTTCCAGTCTGTGTTCCCTTGGAGTTTGGTGGGGAGTAAAAAATAACATTAGAACCTCATTTCCCAAACAGGTTCAATTTTCTGGCTGAGATTTGAGTGTTAAATGTCATAATAACAACAAGAAGTCAAATAAATCCTTTCCTTTAGCATCATTCTCTTCAATTAGGGGAACATATTTTTCAGCCTTCCCTGGTAAAATTCCTACCTTATCACAGTTTCAATAATATATTATCTCGTACATTATCTCATAGTCTGTTGCAGTGCAGGAATAAAAGGAAATGTTGAATATTTTTCTATGTAACAACACTTCACCTGTATTTATGTGGTACAGAGTTCTTGTGAAATTTCCATTGCAAGGGATTGATAGTAGAGAAATTTGAATGAATTTACAGGAGTAACACAAACCTGCTATGATCACAATTAGGGGGACTCAGTGAGGAGGAATGTGCAAATAAATAGTGTTAACACTTATTGTAATACTGTTTAAACTTCTTGCTCTTTTATTTATCAGATTGTGCAGCTTTTCTGTGAAGAAAAGCTATTAACGATAAGTTCAGCTGTGTTTCTGTTGAATTCAAGTGGCAATTACATTTACATTCTTTGCTTTTGCATGAGATTTTAAAGAACAAGTAACTGTTGCAAGTAGTATCTGTACATCATTTTATTCAGATGTCAGTAAATGTGTACAACTACAAGAATATTTTGCTAATATGAAATTCGATTAAATAGAAAAATACAAAACAAATCAGAGAATACAATATGTATTTTTCACCCCATTAGTTATACATTCTGAGAATAGTATACACTGAATACTTCAGATCTGGTTTAAGAGGTAAGCAGAAAATTTAACTTCATTTCATCATTACAAATGTGCTGCTTTAATTTAAAAAATCAAACAACAACAGATGTCCTCACATTTTTATTTTTCCCTAATTCAAATTTAGAAGCTAATAGTAGTTGGATAAAAAGTGCTACCAGGAATTTGTGTGGCATTGTTTAATGAATGTAGTACAAATATTGATATACACTACACAGTGTAATAATTCAGAAATGCTTAAAACAATGCCTCTATGAGTGGTTTGGTTTATATTCTCATATATTCTTTTGTTCCACTGTGTAATCTTAAGTTACCTGTTTTGCAGTTGAAAAAACTGAGAAGGGTTAGTCCCAGAATAAACCACTGCTTCAGTTTTTGTTGGGTTTTTTTTTGCTTCTGGACATCTTCCAGCAGTTGAGACAGTTCTTTAGCCTTGGAGTTCATTTAGATGTGTCATTAAAAGTAAATGGAAGTTCTGACTTTGACTTAGATGAGGAATTAATCCTTTTGTCCGTAGGGTGTACAGTAATGAAAAAAAGCTGGAGGCGAGTCTATATTTAGTAAGGAATGGGTGAAGAAGGAGGAAATGCAGTGTTTCACAAAGAGGAAATGTTCTTGTTCTTGTGGACTGCTCTGAAAAAGTATAAACAGTATTGAATGAGTGTTTTGGGTGTGTGAGCAGTTACCAGAATGGAAGTTATTAAAATCTATTTTATTTTACGGGCTATAACATAATTACAGTCAGAATTTGACTGTCAAGGTGATCAGTAGAGTTTGGATGATGCAATGTCCTGGAATAGCTTTGAATTCTTGGATAATATTTCTGATAGAGCTCTGATTTTTTTCCCCGTACAGCACAAGAGAGATTTTTTCAGCAGAAATTGCTTTAGAGTACCTTTTTAGTAAGCAAGTAGAAGATAAAGTCTGTAGCAGTAAAGATAATGTTCCTCATAAAGAACTGTTTGAACTGGAAAGCAAACTGCTTAATGTCTTTTCTGTATTAAAACAGTCTAATGTGAAACTTAATTACGGAATTAAAACATAAAGTTTAAAGTAATTTCTGATAAGGACAAAAGAGGGTCTTCCATGATGAGAAATGCTACAGTGTCCTGAAGTGAATAACATGGCAACTTTGCTACTTGAGGAAATTGAAAGTAAAATATCAAGATGACTATTGTATGTGTACCGGGGAAGACATTGGAAGGCTCTCAGGGTTTCCATAAAGGCTAGTTGCTTTCTAGTGCAGTGTGTCAAGGAATCCTCATCTTATGTTAGACCTAAATTTATTCTGTTTTCCAATATGTTTACTTAGAATCATTTAAAACATGTTGGGTGTCTTGCGGAGAGAGCCATGTGTGCAACAGATTGATGTTGAGTCTGCTAACTAATAAATTATTAATTTGTCTTTAATAATCAATGCCAGTTTAACCTCATTCACCTTTCTGTGCTTGCAGGGTTTCTTTTATTGAGAGATCAAGGAAGAATTTCTTTCATGTTGGTCAGGTAGCTAAAATGGACCATAAGAGGGATAGATGCAGTTGGCTAGCACTGGGACAGATTGCAAGTTCATGTTAAGGGGTACACATCTAATAATGGCTGCCAGCAAAATAGGAAGTGTAAAGTATTGTGCAGGCCTCACACAAGCACTTTGCAGCATGAGCACTGCTGATTAACTTTTATTAAAATGTCTCTCAAAGCAGAATCAAACCATTACAGGGCAAATCTTATTTCTGTCACCAAGAGATGTACGACTCAGCACCACTTTGTCAATCTTTATCAGCCTTTGGATTAAAAGAGTTTGTACTTAATTTTATTCTCCACAAAGTAGAAATTCCTACTAGCTGACATGATTTCTGCAATGCCTTTTCTGTTTGCTTTCTGCTGATGTTATAGGTTTCATATCTGAGAACTGCTATTCTGTTTGTTCTTTGCCTTTCACACTGTGATTGAAGCTGATGTAAACAGGCTTTGGACTGGTTCTAAAATCATTCCCCATTTAATGAGCATTCTTTCCAGTGTAGTGGTCCTTACATTTTGTGTGATGCTTCTGATGTCTCAGACAACAAACTTGTGTACTGCTACTGTTGATCTGCTGCAGTTTGGTTTGCACAGCTACAGACAAAAATTACCTTTCTTTGGTGATCACCAGCACTGTGTTTACAACAGTGCTGTGGGACATATAAGGCACTGACTTTTATCACCTGTACCATCATGCAATATTAAAATCCATACTGATACATATTTTAGGATATTTATTTTGTAGCTTGCTGTGCATTACCTTGGACAGCATGCCTCCCTTAACCTCTCAAAACCTGGGCACTGCCTTCTGCAGAGCCTCTGTGTTTGATTGGGAAGAAGTGGAAGGCAGGGAGGAGGGTGCTCTAACTGCACCTTCCTGCTGTGCTCCTGTTCCTCCCCAGCAGCCAGCCAGCCAGCCAGCATGGGTTATGGATTCTGTAAAGGGACTGCATTGCATTGTCCCCTCTCCTTCAGGAAGGCAGGGAACAGAATACTGACATAGTTGAATTTTCTGAACTTTCCAGTCTAATCTAAATATTCTCCTGCCCTAAGTATTTGTGTATTTGTTACTGCCTTAAGTGAGTTGTGTTTTGCCACCAAAACTGGAAAATACATCCTACTTCTGCCTCTGCTCCTTCCCTTGGAGACTGATGTCCATCTGCTGTTGTATTTTACTCCTGAGTTACTTTTTCCATATTTTTATTTAGTCTCTGAGTTTGTAGTCTCATGTATACAGGGAAATAATAAAAACTTGTGCATAATATACCTTTCCCTAATGCAAAATTACTTTAAAAAAAGAAATCTTTAGAAATCAAACCAGCCATTAACCATTTCAGTATTTCCTTTGATTGTATGTCTGTGTACCTGTTAATATCTGGATAACCAAGTTGTTCTTGATATGCTACAACCCTTCCTACAACTTCCATTAGCATTCATTTTCTCTCCTTCTCATGTCCAATTTCCATTTTTTACTACACAACTTCAAAATACCATTTAAAAATCTGTTTTCTGGGGTGTGTTATGTGTATGAATTATCAAGCTTTGATGGTGTCAAACTAGGATGATATTTCTTTTGGTTTTAATGATTGCCTTCCACCAACACTTATGAAGCACCTTACTTCACCATCAAACCTCTTCATACTTGGTGTTTGAATTACATTTAACCACCAGGTCATGAACAGGAATGAATTGTTGCACCTGCTTATGACAGGGAAAAACAGTTCCAGTTACTGGTGCCAATTTCACTGGAAAATAAATGCTTGTCCTGAGGGTTTGGTGTTTGTGGTGCTGTATGAAAAGTGAGGACAGGTTTCCACAAAAATTTCAGTAGTAAATACGGAAACTGAGGTGTGCCATATGAAAAAGACACTTTGATTCTGTGGCTGATTATCAGCAGGGTATGCTGCATTTAGTTTTGCCATCTTCAGGAGTAAGGAACAATGAAATTTGCCTTCTGCAGTGATGCTTAATTGATGTGAATGATCTTCACTTTTGATTTGTGGCATGCAAGTGGGCTTATGGATGCTTGTATAGATAAGCTCTGTGCTGTTTAAATATTTGTAGTAATATGATGATATTATGACTGAGTTTCCTCGCAGACCTGAAATTAATATAGTACTTGTAGTTTCTGGATCTTTAAAAAACAACTCTTTTCCTGTAATACAATTTTCAACAACAGTGCAATGTTTTTATTGCCTTCTAAGTTTTAAATCTTTCTATTTATTCTACATTTTTCTGTCATAGCCTTCTGTCTTTGTATCTGCAGTTATGCTACTGCTATCTTGCTTTGAAAGTATAATCAAATATGAGGTACTTTGAAGTATTGACTGAACTTACTAATTTTGCTTAGATGTCTTGGGGTGGGGGAGAGGAATAGGGGGAGAAGCAGAACGAACTGTTTAGATATTCCTAATTTTTCAGCCTAGAAGTTTTGTTGGGTTCAGACGGAACTCTTCCCACTTTTTTCTGCTTTAGCTCCATCACTGTCTCCTCCCTAGACTTCTCCAGAAGTTTGCTTTTTCACTTAAATTTATCCATCTCAACTTTTTGTATAATTTCTTACTTTAATTTCTGTGCTGTACTTACAAGTGTGACTTTGCAAAATTTATTGCAGTAGTGTATTTGCAGTATGTTTTAGTTGCATTATTTCTATTGTAAAGAAAGCAGTTCATGACTACTCTCAGTAGGAACCTAGGTGTGCAGCTCCCTAGAATTAATAGCATGTCCTTAGTACATCCACTGTGACCTGTTACATTAAGGATAGAAAGCAGTAGGACACTGACAATGAGGATATTTGAGTAGGTTTATTTGATTGAAACAAAAAAGCTGTCCACCAGACTATACCTTGCTGAATCTGTTGGTGAATACTAGCAGTGTCTTATTTGTAAGGGCAGAAAATGGCAGCACTAAGCCTTCTGGATATTGTGCAAAAGAATGAACTGGGAATTTAGTAAAATGCACTCAATAATAATCAAGAATTCTAAAAAATAGCAGCATTTTATGATAGGTGTTGAGTAAATTTTCTGAAAAAGGAGAAAAATTTGATTTCACCTTGAAGAAAAGATCAACAAACAAAATTGAGAAATGGGGCATGGATAACCACTGCATTATAAGCAATGTGTATGGATTTTGCTGCATTAGTACACTTAGGGTGATTGCTTTTTATTACAGACTGATCTACTTACACAGTTTTATTGTCATGTGGAAATGTTTTAATGTTGTGTGCATGTTGCATATAGATTTCCTCTGCTAGTTCAGTCTGGTGACCTTATTCCAGTAAAAACACAGAGTCTGTTATACATAAGGGTTTTCTGACTGGAACAGTGTCATGAGCAAGGTGATCAGTCATATTCCTGTTTTTCTCTGCATTGTCACTTGAATCATTGTTGTGTTGTGATCATTAGTGTGAAAGAAACTTTATTATTACATGCTGCCTGCATGACTGCATACAGCAGAAACCGTAATTCTTCATTTACTTTGTGTTGCCATCAAACCATGCTTCACTAAGATTTCATTTAATTTCATTTCTTTTTTCTTTTCTTTCTTTTTTTGTTTGTTTGTTTTGTTTGTTTTTAAAGGCCCTGTGGAACTCTCCATGTTCTGAAGGCTTAGTTTACAAACCTATCAACATCTCATTGGTTCCATCATTGTTAAATTAAAATGCAACATCTGGACACTCTGCACTTACAGATATAATTAAATACTGCTGTATATGAAATGGTCTGCGAGCTACCATGGCTGTCAAAATTCTACTGCTTAAGATAATACTTGTATTATGAATGGTCAAACATCACTTTTTTGGCAGTATCTTCATCATTAAGTGTATCTATGAATAAATTATTAGTAAGCTATGACGAAGTTATTATTTGAAATAAAAATTATTCTTACCATTTTGTGTGCTTAGTCATCCATTGGCAATTCACTGCAAGTAAGAAAATGTAAGAAAATCCTTCACTCATGCTTGTCTCTTGAGATGGAAAAAATGTCTCGAAGATCTAGAAACCTGAGGAAACCATTATTTTTTAAAATCTGTATTTTTCCTTTTCCAGTAAAAACACTATTGCACTGACTGTGAATACAGGGTCAGGGCCTTTCAGTATGTGTTCTATCTGATAAATGTTCATAATGATGTACATAATTCTTATGTGGGATGCAAGAACCATTTCTGTAGGGTGTTTGGTAAGCTTTTAGAAGGCCAGAATTTACCCAGCTTTTTCCCAGGAAGCAGAAGAGCTGATCCTAAAAACATACACTGATTTTTTTAATCCATGAGAATCATAGCTTTACTGTACTTTCTATCCAATTTTCCTGTGGATTCCAAGAAACACTGCTAAGAGAGCAATCAGTGGGGGGAAGGTAAGCATTGTGTTTGCTGGATGTGACTGTGCTGCTTGAGTGGATGGTGGCTGTTGTCCTGAAGGTTGAGGTAAGGTGGGTGGGGAAGGGCAATTCCAGGTTTAGGGCTTTATTAAGCAAGAAAGCAGAGAAATTCGCCCCTGTCAGTTGCTTTTCTGTAACCTTATCCAAGAAGGACTTCATTCACCAGGATGTGCCCTACACTCACCTTTTCCAGGTAAGATAAGAAGGTGGTTGTGCCAGCAGTATTCTTTACCCTTTTCTCCTAATATATTTTTTTACTAACAAGAAACAATGCTTGAATCTTTTTACTGCACCATTTCAGTCAGGCCTCAGAGTATATAATATGGACAGTCCCTCAACTGGAGCAACATTTAGCACCTCTAGCTTTAATTTTAAACAGAGGACATACTGCATTCATTCAAAAATAACATCTTAGCAGTTATTCGTAAATGGAGCAGAACTGAAAATAAAAGTATTCAGCTAAATATTCATGCCAGTCTTGAAAGTGAATGAACCTTCTTCACAGGGGATGTTTCGTTATGTTGGCTGATTCTGTACCAATTAACATGATGTTACTGTTTCTCAGTCTCACATTGTCTTTTCTTTGATCCTAACAGTCATCCTTCAGCATCCTCTCTTGCCCTTCTGGTCAGGCTGCCTGGAATTTCTTTGTGTGTATAATTGCATAGTTCATAATGTATTTGTTGGAATTACCTTGTAACAGCAATTAAGTAGCTAATGCATAATTTAAAGAAACAACAGAAGCAAGCATATGCATATTATCCTTTTGAACTTCACCTTCCTTGTTGAACTTCACCTGTTACAATGCTTCCTTGTTTCCTTGAACAAAAATCCTTTTTGTAATCATTGATAAGCATAGAAATGCCTACTTCATGCTTCTGTCTTTCATCACTCTCTTTATTATGATAATATTTTCAGTCTTTGTCACATACTGCTCTTGGAAGAAGATAGAGACAACATTTTTCATTGTGACTTTTTGGCACAGAGATCTGCATTTCACTTAAAGAAATATATATATGGATAATGGAGAGGTTGTGAAAAATTATGTAAGTTAGTGCAAGAACAGTGGAATTAAAAAGATGTTTCCAGGATTCCAATGAGAAGGAAATAAGTTTCACTTTCTCTGTAAAGAAGCTTTTTGCCTGTTCCTCCAAAGTCTGTGAAAGGATGCTTTAAAATACTCAAAGAGCTAGTTTTTTTCTGTATCTCTTGCATCACAGAGATGTTGCTAGCAGCCAGCATTTCAATGCAATACTCAACCCAGCCCTTTGGCTTTTGGGTTGGAGTTTTAGAGTTGAGTTTTTAACTTTCCCATGAAATTATCCATAACTTCCAATACCTTTTTTTCTTTATTTTCATTTTCTGTAACTTTACAAAGTAGTATGAACCAATAAAAATTTCTCAGTTTGCTATTTTGCTCACCTAGCATTGGAATGATCTAGAAAAAAACATGACTGACTATTCAGGCTTCAAGGATACATAATCAGTACTTTGCATGCATAGGCAAGAACTTAATGCTAGTTTAATTAAAGTCTTAACAGACTGATGAAAGATTTTTTTTTAATTATTATTGCAGTAGAGAGTGAGACAGCACATCTAGTTCAAACAATCCAAAATTAAAAATATATAATCTTCCTAGTACCTATCTCTTTCTTTGATGTATTTTATTGCTCACTCTTGCACAGCCTTTTGTGATCTTAGATCACAAGAGGTGATCACAAAAGGTCAGTGGTGGCTTCTGGTCAGTTGTGGGAGCATCACAGTAAATCTACTATTACAGCTGCTTGTTTGATGGTAACATTCATTTCTTTCTCCTCACTTTGGAATCCAGTTGGGGTCTGTCTTGTATGTTTGTTAACATGTTGTACAGCTTGCTCTTACTGTGGATTTCAAGTCCATGTGACATCTGTTACCCTTACAAATGGTTTTACCACACTGCAAAGGTTTCTTTCCTTTGATGGTGAGTAACTTTGTAGCTATGGAGCCTCTTGTGTCATTCAATGCCTGTAATTAGTTGGACTGCTTGTTATTGAAAGATCGTTCACAGAGTAAGTGCTTGCTACTGATATCTCTAAGATAGAAACTTCTAGCTGATAAAGCCTCTCCTGCCCTCCTCCCCACCACCAAAACCTTGCCAGGAAAATCCTATAGAAGGTGTTACACCACATAGCTGTAAAAAGCTGAACTACTGGTGCAAAAAGGGTGATAGTGACCTGGTCATTTGGTGACTGCCCTTTGGAGCTTAAGTAATCCTGGTTACCCTGTAAATATTCAAAAATATAGTATTCTGCAAATATCCTAGTAAGCCAGGCAAAAACAAATTATGCTCTTGTTATTAGCTTGATCCAAAGGCTGTGTCTTGTTCCAAGCAATGGTAACACCATGTTAACAGAGATAGAACACTAAAACACTATTGGCAAAATACTTTGTTCTCATTCTGAGCATTGGCATTTAACAGATGCAGAGGTCTGTTACTTTAACCAGCACACAGTGTTTTGTCTCCATTTGATGCTTTTCAAGTGCTACCAGCTAACCTGAGTTTGCTTTCTGCACTTTCCTCCAGGGACTTCTGAATGTGCGAGTGCAAGGCTGTTTTGTTTAGCACAGGAGGGGGAAAAGTAGAAGCTGAGTGAATGGACTTAAAAGTAACAAAGGTGCAAAAATGTTACACCCAGAGCAAATATTCTGTGATAAATGTTGAAAGGCTGAGAAGGAACAAGAGTGATTTTAACAGTTATGAGCAGTCAAAGGCAGGCAAGTCTCAAAAAACCTGGGGTACTGTAGAGAGGCAGAAAGGTTACATCCTGCTTCAATTGAAGGCAGATATTTTTATCAGATAGTGGTTTTGGGGGTTTTTTGTTTGTTTTAATCGTCTGAAGTTATTTCAATCTGATAACACACAGAATATTGTGAATATTGGCATAGGAATTATTCTGTTGTAACTCAGTATGCATTTTGGGCAATAAAAAATTCCAGTAGGTTATCATGTTTATGAAAGGCATTTTAAATAATTTGTAGCATGATCATTAAGTCTTTTTGTGGTCATAGGTACTGTGTGCATGGTGAAACAGCTGGACATTTCATTGGTTTTTGAGTAGATGGGAGAGCTACTCAGTGGCTTGTCTTCTGAAACTGAGTTTGCCCAGTTTTAACCAGAGTATTTTAGGTATATTTATGCTATTTGATCACTTCACTAGTTTAAACTGCTCAGTATGCTCTAGAATTTTAGGTAAGCTTAAAACTTGGGGGAATAAAGCCAGTATATAATACGTTTTACTAAAGAAAGAGAAAGTGCCATTTCTATCATTTACCTGTTGCTATTTCTTCCTCAATAGAAGTGCAGTGAGAACTATATCCAGGCTGTGTACTTGGCCTCCATTTCAAAACGGTGCTCTCTTAGTATTCATTTATTCATTTTTAGTAATGGAAACTTCTACTTCTTAAGAGTCAACAGAATATTAACATTAATGATAAAACAGCAAGAAGGAGCATGAAGGGAAAGGATTATAAATGAGATTTGGGAAGTAGTAATGTTTCTTTTGTGTTGTGCAAAAAAAGCATTAAAATGAAACTAGAATCTACTGGATACCAGCAATAAAAGGGGAAAAAATCTGTTTGGTCGCTAGCAAATGCATTACAAAAAAAACCTTGCAAAGATATATTTTTGTGTGTGCATGTGTGCACCTATTAAATCATGCTGGAGTTGAAAGTGCATGAATTAGATACCATATTACAGCTTTATATTCAGAACTAGCTTCATTACTTTCAGGGAGAATTTAATTTGTCTAAAGACACCAAGAAAAAGCTTGGTGGTGCTGTTAATGATAAGTTTAATGATGAAATTAAGTGGTAGTTTTGTATTTGATACTATGTGTAATGGTGCATGCATGCTATCAAATATTTGGAGAGAAGTGCCAACACCTGCACTGACATTACATTTTAAGCAAAGAATGGGGAAAGCACAACTGCATGAAACAGGTGATGGAGACAGTAAGATCTTCATGTCTCAAACACATAAAACAGTTTTAAGTGTACAGATCAAAGACATGAGCTTCCCAATGGGCAGGTATTAAAAAAGCATGTAACTTTGTGTACGTGTGTATGTCTATTATTTCATTTTCAGTCTGTGAAATGATTCAGGAGAAAAAAATTAATGCAGAGGCAGATCTACTACAGGAGTCCTATTGTGTTATGAATAAATTCTGCCAAGAGAACCCCAAAGAAATTTCCAAATTTTAGACATTAGAGAGACAAAGACAACATGGAAGAAGCCAAGTTTCACTGGTTAGAGATAAAATTTGCAAATGGACCAGGTCAGTGATTCTATCAGGCTTCAATGAAGTCAGCTTTTGAGATCCTCTATGTTTTGCAAGCATCCAGATAGCCCAAAAACCAGTCAAGTAATTGAACAGAAATTTAACATGAACAAAAATCATGAGACTAATGATGAACAGTTAGCTTTTCAGACATTTTCATGCATCTGCTCATACTCCCATCATCACAAGTTTTTTTGACGGCTTGTGGAACTGTCCTCTGACGTTGGTTGATATATATCTATACATACATACACACACATATGTATAGCAAAATAAATCCAGTAATTTTTCATCATTCTGATACCCGGACAGAAGTGAGCCCATTTTTTTCTGTGACAGAAGCTTGCTGGATTGCAAATCTAAATATAAAATGAGCTGAAGCCATAGGTAATGTTACTTATGGAACTCTGGAAATGATGAGAGCATTTCAATGAACTCAAGGCAGGGCTAAGAGGTTGTGTCATTTGTGCTTTCCTGATTTTAACTGGGATCTGGGACTGAGTGTCTTACTGTGCTTCAGGAGATGCTGCAGTTCCTTCAGGGCATATCCATCTGCTCCAGTCCAGTTCTCTCCAGAGGCCACAGTGTGTGTCCCTGGAACACTCTCTCTTCCTTCTTCACTGATTTGGAGGTTCACAGTGCTTTTTCCTCACCTTTTTACCTTCACTTCTCTGCATCCTGGTGTTTTTTCATGTTCTTCAATATATTTTTAGAGAGGTGACACCAGCTTTAGTGATGCTCATTGTGCCCTGTCTGTGTGTTCATTGTGGAGCTGCCTGGCAGCATCTTTGTGCATGGAGTTACAGATCTGGTAACCTGTGAGAGATGAGTATTATAAAGTGGCTGATTAGAGGTGTGAGTTTAGGTTCCTAACAAATTCAGGAACAAATGGAACTGCATAACTTGTGTTCCAAAATACCTGGATCCACTGAGACTGGTGGTGTTGGTGATGACTGCTGTGCATACATCCATTGACTTCCATTGGTATTCCAGGCCAAGGGGCCTCTTCTTTCCCTGCAGGAGCTGGGCACTGCATCACTTTAGGAGCAAGTGAAGAAATTAGTTGGTTTATTCCATTCCTAAAGACCAGGTTTTCCTGTTTTCCTTTCTCTTGTTTCTGTGTCTGCAAATTTCTCTTGCTGTTGGAAATATTTGCAAACCCTGTTAGTGGTGGGGCTGTTGTTCTGGCTCATTATTTTCCCCTGCTGTTGCTCCTTTGCTCATTTCCTTTTATCTTGCTGTATTGTTTTTATTCTCTCTCCACATTACAGTCCCATTTGGCTCATCCTCTCCTTTCTTTTCTATAAAACATGATTTTTATCACCCATAAAGCATGCTTCTAAAACTTCAACAATACTAAAAACCGGAAAGTCACACTTTTTCTTGTAAATGCTGTTTTGCCTCAGTCTTTTTCTTATTTTTAGGCAGAAGGAAAGAGAAGAAGACATTTAAAGCAAAATTACCCATACAGGATAACTCTCAGGTGCTAGGAAGTGGTATCTTTTCTGTGGTTCTTAATGCTAGTTGCTATGTTCAGAATCTATGAAAAGAAAATAATGCCATTTTCAATTCTTGGCAGAATTTTATTTATCTTTTTAAGTGCCTAGAAAATTATATTGGTTTATTCTATCTTGTACCAAAAAAGAAATTCCTGTAAAACTTGTTTATCCACCATTTGGTTTTCTTGAACTATTTGTAACATACTCTGAAAGGAGTATCAGGGGAATTGTGCTGTGTGCTCCAGTTTGGATTGCATAGAGAACAACCATTTTTAGCTGACCATGCAGATATTCAGATTAATTTAAATGCTTTTAGATTGTTTTTGGGATTTACAGAAAGCTTTTTAGACTCCCAAAAGGCTTATTTTACATCAGTACCCATAATGTATTGGATTTTCAGCCGGTCATGCCACTATTCTGGCTAAACACAGAATGATTTCTTCATGTTGGTTATGTCACATATTTGTGGAAGGTTCTAGGACAGTAAATTGGAGGATAAAAAGAGGGGAATAATGTGAGATATTCCTTGCCCATATTGCTGGCCTGGACTTCAGAAAAGATCTCACAGTTCTTGTTGCACAACAAGAAGATTGCTTCAATTCTTGAAGCTCTTTAAAAGCCTGGATGAGTTACTTAATGTTATAGTGTTAAGATAGGCAAATCTAATATCTTTACAACATTGGGCAGCTTTCCTTGTGAAGAGTCTTATTTCTGCTTCATTTCTATCCTGCACTGTTCCAGCTGTTGCTCCTCTTGCCCTTTGGTTGTAAATAGTGAATATAGTATGCTCCTTTACTTCTGATAACATTAATTAATCTGTGATTAGTACAAGTATTTCTCCATAAGCATTAAAAACATGCTGAAAGACTTGGGGCCATGTGTTCATAAAATATTCATCTCATTCTTGTATTAATTTGAGCAGATTATTGCAAGACCAAATAAAAATCTCATTAAATCCACCTGGCAAATCATACCTACTCAAGATTTTGCATGGCAAAATTTCACCTCCTTTTCATAGGGGCCCTTTTAAAGGCCAAGCTATAGAACTGTTCCTGTTGTCTAGGTCATTCTTGCCCACGGGAAACCTGCTGCTGCTTCAGACTTTCTTAGCCATCAAACGGAGAAAACTACAGAAATATTTAGTGTACAGCTCAATACCTGTAGCCAGAGGAAGTTCTGTTTGGATTGAACGACAAGGAAACGTGAGCAGCCTGACTCAACTTCCTTGTTCAATTTGGGATGCCAGAACATTCTATTGAACTACCCTGAGGCTTTAGAGTGAGTCTTTAAAAATGTCTTCTGCACGTTTTCTTAATTATTTGGGCTTTCTTTTGCATGTAGTAAGCTTTTTTTTTTCTTTTTTTTGATAAAACTCATTAAATATAACCCCAACAGTAATGTGAAATGTTATTCTCTAACCCTTATTTGCATATACATTTGTTCCACTCTGTGTGTGTGCAAGAGCTGATGTTGATATTTCAAATAAATAGCAGGGAAACCTCCCACAGTGCATGACATTTTTTCCCTCTTACACCTCTCCTAAGACTGAAGTCCAGGTTAGTTCTCACAGGTTAACAAATGCATTATTTCTGAAAAAGGTCTGCTGCCTACAGGAAACTATTTTGTTTTGGAAGGGGCAAGTGTGGGAGGTACTGGGGAGGGAATCAGGAATGAAAACTCTACAGTATATTCCATGGAGTGTTCAATTTTTAAATTTTTTTTTCTATTTTTCTCTGAAATGTTATCTGGAAATTTCCAGTGCTTCCATTTCCTAGTCTTTTAAGCTTGCCTCCTTGACCCATTGCAATTCTCTAATTCCCTAGTCTCTGTTCCTCCCTGTATTTTTCCTTTCCCTTTTTCCTTTGAGACTTTTCCTTTGCCAGCACTTTGGTTTCCATGCTACTCCTGTGCTCATTTGTGAACAGCCATCTTCCCCATCTGCAGTTCTCATTCTTGCTCAGCATTTTTCCTTGAAATATGTCTTTTTTATTTTCTTTGGAGTCATATTGCTAGTGCAGAACCAATAACTTAAAGTCTTCAAATGCAAGTTTATATGGAGGTACCAGTGAAGCCAAGAGGGAAAATTTTTGATTGTAGACTAAAATTTCCAATTGGGAAAAGTTACTGCATAATTTTTAGTAACACTTTTTTGCCTTACTCAGCATGTCTGGCAGTTATTGCAAAATAGGTTGTATGCCCAGGTTAAGAAAATAAGTTATATCAAAGATTGCCACAAAATCCTTTCTTCTTCTATTTTTTTTTTTTTCCCCTGGAATTCTCCAAGCTCTTGGTTAGTGTTGAGGTACTGTATCTGGTTTGGATTTCCTGAATATATATTGAATTAGCACATCACTGTTACTGAGGCAAGTAAACTTTGGCTGGTGCACAGGCACTCCAGGAATAATGATGAGGATATTTAAATATTCTGGCACTTTCTCCTCCTGTTGGCTGTCATTTTCACCTGCTTTGTCTTTAAAAGCCATTATCTGACTACAGAGTCAACCTCTGTGGGCAAGTTTCTGCTGTAGCTGACAACTGGAGGACCTACATGATGGACTCTGCACTTCCATCATAATCTTTACTACAGATGTTTCTGTGTCTAAATCAGTATTGGTTTGGTCCTTGCACTACAGGGAAAAAGCTGTAATTATATGACAGCTCTGCAGTTATTGAAGCCAGTTAGGCTTGGTTTTGATAACTGCAGAGCTGTCATAGAATTGCAGTGACCTTTGGAAGTGCAGGAGCTTTTACTCCTCCTTGTCTACTAATTTCTGTGATTTTGCTTAACTTTAGTCAGAATTAAAATAAGCAAGAAAACCCACATGTAGGGTTTCTTTTAAAAGGTTCCTTTAAAATTATTTTGCTGAGCTCTGTGAGGATAAGGCAAGTTTTGGGAGAGAGAGAATTTAATCCACAGGGCAGTTTAGGTTCTCATGCTTTAGATGCAAACTGTTGCCTGGATTGGTTAGAAAAAGGCCACAAGTGTGCCAGAATGTGTCTCTAGCTTGCTTTCTTTAATCACTAATTAGATAATTGCTGTATTTCCATGTAAAAAATGGCACACAGGCACTAGACATAACATAATACGCAAAAAGCTGCCTCCTCGTTGTAACTGCTTTGAATTCAGTGCAACCTTTCAACAGTAGTTGATCAAATGATACATGATTATAAGAAGTAGTGTGCTGATGTTGACACCCTCTTAATTTCAATTTACCAAGGTAGGAATTGGCTAGTAGCAGCTCTGGATTTTACAGGTTGATGAATAGCCATGCTTGAAAACTGTTCTTTTTTTTTTTTTTTTTTTTTGTTGTCTAAATTATTTATGAGGCCTGAGGTTAGGCAAAGTTGGCAAACCAATTTATGATTGTACATGATTATACTACCTACACAAGGACCACAATTTCATCTCTAGCCCTAAATGGAAACAAAATCCAAATCACATCACAAAGTGTCAAAGTATCTCTTTATCTATATAAAGTAGGGTATCTAAAAGGCTTTTTTTCTTGGGTCTCTTTTAGTAACTTATTTTAGGGAGGGTAAAGTTGCTTGCTGCAATAAATATTAACTTTGATAACTCAACATCTTCCCATAGTTTTCTTTTTTCAGAAGAACAATTCATTATAGCAGTGTAATACACCACTAGGCTCTAAGGTAGCTTTAAAATATATTTAAGATCCAGGGCCTTCTTTTAGCAAAATATAAACTTCCATCTTTAACAATATATTTGTCAGTGAACTAGGCCAGATCAGCACACAGATCCTTACCTGGAACTGAAAAGGAGATGTTTTTATATGCTGAATTTTTTTGCACATTGGCCCAAGTACAAAACTGTTTTTAAGCACCAACTGTAGTCAGCATCCTCCAAAAATCTTAATGTTGGCTGTGGGTTTGTATCAAATAGCTGTTGAAATTTTAAATATCTTTGTAATGTAAGGGACCCAGGCACAACTTTTTATAAAAATATGAGGAGCTGGTAGGTTTTCAGAGGAAATGATAATCATTTGTAAGTCTGGAGGGTGGGATTTGGTGTTGCCTTTTATTTTTTTCCTTAATAGAGCACTTTTTGACTAGTGCAACTCTTTTTGTCCATCATTGTATTCTCAATGGAGGTTTTCCTGTGGGAAACCTTTTGTACATGAAGGGTGCTAAAGTCTTCCTCTTGTACTGATGAGTATTAATTGTTGTGTCACTTTGTATGAACACATGTAACTCTCATGTTCTAGACATAGGGACTTTCACTGTATTTGGCTAAAAAAAGGTTCACCATTGCTAGAACAGAAATCTGCTTTGCCTCTTTGCCTTTAAAAGGCTGCTGTGAAGGGGGTCAGAGATGGGGACCATCCTTTTTTTGGTTGTTTTTTTTTCTTGTAATGGGATCTAAAATTGAATATGCTGTTCATTTATTTGGGTAAACATAAATAGAATAGTATGAGATTTTTTTTTGTACAATTCCTATCAATGCATATGCCAACATGGAAGTAAAAGCTATTTGCAGATTTTAGGAAATGGGAACAGAAATTGCTTGTTGCTTCCTTTGTTTAGCTCTCCAAATTCAAACATTATTTAAAATTTATGCCTTGCTCTGGCTTTGTATGGTTTTTGTGCCTTATTGAAGGTTCTGGTCAGACCTCATTTCGTGATGAAACCATGCATTACATGGAGGGACACAGTGTGGGTGTTCAGCTCTGTCACTTCTGAGGCAGAGAGAAGGGAATATTCTGTCGCCTTTTCTCAGCTGTCACACTGAACCCTGGGATCCTGGTCTGTGCAAAGTGAGAGCACTCCACCAGGGGATTCTGCTCCATCATAAGCCACGTGCATTGCCCTGCCTTTTGTGGGGGATGGTCACATGCCTTTTGTATATTTTTGCTGTGGAAGTTTCTGAACTGATACTGAAGTGTGTAGTTCTCCTTGTTGTAAAATATTTTTTTTTTTAGAAAAGTGGTGCTGACTTGGCTTAGTCTGTTACTTGAGCAAGTGTGATTCATGGTTAATCTTCACTTGCATATGCTTATTGCAAACACTAATTAATCCTTTTTGCAAAGACAAATTATGATTAATGCATATCCTTAAAATTTACACCTAATTAGTCAGAATATAATTTTTACATTTGTATAAATAGAAGTTAACATTTTGAACATTGTAGATAATAAGCAATTTTCTGAACTTACATTTGCATGTGCTAATTAATGGCTGCTTCATTGTATTTACATTTGCAAACAGTTTTTTTCTAATTACTCAACTTAGTGCTCTCTGAACAGAGGAAAATAACATAAATATTTCACATCTGATGTTAAATTCAACTTCATGTTTTATGGATTTAAAATAGTGGCTATATTGCTATAGATTTAATTGGATTTGCCTATACTTAAAAAGGAGGAAAATTCTGAACTTTATCCTTTTACTATATTGATGAATTTCATTCTTGGAAAGTTAAACCCCTATGTAGTAATAAACTTGATCCCAGCATGCTAAAAATGCCTGGGTCTGTATGCAATATAACAAATTTCTTGTGATAGTAAATATCTTGGTAATAATTAATATATTAGAATTTTTCTTTATATATATGTACACTTTTTGTCCATTCTTAAATATGAGATTTTGAGATCTGGACAGTCTAAAATTCTGAAGGAAAATAAAATTTCTCAGAGGCCCTAATTTTTGGTTCTGTTTCCAAAGGCAGATTAAAAAGTTAATATGGACATTGTGATGAAATGGGTAATTTGTAAAATGTGGTAGTTAAAGTGAAGTACTAATTTTCAACTATGATATGCTAAAAATAAATGGTAGCAGATCTTATTTTTGCAGCTGGTCCTTTACATACTATAAAGTAAAGCCCATAGCTGAAACCCAGTCATTATCTTGTATTTAAATCCGTTCACTGCTTTCAAAGAATTTAAACTTTTTTTGGTTCCCTACCATGAGTCAAAAATATTGTTTTATAAACATTTACTATCAGTAAGTAAAAATACACTTCAACCATCTTGTAAAATCATAGCTATTAACAGTAATTGGTGATTGTATGCTGCTTAATGAAATGTTTGTTGTTTTGGTTATTAGATATGCCAGCTACAGTATAAATAAAGAAACCGGAAATGATTGGTAAAGACTTTAAATACATTTGATCTCAGACATTTTATTATTTTAGTTACTATATTTTCTACACTACTCGTGTGAGTTTCTAATTTAAATAAATGATTCTAGGGCAGGTCTTGACATTGCTGCCAGTTTTAACACTGAGCTTCATAATGTGAGATGTAATGCAGGTCAGAGATGTAGCCTGTTTTTTACCTCTGGTCACATAATTCAGTGGTGTGGTAGTGGGTAAATTATCTGCATTCATTATATGAAAAGCTGCAGTACAGACTGATGAAAAGTTACATTTATAAAAACTCCCTGAAATAACTCAGTAAGCCTAACTTGGAGGTTATTCAAATAAGCTAGAGATAGCTGTAGTTAGGCTATCCAGTGTCATTTCTCCTTGGACCATTTTTCTGTCTGTCAGTCAGTCCATGAATTTCACCTTTTGGGTTTGTAATTACACCTGGTAATATTTTAAAAACTACCAACTTTATTATCTCTTTTTTTCTTCAGGTTATAGTCTGTCTTACTCATTCTTCTGAGTCAAAAATGGACATCAGTTTTAAGGAACAGTTTTGTGGTTTTTTTCATGCATGTTGGAACTCTTTACATGCATATGCTTTTGGTTTGTTTATTAATTGCTCACAACAAGACTCCAGGGAAGGCTTCTGACATACTTCCATTGGAAGGGGGATTCATGACATGTCAAGCAGGGCAGAAAATAAATTGAGCTGAGAACAACAAAAGCTCTTTTACTACCTGAGACCTATGGGTACTTGAAGGTCTGCTTTCTTAGTAGTTCTTGATCCATCTTTGACTATTGAGATACAACCACACTTCTTAATACAAATTATTTTTTTAAAAAAATTGTGATTTATTATTTGGGGGTTTTTTGGGCCAGAAAAAGACAAAGATTATGTATTCAACAATGAAGCATTATTAGAATCAAAGTAGGAAGACGAGGTCCTCTAAAATGTTTTAATCAAATGATGTCATTTACTTCAGAAAACCTGAACCAAATCCTCTTTATGCAAGTTTTCATTGCTAGTTGCATCTATTTACCCTTCCACAGCCCGTTGCTTCCCTTCTTTTAAGTTCTGAAATCAAGCTCTTTGCTCTTAACCTCCTATTAATTCTCCAGGTCTACAAAAAGCAGTTTAATTCATATTTCCATGTGACACTGCTGTGTCACTGACATTTCTGTACATTTGCCTACCTCACATTATGTGTGTAATTTCATCAAAGTTTTATCTTTAAAAGAGACAGATCTTAATCACAAGTACAGATCTGATCTTTGAGCTCTGACAGTTGTTACTCTAAAATTTGTCTACTTTTGTCTGTTTAAAGATTTTTTTAGACACAAGTCTTCACAATCAAAACACCCCGTAATATTAATAGAAAAACTTTCCCTTCACTGGGATGCAGTTTATATAATTTACAGTTATTCAATAGGTCCCCGTTTCACAATTATTTTTAAACCTTAAACTGCATCATTTATGTGTTGTTGTTCTTCAAATAATGTCGCTATTGAACTTCAAGATCTGTCCACAAGTTGTGATCCAAAGGTAATTTATGTAATAATGTTTGCCAGGGACTTGCAAGAGCTGCAAGTAATCACTGCTAAGGCAATTTGAATCTCCACATGTGTCCTCATTTAGGTATTCACTTAGGCTGTCATAATTACTTAAATGTCACATTTAAACATTTCATCTTTTTAAATGCCTTAAGAGAGCCAAGTGATTATGGTGGCAACACCAGTTACCTGCAGGGAGGGAGTGCTATGTTTTGTATGTATGTGTATACACACAAGTGCATCAGAAATTTACCCCCAAGACACCCAAAATAATCCTTTTTATCATCTGGGGGCTGGTAAAGTTCCCTGAGATTGCTGTTGTGCTTTGGGGCTGCATTTCAAGACTGGAAATTAATAATTCGTCAAAGTCCAAAGGAACTAGAAGGAGATGAGCAAAAGTCATCGCCTGTTCAGAGAATTTTCTGGGATCTGAATAGCTTTAGGAAAACCTTGCTGGAGACTGACATGGACCTCTTAAGCTTAGAGTTTCTGCAAAAAGTGTTTGTGTATCAGTTCTTTTACACCTTTAGGGTTGTATATAAACAGTAGTGAAGTTGGGACAGTTAAAACTAAGTGGGAAGTAGGAAAATGTTGATAATTCTTTATTAATAGGAACCTGGGAAGCAAAAAATATTTATTAGCAATAACAGCCTTCAGTAATGCAGACCTGAGGTTCCCTGAGAAGGATCACCCTGTGATTCAGATCCATCACAGAGTGGACATTTGACTTCCTGCTGCCCCTTTCAGTCATGCTGAGCTGCTCACTCATCTTATGAATTTACATCTTCACTTCAAAAAGTGAACAGTTTTCTACTGGCTGCCTCAGTCTGAGAGCTGTTTAAAGCCAGGTCTGGCAGTTTAAAGAGCAGTGTCATGAAATTGGGAAGAGTAGGTGGTTATGGGGAAGACCAAAACCTCCTTGAAGATGTGATTCACTCCAGCTAAACCTGTCATTGACAGTTTGCCACTGAATTTGCACTTACCCTCCCCAGACAACCTGGAGAGCCAATCCAACATGGCATTCACTTCTCTATTGGGTTTTGGTGCCACTGCCTGAGATCCTGCCCAGGCTCTCTGGGGTGTGAGACCAGGCAGTGCTTTTAACAAAGCAGCAGCAGAGACCCAACAATACTATTGCTGCAGCCAGCTGGTGTAGCACTTAAGTTTCCATGAAAGCAGAGGGCCTGGCATGGCTTTTCCCTTTCTCCTCATAGTGGACAGTGATTTTCAGGTGTTTGGGTGGTCCTTTTTCTTGGAGAGCTCACCATGGCAGTAACCTGTGATGCAATTGCTGCTGCTTGCATTGGACTGGGAAGGGCTGCAGAGCTCCAAGTGGAGTCCAAACTTTGGATTTTTGTGCTCTGGCAGAGTGATATCCCACTGGTGTAAAGAATTGAACTAAAAGTTAACCTGATACTCTGTTGATCTGACAGGTTTTTCAGTGTGGGGTCAGAGAAGTCATGGCTCTGGCTTGAGAATTCACAGGGATAGGTGTAAATCAATGTAAAGTTTAAATGGGGTAGAAATATCTGGAGTTCAAGCCATAGCATTGGTATGGGCATACTCAGGCTTGTGCCTGAGGTATAGATTCTTGCCAGTCTTCATAAATGTTTTAAATCCTGAGTAATCAATCTTAAACTGCCACATAATGCAGTAAGTTGATGGACTTGCTTTTTTTAATAAGTGGAAGTGAAAATACTAATTTTGTTAACTGTGTTCTCAATTGGGTCATTAAAAGTAGTTCCGTTACCATATGCACCATAGTGCTGAAACCCTGAAGCTATTGAAAGGAAAGCCTGAAAAATGTAGTTTTATGTTTGCTAGAAAAACTCAATGCTATTAATATAAGGCTGGCAAGGGATAAATATCTGTTCATCAATATTTCATCTAGACAAATTTATCATAATGTTTTCAGAAGCACCCATCCTTAAATATATTCCCCAAACCCAGATCAAGTGTCTTTGTGCTCTATCCTTAATCTAGCATCCTGCAACCCCTGGAGTATAGGAGTGAGAAGATGTTTACATAGTATATTAGCTCCAAATGTTGATTTCTTTATTTTTTTGACAGCTGTTCAGTCAACTGTTACTAGATCTTCTGGGACAAGAGGAATATTTTTCTTCTAGGCTGGAGGAAGGAGGAGAAGCAATCACTGATAATGTAGTTCTGCACTACTTATGGCACTCCAAGAGCAAGGTGCTAACTGGAGTGTTCAGCTTTCTGTGTAGTGTTGGATTTGGTCATCATGGAGCCACTGTGCAAGTCAGTGGGCATGGTCACAGGGCTCTGTCTGCACCAGCTTGTCCTGTTGGTGCAGATGAATCTCTAAAGATTGGCATCCTGATCTTTGGAATTGATAAATGAGTGCAGGCATGTGAGAACCCACTGACTTCCCTCTCAGTGCAGCCTGCCCCTGCAGCAGCAGGTTGGTTGTGGCTAAAACCTTGTAGTTGTGGGAGGGAAAACCATGAGTGAGACAAGCTGGCACTTGGCTTCCCCCACTGTCTGTGGGCTGTGGGTGCCAGTGGAAGCACACACAGGTGTTTCTTGGGGGTGTCACCTCTTATGGGCAGCTGCTGAAGGTATGGGATGGTGACATGGTGATTCCTTCTGAGAAATGGAAGCATATATATATGGCACTGAAAAGTGGTTCTTAAAAAAACCAACATGTACACACCACCAGGCAAAGAAAAAAAAACCCAAACAAACATGCACAGGATTATTTAAAAAAGATAAATTATCAAAATGAGGGATTCTGATATTCTTAGGATGCTGCCATAGAAGTTGAGAGCATTTCTCTTCATCGTAAAATGATACACAAGTGTAAGTTAGTCTGTCCAAACAGAAATAGTTTGTGCCTGGGTTATAGGTGCTGTGACTAAAGCATGCTGTACATGAAAATCTTACTCTCTGCACATTCACCACTCCAACCAGTTCATAGCATTTGGAAAAAGTGCAGTAGTAGTTCTAGGCAATCAGGTATTATTTGAAGATCAAATGTTTTAATATCTTTTAGACCTCTGAAAGGAGTGATGAGTTGATGATATAATATTGGTATTTTTGCTTTGTCTTCATTGCTATTTTATGTTATATATGTAATTGTAATGTCACTCAGTGTTTTAAGGATTGTTCTGGAATTTCTGTTTTACCTTTCAGTACCTGCATATTTTTCTTTTTTCTTGGTTTTTTTTTTCTACAAATGATTTAGCAGTGAGGCTCTCAAATTTAATTGTCAGAAAACCTGTTTCCTGACCTCATTCTTCCACTGCAGTCGGGTGTGATCTCATCTTGGTCATTTTTCCTTTCTCTACCTTCGTTTCCTTATTTGCCATTTATTGAAGTACTTTGAATTCTCTGAATGTTCAAAAATTTCAAAATTACTCTTTGTTATGAAAAGGTACCCTTTTTTTGGTTGATATTTGCATAAAATATTTCTCTTTGCCTCACTGCAATCCTTCCAGTTTAGTAGAGGTAACAACTGTGATGGCTTTGTGTCAGCATTTCAAAGTAAAAATGTTTGTTCATGATGCAAAATTTATTCAGCTTGTTTGTTATTAGCGGTTAAAATAGGCAAGTTTAAAACCCTTTCCTGTCTTTACCTAACTTGAAAAGTAGTCCAGTGAGACTTAAAGTGAATCATAAATTTTCAGCAATCCGGGAATGGAAGGATCAAGATTATTCTATTTTTTTCCTTGTTTGAACTGAAATGTTTACCAGAGATTCACATGCTTTACCCCAAGAAGTTTGGATGGGTAATTTTTCTACTGTTTGTTGATTGTTTGTTTTTCAGGGGGAGAGGGGCTACAATTTGGATACTTTGCAATATAGTTTGTTATTTACTGCCTCAGAGGTAAAATACTTTTTAATAACTCTGAAGGATTTTAATCTGAAAATACATTCTATGGTGCTGAGATTAATACTGATTTCCAAGTATTCCATAATTAATCTGTTAATACAGAAAAAATACAGAAGGTGTCTAGAAATAGAGCTTAGTATGGTGAAGATTACTGCCTATGTGGGTTTGGATGGTTAACTTTGAAACTTTTGATTACTAAATAAGGTAACTAAACAAAACTAACAAAAAATCCCTGCAATTTGTCTCCTCTAAGTGCACGTGCACAAATAACTTTTGCACACTTCCCCCAAAAACTCTCTTGGTATCTGTGACACCTGTCCCTTGAATTAGCACAAATCACAGTTAAGGCATGCATGAAGGATTCTCCAGTGGTGTGTGTGGTGTTATTTTATTGAAGGTGTATGGGAGCATGACATGGAGCCCTATTCTGCTTTACTGTGCCATGATGGGATTAATTTCTACTGTAGTCAATGCTCTTTTGATTAATGAGTCACAAAACATGGGCCAGCTGGACAGCAACCTATCCCAAGAGCCTTGTGATGTTCCCAAATCCATCATTCTTGATGTGTCTCATTTTCCCTGTGGGCTACCATAGCTTTCTATTCTGCAACGAGGTTGAGCTTCTAAATTATCACACTTGAGATGAAAAAGTGAAATACAATTCAAAAATTCAAAATTTTGTTGTAACCAGTGAGTCCTACTGTCTTTTGTTTTGGATGATCAGTCAGTTGACTTGCAATTTTATATTCTGCTCTTCTGGTGGGCTGGATGTAAGGATGTGCTATTTTCTCTTGGCAACATATCAGCAAAATTAACTGGCATGTTAATTAAATACCTTCTGATTGCAGATAGACATGTCTGTGGGCTACTTCATAAGGATCTCAGACCAAGTACAATTTTGCAGGCAATTCTGTGGTGCTATTTTGGGTTTCTTTTATTCCTCTTCAAGTTTAGAAGAAGTTGGTGTCTCCAAACACAGCCAACTCAGACTGCACCTTCTTTGGCTACTCTGTGAATACCATTACTTCAGTGAAATGTAAAGCCTAATTTACGTTTACCCATTGTAAACCCTGGTGCCTGCACTTATGTCGTACTGCCCACATGCTTTCAAGAAGACATTATATAGATGACTGTAGAGGATTTGGTCCCAAGGAAAATATGCTCTATTATGACAAAGAAAGTTATTTTTACTTGTGTATTTAAAAGATATTTTATAGTTGTGTCTTAATGTTTAGTGAGAAGTGTACTGTTTGCTTGAAATATTATCCATCAAAGAGTTTCATTCAAGCAAGTCGTGACTTCAAAATTGACCTCTGCAGCAGAATTGTTAGGGATAAAGACAATGTGAAATGCTGTGGGAGGCAGCCATCTCCTATTTATCTTTCTTCACTTATCCTTATAGTTTTCTATTGCTTTTTCAAGGATCTCTGCTTTTCCAGTAGGATACAGATCCCATGGGGGAGAACATGAGCTGCTTTGTGATAGCCAGCCTGCAAACTGCAAGCAAACCATTTGCTGGGGCAGCAATTTGTTTAAATTGTGGGAGGTGTGTCCTGAATGATACAAATTGACATGGGTATATCCAAAACCAGCTTGGGCTGTTTTACATGGCTTCTCTCTCTTTCCTTGGTAGTCGAAGATTGAGAAATAGTAATGTTTGTCTCTGGGGTGCCTGATCAAGTTGGAGGTTTCATTTTAAAATGGATTATAAAAAAAGTGTTTTCCTATGAAAAAATCACGTTTTGTTCTTTTTTAAAAAAGTATTGCAAGCATATGTCTCCTAAGAATTTCATTCTGTTTTGAAAGGATATGAGAAAATATGCAAACAGGAGAATAAGCTTGAACTTCTGTACAACTGTAAATGGTACATAAGTAATTTCTGTATCATCTTTACAGAACTATTAATTTCTGTAAAGTTACTTTTCTCATCTGATTTACAGTGTAACCAGGACTGGCTGAAAATATAGACATAAATGTGGTTTCTTGGTTAATTACTTGAAAGCGACAAGGTAAAATAGTAGCAGTAAAATGACAGTATAAAATTTATTTTGCAGAAAAATGGATATATTTCATGGGTATCTTGAAGTTTGTACATCTGAAAATGTACTCTGAATTTATGCCAGGTTACTGCATCATTAATGTTTAATAGAGAAATAAATCAAGGTATCATCAGCATAACAATGCTATAATCTTTGGATCTGAGTAATGTGTCTCATGTGGGTGGGCGTCAATGGCAAGGAGGATTAGATAAAATATGCAACTTTATGTAAGGCACTGTGGGGGATTGCTGAAGATCTGGATGCTATTCCTGAGTCACAGCATAGTAATGTTTATGTATAAAAACACTATAAAATCAGAGTTAGGCCATAAAAGAGACAGCAATATTAATATAAAATAAAAGGAAAGAAATCTTGACTTTGCTTTAAGACACACACAAAAAAAGGTAGAATGAAACCCCCACTATAAACAGAAAACTTAAACTTAGAATTATTTTCTGTGCTACGATAATTTGGTTACTTAGATCCAGTAGCTTGTATTCCATAAAGGACGAAACCAAACCCTTAACTGATTTCCCATGTGAAAAGACAGCAATTTTGATTCATGATTGTTTATGTTAGATCTGTAGGTTGTATGGAGATTTATCGAGAGCCTGTCCGTATATCAGAATGGTTCACTTTATCCTCAGAAAAAATGCCACTGCAGTTGTATCAGTAGCGCAGCATGGGCAGCAGCAGGGCTTTCATAAAGCTTCATTAGCTGCTGATAACAGACAAGATTTTGGTGAAGACAGAAATTTGAGGGCCAAACTACTGCTCTCCACTGTTTGTGTTTGACTGTACCTTAGGATAGTCTCTCAACTTCTATGGTAGCATCCTATCTTATGTGTCTTAAGATCCCCCCAGGGGCTGATAATCAAAAGTCAGTCTGTCTGAATTTGTTAGAGGAGGGCAGCCAATGTTTTTCTAAACTTTTGTCCTTCAGGCAGCCTGTAAAATACAACCAAATTTTGTAGGGAAGCTTGTCAACATTATCCAAGTCATAAACAGTCTGCTAGAGGGTTTAAATCGACTGTTAAGTTTTTGGAATTGCTGTTGCAGATTTGGCAGTTTTTAATATTTAGGAGAGATCTGGGTTAGCTGTTGGTTCTGTTTTCAATCTTAGATATTCCAGTGCATTGTTAGTGTTATTGTGCATTTATATAGAAACATAAAGCTAATGCCTTGTAAATACATAAGCTTTAGTTTCTCTCCCTGAGAGGTGCTAAGTAGCATTTTTTTATTCTCAATGTGGTAGTTCTTAGTAACATAGGCCCACTTTTTCTTTTCATCTGTCTAGCATTTAACAGTCTTCCCACATATTGCATCATTTGCAGGTTTAATTAATGGCTTCTTCATTTAGTGACTATTAGTAGAAGTCTGGTGAAGCTTTAAGACTCACCTAGCCTCTAGGGGAGTAGGCTGTGTTCCATCTACACTTGGTGAAATTCTGTTACCATCAGCTTTACTTATTAGTTGGCACTGGTTGTGATTCATCTACTGATGCATTAAAACCAAATTAGTTCAATTTTGTTGTTAAACTTCCAGACATGATTTACCAGTCACATTGCATTGCTTTATTAAATGTAATAAAATGTCTCAGATCAAGAACATGAGTAGTTCCAGAGATTTTTGCATTGGTTTAAGTGACTTGTGAAAATTAAACATTTTGTAAACATCAAGTTAGACAGAAAACAAATAAAAAAAAAATCTGGTTTTGTAGCCAGAAGTCTTCCAACAAAGTCTAAGGTCCAGTGGCCCTGATCATTGCCTTAGGAGTATTTGAAGTGCAAAATTTTCCAGTCTGTTGTTGTCTCAATACTGATAATCTGAGTATGTACCTAAGAAAATACAAGAAAATGGAGAATCTCACTGAAATGCTTATTTTCTTTCATAAGTATTGTGGACTGGGGCAGCCTAAGCAGGTTTCCAGAATGTGTAGGACCTTTTTTTCTCCTATGAGTAGAAGAAATCTGATTCAAACAAATAAGGACAGTTGATCCCATGTCTATATTTTTTCTTCTCTTTTTTTTAGCAGCTACAGCTTTCTAAATTTAAAACTGCATTTTTCTCTCTTGCAGATATGTCAAATGCTTGCTTTTCTTCCAAGAAAACGATTATTCAGTTATGTATGTATGAACTCTTAGGTTGAGGGGGTTAATGTATCCTCACTCATAATGCCCTTAAAATGCCCAGAGAGGTAGGAGAGGTCTCTGAGAAACAGTCTGTAATTCAGTAACATATTTAATATATTTATAACCTGTTTTCATTTTGTAGAAACCTAATCTAGGCAGAAGTGCACACACTCTGGAGTTGTGTTGAGTTGGAATGGAAGCCCTAAACTACCCATCCTCAGGCAGGAATGGAAATTTATGGCAGAGCTAGAAATGGAGCCATAATACTTCAGAATGTTATCTTGGCTCTTAGGAGATAACCATCATCCCTTCCATTTACTTTATTTACGGTTAACCAAGATGTACTATCCAAAGAAAAGAAAATATGTACTTCTTTTTTTTTCCTGTCGCTGTGTTCTATCTTCCACTTGTATACTGTGAACTTCTCTCCCCAAAACATAGTTTGATTTTGAGCTATCTAGCTTTGACTATATCATACTTATATATCTGCAGCAGTAGTAGATTATTTGGGATTTGCCAGTGAGGAAATTTCATGAAGTATAGATACTTTTCATACTGCACATATTCTCTTCAACATATTGAAATGGTAGTAGTTGCTTAAACAATCACAGTAGAACCACTGTGTCCTTCTGACCTCACGGTCCATGACCCTAAAGCATTGCTAGCATGATAGCCTGGGATTACAGGGCTTCAGATTCTATAGCTGGCCTTAAAAAACCTCAAGTAGTTGTAAAAAGAAGACCAAGAAAAACCAGCAACAAATACAAACTGACTGGTGAAATATTTTTTATTTTGCCTCTGTTCTACCCAACTTTGTAAGAATCTAAAACTTCGTAACTACTTCCTGAGTTAATACCTATCATAAAGTTCTAAAGGCTATTAAACAGATTTAAACTCTCCTATTTGAAGTGAGAAGCCATGTTTTTGCACACCATTAGCTGGAAGGTATGTGTAATAAAAAGAATAGCTTATTGGGCAATAATGATGAAAGTCAAAGATATTTATTTTAGTTTCCTGGAGGAAGTGTTCAAGCATGTGTTTGGCTGGAACCTGGAGCTCAGCTCATGTGAACCTAATTTCAGATCATCATCCCTTCCCTATGCTCTTGATGTTCCTACAATTTCCTTGTCACACCTATTCCATGGGTGAGTTTGTCACTACAATATATCCTACAACCCTCTGGCATATCTGTAGGACTTGGTGCAAGTCTTGACATGACCTTTAGTGAACTGATGAGTACCCAGTGCTGCAGGGTTGCACTGCAGTCTTTTGGTGCAGTACATCCAAACAGTGCTCTCTTTTATAATAAAAATCCCTATAATTGTGTTTTCACGTGTCCTTTTAACCTACTGTGAAATGTGCTGGCAGTGATGCATCAAGCATAAGAACTGATGAAAGTAACTGTCCTTCAGCACGGTTTTGGAAAAGGGTCTCTGTGTCATTGTGTTTTGTCCCATTTCATGAATGGATTTCAAAGAAAAAGGCAGAATAAAATACAAGCCAACCTTTAGAGACACATTTGAAATGAACAGAAAGGTTTTTTGTTTTGTTGGAGGAAAAAAAGTAGTGTTTCTTTTTCTATTTGCATTTGAGCTACAAAATTTTTAGCAACTACTAATAGTTTGTAAAAAATTTACCACACAGAGGCAAGGCTTATAAATATTATTTATCTGTTTATTTATTTATATTATTTGCACTGCAGAAACCACATTGGTACACAATAGAATCAAATCCTTTTTCTTTTTTTAATATTCCTCATGTATGTAATAGCTCTCTGATTATTTATATTGGCAGATGGACACAGAAAGCACCAGTTCTGGTGAATGTAATGGGGATTGTCTCCCAAAAGATCTGATATTTAAATTATCAACTTTGGAAAGATAAGAGTTTGGTCTAGGAGGAATGAATTTAAAGGAGCACTGCCAATCATTTAATCATCTTTAATACACATTTTAATGTGTTAGAAACAATTATTAGCTTAAGCAATAGGAAGACCAAGATGGAGGTAATGGTAACTCGGGGCAAGGTTTTCTTTACAGTTTCTCTGGAACAGAAAAAATTGAAATGCAGTATTTTTAAAAACAGGGAGACTTAATTACCTGAATAGTAGACCTTGGAATGAAAGGAATGATCAGATGATTAATATGTTTTGCAGGAGGTAAAACAGTAACAAAAACTTTTTTTTTTGATGACTCAATTTATTTTGAAATTTATTGAGGAGTGAGGTTAACAGAGTTATTTATTCTTTCTGTTTGGTTTCTGCAGCTTCCCCCACCCCCCCCCCCCCCCAGTCAGATAATGCTAGCAGATAAACACTCTATCTAGTGCTCCTTTTTACCTCACTATACATACTGCAGTGTTGTTATAATTTAATGTGGTTGTTGGGTGGCAGGATGTTTATAAAATTTATGTTTGAGCCATAAACATGGAGAAATAATGTACAAGCAGTGATGATGGAGAAGGACTGAATTTTCCAATCCTGAGCAGAGGAGTGATAATTAAAACCCTGAACAGAGGGAGAACTGAAGAGCAGGAGGTCACAAATAAATCTGTGGGACTCTGTTGTAGGCAGCAATGCAGTGCCAGCCTCTGACAGCCTCCGTTCCTATCTGCAGGGCAAGGACAAGGACAGAAGAGTATGAGGAACCATAAAACTGTCCTTCACTTGAAGGGATGTGAAGGAGGTTTCTAATTTGTTAAAATTACATTAGGCTTTCCAAGATGAGATGTTTTTACCCTGTCATTCTTGTTCAAATTTGGTCTGTCTGTCCCCTAGTGCCATCTTGTTTCTTTCGAGGGTGTGTGTGGGTGTGTATGTGCACATGTGTGCATCTAAAAATTCCCTGTATCACAAATTCTGTGTGTTTGCAAAGGACTGTATCCCCCAAAGCTGAAAATTATGGTTTAGAAGATAAATTAGGCAGTAATTTCTTTTCGGACCTGTTTCAAAATAAATTGGCACAGAAGAGTTGTGAGCTTAGCAAACATTATTTTTATTCTCCAAGATGTATTACAACATAGAAATAAAAATAAACCTCAGTCTCTAAAAGGGAGCGTTTCACAGGCTGGTACTTGTCAGCCGTGTTCAGCTTGAAGACGGCAGCATAAACAGTTGCATAAACATCATTTTGCAGAACACACTGCACCTTCTGCATTTTATTTATCCCCATCTGGGGGCTGGAGCCCAAAGTCTGTACACAATTGGTATGATCCCACAATTGGTATGGTCCCGTATGCTTTCTGGAAGTGATGGAGTCCATGGCCTGTCATTGGACTGAGTTGACTGTTGACACATCTAAGCAAAGGAAGGTTTGTAGCCCAGGTTCTTACAGTTCAGGAAAGCACTGAATATTAGCTTTAGTGACTTGGTGAATCCTTTCCTTGTCCTATTCTTAAACAAGGCAAGGTTGAAGAAGTGTTTAACATGGAACAATTCCTGCATTTATTTGAATTTTCACGCGTTTCGTTCAAGTACAAGTTGGTTTTTTTCCCCAGTACTTTAAAGATATCTTGTCAGTTTATAGGCCTGGGGAAGGAAATCAGTTGTTAGAATTATCTCCAAATTATGTCAAGAAAAACATAGAAGGGATTTCCAAAACTAATGGTTAGATGAAAGGAAATTTGTGAGTACGTACAAACATTATTACAGATGTTTAAATAGTGGTTGAGATAACATAAATTACTTATCCTAGATCAATGACAGATGAAGAGAGCTCTTCATTTCTAATAAATTCTTATCTTTAGCCTATGGATCTTGTGACATTCTCTAATTCTCATCTTGTAATCAGAATAGTCATTCATAAGCATGTAATGAAAGCTTAATCAAAGTTATAAACATTTCATTTAATCTGATCGAGAAATCAGGATTCTTTAGAAAAAGTAGATCTGTAATAAATTACTAATGAGGTTGGCAGTGGATCAGATTACTACTTTGAGAACAAAATCCATACTGAGAGCTCTACAAAAAGAGCATGAAAAAGAAATATTTAGCTATGTTGCTATAATTCAAGTAGCTTCAGCATTTACTTTGATTTTTTTTGATAACGTAGATTTAACCTTTACATGAATGATTGTATACAGTATAACTAAATATTTTCTAACTTTTTTTTGACTCATTAAGAATGCAGTTTATATTGTGCCAAGCTTAATAATCGATTTTGGTATAAGACAGAAACAATTTGAAATAAAAAAGTATTTTTTTATCCTTTCTTCCAGAGCCTAATAGTGCAGAAGAGACTAACCCCAGCAGTGTTACTCAGTCATCATAAGTGCAGATAAATCTCTTGTCAGATCATGTATCTATTCATGAACCATAGATATTTTTAGTGTAGAATTCTGCCCTCTTTATTTATTTTCTATCCTCTCTCTTCTTTATTTGAAATTAAAATGCTGCTATAACATAACAAAATGCCATCTCTCAAACAGCTGTCCCAAAAGAAATTCTGCCACTTTAAAATAACAGCGGCGTGAAGCAAATGAGAGAAACACTAGCTTAGCTTTTAAATGTAAGATTAAAAACTTATAAATGTTACTTAGTTAGTCTGAGCCACCTGCTAAAGAAAGACTGATACATGTGTTAGTGAGAGAATTTCATTAAACTTCCTTTTTGATGCAGTGGTCAATTTTAAGAAATCTCCCTTTTTCTCTCAGCTAAATGAGGTCTTACTTGTTGGGAATATACAGTGCTTTAACACAGATGTCTTTGACCTTGTCTTCAGTCCTTGGGGAAAAAAATCTATATTGAATGGATCTCATAATAATTCTTTAGGTATTTTCGTGGATATCAGCAAAGGAATGCATAGCCAAGGCACTATCATGGGACCTCATATCAATCGCTTTTTGTGTTTACAGTTGCAATGTGTTCTCTTATGAAGCTGATGATGGTGTTGTATTTTACTGTGGGTTTTTGTTGGAAAATTTGCCCCAGTAAGTTCATGAGCCTAACGCACACGTGTGTTACAAATGCACACGTTGAGTCAGGAGTACACAAGTATTCCTGAAAGCTTAATCTCAGGAGTGGAAGATATTTCATTTAAGGGTTTATAAAGTAAAATAAACTAGGGTAATTCACTTATGGATTGATTGAGGATTTTTTTAAAATAAGTTCTGGCAAAATCGTGGCATAATAAGGTAGATTCAATTGTCTGGATTTTTTTGTCAGAGAATCAATCAAATGAATGCTGCCTGACAGAGGTGTTCTCAAGAGAGAGTGTTGTTCCAGGTACTTCATCAAGGAACTCAGCAGTGGGTTAGAAGCAGTATTTTTATCTATTGCATTTTGGATTAAGAAAATAATATGTGCCAATGACAGGGAAGAAAGGACTTTGTAATCCAGCAATGGGTGAAACATTTCTTATGTTAGATCCTAATTGCATTGCCATCAGAGCAAGAGGAGCATTGGAGGGAACAGTAGTATAGTGTCATGCTGAAGTCAACATGACTTGTGTTGCTGATGCCTCTAAATGAGTAAGAATGAATTTAGATGATAATTCTGAATTTTGAATTCTTTTTTTTTCTGTACTGTATTTTGTTCTTTGCTCTGTGCAAACACATTTTAAGATATTATCTCTTTGCACATGGGGGGAAATATCAGTGAGAGAATGTATAAAACAACGAGAGCTGGGAATTCAAATTCTTGCTGAAGGATCCATTACTGTGGCTCAGGATTTCATTGTACACTTTAAATTAATGGCGGAATGTATTGAACTGTACTGAATTGTATAGTACTGAACAAAGGAATGTCAGCTGGTTACTTTTAAATTGCAGTTGTCTTTCAAAAGACCACAGGAGGATACCTTTCGGGTTTGTTTGCAGTTATCCCTAAAAGCCTGGTGGAGGAATTTGTCTTTCAGCATTCTAGAGTCATCTAAATAGTTTTCAATGTCAAGGTCCATGTTTTGTGGAGAAAAGAAGAAACCTCACAACTTTATAAAAGTTGTAAAGCTCGGTATGTTTATTTACGGCGCCGGACACATGCGGAGAAAACTCTCCTCAAAAGGCATGCGTACCTCTGAGAACTTCAGGTCTCTTTTTATCCCCCTCTCAAATACATATGCATACAGTTTCACAATAGATTCATACATATTCACTTTTATGGGTTTCTTGTGACTTTTACCACTAGTTCCTTTTTATCAGAAAGAATTCCAAGGTCAGGCTGACTTGCCCTTACAGTAGTCCCTGTCTATCTCTATCATCTTCTGTCTCCTCCCCTTTATCTCTGTCCTTCGCTGAAGTAACTTCACTGAGCTTAGGCCTTGCAGCCTGGCTAAATAACTACGATTTCTAACCACAGGCTCAACTCAAAAATGTACATTTCACCTAAATTAAAATGGATTTCTATCCTGCAAAATTTTCACTTTGCTTCATCCATGTTATTAAATTTCTCTTTATATTCTTGTGGCTTCTCTGTGGACAGTTCCTGAAGGGTCCTTTGGGAGGATGTTGAGATGGTTTGCACTTGAGGACATGGATACCCAGAGGGGGCAGTAAGAGGCACCAAGAAAGAGTCTCAGAACCCATGCCCGGAGGGGACAATATGGTGCTGGTTTGGGAAAGGATTGCTTGAAGGGAAGTGTGGAGAAATGTGGTTAAGGCAAATCGCAGCAGGAGGCTGTGCGATAAGGAAAGAACAGTGAGGAACTGGCTAGTTCTCTACTTTCTCTTCAAAATCTGCAGTCTAATACAGGGCAAACTACAACTCCTATGTATTTCTGGCTTCCAAGAGAGGCCAATCAGGGAGATATTGCTCCTAGACCCCCACCCCTCCCTGGGCCATTATGGAGCCAGGGTGGAGAATTTGGGTTTGCCCCCTTGCTATTTAGGACTGAATGGGGTTTCTCTCAGGTGAGGAGTGCCAAGGCCAGGTACAAGAATACTGGACCAGGGGCTGGGACTGAGCCAAGGAGTCTGGAGGGGAGCAACTTTGATGTGCTGTGTAAGGTACAGTGACCAGCTTTGGTATACAGTGTAAGACACAATGTGTCACCAAAGCCTGGCCTGGTAGAAAAAGGGATGCTGTTTGAGTCACAGTAGCTCTAAATTTCACTTCCTGATTTCTTATATGGAGCTTATTTGCACCCCCAGGTGTTGGGTTGGGTTTTTCTGGATCCAAGAAAAGTTGTATGTAGGTATAGGTTTTAAGCAGTTTTTGTGAACTTTGTAGACACGAAAATGGAGGGGTATAGGAGACAAAAATTTTTTGAGAGTTGCTAGTATCTGAATCAATGGAACAGTTTTTCTCTTGTGTTTGTCAATGGATGAAAATCCAGAATGGCTTAATAGTAGGGCAATCATGTATGAAATTATGAGCAATAGACTGTTGCAGTCCTCTTACAGGAAGAGGAGAAGGCTGCAACTGAAGAGTTCCCATGTCATTATACAAGAAATCCCTAGGTATGGAGGTTGCCATGCACTGCAATACATTGTTTTGACAATGACATGCTGCCAGGTGTTCCATTTTCATTGTTTTCATAGGAGAAAAATAAAACCTGTGGGTCTATCACAAATGAAGCAGAACTGATGGTGCCAGCATAAAATTTCTGTTAAGAAATGTAAATCCCAGCTGCTATGTAACTATGGGTTAGGTAATTTACTTCACTACAGAGGAAATATACCGCAGGTTGAAATTGTTTGTCTCTTCTCTATTAAAAGTATGTTGCATCTGCTCACTTACAACAGAGAAATTCGTGTAAGTTTGTGAATGTGAATCAATTAGTTAATTTAAAAATAAGAAACTTAGAGTGAACTTAAGATAAATATCTGTATCTTCTTAAAATAGATACTTAATGCATTATTTTAACTAGGTAAGGTATGTATTTTTTTCTGAGTCAACTGTTGTTCCTTAGAGCAAGTAATTGAGTATTTCTTTTGTTTCCCTAATTTTGCTGTGAATCTACAATCTTACTTTTAAGTAAGCTTTATACAGGAGAGGCCATGTCATTTATTTTTTCAAATGCTTACCACAGCATTGATACTAAAACATAAGCAGTTATTGAATGCATTGTTATAGTACAATGGCAATCATGCATGCATATTCCTAGTAATATTGTATTTTGTTTTTCATAGATTGTCTTGAATTACTGTATTTTAAAAGGGAGCATCACTCGCTGTAGCTTACACCAGTTTCATGCTGCTGTTATTTCTTCAACTTTGTTGAAGACCTATGAACTCATCCATAGCTGCTACTGCTGTGAGGTTTTTCAGTACACAGTGTGATATTCTAATAGTTTATGATGCAGAAATCCTGGAAATTTCAGTTAATTGCTGGGTTATGAGACCAGGGTGCATGATAAAAATTGCATGTGCAAATTGTCCCACTTATTACTGATCTCTGGGAAAACATGGCACACACCTGCTGAGCTCTGCTCCTGTCCCTTTGAATATCTCTTTCATCTTTAGCTCCCTCCTGTGTGTTGCAGAATCCACCCAAACCAAACTCTGTTGAGTACTTGCATCTAAGCAAGGGCCATCAACCTGGCAAAATCTGACCCTGTCCCATCAGACTCTTTAGCAGAGAAAGAGTGGTCTTTGCAAAGACCTTTGTTTAGGACCATGGGAATGGCTGCATAAATATGATTTTGTGTGGAGCTGTGGCACAGTCTCATGAAGATTAAGAGCACAGTAGTTTTTCTGCCATCTCTAAAGCAAGATCAGCTCACAGCTCAGAGGCCAGATCTGTTGTTTCTTTCACCCAAAAGCAGCAAAATCTCATGGAGATGAGAGGCTTGCTATCAAAATAAGTGTTGCCTCAAGGCCTAATTTTTGGTTACTGCAGGGTTATTTTGCTGACATGGGCATGAAGTGTTACTTACCAAGACCTTCTAGGACCTGTTTTGTCCTTTAGCACTGATAGTCTAAAGGGAGACAAAGCAAATAAAGTTGTTGTGGAGTTCTGCTTGGAGGTGTTAGAATTGTGGATCTGGCAAGATAAAAGTGGCAGCATGAAATTGTTAGGAGTCTCATTCCTGTTCATATGAGCTCCTTGTCCTTGTTGAGGAGCAGGAGCCAGACACTTGACAGCCACTGTGCCCACCTGTAGCTGCCTTCCCCTCAGAAACTTGTGAAGAGAGCCGGGCAGTGCTCCCAACTCATCCCTGTATTGTGGTTTTTGCGGAATCGTACAATGCTTCCACCATGAGCAATAGGCAGAGTATCTCCTCTTGATTGTTGATAATTGTCTGACTTTAACAAGGATTTTAATAAAGGATTGTGATTGGAGTTATGGTCCCCTAATACCACTTTTATTTAAATTTATTACAATAATTGCCATGTGATTAATAAAATGTTAGCGCATGCATTGAAATCCCTGCTCTGCTATTGCACAGTGTGGTAGTTAAACACAGTAAATGCTTCTAATTAGTTAGTAATTGAATAACGTGCATTAATTTTTATTATCTCACCCATAGGATGTTTAATTGTATAGTTGGCTATTAGCTGCTGTGATATATATGGGAAGGGTTAAGTCGTATAATTTTCATGATTCTGGCCTTTCACTACTTCCCAGCTCCAAACATCAGAATGAAATACTTTTATTTCCTAAACTTACCTAAACATGAATTAAAATTCAAATTTTTAATTCCTGGAATACCTTTTCTGCACTTCTAAAAGACACATGATTAGAAGCATAAGGACATATGAGAAATGTACTTAAGTAGTATCAGTTTGTCATAGGTAGAATGCCATCTGTTGATAATGCAACACTCAACACTTTATAGTAAAGAACTTTTCTATCACCACATCATTTTTTTGTATGTGTTGCACTCTTTTCCTCCCTCCCCTGAGCCAGTTTGCTTTTAATTGCATGTATAATTTAAAGGAAGTTCTCATTATCAAATTTCATTAAGCTTCTGGATCCAGAAGGAGCACATGAAAGGAGGGAGTGCTGGAGTTTTCTTTTAGAGGGGCATTGTTTTATACTCAAAGACCTAAAATTTTTTGTATTAAGTAGAAGAGAAAGATTGTAATGTAATCATATCAATATCCTAATAATAGCAGGAAAAGGATTATTTTTTTTACTATTTGTCCTTTTGCCTTTTTCATTATTTTCCACATAAAAGAAAAAAATTTAGGACATCTGGTCTCTCTGAGAATCCTCAGTTAGTGGTTTCCAGGTTGGTGATACATCAAAACAGTTCTATTTCACTATCTCTGGTATTTCATAAGCAAATATTTTAAGAATATTTTAAAAAGACAAATATTAACACCACATAAATAAAATAAAATGAGAACTGAGTAACTTGATAGATATTATGGAACTTTCTTGATTTGAATAGAGGAGTAGAAGTCAAGAATAGAGGAAAGCAATTTTGAATTAATTTTTTAAAAAAGAGACTGGAGACATTGAGGATAGAAGGAACCTGTTTACATGCCGAGTGTCAGTTGTATGGGAGAAGAATATCTTGCAAGAGTTTTTTTCAAATCACCAGGATGCTGGTCCAGCTTTACATCTGAAATAAATGCTAGCAGGCAAACTAGCAAAGAGTCAGTTCCAAAGAACATCCTCCAGCTTCTGGCACCATTTGTAGGCAAATGTGTGATTTTTCAAGACTCGTTTTCCCATCTGCAGTCCCTTAGTGGCTGATAAAATCTAGCCACTCTTCCCAGGTCCCACTGGTTATTTCTAAAAAGTAAAGATCAGCTGGTGGATTGTTCCTCCTTGTTATCACCAGTCCTCCAACTTTTGTGTTTATCATTGAAATATACTCAGTTCAGGGCTGGTGTCGTGAAAGACACTTCCTTCAGAACTGGGAGTTTGAGATACAGGGATGAGATCTCACTTCCAGCTGAGCTATGATTTCAGAAAAGCTGTGTTTCTTCTTGCCTATAAAGGACTACTGAGAATATTGATCAAAAACCACAGACAAGTGAACAAACACACCACAGATCTGATGATGGGAGCATCTTACCACTCTTCTATTTTTTAGGCAAGTAAAAGTTTTTAAAGAAGCTTTTGAAATATGTTTCTTTATGTTAACATTTCTTCAAAGTCATCTTTGAAAATACTATTGTGGACCTCTACAGAATATTTAATGAGAAAATTACACACACACCCAATTCTTTTTTGTTTACAGCCAGTTTTAATTGCTGAGATTAATTGGTTTTTTCCTTTGTTCTCACCCCAAATCAAAGTTCTGAAAGGTTTTTCTTTCACTTCTGGTGCTTTTAATTGGAATATAAGCACATATAAAGGTAAAAACTTAGCTGAAAAACTTTTCTTCAAGTGATTCCAAGTCAAACACATTGCAGAAGTGTGGTTTGTTGAGTTTTGGGGGTTTGTTTTGTTGGTTTTTTTTGTTAAAGTCTTGCATATCATATTCCTTCTGCGGTCTCCACCTACCTTTGCAAGAACTAATTATTTGAAGGTTTAAAGACTGCTGCTGCCAAATGGTCTCACAGTTAGTGACCGGGTATAGAAATGAAACAGAGCGCTGAACCTTGGGGATTCACCTGGCCTCCTTTGCAAGCCAGGTTGGTTCCTACAGTGCTGAATAACAATTAAAGGAGTTCAAGTTTGAAAGTGACTCTTCAGATGTCAAGCTACAAAGCAAGTTTCACTTTCTTGGCATAGAAAAATAACACAAAACAGGAAAAGCAGAGCAAAAATATTAGTACGTGGGGTGATGTTTGGAAGTTTTATCACTAAGGTATATGCACAATGTTTGCTCATTATTTAAGAGATGTTAGTAGTTAATACTTTTTTATTATAGTTCCCCTAGAGCCATGATCATAAGTCATGTGTGTGTCTGCATAATCCATACCTGTCAGAAAGGCTCCAAGATGAGAACCTTGTTTTTGCCTTTGTAAACATGCAGTATGCAGGTTGCCTTACAAAACACAGAGGGTCATTGGCATTTATGCATCAGTGTAATGAACCCAAGTGTCTCCTTTTATTTTCAATCAAAAGATGTCAAACCATTCTTATACCCTTGGCTATGCAGTGCCTAACTAAAAAATTCAAACATTCATGTTCTAAGATATCAAAGATTTCAGGAAACCAAGTATCTGTGCACCTTTCTGCCTAAGGAGCTGAGACTGCCCATCTTTTACCTTCTAGAAGGTGACCCATCCATCAGCCTGTGGAGTGTTCCTAATGCTCCCACCCAGACCCTCTGCTGAAGTAGTTGTAGAGAATTTGTAGATTTTCAGACTAGATAGAAGGAAGATATTTTTTTACAATAACAGTTTTGAAACCCTGGAACAGGTTGCCCAGAGAGGTGATAAGTATCTTATCCCTGGAAACATTCAAGGTTTTGTTTGTTGGGGCTCTAAGCAATTTGATCTACTTGAAGAATTTCCTACTTGCTGCAGAGATGACTGTAAAAGGTCCATTTGAATCCAGACTTTTCTGTGATTCTGTCACTACAGAATCACTACACTGAGGCACATGCCTGGGGGAGAGGAAATGAGAGATGCGGTTTATGCTTTAAAGCTTTTCAGGTGCCTTGGGCAGTCGTTGGGGCAGGGTCAGGGACTGTTGTGTCTCTGCACAGTGCAGCTGTGGTGTTCCTGTTCTCTGGAAAGTCAGATAGTTTCAGTGGGAAGGATTAAAGCTTCCCACTCCACAGTAGGGGACAGCTTGCTAATTAGAGCACCCTGCTGGGAGAATTGAATCTCCTGAGTCTGAATAGGGAAATCAAACCCTTTTCTCACATTCTGGGTGCATGTTCTAGCAACTTAAACTTTGGTTATGAGTTCTTACGGCTCAGGCTAATGCCTCCCAGTTTCCTCTGGAAGAGCCATTTTATTCAGCACCCTGCCTCTTGTGCGCTCCGTCCTGATATTTGTCCTATTTCACATCCTCAGCAAAAAGCCTATAGGCTTACCCTGTTAGATTGCTGGCAACCACACACATCCTCAAAGGCCTTTTGAGCACTGCTATGATCTCTGATTTTACTGGGAGCAAAGTACTTAAACATTTTCAGAAGTGAGGCCTCATTACCTGAAAGGTGAGATTAATTTCAAAGAGCTGAACTTGTCTGTCCTGTACAGCGTAAATCCAGCTTGCAGTCTGTCCAAACAGTCTGTTGACATTGTCCATGTTCTCCTTGGCATAGGATATGATATTCTTCTTTTCTTTACACTTGCTTTGATCTACTTACTAAGACTCCAGATCTCACATTTTTTGTCAGCCTATGGGAGGGTGAAATAATCTGTTGTGAGTATAATTAATTTAAATCCAGATTGGATTCAAAGCACATGATGTTTGAGAAATAGTTTAATCTAATATATTCCTACTTATTTCTTCCTATGTTCTGGAAACACCAATTGGATGAGGCGTTCATTTCAGGATTGGAGACATTTAGGATTGGGGCAGCATTAAATGTAGGGTGAATAAGGTTGTTGCACATACAGCTGAGACCAAAATTGTTGTTAAGCACTGCATGTCATCCACTTGCTGCTTCTGCTCTGTGTAAATATTCAGAACTTTTTCTAAAGCATTTAGATATAAAAGTTCAGCCTACAGGTAGTAGAGATAGCTAGCCTTGGGAGACCTGCCATAAGAAGCTGTAAAGGTTTGCATGACCAAACCTGGCTCTTAAGTAGTCCATTGTCCAAAGTGAGAAATGGACTTCTAAGATTTTGGTGGAGAGGGGTGTGAAGCTGGGCTAATTCTTAAGTAGTTTTCCATATTCACGGGAAAATTTTATGAGCTATTCTACACTAATGTTTCCAGAATACTGTGATTATCTGCTATTAAATTAGTAAGCCTTATTTAAACTTAAGCAAATATTATCCAGTTCCACCAATAAGAAGTTTTAACTTTATGACTTTGAGAGATGTTTTCTACCTGACCAAAGTAATCTTGGCTGATATTTGTCCGTGTACCTGAATTGCTCCATTTCTGCATCTCCAATTCAAAAGACCAATGTTACTTTCCAGCAGGCTGTTGCTATCCATGATAGCCACTACTGATGCACACCCTGTTTCCTGCCTTTGAAAAAAAAGATATTTGAAGCCTAAAGTTACTCTTCACTGCATCATGCAGAGTTCATTGGGCAATATTATTTGCTCACAATTCCAGATATCTTCTCACTTCTGCAGAGCACGTTGTGTTGTATTGACTGCAGGCCAGACACTGTCAACTCTAACTCAAGCCCTCAATACAGAAGGGGCCAAACTTGCAAGCTAAAAGGTTTCTTGAATGATAAATTCTTGTCTAGGATCTTGCTCAGTGAAAAGTTCTCATCCTCCTGGTTATCTGCTAGCTCTAGACTGGCAATGGAAATCGACCCAGATGTCTTTAAAGGAAGTCAGAGCTAAACAAAAGTATTCCTTAATCTGTTTAATCCCAAATGATGAATTAAGAGGTATATTTTTTCATTTCTTGCTGCTGTTTTCAAAGTAAATGCTGTTTAGAAGGCACATAGGGATCCTGGTTCAGCCAGCAGATGCCAGGGGACAAGCACACACATCAAGTGTATTATGCGTTTCTCACAGCATGAAATCTTTAGTATGATACAATAAGTAACAATTTAGAACCTCAACACACATCTGCTTTCCAGGGAGATCTGCTGAAGAGGATCACAGCCTTCTTCAGCAGTGCTATGATAAGATATGCAGAAAAGCATTGAAAACACTTTAATTTTAAGATTTCATACTGTGATGGCCCTTAAGTGCTTCTGGGGAATGGGACTGGGGTGTTTTCTGGTGCTCCACAAATGCAGTTCTGTGTTTGAAGTATATCATCATGCAATTTGTACGTAACTAGGAAATAAAGTGGAGGGGTAAACACGGAGATCAAAGCTGAATTTGATTTGGGAAAGATGCATCTAAGTATTTTGTGTCACACTTTTTCTGATTTTTGGGGGGGGTGGAGGGCAGGGGGGTTGGCTTGGTTTATTATTATTTTTTTACTTATTCTCCAAAGAGTTTGCATTTTAAATGAAAAATGTTCAGGTTGGAGTCAAAAATTAATTTTAAAGGAAGTGTATAAGCTGTGAGTGCTGATTTAATAAGCCATTAGCCCATTCGTCTTGTAAACATTTTTGGAGAAAAACTAATGAACTCATTCTGGACAAAATTACTTGGTGATAGAACATCACTGCTGAACACCAGCAGATAATTTGGTACTCTAAGGCCATGTCTGCCCTGCAGGACAGATGCCTGCTGCTGTGCCACCCTTGTGCCCATTTGCCTGAGTGGAGAACCTCTTACAATGATTTGTAGCTCTCTTCCAACCTGTGTGCCCTGCTTGCCTCCCATGGGAATGAGCTGTCAGACAGATGGTGTGTTCCTAATCCTGTCCTCCAAGGCCAGGAGCTTCAGGGCCAAAAAAAACCCCTCCCTGCTTTTCATATTAGCTAGAGAGAAAGGGTGCAAGAGCTTATGTGGCTGAGCAAAAGAAGCATGTTTGAATCCCTGCTGGTTTTGTACAGTAGCTGTAATGCTGGTTTATAGTCTTTATTTTTAACACTGGTTGGATTGTTCACTTTTATGCCAAGAACAATATAGTTATTTTAACAATTTGTATCACAAAATGTCAATGACTTCAGAGATTTGTTGCTCTTAGAAAACTGTCAGGCTCTGAAAGATAAGAAGCAAGCTAACAATATATTTACAAACAACAAGATATATATTTTCTTCTGTGTATTTTTGGGGGAATTTCTTCTGAATTACATGTTATTACATGTAGAAAATTAGCAGAATTCTATATAGGGCATGAATTACTGAATTTATGAACAAGGGAGGGAGGGAGATGAAGAGAACTCCTCCTGATGTGAGTAGTGATGACATGGTGAATTTTGAGTTGAAGGGAGTAGAGCAGACCAAAGAATAGTTTGTAGCACAGAAGTTACTCATTATGCCATACATGTTTTAATAGTTCCCAGTTGTTCCACAGATATAATTAATGGGAATTAGTGGTTGAATTTTGTCTTTAAATTACTCTAGACAAATATCCTACTTGCAGACAAATTTAAGGATCTCTTACAAAATAAGTTCTTTATTCTAGTTTGAAAGTATTGGGCGTAAATAAGGATAAAGGTCACTGTGCTCAACAGACAGGAGCTGAAGGGCGAGTGACATTACCTTTGGGAGAATTCAGAGATGATATTCTGCTGTATCAGAGATCTGTGTATCCTCAGCATCTCTTTGGGGGAAAAAACCCCTCTAACCAAACATGTTATCTAACCTTTTGTTACCTAAATGTGGAGGTTTTGGTCAGTGGCTGAAATAGGACTCTAAAGAGTTTCAGCTCTTTGCTCATTGGTGCAATGGAATTTATTTAGGCAACAAAGAGTAAAACAAAACTGCATATCCTGTGTTCAGGCTTTTACTCAGACTAAATATTTCATTTAGCCTTCAGCTATGATAACCACAGACATACCCTATGAAATGTTATTTGTGCTCATACAGTACCATTAATTTTCTTTTAATCTTTCTCTGCCTCAGGAAATATTTCAATTTAATTTTGCTCTTCTTGCAAGGAATCAAGAGTACCAAGAGCCCAACTAATTTCCTTTCATTTTCCCTTTATTTCCATACTTTTAATAGATTCATGACCCATGATGTTAATACTCTAGCTATTCTAAAAACATGTTAAAATAAAAGTATGTACTTGTTGGGTCCATTTGCTCAATTCCCAACATCCTTCTAGAATTTATTGAATTTCCTCAGAAATTCATCAGGTTTCAGTTTGACTGTTTGGTCTAGTGGCATTTTCCTGACTGGTGATTTTGTCTTCTCTGCCCTTCCCATGGCTGCTCTCATTCTTGCACAGTTTTACCCATCTTCTCAGCTTTCCATGGATTCCTTATGCTGCACTCCCTATCTTTATTGGCCAAGAACTATCTACTGTTTCCCTTTTAAATTTATCAAATTGTCCTAACCTTCTCTCCAGCTTTATTCTAGTTTTATTTCATTACTTTTGCCTTCACCCCAGGTAGGGGAAAGCTGTTGTGTTTGCAAGAACGTGCAGAAATGTGAGTGTCATTTGTGTGGGAGCTTGAGAGAGAGAGTATTTGACTCAACAGCAAATAGTGAACAACTCTGCATTTAATACCCTATTTCACTCAGCATTCTGGTGGCATATTTCTCTTAGATGCATTGAAGCAGCTGTTTGACACAGAATAATGCCACAGCAGAGCTTGACAACTTTTTTTTTTCAGCAGGCTTTGGATGGGTAATGATTATAAAATCAGGATCTCTGCTGAAAGATAACACCTCTAGCAATCTCAACCCTGAGATACTGGTTCAGAATTAACTCAGAGGGAAGTGTACCATCTGTTGCTGAAACCTCACACTAAGAGCTCAGGCAATTTCTAGCTTAAAGGGAAAACGTGGACATGAACCTAGCTAATTAAGGGAAGCAAAGAGAGGGATGGAAGCAAAAACTTTAAAATAGCTTCTAGCCCTCTGCTTGTGCTCGGTGCTGTCTGATTGGAGAGACAGCAGAGACAATTGACACTGCAGAGAAAAAAATCTGCACAGAAAGTTCTGTCAAATGTCCAAAGTAAACAAATGGGAAGCAAATGTTGTTTCATTGCTATTTGATTTATAATAACTACTGTATTATGTAAAGCTTCTCCAGGCTCACTTAGGATGTTTAAACTGCTACTATTCCTTCAGTGTTTGATAATCAGAACTAATTTCTGTGCCAAAAATGTATCTCCAGATAGCTTGTTTACCTCAAGACTGCTTATCAGCCAAACCTAGCAAAAGAATCAAAATTTCTTGTTGGTGCTTCTTTTACATGAATAGCTTATTTTATCTCTTTATTATTTGAGTGGTTTAGGTGACCTGAAAGACAAGCCAAAATACTCTGTTGGGCTTTGGGTTTGGTTCTGCTAAGAGGGAAAAAAAGAACATCAAAAAAAGTCAAAATAAGAGCTGGAGACCTTGTCTGCTTGAAATGAAATGCAGTGCTCCAGCTTGCTTGCCCATGCCATATCTTCAGATAATTCAGTGATAAATCTCCCATAACTGTGGAACCTGGGTAAATGCAGATCTGACCTTTTGTTTACAGGGTATCATGGGAAATCTTTATGAGACCACAGAAGTGATTCAAAAGGTTTAGAAACATTATGAGATGGCAGAATGTGTCCCCTGTGTATAATTCTGACAGCAAAGATCTGACACTGTTTCTCAATGAGCAGTGCCCTTTCTGTAGAGCTTTGAACAAGCTATTTGGTAGTGATGTTTGAGAAACATTTTTGGTAATACAATTCAGGGAAAAACTGATCTTTGCTGCTATAATTAGGCAAGATTTTAATGTTGTTAAAATATTGACGTGAAAATATTTCCTTGGTGTACAGATGTTGAGGCTGGTACAATGCAAGATAAAATAGAAAAGATAACATTTTTGATTTAGGAAGAAAATTAGTCAGATTAAGCTTTTATGCTTCCTCTAATTTTCACTGGTTATGATGGTTTCTCTGCTTATAATTTAAATTGGGGACTTAAATCAGCTTGATTAAAAATCCAGATTGTGTTTTGTTACATAAAATGAATCTATTGATTAAATAAATGCAGAACAGAAACGTGAGCAAGAAAGGAGCCATGCTGTTGAATTCCAGATTAAAGTCTGTTCTGCTGCCTGAAAGGAGCTACCTTAAAGAACAGAATAGCAGTAGAAAGTTGGGACTCATTTTTTGGGTTAAAACACCACTTCTGGATTTCGTTTGGTTTTAAGTTTAAGGCATCTTCATAGCCTGTGATTTGGTTTCGGATCTGAAAAAATGTACGTGTTATGAATACATCCACTAATTATCCCTGTGTGACGTTGTCTCTCCCCGAAGTGGAGAATGGTTGGACTCAGTGATCCAGGAGGTCATTTCTAACCTTAGCAATTCATAAACCTGTGTGTATAGTGTGCTCCTACAGCTGTGGTCACTTCAGCATTCCAGGTTTTCCAACAGGTTGCTACAGCAACAAGCTTCTGCAGGGACATGATTATCTGCTGAACATATTTACTGGGGAGCTGTGGAAACAACAAACTTTCAACACTGCAAGTAAGCAAGCATCTGGGGTTGCTGTCCCTGGCACCCTGCAGCCTCAGGGTGCTATCATATTTTATAAAATGGCTGTAGAATATTACCTGACGCCAAAATGCTTCTGAAAGGATTATTGAGCTTTTGCAACGCAGGTTGTGTATTTTTGTTTGTGGGTGTTATGTTTGCTTACAGTCTTATCTGTTGTTGGCCTCAGGCCATGAAATAAATACATAAAAATGTTCTAAATAGAAACATAACAGATCAACAAAATGTGTAACCCCCATACCATAGTAATAAAAAAAGGCAAATTAAGGAAAAAAAATTCTGTGCTTTTATATCACCTGTCAGCCTCATTTGCCCTAAGTTATGATCTCAGAAATTAGATCATCTGAAAATGAAGCAGATGGAGACTGGGTAGGTGTGGGAATGGGAGGGAGAGGGACACAGCTGAAGGCACCTTCCAGGGTGAGCAGCTCCACTTTAGCACCTGAATTTTTGGCTTTGAATTGTTGTCTGGTGACATCAGCCTCACAGATATGTTCACTGTGATTCACTGGCTTTACTGTGGTCTGGCTGCATGAGGAGGGAGAGGAGAATGACAGATAGGAGAGTAAATATCAGCTCAGTATATTGGTCTGACCCCTCTGCCAATATTGATTCATTCCCGAGCAAAACAGCTGGCATAATGCAGCTCCCATCTTCTGTCATGCAAGCAATGTGCAGAAAGGATTCCTGCCTGCCATCCCCTTTTTCCCAAGAAAGCGAGCTGAAGCCTGGTACTATTCAGGCTATTAAAAAACATACAAGGTTTCTATTACATATGCCTGCATTTTGTTTTTCATTATGAACTGCTTTTGTAATAGGTGAAACTAAAATACTAAAACTACGGAAGCTCTCAGCTTCACAACAGTGCTTTTCTTTGGAAGCTGCATTCTCTGTATTACCTAGAAAAAAATTTTTTTCCCCTGGAAATTCTTCATATACCAGTCAAAAATAAAAAAAAATATTCCACTGTTGTGTATTATGTTTCTCTAGAACCAAAACTTGTTTTAACCTTGTCACATGTTGGATTCAGTGTTTAATTAGCATTTTTGAATGCATTTTTTAGTTCTTTCATTGGTTTCAGTTCCCAGTTTTCTTTTTTGGCTCTGTAGGTGTTTTTGTAGCAAAGTATGTGTTTTTTAGATCATCCATTATCCACACTAGTGTTTACTTTTTTAATGTTCACAATGAATATGCCAGCTAAAAAACAGGTTTATTTTGTATACCTACATAAGATTTTAAACACTGTCATTGTCAAAGTGGCTGGATCTCTTCATATGACTGACATACTGCGTCTTTGATACTGATTACAGAAGGAACTGCAGAGTAAATAATATACAAACTTTTTTTGTGACAGTAGAAAAAGATAAAAAGTACTTTATTTTCAAGATTATATGGGAGAAGAGACAAGAAACATCTCAGTATCTGTCATTTCATCTAGGTAACTTTTCTGTCTCAGAATTATCAGAACTGGTGTTGTTCATAGACAAGACCTATAAGTCATTGAAACATAAGCAAACACCAGTTTGCAGCTTTCATCATGAAGATTTAACTGTCACACATACTGGATTACAAAAGTCAGTCTGTTGTATTTTCATTTTTCCTCTGTGACATATTTTTATAGTGAAGAAAAAGCATTTTAAGGAACAGAAGAAAAATCTAACCCAGTTTAAAATTCAGTGTTCAGAAGCATGTACTTCTGAGCTGATGTAAATTCATAGCACTTAAAAAGATCTGGCACAAGTTAGCATTCTTCTCTTTTTCCCACTGAATAACAAGTATGAGAAGTTCTTTCTGTCTGCCTGTTTAAACAAGGAGCTAAGAGTATCAGCTCAGGCAGGCTGAGTAATGTACGATTTTATTTTTTTTTCCATGCTTAGAGTTATTTAATAATACCCCTTCCTGATCTTGTTGGTTACAGTGGAAATAGACTTTCCTTGAAACAGGTACTTTAAAGCAAAATAAAAGGACTACTCAAGCAAAGCAGGGTAAGCTGTATGTAATACTCTGTCCAGGCTGAACAGCTTAGTATATGGTTTTGCATTTTCTCTTAATTTAAACTACTTTTCTCAAGGTCTGTACAGGTATAAACTAAGAGATAGGGAAGTAACACATGGCAGAGTACCAAGCTGGGATTTTGTGTGTCTGTGTTAACATCTTGGGTTTGATAAAGGCTTCCCATGGGGCCTTGTGATGTAATTAAGGGATTTGGGACCTCACTAAATAATTATGTTTATAAAAATGCAATATTAATGATTTTTTCCTTCTGTTCTTTGCATGTCTCATTTGCTGTCACTACTCTCTCTACTTTGCTGAGACATGCTTTTATCTGTGGGCTGAATGCAGTTTGTGAAATTGTGTGGAAGTACCACAGTCTGCATGGAACAGTGAAACAGCTATTTAATTGTTGGACATTAAGGTTTTTTCTTTTATTAAGAAAAATACACTGCTTTTCAAATTACATGAGCACCACCACATACATTGTTTCAAGATGTTATATTTTAATATGCAGTGTCACACAAACCTTTCTTAAGTTACCCTTAGCAGAATCTAACTGCTCCAAAAGGCCACACAAATCATTAATTTTTTTTAACTTGGTGCTTTCCAAGCTTAGTTCATTTAAAATTGTTCTTTTTCACCTTAAAATATGCTGTGAAAAATTATGTGCTGCCTTTATCTTTTTATTTCTAGATTTTGTCACAAAAGTCTTAAAACAATCTTAAGGTTTTCAAATATTTTTTCCTACGTAGGCTTTAAAATATGACACTGGATAATATCACAGTCTGTGTCTTGTAAACAGAGACCAGTTGAGTTCTGTTCCATTTTATGTGACAGACCAGACATCTCTGATTGACAGATTGAGAGCAGGGAGAACAGAGGAACTGACATTATAGCATTCCTTATTGTTCAGCTGTGCACTTACTTCTTGTCTAATTTTTTTCTTCTGGTAAGTTTACCCAAATGTCTTGAGGTGAGATGAGGTTGTTTTGATGAAATAACTTCAATATTTAGGTAAGGCCTAGTTTGTCATGTGGCTTTCACAAAAGGTGGTTCAAATGACATATGGAATCCATGTATAGGAGAATTATATGTGGTAATGTTGATGCTGTCACGAAGAGATGGATTCAAATGTATTCAGGATTTTGACATTTTCTGGATTCATTTTTTACAGCTAAAATGTGACTGAAATATGGAATGTCATTGTTCTGCTGAAAGGTGCTTATTCACAGGAGATAGATATTTACAAGTTACACTTTTGTTCAAAGTGTCTCAGTATCTCAGGTCAGGTTAGTTAAAAACCTGTGTAGGCACAGCAGGGTCCTGCAGGTGCTGCTCCCTAGAATAAGCATCCTTTTTGTGCCACTGATAAAGTGTAAAAATGTCAGTGATATATATCTTGGTAACAGATTATGTGTAGCTGTACAGGTAACTGCAACTTTATGACAAAAAAGGCCAAAAATGGGTCAGGACAAAGGGTAAGGAGAAAAGTAAACGCTTCCTTTGGTTGGTGTTTTGTAGCACATAAAAATCTTTTGTAGTATGGATATGATTTTTCAGCATGAAACTGTTTCAAAAGATACCGAAAATGAGCATTTCCATTCTAAAATTTCCTTTTATATGAACCTTAACATCCTCATGACTAGTTGTTATTTCATAGACTGATTTTTGAGTTTGATTGGGAAAAGACATTAATGGAAACAGCAACTCTGAAGAAGATACAGGACTCAATTATGGGAAATTAGCAGTGATTACTCTGATATGTAACATGAAGAAATTGCATAGTGACTGGGTAGATTTAAAGCAAATTACTCTGTTGCTCAGCTGGTAGGATCCTGAGGATTCCTGTCAATTCTGAACCTCATCAAGGAATATCCATTAGTCAGGCATACTTTACTGATTTTATAAACCAGCTGTGATTTGTAATTGTGGTGACAGTGTGGCTCACAATGTGAATGGCATTGTGACACCCAAAAGACTCACTGGCCAGAGTCTTTCCAGGAGAAGCCTTGGTTGCCCATGGCCTGCTCTGAGGGAGGTCTGTGTGAGGATTTCCTTTGAGGACCCTGACTGGCTCGTAGGGTAGGTTGGTTTATGGCTTGCCACCTGGATGTGCCCCAGGATAAAGCCTGCTGGAGGCATCCTGAGCTCAACAGTGCATGACTCCAGCCTGGCACTTGGGCTGGCTCTCACCCTCTAGAACTGTGAGTTTCAAACTCAGAACTTAGCAGCAATAATTGCAGTCACTGATGTGCTCCAGTTTAACCTGCAGCTGTTTCCCCAGGGGTAGCAGTGTGTATGTTCCAGAGCATCCTTTACCAAGTGGTCTTGAGGTGAGAGCTGGCTGTGTGAGTTGAAGAGGTTCCATCTGCTTATTGGAGGGAATGCCAACAGCTGAGGTATGCTTGGGAAATAAAAGCAGGCAATAGTTTACTATCAGCTAAACAGGTAATAAATACTCCTACAGAGCCAATTGCTGGACAGCAAATCAAATGCTGCACGCTGAGTGGCAACATATATGAAGAAGAAAAGATTGAAATGTCATTTCATTTACTTGAAAAGCAGATAACAGTACATTGATTTATTAGGGTATTGGTCTTAATAACCTTAAATAGTGCTTTCCATGTCACTTACATTAAGCAACTAAGTATAAAGATGTAACCATATATTACCAATGCCTTTTACTAATAAGTATTGCCAATGTTGTTGTAAGGATCTGAGAGGAATTCTGTTGTTAGTCCATTATTGTACCTTCAAACGTTATTTGTTAAAATCCCATCACTTATATTGTGATTTAACTTACCTGTTCATCACCATAAAACCGAGTGATATTATACTGGTGAATGCTGTGGATTTCCTCATCTTTTTGAGATATGTTGTCCTTTTGCAGGGCTAATATATAGGCTACAGAAAATGCCTTAATATATCCTGTGCTTAAATTTGCAACCTGTAAAAGGGAAAATGTAAATTTATGTCCAGACTTAAATGCAAGTAGCTTGCACAGAAAACATATGGGTAAATCAGAAAGTAACTTCTAGTCCATTTCCTTGCTCATCTCAGCACTGTTTCTCATCTGAGCTTCATTAAGTGGTGCAAACTGCTTTTCCAAAGGGTTTGCATGAATATTTTCCTTAAGATGCTGTGAGAATTAACAGTGATTTGAACATCCAAATCCATAGAAAGCTTTTAAAGTCTCAGCTACAAGATAATTTTCTTCTACCATTGCCTACCTCAACCTTCTTTCTTCCTCCTTTCTTCACCCCAAAAACTTTCCTTGGGCTCTGGACACTAAATGAATCTGTTACAAGTGAGTAAACCAAAGAGACAGTACCAGTTATGAACTCCAGTCTTGCAGGGGAGAGTAGAGGCACTGACTTGAAATTTATAGCAATATTCTGATAAAGCTTTTTAAAATTCCTTTCTAACTATTTATATATAAAGGAGCAGCTAAGGCTATAGAAAGGGACATGATTTTTTGGGCTGTTTACAGTAGTTGCTCATGATATGGGAGATCAAGATTCAGTTACCTGTTCTCATGAATATTTATTTACGTATCCAACAAGGTCCCAGGAGAATGAGTACTCACCTTGTGATATATGCAGCTGCCTCCTGAGGGGCTCCTATGCAGTGAGGGTGGCAGAAAAGCCAGGCTCCATGTCAAGAAAGTAAATCTAGAACTGTGCTGTATTTACTAAGGATGTAGTGGACCTTCACCTCTTGCCTTTCCAGATTAAACTGTCCTGAGAAGGAATCGGTGCTGGGGGATGAGAGGCTGGACATGATCTGGCAATGGGCACTCACAGCCCAGAAAGGCAAACGTGTCCTGGGTTCATCCAAAGCATTTGTGGGCAGCAGGGGAGGGAGGGGATTCTGCCCCTCTGCTCTGCTCTGCTATGGTGAGATGCCACCTGGAACCCTGCATCAACTCTGGGGTCCCAGCACAGGAAGGACATGGACCTGATGGATTGGTCCAGAGGAGGGTCGCCAAGATGATCAGAGGGATGGAGCATATTTCCTATGATGGAAGGCTGAGAGAATTGGGGTTGTTCAGCCTGGAAAAGAGGAGGCTTTGATTTGACTTAATTGTAGAGGGGAGCCTACAAGAAAGATGGAGAGGGACATTTTACAAGACCATATAGTGACAAGACAAAGGAGAATGTTTTCAAACTGGAAGAGAATAGGTTTCAATTAGGTGTTAATAAGAAATTCTTTACTGTGAGGGGTGGTGATGCACTGAACAGGTTGCTCAGAGAGGTAGTGGATGACCCATCCCTGAAAGTGTTCAAGGCCAGGTTGGATGAAGCTCTGAGCACACTGGTCTATTGGAAGGTGCCCCTGCCCATGGCAGAAAGGCTGGAAGTTGATGGTCTTTAAGGTGCCTTCCAATCCAGGCCATTCTATGATTCTTGAAGGTCTTTTTAAGCCATCTGAGTCAGTGCAGTACAGCTGGGTGATATCAGAGCCAGGGTCCTTGTTACACAGGCAGCGAAGCCCCTGGGGTGTGTGCATGTGTGGAAGGCAATTCCAGCAGAGTTACAGAGAGAAGAGATCACACAGGTTTGTGAAGTTAACCTCATTGCAAATCAGTCTGCCACACATTCTCTCTTGAGGTTTAAAAAAATAACGAAGATGGGATTAAATCATCCATAGTCTTAACAGCTGGATGCTTTATTCATTATAGGACACATCAACTTTCTGTTCTCTTGGGGAAAATACAGCTGTTCACTTCTTAACATACAGAGTTTGTAGTTCCTAAGAGTATATAATTTCAGTTTGCTAAATAAAACATTAGTTATTATATGAAAAAATCACTATTTACAAGTATCCCTATGCCATTATGCAAACAGGAATGTCCCAGGGTAAGACTGTGCACCTGTTCCTGTGCTATCAGAAATTAATAGGGGTACTGAAAACTACATAGATTCTTCTAGTTTTAGGTCCTAGGGACAGCTGCTGTGCCATTTGCCAAAATCCCTCCAGAAAGGAAGGAAGAAGAATGCATCCATGCAGGGGATTCTCTAAGAGTTGATCAGGAGTATTATTGTCCACTGTCATTCCCAGGGGGATGTAGGAAGAGGAGCCTGTGCTGTATGTTTGTTGTGTGCAATGAGATGTGTTGCTTTTGTAGTGGCTTTGGATATGTTTTCTGTGCTCAGGCAATGCAGTTTTATTCTCTCCTTAGGCCACTTTGTGTTTCTGAGTATTTTGCCTTTCGTATTTTGAATTTTAAATAAGTCCCAACTACATGTTAGTAGTTTTGCTTTTAGGCAGTGCAAGAGGGGAAGAAAACACCAGGTAAAATTTATGCTGCAGTTATCAAAACAAAAAAAAGTAATAATGGAAAATTGTATTCTAAGCCCTTTTTTGATGATTAGTAAGGAGTGATTGACCATTTGCTAATTTGGGTTACAGTATCCTTCACAAACTCAGTGTTGCATATTCCCGTTGCCACAGCGGAGGTGAGTGCCGCGGTTTTCCTGAGGCGCAGGAATGGGCACATCTCTGCCAGGTGAGCCAGAACAAAGCCTGCCTCTGGCAAAACCAGCGGGGATGCTGCTGAGCTTGTCTCAACTTAGAAGTCATTCTGCATAACTTACTGTAAGCACACAGGCATAATTCAGAGATGAAAATTAATGCAGACATGAAAAATGATAAATGAGAATCCAAAGCTTTGGTCGTATTTGACCTTGGAGTTTGGGTTCCCACACACAGAAACATCTGCATAGAGTTTATTAAGTGAGTGGTGGTCTCCATGGCAAGCTCAGTGGCTTTTTTCTTTTTACTTGATTTGTAGATGTTCATTCTCTGTGATTTGCAAGCATTGCATAGTTAATTAGAAATTTGAATTAATGAAAGGTGTTCTGTTAGAGTGTCTCATTTGTACATTACTTGCTAGTTTCATTTTTTTCTTTTCCCACCCTTTTTTTAGATCTGATTGGTGTTACTGAATTACCCTCAATGAAATTATCTCCAAATTATGAGATTGTAAGAGTGCCATTAAAGTTTTAAGTTCAAGTATCAGCTCTTGTGATAAATCTCAGAAGATATTCAGAGCTCAAGTCATTTAGCAAAGCACATACGATTTGACAAATACTTCACAAAGAGAGGAGAAGGCAAGAGCATCAGAAGAGGAACAACCTGGAGGGAAAACCAGTTAAATGTTTTTATAGCACTTGTATTAGAAGAATGAGCTGGGGAAACAGGACATTAGAAAATTGCCTGGGCTTTTAACTAGATTTTCAACTCAGCAAGTAACACAAAGCAGAAAGGAATTCATTTTAATAGTGGAAGTTTTTTAATCCAAAATGCAGGTTTTTCGGACACTGTTTTATATTTGTATTATATGACTTGAGGTCAAGTAAAAGGGCAATTTTTGGTGGAGCTTTTAGAAGTCTTCAGAAAATAGAATATATAGAAATTAATATTTTTACTCCCTTGTGTTGACATTTGGGGGTATCTGGGGTTCCCAGAAAAAGTGATAAATGCATGCAAATTCTATATTTCCCTGCTCATTATAATGAAAAAAAAAGCATTTAAGTGGGCAGGCTTTCCATAGAACTCACACCTTGCTCTGACAATTGTTGGGCTGTAAGAGAAAGTGTTTGCTTGTACTGTTTCTAGGAGCAGCAGGCAGATGATCTGCAGCGATTTAGCAGAACACAGATTTTTTGGTTTTTTGGTCCATGGGAATTGTATTGTCACAATCAGATGGATTAGGCTGAAAGTTTCCTGAGCAGCCTATAGATTCTGGCCTAATGGCCTTCTTGAATATTGCTGTAGCTTGCAGTGTAATTGCATGATAAATGAGCCCAGCCAGAGGAATGACTACAGTCTTTGGATGAAGAGTTCAAAGCTAGCCCTGGAAGCCATCTCCATTCAGCAAAGGCAGTAGGCAGTATCAGTCTGCTTCCTGGTTTGGTCCTGGAAGCTGAAAATAATTTTTTTTTTTATTCCTTCCCACTAGTAAAAAATCAGAACTGTTGGCTCGACTTGTGCTTTCAAGAGATCTCTCTCTGTACAAAAGACTTACTTGGACTATTTGCGGAACATCTGGTGCCCTTCCACAAAGAGGAACCAAACTTAAGATATATTTTGGATTGGGACTCTCCATTGCTATAATAATTACTTTTTTCTATATCAACTCAAACTAAAAGCAATTTTAGAAATAAAGCTGATGCAAAATAACTTTGAGGTTCTCAATAGCTGACTTTCTACACTGTAAATGCACAATGATATCATTTGGGAATAGAAATTCAACAGCTTTGAACAGTGTAATATTTCAAACTGAAGGAAAGGTGCAATGTTTGTATTTTATATTAAATAAGAGGATAGCAGTAATAAAAGTGCAAGTTATCTGCATGTATCCTTCTTTACCTAATATCAGGCCTGCTGTGTTTAAAGTACTGTGGTGATTTCAGAAGTTTGGCAGATTCCTGGGAGATTAAAATATTGAATAGGCAATAAAATTTTGTGGCACTAGTGGTACTTTTCACAGCCATCTGTCTTTGCCCATCTTTAGTTATCATGTCATTATGCAGTTCAGGATATCAATACCTAATTATACTATATTGACATTCTCAGTGATCTGTCATCTCAGAGACACTTTGAAAGGTGATAACACCATATCCATAGTTAGTGGAACTGTCAGCAGTTTTTGGTAACAGCTGTATGGGATTGTTAATTGTGTATTTAGGAAAGGGATTATGCAAACAGTTTTCATAAAGCCACAGACTTTCACAATACATGGTACTTCCCATAAACACCAAGATTGTGATTATAGTGGTCCCGTTGGTGTTTTTTTAAATGTTAGAAATTTTTAATTTTCTGACTCTAATGACAAATATAGCTCATCCAAAAGTCTCTTTGTATTTTAATTAGTATGCTGAAATTTTTTCAGTTAAAAAAGCATAAATAAAAATATTTCCTGGGGTTCTTGTCAGAAGTACAAAATATCTTCAATGTCCCAGGTCTTAGGCTGTACTGAACAGCTCTGTCTAGCAGCAGTAGTGTGGGAAATAATTTGCTTTTCCATAATTGAGGAAGCTCCTTAGGTGCCAGTCCTTGGGGAATTGTGTGAGGAAGATTTCAGACTTCACCCATTTCTTCCACTCAAAAAATACATTCTGTTAGAGGGAACACAAACTTTGATCAGCTGTGGTCAGCTAAAGCAAATATCTATCCACAGCCTTTTAAGAGGCTGCTGGATCATGCAAATTTTGCTCGCTCTTCAAGGCAAGTCGTTCCAGAGAAGGGGATTACTGCCTCAATTCAAACCTCAAAACAGTCTGATCTTTTAGTGGCCTGTGGTTGTAACATTATTTTATAACTGGATAATAATTTTATAGCTATGTTGAATGATTTTGTCACCATAATGGTCTGAATAATAATATTCTGTGTGTGATTGCAGTTTTCTTTCTCATCACCTTGGGTAGGGTATACCTGGTGCTCCAGCTGAATTTGCAGATTAATTTTAAAAATTGTATTTAAAATGTCCATTTTAAAGTGATTTTATTTCTCTGATCTTAACTTACAGTTTGATATGCCTCTAAGAAGAAAAAAAACCTCACAAGTTTATCTTGATTGATCACAATGTTCTGAATTGGCAGTTTTCTGACTGGTTTCTCTGTCCCTTCATTAATTCTTGTTTCTTATCTTTTTTTACCTCCCTTGCCCATCTGCAATAAAACCAGTAAAGTTTAGTCTTCAAAGATTGTATTTTTGGGCTTGAAACTGTATCCTCTGAAGGGGCTGTTATCTATCTGTAGTAGAGCAAACGTATCTTAAATAAAACAACCAAAAAATCCACCCTCTATAAATAATCTTAATGCAATCTCAGATGAATGACTAACCCTTATTTCTATATAGGGTTGAAGTCAAACTTAATCTAAAAAGCAAACAAAATGAAGCTTTGAGAAAAAATAATTCCAGAGTCAAAATGTGTGTTCAGGACCACTATTGATAAAGGAAATGCTTTGGCCATGGCATTAATGCAAAGTGAGTTGGATGTTGAGCAAGCTGAGGAACTTGGATGTTGAGGAAGTCCAAGTTTTATTTTGGTATTTATTTCAAGTCTTGAATTTGGATTGTTTAGATCCCCATTTGTTTGTCTTGCATTTGAATGAAAATCAAACTGAACTTTTTATCTTCCTATTTTATCATTAACAAAAACCATAAGGTGACTTAAAAATGTGGCTAATTGTTTCCCCTTACCGCCCCCCTGCCCCCCAGCCCCAGGATTTCTTTAATCATATTTTGGCACAGATTATTGCTCTGAAAAAGACTAGTGATTTTCTGGGGCTCTTTCTCATGTTGTCCTTTTTCTGGTACTTGAAACAGTGCTCCCTGGCTAAGAGATTAGCAAAGGGTAGGTGTATTCCACCTTCATCTCCCTTCATTAGTACAGCAAGGAAGTTCATTAATTTCCTGGTCATGCACAAGTGATAATCTGTAAAGGCAGGGCAAGAAATTTCTTCTTGCAACCTCTGACATTTTGTCATTTATGCAGTGCTGAGTTTGGACCTCTTGGGTTATTTGTCCTTCCACACAGGTCTTGCAAGTGGAATGCAGGCAATGCTGGATGCTGCTGCTATGAAGGCAATTTGTAAATGCAGTTTATGACAGTTAAAGGAGGCATTAATTGTATTGCCATTTTGTACTTTAGCAGAAGTTGCAGCTAGATAAATTGTCTCATTCCTTATCAGCTTTTGGAAAAGCACATGAAAAAACTAATTTTTATTATTTTTCCTTTATAGGATTTAGTGGCAAGATGGATATTTTTCTCTTTTTTCTCAGTTAAGTAGAAATCATACGCATTTGTGCATGCATAATCTCATTACATTTCTAATCAGATTACATCAGCCTTTTTCTGCTCCTAAGCAGTCCTGAAAGCATGTTGGTTTGTATAAAATTCAGTTTGCCAAAAGATAAACAATCACTTTGTCTCCATTCTGGGGCCTCAGAAGCAACCGTGCAGTGTTTAGAAAATGTTAGGCAGAGATATCACATATACATGTGGAAACCTGTTGCTAAAAGGAATGAAATTTTTTAGGTTTATGGTGGTAAAACCTTGGCAAGGGGCATGTTGTTTTTAGGTACTCTCTTAAATTCTTGTCTGCAGACTCCAGGAATATATAATGGTGGTCATATGAGGGGACATTATTAGAACATGTGTGTCTATCCAATGTGCCTGGATTGCAAAGGTTAACGGCACATTATTGTGTTTTATATGCTGATGTGTTCAGAAACTGCATTTCAGCAGCTATACTAAAAGATTATTACAGCTTGAAATTTGATTAGAACTAGTGGAATGAAAAATCTTGCAGCCTGAGTCCCTTAGTGCTACTCTGTAATAAATGCACCCAAACAGAATAGCTTAGTCACAACAGTGTTGTATGCTTGTTTCACGCGTGGAAAATTGAGACGAAGGGATGCTAAGACTTCGAATGGTCAAAAATGCACAATTGTTTGAATTTTTTTAATCTGTATTGGTTTTTTACAAAGCTTTGGTTTTGTTTTTGTAATTTTCAGAACGTGGATACAGATGAGTTAATTTGCAGCCCTGGCCTTTCTGTACTTCATCAAATCAAAGCCTAAATGCCTCACATAACCCTGAAAATTTAGAATAAACAGGTTCGTGGATAGCTGTGAAAATTTGAGGGTTGTCGGCTTTTCTGCATTTAGGAAGTTAATGGGGGAAGCAAGGATCTGATTTCATAGGTACTATTCAGTAACTTCAATAATGACTGTTATTTAACTTCTTCCAATTTCATCTCATCAAGGGTACCTTGGGCACTGGATCAAAGAGGCACTCTAGGGGAAAATGTGTGATTATCAGGTTCTGATCTCTCTTGACAATGTTTGAATGTGTTAGTTCATTGAAATCTGATGAAGCTTTTTTTTCACCAAGGAACAAGGTTGAGATTTGCTTGTGTTGAACAAATTCCACAGGTGGTTGCTGAGACTAAGAAAACTTGGGTTTGTCCCAGAACAGGCAGTCTAGTAGCTGTAGGCTTTTCTTTTCATGTTCTGTAAAACTTTGCGGCTTTAGCCTGCATCTGATTTCTTAATGCCCTCACTTACCGTGTCAGCATGCATATTCCTCTGCTTTTTTTCTTGCCTTCTCTCTCTCTTTTTCCTCCTTTCACTGGGTCCTGTGGCCTTTCTTCTGACTTTCCCCTCAATTTCTTCTCTTTAAAACAATTGCTTTTTCATTTTCCACACAGCTTGAGCATCTGCCAAGTAAGTGGTTAATTGGGAGTTAAGGAAGGATTTGAAAGCCCATTAGAAACTGCAGACAAAAACCTGGACATGTGGTGGGAGGAGTGAGTGCCAGTGAAGTTGTGCTCAGCTGCTTGCAGCACTGTAGGCACATTTGGGACTGGACGAAGTAGGGGTTTTTTGTACACAGGAAAAAAAATGTAGATGCCAAATGCCAACATGTCTTCGATGAAGCTGTGAAGAGGGCTTTTCAATGGCTTGTTATTTCACCAAATTTAGATTCCTTTCCATAAGAGACAAAGGACGTATCCAAAAAACAGATAAAAAGATTCTCTGACCTCATAACTCTGGGGAATTGTGAAGTGAATGGTGTCAATTTGGGAACTCTACCTTAGAGTGTTCTACTTTGGCCCCATTCTCAAATTTAACCGACTTATTTCAAGTTCAAATTTTCAAGAGTCCATTTTTTAAAGAGTTGCATTTGAGTTACCAGAATTACCAGGCCAGACTCTTATAAAAAGTTAGCTAGTGATGAACACTTCAAAAAAGTTCTATCTAGGGAAGAATTCAACAACCAGAATAATACATACAACTGAACTATTAGCACGGCCTATAATCTTTTTATCCTGTGCATTACCAAAAAGATTAGAAAATAAAAATGAAAAGCCTGTTTTGATACAAAATCTTTTTTTTTTTTTTTTTTCCTAGTACTGTTGAGATCTGTAGGATATTCCTATGCAAGTTAAGTGGTTTTGACTAACAGTGTTGTTCACTGATTGGAGTTTTGTTTGTGATTGAAGCTGGGCTTTGCTCTTTCTCAAACTCTTCTAAAGGTACATCATGATTTCGGGGGTGTCATTCTTCCTTTATTTCAGGGACAGGTGGAGAATGGCTTGTGATCACAGCCATTCCTGTGAAACCTGTTGACTTGACATGATTCTACCCCTTTGTTTTGACTCACAGTCAGCATTATAAAAGTCTAGTAAACTCAGTGTAAGTTAAGGATGCTCCCAATGACCCCAAATCAGACCATAATTGATGCCAGACTGTATGAAAGAATGATTCAATATTTCACACTTCCATAATGGTGTTACTGTGCATGGATATCTTCAGTCTGACAGATGTTTAAGAAAGATAAGAGTAACTAGGAAAAGCAGGGATTATTTAATAAAAGAAAAATCAATTCTTTAAGCCTGAAGGCTGTTGGAGTTTGGTGCATGATATTGGGAATCTCTGTGGTCATGTTGATATCAGTGACAATGTTTTTGGTAATGTAACTACTTTCTTTGACCCTTACTTTGACACCTTTGTGTGTCAGCAGTGCTCTCAAGAATTCGGTAAAATAATATCAAGCATGAGAGAGAGAGAGAAGTTGCCAAGTAAAAGCCAGCCAGTGAAGGTTGAGTGGGGCTGCTTTTTATTTCACATATGCGACAAGAGTCTTGAACACCATCACCTCCAAAAAAATAAAGTGAATCTTTCTCTGGTAGAGCAGTAAGGTCATCTTGGCCAGGCAAGGTCAAGAACCTCACCAATGCATGTCAAGAAGATCCATTACACCTTCACTTGGAGTTATCAGCCATGAAGTGAGTGTTCAAAGGAAAAAAAATGTGCAACTATTCAAGCTAATTTCAAATGTGTACGTAATTTGTAGTTCTGAGGAGTACTCTCTGTCATGGTAGATTGGCTTCTTTATCTGCTAATTAGGGCGCTTCAGTTCCTCTGCATAGACACCTAGAGTTACAGCAGTAGTGAAGAAAACAGCTCATTATTAATCTAGTGATGAGGATGTAAAAGCTGAATGAAAGCACTTGGAATCAAACCTGTTGAATTTCATGTGTCTAAGCCTGCAGTTTAATCATTAAAGTGCAACTTATTTTGATTCAAAACCTTTGCACTTACAGACAAGACTGTCTGAGTTCACAGAGCTTATTCATGGGAAGAAGCTGAGAAAAATGCTTTCTTAGAGTCCTAAATGGTTGATCAAACACATGCATTTATTTAGGCTCAATTCTCTATATATTGAATACTCACTTTAATCAGGGTATAGTCTGAATTATCATTTCTTATTTCAAAGAGAATTGACAAGCTGTGGTGGTGAAGTAGCAAATGTCATCTGCAGATCCATGCCCCAGTCTGCCACTGAAATTCTCCTGTTCCTTTTTTGTCGCCAACTCTCAGTTTCTTTCCAAAAGTGTGCTGTGAATATTATATTCAGTGTCTCCACAGAGATAATCAACTAACTCCCATATATAGAGAATTTTGTTGCAGTTTGTGTTTGGGAATTTGTGTTCCCTCAAGGAAAAAAAAAAAACGGTTTCAAACAAATGCATCTTTTGCTCTTGTCGGAATGTGACTAATTACTATGACTTCCAGCTCTTTTGCCACAGTATTCTGCTGGGACCAAGTGAGAGGTATGATCCAGCTGCAGTCTGTAATTAGGGCAGAGCAAGTTAGCAAACAGTTGATGTGTTGCTGTACGATGTGGAAACCGGATTCATGTAATACACCTGGAGAAATGGCAAGAAAGAAAAAAAGAAACATAAATAAAAAGAAAAATGCTGTCAGAAAACCATATTCAACACTGAATATGCATAGTGATGTGTGAAATCATATTCTGTGCTAGAAGGAAGGAGAAGGCTGTTGTTCTTACTCTCAGGGGTATATGTGGCTTTAAATATATTTTACTGCATAACAACAGCATACAGAATTCACTGCTTAAATATATTCAACTAGTAGCTTAACCTGAAAGGAATGTGTATCATATACTCAGTTCAAAGTTGTTTTTTGTTGGTCTTTGTAGTATTCATGTAGAACTCATGAACATACGCCATCAAAATTTGGCCACTAGAGAAAACAAGGATTATTTTGTTGGATTGTTGTTTTGGTTTTTTTCCCCTCTGTATAGAATAAATAATACTAAAAATACCTAGTGAGCTTGTGTTTGCTTGGAAGAGCTCTGCAAGTGTGTAGATGAGCGTGCTTTGCCTGTGCTTTTTAAATTACAAGCATTTAAGCTTAATCACTTGCTCTTTCAAGTCATTTGCAATCATCTGCTTTTGTTTTAATATTCATGCTTTCTTTATGCATGCTTTGGAAAGATTGCTTTCTCTCACACATATAATTATACTTAAATGATATATAATGGTTATTACACAAATCAGAAAAACAGCAATGTGTTTGGGGGAAGTATATAAATGGGGGAGGTAGGTCAGACTGTCATCATGCCATCTTTGACAAGCAGTACCTTTAATTAGTCATTAGCTGACTTTCCCAGACAGTTTTCCAGCAATGATTGTGTCACTAACATTATAGGAGAAAGCATTGCATGGCAAAAAGGAAAGTCTAGCCAACAGTGTCACTCAGAGCTGTTTTCAAAGGGATGATTTAAGGTCTCATGTCTCTTGTGGGGCTGTTCAGCCAGTTTTTCCCCCCTCTTGGCTGAGACCTTCCCCTTTGCAATGGATTAGGGGCTGTATTGTTACATGCCTGTTGCTTTTTGGTCGATTTGTTTCTCAGCGAGTATAAATGTTGTCTTAGCATTTGTTATGATACAGGAAAAGCAAACCTGACTACCAAAAATGAACCATACAATTCTGGCCTTTTCACTGACTCAATTTTCATTCTCGTGTATTGTCTTGGTCAAGAAAATTATAGACATTTATGTATGTCTCTGTATAGCTGCAGTCTTAAGCAATGCGTTCTTTAGCTTTGTAAGAAAAATAATTTAAAAATTATACTTTTGGTTTGGGAGGGAGAAGTTCCTTTGAGTCTTCATATCATCTGGGTGTGCTGATTCTCTAAACTGTGCCTCCTAGAAATATCAAGGCTTTCAACCTAAGCTGTAAACCAGCACCCTTTATCTCCTTCCTCTCTTGTTACCTAATACTGAATGTTTTGATTGTATTCTTCAAACCAGCAAGAAATTGGGGTTAACAGGGGAGTTGCTTTTCCACAGCTACACTGTTGGATCCCGCAGACTCACAGATGCCTGCAGGCTGGCACTGGCTTTATGCCTGTTTCATAGGGTAAAGGATAAACCACCCCTTCTCCTTGAAGAACTCTAAATGTCTTAAGAATCCCTTCACAAATTCTGAAGTCTTGCTACCATGTTTTTTCGTTTACTTCTTCCGCTATTATTTTAGCAAGTGCTTGTTGTGTCTTTCCATGGGTAATGAATTGCTCACTCATGGGTTATGATGCTGATATCTTAAATTTCTTGGAGTCTCTTGTTCTTTGTAGCATCAGATCCCAGTAGCTCTGCGATGAAAGCGAGTATCATCTTTATGTTTAACATGGCACTGTGATACTGTTATAATCATCCTTGAACTCCTGCGGTGTTGCTCTGGCTCTCTTTCTCCATAACCAAACCAACACAGCCATTGCCAAGCTGCACTGGTTATACTCAGAAGCACCAATATGAGAGATAATATTCCACATTTGTGGGTAGAGATTGGGTGCTTAACCCCTGTATCTGGTTCAGACTCCTGCTTGAAAGCATGAGGGAATGGCATACATGAGCAGCAGTTTGCCTCATTTGTTCAGGTCTATGTTATGCTATCAAAATTACTCCAATAGCTGCTGCTGCCAAAGCAAATACCTATTTATTGTTAGAGGAACCAATGATTTCTCTGGAAGGAGTAGAATTTCTCACCCAGAAAATGGTAACTTTTCTCTGTGCTATGGCTGTTGTAATTTTTAAGAACATTGCCATCCAATTGATATGAACTTAATTCTGCACACAATAATTGTCTCATAGTAGGGAGCACCTCTATCTCACTGTGGAAAGAAACTACCAGGTGAAAGCCTCAGAAGATAATTTAATTAATTTCTATGTCTTTGAAGACTTGTAAAATAGTCAATACTTTGACTTTTAAAGCTGAGCTAGCACTTAAATTGGCATCTTTTTAGTAGTGTATCCTTCATGTACATTCTATAATTTCATGTTAAAAAATAGCAACAAATGTACTTACATGCTTTCTCAATATTGTGCATCAGTTAGACTAGGAACGGCAAAGACTGAAATTACTAAGTGTAAAATAAATATATTTGACTTGACACTCATGTATTAATCTCTGTAGGTGAATATAGAGGATTAAATGTCCACATTAGTACATTTTTACTTTATCTGTTTACTAAGAGACTCATCTCAATCCAGAATATTCCAGCTCTGTATAAAATTATGATAGTTTTTAGTGTTTGTTACACTCTATATTGCATAAAATAATTAATTTTATGGATTGTGGGCTTTGGTAGGTTATTTTTTTTCAAAATTAGGCTATTATAAAGTTCTGTTGAATCATTTATATACCTCATGTTAACAAAATGAGATTAAAAAGTAGCATAGAAATTTAAAATCCAGCTATTTTTCTCTTTTGCTGAGTTAACAGAATGTGATCATCTGATGCAATGACTGTCTTCAGAAAAGACAATGATTTTGAGTCATAAAAAAAATTCCATTATTTTTCATGATGGAAAATTCCTAACTTGTATTTGGATATTCTTTCTGACATCAAAGAGAAACAGTCAGATGAGGTGGTGGCTATTCCCACTCAGCCATCATATGAGAAAACATTTTTGGAGGTTAATCCAGAAAATTGTTTTGCTTCATTTGAAGGCAAAATATTTTTACATTTATTGTCCACAAAAAAGTTAATATGTTGATGTTAGACATGGGTAATAATTTTAATTATGTTATTAAATACTATTTCTCTCCTCATTTATATGCATTATGTGCAGTTAGTTTCTTTCCTTTGTCTTCATCTACAAGGATAATGAAATAAGTTTGTTGATTTCACATTCTTCCATTTTCTGCTGAAATTTTGGACTTGTCTATAGCTGAAGATATATTTATTTCTAATATGTAGAACTACTTCCTTCTGAATTTTATGAACACATTTTGCCAGTACTTAAGAGAGGGCAATCTTCATGGCACTGATATTAAGCAATTAAAAAAAAGAAATCAACTTTGGAAACAAAGTTGCAATGAGATTCTCTTGAGAAACTAGTTGTGGGATGCTCAAATTATTTTATAGTGTAAAAACAAACTCAAATTTAAATGTTCTGGAGCCTGAGAGTGTTATGAAGCTTGAATAGTGCATGTGTTGAAAATAATGTCAGGTGAGAGGTGATGTATAGGAAGAAAGTATTGTAACTGCATTGTTGTTCCTTTTACTCACACTGCAGATCTGGTCCTATGGCTTTGGGCTGGTTTCATTCATTTGTTTTTTCTCTGCATATATTTTGTAGAGGAGGCCTCCCATAGCATTGCATTTTAGAGGCCAATGTTTGCAAAAGACAGAATTTTTCATCTTGCACAGTGTGGGATGACCAGTGGCTGAATGTTGCTCCCAATCCCACTGTCCCTGTCACCGACAGCGATGTTAAACAGGGCTGGCACCAACACCCACCCCTGAGGTCACCACTCTCACTGAGCTCCACCTTTGGGCCACTGAGCCACTGACCACAGCTCTTTGGGCAGGACCACCCAGACAGCTCCTCATCCACCAAGTGGTTCATGCATCAGGTTGATGTCTCTCCAGTTTAGAGACAAATACATCATGTGGAACAGTGCCAAACTTTACACAATTCCAGGCAGAGGATTTCAGCTGCTCTTCTCTCACCCACCACCACTGTAACTCCATTGGAGAAGGCCAGGAAATTTGTCAGGTGTGATTTTATTGTAGTGAAGCCCCAGTGACTGTCAAAAATCACATCCTTACTTTCCACATGTCTTACCAAAGTTTCTAGGAGGATCTGTTCCCTAATCTTGGTGGGCACTGAGGTAAGACTGAGCAGCCCATAGGTACCTGGGTCTTGCTTTTTTCCTTTTTGAAAATGGAGGTGTTGTCCCTTTTCCAGTCAGTGGGAACTTAAGGAGACTGCCATGACTTCTCAAATATGATGAATAGTGGCTTAGATCTGCATTCTACTGATATCTGTTGATATTCTGAAACTGTTTTGTTGTTATTGGCTTGTTTGTTTGTGGGGTTTTTGTTTGGGTTTGTTTTGATTTTGTGGGGATTTCTTTGATTTTTGTTTGGTCGGGTTTTTTTATTGCAGTCCTGTGTGGTAAGAAACTTTTCCTCTTTTCTTATTCTGCCTGAAGGCTGAAGAAAGCTTTATTGTGGGCTGTTGAAGATGTAACTGATATGAATTCAGGATTAAGGAACTAATTCTCTTCAGTCTCTATGTGCAATGTGCTGGGAGTCCTGAAATGAATATTTGCTTTAGAGCCCTGAGTGTGTGTGTCAGGACTGTGTTTCCTGCAGCTCCTTCAAGATAGAAGCCAACTATTCAGGTATTTTGTAGGTGATTTCTGATGTGAGATTTGCTTGAGCTTTCCAAGTATATCCCAGTTCTGGTCGATGCTTCCTTCCAATGCCCTGGAAAGAAATCAATTCAGCCCAGTGAACAGCACACTCCAAAAAGTATAAGCCTAATTTTGGCCAGATTAGCTTTACTTCTAAATCAACAATTTTGCAAGAGATACCATCCAAGACAGTACAATTTTCTCTTTTTTTGGAGATTGCTTCACATTCCAGTGTCTTCCCAATCCCCTAAATATGTCCTTCATCTGTTCCATAATTTCTGTCTCTGTTCCTGGAGAAACCCAAACTGTACTAGCCAGAATGAGCTACACTTGCAAATATTTCTCTTTGATATTTTCCTTTTATTTCTTAGAGCACTCTTGGTACTCTCTGTGATACACCTTATCTCTCCTTGCCGCTCCTGGTGGTTATCTTTCACCAAATATACGATTTCAAGAGAATCGGGAAAATAACAAGTATTTTCAGTAGGGTCTGTAAGAGTTTACAACCCCACCCCCTTTTCTTCCTTTACCCCAGAGTCCACTTGGCTTCAAAGTACATTAAATTAGTTCAGAGAGATGACTTCATGCCATCAGGTAATCCTACCCCACTGGGACACCGTGTGATTTTGCAGTGGGGCAGGTTTGTCGCTGTATCATAGTGTGAGCTCAGCCCCAAGCCTGAGCTTTGGCAGGGATCATTGTCCTTCACTGGAACTGAGCAGGTTCAAACTGAGGGGAGCTTTTCAGCCTGTGGAGGGTCCAGGCCTTGGTGCTGTTGAAAGCAATTTCCAAGGGAAAGCAAACCGAGCAGCTAGGCTTGCAGTTTTGGCCATTGAATGCAAGATATCTGTACCTGCATCATGAGGTCCTTTTATTTCTTAATTTAAATGGAAGACTGTGGTTATAACATTTTTGTTGGCTCTGGGTTGTTGATTTTTTTGGACAGCATAAAAGGCAATAGCTGGCTTCCTTGTAAGGTGGTTTGCGTGTAACAATAGAAACATGCCATCAAAATTGTCCTGGTGCTGGAAAAAAGTCAATATACTTCAATTCCAGTTCTCTTGTAACGGAGAAACATGCTTTCCCCAACAATTGTTTTTGTCACCATTCAATGTTTTTTTTTTTTTTTCCGATGGAAATTAGTAAATACCTTAAAATAAATAAGTTAGGAACCCACAGAGGAATCAAAATTGCTTGATACAAGGGTGAGACACGTAATCATACCGTGGTTAAATATTCAGAAATAATGAAATAAATGTATGGAAAAAGAACTGATCTGTTATTTATTAATTTTCCACAGGCATTTCCATAATATGATGCAATCAACACTCATTTTGAATAGGTATTACCAATTTGTTATAAATATTATATGCATAAATATATTGGTAGTTTCAAAAGCAAAACTGCAGAAAAATCCTGATTGGGGTGAAACTTTACAGTTATGTCTTTATGTAAGATAGATTTCAGCTACATTCTTAAAAAATCAGGAATACTTTAGGATAATACCTCTTTTTAAGGAAAATTAAGAAAGCATATTTTTACCTTGTTTATTTATTCCAGATAAACTTCAATAATGACTTTCTGTATTCTCAGGGAAATAAACATGATACACATAGAAGAATAATCTCCTGCTTTCAGACTATGTAAATGTTCCTAGTGGAGGAATGTAAATTTAAAATAAATTCACCGAATTTATGTGCTGGATAAATTCAGTGGGATGTCAATGAGCAAATTCTCAAAGTATTGGTGAAAATAAGAACTTAGTGGCAGTGTGGATTAGTTTTTGTACAAGGAACAAAGCCCTGACTGAAAAAAAGAAAAATTAACGTTTCACTATTCTGTCTCTCATCTAAGGATGGAGACGTCCTTTGCCCCAAATGTCAGGTCTCTGTGTCACTAATCCATAGGAGTAAAGGGTCTGTGTAGTCTGGGGTAAGTTTCTTGTTTCATCTAGGTCATGGATTAAAAGAAAGATGAAGTTCATAGCAGAGATTCCTTGGAAAGCACAGATTCCACATGTGATAGTGTAACTGTCTCATGGTGCGTGACCAGCTGAGGTTGTCACGGATGTTCCTGCACATTGCTTGTGCAGCAGTACACACACACACACACACACACACACACACAGAGTTGCATATCCTGCCACATTTTCCGAGTGCAGAGTGTTCAGCAGCCCCAGGGGCAGCCCCAGGGAGTGCATCATTTAACCAAACACAGCCTTGGGCTTGACCTCAGTGGCTGGGGCCGTGTCAGGCTGCCTCAGGGAGAGGCATAAGTGCAGAGAGAGAAGCAGAGGTGAGCAGGGTCATCAAACTGTGGCTCCCTGTCAGCAGCAGGGCTGAAGACAGAGCTGCAGGTGGCTCCAGGGAAAGTCACATCTGTGATTTCCCTGTAGTGATATCAGAGCATACAAAGTGAGGCAGGGAGCTGCTTTTTCTTATCTATGCATCTTTGGATTTTTATTCGTAGCAAGTGTACAGGATCTGCTGTGGTAAATGTGCATTGTCAATTACTAGGCAGTGCCTGGGGACTGCAAGGGGTCATTTCAGTACCATGTCACATTTTAGGGCTCATCTACACAGCATTGTCTCAGTATACAGGCACTTGAATGGGCTTGGGTAGCCTGTGTGGGACTTACAATGCTGCTGAGGTACCTGTGCTGTTTATTTCAAACTAGCTTGAGTGGAAATGAGCTTTCATTAAAGCACTGCGTGCTGAGGGATTTATATTGTTAGCTTGGCAATGAAACTGCTTTCTTTCTTTCCTCCCTCCCTCAGAAAAACCCCAACAACTAACCATCAATTGACAATAGAGTTCCCGATTCAAGCTCCCAGCAAAAGCTGCCTTTATAAGTGAAATATGTGGACCTCTAGGAGAAGAGTGTGTACAAAAGCACAGAGATTATTTAACAAGGAGTAGTTTTTATGTGTAATCTTGGGCACTGTGCTTTTCATACCTGGGAAACAGCATGAGTGGAATCTATTTAACTATGCAGAAATCACTGCAAATCAGAAGCTTTTACCCTTACATGTGCTGTTTAGTATCTTTTCACATTTAAATTCTTTCAGATTTCATTGTTCACTCAGTACAGATTGAGCAGAACAGTGATTTGGTTAATGGTGTCATACATGCTAGTGCTTCTATGTTTATGTTAGGGAGTGGAGTACATTCTCATGTTACTTTAATCAAAGCAGAGAGCCAGTTATGTTACTTTATTTCCTGTACCTGTGGTGTTTAATTATTAGTAGGACTATGAAAGTTTACTGTCCTCATAGAATGAGTGTAAAACCATTGATGGGGGAAAAAAAAATCAGCTTGGCCAGCAATCTTATATCTACAGTACACGTTTTTTTCTTTATTCTCTGCATTTCCTAACACCATTGTCTTCAGATTTTTAGGTTAAATTGTGTTGGACTAAGGTTTTATTCTGGCACATGTTATCCCTTATGAGGAGCATTGCACAGTAGGTACCTTAGCAGGCAAAGGATTGCTTGCAGTGTATTTGAAGTACTGGGCTGTTGCAGCAAGGCAAGAGGAGAAAACACCTCAAGTATTCTTTCCTTAGTTCCTACCCTCCCTTTTTTCCTTCTTCCCTGCTACTAATCCTTTGAGCTTTGACACCCAAGCTCAGAACTGAGAAGTATAGTTGTTGACCAAGTGTGGAAGAAAACAAGTACCAATCCATTTGTTCATACGAAGTCTAATTTATATGAGGAAAAGTTGTTTTGGGTTGACAGTTTTCATTTACCTTTTATTCCCAGTGCTGTTGAGAACCTCTGTGTTCTGTGATAAAGCTGGCTAACAGACTTGAGGCATTTGCCATGTTGTCAGCAAGCATTTGGAAACACATTTGTAACTGCGTTGGCCCTGGCAGACGAATGCATTGAGTCTAACTCCTGCCCAAGTGCTGAACTAAACCATTACTTAACAGGCAGCTCTGGGAGGGGTTGGGAAGGTGTGCTGATGGGCTGCTACAGAGAGCAAATGCACTCTGACAATGTCCCAGTGGTGGCTCCCAGAAGTGTGTGAGGCTGCTTGTCGTGCAGCTAAGAACTGCAGGCCTGCAGTTCTTGAGCACATCTCTGATTTGTGCATCTTGCCAGGTAAATCTGAAAACTTACAGCTACAAGTTGGAAACCTAATTTTGAATTATTGACCAAGAATTAGTGAATCGTTCATATGTCGATATATTATATCACTCATATGACATCCTCCCACCATGTTTCTTCAAGTTGGAGGGAAGGGAGGAATTAAAAGGGATTTTAAGTGAAGACAGCAGCAAATAACAAAGTCTTGCATTAAAAGTTATTAAAACAATGAACAAAGATTCAAATTGACTATCTAATTAGTTCTTGGAATTCACTGCTGGGTACTATTCAGAAAATCTAAGGTGTAGTTAGAATATTAGATTGCCAGCTTAATTGGGCAGTATAATTTTGAGCAGTATATAATGAGAATTCAAGCCAACAATTAATTCAGTAGTTCAGCTGGTAGAGTTCTTGGGTTGCAGCCAGCTTGGCTTGTAACCTCAGTTACATCCTTTCTTTGTATTCCCACCTTTCTCCTGAGGACAGTCAGCTTGCTTTTCTACTCGCTTATTGTAAAAAGAAAGCATTGTGAAATATTCTAAGTTAGATGACTTGAAAATCCAATGCCATTCATGAACAAAGAGTATTTGATGAGGCAAAAGTAAAGGAAGAGCAATATGTTAATAAATTATTTAGATGAAGTAAAACACTTCAGTCTAAACAGTATGCTCTGCTAAGAAAGGATGTTTTTCTGAGTTATATTTAATAAATACATAAAGTTGTACTGAAAAAGCCTTTTGAAGCCCTCTTTATTGTCTTTATGTCATGACTGTAAAATCTTTTACTGTTTTTCAGACTGAAGTATTGATCCTGAAGTGTGTGCCTGTGAACCAAAAACGTAATAAGTATTCTGCATATTCTACAGTGCTCATAAATTTGCTTCTGTTGGTTTCAAAATGCTGGCAGGCAGCAAACTTATCTCCTGATACCTTTTTAATGTATTTTAGACCTGTGTTCTTTGAGGAGGAATGATAGAAGACATTTGTATGTAAAATGTACATAAAATTAATCAAAAATTCAGGAATTACTTCTAATTCAAGTCTCATTTACGTCTGTATAAAGATGAACAGAATTGCCAAGTCTACAAACTGTTTTCTTATTTGAGAAACACTGAAGGGTACTTCAGTTTGCCGTAATTACTTAAGAGAATAAGCCAGTGCTGAGGCAATTTAAATTATTAGTTTGTATTACAGACAACTATAAATCCATGTGACTGCCTCTGAGAGCTAGAATTTAGGAATGGTGGTAGAATTATGATTTAGGAATTTTTCAGTCCTTTTTAGGACTTTTTATATGAAATTTTAAGTCTTTGTTTCATATATAAACCTTGTGGTTTTCCCAGTCCCAAAATACATGTTTTCATTGCTTTATTGGATGCCCTAGTTAAGGAGGCAAATGCATATTCAGAGAAGAAGTTGAGTAGAAGCTGTCACTTTAAACAATGAAGCTCATTTACTAGCTGATCCTTTCCAATTTTTGGTAGTGCTTTCAATAAACATGCTTTATGTTATAGGAGCCACAGTGCTGAAATGCCTTTTTAGAGATCAAAGCACTGTGCTACATGTCACTAAGACATGCTGTAACATTTTCTGTTACCTTTAAAACTGTCCTGTGCTAATGTAATTTGTCCTGAAGAAATTACTTTAGGCAGTCCCATTACAGTTCAGTATTGTATATTAGTAAAATAGTTGGATAGGAGACTTTGTGAGTAAGTAAGTCAGATACCATAAACAGAAAGCAGTGAAAGATATCTGCAAAAAAAACAAAATGGGAAATTGCTTTAAAAATATGGAATCACCTGGGAATTCACCAGGTGTAAACAGGCTTGGGATAGGAGAAGCAGCAAATTGTAACACTAATGGAAAACTGCCAGGCTGCAAATTCTCCAGCCTTCTTCCACATTTAATTGGTTAGTCCTGCATTCTGAAAGCTGCCTATGTACTTTGTCTAAAATTAGTTTGTTTCCCCACCTTGTTCTTTGTTTACCTATGGAAGGGACAGGAAGGGGAGAAAATGTGGAGCAGTAGCATCCCACTGGAGCTGTCACAGGTACTACTGTCAAAGGTGCACCAAACTGTCCTTCTCTAGGACAGACCAAAAACCTCATGGATGTGTTGCCTTCTGACAGTGAGAAAAAAAAAGCAAACCCAAATGAATGTAATTAAAAGATAATAGAATGCAAATGTGTGTTTCTCTTAGTATTATCCAGCAATGACAGATGAATTCTGAGACAAAGCTGAGATACTTATTTTTGAAGCAGCTGCAAATTTTTTCAGCAGCAAAGTTCACATCCTATTAATGTTGTCACCATCCAAGCAAATGTTAAGCTTTTAAAGCTTAGATTTCCACTCTCCCAGAAGATAGTTCAACCTGTCACTTGGATTGAATCCAAAAGTCTTTGCTGCTGGCATTGTCATGGTGACACCCAAAATTTTTCAGTGCCATGCAAACAAACACACACACTTTGCTTCTCAGAAGGCTTGTGGTGTCACAAGCGGTAAAATCTTGCTTTTGAAAGCCGTAGGAGAAGTTGATTTACTTTGTGTGGCTGCCATTACACTGTTGCTAATGCTGCTGTGTCCTGAAGAGCTAGTTCAAGATTTTTCCTATAAAATTTAGTATTCACTGATGTGGAAATATTTTTGTAGACTATACCAAAGTAGCTGGTCTCAGATGTTGCTCTACACTCTCAGAATTTTGATTCAAAAATTAAGGTATTTTCCTAGCTTTAGTTGCCATTCCTTGTTGTTCATAAAATTTGCTAACAAAATGTACCATGAATGGCAAACTGTGCAGGCTACGTACATTAATAGCTCTCCTTTTAAGGTTTGGGTTCTAGTTTGGAAAGTAAGGTCTTTGCTGTTGTCTCTTGCACTGTAAGTTGTGAAATACAGCTTTATTTTTCTCAGCAGGTCTTTCTTGTCATGTTTTTGGGGTTGTTGTTTTTTGGTTGGGTTTTTTTTTTTTTTTTTTGTTGGGGTTTTTTTTCCTAGTAATAATTAAAACTTCCAGCATTCATGGAATGTAAATATGCAGTAACACACCATTTTGATCATAGATCCAGGTACTGTGGTTGCTCCCTTGTGCCTTTTCCTTGAAGTAATCTATTATTTGGGCAACAAGGGGGTGAGCTGCTGGTTATGCTGTTGCACTTGCAGCTTTTGAGGGGCTCTTCCCTTCAAGTAGACTCCATTCCCAGTGATGTGCTTCATAACCTGTTATTGATTAAGCAATCTAAATCCCATTTCAGTCCACACAGATGTGCTGAAGAAAATAAAAGGAAAAGCCAGCATTTCAATAATACTTAAACCTGCTCGGCCTGGAAAGCCCATTTTCTGTTAGAATAAATGCAGTTCAGCCAAAGACAGAGCTGTAGTTTTGGGTGGAGATGCATATGAAAGTTTTACAGATATATCAAGCTTGAAGGAAGAAATGCATAATCAGTCTTCTTAGTTTATAATAAAAAGTACAATTCATGGTTGCAGATGGACTTATATCAGAGAACACCTCATATCAGAATAAGCTTCAGCCAGAATTACCTTCCTGGAAAGGACAGCTGGTTTGTTAGCCTGTTTATTGTTGTTTTGGTGACATGGTTTTTCTCAGAATCCAGGATGCTGAGTTTCTCTTAGCAAATGTGCTTTAAAGTGTTTTCTCAAGAGTGATATAAAATTGTTTGGTCTCCCCAGAAATTTTACCCTTTCAAAGTATGGTCCTGGAGTAAGCATTAAACTTCTTTAGGGTTTTTCAGACTGGTTTCATACCTTTTTAGTGGTTATTCTTTGCTACTTATTTGCATGTCATGCCAGCACTGGGAATCTCCTGGAACTGGTCAGATGTAGGTGATGTATCTGCTGCCTTTGTGATGTACCTTCTCTGTGGTTTCAGAAGACATTTTTCAGCATGTAGAAATTAGAAAATTGTTCCTGTGTAGCATTAGTAGATTTGGCAACTGCCTTTCTGCAACAGAATCAGCTTCAATAGTTTATTAATAAATGCATTTTATGCTTTTCTCACAACCTGCTACTGCATACAACTCATGCCATTGTCATATCTTGGCATAATTAGTGTATTTATACTGTAAACACCCTCTGATGATTTACAGTGTCATTTTTGAAGGGCAGGAAGCAAGTAATATTTCATGAGCTAATTGTTTCATTTTCTCTACCAAATTTAAAATTTTTGTGTTTCCACTAAGTTTACACTTGTCATTCAGAGTGTTAGGAGAAATAACATTTGTTTGCCTGCGTTTCCTATGATAATTCTGAATAATATTGAAATCCCTTTTCCTTCTATCTCCATCACATGAATTTGGAGTATGACTCTTTCTGCTACCTGTACAGGGACTTGGAATTGAGACACTGAGAAGAAAGATCTGGAATAATGTATAAATTCCTCCCACCCTCTTTCAGAAGAGATCAGGGTAAAGGACAAATACAGAAAATTCTCTTGAACCTGTAAATCATTATTATGGTCTTACTTGGGATTTTCTAACAGTGATGCTTAAAGATAAAGCATAAAAAAGATGACTGAAGAACAGAGGTCACAGAGGTGACATTATCATCTGGTTATAATGAAAGATGGGAAATTTACAAAGAATTTGAACATTGAAAATAATCACACTATAAAACTATTTTTATACCACATATTGAAGTTAAAGCTTCAAAAAAGACATTGCAAGCAGTTCATTATTTTATATATGACTTGTGTTTTTTGGCTTTTAGCAAAATTTTAAAACTCGATGTTAAAAATGGCATATTTGAAGCACACTGTCTTTCAGAAATAAAAAAGCAAATACTTCACTTCCAAAACTATAAAGCACTGAGAGATTATTATTTCAAAACAATGATCTCTCTGGCTGTTAATAAATCTATTTACATGATCTGTGTGATACCATAAGGTCCATTGATTATATAAAGTTCATCTTAGTGTTGCTTTGTAAATTAATATTGGGTTTATGTGCTATCATTATTCTGTTTTTTAGCAAGAAGTGTCAAGTAATATTTACATTTTCAAGTTCTTTTGCTTGATGTTGTTAAGATGTGAGGGGGTCTGATCAGGGATTATTTTATATACTTTGAGAGTAAGTGCCTCTTTGCTTTGATTATGACATCTATAACAGTTTTTCCAGTTTTTTTTTTTTTTGAGTTGTTTAAGCATAAATGGGTTCTGTTAAAAAACAAATTGGTTCAGTTGTACTTATATCTCAACCTCTATGGCAACATCACTAACCACTTCTAGAGGTTGTGAACTGGTCTTTTCCAGTCTATGTAACATTTACTGCAAATGAAATGCCAAGCTTGATGGCCAGCACGTGGTGTCCAGAACAAGGTTTCTGTCTATTATGTGTAGGGCTCTTCTCCAGATAATAAAAATCTGCATCTTCTTAGAAGACAAAATCCTGCTTGTAGTTGGAAAGCCTTTTAACTCTGTCTTTTCCAGGGCTTTTATATCTCTGGTAGAAATTGTAAAGATCAGCTGTTAAATGGGTCGAAGTCACGCCTGCTGTGGCTTAGCTAGAAGGCTGGTTGTATTAGAGGAAATGCAGGCATATAATTTCATATTCTTTGAAGGTGCTTAGGAAACTCCAGGAAATGGATTTTTTTTTTCAAGATGAGGTTGCACAGTCTTAGAAATGCAGTTAATTAACATTTTTCTTCCAAGTCTATATATGTATTTTAATAGTCAATATAAATGTTAATATATCTTTCAGTAGTGTAAAGTATTTAAATATTTATGTGTCTGAGGCATAAGACAATTTGAAATGTATCTGAAATGACTGAATCTTTACATTTGTAAGGCAGGATGAATGAAACATCTCTGTGTCACAGACTGACTTTTTCTTCCACAACCTGTTCCAATTCAAAATTAAGTGACCTCACATTAATGAAGCTTATTTAACCAAGATGTTACTCGTTCTAGAAACTGAAATTATTCTGCTCAAAAACTTCCAGGTCATAATGATATTCAGTTAGCTTATACATTTTTAGAAATCATATTAATAACAGCTGAAAATTTGAAGATAAACTGTCACTTCTCTAAGTGTGCCAAAATTTGCAAATGCAGTTTCTTTTGTGAGAAGTAGTTTACACTATCTGAAATCCAGCCCACTTAAATACAGCTGTAAAATATAAATACACATTTTCTTTGTTTATATATTTTTAATTCCTACATATGTATATATTTGTAGTCTAGAGTATGTACACATATAAAAATAATGCGAAATAATGTAAAAATAATTGCATAGACAAAAAAATTGCCTGCATATGTCCCTGTGCTATTTTTTAAGTAAGTTGTATATTTAAAGCCATAGAAATGTAAATATTCTGTTGTAAATTGTTTCTTCTTGCAGACAATTACACAGAAATTGTATTGTGTATTTTAGCTTCCCTGACAAGTACTAGTATGGCTTAGCATTATGTATGGGCCCATTCAGCTATACATGTGTGTGTGTATTTATTCATATAAAAATGCCTTTCTGTAATAGTGAAGTTTCAAAGGTTAAATTACAAACTCTTACTATTATTAACTTGACCAATTTTCTGCTTGATATATCACTTTCTTGGTAAATGTTAGCTGATCCTGTACTGTGTATCATTAAATATACAGAAGCCATGATGTTGCTCCGGAAATGTCATTTATCTTTTCCCCTTTGGAATCTTAGTATTACATTATTATAGCTTCTGTCCAGCCTCCTGAGCTTAAAGTATGAATAAATAATGGCTTGAATTGTGTTCAGTAACATTTCCATAACTAACTCTTAATGTTTAGGGCCCTTCAAGGTAAACATTGGGCTATCCACAGATTAGCTCACTTTTATAATGTTACTGCAGTGATACAAAGGCCAGTTACACTTTCTCCTGAAAATTAATTAAGAATTACTGAATATTGCAGAAAAAAAAATTTTTTTCCAGACATAAAGTTTTTGGTATCATGGTATTTGTCACCAACCTCACTTCTTCTAGAAAAATGAGCTCTGGTGCCAGCAGACAAAATGAGTTTAGAGGTTTCATGTAAACTGTATTTTATATTTCAAGTGTCCAGGCTGATCCCTGTTTGATTTGGGAGTAAAAATATGAAAATGTCAGAAAGGCTGGGGAGTTTGCTTTGCTGAGTGGTGGCATCGCCACAGCTTAGCAGTTCAGTATTAAAAGCCCTCAGCCTGCTTCTCCATCACCTCCTAAGTCCAGTTGTAGAGCAGCAGTATTGCTCCATGATAAAAGAGGCCCTGAATATATATGAATATAGTTAACAAAGACTATTAACTGTTCAAAGACTTTTACAGTTTATTACCTCTAAATTATATTGTATTAGGTTATTCCCTGAAAACAGGACATATGCTAACAGATGAAACCAGGAGATAAAATCTCAAATTGGTTTATGGTACTCTGCTTAGCACAGCTGGGTGATACAGTCATATTTCCTACCCTGCTTGACACAGATGTCTTGTGATACACTTCTCTGAGGATTTTATTTTCTTTCTACCTCTTCAACTTTAAAATTAAATTTAATGGATTTTATCCTAGACAAAGCTTCACCTGTTTATCTCCACCAGAGTGGCCCTTTGGTGGGATTCAGATGAAAAGCAAATGTAGCATTATTAAAAAATAATTAAAGGGGGGAAAAAAGGCTTGAAGTCTTTTCATATATGAAACTTCAGGCTTTTATGTTCACAGTGAAAAAACAATGTTTCTGTTTAATTCCATTTCTTCTGCATTTAGTACAAAGAGAAAGAAGTAATTGCCTTGCTTGTAGAGCTGCTTTGTTCATTTTCCTATGTAAAATTGATGGTTTGAAATTTTTATAGAACTGGTACTTCTAAGAGTATCATTTTTCATTTCACCCTTTCTATTATCTCAAATAACATACATTTTGTGTTACCACATTTTGCTCTGTTTATTCTTCACACTCTTGGTTTTGCACAATTCAGTAGCTCTGAAAAATAGCACAGATGTATTCCTAAAAACAATAACAGTACTAGGTGAGTGTTCTTTAGAAAAATAAACTTTCCTTTGTCAGTTTACAGCTCTGCTGGAATAAATGTAAAGCTGTGTATTTTAACTACATGGTATTGTAAAAATGATGGAATGCACAGTAAAATTGCAAATTAGCACTGGATGAGACCCAGGCCCTGATAGAGCAAAGGAAGATTAGAAATGATTTGTTTGGTCTCTGTGGGGAGGTGTGCCAGATGTCCCTCTGTTCAAACAATCCCCGGTGATTAACCCCTGAAGCGATGCTCTTTGTAGCTCAGGAGAGCTGCTTGCTGCTCTCAGCATCAGGTTAGGCATTGCCTCAGGTGTAAAAAATATTGCCCCCACAAAAGAGAACTTCCCACAGAATGTATCATGGCCGAAAACATCAGGTTTTGGTGAAGGGCATAGCTTCCTATAGGTTAAAGTGTCTTACTTCCAGACTATGTAATGGTGCAGTCCAAGACAATCAAAAAATACACTTTTACTATAGTAGATTTGCGTTTTGTTGGCTAATGGGCCAATTGCATCAGAAGCAGAGCTGTTTGCAACTGAGGGCAATTTTTAACAGATTAAAAAGTAAGTTTTTCTAACATGTCTGTACATGGATGTGCTTGTGTGCATAGAGGTCAAATGTATGTAGCTCTTTCACAGAGTAGAAAAATTACCTAAAAGCATTGATGAGGTTGTGCATTAGTGATTTAAAGGAAAGGAAGTGTCACAACAAGACCTAGGCATGCTGCTGGTGTAGATTGCTCAAACCTGGTAAAGTGAGATGGTGGGCTACCTTTAAGAGTTGGCTTTAGTTTTGTCCTCTTGCTCAGTATAACTTGCTGAAGACAGTAGTTGCATGGGCAAAGTTTTTCTCAGTAATTAAAAAATCATCATCTATTTTGGCAGTTTTCAGAGTGAAAGCCTTGGTTTCTTGTGTAATTCTTTTTTAATTTTTATTTTATAATACTATATAAGTGAACATGAACAGCTAATAATGTCTTTGCTATCTTAATCTGCAAAATACGAATACCTACTGACTATGGATGGTTTGGAGCTCTGGATATGCCAGTGAGAGACTCACCTGCTGAACCCCTGAGTTTAGCTGGCATAATAACCATCCTCCTCTTCAGTATGGCTGAGCAATTATTTTTAAGTGTTGTGTGTCTGACTCTCCTTGCAAGTGGTGTTTTACCTGAAAACATTGTGTATCTTAGTTAAGGTAACTTATTTGAATGGCTAAAAAATCAGTGCCTTCACTTTACTGTGGTTCCAATGCAAAAGCACTTCCGTGCAGATTAGCTGCATCCCAACAGGAGTCATGATTGCAAAGTGCCTTTTTACAGAACAGGAGCTATTGTGCAGAGGGCACAAGGGCAAGTGGAGACAAGTGCAGTGTGTCTCTCCTGATGCTCAGTTTCCTGAGGAAGTGTACCAAAGTGTGTGTCTACTTTTCCCTTTGAGGCAGTTGTTCGAAGGCTGTGCCCCACGGTCAGCGTCTGGAGTCCCTCATGCTGCACAAATATTCATTATGGCTGTTCCAGAGATCATGAGTGGCAATGACTTGGACCTAAGCTGAGTTGACATTTTGACCCAGATTTAGCTGATTAGGGAAATATTTCCATTTCAAATTTGGCATGTGCTGTAGGCTACCGGGAAACTAGGGCACAGATTCCCAGAGGGTGGGGGTTTTGAATTGGATGTGTGTTCAAATGTATGCTTATGTAACTATGGCACTGCTAAATTACACACCCCTTCGTGCTTGACTATTAAATAATCAAAAGGAAACATTGCTCCCTAATTTATTCTTATTTGCCCTGCCGAATTCCAAAATTTTGTACAAGTAACAATTTATGACCAACATTATAGTTGTGATTTTTCTGTGCCTAGAGATTAGTGTGTTTGAAGACACAGTAGTGTTTGCATAGCTTGGATAGTAAAGGGTGGAACTATGGTATTTGTCAACCCATCTTAGTCAGGTAAGCATGAAATTTCCTCAGCATCTGTGAGTTTTGGGATAGGACAGCATGACTAAAGGTCGGGAAAGTGCTTCCAAAAGTGGGGTTGTACTGCCTTGGCAACTTTAGTGCTGCATAGGTTAATGATTATAAAACTCTGAGTTTAGAAACAATAGTTCTTCTTGTAAAAATTAATCAGGGCTTTGTGTGTAACTCTTGTGTGGAAATGTAAATGCTTGAAATACAGTTTCCATTATATTTCCTAGCTGTTTGGTGTAAGCAGTTGTGTAGTACAAGGTAGCTTTTCGCTACCAGCTGCTTGCTTGTTTTTGTAAGGATTTGTCTGCAAGAGAACAGAACAAAAAGGCGTCTTTATTTAAGAATATAATGGCCAAATTGTTTAGCTCATCCCAGCTTAAATAATTGTCAGCTTAACAAATTAGTCTAATTAGGCTAGCAGCATAATATATAATAAACATGATATCCTGAAAAGCTTCTGTGGAAGTATTTGTTTTAGTTGTTATGCCATTTAATTGCTAAAAGCTCCCTTCTCTTGTTCAGAAAAAAATGACATTTTTGTTGCATAAATATTCATAAAGTATAGACATGATGGACTTGGAGGGAAGAAGAAATATTATGACAAGATTTAAATGTGATCTGTTGTTTCAAATTGTGTAACTTTTTACAGTGATTTTATTACAAATACCTCACAAAACTGTCAGTGTTGGAAAAAGAAATAAACCAAAAGAACTTGACACTATTTTAATATATCTTTGTTATTTGGATTTATCTTGCTTCCATAATGTTAAGCTTTCTGTCCTTTCAAGTAATTCAGCAAGATTTAGATATTTTTATTTCTGCATCAGTGTTTGGCTGGCTTCCTATAAGGCCCTTTTGCATTTTTTGTAGTTCTTTATCCAGTCATCCATCTATAGATTAAAATGCAGCAGCAACTATTCCAATATTGAAGCTTGAATCAAACTTTTCATTATATCTCTTATTATTATTATTTTTGATCCAAGATTTTCCTGCAATAAAATTACCTCGGAAATTGTAAATGATACATCATAGCCAAAGTTTCCTTTCTGGACAAATTATATTTATGGAAAATGGTTTTAACGAGGAATCCTGAAGCACAAGGGTACCTTGTACCTGCCTTTTTTTTTTTTTTTAACACTTTTCTTACCTGATGCCTTGGCTGAAATCACACTGTTTAGTAAATATCAAGATCTTGTTGGCATAAAAAGAAATTCTCCTATCTAGAAAATGTGCTGCCAAAATGAATGTTTATAAATTGTGTATATCACTTGGAAATTTGTACTTCTGAAATTAGAATCAGTAATGGTGAATCTGTGCGTGCCACTCATGTGTGTGCAACTTGATTATCCCATTTAAAGGCTCCTATGTTTTAAGCAGCTCTGCAACATATAGCAGAATTTGGACTAAAAGTGTGAAGTAAAGGAATTGAAATTTTTTCCTCTTCTGCTAAAGAAATTGAAAATATTTTTACTTCTTTGTTCCCTGTTTCTGGGGAGTCTCTCCTATTGAGATGTAGAGCAAACATCATTTATATGAAGAGAACATTTATAGACAGGGAGCCAGGTGTCACGGCAGTGGCAAGCTCAGAGGTATAGCCTGCAGTCATAAAATTCACACCTACATGTGAGAGTACATATTTACTCTAGCAGCACCTACAATGTGCTAACTAGCTTTGGAAATTACATGCAGAAGTTATTCTGCAGAAATGTTTAAAATTAATTTGAGTGTTGTGGCTGCTTCATGAGGTTTACTTCCCCTCCCCCTGTGCACTTAGTTAAATTCACTGTTTTCTTCAGTTCAGTGTAAGCTTCAATCTGTGCTGGAGTTTGATTCACCATCTTTGTTCACTCTGCAATTATGCAAACCTTTAAATCACGTGAGTGACATTGCACTGCACATCTTTGGGTTTCCTCCTTTCCCAGCCAGTGTGATCATGGGATAGCAGACATCAGTGGCATATTTGGCAAAATGAGACTTTCTCATTTCAGTTACAGCATCTCTGTTCAATTCTGATGCTCTACAGCCAGCTAAAGGGCTGGAGGAGCATCGGAAAGCTCTGCTGAGATCAAAGGGATTGGTCTTTATGCAGACCAGTAAATTCCAAGGCTCGTTGGTTGCAGTGGCTGGTGTCAGCATTTTGGCAGGAGCCACCACAATGTGGTCACTGTCCTTCACAGTAGGAAAATGTCCTTTCCCCTCCTCTTTCCCCTTTCAAACATTCTTGTATGCCTCCAAGTGCCTCTGTGTCCATACTACACCGATTCCTTTTGCCTCACCGATTCCTTTTGCCTGACCTATGGCTCACTTGCCATTCTAGTGCTTCTCCAAGAAAAGGGGAGAGGGCATGGACAAGAAAGTCAGTGTCCTTACCTAGCAGTAAAATAACATATTTGGGTGAACTTTTAAAACTCTTTAAATTCCTGTGCAGGCAGGATGTTTGGTCTTTGAAGAACATGCTCTTGAATTGTAGCGGCTGTACCTTTATTTTACTTTTTTTAATTATTACTAATTTCTCTTCCCCACTCAAAAAGTCTTTACAGTCTGCTTTCCCTTCCTTAGGTCCTGATCTGCTTTCCTCTGTTCCACTTAGACTGTAACACCATGACATGACGCCTTTTGACCTGCAGAGTGTGTCAGAGAGTTTTAGAAACAGAAAGGAAGCATGTACTCCAGTCCTGGGATTATATTTTTCAGTGCTTGAGAAAGCACTTGATATGGGTTTCTTTGCAAAATGGGGTTGGGGGACAGTTATTTCTGCTTCCAGTACGGGCTGATGCCTTGTGACTATGATCTTCTTTTTTCCACTTTTGCTGGCAACTCACTTGGAGAAAATGCTGTTCAGATTAATTTGTGATGAATATGCTTATTTTTTAAGGTATTTTTCCTACTTGTCACATTCAATTGAGAGAAAAAGAAAAAAAAAGTTAAGTATAATCAGTAGCTCTAATAGAGTGGCAAAAAGCCCTGCAGACATTAGTGCTGCAGGAAGATGCAGCTATGTGCTGGAAGAAACTGAAGGGAGGCCAGAACATTTAGCAAGGAAGTTGAAAAAAAAAATTGAAGAAATTGGAGGTTAGAATCTAAATCAGATCAGTTATAGGTTTTGCACCAGAGAGAATCTAAGAGCAGTATCTCAGGAAGCTTTCACTGGGGAGCGAGGAGAGGCTACCATCTCAGTCCTTCTGACAGAATAGAGTAACATTAAAATCTGCTGAGGTATGTGAAGCCTGAATAAAAGGGAATTCTCGCATTACCAAGAGCTTAGATGTAGACTTGAGGACACAGCTTTGATACTATTAATACTGATGACATGAAAGTTGCAGAAAACCCAGGGAAGGAAGGAGGAATGGAAGGAGAGATGGGCAGTTTACAAGAAATATTGGTCTAGAATCAGCTTTAGGAGATGTGTCCAGAGCTTAGAGTCATGTAAGGAGCGTTGTTTTTTCCACTATAATATGGATATGGAATTTGAGGCATTTCCACTGGCCATTGTAATTGCATTGGTGTGCTTCATTACTTGTTAATGTTTTAGTATTTGATTAGTAAGTGATTTGTAAAATTGAGAGCAGCTATAGTGAAAATGTAAATAATGTAAATACAATTGGCACAAAATCCAGCTAATCTGTTGGATTCTTTTCTCAGAGGAAAAGGTACTCAGAAACTGAACTAATTCACATACATCTAGTCTGGCTTCATTTTGTCTTTTAATGAGATGGTTCTCAGGATATATAAAGTAAGTGGGAAAATGAGAAGGAAACTAAGATTAATAACCAATAGTTTGGCTGTGCTCAGAACTTGAGTTTCTATTTCAGTTAATGTATCCACATCATTAAGGTGGCCTTAAATGAGTAAAATAAGGGGGAAAAGAGAAATTATCTACATACTGTTTCCCTTAGAAGAAGTCTGCAGACTAGTTTGCTTGCAGGTGTTTTATTCAATTTGTCAAGAGGTCTCTAGATTTGTTTTGCCTTTCTTCTTGATGGGTTTCCCCATGAGTGTTTGGTTTGTAGGCTTGTTTTATGTTTTGTTTTGGTTTTTTTGTCATTAAAATGCAAGATCCTGGTCCTGCTCTGATTTTGTCTTTGTTTTTGCTTTTAAATTGGAGGGAAGATCACTGACTTATGATACATTGTTCTCTATGAAAAATACTGTAGCAAAGATATAAATATAATTCTAGAGTACCAATTTCAGCAGGAAGGGGTGTACTTCTTTATTAGTTACTAGGGGTCTTTAAAAAAAAAAATGCTGCCTTCCACTTATCTGAATCTGAGCAAGAGCTGAAAGCACTATCTCTTGAATACTCAACATTTGTCACACTAACCATCTCCAAAGTGCTGAAACCTGCTAAAGAAAATTGTGCAACCAAGTGCAGTGAACCGCCAAAATATAAATGTAAGTTTGAAAGACCTGCAGAGTTTTGATTTAACAATTGGTTTAAGTTTTATTGATCTGAGATTCGTTTAAGTTTTTAACACGCATTATAGACAGAGACAGTTTGCACTCTAAATTGGATATTTTTATTCCACCTTTGGTAAGTAAAATTACTCTGCCTGGGGCAGTATCCAGCCAGACTGCACTTTTTTAACAGCGAACAAACCAAACCATGTATTACGGGAAATAAAAATACCATAATCTGTAAGAAGTTTTAGAAGCAGGAATAAATTAGTAACTCCAGCTAATATATATTGTAGAGTACAGTTTGCAGTTTACATTCACTCACTCTCAGTTCTCTTACTCCACTTTTATACAAATCAAAACACTACTCAAATATTGTACCAAATTACACATTTGTGCAGTTTTGGAGGGCAGAAGCCTTAAGTGAGGCACAGACTTAGGAAGGGATCTGTTTTGTCTCCTAGAAAATGTGTGCTTTATTGATAGGTGATTGAATGTGTTGTGGATTCTTATTCTGCAAATATCCTCAGGTTTGAAGTTAATGTAATCCCTTTCCAATTATTCCAAATTAATCATTTTCTGAATAATTGCATTTTAAAGACTCAGGTTGAGCCTTTGTGATTCATCTAGGAGATTAAGTAGCATGCTAGTTAATTGCACTAGCAACTAGTTAATGCTAATACCCCTTCTAAGACAAATGGCAGCGATTCCCTGTTTATCGAGGGATTTTTCGAAGAATCTAGTCAGAGACTGGAAAGAAAAGCAAGAGATTGAACATATGCTTTCTATGTAGTCTCTGGCTGAAATGAGGAGCATGTCAGTTCTGGAACTTTCTAGGACAAAGGTGGGGAATCTGGGGCCAGTTGACTGACACTTCACAAATTATCTCAGACTGAAAGAGAAAAGGTGCTACTAAGCATTGGTGCACCAGGAGGGAGAGGAACTCGCAGCACGTGCTCTATACTGATATTCATTAATCATGCATGTTAATTTCTCTGAAAAATGCATTTTGTGATGAGCTGTGGTGTTGAGTATTTAAAATGAATTTTTGCATTGGTATAGGTTTTTACTCCTGTTGAGCTGTATGCAAGTGAACTTACTCTTAAATTGCACAATAGAATCATCGATCTAGAAATCTAGATAATGGTCTCTCTCCTTATTTCTTATTAACTCTGCCTCTTCTTTTGAAACTAGCAAGTGTGTTCAGGTAAACAGAACTTTTCTCTTATTTGCAAGGGATTTGAAAATGCTAGATCCAAGTACATGTAGCTGTAATTAATATTCACTGCTGTTGTGGAAGACTACAAATCCTCTTCATCTGAACAGAACAAATTTTCATCTGGAAGCCTCTAATCCCACTTCCAGTTGCTGCCAGCCATGAATATGCCCACAGTGTGTATTTTACTGTTTGTCCATGAGGTGGCAAACGCTGTTGATCCTTGGCTTGCCACAGAGAGATATAACATGTCCATGTTGCTGATATTTTTTATGATCAGCATAGTAGTTGCAGCAACCTTTCTGATGTTTTGCAATAGAAGTGTTTTATATTTGCCAGTACACAGCAGCATCATGATTTCTCTTCTGAAAAAGCTGGTCTAAAAGGGTATGATCTCTTCCTTTTTCCTCTGCTCCTTGCCAGGTTCTGGCTCAGCTACAGTGGCAATTACTGCCAGTGATTTAAATGATGCAGTGCAGGGAGCAGGAAGGAGCGGGAACAGGGTGGAGCTGGGAGCACATTTCAGCAGACTTTAAAAAAAAATCTGTTGTAAAAGGAAATATTGTGTGGATGTATACCTTAGTTTCCATGGAGAAAAAGTTTATCTCTTGATCAGTTCATTTTTTCTTCCTGCAGGGGAAGGGCACCTGGGCCTTCTGACTGAAGCTTGCAGGTTTTAAGTCCTGGTGGCAAACAGCTAAGAACCAAACCGTATTAATTTTTTAGGAGAAACTCCAGAAATAATTTCTGTGTTTTTTATATATATATGAGGGTGCTTAGCTGTACTTCACAGATCTCCCTAACAGGATGTACACAAAAAAGACTCTTTCAATTTTGGTGATTTTTATTTGTAGATATTCAACTAACTATGAACTCTCTTAGATTCAGAATGTTACAAAAACAAAGTCTTCCTCTAATTAAGTTTAAACACTCAGGAGTCTCTGACATCTAGCATACTTAATAGCATTTCTTTCATTTTTGCAATTTAAAGCAGGTCTACTGCTGGCAGATATGTGACCTTACCTTTATGTAAGGTCCATTTCTTCTTGTATTTGGTTTGTTAATTCCTTAAGAAGCTCCATATTTAAAGAGTGTCAAGGTAATAAAGTGATATGTACCCTATAAAAATCAATAATTATAAAAGTAGGCAATCACCTTATTCCCAGATTCTCCTGCTTACTAGCTCTGGGATACAGTGTTCTTCAGCTGAGTTCTGAACTGTTGCCTTTCATAAGGCAAAAATCAATAATCATGCTTAGTTATTTTATGGCAGTGTACATTTGCCAGATTCCTTATCTGTGTGCTACAAATGAGAAAATTGAGAGCAGCAGTGTGACTTGCTTGGGGTCGTACCTGAAATCTGGCACAGTTCTGCACATTTCCTGACTTGAGCTGAAACCATTAGACCACTTTACCTCTCTCTGGGTAATTGCCTGGGGACGATGGTGCTGATCACACAGAAATAGAAGTTTTGCTGCTGGCATCATTGGATCAGAATTTTTCTGATGTTGCTTGGATTTTCTTCCACCTTGTTTGTCTTTAATGAGTCTTTGTGCTGATTGATAGGGAACATGTACTCAAAAGTTTATTGAAACAAAGGGCAGCTGCTAGCAGCTGCATTATGAAAAGAAGGAGAAAGCAAAAGGTGAAGCCAAAAGCCAAATTGCTTTGATCAAGGCCATGTTTTACTGCCTCTATTGATGTAAAACTATTTTGTGATTTTTGAAGACTGCATTAAAAAAAAAGTTTTCTAGCATTGAATGAGTAGAATTAGAGGGGGAATTATTCACTTGATAATTTGTCTCCTGAATAGAGAAATGTAAATATGTTCTTGTTTTTGAGATCGTATCATTTTAGGCAAGGGCTCTTTGTTTACTATTGTTAGTAGCCCATATCTTGAGGGGATCTTGAAGTCTTTACTTACTGACCATGGTTCTCATAGCAAATAAAAATGAGCATTTTTTTCAGCTATTTCAAATAAGTGCAGGAGAAGGAGGGAAAAATTTATAGCATTTAAGAGTTGTAGTGTGATGATGCTGTTTTACATTAAATTATGAAGACATCTGCTTTCTTTACTGCTACCTTTTTGTGATGTTTAGAGATTGGTGTTTTCAGTGCATTGCTCTTCTCTAGTTATGGCAAGTAGTTATATTACCACCTATTAAATACCATGTTTATACAACAAGTTGCTTCAATAATGTTAAAATTTTATATTTGTTCAATGCAGAAGGAAGCTAATCACTTAGGGTCTCATTTCTATAGAAAAACTAATCTCTGAGGGTAGAAAAAGTAAAGATTCTAACAGCTTTGTTACCTTTGTTACTATATTGTACATTTTATAAATCCGCTTTTCTATAATAATTTGTGAGGGACCTTCCCTTAAAATAATTAAATACTTTGCTTCTGAAAATATTTTATGGGCTTAAATTCTTGCCAGTGCTAGGATGTGATTGCAACTTAATGATTCTTGCTGGGGAATAGAAAAGGGGATTGAGCCTGATCTGTCTAATCTGGACTTGAGCATGGTGAGATACTCCTACGACTTCCATCAAGCCATGGGGAAAAGCTCTAATGCTTCTCATCAGGTTTATGCCTCTGGGCCTGCCTTTGACTGTGGTCCCATTAACAAAAAACAAAGGTGCTTTTAATTTCTTGCCTTCCCAGAGAGAACTTTCTGTCCCACACTTTTACATCGAGAAGAACATTTCGTCTCTTAAGCAGAATAAAATTGCCATTTTTGCTGTTATTTTGTGAAACATGCAATATTCATCCAATGGCTTTTTCAGAAGACATTGGATCACGCTTGTTCTCCTTACTAGCTGTGTTCTTAGTCAGCAATTATGGCACTTGAAATCTGGGCTGCGATTATGTCTTACATGGATTACTTGAGTTTGTTGAGAACAGAATGTTCTCCACTATTCTCTGTGTCAATTTTTGTCTAATATAGAAGAAAAACTGTTGAAAAATGTTCTCAGATTTACACTTTTGAGACCTTAGTTCCCAGCTCCACAAATAATTTACCGTCACTTACATTTAAAATTATCATTGGTTTGAAATAGGAAATGGAATTACTTCTGTGACAAACTGAAATGTTTTGTTCAAATGACTGCTTTATGCCTATGATAAATCTGCATCAGTCAATAAACTCTATTTGCTCTGTCCTGAAAACCAGTTCCTCAGTGTAGTTATCAAAGGAAAATAATACCTTTGTGCACTGAACTCTTACCATCATTTAGATAATTATCCTTGGTGGTTGTATTTGTGTGTTGGATGTGATATGGTGCCCATCTGATTTAAGATTACTGTTTCTGTGAGGGTATAAGGAGGGTATAAGTCTATTAAAACTTTTGTACATTTCATTGATTATTATACTTGTTTTAAAAAGCTGTTCCTTTTTTTAACCTTTCCATAAAGAAAAAAAACATATTTTCAATCTCTTATTATCAGAAAACACATATTACAAATATGCTCCTCTGATTTGGCAATACTCTCACAGTGTAGTTTTATTTTTGTTGCAGCCAATTCATCATTACATTGAAATAAGAGAATACTTTACCTCCTGGTGGCTGGGGCTATAGCTAAATGTTCAAGGTCACTCTGTCTTGGATAGATTTTATTTTTAACATACGTAGCATTTTCATTTAGCTAATCCATGATCAAAGAGTCTTTTTTTTTCCCCTTTAGTTTCTTTGATAAAGCTTGCCCAGGGACTCATTAAATCTTAATTCACAGTACAAACCTTAACTCAGCTCATTCCCTGCAGTGTAGCCTGTTGTCAATTCTTTGTAGATCTGTCCTTTTGTGAGGTAATTGCCTATCTTCTGGCCCCTTCAATTCTCATGCTAGCCTGGGCATTTCCAGGGGGCACCATTCATACTTGTCCCCCTGAAAGAACAACATGATAAAAAAATACCAGAGATAAACAGTATGCTTGACTTCTTGAGCTGTTTTAGAACTGAGTCCATCATGTAAAAGCTGTGCACAGCCTGTTCAGTGTGTTAAGCCTCTTACCTAGAGGTCCAGTTCAGGAAAAAAAATGTAAGAGTATACTTAATCACTTAGTTTTTAAAGCATGAATGATTTTATCAGTGTCAATGAGATTACCAATGCTTAAGGCAGGTGGCCTTATGTCCTGCACCAGTGTGAAAGTTAAGAAAACATTTCTGTTTTTTTAGAGCCAAAAATAATCTCATAAATACAGTGGTATTAAAAACTGCCAAAAAAGTTGGGTTAAAGGAGTTCTTCCTTCATTTCAAGCACACTGAATTTTCTGCCTGATTTAGAAATACAGGAGGAAGGCTTTCTGTGATAATCTGGTCATAAACTGAAATTACAATGTGTTTTGTTGCTGTGTAATAGCAAATAGGATGGTTTTGATTAGTTGGCTGTTCAGAGGGTTGGTTGGTTTGTTCTTTAGTCTACATGTTCTTTTGGCTTATAGAAGTCCTAGAAGGTGCTATCAGGATGAAAAGCCAGTTCTGCAGAGGCTGAAATAAATCAAGGAAAAAAACAGCCCCTTATGCTGATTAATGGAACAGCTAAGGCTTTTCTTCAATCCTGACACAATTTTGCATTCATCTCAATGGTAAGATTTCCAATAGTTTCCATGGCACCTTATGGGCCTTAGTATGGTTTAAACACATAACAGGAGCACATCTTATATCTAGGCATTCAGAGTGTGAGCATAATTCATCATGCTGGAAGAGCCTTTATCAGAAACTGTTATCTTAAAATGTATTGTTGTGACAGCATCTTTCAAAGGTGATGTGAAAGTGACTTGCTTAATGAACCTAGTCATTTTTAGATAAGTCACTCTATCCAAAGATGCCCCTTTGGAGTTCAGGAATAATAACTTGGCAAGCAGCATGATTTTATGTAAATTATTGAAGCTAACACATTATTTGAAACTCTGAAGCATGATACAGTAGCATGTAACTGAGAGGGTACTTCTGTAAAAAGTTACTTTGATCATTTTATTGAACAAAAAAATCCAGCTTATTTTTGATAAGCTAAAAAGCCCCCAGGAAAAGAAAAGTCTACAAATTGTTTGTGTTGGTCCCAACAGATGGCATAACCAGTTTAAAAATGTAAATGCAACGAGCAGTGTATATTGCTTAAAGTGTAAATTTGTCATTTATGACTGTTGTTCTCCTTTCCTGTTCCAATAATAATTAAAAAAAAAAAAAGTTAAAATTCCGTTGTGGTACAGAAACAATGTTTTTGAGCCATGTCTTTAAGTGTTTGTTAAAACTTATCTGTGTGAAACAACAACATCTGTTTGTTGCAGTTACTGCTGCTGCTGTTTCAAGAAGCACTGCTGGGCTTGGCCATTTGGGAATTTCTTAGATTTGCTGGGAAACTTGCCTTTCTGATTAACTGCTTATGTTCACTCTGATTAGGGTCTCTGAAGAGGCTTAAGTGGGAATCCGTATGGGTGATTTTAGGCTCTTACAAGCAGGGAATTAGTATGTGGCTGGTCTTTTACAGTCTGAATTGCTCTGCTGTTGTATGATCAATCATTTCTCCGCAGAGGAAAAAGTGGCACACTTTCTTCTACCTCACTGGAACCTGGAAGGACTTGATTGTATAGTTGCCCTGGGGTTTAGTGTCTCCACAGGTGGAGAGTGAGGATAAATGTTTGAAATACAGAAAATTGGAGTACTGGAAGACCATGTGCACTCTCATGTGGTGCTGTCTAAGAGTGGAAATCAGCATTAGATTTCTGACTGCAGTCCAGTGTGTGGGTGGGTGGTGGATGATACCAAAGAGTGCTAAAAATCTCTGAGATGTAACACAGAGCAAATGTGTGTCCCATTTCCAGTACTTGATCCCACAATTGTTTACTGTAGCACTGCTGGATACCATAGCACTGAATGTACTGTGGCACTGCTGCTACTGCTTTGCCTTTACCTCTGTGAGTCAGAGCATTTCCATCCTACAGGTGGTATTTCAATATTGCGTTCATTGCACTGCTCTGCCTTGTAAACTGAGTGCCATCTGGATTTTTTTTTTTTTTTTCTGGCCTGGGAATATCTAAGCACAGCGTAGATAATTAGTTTAAGACTTTAGGACATGTTCTTGGGACTCCCTTAAAAAGAAATGATACTTTATCTATCTGTATTATGTTACAGCAAAAATAGCACTTCCTTCTCTTTCATTATCATTATAAAGGTCAACTTAAAAAAAGAGAAAGAAAAGAAACTTAAAAGCAAAGTTTGTTTCAGAGACCCCCAATCCAAATGTATTTATATTTTATGGCAGGTGTTTCAGCAATTATTACTAATTGGAAAATTAGATGCTGTTGCTATAGCAGCATCTTTATTCAGTAATTGGTTTTGGCACATTTTAACCAGCACTAGCTCAGCTAGACACAGTTATTCCAATGAGACCTGTGAAGATTTGTGTGGAAGTGGTGATCCAGTGGTGCAGGTCAGTGCATTAGCCTTCCACCTCTTGATCTTGGGCACAGCCCAGGTTCTCTGTGGGAGCTCAAGCAAGACCTTGGCAGCCTCATCCATATTTGTAAAGGACAAGAAAACAGGAAATTAATGACATTGTGAGCTATAGCTCTTCAGTTCCCATTCTTCATGTCTATGTTGACTGTATCAGTTGCTACAGGGTCAACAAACTCAAGTAATTCTCCTTTTCAGATTGCTTTTCCACCGGTTTTCTTGCTTATATTCAAGTGGGTGATGTGTTTCTTTGCTGATCTCAAAAAACTTTGAACTCATCTTTTCTTGACCTGTCTTGTGCTTTTTTCCTTTTGTTCCTGCATTGAATATTTACTGGGGCTTTGGGGCTTTTGTCACTGAAGTTACCTCCATGTACCATTTATTTTCCGGGCAATTTTGGTTTCTGTTTGAGTTTGTCTTTGCATGGGCTTCACATTAGGGTGAATCTCCACTGACATGTGGCAAACTGGAGGACTTTCATACTTGAATCACCTTAATTCCTTCTTGGACTTTGAGAGGTACAGCTTGCTATGCAATTTTTTTTTTCTTCCTTTTCTTTTTTAATTTTTTTCTCTACCTCTCCTGGATTTTGTGAAGATTTTAAAGTCTTGGAGGCGAGAAGAATTTGAAAGTCAACAGCACTTTGAAATCTGCTTGTTTGCCCCTGCCCTGTCTGTACACTGTAGGTTATTTTCCCATCCACCCTTCCTTCTGTGACTGTAGGTACCATGTAGAGGGCAGAGAAGGGTTACTTAATAAATCTGGTTTCTTGGCAAGTGTTACCTCTTCACCATGCATTCTCTGCCTTTTCTATGTCAGAGTCTTTTTGACTTAGTGAAAAAGAAGTTGAAGAGCTTTTCAAGGCAAGGATAGTGTAAAATTTTTCCTGCTGTATGTCTGACTCAGGAAGGCATAGTGACAATGTGAGCAGGTGTTATGTATTCTGTTGGAGAAAAAAAAGATTCCTGTTTGGGCTGTATGGATTGCCCTGAGAAGTCTTGTGTGTGTGTGTGTCTGTGTGTGTGTGTAGAAATATTTAAAGTTACTCAGAGTACAGTTGTAGCTGCACCTCTTTTCTCTGCAAACTAATGATAGGGTTATTTGCCAAAATATTGAAGTGCTGTGTGCCATAAAATTGCCAATAATTTTTCATTCTCAAATATGTTTTTTAATGGGTAGTGAAATAGACAATTTTAATAATGAGACTTCAACTTTAAAATAAGCAATTCCATTAAAAAGGGATTTCTATTTGAAGGTGCATCATTAGGACTGGATAATATGTAAATGAGAGTTTGATTTCTAAATGTAACATTACTTGCTGTTAATTATGTCTTGGCAGCTTTTAAATAGTTTTTCTAGTGATAATAATTTTTTTGTTTATAATAGTAAATCACTTGTTTTGATAAGATGCCTACTGTTAAGAAGTACTCAAGGACAAGTTCTTTGATGGGATGACAAATACACTTTACACAAATAACTTTTGAATTCTAAGGCATAGAGCATATTGGAAGTTAAAGAATGAGTAGGGTTTTTTTCCTTTGATTTCTTTTTATTAAAGTACATATTTGTTAATTTGGGAGACAGAAAGAATATGGCTTGAACCCCCAGACAAGTGGCTGTGTTTATTCTTCATGTTCTTGGTAGTACTTTCTTCTCATCATAGTAGACATTCTCTAAAAGGAGAGGGAAAACATTTTGAGAAACCATGCTTGTTATTATAACATTCACTTTAGGACAGTTTTGTTCATCATAACTGATATTCTGCACTTAATAGCTGGTAAACTTTCCTTGACAGTAGCCTCAAGGCTAAAAAAAAATACAAACCAACCTTGTAACTTCTTGCCTTGTCATTCAGGTTTGAATTCTACAGTGTTTAATAAACTCCTTTTCAATAGTTGGTTTTTTTTCCCCCCCCCATATCTAATCTCCTCTGTTTTGTAGTGGTTATCCCTGTGATTTGGGAAGTTATGAAATTTCAGCTCAACACAACTTGAATACGTCTCTGGCTGCACAGACTTCTAATCAAATGAGAATTGCAAAGATCCCCAAACCTAAACCGAAAATGTCTGCAGCACTTCGGAGTTCCAAGTAGAAATTAATCTCTCTTATTTTCAGTCATGTTTCAACCTACATTTATTAGAAGTAATTTCCACATGTCATCATCCATAAGCTGTATCTGAGCTCTTGACTTGGCATTGTTATTGATCCTAATAACAGAAGCAGACTCCTAGGCCATCACCTCCTCCCAGGTTTGTCCATTTTTCCTGTTTGTTAATTTTTATCCACACCTATAGTTTTCTGTTGTTTCATGCTTCGTTGATAAATCTTAGCAAAATAGGTACCCTTTTTCTCTTCATATCCTACTGTTCATTCAGTAAAAAGTTGGAATTTATTTTTGCATGTACACTAGCAGCAGATCTTATGAGAGTAGTGAATTTTAATATATTAAGTGCTAAAAAGACTTTTCCATTTTGGGACTGCGTAAAAATATTAGTTCAATTGCAGAGTGTGGGAAGGAAGAAATTATTTGTGCCAAATTAGGTTTTGTTTTGCCACACATGCTTTGTGTGAAGCATGCAGCATGGTATTCTTAGGAAAACAAGCATTAATGAGATATCAGGGCATCTGACAAGCAACAGAGGCAGGGGATTGAGTTATGTTCAAAATGTTTTAATGTAGTTACAAGGCTTGTTTCTAAAACAAAATATATAAAATATATTATATATATATATATAAAAGCATTTTCAAAACAAGTTACATTCACTTGTTTTGAAAATGCTTTTATATGAGGTTGGAAAAAATAGTGTTCAGCTGATTATTTTTAGATAAATGTTGGGGAAGGGACAGACTCAAATGGAATAGAGAGTGTGTGTCTGAAAGGTGTGCCAGCCCTCACACTGAAAGTATAAAATCGAATAGGAACAGGAAAAAATAGTAATAGCACCGCACAGGTTGGTAACCTTGCAGCTGTGTTGGGGGTTTGTGGGGTTTTTGCAATAAATTCCTTAAAATAAGGTGTTCTTGAAACACTGTGCTAAAATGCCTCTGTAAAAAACTGATGGGTAGCCCTATATTATATAGAATCACAGAATTGTTTGGGGTGGAAGGGAACTTTTAAAGGCCACCCAGTCCAATTCCCCTACAATGAGCAGGAACATCTTGAACAGGATCAGAAGTTCCAACAGGTTGCTCAGAGCCCCATCCAACCTGGTCAAGAATATTTCCACGTGTGAGACATCCACAACTTCTTTGGGGAGCTTGTGCCAGTGTTTTACCACCATCATTGTTATTCTTCCTTGTATCTAACCTAACCCTGATTGTGACTCTCCTTCAGTTTAAAAGCATTACCCCTTGTCCTATTGCGACAGGCCCTACTGTGATCTGTCCCCATCTTTCTTGCCGGCCCTCCTTAGGTACTTGAAGGTTGCTATAAGGTCACTCTGGAGCCTTCTCTTCTCCAGACTGAATAACCCAACTCTCTCAGCCTTTCCTCATAGGAGAGGTGCTCCATCCCTCTGATTATCTTGGTGAGCCTCCTCTGGACCCAATCCCTGTCCATGTCCTTCCCATGCTGGGAGCCCAGAGCTGGTGCAGCCCTGCAGGTGGGGTCTCACCAGAGCAGAGCAGAGGGGCAGAATCCCCTCCCTCCCCTGCTGCCCACACTGCTCTGGATGAGCCCAGGAACATTTGGCTCTCTGAGCTGTAGGCATGCCTGGGTCATGTCCTGTCTCTCATCCCCCAGCACCCCAAGTCCTTGTGGGCAGGGCTGCTCTGATCTGTTCATCCTCCAGGATGGTACTGGGGATTGACTTGACCCAAGTGCAGCACCTGATATGTTGTCTTTAGCTAAAGTGAGATTCCCATGGGCCACTTCTCAAGCTTGTCCGGGTCCCTCTGGATGGTGTCCTGTTCTTCAGGCGTGTCAAACGCCCCACTCAGCTTGGTGTCCTCTGCAAGCCTGCTGAGGGTGCACTCAACCCCACCTTTAATGATGGCATTAAACAGTACTGGTCCCAGCAGACCCCTGAGGGGTTCCCCTTATCCCTGACCTGCATCTGGACATGCCAGAAAAGGTGAAATACTGTATTAGTCAGGTAAACATAAGTCAAATTAACTCACATATATATATACACAATTACATGAAAACAAAGACAAGAAACGGTTAGCAAAGCTAAATGTAAAGCAAACTTTTGTGATTGACCATCTGTTCAACAAAGAAGCATTTTTTATTGTACCAATTGAAAAGTTCAGCTGTTGAAAAAGTGGATCAAAGTATGAGCAGATTAATCAGACTGTGGTTTAGATACAGGAATCATAAAAAATGTTTGTGGTTTTAATTTTCCTAATGGGATTTTTATTATTATTATTATTTGTAAGGTTTGACTGGCAAGATACTCCCATCTGCACAATTTTGAAACAAAAAAAGAAAGATTTTATTTTTAAGGGAAAAGAACAGTCAGAAAAGATAACTGTCTTTGGGAGCTGAGAAATTAAGATGTTTACTACCAGACAATTGGAAATGAAATTCTGAGAGCTTGTCATACTGCCTGTAAAAGAAAAATCAAAATGAAATTTATCTAGAATCATGTCTCCTTTTTTGTGTAGGATGTTTTTTATTTATATTTTAATTTGTTTTTGTAAAGACGCTGAATCAGCAGACTGAAAAAAGGAGTCTTGTGTTTGAAGGTGATACAAATTAACAAACACTCAGCAACAAAATCTTTCTCAAATAACAGTTTGCTTCAGCTTTGGGCATAAGAGAAGAACTTGTATCCAATCTTTTTATTTTTTTCTGCTGGATAAGGATGATAATGTTTTCTACCTCCTTGCCTATCTCATCCCTACACCCCTGCAGCAGTGCTTTGTTCTGATGTGAGCATTTACCAGTTGGTTCCAGAAGCCCTGACATGGGGACTATATTTCATCTTCTATTAACCATCCTTTTCTTTCTTACCAGTCAGTCATCTTTGTGTATAATCATATGATTACTTTTATTTGTAGATAATTATTTTTTAACACTAATCCACATTTCTAATAGAGCCATTCAATTAGTTTAATAACTCATGTTATTTATATTAATGAGTTATTGATGTTAGCTACATATATCATTTGCTACAAATAACATTCAAATTAATTTAATTTAATGGAAACTTTTACAATCATTCTCCTACCTTGTGGATTGTGAATACCTGCCTTTATGTGGACAACTAATTGATTCAGAGAAGGCTCTATACTGTGCTTGAGCTTACACAAGAAGAATATACTTTAGGATAAGAAAAACTTCCAGTGACTTTTGGTCGGACCTGTAATGTAATCACATCAAAACTGGCACTGGTAAGCACATTTATGGTGGTTTGTACAAGCTTCATATTCACCCCTTAAAAACAGGAAAATGAGTTTGGCTTGCTGGGATATTTGTGACAATGACAATTACAGGAAATAATATACAGAACTATGGAAGTGTTTATGTATTTGGAAGGATTTATATAATATGGCAGAGCAAACATTGAAGTTCTGCACTTTCTAGGCTTGTGAATAGATTTGAAGCTTGCAAAAGGGAGAAAAGTCCAAAGTTCAGTTGTTGTTATCATGTTTTAACCCCAGCCGGCAACCACACAGCCACTCACCCAGTTCCTCACCAGTGGGATCAGGGAGAGAATCAGAAGGGCAAAGACAGAAAGCTCAGGGGTTGAGATACAGACAGTTAAACAGATGAAGCAAAGGCCACACATGCAAGCAAAGCAAACCAAGGAATTATTCTGTGCCTCCTGTGGGCAGGCAGGTGTTCAGCCATCCCCAGGAGAGCAGGGCCCTGTCACATGTAATGGTGGCTTGTGAAGACGAACACCATCCCTCCAAATGTCCTCCCCTTTCTCCTTCTTCCTCCCTCTTTATACATTGAACATGATTTCATAGGGTATGGAATATCCCTTTGGTCACTTTGGGTCACCTGTTCTGTCTGGGTCTCCTTCTCCAGCTTCCTGTGCACTCCAAAATTCCCTTCCAGCATGGCAGTACAAGAACCAGAAAAGGTCTGTTTAAGCCCTGCTCAGCAATAGAACAAACATATCTATATTACTGAACCTTTGTTCTTTACAAATCCAAAACGCAGCCCCGTGCCAGCCACTGTGAAGAAAATTAACTCTACTCCAGCCAAAACCAGCACTGTTGTTCATTGTCATAAATTTCTTTTTAGCATTAATGTTGTTTTTTGTGAAACCACGGAGGGTTTTTTAAAAAAATAAATGATCTCTAGGCAAAATATGAACTGAGCTGAAAGGGTAGCTGTAAATGTGTGCTTCAGCATTATGTTCTGATTAAATTAAAATTGGAATATGAATCCCTAGGCATTTAGTTAAGCTTTGTACAAACATTTACTGCAGCATTATTTTCTGATCAAGATATAATCATCCAATGGTCTCTGCCCTTACTCTGTTGAAATTTTAGTTTAGGGGTGGTTAAGTCAAAATTCATTGTTGACTAAGGGCTTTGAGCAAGAGGGGGAACTATGTGACCAGCAAAGACCTCTTTACACTAGAAGAATGGTGTGAGTTATGTAACAATAAATCAATAGGATATGCATAGATCTATATAATGTGTATTTTTGAAGTGGTTTTTGAATGTTCTGTATGCACCTCTAATGCATATCTCTGAAGACAGTTGTGTAGGCTAAAACAATAGCTAAAAATGGGATGTGAAAAGAATTAACTTCACAAGGAGAATTATTTGTCTTTTTGCCTCCCTTGGAATCTAGTGAAGAAAGTTTCCCCTGGTTGATGCAGTGAGTAACTTCGTGCTAAATAAGAGCAGTTTTCAAAAAACTCAACAACCCAGCCCAGTATAGCCATGTCTCAGAATCACTGTGTCTGCTCCTGGAGAATATCAGATTCACCCACAGGGGTTGCTTCCAGGTAGACTGTTCACATCAGGAATGACATCCACTCCGCCTGGAAAGGTAATGTGAACTGAGAGGCACTGAGGTACCCAGGACTCCTTAAGCCATCTAGAGCCCTGTACTAAACATAGATCAGCAAAAAGTATTTTTCTGAAATGAAAGAAATCAAAATGGAGGGGAGTTTTATTCTTCTGTGACACATGTATGTGTCACAAATATATGTGGCAATTTATAGCACTGAAGGTGTCTAATTGTCCTTAAAATAGACACCAAATTGACTTGCTATATAATGCAATGAATTACTTTGTTGTTGTTGTTTTAAAGAGATCATGTATGTTTTGCCAAACAATGGCTGAGTTGGATGTCATAATTATGAACACGGTACAAGACAAAAAAGTCTTGTGGTAAAATCAATGGTAAACTTGGTTCACCTAAGAAGACCTAAATACATGGAATCAGGCTGGATCAGACTGTCAGCAGAAGGGTGGCTTTTGGCAGGAGCAAGGGGCTTAGAAAAATGGGAGAAGAGGTGGAAGTTGACTAAGTACTGAAGCTGCCCATTGGGAATTCCATCTGAATTTCCAATGCACAGCCCAAAAATAGGAAAACTTTTAGTGAAGTGTGTACAGAGGATGTGCTTTAAATAAAAAACATCATAGGCATTAGTGCCTGAGAGACCTGAAAAATCAAGTTCACAAAAGACTAAAATGAGCAAAGCAGGGTGACTTTAAAACAACTTGTGTAAAACTGAAGGCAGGGATAGCAAAGTTCAAGTCCCCTTAAGTCAAATCTCCCAAAAGGAGAAAGAATCAGGAGATCAAGTGAATGAGCAATTAATGTAACATAATGTCTGTAGTGGGAATGAGATGTCTGCAAACTAATATTATTTTCCTATTAACTTTTTGTATTATGTTTAAAAAAAGTTTTCTTTAAGTGTAAGAACAATATTTTAGCAGATGTTGGGACATGCAGGAATCATCTACAATTTATTAGAAATTTCTGCCTAAGCAATTTGAGCTGGTCTTTGTTTCTCACGAGGTTGTACAAGGAAATATTCAAGTTGGAGGGAAGCTAGTTGTACAGAAACATTCCTTGGATTATCCATTTGAAACAGGTATTCTATCACAATCAGGTAAGGGACTGTAAGTACCCAGAAAGATGGTTACTCCCTTGTCTGATTGTATCTAGCTCTAATCTAGTATTGTAGTTTGGCCTTTATGGGACTGCAATCCAAACTCTGGTGTGAAAGTGTATTTTAGGATCCTTCCCTTATACGTGGAAGCAGATTGCTGAAAAGTGCATGTAAATGTTGATTGAGAGTTGAAAGTGTGCCAAGAGACTGCTAGTAAAATATTTACTGATAACTTTAGATGGAAATACGTCTTCCTTATTGAGCTATAAGTTCACTTTGGAATGTGTTTTGAGGAGAAACATATTTATATTAATATATCTATAGTCTACGGAGCCACATTTGCTCTTGGGGATATTTTCTTTTAGTAATTTTGTTCATGCCTGGCATAGCTTTCAAAAAAATGAAAATAAATGTATGTGATTATGTGGTATCATCTTCATTTGCATGTACATTTAAATATTTTGGAATTGTGTGAAGGCCTTATGTTATTTTATGCCACCACAGGAACAAAACATTTTTTTCTTCTTTCTTTGTTAAAGGTAAAGCACATTGTGATCTGAAATCTAATAAGGCAAAAAGACACAAACGATAAGCAGTTTTTCATCAGAGGGAACATAAAGACTGAATGTTCGCCATTATTAAAGTTGGATAATGCTATAGAAGAGATTAAGTTGTAAACAATTCTCTGTGAAAAATAATGGGAGGGGGGATAATTTAGGTTTTCTTAGCATTTTCTAATCCTATATTTCTAAAAAGTTGAGCTTGCCTTTAAAATGCTGATGTTCCTCTTTAATACTACTGCTTTGACTCTGATTTTTCATTTCTATTTATGCAGAGGATTTATTTTCCAAAGTCTCAAGTTCTCCCCCTCTCTGTATTCAACTTGTCAAGATCAGCCTAAAGGATGGATGGTTTCTACATAAGTAGAAGTGGTCTCAGCACTTAAAATTTTAAATGGAATTTTTTTAAAACATTTTTAAGTGGGATTTTTTAAAATTAGAAATGTAGTTAAGGCTAAAAGGCAGTGTATGAATTCCAGACAGAAAACAGGACAAAGCCATTGTAACTGACATAGTCCCGTTGAATCAGCTCACACAAAAAATAGACCATGTGACAAAAAGCAGGTTTTTCTATCAAGATCATAAAAATCTTGAAACCGAAATGAGTTCAGGTTGAATGTGTACAGTGAAATCCAATGATCAAGAAGGTGTTCATGAATAAGTTTGTTGCACTAAAATTGAAACTTTGAAGAGAGAACCTGAAGTTTTATAGAAGTCTGCATCTCTTAGAATCTGGTGACACCATGTCTGAAGACATGCTCATGTAATTATATTGAATTAACTTAAAAATGTAAAACCTTTTCAGGGACATTGCATTGGAAAAGTAGTAGATCCTTCTTCAGGCAGCTTTTACTGAACTCAGTCCTGAGCTCAGAGTAGCAGCAGAGTATTTGTGTGTCACTTCATTGACACATCCTCTGGTGAAGTGCTGTGTAATGCAAGTGAAAGCCATCGCACCAAAGCACATCTTACCACTTTAATACTTACTCTCTTTATGAAAGAAACCTATTCTGCTCTTACAGCAGAATGTGGGAGTGATGTAGCAAGTCTTTCTGTCTGTAGGAAATCTTTCAGTGGTATTTTGCCATAATGTACTGATGCGAAATTATCTTTCTTAACAGTTGTGAGATCAGTTGACTTTTGTTTTTAATGTGGTAATAACTAAGACTTCAGTATATCCTGTCTTCTAAGACTGTGCTTTTTAGTTCATAGCAGTGTTCTGAAACATTCTGTGGTATAGGTTGGATATCTGTGACGAGAAAAAAGGGATATGTTTGTATTCAAAGTTCATGCCAAACTGCTGTGTGCTAGGGAAAATGTTGCATATCATGAGTTAGCCTCTTTTAAAGTCATAACATGGGGTTGGGATGGTTTAGAGGTTTTGGGTTGATTAAGGGGGATGTCTGGTTTTTTTTCATATACCTTTTAACCATGTAGTAGGTGGGTTTGTGCTCTAAGGGAAGAGAGAGCATTTGTTGGAAAAACATTAATTTGATGGGTAGCAAGCTCTTCTATTTATTTCAGCATTGATTGGTCTGTTGTCAATACACATCTTAGTGGAGATTCCTCATAGAAAGTGACAAAAAAGGAACAACAGTATTTGTGTAGTTATGCAGTAGAGGGGGTATTTATCTGTATTGATTGTTTCATAAATTGTAATACTCAGATTTTCAAGTTGCTCAAGGTGAACCCAGAGGACTTCAGTCACTATATTCAGTTACTATCAGATGAAATCATAACTTCAAAATTCAGACAGATGTAAGAAACATAAAATTGGTTAAGTATTTTTAGTGAAAAATATAATACTTCTTTGAACAGCAAACTAATACATACTTGGATGTTTTGCTTTGTTGAAGAGGTGGAATTATGAACCCTTTTCACTTGGACTTCCTTGCTACTGTTGTCCCAGAATAGCTACAGTCATAAATATTTAGACTGGTTGGTGTTTTCAGTCATTACTTTGAAAAGCTGACAGTAACTTTTGTTCAGCGTGAGGATGTGAGAAACAAAACAGCAGTGGGAACTAAATGCCATATTCCCTTGCAGAGTTCATTGGAGTTTTCAGCGAATACTTAACTGCGACTTCTGACAGAAACTGTGTCATACTCTCACCTTGACAAGATTAAAAATTGATAGTGTTTTCAAAAAGAACTGAGTTTTGTAATGTTCTGATTGCATTTCTGAAAGCTAAGTGAAAAGAAGTTAGGAATGAGTGACTGAAGCAATGTAAACGGAACAACTGTGTATCTGCTTGTCTGGTGCATAAAATCCACATTCACTTTAGAGCTGTCTTGGGTAATCAAACATTCCTGCATTAACAGTGAGGGGAGGCTGCAGATTTGTTGTATGAAGGTAGAAAAGATAAAAGCCTCTCTTACTTTTCCCTTTTGAGGAACAAAGACTGTAGCACTGAATTGCATGGCACAGGAATGTATAGAAAAATTTGTCTGTGCCCTTATTCCACTGGGAACATGGGAATCTATGCTAAGCATGAGTTTATTAGCTGGTTAGTGCTTAGTTCAGTATCTGATGCTGTGGTAAATATTAAATAAGTTAATCTGAGTTCTTAAGCCTTAAGCCACCCTGACCCTCCCAGGCCAGCAGGCAATTCAGACCGAAATCTCGATATATTTTATTAAAAAGGCTATAAGATGTAGGCAGGAATCAAGACCTGAGCAGGTGTATTTTCTTTACATACTGTGTTCATGTGCAAAGCAGTCCTAAAAACTGCCCTCATTGGCCTTCTGAATAGGCCAGGTGTTATAAATGAAGCATCCTGACACTTTTAGAGGCCTCCAGATCTTGATGGGTACCTGAAGTAATCCCATAAAAAGTATGGGGCTTGGGGACAGTGCACTTGTAGGGCACTGTCTGTCCAGGAGGAAAGGGCTTTGAACACTGCCTGTTTACATTTTTTCCTGAGAAATAGGAGAGCTTACTGCTCTTTCCTGTCAGCCTGGCAAGCTTGAAAACAAGGGGTGAAGCTAGTGGGTTTTTGGTGTCCCAGCACAGGTTAACCCCAGCTTGCCCCCTTGGCTCCTTGTTGCTGTGACTGTGACCTCTTGCTGCAGTTTCAGGTGGGAGTCTTGGAGTGACAAGCTTGAGGTATAGTGAGACAAATGGTTTCTGCTGAGCTACCATGCACTGCATGAGGCCACAGCATGGCAAGCTGTAGTCTCAGTGGCACAACATGATATACAAGTGAAGAATAATCCAATTTATTCTGGTTTTCCTTAAAATGTGGTATGGGAATCAGTAATGTAAAATTGTCTCTTCTACAGGGCTCTCTAGATATGCATATATATGCTTCACTCATCCTAGATAAAGGAAAATGGAATTACACAAGAGCTGGAAAAGAAAATTATCTCCAAGAACCAATGCCTAGCCCTGTCTAAATGTCTGGTAAATCAGTTCCCAGCCTCGATTTTTAAAAGATGATGAAATTCAAAATGGAAGACAAAATCGACTTAAGACTTATAAGCTTCAGGTGTTTGATCAGTTATTTTTTAAGGCAATGCTTCCAAGTATTACTGTCATTAGTCCTCCTTGGCTCCCCAGTCCAAATGATCAGTGGGTCCTTTTACCTTGGGAGGGAGGATGCTGTCTTGGACATCAACTCAAAACAAAGGTCTGATTCATTATCTGGATTCAGAATGAGACAACATTGTTTTAATGGTGCTTTTCAAATTTTCTATACTTTCTCTTTACCTAGTCATCACCTTTCTTTCTGTTATTAGTTTGTTTTTCTGGGATTGATTTGTCGGTTTGGGAGGGAGTGGGCTGAGGGAGATTGTGGGAATAGGGTATCACACTGGGAGGAGATTTGCCTACAGATCTTAATTGGTGTGACTTGCTTGGTGTTTGGTTCATGTTTTGTTTACATGCACAGCTGGTATTTCAGAGATGTGTGGTAATTTCTGGCATAATGCAAAGATGAAGCACTCCATCTATTGGAAGAGCGTACTGTGTGTATTGATCAGGGGTTTAATAGAGCTGCTTCCTGTCAGCTGGTATAAAACTGACCCAGTGAGGACATCTTAAAGAGAGAGACAAGATGAGAGGAAGTGGCAGGAGCCAAGCAGTACTGTGCACACTCTCCTTCCTACCTGTTTGAAATGGACCTTCAAGCAGTGACAGTATCAGCTAAGACATTGATGTCATTGAGCCTTCTTGTAAGGCTCAACGTAAGACTCTTCTTGTAAAGGAATTCATATTAATATATACTCTGTACATTGTCTTTTCCATCAAATTTAATTTTTGACAAGTGTGAGCATGCCTGTCTTATGCTGATACTTTTTTCCTGTCTTCTTTCTTTCTCTCCCTTTTCTCTCTTTTTGGTTCATTGTGTTCACTGATGGTTGGATTACTCATAGAACGTTCCCCACTATAATTTATGTTTATCTGAAAATAGGAACTGCAGTTCTTCAATAATAATAAACTCCTCTATCTAAACAGTCTCTATTTCTATTCACTGCCTTCATTCTCTTCATGTCCTGTCATTTTTTTCATTTGCTGCTGCTGTTAATCTGACATCCTTTGCTCCAAAAAAAAAAAAAAAATGTGTTTTATTTACAGGGCACAGCATTGGGAAGTGCTCCTGTACCTTCTCGCAGGCAATTATGTGAGTCTCTTAAATTCCGCTCTGTGTTGTAAAGATGACTATGTGTTCATGTGCTGTAGCATGGCATGCCAATCTAGAGTTAATGCCCTGAGGTCAATATTCAACCACTGGCGTTGTATATTGCCTGTAATGTGTTTGTAGCTAACAGCTTCTATTGACCCCTTCTTTATTTCTTCGTTGTGTTTTGTTCAACACATCCTGAAATGGGGCTGCGCTGTGCACTATAGACTTGCAAGCAGGGAAGAAAATACCATAATGACTCAAAGTCTGGAGGGGAATAATGTTACCAGATCATGTGTGCAACATTGTAATGAGTAGTATTGTTAAAACTAAAGAATCTCTTTTTCCTAGTCTTCAAATTAATTTCTCCATTGAACAGATTTAAAAAATCTGGACCTCAAAAAACAAAGAAATGGAAAATCAAACAATATGGTGTAAGGCAGATGTTACTGAGACAAGTTGTATTCCTTATAGGACTTTCCTTCTAATTAATTTGAAGAACAAGTCCATCTGCTGAGTTGAGGAGAAAAGGGAACTTTTAGAAAGGGATTTCATTCATTTTTTTAAGAATCCATTGGAATTATTGATGATAAATTACCTTTCTTTAAATTAAAATAAATTCCCCTGTCATTCACCAAAACCCCAAGAAATCACAAACAAAATGTGCTATATATTTTTTAAATGAAAAACAAATAAGAGAAAGGTTTGCATTCTAATTCCAGATGATTTTTCTGCTGCATTTACAGTGTTTGTGTGTGAGTGTGCATATCGAATATATAGACCCTCAGAATACCATCAGACTTTGAGATGAGGACTTTCTTACATTCCTTATTTCTGTCTTTCTCCTCCTACCTTGAGTTAATTTCCATCCTAAAGACATTGGTGTCTTCCATATGCATATAATGAGCTACAGCCATGCACTGCATTATTATAATTACTGTGCACTGCATCACACCGCTGAATGTGAAACAGACTCATTACAGTATAACATTACAGGCTTATTCATAAGTACAGTGCAGTTTGACTGATGCTCCATTGTTGGCAGTCTTGAAACATGTTGCTTGCGTAAATTCACTGGTGCTGCTCTTGTGTATTCCTAGGAAAACATAAGGCATTTGTCTGTGAGTGTGGGTCTTGCAAAATAACAAAAATATGATCTGTATATGATGTCCTTTCTTTTGTGCAAATATCTATGATGTTCATATCCAACTGAGAATATCTAAGGGAAGGAAAAAATACCAGGATGTAGCACTCTTCATGAAATATAATTGTGCTCCTATTACAGTTATTAAAGGTGTGGTGGAAACAATAAATATTATCACTGTGTCCTTCAGAAAAAACAATGCTGAAGTTATTTTTCATCCAATATGTATGCCACTTAGCCATCCCCTAAAATGAAAATTTGAATTTCTGGCTGGCTTACTCTCATTTAAATTGGTCCTGCTACTAATTTATATGATTAACAACCTCAGTGATCACTTTGGGAACACATTGAAACAACATGCTTTAACATGCTTAGTTATAAAAAATCAGCGTGTCCAATTCCTTCCTTGTATGGAGCCTCTGTTTAAGGTGAATGAAGTGTGAGGGATTTGAACATAAGGGAAGGTGTGGAAAGCACAGAGCATATTTTATCTGGCAAAGACAGATGTGTAACAAAATGAAGATGCAGAGCTCTGAAATACACAGAGGAATGGATAATGGTTGGGTTAATTATATGTATGGGTAGGCTGGAGGAAGTGGTCAGAATTTCCACTTTTTCTTGATGAAGTAAAGCTAACATTGCTGAAATGGTGAGATGTGAGAAGTTTAAAGCAGCATATATAGAATGTGTCAATGGCTTAACTGTGAAGCAAAAGGAAAAAAAAAACACCCTGTAAATAAGGGAACTCATCATATCCAAGTGATAATTTCAGCCAGCTGACAAAGATTATATGGAACTATGAATATGTTGTGGTTAAGTTCTAACAGGAAGCTAAAATTAGAGCTTGGGCATCCTCAGCTTGTCCTCCAGTCATTGGGAGTGACTTTTTTGGTCCTTGCAAAGCATTGGATTTACTGTTCATGTGCCAAAATGGGAAATGAGGATGTGTGGAAATCCAGAGCAGCAGTGCTACTGAACTAGTGTTGTGTCCTATTACACTGAAAGGTAGCAGGGTTGTTTTATTCCAGTTGCTGTGACCCTACAGTAACTCTACTGCAGTGGAAAAGGCAAGAGTAATCTGATCTCAGTTCATGCGAGATATTTTAGACTACAGGGCACTTGTGGCTGCTTCACCTCCAGAGTGACCAGGGGGGCTCAGTGGTGGTGTTGGAAGGCACTGGGAAGTCACCTCTGGGCATCGAGAGTTGTCGAGGACATTGAGTGGCTTCTGTGCCAATGCTGTGTTATGACATTTGCTCTTGGAGCTCAGAGTCCAGAGGAGCCGCTGGTGAAATGTGGAAAAGCAAAGAGTGCTTGAGACTGAGTTGCTGTTTTATAAGCCATTTTAAAATAAATTTCTACTCATGGGAAATTTTAACACACTGGCTATAAACTCTGAGACACTGAGTATAATGATAGCAAATAAATTACAATATGGGAGTTAAGTTTCCTTTCCACAAGATAAAAACTTGTCTTCTGAATTTGAATAGATTGCAACTTAGTTTCTATTTTACAGTAAAGCCAGGAGTGGGGAAAAAAAGGAAAGTACAATTCAAACCAACAAAAAATATGAGAGCATCTGTAATTAGCAACAAAACAAGATGCAAGGAGCAAGGATAAACTGAAAAGGGAGTACAAGGTCAATACAGATGTCCTCAAAAGTCTTAATGATAGCTGTCTGACAGAGCTTTGGTCATGGGAGTGCTGCTGATCTAATGGCAAAACACAGATTTGCAAAATACAGTTATGACTAAATAAAATGTAGTATTGAAACAAAATGTAGCTGCATTTTTTTTTTGACAGAATTGCACTATAATTGCTTTAGGGAGAAGAAAGCTTTCATGGTTTTTCCTGTTGCTTGTTCATCATATGGAGTACAAGCACAAATACGCCAGTGAAATACATGGAGTAGAGTAAACCCCACAATTCTGAAAACACATATGTTTGTTGCAAGATTTCCTTCAAACTGCACCCTTGTCCTGCAAAAGTATATGTTAGAGTAAGGATTGTAGGTTTAGATCAGGTGTTAAAGCACAGTGAATCTTGCACCAGATGACAGAGTTTTAATATTTTTATACCTGTGGTCCTTTTTCTAAGGACCTCAAATATCCTCAGACTGAAAGTAACTGCTAATTTAATGTGACAACTTTTTAAAAACATATGTTATCACTTACATGTAATTTGGGAAATGAAAAATGCTTACCTGTTTTGATTAGCACTGTTTAGAAGAAATCAATAGCATAGAAAGAGCCTTGCTGTAGTAGAATAGAAACTTGCTATAATGTTCATGAAACAGAGTAGGAAGGCATCAAAAAATCAATACAGTTATGTGGTACCTGACAATCAACTTCACAGACAGAAAAAAAATTAATCAGGTGCTTGAAATAGCCATATAATATCCAAAGAATTTCCTCCCATCTAGTGTTAAGAAAAGTGCCAGAACTGAGTGTAGCTAAACTAATCTTCTAAGCTTGGAAATTCATGCAATAAAACATTAAAAAATAAACCAACCTGATATCAAAATTCAGGGATTCTTGGCTGGCTTATAAGTGGTATTTTAATGTTACACTCTCACAAAGTTTAATTGATTAGGACAAATACATCAGGGTTTTAAATTGTGGTGATTTTAATGACAGCAGAAAATACGTAGAACTGAAATTAGGAGAGTTAAGTTCCTAATGTAGACAATTGTACTTGTGCACTGTCAAGTTATTTCAAAGCACTAGACAGATTCTTTGGTCAACCAGAAGGAGAAAACAAGGAAATAAGAAAATGCTAAAAAGTTAACTACTTTTTTGATTCATGGTTTATTGCAGAGGAAGAATCCTTTTTCAATGGAGTGGTTTTCTGATAAAGAGAAAAATCCAAGGTGGTTGTGGCAAATGAATAAGTTGTGAATGAAAAGATTTGAAATGTTTCATTTCAGAGTTTTAATGAAATTCACGATGAATAGGCTTACATACTAGGGAAAACAGAGTCTCTTGGAAAAATTACTGGCAGTCATTGTCTTGCAGAGGTGATCAAAATTATCTTGGTTAAAGCAATGCTTTATAGAAGCTTAGGAAAATAGATCAGTGTATTTTGAGCTTTATAAGGAAATTTTATCGTCACAGAAGGGTGCAACACTCACCTTCCAATCATAGGCCAGATGAGAGTTTTCCAGACTGAACATCTGACTTAAAAAAAAATGCTATAGAATACTAAACTGAGATATATATTCCATTACTGTTTGGCTAGAGCATAGAAATGTATCTGACTCATTGTGAAAAACTTCCAGTCAGGTTTTCATTCACTTTCAAGAAAATTAAACAGCTGGATTAGAAATAAATTATGTAAATAGTAATAATCCTTAGTATATATTGGTTTACGTTTTTGGCTCATAATTCTTCATTTCCAAAAAAGGCCTCATCTGACAGTGACCTGCTAAATTCAATTTAAAACTTCATCTGAAAATTATCTATTTAACTGAATAATCTTTTGATCAGTTTTTTTACCGCAGTAATATGTTCTTAGTGATTTAGGCTTATTGTAATGTAATCAAAAGTTATAGCCCTCTTAATTCCAGTGAATGTCAGATCATGCTCTGCTTTTGCAAAATGAGAAAATGCATATTCTGACAATTGTTTTATTAATATATTATTATTTTTTTTAAGTCTTTCATTTGTGGGAGAGAATTCTAATTCTTTTGACAGCAGCGTCTGCTTTCATTCCTGTTTCCATGGAAACAACATTAGCACAATGAAAATTTTTTAAAAGTGATTTTTTAAAACATTGGAGACTGGAGATTTCATTTAGCAAATTTGGAACCCATTATTAAAAACCATAGAACTTAGATATAAAATAGAATAGAAATAAAAATAGAAATAAAAAGTTTCTATGTGACAGCTTAACATGTGGGTTTTATTTGCCTTTGTTTCTTCATTCCATGATTGAAAAGAAGGATAATTTTGTTATTTATCAATTTGTGCTTGGTGAGGAAGATTAGTATTTATTGGACTGCTCTGTACAGTGGTGCCTTGAAAGCCAGTTTGATTTGCAGACTTCATCTGAATATGGAAGAAGAAAACAAATGTGTTGTTGCTGTCTTACTCTGGCATTGACCATCTTGGCTGACTTATCACTGAGCATGGAAAAATGGCTGTGGCCGTAATTTGATTAAAAACCAGATTCTGTGTCTGGTTTGAGTACAATAGCCCTTCAAAAACTTTCATATTTGGAAAAAATAGTCTGTCAGGGCAAGGTTCACTGAATTCAGGCATAATCACTTCTTCCTATTCTGCTCTGAATTCTTAGACCTGATTACACCTCAGTCAAGAGAGAGTATGGAAGCCATGAGCTTGAACAATTGTTTTTTTTCTGTTTGTTTTCCTTGCTTTCCTTTCCATTTATAGTGTGTAAAAATGAGATACATTGTTTTGCTTTTATTTTGAAAGTTAAAAGATGAAAACTGATGTAATCCATTGAAATTAAGGAGGCTCTCGCTAAGTAAATTTTAAACCACTATGAGATTTTCAAAAGAAAGCTTTTTCTGGGCTTCTTGAGCTGCCTCAACTTCCTGTAATTGAATGTTTCTGAAAATTTTCTCTTGAAAACCTCTGTAAAATAAGTAAAATTTCATTAGTAAAGACTTACTTTGAAGCAATTTCTGTATTAAACCCTTTAATATTTTGGAGGTCTGTAAACTGTTTGTTCCCACAAAAATAAGCAGAAATGTCAGCTTCCAACAGATGTAGTTTACACTCTTAAGTTGTTGGGTTTTTTTAAAATTTTTATTAGTAATTTCTGTGCTGACTATGTCTGTGGTCAATACAAAATGCAAGACAGTCTGTAGGATCTCTTTCCCTCTAGCATCTCAGAAAAAAATTATGTGATTAAAATTATTAATAACTCCTTTCCTAAAAAAACAGAGCTCTATATTTTCCACAGAAATTCCTTAAGCTTTTCCATGAACAGGGAGTTGAAAATTCCATGTCTCTAATGCTGGAATTGGTGTCTGTCACAAACAGAAGGCAGTGAAGGAAAACCTCTAGAAACCCCTTCCAGCCAAGGCTTCTGAGTCTGTAATTTGGGAAGCACTTCTGTTGATGGAAAGAAGGGAAAAAATGCACAGACTGCTGCATCTTTCAAGTTTATTTTCTGTTTTCCAATTCATTTGCAGTTAATCTAAGAAACTTTAGCTACTAAACCTAGTAATTTGTCTTTTTAAGTGGCTAATGATTGCTTTCAGGTTTTCCAAACGAGATTGACTTTTCCAAGTGGTGATACTTTTTTTAATTCTAAAAATAAGGTTAACGCAGTAAACAATTCTTCAATTAAATTAATATTTAATTCTAGGCCTAACAAAACATTTCTGATTGATCTGATCACTTTAATTCAGGCATCAAACTGAAGAGTCCCTTATTCACCTAACTCAATTTTGAGTAATGAAATTGAATCTCTGATAGATCTCCTTTAGGAGTAAACTCAGAGTTTCATTTATTCTGAATAAATTACATCTCAAAGTAATCCTATTTCTGATTAGTCAGTTATCTGAAATCTGACAATGATTTTCTTTTTTTTTTTGAGAGCTATATTTGAATTGTAATGACTTGTCAGTGTAGCCATTTGCCAGTGGAGTAATCTCCCTCATTCAGTGCTTCCCCTTAGCCCACTGTAATATTACTGCTGTTCCTGGACTTTTCCGCACAAAAAAGCATCTTTCTCTTTCTCCAGTGACCATCTATTTTGCTATAATAATAGTGATGCATACTTTCAGATTGGTTGTTGATAAATTTTGCTGTGAAAAAGTTGTCCTACTACCAGCTTAGCTGTTTGTTTTTTATAAATATTCTGTTGATCACATAGTTACCAGATGTTTATAGAAGAAAAGCATCAGGAAAATGAAGAAAAATTGCTTTCTTTGTGTCATTAATGAGAACAGTAGGGTAGAAGAAATAGAAACATAGAAATTCAAAATAAGGATTCCAGTGGAAGAAACTGATAGAGAAAGGATATGATAGAATGAAAGTGAAGAAGAGTGAATATTTCTGCTCAGAAAATATGAAACCTGAGGCTAAAAGACTCTTTCTCAGGATCTTTGAGTGTCAGAGACTTCATGGCTTCAGATACCAGTCTTCTCATTGATGTTGGAACAGGCTTGAATAAAGCAGCTTCAGGCACAATTTAGACTAAGGAACATGCTTTCCCATGTTTCTTTCATTTACATGTGCAGTCATGAAAAAAAAATGTTCCAAGATGTGAGGAGTTACAAAATCATTTTATGATGACTTACAGCCTAGACATTTGTATTTTAGTTACCTTGGGTGACATTCAGCATTTACAATTTTGGAGGCTGCATTTGCTTTTTGGTTAATCATTATAATGAATAGTGTTTTTCTCTCATGTACTTAACTGAAAAACTGTTGTATTCATTGTTTTGGTCAGTAGTTCTGTATTCAGAGGATTAATGAAATTTGAGAGTGCTAAAGATTATTTTTTAAATTACTGAAAGTCTTAACAGGCAAGTCAGTGTTCAAAAGTTTCCAAGACATTCCCATTAGCATCCATTGAATGCAGCAGAGAAATTCTGTGGAGCTGCACTTCTGCCACACTGCTGGTTGTTACATATGCGACCAGAGATAGAAAGAACATGGATTTTTTGGCATTGCTAAAGATATATATAGGCTGAGTAATGAACTATGGCATTTTTTATTCTTCTGATAATGCTGTTGAACCATTTAACATTTTTCTGTATTGTATTTAAAGCCATTGAATAGATTTTAAAAACCACTACCTTTAATCAACATGGCATAACTTTTTGTCCCAGATTTCTCTTCTGAGATTTTGGAAGTATTATTAATGCAATCTCTTTTGCATTTTATCAGTAGTGGAAAAAGCAAACCGACAGACATTTTGCTTCATGATGGTTGAAAAGAGTTAAATGTTGGAGTAAAAATATTCACCATTTCTCTGTGTCATACAAGCATGTATGTGAATGCCCTCTTTGCTGTTCTCTCCCTCACAGACAAGAGACAGTCTGTACCTTTCTAGAGAGAAGCTACACAAATGATTCACTCTGTTGTTTTCCCATAAACAACATGGCTTTTATATACTTCATAGACCACTAATTAGAATTACTTGTTTTTAATGTTTTTAATACATTGCTAATGCTTGAATTATCTACAGGTATTTATCAAGTTCATCCATAGGAACTATAAATACAATTAATGTGGTATGGATTGCTAAAAATGAATATTTGGCATCATACAGTTTTAAGCAGCATTATATATAATGCTTTTTTAATATCACCTCCATTTATTCCTAGTACACTTGTTTTCCTGAGAAGATTTTTTCCTTTTCATCCATTCATTTCTAACATCTGCAAAGTATCTGCTGCTTTGCTTTTATAGAAAAGTCAATTCATTATTGTCATTTGGTCATAGTGCTGAAGTTCAAACACACAGGGAAAGAATGAGAGGCTTTTATGTGCTTTGTTAGAGTCATCTATTGTCAGGAAATAAATATCTGCTGAATGTTTTCTGGAAGCTATTTCAAGCATTTGTTATAAGAAAATACAATAAAAGCAGTATAGAAAACCTTGTTAAGCTTTTCTGTAAAGTAACAATCATTTTTAGATCCCTTATCTTTAAAATGCTAATAATTGCCTCCATTTGGTTGTTAAAATAGCATATTATATGAACTTTGCTTCTTTCAGAACTTTTTTAAAAAGATAAGTAATGTTGTTGACATTTCCCTGTGTATCTGATCTTTGGGATTTTAGAAGACCAAAGAAAAGAGATGTAAAAATGAACATAGTAAAAGTGAACTCTACCATAGATAATAAAGATGTATGGGGGTTTTATTATTTATTTTAAAATTACATGTTTTGGCAGTGAAAAATCTTATCCCCTGTACTAACAGGATAGCTGAAGAAACCCATTGGTCATTCCCAAGCGGAAGGAATTGTTCAATTTCTCTTGTGGGGTCTGTCATACTTCTACCACAGTCTCCTGCCAGCTCTCTGGGAGTGACTCTAGACCTGGACTAGCAAACCAGAAATTAGAAATGCTCCATGGCTTGTATTGTATAAATTTCCCTCTTTCCCCTCTCTAGCAAATGGATGCAGTATTCCATGTTTTTACAGGTAAAAACTCTAAGAAGAGCTAACAGAGACCAGTTTTTGTTAGGATAGTGCATAAATTGGCCTCATGCTAGCATTTACTATTTACTCATCAGATTTTTACTCAGATCATGACCATTACCCCTGCTTATATTTAGTTGTTAGATGTAGGCTCAGACATTGAAATTTAGGGATCAGGCACTTAAGCAAACAGGAGCATGACTCCAAACAAGTAAAATGCCATCATGCACACAAACAGGTGTTTGGGAGGCAAGCACAGGCAGTGGTACAAAGGTGTGATTCACTGGCTAGACACAGAAACAATCCAGCAGCATGAATTCATGTCCTTGTGTATTTCTCCCTGGAAGACTGAGGCTGGATCAGCCTGCAATAGTCGTGGGTTTATATACAGAACAATCCCTTCTGTTTCAGTGTTGTGTGTCCCTGCCTGCTTCTGGGCTGTCCTTTCAACACAGCCAGTTCTCGCTGACTGTATTTTATCTCCTATAACATCAAAAATAGTTCCTGATGTGAAAAGCCTTATTATTCTATTTATTCATAGTGGTTTCTTTCAAAAAGAAATAAAAATCTGTGGAGGTTGAGAAAAGAGACAATACTAATGTGGGATCAGCTTGATCTGTACTTGTCACTAGCTACTGCTTTGTAATCCTCACTTGCTTACAGTTTCTGTTTGAATTTCCACTCTGAGCCACTGGTTTTGTAGATAAAACTTCAATGGAGATGATCATGTTTTGTCATTTTTCTCACTGGGGCTTGGAGAAAGCTTTTGAAATTCGAATTCATTTGGGTTTTGGCTATCTTGGCCATGTGCAGTGTATCTGATACTGTCAGTTTTGCCTACTCACCTGAATGAATTATCAAATATAAGCCATTTCTAATATTCATTAGAAAGGGTTAAGGAGTCCTCCCATGAAGAACACAGCAGCTGAGGCCAAATAGGCTTTTTTTTTTCTTTTTAATTTTTAGTTTGCATGGAGATCTCCTGTCACCTCACCTTGTTTGGTAGCCCTCAACTATGGCATGTGTGGTGGTGTGTGCATATGGATGATGATCTTGCCTACCAGTTTATGACTGTAAGTTAATTTTACTTGCAGTCTAGTTGTTATTTTAGCTTAACTGACTATATGAACCTTTTCTCGTGCAATGGCATGTGAGCATATACTGGATTCAGCTAAATATTTCTGTTGTTCTGTTCATGTTCCTTGGCTGGGAAATTTGAAAGAATGACATTTATTTTGACCATACAAAAGATGGTAAAACTATAAACTCCTGTAATTTTGTCTTTCAGCAACAGTGATTGTTTGTAAGTTGAAAATTTTATCTAACCTTATGAAACAAGCAAAGAGTCACTTCTCTGAGCTGTGTTAATTAAAACAAAGCAACTGCTACTGTAGGTTGGTAGCAGTATTGACTGTTCTTTAGCATAACATAAAAGACAGTGCATAAACCCCCCCTTTCTGCTTTTTGTCCTCTTTTGTCTCATGTGGCAGAAGTTAATGATGTAGGTGCCATAACTGGATGCCAATAGCAGTCAAATGTTTCTTTTCTTCTAGTGGCACCACTTGGCTTGACCTCAGGCATCCTAAAAGAGTAGGACACTGAGACATGGGAGTTGGGATCCTGCCCTGGAGGGCTGTGTGTCCCACTTCTCACCTTCTACATACAAGATTTATTTTTTCCTCCCTAATGTGCCTTTCAGCCAGAGAGGTGCTGGTACGTGCTTGACTTCAGAGGTGTGAGTAGGAGAAAGTGAGATGGTTTCTTTGTAGGAATACATGTTTCTCTGTTCTTGGAGCTGGGCTGGGCATGTTTCCACCCCATTTTGTGCATTTGTGTTCTTTTGCCTCAGCACTAACCACACAGCAAGAGGATCAGGGCATTTAGCTGGGTTTCATGTGAGGGAATGAAGAAGTTTTATTAATTTATAAAATATTTACAAAACTTCGGACAGTATCACATCCAGCTGTGAAAGATGCCAGCAAGTTGCAAATCCAAATGTTCTGTGAGGAGCAACAGAGCTATTGTTTTACTTAAAACTTTGAGGATCCAATAATTTCATTTAGCTGTCTAGCTCAAATATTAGTATGGGTCTCAAGATTTGAAAAATTATTTCTTTATTCATCTTTGTGAAGTAGAATCTGACTTCGGATACTAAGACAATATCTTTTATTATTTATTAAATATAATGTTGTAGTACTATAAATACTTCAAATATTTTTAAAAGAACTGTCAAATAAAGCCACAGACTAAAACAGGAATCACATCTGGACATTTTACAGTTCACTTTTACTTCAGTGCTAAAATTTAAATGCAATTTGTGCAATAAGTCATATAGAATAAAACAATAATGTGGAAAATACCCTGCAGTATTAATTCGTCTGCAAATTAATTTGAAGGAAAATTACTGAGTCTGAGTACTTTTGTGTGCCAAACATGTGTTTCATGGCCGTAAGCACAGGATGCCTCACTCCAGATTCAGCATTTACTTTTACACTGAGCCATTAAGTACAAAAGCACCCACTGCAGGAAGATGGTTTTTCCTAATGGATTTATAATGACATGAAACAAACAATCCCTAAAAATACATAACAAAATAATTACAGGATGAGGTGCTGTATTGTTACATTTTCAGGTGTACTGTTGAATCAGTTGCCCTGCTTCTGAATTAGGTGGAAAATAAAGCAAGACAAATATGAAGTAATTCTTCATATTGCTTTATTTAGTAACTGTTTGAAGACTGATTTGGATTTTTTTTCCCTTTGAAAAACAACAGGCAGAAGGTAATTTAAATAGTGTAATTTATCTTTGATGGATGATGTATTTAAAGTAGCTGGAAGCAAATAATTGGAGCATGTAGCAATTAACATTCTGATCCCACTAAGGGAGCTGCATGTGCTGACCCTCACCATCCAAATGTGACTCCTAGCAGGTATGAGGTCTAATGCTAGTTTCAGCTTCAAAGGGAAATTGTTGCACTTTTCTGTGCTGATTTGCAGTGAAATGCCAAATGAATCTACAAAGGGGTTTCTAGCCCATCCAGACTAAGGTGGCCAAGTCTTATGCTGCAAAAAAATCCACAAGCTTTTGGGAAGGCGTGAAAGGAGTCATGACTCAGTGACATGTCAAGCCCTGCCCTTCCTTAGTCTAAATAATACAAACTGAGTATTATCTAAACCATGATTTACAAAAATCCTTCTCATTGTTGATGTGGAGTCCCTCTACAGGTACCTTGTGGTTTTCCTATTCTATTAATGCTTGGTGGGGGAGCATCAGTGGCAGCAGAGGGACTCTGCTGGTTCCTTAAATGATTTCCTTGAGGACAGTACAGCTGTAGTACAAGTTGGTGTTACAGAATGGCCTTTTGGCTCCCCTGGAATCAGCCACAGCCAAGGAGACAATGCAGGTCCTCTCAGGTAAACAGAATACTTCACAATCAGAGCTCTGAAGTGAAACACAAAATGTGTCATGTAGTTTTACACTCCCGGTTGAAATCAGTGATAAGAATGCAAATCTGTAAAACCAGACAGAGTTGTTACAGTCCTATTTCCAGCACATACTTTGCAAAGGCTTTAGGGTGATTCACATTACAAAATTTTGCATGCTGGTTTCACCTTGAGATCCTGACGTCAAATGTATTAAATACTTATTTGTGCTTCAAGCAAACATTAAGAGCTTTCTTCAGACCTAGCTTAAATTTTCCTCTTTTTTTTTTTTTTTTTGTCAGGTAGCCGTGGAGATTTTAATTTTGCTTTGAATTTTGTATGTTCATTGCAAAGTTAATTATAAACTGTAAATTTCTCAATGAGAAAATTAAAATGCCTGTTCTTTGTCGCTTTACCTTGACAGTGGAATACTGATCCACGGATGTCAATGATTTTAGTATTTGGGCACTGACATTCATGATTCTAGTTCTACCAGCATTTTAATGTTTGGAAGTTTGGGGTTTTTTTGCTTTTTGTCAGCCAGCTAAATTTTTTCCTTAATGTTTTGCATTTGTGGGAGTAATTTTGAAAGTCTTGACATTTATGAATATATATTTAACAGGTTTGAAGTTTGACCTTCTTAAGACCAGAAGCTCATAATAGGCAGTTTGATTGGACATTGTCATCTTCTTATAACTTGGGATAGCTTATGATTTTAGTTAAATTTTGATGTATAGGATTGCTATTAATACGTATTTTATGTAATGACAGAACAGGGGAAGGACTGTTCTCTGCCCAGATCAGTGAATTGCTAAATTGAAGGAGAGATACAGGTGTTCTTGTCCTTCTGATTTAGTTGAAGAGCTTCACTAAGTCCTACACAAAATAGGGTTGTAAATAATTCCTTTGAAGTGTGAAGAGTAACACATTTTAAATAATGTAACAGATATAATTATATTTGAGGCTTAACATTTTCAATAAACATTACAAGTTTGTGCCCAGCTCTGGAACAGGCCTAAAAGTGAGACTATTTGCATGATTTTTCTGTTGATATCAGAAATAATTTTGGTAGTTTCCCATTCCCTCATAAATCACTCTATATAATCAGATGCCATTAAGCATACTTTAACCGTAGTTTTTTAACAGGATGAAAAGGCAGACAAAAGATGAAACACCATCTTTCATACTCCTGGTGCAGATCTGTCTGAGAGCCCTCATACAATTTTTGTGTTAGTAGTTGTGGTGTCACATCGAATAAAATGAAATCTTAAACTGAGTGTTCCAATTAAAGTAATTCCATAAAGTCGACTTAAGCCCTTGGTGGAAGAAAAATTTCTGTTTGTCAGTGAAGCTTAAATAATTGACCTGAGGACTCTGTTTTTAGTTTTCTTGGTAATTCATCATAACTTTCAAGCCAGACACATCACAGTCTCATGGAAGTTCTGCTTCTTGCTGTGACTTATTTCAAGACAAGCTTTCTGTTGTACACAGCAATATATTAAAGAATGCAGAATGATGCCACATATAAAAAATATTGGGTTCCTTTATTGCACTCTAAATTGCACTACATAAATATTTTTTAAATATGCAATCACCTATAATTTTAACCTCTTTAACCCTACCAATACCTTTGTTACCACTATTATTATTAGAGAGCAGAGCATTGCTTGGAGGACTGCATTCTGAGTTTGAGACACAGGCAAATATCAAGATCTTAAGCAATTTTTTATGCTGAGCTAATTCTATTTGGACTTGTCTGGATGGGTGTTAATTCCTGTGTGCAGATGTAGTCTGGCTCATTGAGACCAGCATTAACTATTTGCTGACTGACTTGAAGTCACCTGGTTAATTCCAACAGTTGCAGGCTGGAAATTACCTGACTATTCATATTTTTGTACCAAATAAAGAACTACTACTAAACACTTTGCTTCCTTTGTTAAGCCAATTTTGTATATCAGAGCATGAGGCAAATCCAGCAAAATCAGAAATAGTTTGTCTGCTGAGTCAGCTTACAACTTCCACTTATCTTCCTCTTCCAGGTCTTATCCTCAATTTGAGGTATGCACTGTTTTTCACCTACTCCCTGAAAAACCCAAGAAAGGGAGTACATGCATATTTATTCAGACATAACAGACCTCATAAAGACAGTATTACTTTGACCATTCATCTGTTTTCTTATATTTGCTCTGGTTTGCTGTTTTTAATTTTATTTTATTTGCTTATAGTTTAAGCCAGATACTCCTCAAGGTTCAAGTTCTGTGAAAAACAGCAAAATATCTAGGCTATACCGCTGTGTTAAATCCATAATGGTTTCAGTTCCATTTATTTATAATAAATAACCAAATCTCTCACAGCATTCCCTTTGAGTGAAGCACACATGAGGTTATATCTCTCAGGAGGTGATCCTGGAATAATTTTCTTATTAAAAGATATTGTTTACATTCTTTCTTGTAAGAGCTATCATACAAGAAGAATACAGTATAAAAGGAGGGAAAAATGTTGAAGTAGCATATTTTATTGTTTTTTTAAAGCTGCCTCCTAAGAAACAGCTCTGTTTTATATTTAGAAAACCTCGGTGTTTGTGGAACATCTTATACGTGATATATGAACTTTAATACAAGAAAATTGTGGGTTCAGATATAATACAGTCATTAAGTTATATTCAGATAACATTGCTTAAGTGCTCAAAAGCTTCAAAGTCAATGCCAATCATTGGATCCTGGAGTGAACTTACTTGATAAACTGCTGTGTTCTTCATCTGTGCAGAGCAGTGGAGATGGCTGGCACTATTGATTTTAATGCTGGAAAACAGAAAGATGATCTCTCAGGGGAGCTTGCCCTTTTAAATAGCAATGTGAGCATTAAAATTACACCTTTATTTAATATTAGTCCTTGAAGGGAAGTTTCAGAAGAGAAGTAGCATTTATTCACTGTTTGAATCAAGGTACTGTGTCATAGGTGGCATCATATTCAACAAGAGTTTTAGAAGTCCATGAAAGGCACCACAGACAAAGGAAATTTCAAATCAAAACCAACAGCTGTGAATTTTTAGACATGTATCCATGTATTTATGTGTTGCATGAGAGTGGAACACTAACTGATACTTAGCAGTAGAAGATGTAGTAGCAAGAGGGTGCAGTAAAATGGTGTGTAAGGAGGAGAGACAAGAAAATAATATGTTTCATTCACTATGGAGACAAGATGCAAATAATTACTTTATAAATGTATGTTACTCTATATAATTGAGATTCTTCTAGGAGAAAAGTAAATAAGAATATCTGGCAAGCACTTACTCCAGTAATTGATTAAAAGGGTCAACAAATTAGGCACATACTGTTTTTCACTCAGGCAGCTCACATGATGAAACTATTTCTGAGGCATTGGTTCTCACCGAAGATGTTTTTGATGGTGGGCTAAGTCAGGATAATGAACTGCTTGAATTATAGAACATATGTCTCTGGGAAGATTTCTTTGAATACTGATCATCTTCTGGTGCTAGGTGTACCTGTTTAGTGACTTTTGGTATAGGTGCCACAATAGGGCAGGAAGTGACATTAAGTGACATACAGGATGTACAGTCACCAACAGTCTATTACAGTAAATTCCTGTGTGTTATTCAGGTAGTTCTTAAAAAGTGTGATGTGTTTCACTACAGGTGAAGGTAGCTTTTCCAGGAACAGAAGTTAATACTGAGTGTTTATTTGTATGAGTACCTAATTTGCAGGTGTTAGATTGAGCTGCAGGGTGGCAAAAAAGTAAATGGCACCTGAAGTTTCATATATTTTTCACCACCACCATATTTTAGTTTGTACAGCTGGGGGTTAAATGTGGATTTTTATTTCCATTTTTTGGTAGCTTTTATCAGTGCTCAGCTGGTGAATGCAGCACATGCTCTTAATTGGAAAAGGATGTTTTGTTCTAGGCCGATCAGGATAACGTGATTTGTACTTGTTTCCTTTCACAGAGGAATTCCTGTGAAGGATTAAGCATCTCTACTGAGTCGTTAAGCCTGAAGAGTTCAGGATATTCCTTACCCCTCAGTATTAATCCAGTTAGTCTATCCGTAGCAGAGAGAGACAAATGAATAGCTGTGTGCCCTGCTCCTGCTGTGCTGCAGGATACAGTTCTGCAGCTTCATATGTGTGTGTGTCTATAAAGCCTCCCTAATATTGTTTCCTTTGTTTCAGGGTTTTCCTAACCCCATTATGAAAATTTGTCATCTTAGAGACTAGAATTTGAGGAGAAAGTGATTCCCAGACAGGCTGTAGCCTCATCATTTGATCACATCTGAATAAAGCTAAGCACATGAGGAGGATGAGGGATAAGGTACCATGGGAGCCAGCAGCTGAGTCAGTTCATGTGCAGAATTAATACAACTCAACAACTTGTTCAACTGAGCATTAAAGTGTTAAGTCAAGGTAAAGGGCGCCTGTACTTGCATGGTGCCAGACACTGCCTAGACATGAAGGAGCACTACAGGAGGAGCAAATGGCACAGTCAGGGTCCAGAGCTCACTTTGAGGCTCTGTCTTTGTGCATGTGCAGGATTGTGTCTGACTCACAGAGGAGTCAGCCCAGCCCTGTACAGTTATAAAGCAATGATAATTTTGTAGTCTCTCACTTTCAGAATGTTGTGGCTTTTTGGAAGACGCTTTTCATTATATTCCAGCAAATTTTCTATAGGTGGTGGTAGTGTTAAGAGATGAAAAACGTTTGACTACAAAAACGAAATACAAAATTTAGGGATGAGATACTGCGTTATAATGAAAAACAAAATTCTCATCTGTCTTTTAAGTTAATTTAAACTGGAGTACCTTATCAAACAAAAGAAATAGGTTACAATCTTTTTGTGAAAAAGTAGAGACCTCTTAAATTTTTACATTGATTGGGGAATGTGAGTACGAGGTTTCTCAGAGGTAGCACAAGGGAGCAGAAGTTAATGTTTGCTAAAGTCAGTCCTGAGAGACCATCAAGACAGAGGTGAGCCAGGGAGGTGAGCTGATGGACTGCCTGATTCCAGGAGAGGGCCATGAGCTGGTTTCTGCTCCCCACACCGTGCTCTCAGAGATGAACACACAGCTTGTGCTTGTGTCTCCTGGCACAAGTTGGTTTCAGAGGGCGTTGCTGCCCTCACTGCTTCTTCTGGGAGTTTTAGGAGCACTACCATTTCTTTTACATCATGGTCATCAAACACTAAGTCTTTCTTGTTTATTTCTCTCCACAAGTGGAGCTATGTGTCTGGAAACACCTGGTATGTTTGAGACTCAAATAAACATCACTTCTGAATGTCATGGTTTAGTTCTTTGTAAGAACACAGCTGGGAAATTTTTGCCTTCTGTTATTTGTGATGCAATTTATTAATCCCTCTGAATAGTTTCATCATTTTTTGTCCAACTCTCCATAAATCCATTAATTTATTTGTTTAAAGCACAGGCATGGAAGTACCTAATAGTATCTTTCCATAAAAAAAAGAAATTGCTGGCTCCCTTATCAAGGTCTGAATATGAATATGAACTAAATACTTGTATGCAGTGTGTATTTCAATTTTGCTGAATATTCAAGCCTTGGAGAAATAGTAGCAGCTTAGCTATTTTTCCTGGAAGTTGAGAACTTTTTAGGTAAAGATTCAATTTCAAAACCTCATAATAACTTCATCATAAATGCAAAAAGTAATGTGATAAAGTAATGGTTATATTTACAAACCAATATTTTTCAGTGGCAGCATTTCTTTGATTTGTTAAAAATCCATTATTTTCAGGATGGGTATAATAAATTTCTTATAAGATATTTAAAATATTAATTAATTACTGTAATGAATTACTATCAAACTTACTGTTAGAAACAGTTATTGTAATGAGTTTTGCATCTTGAACTATAAATAATCCTTCCATACAGGGTGAAAAAAGCCCACAAAGATAACCTTTTTGATTGAATACCTTAAAAGAAGCTTATATATTCTTATGCAAAGAAGTCAGGAGTGCAAAAAGCATTTTGTACAAGATCTCTGTTATGGGGTTGATAGGGTAGATATAGGTCCAATTGTCAGGAACCCACGTCTTAAAAAAGGAACCCACTTGCCGCAGCAGTTACGTCCAAATATGGACAACACTGGACAAATCAGACCAGTGAAGAGCTTTTTGCTTTTATTTCCAGCACATCAGTCTCAAGACATACAATGGAGACATGATGTTAACAGCTTGCTGATCCACAGAGAATGTCCAAAGAAGGTGGGGTGATACAGAATGACATAAAACCATCTCAGTCTAGATTTCAGTCAATCATACATAGAACAACACATATTGACAAGCATTCTATCCAATCTTATAAAACACACGTAATGGTAGTTAAAACAAAGACTGGTTCATAAGAGACAAAGAACAGAGCTCTATTCATGCTAATCTTCTAAAGATATACATTAAATAACCTTGTTGCCACCCTAAAGCCAATTCTACAGAGGCCTGTTGTTATTTGTCACGTATGCTCTACTGCTTGGGAAACTTTTCTGCTTGCTTGGGAAACTTTTCTGCTGTATCTGCAATGCTAACAAAACTTCAGTCTGAGGCCTATACTTTTTTTTTAACCATTTCTTAAAAACCCTCTAACTTTATGGATTCCAACATCTCTATTTCTTCCCGTCTTGGCTACTTTTTGGGAGAGGCTTTTTTTGTGAGTGACCTTTTTTATTTGGATCTCTGTAGTTCTATCACTTTTTTTTTTTTTGTTTCTGTTTTTGTGTGAATAATTACAGGCTCTCTAAAAGCCATCAACTGAAGCAATCTAAGTTGCACCCATAATATCCAAATTACTGAAGAACATTTTGTTTCCATGCTTGCCCAGCGTGCACACCAACTCCCAGCACACTGCACCTCTCTGAGAGGTGGGTCACCCCAGCCAGTTCCTGCCCATGGTCAGTCAGTGCTGGCACTGTGGATTGCAGATAATCAAACCTGTCATTGATGGCTCTTAATGTCAACACTCTGCAATTCCACACCTGTCTGGAGCAGCACTGTGGGAGAGCATAAAGCAGATGCTACTACGCTCTCTGCTGCATTGACTGAACTTGAATGAACCCACTGCTGAATAGTTTGTCAGATCTATATTATCCCACACACACAATGGAGTGTGTTTTCCAAGTATGTGTCTGTTCAGCAGGGTTCTTAATTTTCCCCCACCCCTTTAAGAACCAGTTAGGGTAACCACAGGACAGAGAAAGGGGGCTGGTCATAATTGTGCTGTTCCCACATATATTATCAGTGTGTGGCTGATTCATTATGGGTAAGCAAAAAACCTAACCTGTGACAGGTGTAGTTCCCTCTAGATGCAGAAGTGGGCTTTTTTGGTTTTTCTTATCTCTGGTGCCACACAGCAAAATGATATTTTGAAAATACCTGAGGAAAGAAGAATATTAGTAATTACAGTTCCGAGCACCTATCATGTAAGTGAAATACAGAGGAACAAAGAGCAATAACTCCAAAGCTTACTCTTTGGAGGCTTCTTCTCATAAAACTTGTAAAATCCAACAGTTATTTCAGGTTTCAACATTTCCATCTTTATCTTTACTAGCAGTGGAAGATACTTTAAAAATTACAGTTTGGACTTCAAATGTTAAGACACTTAAACATTGTTCAAGTATGTATAGCATTTAGTTTTGATTCCAGAACTTCCCCACAGTTTTCCTAATAGAATTTGACCTTTATAAGCAGTTGAGACTTAATGGAAACCTCCTTATATATAAATAATATTTTGTTTATACAATTCAGTTTGCAGTATTTTAAATAGGAGGAGCAGCAATATTTGTCAGTGAGTTTGTCATCAAATAGATCAATGGTTTGCTTAAAATGGAAACTACCAGTGCAGAGTGTTTAGGGAAGCTTGCAGACATATCCAAAGTTTATCTGCCAGTTGTCTTGGTGAGTCATTGCTCTTACTGTGCAGGTATTTAGAGTAGCTTGATTTGCTGAAACCTAATTTCATCCCAGTGATGTAGCAGTGATCAAGTACTCCTTATGTCCCTTTGATCTGCCAGATTACTTCTTTCTATCCTGCCAGCTCCTTTACAGTATTATGAGGCATAACCGCTTCAGAGGAGATGATTTTTCAGATGTTCTATAGGTCATGACGTAGTGAATATTTGTGACTTTAGTCACAAGTATTTTGTATATGCTGTGTTTCTGTGTCTTGGAGTGGAAAAGTGAAAGCTTATCCACCGAGCTATTGACTGGCCCATGATGGCCCTGTACAGATATTTTCTGAGACCCTAAGAGTATTTATTTCCTAATGATCTGAATGAAAACAGATGGAGTCTAGACAGAATAGCATTTTAAAAAAAGCAAGAAGTGAGGCTATAGGGATGGGTTCGTGGACTACTGCTGCTTTTGGTTTATGCTACACTTGTAAGACAGGGCTCATTTTCTGATGAAGAAACTATATCCCAAGTATATTTAAAACTGAGCTTACTGGGATGCACTACCACATGAACTCTGAGGTGCTGGGCTGGGCCATGCTGCTTGACCTCCTGCTAAAATGTAAAATTCTGTTATAGCAACAAAGCAACAAAACCAGCCCACAGAAATTCATGATGGTTTAGATATATTTTCCATCTTTTTATTCACTTAGTTCTCTGTGCTGCTTCCTATCCCACCTTTTTAAATATGGGGCCAGTGAAGACAGTCTCTTTTTTATCATCAACATTGAAAAGACCACAAGAGAAATATTTTGTTGGCCAAGGTTGCTTTCAGTGTAGGTAGCATTCTACAGAAAAACACAGATTAAAGCATGTGTCACAGCCTTGTAGTGTGATGTCTCAAGTCAGACTCATGGTCTCACCCATTTTTTGTACTGAGCATTGCTTACTTGCATTGCCAGCATTCTCTATGGTTAATGCATGAGCCAATTCACAGATCCTTCTTCTTTTATTACTTTTTCTGTGCTAGGAATAATGTGCCCACACATCCTTAGTGCTTTGAACTGTTATGTTTCTCTTTCAATCGTAGGCAAGAAAAACAGGCTGAAATCACAATTAAATATTAATAGCTTAGAATACTGTGGGTTTGAAAATTGCCCATTACTTTTATCTTGGAAAATAAAGATGTTTATTCATTAGTCACAACTTTATGAATCAGTTATTTAGTGGAACATTAATCTTTTTTTTTCCTATTTGCAAGAGTAATTGTTTGACTTCTCTTTTGCTTCTGGTGAGATTTTCTTTGTGTGTATTACATGCTAACATGGCTCTAAAACAGCTTCTCACTGAAGTTATTCTTAGCCTAATTTGCTGCCTTCTTAGAGGAAGAGATTTGCAGCAGGGTTAAAATGGTATTTGTGGCTGTGGGCTGCAGAACCAAATATCCTGATCCTGCAATCCACATTCTCTCTACGAAAAGAGGCTCCAACTACAGCTAATTTCTTTGGATTTTTTCATTGACATTGGTACTCTTGATAGGTCAGTGGTGCTCATACCTGCACTGGCTTTCAGATGCAATAAGGGATATTTGTGTCTCTCTTGTGAAAGAGAGACATGAGGAGAAGCATATTTTATCCTTCTACCTACAAAAAACTTTATATACCAATCCAGTCCTGCTGTTTCCATAGGAAATTCAAAACTTCTTATTCTTATGAGTTTTTAAAAGTAAGCAGGGATGCCTGGGGCTATCTGATATATGATATAATTAGCAGTGGAAGGCAAAAAAAACCCCAAAAAACTGTAATATAAAAAAACTACCTCATAAGCTCGCAAAGACAGTTGATATTTTTTGGCCACAAGTAAAATCCAGTTCAAAACAGAAAGCTTGCTTGGGTTAGAAAAACTGGAAAAATGCAAAATGCTCAAAAAGAATCATTCCTTCTCATCAAATGGATACTTTGTCACAACAGAATTGTCTTTTCAAACGGTTAGAATGCTTCTCATATGGATTATTGCTTGGTATAGATGCACACTTTTATTTTTCTCACCAGGAGATAGAAAGATTATTATTTGATGTATAATTGCGTATGTATAAAAAACTTGTTTTAAAGATGGCAGGAGTTAAAAAAAAAAGAAAATGTATGTGAAAGATGCTAACTAAAGATCCTACCATAATGTTCTCTCAATTATAGCAGTTCATCTTTTATTCATTTGTCACCCTTGGCACTCGATTACATCAAATTCTCATTGGAAATACAAAGAGTGGTTTCCCACTCACTTTCTTTTTTTGCTGGCTTTTTTATTTATGTGGATGCACTTGAGAAAAGAAGCACGTGTGCAAATTAGTCTGAAGGTGGTGAACTTCAGAGCTCTCCTGACCTGTTCTGCAAATTAGTCACATTATGCCAAGTGAAGTGACCCATCTCCTTTGCTGGGGGCAGTCTTCCTCTGTGCTTTTCTCTTGTTAAGGATGAGCACTCAGGAAGTGAAAAGCATATCCAGTAATTGTCTCAGTCTTGTGAGATCTTGCAAGCTTCAGATTGAAATGTAGACATGGAGCTGGAAAACATTAGGAACTTTAATAGGTGGAAGAATGTTTTGGGTTTGGACAGTTGGTTTTCCTGGGTGATGCTCTGCCTGCTTGGACAAAGGGCTCAGCTGTATGGCAGGGTTGATGTGGCTTCTGTAATGTGAGATCCTGCTGAGGCTGGACATCTGTGGTGGCTTTAAAATAACACTGCTGAGCATGCTCCAAGTGTGCAATGCAGTCTGTGTGTGCCACAGCTCATGAAACTGACAGCATCATCGAGGATGAAAATGGCATTTAGTTCAAACTCTTGGACATTGCCAATTTCTGAAACTTTCATGTTGCAAACTCTTCTGCCTAGCCATGAGGCTGAACAGAAGAATTAGCAAGATGGTACAAATCACAGTATACACTTTGCCATAATTCTTGGATGATTTTCAGTAGAAAGACTGGAAGTAAAAACTTGACTATCTTTCAAAGTGTTTGCACATGCATTTTGCAATTATATGCCACCTATTATTCAATAAGTGAAACCCTAGTTAGCCTTCACAAGATTTGCAAACCCAGATAACCTTCTTGGAAGCTCAGACATGGAAGATAAAGTCTAAGAATGTGTATGTGCATATATATCTGTTTTATAAAAAGAAAATTAAGGTGCCCAATATGACTTTGTGGGTCAGTGAAATAACTGAGCTAATAGCAGGGCATGCTGCTGTACATAAGACCATGCAGTTTGGCAGATTTAACCGATTGTCATGCTCTGACTTCCTCTGAGGAGGAGAGGGGCTGTGTGCATGTAAATTGAAATGTCGCAGCAATTATGGAATTATTTAAAATATTTTGCATGACACTCCCATCTTGCAGTTGAATAATAGTATTTAGTCTTATGCTGTTTTATGATCTTCTGGAAGACATCTACAAAATGAATTCTTTTCACTTTTGCCAGTAAACCATTCTTGCTTTTCTTTCTGATACCATTGTTGTTTTTTTTATATGAAGTTATAGAGCTATGTAAGTTATGCATAAAAATCCTTATTCTAAATGATTAATGTAAGATCAATGACCAATACAATATCAGAAAATCCTCACAAATTTTTATAACTTAAATTTCATAAGATTTTAATCTATAGCAAAAATGAATAAGTCTGGGAAGGGGAAAGCTTTCCAGAAGGAATTACATAAATTAAGCTAAATGTTCCAAGCAAGATTTTTTTTTTTCCTTTTTTTTTTTTTTTGTCTGCTTGGCACCCTCAGAGAGAAACATGAGACACATTTCTAGGCAATATCTTTTTATTTACATCCACTCAACTCATTAGCAATTGAAAAAAAAAAAGGCAAAAAATTTGTACTAGAGCTAATGAAATAATTGCTGCAAGCTACGTGTTTAGACACATTGTACAAGTTAAATGAGTTAAATGTACAAAATTCACCCATTGGGATCCTTCGTGCCCCCAGTTTGTCATTCACTCCCAATTAGGATTTTTCTGTAGAGCAAACAAACAAAATCTCTCAAGGACCAATTCTTTAAGGCGTTGGGTGTACAAAGAAGGCGAATGTCCCTTGCTTGAACTGAAGTCATCTCTCAGAAGTTCACACCTTTGTTCAGGCTGATGTGCTGAGTATCCTATACCCGCTGTAATCATTGAGGAGTTTTGATTTTTGATATTATTTTCTGCTCTTCCCATTCTCACCACCACCATTTTATTTTTTAAATGTTTTTCCATTTCCATGAGATCATTTCTCTATGGCACAGAGTTGGTTTCTTTTTATATATTTACACATGGTCAACTGGTAGTCTACAAGCTCTGATGAAGTTTTGGAGTCTATTGAAAAATTTCATTGCTTCTCATAAGGAGATCTGCCGTAGGTCCACAGCAGTGTGGGAGCTGGAAGAGGTCTGTTGTCCTCCAGCTTCCCCTCTCCCTCCTGAGCAGCTTAGTATAAGACACAAAGTTTATTAAGTTTGTAACTGCTGCTCTAGCTTAAGATATTGAGGGTACCCAACTGCATCTTTAATTATTTTCCACATGTTTTTATTGCTGAAAATTGTAAAGATTTTGCTTTAAATAACACTGATGAGTGTCTAGACTCACTTTAAAATTCTGAGCTTCTGCAGGAAATGGCATTTGAATCCCTTTCAATGTAAAGAGGTTTCGGCATATGCTGAGCTCCATACGGAATCATAATGGCAATTTTCTTAGTCCTCTTTTTTCAGTCAGTCTTATTTTTGATGGTATAACTTCTTTTTTTTTTTTCTTTTATATTATAACAGTACCAGTTTGTGATAGCTATGATTCTACATGTCTGTCCTCTGGGTTGGTGGAACATGAAGTATTAGATACCATTTTGCAATTATGCTGCTGTCGAGTTTAGGTTTTATATGGTGAGAAGTGATACAATATTTCAATTGAAAACTATCTACTCCTGCTAAGTGGGCGCAGGGGATAATTCTGATGAAATGAAATCCATATAAAAGTCTGTTTAAAGCTAATTCATCCTCGTGAATAGCTGCAGCCATATACCAATGAATTTGGGTAGCAGCCTTGATGTTTCAAGAGGAAATGAAAGAAGTGTGTTCTTTGCCCAGAAAAACCCCAGAGTAGCATTGATAAAGCAGTTAAGCAAACTAAGTTTCAGATACAGTTTTAGCACATCAATGTCAGAATACTCTGTGGCTTCTAACAGGGCCTTGCAAAAGATGTGAGACCCAGGAACTGGCCAAAATAGTGTGTGGAGGACAATATTTGTATTCTTCTCTTGCCATTCGTTGACAATGCCTGGCACCCAACTCTTGCTTTGTAGGAGAGTTGGTTTGCTGTTTTATTTTGCCAAGGACAAGACGGTGCACAGCTGAAGGGTATCATGAATCTCAACAGCACAAAGTGCTCCTACTTCTATGAAACAAAAGCTAATTAAAGTAGGAAGTCAGTGAGTTTGGAAAGGAGGATTTTTTTGTAGTCAGTAGAATGACTGGAAATAAATGGATTGATTAATTAAAATCAGTATATCTACTTACGGAGTGAGGTACTAGAGCATGATTTATGTGAGGAGTTATTGCGCTGGACTCTTTGATCCCTTGCTTTGAGAATTAAATGTAGAAGTCTCATTCTCAGTTTCAAGGTTGAATACAAATGCTTGTGAGCTGGCCCCTGTTAAATTGTGTCCTGTCACTCTCAAGCATTCAAAACTTCCATCGAGGCCAAACTCACAAATTCCTTCCCTAACCTCCAGTTGCTACATGTGGAGTTAATCCCCATGAAAATTTACTAAAGTGAGTTTTTTCCCAGTCTTCCTATAAATCTCACTCTGTGTCTCTTACAGTGCCGCATAAAATTTGTTGATGAAAGATTAAATGTGCAGTACTTGCATGCTGGTTAACCATCATAGGAATAATTAATTGTAACTATTCCCTTTCATGCCAAAAGACTTATTAGGCATGCTCCACTGGAGAGATAATATAAAATGTTTTACCAAATGTTAGCTATTTACTTAGGTCTGTGTCTTGGTGTTTCATTATAAAGTGTCAGGAAATCTATTTGTATCAAGGAAGTATTTATAAACATTCATTTTGCTACAGTTCTTATGGAAAGTTTCCAAGTGGTTATTGGATGGTTCCTGACAGAAACATTGTTATTCTCTAGTAAAGAGACACAGATAAGACAGTTGTGAACCCTTCAAATAAAGATATATCAAGAAATGTAATACTGATGATATTAATGAAGGGAAATGCATGAAAAAAAATACAGAAAAGAACAAGTTTTCCTTCTAAAATAGAAAACAAAACTTTTGGAGCAACCAGATTTTATGTTTTCTTCTGGAATAGTTCACAGTGTGAGACTAGTAACAAGGATTCTGAATAAAGTCCATAGACCAACCCATAGGAATCTATGCAAGGGAAGGGGAGATAACATTTGGAAGAACAGAGTTTCCCCACAAGAAATTAATGAAAGAAATTGCCACTTGATGCACTGAATGAGCTGAAAAGATGTCACAAAAAACCACAACCAACCAACCAGCCAATACCTAAAAACCAGCCCTCAGAGAAGCCAGTCTCATACTGTTTTCAGTTCCTGTTGGCCAGTTGTGTGGGGAGATGTCCCACAGTTGCACCTGGAGCTGATCCTGCTGCTGGGGAGCTCTGCCCTGATCCTCTGGATATTGGGGGTTTTGTTTGTTTTTAGTTTGATTGGTTGGTTGATTTTATTTATTTTTATTTTTAGTTATAGGGGGTTTTCCACCTTAGAATTTTGTGCATTTTCATGTCAATGTTTGCTTTTAAATCTTAGAGCTGCTAACTCTGCCCACATCAGCAGTGACAACTGGTGTCTCGAGACTGCATAGGCCTGTGGGGAAAGAGGAAAAAATGACTTCCAGGTCTTCTTCTGGACTACTACCCTCAGTGATAAGCAGCACAACATCTCTTTGAGTGAATTTCAACAGCAGACAAAACCCACCCCCTTTAAAGTACTGATATATCCATGTGGGAAGATGTGCTAGATCTCCATGCAAAGGATGGAGGAGTAAGGGAATTAGTGGGCATTTCTCTGTATTATACCCCAGTCTAATCTTTTTATTAAATTACATAAAAATGTAAGGTGGGAACAAAAGCCTGGGATGAGTATTTAAATTGCAGTGGATTTGCATGTAGAATTCCAGGAATGAAGCCCAGTGGTCGAGATAGCTGAATGAGCTGTGGCAGAGCTTTGGGTGGCTTCAGGCAGGACCACTTGCATTCAGCAGTTTGAATTTGAACCTTGATTCTGGTAGTCTTTTGCATTCAGGACTATTTTTATTCATGACATGGGATCACCTCTGTTAAGAATCCTCAACCAATTTATTGACAATAATTTTTAGTTTTAGTTACAGGTAACTTGGTTGAACACCATTTGTTTTGAGTATTCCTTCAGATCTTAGTGGTATCCAATTAGTAGTAGAAGATGTTTAACTTCTATCAGTTAACCACGGCTTTGCTGACCTACCATCAAAATTTTAGCAAAGTCTCTATTTGAAACTACTGAAAAGTTTCACAATTTTAATGAAAATATTAGGAAGAGGTGGGATAACACAGTGGCTTTGCTGCCTGCATCAGTGGATTGAGCTGCTGTTTCATCCTGGTGCCTTGAACTTCATATGTTATTACAATGGCTCTCACTTCTTTGATTTATATGTGACTTTAGAACATAACTTTTTGCGTTTTAGTTCTGTGGTTTATTTTTAGATGTATTTTCTTGGTAATTGAAAGCTGTGGTGGTGCACTAAGGAGAATGGTAGAATAAAAGATTTAGCCTGCTGTGATTCCAACATTTCACTTTGAACCATCAGTTGGCTCCATGATATGTAGCAATTTTGCTTTGAAACATGGGATTTCAGTCTATAATCTAATTATTGCTGATTTATAAGGTAATTTAAATTAATTTAAGTATAATATTAATGATTTCTCAGATAAATCAAGTGAATAACAGAAAAAATTGTGCTATTTTTCATCATTATATGGTTGCTTTAGTTGTATTTGATTTCTCAGTTTTATTAATTTGTCATGCTTTTCAAATTACACTAGTCAAATATATAAACCAAACCCCTGAGTGCTTGAAGTTTCCAAGAAAGAAAAAAAAAAGAATGCATACGGTGAATGCAAACTCAGTTCTTAGTAAATAGAATTGTTTACTTGTTTATAATTAATTAATTAATTGCTTGTCATGGTAGAAGACTCATGTCCTAGGTTTTGCATTTATTTCCAAATTGTCATGGTTAGGTAGTTTTCAGAAAATGACCATAATCTGTGTACATACAAAATATATAATATATACAATGTGTTTAGTGTACACTTACAATAATGTATATTAGCAGAGGACATCCAGGTAATACTGGTAAAAAAGAAGTGCCAATTCAATAAATTTTCACTTTTTTTTTACAGCTGTGAGCAAATTCTTATTAAGTATAGGTACCATCTTCCTCTAATAAATTGATATTGTCAGAATAGGAGATTATTCAAAAGATTCAAAGTTTCAGCAATTCCAGTAATACTAAAATCTTTAATTTCTCATGAACCTGTATCCTAATTGCAAAAAAAAAAAAAAAAAAAAGTAAAACCAACATAATGTTAGCCCAGTCCTTATAGCTGTATTTCTTATTTCTAATGGTGAATCCAGAAATGCAGTCTCTCAGTTCCTTCACTATGGAGCCCTGTCTATGCATAAGAGGGCACTGCAGTTAAATCTGCAACCCTTTCCTTCTCCCACAGTCTGTAATCTGGCTGTTTACTGATGCAGAAAGAAAAACCCCCAAAAATACAATAAGTAACAACAGCAGATTTTTCTGTAGTCATTTCATTTGTACCTCTTTCTGTAAATGGCTTTCAGCAGTGATTACATCTTGCAATAGAATCTGTTCTATTAGTGGACCAACGTATGAGAAAATTTGTAATTCCGATTTTAGTGTAACAAGGTAATTAAAACACTAGATATAAATGACAGGTGAGTCTAAGGTTGTCTGTAGTTTTGTTTTCCTGGTCATGTATCACTTGAAAGGCTGAATATAAGAGTTGTGAGCAGTTGCTGCTGCTTAATGTTGCCTTGCTCTGTTGCCAACAGAGGTTAAAAAGGTCCCCTCCCTTTGGTGCCACTCTCTCAAACCACAGCACATCCCTTCCCTTCTGTTCCACGATGGCCTTGTTCAGGAAGGGGGAGCCTAAGCACATCAATGAAGGAACAGACAGCAGGAACCTCCTAAGTGGTGTTTCAGCACCCACAAAAATTATTGGCAACCGGATTCACAATTAGTCAATAATGCCTGGGCTGTGCTTTCTGAAAGCAGGTGGATCACACCAGGTTGTTTAGCTCCCCTTGGGCACCCTGCTGAACCAGAGAGTCAGAGCTTGGTGTGGTCTGTACTTCTCTAACCCTCCATTTGTTTCTTCTTGTGGATATATAAAGACCAGAAGAAACAGGCACAGGGTGAAGTTTTAGTGGAGGTGGTTGTTATATATTTTTATATGTATATTTTATAACCTTGTTTAGAATCATCTAACACTCTTGGGAATATATCAAGTTAAATTTTAAATGCTTCTTCATGTGTTAATTTAACCAAGCTTTTTCCCCTGTTGTTGAAAAGATATTAAACACCTCACTCCATGTGTTCATAACCTAAAGTAACACATAAGGTCAAGGTGCTCAACAACAAAAACCCAGCTGCACTCTGGTGACAGTGGTGGGACTTGTTTCCAGGTTGTCATATTCTAATAATGAAGTAAATGTTACACTCAGCGAGGACCAGTCTTTCTTTACTGCAGCTACAAGCAGAAAGTAAGCAAAAATCAAGGTGAGGTCTGTAAAAATGATCAGTTTTGTTTAGAGGTCTGAAGTGAGTTGACAGGGGTACTTCAGGGTGTCCATGAAGTTTTCTAGTTGTTCGTTTGTTATATGTATTTGAATACCATTCTCATTTCTTCTCTCTTTTTTTTCTTTCTTTTACCTTCCATCCATCCATTGTCACGCATTGCATTCTTGATTACAGTCTGTGTAATCGTTACCACCGTGTGAAGGCAATTTCCCACATCACCAGGTATGGTGTCACACATCAAAAAACATATTTGTGTGCTCTCAATCCTAGTCAGTGTTATGATAGCAAATTTCTGCTATGTTAGCCTCCTTTTTTCCTCTCTTCCTTTCCCATTTGATATGAAATAACATTGCTAGAGGAAAGTGATTTTTAAAATTGATGTCTTTTAAAAAAAAAGTTTCATTTTCTGGATCAAAGATGTACTGTCTTTCTTAAGGGCTAAAAAGCAGTACCATAGAGATTTTTGGTTGTCCAAAGGTTATGGCCTGGAACCTGTAATCTTTTTAATGGATTAATAAATGCTATGAAGTTCCATTTTTGTAAAATTCCTGAGCTGTCTTGTTCAGTTATGTTTTAACCTGATTGTGATTGGTTTATGTCAAAAGCCTGATACTCAGCTGTAGTTTTCATTTCTGTATTGGTAAATACAGATGGATTAATTAGTGCTTTTGTCAATGCTTATTGTTCTAGTTTTGTATCTAAACTGCCATTCTTCAGAGTTTATGTGGCCTTTAGAGACATGTTATTTGCAGGTTGCTACATGGCTAGATGATTTTTTTGAGAAAGTAGTAAGATCCTGAAGGTGCTCATTTACATGCAAATTTTATAACTTTTAATGATGTTTCTGAACATCACTGGCTTGTAGCTTGATTACTTTTGCACTTGGCAGAAGAAAATTTCATTAAAGAGCTTTTGCAAGAAACTGTTTTTAGGAATAGTGGAAAGCCATGTCTTACGACCCATTTTTCAGGGATTAAAATTAATGTAATTATTTGTGAGTTCATGAGCTTATGCACATTTATTATACCTAGACATGTGGAACATGAATCATGTCTTTCTAAGCATTCTTCTTACAAGAAATAAAAAGGAACAAGTGTTCTTTCTAAATGCAAATTACCAAATTCAAAGCTGGTAAAAATGATTGCAACCCAATTGCATCTGATGTGACACATCTCATACACCATTTCTAATGCCATTCCTTTCAATTTAATATTTATTTTGGATCAACTTACAGTCGTTGTGGCTCTTGAAGCTGCAGTGTGCCAAGAGGTAGAACTTTTTCAGAATGAGGAAAAAATGTTTTGAAAATTACACAGTTACTATTTCTAAGCTTTTTAGGTTTTCAGCTTTGATATCCAGTGTCTCTGCAACAACTTCAACAGCATAATCATTTCCCCATTTGAATATATTTCACTTACTGTTTAAGTTCCTCTTCTGCTAGGACACTAGTTGTTTCCTCTGTCCCTTCAACTTCAGACTATAAAATGGTAATAAATTAGGTAAATAGTAATAAATTAGGAAAACGGAAGTGGCAAGTACTTCTTTCTAAAGTAATACTCTGAAATAGCTGGATTTATTGTACAACAGTGTGCAACTTCTCCTCGTATTGAGTGATAACAGCACTTAGAGCTGCTAAGATCCATCTCAGTACCTCATTCACAAGCTGGAGGTATTCAGAATGTTTTTTGGCATAAATGGGATGCAGTTCTAAACAGCTGCAAGCTGCAGCTTTGTAGCATGCAAACTGCAAGGTGCATTGTTGCAAGGTCACATGTAAATGAACTGTTCTTGCTCCCTTGCTTCCAACGTTGCATAATTACATTACTTTAATGTATTTTTCTTACTTATTAGTGAGGCAAAATATGTGGGATGTAAAATTATCTATTAATTGGCACAATTCAGGCAAGGGATAAGGGTCATGGTTCAGTTGTTGTAGTTGCGTGAGGTAATGGCTTTGTTATGGTACCTGCTGTAGAATCACTAAATGCAAAAGGACAAATTTAACTTGAAATAATTAAAAATTGATTTGTTTCAACAGTGAGCTTCCTAGAGAAGGAATAGCTGGAAACATTGAGATAATTAGAGATATCTGTAATGGATGAATGAATAGTTGTATAACTGAGTCTAATCCCACTGGCGGGCTCAGTCATTTTGCAGCATTTTTGAGCTCAGATTAGTAGAGACTATTCCACATTATAATCAGTACTTTTGGGTCAAAGAAGCACACAGTATACCTGTCATGCTTAAAATAAGACTTATATCTGTTTGCAGATTTAAATATTCCACTTTCACTAATGTTTTGCAATCTCAAGATCATTCCTGAAGTTCAAATACCTCTTTTGGTATTTGAATACCAAATAACTCCAGCAGCTTTTTTCTTGCATTTTTTAGCAATAACCTTAGTCTGATGATCAAAGTTCAGTAAACTATAGTCATTGAAAATAATTTTTAAAGTGTATGTCTATAAGAAGGGAGGAGAACAGAACCCAAATAAAATACAAAAGTCTGTATTTTGCTTCTGGGAACAGTACAAAAATGAACAGGAAAGCCTCATTTTGTCGCACTGCTCACAACAGTGCTAGTAAAATCTACCAAATAATTCTGCCTATTTTCTGCATTGTATGTTGCTGGTAAGAAAGTAGGGCAATTCACACAAAAGTGTTATTATAGTGTATGGATCATGAATTTGCAGTAAGTAGCGAGAAGGAAAAGATGTATTTAGCTACTGCTATTTGAATTGCAGTCCTGGTAATCTAAGCCTTCTGTTTGTATTATATTATTAATCACAAATATCCTTATAATTATTGCACAGGTTGGACTAGCACATTTTAGATGTAATCAGTACTAAATTAAGCTAAGCAAGAAGTGCTACTTGTATCTGGCCTCTTGGCCTGTGCTACTGAACTTTCTGTTCTGTGTATTTTCACTGGTAAAGCCTTATTTTTATTTTGTCACATCTTGGCAACTTGAACTACCTCAATGAGATTGTGAGTCTGTGGCTATTGGCATATAAATACTTTATATATTTTATCATTTTTAATTTAGCTTCTAAGACATATAATAAGTGTAATATGGAATTTTCAGGTAATTAATAGTGTGCTTTTACATTAGACAATGAATAATTGATATTTCAGGTTATATCCAGGTGCTGTTCTGAGATGAAAAAAAGAGATTTCAAAGTATTCTTTCACCCAGATCATTAAAAATCTGCTGGAGGATTTTCTTCTGAGTCTGTTTTGGTTTTATGTAGAACATATTAAAAGCTGAAAAAAACTCCAAGCCCCCAAAGACTCAAGTTAAAGGAAATCTCTGTAGTTCCACTCATGAGGCAGCTGAAATTCTACACTGTTATAATTTTGTGAAAAAGCAAGAAATCAAATCTATCTGTAATTTCATTTTATAAAGAAAATACTATTACAGTTTCTCTGAAAATGTGCTTGTGGGTATATTTGAAATGCACTGGGAATATGAATGCTTGATGGAATTAAGTGCAGACAATGAATCATGGTGATCAGATATTCTGTATTAACAAATGTTATCTCTTAAAAAGACTAATTTTTGTAACTCAAAAAATCAGTCCCTTTTGTTTCAGACCTTAATGAAACAATTCAGTTTTGGCACACAGTTGTAATGGACAAATGCCAGAGGATGAAAGCAAAGGGCAGCATGTTTCAGTAAATCTAAATAGATTAATGATGTTCAAACTCAATTTTAATGTCATTCTTTTTGTTTTCAAGTCTAGCCAGAGTCCTTTGGAGATGTTAGTTGGTATTTTTTTCAGCACAGACTGGGAAGATGAGTGTGTCCCAGTTTGCTTGGTACCTGCTGCTGTCCTGTGCTTCTGCAGTTAGGTCAGCTGAACTTCACACAGCTTTCGACTCCTGCTGTTTTTCAATGCTAATTTTAAGCAGTTTATTAAGTGAGGGCGAATTTCTCATGGCTCAATGTATTCCTGTGAGCCTTTGATAATTGGAATAATCACTTTATTTCCACTTGCACTCATCTAAGCTACTTGAGTAGATAGTACAGTAGGCTGAGGCAATGAATGATTTCTTCTTTCCAGCCGTATGTCGGTCATGCAATAGAACTGCAAATCAGAGCTAGACAGCGTGCCAATTACTACTTCCAAAATGTGTCTCTCCCACAGAAGTTATTTATGCACACTGCTAATTAGCCACTGAGATTTTTGTTCACTGGAGGAGAACGGATCCACATGCATGGCACTGCAGGAAGCCCAAAGTACGGGCAAGGATATCTGTGTCCAAGGCCCCAGGCCTCCTGCTTCTCAGCAGGACATTCTGACTTTCAGTAATAATTTGCATTTTAAGATAAAATACTGCCACAGGTGTTTGTGGCTTGTAATTTCAGACCTTACCTGAAGAAGGGCACGAGGGACTTTAGGCAGGATCAATATGAATAAAAGTCCAGGAAAATGTACTGTCTTCTCCTGTTTTCATCACTCAGAATTTTCTCATAGTGCTGAGGAGCCTTTTAAACTGTCTATATTTAGGGCTTTCCAAAAGAGCAATTCACTCTTACTTTTGTTTCTTTTGTTTCATTTCTTAAGCATAATTTATTTATTTTTTGTTTCAGATACTTCACCCAGGAAAACGTGTGCTTCTGCTATCTTGTCTAACCGAGCCTTCTCATTTTCACCACTTACACATAAACACCCCATATAGAAATAATGTATCTGAGACATATCTCTGCTCACAGGTATAGCACTTGTTTCAAATAAATAGAAAGTTCAAATAAAGAGAAATGGGTGACAGATGTAACAGTACAATGCCGTCAACCGTAACTGGGGAAGAATGCTAACTCAGGAATAAGGCAGAGAGCAGCCATGATGGAGAAGTTGTAATCTGGCTGACCTGTGTAGGACGCAAGGAAATTGGAAGCATGAGGAGCAAAAGGAAAGTTGTCATTAAATCAGTTATAGGTAATTTAATTATTATTTTAGGTAGAATCAAGATTTCAGCCTGTTATTGAACTTTTGCTCCCTTTCCCCTTCCAGTTCTCTCTTTTTTTGCATGTAGCTCTGGTGGCAGCCTCCTGTTAAACATGGTTTTTTGTTTTAGTCAGTTGCTGTTCTTTGTGAGTTTAGGAGTAATGTCTACTGAGTGTTCTCACCTAAAAGATCCCCAATTATGCTCCATACTACTTGTATTCTTTCTGAGCCCATAAATCTCCCCTTTTACAGTGGCACAGCATCACGAGGATGAGCAGTGAGTACTCTGCTCTCTGTGATCCTCTGCCACTGTGGGGGCCTTTTACAAGGACCGTAGAAGTACATTACTTTGGCCATGCAGCGGAGGAGGGGATGAAAACAATATTGTTTAAAAAATTACCCCCTAAGTTTCTGCCTTCTCCTTCTGCTCCTGTTTTGCACCAAGAGTGAGAGGCTTCTGCCTTTCTCTCTGAGATCTGATGGGGCCTCCTTGCCAGGGAGGATGCCTGGGGTGCCCTAATAGGTGCAAATGTTGCAGTCTTGAGTCAGCAGCATAAAGATAATATGTGTATTTATATACTAATTTAGGGAGCTCCAGCTTTATGGAAACTTTATAGTATGTTTAAGGGACAATGATTTATTAGCCACTGTCAGGAAAATCTCTATAAGCGGGGTGGAAAAATTGCAGAAGTTGTGAAGTAGGTGAGGCAATAGATGAGAAAAAGAAAGCACTCAATCTCACAAGTGCATATTTTATTCCAAGTGTTGGAGGCAGAGAAGTTATGGTCAGGGTAAATTAAAGTGTTCACATAACAAAGTGAAACTCAGAATGTAATCTAAACTTGTGATAATAGTATCATCTATGCAAATTGTATGCTTTCAAGTTGTTTTTATCTATTTCCAGTGTCAAATGAACAAAACCAAGAAATTCACATTTATACTCCTAGGAAAAGGAGAAGTATGGCATTTAAATAGCTGTGCAAGTTATCCTTGAAAAGCCTGCAGTTGAATATCTAATTGTTGGCAGTTGCATTCTCTGACCAATGTGGAAAAATTTTAAATATGAGTTATTATCTGTATGAAACCTTTCAAGAGAAGCTGTAAGTAAAGGTAAATGATAGTCACTCATTTATCACTGGCCACAGTAGAAAGTGGCAGCCAGAAGCTTATTCAATTTTATCCTAAAAAAACTGCTGTCACACTGTCAAACATGCCAAAACAATGCTTTCTGGATCATTTTTCATATCTGTTTTCCATTTCACAAAAACAGCACAGAATGAATGGGTTAACTTTTAAATAAATTTCAAGTTTATTTTTCATCAATAGCAAATTAGGGATTTAGTTTACTGAGCAGCTGTTCCATAAATTAGCACAGCTCAGGTAAAAAGAGATTTTTGACACTCCTGAAGACAGGAATGAGCAGTCAAGGGACAGACAGATGGGAAACTCGTTTAAGCAGCTTCATTGTCAGTCACAAAACCAATGTGATTTTACATCTTCTGAGAGGGGAAGAAAAAGCATTCCTTTAGTATGTTTATACCAACTTGGAATAAGTTTGTGCAAAGGACCATGGAGGTATGTGATTTAGGTCTAAATGAGAGTTCAGCCAAGGAGCCAAGACAAAAACATGCTAAATAAGATGGAAATAAGAGTGTCATGACAGCACTGCAGCTGCCAGCGCTACCACCCCGTGCAAATCTGTCTTGCTGGGCTTGGTAGTCAAGACCAGTTGTGGATTTGTTTCATCTTATCAGAGCTGTAATGCAATTTTTGGAAAGAAGCAGAAAAGAGGGGCAAACATAATGGCATAAAAATTTATGGAACTGCAATTTTGTGGTAAAACCTGTAGGTTTACAGGACAGTCAGCAGTAGAGCATGCAATGGAAATGTCTAGCTGTTTCAAATAGTCAACATTTTTTAGGCTGTCCAGTCAGCCAAGTTCTTAAGAAAATCTACTGAGCTCTTAAAAGAGCAGTGAAAATATTATTTTATGTGAAGCAAAATGTGCTGAGATACAAACAAAAATGTAATATGCAATAACTACAATAGGCTATTTATTAGAAAAATGGTTAAGAATCGCTTGTGCTGTGAAGGAAATGCATTATACACAGCAGTGGTGCTGAAGCTGTATGCTTCTCAAATTAGGTTTACACTTTCAGATTAGAAAAATGAGTTGAAAATGTGTTGGGAAATGTGAAATTTTCCTTGGGAGCTTAATGGCTTATTTGCATAAACTACAAAGTAATCAAACAAACCTGAGGCTGGGTTTTAAAATACTCACCAACGAAATCATATACTCTGTTCTTGTGTAATTTAAAGAAAAACTTAATTGACCTCACAGTGTGGGGGTGTAAAAAGTGTGTGATATAGTAAGGTATTGAGATAGGCTGTTTAATAAGACATTAAGAAAGAAATAGCAGATGTGGTAGTAAACAGAATCAGTGTAAAACAGGTGAAAAAGTGTCCTTAATGACTGATGAACTGCAGCATGTCATTTTATACCTAAATTAATGATTTAAGAAAATCCAATTTAAGAAAAATGCTAATATACTACTAGAATTCATATCAATTGTATTGCTAACTTAAAATTTTATTTAAACATGTGTGAGTAATAAAATATTTTATTATTAAAATCTGGTTTTTGTGTTCTTGAGGGCAGTTTGGAATTGCAGAGCTTGATGGCACACTAATCCTCTGTGAATTCTGATCCAAATGAATGTGTGCTTGTCTGTGCTGTTGTTTAGATATTGCATGAAGTCAGATAATCTAAAGCTGAAGGCAAAGGTTTCATAACATGGTTCCAAAATCAATCCATTGAAAACAACCATCTACCTTTTTCCCTATCTTTAACTAAAGTTACATTCCTCATGCCCTGCTCTCACTTTTGACTCTTTCCACTTGTTTCTTTCCTCTGGTAAATTAGCTGGAGGGAAGAGTCATAATTATGCACAGTTGAAACTTCACTCTGCCCTTTTGCTGTGTTGTAAAAGGGATGGGGGTCATGTATGATTGCAGAAGAGCTCAGAAGGGTTTCTCACCCTCAGAGGAATAAATAATTTTGTAAATAATTTTATATCTATGCTGTGTTTCTGAATGCTCTGAGTAAGAAGTGATACACTGAGTGCACACACTGAATTTTTTACCCCTTCAGTACTGAGTTGCAGTGAATTGGGGTTTTTTCTTGTCTTGAGCTAATATTTATGTTTTCACAAAACTGCCATATCTCTTGATGCAATTTTCAGCTTCCATAGCAAGTAAGGTTTAGGAGTAAGAATAAATTAATAAATTATTTTCAGAAGCAAGAGACAAAGCTTTTTGTTGCAAAGATACCTGGGAAGGTCTCATCCAGATTTTAAACAGTGTTAATGCCAAGATGTCCAACAAGAAAGCCTTATTTTAAATATATTGCACAAGTTAAGAACCTATTCAAAATTAGTCTTGATGGTAGCACTGTGAGGACCTAGGTGAATAATTCTGTAGCCATAAAAAGTTGTTTATGGGTCTGTAATTAAACAGTAATCAGTCAGTACTTGACATTTTAGCACTTCAGCCGGCTGCAATGCAAAAGTACTAACTTCAACTACAAATCCCTCATTAAACTTCCAGTAAAACAGAATTACTAACTGCTATGACTGTCAACATGCATTTTATTTTAAATAGTAATCAGAGAAATTATTGTAGTTCATTCTATAAATATGCATATTTTTTATATCCAGTTTTTTAAAGTTTTTAGCTGTGACAGATTAAGTAGGATGAGGTCATTGAACATTTTCCTTCGAAATTGTGCACAGTTCTGTGCCAGTATAAATCTTTAGCTTCAATTATAAAGAAAAATTAAGATGTGCTGTGGAGTGAAACTACAATGGTGAAAGATTAATTAGCTAATATTTGTGAAGCTCCGAAGATAAATCAGGCTATGCAGTGTGTGTGTTAAGTAGTACCATAACAGAGTTGCTAAATGCATGGTTGAGAGTTAGTTGGAGGGATGAATTTTTTCCCAATTCACTCCCTGGTTCTCAAATCTTCCATATTGTGAGGACTTTAGGCTCTCATGATAATCTCGCTGGCACTGGTGGATCAATATTACTCAATTAGTTCAGCCCACACTTCTTTCACAGTCTATTAGTGCCTCTACATGTCTCATCTCACTAAATCCTTTGGGGGGAGCTGAATGATGAATCATTCCTCATTTGCAGTTCCTCATCTATGGAAGACAGCTTAGCAACTTGATTGTTTTGGGGGAAGCAGTGACAAGTGGAGAAAAAGTTCATTTTGTAAAGCGAATGATGCCTGGACCTAAATGTTCCTGCCCAAGCAGAACCCACACAGTGGACTTCTTTATAGAAGAGCTGTAACAGTGTGGATAGACCTCTCAGTACACAAATCTGAAATCTCACAGTCATATCAAATGAAGTGCCAGTCCAGTATAAACTTACTCTTTGGCTCAAAAAATCTTGACAGGTCAGTTTTGTCTGGAAGGACATAAGTGGGTTCAGGCATAGCCTGGTTTTAAGTGCCAGCATGAAGACATTGCTTTTATTCTGATATATGAGGTGTTGCCTCTTCTGCTACCATTAGATAATCTGTAAAAGCAAGGTTTGATTTAATAATAATAACAGTGGTAATAGTACTACTAATAATAACTGAAAGTAGGATTTGCTATCCCACCTAAGAAATGGTAGTCTGAGCCACTACTCAAAGGAGCTGTAAAAGGAACACGCAGTTCTCAGTATTAACCCAGTGATAGTTTCTTTACTTAAAACCCCAAAATGTTGTATTTTCGGTATTGTAATGTAATTTGTCATTAAATTTGACATGTTGTTCACATCTTTTTAATGAGTCTTTCCCATAAATCTGAAGAATATGTTCCCTGAATTTTTCACTTAATTGCATCCAAGTAACAATCTATTTTGACAGTGATAACATCATTTTTTCATATAGTTTCACTAGTGTATCTTGCAGGCATTTACTGAACCGTTCAACATTGTTCTGTTAGGCACATCTCTAGCCTTAACTTTGTCTTCAACCTTGTATATTTATTTATGTTTCAGTATTAGAGTCTCTTTCCTGTTTAGCAGAATCCTCTTTCCCATCTCTCACACACAGGTTGGGGAGGTCAGGTGCATTTCTACTCTCTGCAGAAGTATGAAAAAATTGATTTTGCTTCCTGGTTTTGCTTAGCCCAGTGACAGTGTCCTGCTACCTGGTGAAACCAGAGGAACTGGAAAACAGCTGGGCAGTGGTGCCTTTGTGGAGAGCACCCTGCTTCTGATCCTGCCTTCCTAAGACTTTCATGTGAAACCAGCAGAGCTTGGCTGCAGTTGTAGTTATTCACTACAATTGTAGTGAATATTGAAAACTAGGACACTTGTGACTATTTTAGTTACTTTTCTGTAGACGTCAGAAGGAAGTTCCAGGTTGCTGCATGATAAATAATAGAGACTGTGATTTATTTACTATTTATACACTCTGCGTTTGTCAGAAGTAAGAGCGCAAGTGAAAAGTCCTGTGTCACCAAAAAATTTTCCTTACCTCATCACAGTTAAGCTGTAGCTGCAGCATAGCTTTTTGCTCAAGAAGGGTTTGCAGAATTTTAGTCTCTAGTTTTCTTAACCTCTGTAGAGCTGTGCAGAGCTGTCACACTTAAAAATGAAGGAGAGAGGATATCAAGCTCCTTTTGTGAAACAGCTTGGAGAGTTGTGTTTTAGTTCTGCTGTAAGGCCTGGAAGTGCCTTCAAGTGCAGTGTGAATTATTATGCCCAGTATTAGTTATATTCTTTGATTTTTACAACTTTAAGAACTCTGGTTCTGATGTACAGTAAAAAAGAAGGAATCATTTATCTGTTCTTTAATTATTAGTGAGATGGTTGGTGTAGTCTGATGTTTTGTAGTTATTCAGTCAGGGAAATTCTGATTTTGTCACTGCATAAAGGGAGTGGACTTCCTTTCTGCTGAAAGAAAGCCTCTCTCTTCCTGGAGGTGTGTCATTTCACTTAAACAAGCTCCTGAAACTCCTAAATTTTAAATATGCTCTATACCATCCATCTATAAGTAGCCATAACAGGCAAATTTCGGTGTGATTACAGATTTTCTAATTTTGAAGCACGTGTGTGTTGATTTACTGCGCATTTATTCCTGTTCCTGGTACCCTGAAGAAAGTGTCCTTTTAAAACTCAGAAATTCTAAAAAGTTTCCTGATTTTTTTTTCCCTAAATAAATTAAATAAGTTAATTCCAAATCAACAGTTCTGTAGATTCCAGTTGCATATTGGTAACGATAGTGTTTCCTATTTCCTTCTGGAATTTACTAATAATTTTACTGTTCATTAGTAAGGATGTTTCTTTTCCCTTTCTTGATATTCCCATGCGTTTGCAACTACTTTGAGGGAGTAGTGCATGGCCACAATGCAGACCAGCAAATTCTCTTATCTACTGGGTTAAATGTTTCATTTCTATTTATAGATTGTGTTGTTGTTGTTGAGAGAAGTAAATTTGTAGGAATGTGGTTGGAGTGTGCTTTTTTTAATCTGCAATTATTTGGATTTTCCAATTTCTGTATTTTGTAAAAAAATTTCTCATTAACAACTTTATTCATCACTGGGTACTTGGATTCTATAAGAATAAAACCTTGATTTTTTTTTTTGCCTAGGTTTGTATTGTGCCACTCAGTCTTCAGGTTAAGCACTTTTCTCATAGGAAATAACAGCCACAACAGCAATCATGCTTCATCTGAGTATCTTGGGACTGGATCTGAGCTTGTGACAGTGCTTGGTTATTTTTGCCTCATTAAAGTTGTTGCTCTAAAGATATTTTGCTGTTGCTGACTGGTCTGCAGTCTGTGATAAACATGCAACTTACATTCACTGGAAGAAGATCTTTGTCACATCTTTGCAACGCTTCTCAGGTGCACATTTGTTATTGTTGTCACAATTACTACATGTTGGTGTTTCTTCTGGATTAAATGAAGTTCTATCTTATATTGATCTAAAGCTACAGTGCATGTACTGCCATTCTGCAAAGTGACGACTTTGTAAAGTGTTTTTTAATGCAGTTGCTTGAACTACTCCTTTATTTCCCAATAGTTTAAAAGTGCATTAAGATATACCACATCTGTTTGTGCAGCCCAGGGCCCACCACACAGGAGTGATGGGGGGCTGGAGTTGAGACAGGGTCACCTGAGAGGTTGCAAGGCTTGTGTGACATTCAGGGAGGGGTTTGATGCACACCAGGGGCACCCACTGGGCAGAGAAGGTGGCAGATGAGAAGGGGCTCACATGGAACCTCTCTGAGGAGGATGGCTGGCCTTGTCCTCACCCTTTACCATCAGCCCAGGAGAACATTGTTTTCTCCACATCAAATATTCTCTTTATTTCTAATGTAATTCACTTGCTGTTGAATTCCCACATAATTCACACTTGCTGTATTCCCTTTGTCCCTAAGTGTGCATGACATTATACCATAAATGCTTCAGCCTCTGTTAAATCTTAATGAGAAGAAAACTGGCTTGAATTAACCAGGTCTGGCTGTATCAATATTTTAGCAATGTAATTTAAGACTATATGTAAAATGTGACTTGTAATTCAGAGGATTATCTACTGTTGTATAATGAGGGGAGGGGAAAAAGATAACATTTTAATGCCTTTTTAAGGCTTTTTGAAATTAAGTTCTCCCTTGGTTGTACTTGCAATCAAAAGGATTTTTATTTTTTTATTTTATTTCTGTCTCATCTGCAAGCTTTATAGAAAAGCTCTCCAGACCAGTGGAATTAAACTAGGATAAAATAGTGGGTTATTGCTGAAATTAAGGACCAAATTGTCGTGCTTCCTCTAGAAGGAACTGAGTGTCTGTTATGGCTCCCTTGTTCCCTGAGATTTACATTTATTGGTGGAACTGTGTCTGTTTCTTTTCTTATTGATAAGTTGTTGTAGCTTAGCAAAAGTGATGTAATCACTTTAGTCTCGTTCCTGGGAGGGTCATAGCTAAACTGTTTTGAGCCATATTTTTTATCTCCCTTCAACCCTTAGCTCAGGGATTGTGACAAAAAACCCAAGCCCAGCAATCACAAACAAATCTGTATTTATGGGACAGTTGCTGCCACGTATAATCTGCCTTTTAAATAAATTGTGTATCACAGGTATAATACTCACCTGACAACAAATGTGACATACTTGTACACACCTGTAGCTTTTCTTTAATGTTTATTTGCCTAGAGATGGTTTGTAAAATATTTTCTTACCCTAATGGAATCTCTCTAGTATATTTTCCCTAGTGTTACTGAAAAATATTCATAACAAAAATGCCAAAGAGCGCCTCTGCACCCAACCTTTGTAATCTGGTATCTACCAAGTCTAGACTTGATTGCAGCCCTTACCAAAATCTGATGAACTGGCAAAGAGGGAAAACAAAGTCTCTCTATTTTCTTCTCAGAAAATGTGCACTGTCAAGAGCACACTAGTTGAGTTTACAAGCTACCCAGAACGAAAGTAATGAATTCGAATGTTGTAAAAAATTAATTCCTTTCTCCATTGTTTTCATCCAGTTATTCCCCAATATCAAGCAAGTTTTTAGAAGAGAGCTGTTCCACCCCTGTTAACTCCAAGTGGCTTCTGAAAGCACATGTAAACCACTGTGTCCCGTTAGTAGTGTACCGTTTTTTCCAAGTCATGAACAAGGAAGCTGTTACTGCATGTGACAATTGTGACATCACGTCACCTTCTTTTGGCTTTCACCTTCATGGCTGAGTTACAGTGCCTTTGACCATTTGAGTCTTTGTCAAAGCACAGTAGTCCTGGCAAAGCAGAAATTTTACTCTGAAAAAAATGAAAGTCTCTTTTTCAAACTGGAAAAAGGCAGAAGTTGTGAGGTGTCTACAGCGCTGGTTTTCCAGAGTTTGTAAGGTTCCCATTTGGCACTTGGCAGGGAACTGGGCCAAGTGTGTGAAAAGCTCTTTGAAAGGCCAGTTTCCTCACTGACCTTCACGGTGTATAAGTGATACAATGGTCTCCTGAAACCTGCTGACAAACTTTGCAGATTTTCACACTCAGGTTTCCATCTCCATGCAACCACAAGGGAAAAAAAAAAATTACAAGTGTGATTTTCATCTGCAATGCTATTAAGAATGAGAGAGAGAGGTATCATTATTTTTGCATGCAGTTTGAAAAAAAAATTACTATTGCTTTTTGCTAATTTGCTAAAGTATTGCTAATACTTTTTGCAAAGTATTGTGATTTGCACCAGCTGTTTACAAAGGAGGGGTGTGATCTGAGCTCAGCAAGAAAGATCCAATCCTGTCTGTGAGCCTTTTCCTCCAGAGTAAATAAAAAGAATTTGTGTGAATAGATTTGTCAGAAGATCTGTGAAACTTCATCTCTTTTTGTCTCTTTGGAAGTGCTTTGTTTTCATGCAGTAAGCGTGAGTCAGTAAGCAGTCATACACACTGACATAAAAAGTATGAAATTCTGGCTTCTGGTCCCAGAGACTCAATCATTCATCTCCCATCTTTATGTTCACAATATATTGTTTCTCCTGCCTGATTTAATTTTTAAATTCCAACTTAAAACATCACAGAGTTTGGCTGAATACATGAGATCTAGTAGCCAGAATCACTATTTTTCCAAACTGCTTCTGAGGGTTTGCAAAATCTCTTTTTGGGCCAGCTCCCTTTTCCCACTTCATTAGTCAAGACCAATGTGTTTGTGCACTCTTCATCTTTCTTAACTGGTAGCATGTCAGACAAGCAAAATTACAAAAAATGTCATTTTTTAATGATTTCATTATATCTACCCGAAGCGGCACCAAAAATATTCCACATTATCATGCTGCAGTTGAAATGACTGTGCTAGGAGTTAATGTTGTTTCACGGTCTACCAAACTCTCTTGAGTTTCTGAACACCCACTTCTTGTTTATTGACCTGTTCTTTTGTAGAACCATTGTTTCTAAAATTACCAAAAAAAACCTCTGTTCCATGAGTATTAAAAGTATTACTTATTAATATGTTTTTATGAACTGAAAATCTGCTATGTTGCCAGTTAGTATATTAGAAAAATTTATAATACAATTGATCATCTGCTAGTTATATTCTATGGTATTGGCTGGCTCTATCAATAGAGGTAAATACTGCCTTAAATTGAAAAGGCTGTTGTTCATAGTATTAATAAATTTTTGTTGTTTGTGCTCTCTGTACAGCCCCACAGCTGCTTTTATAACTTCTATTAAGAAAATAAGATCAATTACTTGGTAGAAGTGCTCTTATTTTTATTAAGAGAATCTATGAATCCTATACACTGACAACTCTACTTTAATATCTTGGCTCTCCAGTAGTTTAATTAATAAACATACATTTGCTCATTTTGTTGGAGCAAGTTTATTGGGATAATGTAATAATGTTTGACTGGTGAATGAAACTCTCCATATCTTCAGCTTGATTAATTTCTTACCATGAAAATGAAGTGTATTTCTTAAAAAGGTTATTCCAACATGAATTTAATATAGCTGCCTTTTTTTCCCCATTAATACATTTCCATAGAATTTTCCTTCATTTTGTCTTACAAGTAGCTCTTTGGAATATTGCATTTAGAAACTTTTTTGTATTTTTAAAATGAGATGATCACATTTTCTATTTTCTACTTTTTCTGAATTGATTCCATTCTGTTCACAGGCACACTGAAATGTTACCCAGAATTTTAGCTATGTGGTTGAATTACATTTACACCAAAAGGTCTTTCCTGTAGGTAACTTTTGAATGTTGATAAAAGAAGCTTTAGAATATTATTTAGAAATACTGCATTTTTTCCTTTGGATGCTACATCCTATTTCCCCAGGTTAGATTAACTCCTTTAACACAAAGCTAAAACAAAAGTGAGCCTAAAATGCTTAATGAGTCTTGGTTTGTATAGGTAAACTATGAACATATATATTCTCTAGTCTAAATATATATGGAATTACATTAAATTGTAATTCATAATATTTTTATTCCTCTGTATGTCATTTTCTCTCTCTGATTTCCAATCCATTTGGTTTTTGGACACCTAAAGAAGCTAAAGAACTCCAATTATTTTTTTTCAGAACCCTAAAGGGGAGTTTGCTTTTGTTACTCATTTCTGGGAGCACCTGTGCACTGTTGAGTTTAATTGGGCTACAGCTGGTGCCACTGATGTGTGGAGTGAGCAGGGCTTTGCAGCCCGACTGGAAATCTTGACATTGTGTGTCATTGTCTGGCTCCTAAGCTATTGCTGTGCTCAGGTAAGATAGAAGGTGTTCTGATTTTTAGGGAATTGCATCTCTGTGGGCTGGTGCAGTTGGTTTAGGAAGAGCAATGCTGTGAATTGTGAGTGCATTGCACACTAGGGCAGGACAAGTCTGCTGCACCCACATTGGGTTGGGTTGCTGTTTGCAGAAGTTAGGTGGTCAGCTTACAGCTTTAAAATGCAGAGAGTTCTATTAAAAATAAAAAAAAGAGAGAAGCTACACATTTTATGGCTTTAAAAGTGTGATGGAAAGCAACCTACCCATCTCCTGTACCAAGGAGCTTCTAGAGGACTGGTACAGTGCAAGAAAGGAAGAAATAAGATGGGAATAATGCACCAAAAATGCTGATCAGAAACAGGAGAAATTTGAAAACAAAGTCTTTGCTTAGTTTTTTTATCTATGGAATGTATTAAGCTTAGAAATGTTAATAAAAAAAACTAATATTGAACCTAAATTCTAAGAATTCCTCTGCTAAAGGGCTGAATAAAACCATCAAGTAAGAAAATCAGGGTATCATTCCCTGTGTGTGAGAGATGACCTACTGTTTATTTTCTTACACACCTGATTTCCATGGGTTTGGTGGCTGTTTTACCCAGGCAGTAGCACATCACTGCATGAAGAAGTTGCAGACAGTGGCTTGACTAATAAATCAAGTTCACCAACTTTTGTGGTTGTGTTAAAATTGGTTCAAAGCACACAGTAGCCCCATGTGCTCCCTCACAGAGAGGAGATGGACGGGGTATGTGATAGAGCAATGGGTCTGGCTGCTGGCTCTGGCCTGCTGAGGAGCAAAAGCTTGGCTTGTACAGCTGAAATAATTTCAGCATAAAATTCCTGTGGTGGCCTTGAATTACCACAGACAGACTTAGCCATTGGCACTTTTTGAGGACATGCTGCCAAAGGACCAGCTGCTTCCTGTAGGAGACCTGCCATCTGGAGCTTAGAGAGTGATCTCTTTGATAGACATCTCTGGCAGTGGATGGTTTGCAATTTTTCCTCTTTTCCATTTTTTTCTTACCCCCTGAAGTTTTGGAGGATTTCATACAGTAAACTTTGTGGAGATATGTTAAAACATTTCTCTTCTCTCTGGGTTGACAGTGGGGAAAGTTAACTGAATGACTGGTTGGGATTCAGCCTTAAATAACTACAGTTCATAGTTACAAAGTGTGGCACAGGACTGAGGGTCATGTCAGGGAGTAGCAGCCAGAAAGTATGTGAGTGGATGCAGTTTCCTACAGGGGGGTTTAAATGATTGTGTTCCTGACAGGAATCTATTAAGTAGCATTTTGTTTGGTATGTGATTAAAGATTTAAGAGAAAGAACTTGAAACATGATGAAATCCTCTGTTGAGCTGGAACTGCTGAAGAAAGCAATGAAGTAGGGAGTGATTTAGACAAGCTTGGCTTCAAGCTGGATAGATGGATTTCCAGTTTCACGTAGAGAAATATAGAATAACAGTAACACAGGATAAAGGACCTAAAAGGGAACATGCACTCACTAGCCAGAAGTTAGTAAATATTGTAAAGGAGTTCAGTCTGGAGACAGGACTAGGTGGAATTGCAAAATCCCCCTGATAGAGAGCAAAGAGTTGTGAGGCTGCATTCTCCTTGTGGGGTATAACTGCTGAACTCAAATGTGTAAAGATAAAAGATGTAAAAACAAATCTGATGCAGATTGTGGATCCACTTCTTCCTAGCAGAGCAGATCTGTGCTTGATAAGTTTTGACTTTTGACCTTTCCCTACAGTTTAGTTGCAGCTCAGTTTATTGTGGAAGTGTTCCTGAGACAAAGCAGGGTCCACATGGTGACCATGAGCTGTGCAATGTGCTGGTAGGTCATTCACAGCCTTCTGCAAAAGCAGAGTTGGTCCCTGGGAGCTTCTGCTCCAGTTCTCTTAGTTGTTATAATAAACATTCTTAAGACAATACAATCCTGAACCGTCTTCTTGAGCAGCTGGCAAATGTCTAGGGAGAGCTGATCCTTTTCAAAGCAGCTCTGGGCTTACTAGTGAGGAATAGAACCAGGAGGGCAGCACATCCACCATTCCAGTGGATGCAATGGTAAATCAGCTATTTGTGAATATTTTGCCCCTGATTTGCTTTATGACTTTGCTTTACAGTTGTGTACCTTTATTATCAAAGCAGAAGTTTCTCAGATAATAATGGTCCTTGCCATGACTTACACAAGTCCTACAATAACAGGACCCTACTCTTGCTTGTGTTGTCTATGTACTACTCACATTTACAGAATCATTCCACTGTTTGTTTTCACGGTGGTATCAAGGAGTTCACAAAACTTGTGCCAAAGGCGTAACGTTGAATTAAATGAAAAGCTTTGTTTTATTTGCAGGTCATTTCATTTCATACATAGCTCTCATTCCTTGTAGTACAGCAAAATAATAAATTGTTGCTGCAGATAATTAAAAGTGGAAGTGCAATTTAATTATTCCACTTTCTGGAAGCGCTGTTTTGTGCGGACATCAAGACAAGAGAGATAATTTCTTTTACATAAAGGTTATATTATTAGGAAATAAGAGGAGAATTCATCACAATCTAGTTTTACTCTTTGACAGCTTCAAACTCTAATTTTTGTTTTATGATGGTATGTGGGCCTGGCATATGTAAAGCACATGTGGATGCTTACAAATTATAACTCACTAAGGAAATTATTTTTGTCACATGAGGGAAGCTGTGCCATGCTGGAATACAGGTGAAGGTTTTGGAAATGTTTTTTATGAAGTGATGCAATAGTCTTACTGCCATGTCAAATGTCACCATTATTCTTCCTGCTGTGAATGCTGCAGCTATGAGGGATTACCAACACGTGTTTCCCACCCTCTGTGGAAGGATTAGTAAAGCCACAGCAGGAGCAGTGAATAGCAATGTGTGTCTGGACAGCTGTGCCAGCTCTGTACTTCCAGCTCTGAGCTGCATTCACTGGGCCTGGGACGCGCTTTTGTTTCTGCTGCAGGTGCATTGGTTTTTCTCAGCAGCAGCAGCAAGCAGGGCCAGTGTACTCGAGCATCTTTGTGGTATCTGGATGTGTTCCACAGGGATGAAGAGGCCCATGCCTTGCTGTCTTGCTTTTGTTAAGAGCAGCAGTTCCTGACTCATTCATATATGATGTTCTTGAAGAATCCCAAAGAAAAGCCAAGGTAGAAATGTGTGTGCTCCCTTCTGAAGGCAGGTGGAGCAAATTTGGGAACTATGAATGTCTGATTGCCCATTCTTTAACCCTGTCCTGGGCATTAGTTCTTGGCTGCAGTCAGAGGTAGGATGCTGGGTTGTCACAATTTTACCTATTTCCTTCTGTTTCATAAGCAGCAGGCAGGAGACTTGGAAACTCTTTATGATGAAGCAAATGACAATCAAAATGAAAAGAAAAAGGATAAGATTTTTAACTCACTGAGGTACAAAATTATAATAGAATAGATTTTACAAATTTATTTCCTTTTTTTCCCTGAAAGTGGTCCTTTAGAAGATATGCCAGTGATCTGTTAGAATTAGGCCTGCAGCAGATGAAATAAATAAAAAAAAAATCAAAGCATCAGAGGCATTAACACTAAAAGCTAGTTGAGGATGAGAAATGTTAATGTTACTGGATCCATCAAAAAAGCCAAATAGTAAAACTGCAACAAAAATACTTTTGGCCAAATGTTATTTCAATCTGAAAACAATATTGCATTTTTTTTTGTGTAATGTCAGCTTTCCGTTCGTATTGTTACAAAATTTTGCAACCCCTGACTTTATCAACAGAGTGTTTCAAATTTATCAATTAATTGAATAGCTCTCATCATAAAATGGATCTGGCTACAGATGTGAGCATAGAGAAAAAATATCTATTCTTTTAAACTTTAAATACCTGAAAAAATAAGAAAACAATTATTTTGCTCAAAGATAATTTTTGACTGAAAGGATTTATTTGGGAATGTTATTGGAGAAGTGGAGTTAGGTATGAAAGCTGGAACCTAAAAGTAATAATTTGCTTGTGTTAAAGTATCTGTTATATATTGTTCTATATGTAGTTTGTTAGGTGTTGTTGACACATTTTCATTTCTTATGCTAAGTTTAATCTAGTAACAGCTGGGTTATGCCAACACTGTAATTGCTTGATAAGAAAGGCTTTTCCTTCTGTCAGTTTTCATCAGTTTTTCTTTTCCCTTGAAGCTGATACAGTAGGTACAGTATTCAAGATGTTATTCTAAGTAATTTTTTTTTTAAAATTATGCTATGTACCTCCTATAAATAACTTGGCAGTCTTATTTCCTCTCCAAATTACTAATAAGGAAAAGATTCAATGGTTGAATTCTGAAAGGACAGGTTTTGTAACATCCATTTTCTTTTATGTGTACACTTCACACCTACTGTTGCAAAACAGGCCTTCTTGACTGTGTTATTTGTTGATGCTTAAAGGTTCAATGAATAATTCAGCCCCCTTACCCTTCTTGCTTTGTTGCATGCCTATTGAGCTCCCAGAGCAGAGTTGTATCAATAAATTCTGGCTTATTTTACTGCTCCAATTTCATGCCTGGCATTCCCTAAGATACATACAATCAAAAATAAAAGAAAGAAAATATCTGAACAAATCATCTTATGAAATCTCATATGCATGCAATAAGCCCATCTCTCCTGAACTGAAATGGATTGTTAAAATGAATTTGCAATCCCTGGATCAGGCAAACACTGTTTTGTTACAACTCTGTCCACCAGTGTGAGGGTGAGAGTTTAGAACTACAATCAAGTTGCAGAGCACCGTGGGTGCAGACTTTAAAGGCCATGAGCATCAGCGTGTATGTGCATAAATAAAGGATATAATGTGGTGGGAAATGGAACCACTGAATCCTGCATTTAGGAAGCTTCATGTCTGCATGGGTGCACTTCAGGGTGGTTGCAGGTAGGCAGATCATCTAACTTTGCCATTGTGACAAAATAGAAACAGACTCATCCCACCTTAGCTTTAATTGTCAGCAGTTTTTTCAACTTGTTCATTCACTTATTCTATATGTCAAAAAAAAAGCTAATTATCTGCTGATGGATCAGCAGGGGAAACAGTGGTTTTTAACCTTCATTGTAGATGTATTCTTTGTATTGGAAAAGTGAGGACTTCTTCAATAGCCATAACATGAAAAGTGATTCATTCCTTAGTGTAGTCAAGATAATCAGAGTCTGTCTTAGAATAGAAGGCAGAGGTTTCTCCTCACATGGCAGAAACATGTGGGAACCTGAATACCCTTGCAGTCAGTAGGATTTAGGGATCCATTATGACCCCACATTTAGTTTTTCTAGAAAGGTGAGTGATAAGTTTAACCACAGTAATTTGAAACAAATCCAAGTGGAGGGTTTTGTTGTCCTCAACAACTCGAAGGTGTTCATAATTATGCTACTTAACCTTGCCTTAATTATGTATTTATTAGGAGTTAATGCCTGCAATGATTAAATAAAAAAATAAATGTACTCCTATGCTGGAAGAGATTATTTAAAATTATTTCTTGAAAGCTTCCTTCCTATGAATTTGTTTCAGTGGAGTAATCATCTGGACTCTTCTGAAAATGAAAATCTGTTGGCATTTAAATTAGAATTTCTGCTTTTGCTCAGTCACCAACTTGTTAGACAAATATCTTAGTTTGAATTGTTCAGGGGAAGAAGAGAATGTCCCTTTCAAAAGGGCTGATTATCTGTGAAAAATAAATTGTAACAATAATTGAAGAGAAAATATGACACAAAGTACTCAAAGTATAATTGAAAGTCATATTTTTCTCTGTGATGAAGCAAAGGGATTTGATTCTCCTAAAGAAACAAAACCTCTGGCTGCAGATGAGCTGTCCATAATGTCTGCAAATTTGTGAGAAGTTCTGTTTTTTTCTGAGTAGCAGTAGAAGACCTTGACTGCTAAATTATTTGCTAGACCTCAAGGCATATTTAAATATAATTTTGTTTCTCCTCTTCCACAAGAAAAGAAATATTGTTGACAAAAGTTGCTTGGAAAAATCTTTCTGAAGAACATTTATAATTCAAACACTACAGTGCAGCTTCTCCCAATATGCCCCAAGGGACAAGTCTTTAGGAATTTGCTAAATGGAAAGACTCACGCAGGGTAAGATAATGTGAGAAATTAATTTATTTAGTGTATTTTTTCATAAAGTTTAGATGTTCACAAAGTTTACTCATTTGGGAGTAAAGTGTATGTAATATTTCTGAAAATGATGAAATGCTTTGGTTTGACAGGTGTTATTTTCAGTGAGATCTTTATTTGATAGCAGTGTCTCTGCTGGCTATTACAATGGATAATTGAATTGTTATTTAGATTACAAAAAAACAACAGGGTTACATGAAAAATATAAGTGGTTCTATGAGGTACACATAAACACTTTTAAAAAGTTTTAATTGTTGCTCAGATACTTCAGGCTAGAAATGAGAACAGCTGTACTCGCATCTTGTATCTTTTTCCCCAGACTCTTAGTATCATTGTCTAAATATTATCTATTATTAAACTTGCTTGCTGCTTGTCTTAGTAATGTACTCATTTGTGCATGGCAATGCTGAGATATTAGTCCTCTAGAGTTCTCCAGAGGGGAAAAATATTCAAGATAATATTCAAAAAAATTTTAAAGTCTTCTCATTTTCTGGGTATACCTAGCACGTAATGTCAGGTTGGCATATTAGTATTCTTTTTTTCAAAGAGCATTTTAGCGAAAGTTTAGTGAGTGATGACCATACATCACTCACATTACCTAATTATATTCTGCTGTTCGTATCTCATCAAGCATGCAAGTTTTTGGGACAGCAGTTCTAAGTTATAACAGATGGAAGTCACTATTTTTATAACTATAAATAGTTAATTTACTGCCATTCTTTATTCCTCCAGAGGTAGAGGGAAAAAAAAGGAAGTCAGTTGATAGTGTAATAAAAAGACTTTTGGAGGGTTTTTACACTGGCTTTTGCTACTGATTTTGTGTGATTGATCTTTTTAGATGTTTTGTTGTTTAATGACAGCAGTGGGAGCATAATGCAATGTCTGTTGTGGTTGTTTCAAATTATTATCTTCCAAATAGTACCAATTTTTTTTGAGAATGACATTATCACAATGATCACCTGGCCTCTCACAGTTTGTGTCGTGTTACTGCCCTCAGTGCCTGCCCTGCATGTGGGTTAGTGGGAAACACGTGCCTGCAATGAAAAATGGAAACACATGGATGTGGCAACAGTCAAAAAGGATTCACTGCAGTGAGTGCATGAATTCCATTTGTCCTCATGCCTTTAACCTTCTCTGAGGTTTTTTCTCTCCAGAACTCGGTATACATGTCTTAGGTGTAACTTCTGGCAGAGTTTCACTCCTGCTGACTGCAAAACATGACTCCGCTCCAAGAGTTCTTGGCTGTGATACCTCTGGACCTCAGCTGGGCCTCCCCCGCAATGCCAGGTCCAAGGGTTTTCCAGAAGCCTCGCAGTCCCTTCTGGGGTACCAGAACTGCCTTAAACAGCTGGAACAGAGGCTTGACAGAGTTAAGGGGAATAAAAGGATATTTATTGAAGGGCCTTCAAAGGCCACATCCTGGCAGTACCAGAGCCACGGCTTGGCTCTGCCCGGATGGCTCCAAGATGGAACGAAAAGAGGGCTTGGTCACAAAATCTCACATTTTATGAGTTATGGTCCATTATTGGAGCTAATTGTCCAGTTGCCCAGCCCATGAAGTCCCATCCTTCTATTTTTTTCACTTTTCAGTCCACGTATACTCTTGGGCCTGAAATCCAGATTGGCTGTCCGTGGATCCCCGGCTAGAGAAGGAATTGCTGTGTCTACCTACTCTGTGAAGAGGGTTTACTATCCCCATATTTGAAGACTCAGACCTTACCATCCCCTTATATGAAACCCAGACCCACACACAAAAGCAGCACAAAATCAAAACAAAAAAAAAAAAAAAGAAAGCTGAACCCCAAGGTATCATGGGTAGATCTGACATCCCTGGAGCAGTGAGCACACATCCACAAAATTCCAAATGTATTGTTGCATGCTCTGCCATCCCAAAATCACATGCAGGTGTAGTAGTGAGGAAGCCTGTGGCATGATCACTGTTGAAAGCAGGAATTGCTTTTCATGTATTTTCAATTGTTTTTCATATGCAAACAAACCTTGATTTTATTCTCTTCTTCCAAATTTAAGAATCTGAAATAGTTTCTCAGCTGTAGGAAGAAGTCAGTAAACAGTACATATTATTTTTTTAACACTTAGAAATAGAACTATTGCAATTACTTTTCTTTTTCATAGCTTTTCAGAATTTGTTGGTTCTCTTAGTTACAGGAAGGCATGTCTCTAGCCTGACCAAGTGGTCATTCCGATGTTCTGCTTTGCAAATAATTTCCATGCAAAGATAGTTGGAAGGATTGAATTTAGACTCAGTCAAAGAGTTCAAGCTTTGATCCTCATTGCCTGCTCTGGGATACAAGATATCTGATGGCTGCTCCTGCTGGTCCCATGATGTGGAGGATGTCACTCCCCACCAGTCAGGTGGACAGATTTGATCCTTAGTGTGTGTATCAGTTTCCTGACAGCATCTGCCTGTAACAAGCTGGGATTTGCACACTCCCACAGATTTTTCTGTATCTTTCCTTCTAGAAGGACTTGTTTAATATAAGGCAAGGCACAAATAAATAGTCTAATGGCAGAGTCCTACTTGGCTCCTGTGCTCTGAGAAAAAGATTTCTCATTAATTTTTCAGACTTACATTCTCCATCCCACTCACAAGCTGCTTGCTTGTTGCAATAAGTCATTGAAAAAATCCAAAATTTATTGCATCTGTTTTCCTGTGTAAACAGTGCAAGTCTAACAACAATCCCCTGAGTTAAAAAAATTCTGATAGGTACTCACAAATTTGCTGCATTTTCAGTGATGTGCTGTCTCAGTTGATGCCTTTACTTAACTAAGTACAGTAAAATCTGTGGCCAACTGCTGCAGCAATAGAAAATTGCAATGAAGGAAACTTCTCATGATATGTTGAACTGTACATGTAAGAGAACCTCAGCATATAAAATCAGAAAAGATTTTTTTGATTGCTTTCTCACAACTACCAATTTTAATTTAAAGTGATTAAAGCACTTGTGATACTTAGCTCCTTGGGTTAACAATGAACAGAGTAATTTAAGCTGCACTGAAGGGCAGATTTTAAAGGTTAACATCTTCTGCATGCTATTTTGATGGAAGCTTTGATGAAGATATAGTATTCAAAGAAATGAATGTTTATTAATTAGGAAGATTCATTGGCAGGTGTAATGGGATTTTTAAAAAAGTTGGGGATAATTTTTTTCTTGCTTCTTCTTAGCTGTTACAATTTGTACTGCATCTGATGATGAATAATTGAGGTCAGATTTCCAAATTTCAGCATTGACCTAAATCAGCTCCTACCGAAATCACTGGGAATTCTAACCATGTTTTGGGACAATGGTGGCTCTTCTGAATCTTGTATGTGTAGTTTGGGGTGAAGGTGGGGGTGTGTCAGTGAATGAATTGAGTGATCTTTGTTCTTTTTTTAGTTCCTCAAGTTACTTTAAACCATTGAAAAATATTCAGAATATAATTTTAAAGAGACAAAAGACAATTAAATTCCAGTTAGAAAGAAGTGTGTATTCTTAGCATCCTAGGATAAATCCTCCCATGTTAACAGCTTTAAAGCAGTAAGAGCTGATTGTTTGCAACTGCGTTAATTGTCGGAGATGATCACTGATGATGGAAACATTTAACTCACAAATACAGGTAATACTGTAGAAGTCAGTGTTGGAGATATTAAAGCCCACTTATCTGAGGGAAATAGTCACATGTTTCACTGTCTGCCCTCTGAGTTACACAGTATGACCTAATTTCCTTCTAGAAAAATTGTATGCATTCAGAATAATTAACATTCCCTCTTGAGATCTCTACTAAGTTAGTGTACTAGAAGAAACAAAATTATTTATTTATTTCCCCCCTCATGCTTAGCCTGATCTCTAACTGCAAATAGCTGTTGAGTCAACTTTTGTTTTTCCATGTGATAGTGATCTGCACTACTATCAACTCTTGAGGGAAATTTTTTGTAACGGGTCACTGAAGTGCACTAGAAAAAATCTTTTGTGTCTTCTGACGCTCACTGTTTCAGTCTTCTGACAGGCTTTTTGAAGGATGCCCTGGAAGTTTGGTGTAATTGCTGCTCATTTCATTGAGGTTAGGATGTGTTGATCACCAGGCTGCTTTGAAAATCTAGCCTTTAGAAAGGATTTACAAAAGCAATTAAGTGACCTGGAAGCAGTATTTCTCTTACAATTCATGGGCAACAGAATACAAGTGAAGGTGGAAAAATGAGGAAAATAGATTAGCATTTAGACTTGTGAGTGACTTGGAAAATTCCCCTATATTTAGGATCAAAGATTAGACTTATCTGATAGTTCTTCTTCTGGGTTTCTTCTCCTGTTTTTGAATTGCTTTGGACTGTTCAAGCAAATCCTGGGGATTTCTGTTGCTCCTTGTAGCTTGTGAATGAATGTACACTAGTTAAGATTGAATGAACTTCATGAGGTTTAATGTTTTGAATTATATCTTTATTCATTGTGCGTATTATCTTTCTTGAAAATAATCTTAATAAATTCAGTAGAAATCAACCTGAGAAATAGTCTGCTGTAACTCCACTAAGAATTTGTGATTTGAGTCTGATTCAAGACTATAGCAGCTTTACACATAGTAGAAGCATTCAAAAGCTGTTCCACCAAAGCAGTCAATATAAGAAATGGCATTTGATTGTCTAGTTCTCCATAGTTCTATAGATAAGGCTGTTATTAAAAAAAAATTCTTTCTGTTTTGTATGAAAAGGGGGATGTCTGCCTTTCTTTGATTTCAGATTATATATATGTGATTCTATATGGTGATTTCCAAAAGGATTCCCATCATGTGTGCATCAAGCCTGGCAGTCTTGGGTTGAGCAGGTTTTGTCATTCACATGCCACATTTGCTGAGCTCTCAATCTTATGGGTTGTTTTTAAAACATGGAAATAGGTGAAAATACAGCAGCAGTCAGTATTCAAAAGTAAAGTGTGTTGAGTAAATTTATGCATTTTACTGGAGCATCTCTAGTTCAAACTTCATGAATGTGAAGCTGCAGCTGGAGTGTTGAACTGCAAGTCTAAACATGGCTGGGTAGAAGATATCTCCATATTCATGACACAGCAGAAAATTGTGTGTCGTGAAAAATTGTGTGTCACCTCGTTTTCAGAAGAAACCACTTTATTTCAATCTTTTAAGAAAAACACAAAGTGCTTTTATTTTAAAAAAGATAGGGCTCAGTTTTCCTTTAAAAAAAGTTTCCAAAATATTCATTTGTCTTCATTTTTATGAATCCATTACCACTGACAGTGCCTTAAGATACTCACTTAATTTTGTCTTTCTTCCGCTTCTTTAAAGACAGAGTAATGAGATTTAATTGCATCAAAGTATTGTGAAGAATCAGAAAACAGCTGAAAAGAAGGAACTTAAAAAGTAGTAAATAGTATAACTTGGTCTTAAATGTCTTCATGAAGTGAAAACCTCAAGTTTCAAAATGACATTAATTATTTAATTTTTTTTCTGCAGGCATAGGGTCAGGCAAATCATGTACCAAAGAAAGGAGTGTGGGAATGGTATGGAAAGAAAAAAAAATAATTCAAATAATAAGGCACATGAGCAGAGTAAATGCATAGAGGGGGAAATTAATTAATGCCCTCCAGTGGCATAGCCTGAAACTGTGTCATGGCATTGGGCTGGATTAATGTAAATGGCATGACAGCATGATTCTAGCAGTTGTACTGCTGCTAATTGTTTGTGTTCATGGCTTAATGATGCTCGAAAGAAATGGTGCATTTCTCAGTAAAATACATCTCACTGACACTTAAGCCAGCATTATGTTCAGCACTGAACTGAGTGACTGTGAGCTGCATGTAGCTTCTTTGCAAGTGTTTGAAGCAGTGGTAGCCTTTGAGATTCCCTGAGGGAAAGAGAGTGTTATTCTCTTGATTTAAAATGTATTACAACTGTTCACATGCTAAGCAACATATGCATTAGAGAGATTGCTGTAGGCTTGCAGGAAAGTTTGCATGTCTTACATGATAATACTTCCAAGTGCCTTTCTGAGCATGCCTGTGCATTTTGTCTTCCTTGCAGGACTTCTTTTCAAACTGGGATTGGCTTAATGGGAAGAAGAAAGCTTTAAAGATTAAATTGTCTAATGTGGATAAGGATTTCTATTTCAAATGTCCTTTTTAAAAAAGAATATAAACATTCAGGGGCGGCACACGCATAATTACCTTATGTAGGAGCGTAGGACAGAAAAATTGGTGTATCTGTAATTGAATGTAGTGCCATGGAAGAAGGCTGGTGATACCCACAAGGTCCTAAGCCCAAACACAGGAGAGGTGCAGCTGTCTCTGCTGTCTCTGGCAGTCTCAAAATCTGTTGGAAAAGGCTCGAGGCAGAACCTTTAACATGACCCTAGGTGAGAGGACAGCAATGCTGCTGATGCTCCAGGTCTCTGCAACAGTGGTGTCAGCATTAGTAAAATTCCCTTATAGAACCCCACAGCACACATCAAACCCCAGTGATGTTAATGACCTGATGGGAGCAAAGGAGTCCCTGCTGTGCCCAAAACATTGGTTTGCTCAAGTGTGAGAGCTGATACACACCGAGAACCTCAAAAAAGTTGGTACCACTAACTTGCACTAGTTTACCTTGCTTTACATCCTACTTGCAATTGCAGCAGTTGCACAGTTACAGCACTATCAGCACATACAATACAACAGAAGTTATCTCCCTGATTTTCCAGCACCAAGATCCTGTCTGCAGACCAAGAGATGAAGAGCCGTTTTTCTCCCTCCATTTGTTTTTCGGAATTTTTTTGGGGAGGGCCGATTTTTAAGTTGGAGATGGTGTTTATTGTGGGTCTGCACTGACAGGCTTTTGAAATCTTTTCCCACTTAATATCCATGAAAAGGGAACCAAGAACCAGTTTCTTAGGATTTAAATTCTCACTGAGTCACATGGAAAGATTTCAGGGATTGTTGCTGTACTGGCTCACCTTGTCTTGCGTAGAATTTTTAGCTGTATGTGTGGTTTTGACAGTCATTTTGAAGGGTGAGAAATGGCTCCATATTTGCATTTTTAACATTCATTATGGAGAAGCTAGAAGCCTGTGGTTTTCAATTGCCTTTCTAACAGTGGTCAGATGATGAAGACAATCTGTTTAACAAACTGGCATATAAGATAGCTCTCTCCGTATGTCACACATTTGCCATTCCATCTGCTGGGTAAGAAAGCCAGCAAAAACCCAGCCTGACCAGCCCCTTAGGTGATCTTCTTATTGTCTTCCAGAAAACACCAGAAAAAGTAACAAACTCATTTCAACTTTAAGATATTTTATTCCAGTTAGTGCTTCCTGTTGTTCTTGATACTAAATATTGTAGTAAATACATAATAAGGATAAATCAAGTATTTGAAGTAAGCAGTACTTTTTGACCTTAAAGAAGGAAATATGGGGGGGTTGTGACAATATGGTACTCCTCACCAAGGATTTATAATAGGAACAATAAGCTAGTGCTTTTTATTTTTTTAGGTCAATAAGTGTTAGTGAAGAAGAGTCAGACTCACAGTATTGGAAAAGGATCACCATGATAGGTCATAGCATGAGTAGGAACAGGGACAGACAATGGGACAGTTCTCTGTGTGACAAAGAGAAATTAAGCAAAACACCAGTCTGCCAAACCATGTCTTTTATACGCACTTTGATTGTAATGGAAAATAGAAAACTTTTTCAAGAATTGATTGGAACCAGGTGTTTTAACTATAGTCCAGCTACAAAGCTGGGCAAGCACAGCAATTAAGGGAAAGTTCAGTTTATAGTATTACTAGGAAGTAAATACTGTCAGAATGCACCATGGAAATTTGAGCTTTAAGGAAAAGTGATTTAGTTAGGCAGAAGTCTGCCAGAAAACCCCTTCCATTTTTGAGAATTATTTGGTAAGTTAGAGGTGATAGTACTAGTAGTTGATGATTTATTAGATGTTAGACTATAAGATGATCTCAAGTCACAGATGTGATCACTAGCTGCAAAATTGTTACTCAAACCCTAAATGGAGTTGGTCTTCTCCAGCATTTCAGTTTTATGATGTGATTAGAAAGGGGTATACAAACACAGCACCGATTTGCTTTGAACTTTTTCAAGTACCTCTTGCAGAAGTCTTCAAGTAGTGCAGTCTGTGAGATGCAGCCAAAGCTCCTATCTCAAGTGACAAGCAGGCAGGTACTGAGAAGTCCTTGATGGATGCATTGTCCTTTGAAGGGACATCTGTGTGTGGCATTGCTACCATGCCCTGATCTAATGTCAGAAATCCAGGTACAATCGGGGGAAGTTCACTTTCCTGCTTGGTGAAGCCTCTCTTTCTGCAGACACTGGGTGGGACAGCCATTTATCCTCAGTTCACAGCTCCATGAAAGGATGCTGTTTCTATAGCACAATTTTAATTTATTTTTTTAAATATGAGAATAAATACATTATTCTTGAGCCAAAATTTTTCCTTTGACAGGCACAGTTGTGCAGCATATGTTAGCCACTCAAATCTTAGTGCCATGAAGACCACATAAGAGCTTTAAGAAAAAAAAGACGCTGCCAGAAAATGAAGTATTGCAATTTCCTTCTGTTGAAGCAGAGAACTTCCCATGCCTACATCCCTGCACTGATACTCTGGAACTGAACTTCAGTTTCTGTGCTATTTCCAGTTTTTGTCTGTGCTTGCAGAAGTCTTCAAGTACTAAGAGCTTCTCTTCTGTCCCTGACTAAGCTACTTGAAACTTAACTCTTATGAAGCACTGGAGAGAATAGAGAGATGGCTTCTATTTTTTTCCAGAAGAGCAGGTGTTGCTGAAACAGAATGTAAATATGGATGGATGCTGCTGTGATGAGAGCTTTATAAAAGTACGTATGATACAATAAAGGGCTACTTCTGCAGGGAAGGCTGGAATATGTTGTTTAGAACCTGGTAGAAAGGAGAGAATTCAGCTTTTGATTTTTTTTCTCTTTTTTTCTTTTTTTTTTGTTAATGCAGCATAAAACTTCATGGCAGGCTGTTCTGGTACTGATTATTATCTATTGATTGTATTATACAAAGCATTGTATTGTGTTAGCAGTGATTATATTATCTTGATTATTACCCCAGAGGAGAGAATTTTCATTCCCTCCCTTCAGATCCCTAAGTGACTGAAATCTTTTAAAGGACCATACCTTAGCATTTTCATAATCCTCATTAAAAATAAATAAATAGCAGATTGTTTTAAATAAATAAATAAATAGCAGAAGATAATTTTAAGGTTTGAGGAGTGAGAAACAATGAACCAAAGAGTCCACTGTGTGTTACGAATTAAGTTCCATTTAAGCTGTAGAAACAAGTTTGATGAGTAATATTTTAATTCAATTGAAGTTTGTATGGGAGAGATTGGTGGTTTAAGACTTGAAAGTTAGATACTACATTGTTCACACCTTTACAAAATAGAGATTGCATTTTTTAGCTTTGCTGTATTTTTCTTACTCTTAAGGTTTACTTATAATCTCATATTTCTGTATATGGTTTTTTTGCCTGTAATTGTTTTGTCCAATACATCTCTGTAGTGATCTGTCTTTTTATATTGTAAAAGCATGTCCTTGCAGTTACTTCAGAAATTGTTCCAATGCCTTCTCAGTTGCTTTGTAGCCTAATGTGAACTCTTTTTTCCTCCTCTGGGAGAAAACCTGAATTGAATTTTTGTCTTGACTGAAGAATTTGAAATCCCAATTTCCATCTCCTGTCCTAGACATAGAGTTACCACACATATTAAGAGGTGACTTACTTTCAGGCTTTTCTGTTGATTATTTTCTGTGTTGCATGTCTAACATGTTATGGGCTTTTTTTGTAGTGGAAGAATTAAAAAGAGCATATATAGGTGGCTGTGAACATTTGGGAGGGTAATGCCTGTATTATAGTCCCTATTTCAGTACATTTTCAAGCTTTTCATAAAGAAATATGAACAACAAAAGTGTTGAGTCTTATCTCAGAATGCTGCATAGCCCTGTGGTTTTGACCCTTGCTCAGATAAGGGACTTGACATTCATTCTTTTTAACATAAAGATTCAAATCTTTTTTTGTCTTCTGCTGGAGATATTTGATACTCTCCAGCATTTGCTGAACAAATACTTTGTGCTGAACAAAAGGAAGTGTGTGAAAGTTACCTTCTCCTAAAGGGATACAGGGCTGTTTTATTTGGTTTTAACTTTAAACCACTTTTTTCCCTTTCTCAAAGGTTGAAGGATGAGTATTGTCTCTGACAGGGACCCTCATGACTGCAGTTTCTCAAATACAAAAGGCAACCATACAAATACATACTTTGTAGGGTGCTCAGCATTTTCTGTGGGGTTTATTTCTCTTTTCACCAGTGTATGGCTAAATTTGTTGTGTGTTTTGAAATTCTAATGGAGAATGGGAGAAGTTGACTTCCTAACATAAGTTTAAATAGGTAGAAAAAGTGAAATCAAAGTGAAGACTGGTGACAAGGTTTTGACAGATTCTGCGGTAATAAATATTTGAAGTATTTCCTTTCAAAAATTCTTTAGGTCATTAGAGAATGTTCCATTTTCTGAAACCTTAGTATTTCTTTTGCCTATTACAGTTATTTGATATTTTTGTAGCATTTTTTCATAGCTCATGCAAAACAAATTATTGCACTATACCGAATCTTCTACTTCCTGGAAGAAAGGAAGCTTGGCTTTGTGCATTGATCCATCTGTACATAATGTACTTGTGTACATTTGTAGTGCTCTGCTGCAAGTTGAAATGCTTTAAGCTGCATACAAGAATAGATTATATGTAATATATTGCATACTAGAATATAATAAAATATATGCATAAGCACCTTTTATGCCAGAAAGTGTATTTTTAGCTGTTGCAGGGGTTCTTTTCTCATTTCCATCTCTTCTCCAGGGGCTCAAAATTGATTCTAGCATTTATGCAAATACCATATTCAGTGCTTTCCCTGCAATCATAACTTGTGACCTTAGGCTTTAATCTTCGCACGCAGTCCTCGCATACTTAGTGTTCACATTATTCATGTCTACCATCATTGCAAAGTCATCCAAATTGTATTTATGGAATTTATATGTGCCATGGTGTACTGACAGTTTTATGGGGGAAATTAATCAGAGCATCTAGAGATAAGTTTGTTACTTGCCACTTTCTTCTCATCTCTCTGCCCCATTATAATTAATCAGCTTTTTCTCTTTTTTTTATAGCAGGCTGACATAATTTTAATGATGCTTCTTCTGTGCAAGCTTTAATTATATTTTATAATCTATGCTACATTATACTTTCTCCTTCCTTGTGCTAACAGGGTGATAATCTGTAAAATGATGCTTGTCTTCAGGATTGTGCAGACAAGGAGTGATGAACAATATAGACACAAGCTGTTTTTCTCTTAAAAGGAATGTCAGCCATCAATGTAGCTTTGCTTGCTCTCAAGCTGATGATATTCTTGATGAAACTGAATTCAAGTAACATGGTCTGAAGTGAAAAGGGAATGGTATACAAAGGCTTATTATATTTACTTATTGCAAGTATGCCGCCTGAAGTAGAAGACACCAGAGTGTTCCTGATTTGTCATGCTGCATGTTTTCAGCAGTAGAATTTTATCCCTCGTGTTGCTCTGAACTTCAAATGTTTTCCAGCATGATGACATGAGGCAGCACCTCCATTGATTCAGTGCTAAAATGGATTCACAAAAGCCACTGATGTATGTTCACTGCTGAACATAGTAGGCATAGATTTATAGTTTAACTCTAGACAGCTTGAGTGTATTCTGTCAAAGCTCACAGGTATAAATGACTTTTTTATACAAGTGTAAGGCCAGATTTTGCTAAATCAGTGGTCTCACCAACACTGGAGTATTGACAAGCATTTGGGATTAATACCCTTTTTCAGTCTCACCTGGTTTTGGAAAGCAAGATTTTGGCATCAGTGTGCAACAGCATCGATGCTTAACAATCTGTGATGGCTCAGATAGGTTGGATACTGTGATTTACAAGCCAAAGTTAAACCTCTGGTATCCAATGCCCAGCTGAACAGTCCAGGTGCAGAATGCCTATTATTTGCTAAATGAGAGGTAGGCTACACTTAAGGGAGGGTCAGCTTCTTTCGACCTTCTAAAGGAATACAGCTCAAACAGAAATGCTGCTCAAAAGTAGCTATTTAATGTGAAAGCACTGCTAGGATTTCATTTTTTTTCAGAAAATAGGCACTTTGTGAACATTGCATCTAAATTCTGCACTGTCTTTTGCCTTGAGGGATATGCAGAAATGTGTCAAATCAGGTCACTTCTACCTATTTATCTATTTAAAATCAGTGCATTTGTGTTCACTGGGGTTGTGAGAGCAAAAATATGTCAAACTTCACATACAGGTTTTAAAATAAAGGCGGAGCAGTAAACCGGAGAGACGTAGTTTAACTTTCTATTCATAAATGCAGAGTTATATTTTTACAATTCTACACTGAGATTTCAGTAAGGTAATCTCATTACATTGCCTGGCATTTAAAATTCTTGTCTTGCTTAAGCTAACATAAATCAAGAGAAACAAAAGTGGTTGTCTCAGTATCACAAAAAGCAGATGCAGCGTTTCTGATAAAGGACTGGACCTCAGATTTTTAATGAGTGATGAAGATAGGAAGATTTTTTTGCCATTACAAGCATATCCATTTTTTAACTTGCTTTTCTCTCACCTCACATATAAGTGATCTTACCCTATCCTTTATTTTTCCCTTTCCCCTTTCCTCCTTTCTCACAGATACCTGGCTTCAGTTCACCCTTTGTTACTTATTTGCACTCACTCCTTTTTCCTACACTTTTTACATTTTTTGCACCCATTTATGTGACCATTTGCATTCTTGGCAAGGAAGAAGTGGTGCTTTCTATATGCTTGGAATATGAAATGCAGAAAACTTTACTTTCCCATCCAAACTTGATGAGTAAGATTAAATTTTCTGCAGAATAAAATTTCTGCATATTTTAATATAAAGCAAAAATGTTAAAATTTTATGGGGTTTTTTGTTTTTAACAAAAATGTTTAAAAAATGTTTTTTCACATTTATATTTTGCTAAAATCAGCATAGTGTTATAGGTAAATATCCTTTTTTGATAGCTGTAAAGGTATCTGAGTGATAGTTTAAATTATTGGATGTCAGGGGAACATCACTTATTTTACCATTTGATCTGAGGTTTAGAGTGTTCTTATAATTGATTTTAGTTTCCTACAGCAAGAGTTAGTTGCAAGAGTTAGTCAGTCTTTCCTTAAAACTCTTCACAGAACATTGAAGGATGATGAGTGAAAATCATGAACCTTCTGCAGCTTTTTTCCTTTTGTTGCTTTATACGGTTCTTTCCTTCTCCAGTCTCTAAAGCACTGACATTTTTGCTGTGCTTGAAATGAAGCTGAATTACAGTGTGATTTAAAACATGTGGACAAGATTAAAAAATAGACTGGAGAGTCTCAGTAGCCCTTGGCTGTGCATGTCTGTGAGATATGAACACAGATTTAATTGCCATTTTCGTAACCATGGTACAGATCAGTTGGACGGGAGCAGCTCAAAGTGTGATTCAGGAGTAGAGGCTAGGCAACTACTCATACTCATTTCAATTAAAGGTATATTGAATATATTAAAGCAAGCTGCACCCAGCACAATGTTTTAGTTAACCATTCCATAGGAATCCCATAGGAAAGACTCTGTAATACTTGAGTCAGTTGGGAATAATTATCAGAGTGTGAAAGTTGGAAGTGTATGTGGGTGTGGTCCATTGCTGGTTAATAACTGGCAGAAATAAGAGAATCTCTTTTGTGGTATCTTTTTAGTTTTCTTTTGAAGAGGACTTTGATTGTTTCTCCACAAGTCACTTTGTCATGGATGCAGTGACACACTTCACTCTTGAGAGAAGTAGCAATATGTTTATTGATGCAAAACAGTGAATAAACATGGTATGATAGTAAAATGCGGCTGTGGTTTAACAAGGTTTGATAGTTTATGGAGGACAGTCACACAAAACTGCCAGGGAGACCCTCCTGTTGAGTCATGGGGTTCAGAAAAGAGCCCCTTGAATTCTCACTTCTTTTCTGGGTAGATTTTAGGTGTGTCTGGATCCACATTTGGTCAGTGGTTTATGTCTAAAGGATTGTATGTGCGCAGTCAATCCTGCATCTCGCTTAGCTGAGATTTCAAAGTCTCAGCAAACTTATTCCCAATTCACTTACCAAGTACCTGGCACAAATAAGGACTCTCTCAGCCTCAAGGACCAACCTGGAGGGGTCTCTCCTCCAGGGATGATCCTTGGGTGCAGCCCACTGGCATGCAGGAAAGTCCAGCAGGCTCTGAGCTGTCCACTATTCATGGAGTGAGATTATTGAATTTTACTTGCAATACTATTTGTAGTTTGGCTGGTGCATGGTCAACCAACTTTAGTTGTTGAGAAAGATTTAGAGCCCTCAGCTTAAGCCAGATGTGACCATCCTGACTGCCATGGGTGGCTAAAGCAGAACGGGGTGGGGGGACACACGGCCACACTCTTTTCTTATGGTAGGTATAATTTTCACTTTACTGCACACTTCCTTGTGGGACCTATCACCTGCATATTAGGATAGTTAAGAAGAGACTTTCAGTTCACCTCTTAGCCATGCCTAGCTGATGAAGATACTACAACTTGAAAGTATTTCCTCTGTTCCCTTGTACTTGGAAAATATTCGTGGCCCTGGATACTCATACATAAAGAACAAAAACCTGAGCCCAAGACTAAGCTTTGTGGCACAGGTAAGTTCACCTTCTATCTTCCACCATTTTTAATAATTAATTCTTCCTAAGACCTTTTCTTTTGTCTGTAAGTGGGCTTTAATTCATTTCAATAATTCTTTTCTCCTGTGGCACTCTGACACAAGCAATCAAACCTCACTACAGGCATGAATCTTACACTGTGAGACAGTTTCTCACTTCAGACAAATCATATCCATTACTTCACAATTTTGCTTCCCAGTTCAGTCATGTGCTTGGAGGATCTCAGGCATGTCTGACAGGTGCAATCCTCTTTTCATGGATGTGGGCTGGCTGGCCCTTCACTGCATATAATCTTCCTTTCTTATTAATGTGTCCTCACAGCTGAAGACAAAACCATTTCTTCATCTTGTTGTTTTTTTACCTCTGGGGATATCTGCACATATTGGATATCTCCTGGAGTTTGTTCAGGATGGTGTGTATGACAAATCCACTTGCCAAAGGTTTACCTCTTTTCCTCATTAATTTCTGGACCTGTGACCTTCTAATTGTTTTGGTGCAGCTTTCACATCTGGGCTACCAGCACAATGAACTCTCTAATTGATTCTAGGATATTAAATATTTAGTCCATGCCTAAAGTCATGCCCCATTATCAAGTGTTCTTTTACCTTGTGGTAATCAAAATAGTAAGTAAGGCACTTCTCCATCAGAAAGACATCTCTCTCAGGGGATCACCTTCAGCTTTCACTGTTTAAAAAATTGGCTGAGACTTCAGCCTCTCCGCAATTTGATTTCATCTGTCACCACAATGTCACTCTTGTCCCTTAATGGTCCTACTGTCTCTTCATCATGCTGCTCATATCCTGGATTTTTAAAGACTTGCTTGCCATCCATCTTTATTTGCTGCGCTATTTTTATTTCACTGGCTGCTTTTATATCTGCTCATCCATGCTGAGATTCTAATTTAATTATTGTTTGTATGTCTTTCACTCAGCCTCCTTCACTAATATTCATACATTCCAGTAAGGTGTTTTCTCAGTCCTTTTGTCAATCTGCCTTTGCAGGCAAATGTCACAGAGCTGTGGCATTGCAGCAATGTATTATTTCCTTTCTAACTCTTATAGTCAGTGTCAATATTATCTTGTATGTTCAGTTAATCTTTCTCAATTCCTTTCTTTTCACTTATTCTTACTTTTGTGCCTCAATCTGTTTGCTTCCACATGGTTTTAGCTGTACCCAGCCTTGACAGTATATGTCTTCTTCCTGTCCTAACTATTACTTTAATAAAATATATGTTGCTGAGATTCCTCTCTGCCTTAAAACTGTCATTTTCATTCTTTTCCCTTGAAATTTGATGTACATGTTGAATTTAGTCACTTTCAGCTAATCTGCCGACTGGTCTTATTACTTCAAATAGATGCAGACTAGTCTCTGGTTAATTCAAATTTTACGCAGCTATCATTTCAACCTTTTAAATCTTTTTTTTCTTTTTGTCATTTTGTAGGCCTGTTGTTCTTGCTTCTGAGAACAGGGCCAACAACCTACCCCTATAACTAACTCGCCATCTGAAGCTATTTCAGCCACCATCCATACTAGTTCTTTTCTGTCCACATTTCTCTCCTGATCATTTCTGAAGGAATTTAAGTCCTCCTTGATAAATCAGATTGTTTTTCTTTGTTATTAGCAACATAGCATATATCCATATTCTCATTTCCTGGAATATAATACTGAATATCTTCCAGACAGTTTTTGTCATCATATGATAAGGAGAATTCTCTGCCATTTTTCATTGGGAAGTCAACAGGGGTAGGAATTCAAGTATCAGCTGTTCTTCAGAAGACCTAGACTAATGGTGATGAGTGGAATGAGTGGAAACACAGGTCATCTTGCATTCTGTGGTGTACTAGTGTAACCCTCAAGTCATTGTCCAACAGCCTTTTTTGATATAGAAAATAACATGTAAAGCAAACTACCCATAGAAATGTAAAGTGACTACTCATTCAGATGTTACCATCTGTGATACTCATTAAGGACACCTTCCAGGCATCTCAGTGTTGGGACTTCATTGGACCTTCAGCTGTCCCAGGTGTGTCCCCCTCCCAGCTCCAAGGCCAGAAAAGGCCTTGATGCCATGCAAGCACTGCTCAGCAAGAGTTAAAACATCCCTCTGAGTCTTGCTAGCACTGCTTTGGTCACAAATACAAAGCTCAGCACAATACAAGCAACTGTGAAGAAGTAAAACTCTGTCCTAGCCAAACCAGTAGAACTGGGATAAATATTTGTACTGCTTTACCACCGTCTCCAGAGCTGTGGCCCAACTATTATGTGCAAGTTTCTTGCTGTAGTCTCCAAAGGGACAATGGAGATGAAAGAGACAAATAGAGCACAGAGATTCATGGGGCTCAGAGACAAGCATCTTCTGTAGCAAAGCTGTAGCATCTGATGCTTCCATTAAAAAATAAGTATAATTATATACTGTCAAGTTTGAAATTACTTTTGATTGATTTACTTATAAAGCATAATTTTAAGTAGAATTGACACTTGATATTTACTGCGTATTAACACTTCTTCTAAGTATGGTTGCACCAGCAGGCATAATGTGAAGCCCTACAAGGAAAATTTGTGCTTGACAAGACTCAGAATGGGCTTATTGTTAGTAAGGCTGCATTTCATAAATGTTTCATGCTGACCCAAGGATATGCTTGTGTACAAACAGAATGTGAACACTTCTGTCTAAATAGGTTTCCTTGTTATTGTATAATAGCCTTTTCTTTCGTATAACCCTAATGGGAGGTTTAAAGAACCAAACATGCCATGTTTTGGGGGGGTTTTTTGTGTTTTATTTTATTAATTATGTTTACACATTTGCTTTTTCTGCCTATCTTTCTGCATCCACACACAATAATTAACTTGTGTTGCATTTACCTGTGTTCATTTCCCTGCTGTTAGTGCTCAAGATGATGTGTGTGTTTAGCACTATCAGGGAGCTAATCAGGCTCTAGCCTTAGATGGGTGGCAGCAAGGCTGCAAGGAGTGTAGCTGATGGAAACTGTGATTGAATGTATTTCTAGAGTCAGAAATGGTTTATAATGTTTCCAGTTTGGTGTATCTGCAATGCAGTGTCACCCCTACTCTCTCCTTATTTTCACCTCTCTCTTCAAGTTGCAATTTCTATTCCTTTCTGGGAAGCTAAGTGCGATGTTTTAGTATAGTTGTTTTGATTTATAAAGCTCAGCACTTGGATATTCTTTATTTATTTTTTAAGAAAAATTGAAAGTGGGTCCACTTTCCATCCAGTTGGTGGGACACGTTAGTATTGGGGATAGGAGAAAAAAATAGCTTTTAAGGTAATGAACCTTAATTTTTTCTACCACAATTACTCTCTGAGTTGCAGACATGTAGCTCTCTAATTGTTTGCCTATTCTGTCCTTCCATGGAAGTGCTGTGGAAGTGGTATGTAGGCTCTTAGGAGGTTTTTTTCATTTTGTTGCAGGGAACATCGACTAAAATAAACTCAGTACTGACGCACGCAACTACTTTTTGCATGAGCAGCATTAAATCTGTCCATCGGATAGATTAATCCGAGTCTGAATCAATCTGCCCAACCTCAGCGTACCTTTTTTTCCAGAGGATATTAGGCTAGAGAGAAAAAGCCAGAAAAGCTGTGCTTTAAAGTTGTGAGTCACAGTAGCACAGTGTGTTGAAGACAAACCTTTTTTGGGAGAGAGAGGGGCAATTCTAAGGTTTTTGTTGTGGTAGCATGAGAAGTAGATGTCATCTTCTTAACTCTGTACAGTGGAAATAGTGCTGCATATGTAAATAAAATGTTCAACTTACTTTGTAACAAAGAAGTAAAACACATTGAAATTCAGTATATGTTTAAGATGAAGTGTTATTGCATGTGAGCCATTGCACAGCATGCCTTTGAGAGATTGCTGAGAGAAAAGAAGGATACTGCCTAAATGACAGGTCAGAAGAATTGTCAGGTTGCAGCAAGTCATCATTTAGAATAAATGAATTTGGCATGTATATTTTATATAGCTTTAAAGCAATAGCAGAAGGAAATTACGTTCCATATACAAGATTTCCCAGTCAGCTTAAATAGCCCTGCCTTTGTTATAGGTATAATAAATTTGCTGAATTGCAATTAATTTAACATTCCACAGAAGGAAATTGTTCATCTGAGCTATTCTTTGTACTTAACACTTACCTGCCTCATATTTTATAACCAAAAAACCTGACTCAGTGGGAATATACTTGCAGCTCAAAGGCAAAATTGAACATTTGTTTATGTCTCACATCTGGCTTGGTAAAATAAAATCTTAAGGAAGCTCTTACTAAGAAAATGATCTTTTCTTTTAATTTTTCAATCAATATTGGTAGAAATAAACACAAGTTGTGTGTGTGTGGGTGTGTGGAATAAAAATGGTTAAGCATCATATTCTGGTGCCTCTGATTATGGGTGGTACCTGTATCATTAGTTCCACAAAACATACAAGATCAGGTAAACCATCTGAAGTTATTTTTCTGTTTTGCTTTATCCTACAAATCACTTAACATTTTATAGATTATTCATTTAGAGAAAGCTGCCTGCATTTTTAAGAAAACCTGGCAGCTCAGAGTTAATTTTACACACATTTCACATCAGCATTATTAAAATAGACTAGCTTTCTGCATGTGAGTATATTACTATTCCAACTGGATTTAATATGCATTTGTTTTATTTTTGCAAGTCTCTTGCAAGAAATAGAATTATGATATTCCAGCATCAGTTCTTTTTTATCAACAGCTTCATTTTCTAATTGTCCATGTGGCAATATTGGATTGGAGATAATGAATAGAATTTTTTTTCTCATTTTAAAAGCCTAACACTAAAAAAGGTATTATATATAATTGTTTTTAAAATTGCTGTTTCTTCAAGTGCACAACTTAAACAATTTTTTCCATAATTTATGGCTAAAGCTTACTTGTGAACAACAAGACTGCAGAAAAATAATTCAAAAATAGTAATTATGATTGCCGTGTTTGAGAACAATCTTTGCACATCAAAATATACCAAGCATTCAATTATTTTCAAAATAAAGAAAGAAATGATTGCTAATTAGATAAATTACTTAATGGGTTGTTGACAATTCTTTTTCCTTTGAAACCCTTATTGAAAACATAATAAAATATTTCTGACTGTTAGATTAGAAAAACCCGTCTTTTTTTTCATATTATCTCTAATTTTGTAAAATTTTAATTCAAGTTTACCTTTGAAACCATATCAGATATACATCTTCAAATGAACATAAAGGCAATTACTACTAATACTTGCAAGTAATTAGAGAAATTACATTTTTTAGCAGCAAGACTCATTAACTTTAAAAGTCTTTGGCATGTTATCAGCATTGAGAGAAATTGCATTCAACTGGCATGAATACAGAAACAACTACAGAAATAGCTGTATATAGCTAAAAAAAGACCATGGTTTCAGACAGGTGTTGGTGCAAACACGCTATTCTCAGCCTTGTATCAGTGTAGAAAAACTTTCCTTTCTATGCTCTGCAGCACTGCTTATCTTGCAGAAACTTTTCACCTTTCTGGGCACCACTGTAGAGGCCGATTTGTAAAAGTTGATTGAGGTCTTCTCCTCAACTTAGGGTGTCTTTAGACAAGATGCAAATTCTTTTTTGCCTGAATCAGCACTGTATAATTTTTTTCTTCTCTACCCCTCCTCACACTCCCAGCTACCATTGTTCCATTCTGCAGATCATTTTGTGGTACAGAAGTGTTTCTATATGTGTTCTTATGAGCTTTGTGAAAAAAAAATATCATTTGCATGCATAGGAAGACTTTCCTAATGTACCTGAAACATAACATTATGGCAATTCATCCAACTGGATTTTCCCTTGTCTTTCCAGAGAACAAAAATCTGTAGTCATTCTACTGTAGTTTTCATTATTTCTGTAAGCACTTCCCCAAGAAATTGCCCTCTCCTGATTTAGGGCAAATTTGGGAGAAAACCTTTGAAGGGGTTCCTCAATAAAGCAGATTCAAGCAACTCCGCTAACTGGTTCAGGAAAATATTTCCTTGGAGAAAAGTGGAAAATAGCTGTTTATTTGACAGGCAAAGCATTCACCAGCACGAAATAAAAAGGAAAAAAAAAAGAAAAAAACTAATATTAAATAATAAAACCTCTTGCTGCCTTGAAGAGATGACAAACTCACAAAGTCCCCTTGGTGGGCTGTAGCTCAGCTCACTGAGTCTCTTATCAGTCCCTGCGGCCCTGGAAATGCCACAGCCCGCCCCCAGCCAGGCGTGCCACAGGTGTGAGCTGACCGTGCTCTTCTGGGTGTTCAGTCCAGAGCAGGTTTAAACAGGTCCAAGAAAAGGAAAAGCCACAGTCCAGGGAACTTCTCTGCCTCTGCTAACTAAAACTAACTAAAAGCAAAAGAGAGCTATGTCCCCCACCTGTTCTGCAGCTAGCACAGGGGCAGCCAGTGCAGCTTCTGATAACAAACTCTGCGCTTCTCCTGCCACCCCCTTTGCTCTCAGAACCAGCCTTAAAGGTGTGGAACTTCATACCCAGCATAAACAGAACAGATCATTGGGGATATAAGCATCATAAAGTCACCCCAGGACATACCCATATACTGACTTCCCACTGGCAAGTAGATTATTTTTTTCCTCAGCGTTTGGGGAAGTAAAAGAGCACGGTGAGTTAAATGGTGGGGATGTCTCATAGGGAATGGCATGCACTATGATGGGATGTGAGGTCACTTACCAGGGATTACTACATTATTTTCAAGGGAGAAGAAAGCTCCCAAATTTCAAGCAGTTTGATTTAATAGTAGAAATTCTGGGATAGATAGCAGGGTATTTTTTATTTACATTTAGTTCTTCATAAAATAATGCAGAAGCATTTATTTTTTCTTTGGGGGGGGGGGGGGTTCCTTTCCTGGTATATCTCTTTTTCACTGGTACTAGAGATGCTTTGTTTCTCTTAGTTGGGGTGTAAATGTATACAGCATGATTGATATGGGGTTTTGTATCAGATTTGTATCCTTGAAATACAGAAGGCATGCTCTGGCTTGGTAAGGAGCAGTAATATCTTTTAAGGTTGGAGGGAAAATGAGTGAAATCTAATCTACTAGCCGCTGACAGAAATGATGAAAGCAATGTCCTGTGTCCACCTGAAATTAGGTGAAGTGGAGATACCAGTGAGAAAAGTCTAGGCTAGCATCTTGGTGGAGCAGGTTGATGTGATAGATATTTTCCGAGATCTTTTGGCAAGTTTCCTGCCTTGCTCAGGTAGCAGCATCAAGCCTAAGAGAGCATCTCCATGTTAGAAAATATTTTTTTTTTACTAAGGGTCATGAAGCATTTAGATTGGCTTAGGGAATATACATTTTCTATGCTCTCTACCTCTAATTTCATAATAGCTTCCTCTCATGCTCTGTACCAAACTTGTCAGAATAATAAACACGCAGAAAAATTGGAACACCTGTGAATCACTGCCCTAAATCCAACCCTCAGTCTCTGGGCTGTGTCCTGCAAATCCTATTCCAGACTGAGTTTAGCAGTGAGGTACTGCAGTGTCAAACACAGCACCAGAACACTCAGCAGGTGTTTGTGGCAGGAGCCTTGCCAAAGGTGTATTTGGCAGACAGACAAACAGCAGCAGCACCAGCCTGCCAAGAGCAGCAGCTCAGGGTGCTTGGGCAAGGGGGAAGCTCCCATGGATCTGCTGCCACCTCTTACGAAATGGACACCAGGAGGGAAGCCTCAGAAAGGAGACAATTTAGGGAGTGTTAAAATACACCAGAAAGCTCCAGGCCTAAAAGGTAATATGGATAAAGAGTATTTTAAAAGAGAGGGAACTAGCCTGAAGGAGGGATCCATCATTGTGTTGGAGATGGAAGTAGCACAGAAACTCCTGGAAAGCTGCTCAGCTCCTTGCTGGAGACAAGGCCATAAGCTAATGGAAAGATTTGAGAGAAAAAGTAATGCAAACAGAAGCAACATTTATTTTCACTTCTGAGGTAGGAAATTCTTAGAGATAGGATTATTTTAAATACAGTCTGCTTAGCATAAAAGCAGTTCAAAACAGTCAGCAGTAATGGTAATTATTGTGCCATGGTTTAATACTGAGTAATAAAAGACTAGCATATTTTATAAACATCTTCACACAAATACTTCTTCAGGATTTACAGTAAAGTCTATATATATTTAGGAATTCTGCTTTTTAAGAAGCTATATTTATTCATTTAGCTAATTTTCATAATATTTTGACAATTTTTGTCTTTAACAACTTGTATATTTTTAACCTCAGGGTTTCTCACAGTCTGTCTTGAGGCAAATTGTTAAATTGAACTTATTGTTGGGCTGTGTTGCCACAGGTTTTCAAAGATACAATGAAATATGTGCTGAAGGATTGATAGTGATCAAAAAATCCTCTCCCCATCCCCCCATCCCCCCAGTCCCTTGGAAGTTTAATCCAGATCTGCTGACAATGTGTTCAGGAGAGAACATTGAGAAGTTGGTATAAGCATCAAATGCTGGCCCTGTGAGGAGATAAATGGATGCCAAATTTTTGATGAAAGTTTCTCATGTCTGTAGTGACACAGCTTTTGAGCATTACCTAACCCAGAGGTGTGTAAAGTATATGAGGGTGGGGCTCCCAGGATTCTGCAGTGCACAAAGACATGGGGATCCAGGCCTGTAGTAATTATTACAAATTACTACAAAACTACCACTAGTAAAGATATAAACATACTAATATTCCCAAACACCCTCCGGGCCACTACAAAATTACTACTAGAGAGGCAAATACATTGACGAAAACTCACTACAGAATTCCAACTAGTGAAACAAGTATATTATTACAAACCTTTACCTGTGTGCATCTATAAATGCATTATGTTAGGTGTTACCACTGTGATGTTCAGCAAACCACTGCCAGCAGTGGGGGAAATCAGTGGCACAAAGATCTCACTTCAAAGCTGACCCAGAGTCAGTCAGGAGTCCCTAGTTAGGGGTCCCAGACTACCCAGGAGATCTTGTGCAGAGAAGTTCATTTCGGGTACTAGCAGTTCACTTTTTATCACTTTTGGTGTAACTGTGTGTCAGACATCAGTTCCCAGGATTACTGTTGCTGCTTTGTGTTTTCCTGAAAGGTCAGTTTCTTATCATGGTTTCTTTGTCCTGTACCCTTCAAGGTTTTTGTCCTACACCCATCAGATGTTCTTTGTCCTGGGCCCATCAAGATCTCTGCCTTACACCTATCAAGGTTTCTTTGTCCTGTGACTGCTCCCTATCAGGGTTTCAGCAGAGCTTATCAGGGATGTCTCAGGGCTCCCTCTAAGGAGATGTCCTTTGTCAGTTTGTTTACCACTCTTTGTGGAAGCTCAAGATATTATTCTTTGACATAGGAGTAAAATTCGTAGTTCAAAAGTAAAAGTGCTGGTTTTAGGGAAATATTTACTTAGTTAAGATATTTACTTTTGATGTTAATTGCTGGTCTTTCTGACCTGCAAATTTACATGTAGTAGGAAAACCTATCCTAGGCCTTCTGAAGCACCTGCTCCCCAGAGTCTTGTGTGCTTAAGAAAGGTGCTCATTGAATATCCACAAAACATGCCCAGTACACAACCTTCTGTTATGTATTAATACAGAGGGCTGTGTACTAATATACTAATTAATCTTTTACTTGCAATGCTTTGTAATTTTCCTTTCTTTTTTTTTTTGTTTGCTTCTTCTTGGCTTTTTTTCTTTTTTTTTTCATTTAGAGTAATGCATTCACCTTTTCTGTGGAAGCATAATTATTTATTATTTGAGCTACCATATAAAGCCTTTTCTGCAAGAGTTAGCAGAAGCACTTCAGAATGGGTGGTGCTGAGTAATACTGGCTTGAGATGGGCATGGAGAAGGCACCTTGGTCCCTTGACAGTGAACTCAGTCATCTCAGACTACCAGAACAGTGACTCATTTGCTGTGATCATTGGTAAAAAGGCACCTGTGTGAAAAGGAGATTCAAGGCCCTTTTGTTCGCCCAACCGTTCCCATCTCAACTTCAGCTTCACAAAATCTGTCTGTTGAGTCACTGTGCACCTTGTAGAGCATTCAGTGGGCAAGGTCACACAGCAAACAGCAGCTTGATGAGGAATCTGATTCTCTTTTATGTTCAGCTTCTTTCTCTGCTCTCTAAACAGGAATGACAAATCTACCCTTTACAGGATGCTTTCTCTTCTTCAGACATTTTTGACTAGTTGGGTATGGGTTGTGGTAAAATAATGTTGTTATATATTCTTATACCTCCTTAGTCTCTGTGCTGTGGCAGATAGTATTTTTATTTTATTGAAGTGCTCTTGAATGGGTTGGATGGTCTAGAGGTAAATTTTGAGGTATTAATCTAGTGTCTGAAGTTGTCAATAAATGTTGTAAAGAATTAAATTTTAAAAGGTTGCAAATACTTCCAGAACAGTTCTGTTTTGATTCTAGTCACTTTTCACAAAGTAGTTGCAAGATTGTTGCTTTTTTGTCCTTTTTTTTGTTCTTTTTTGTTTTGTGGGTTTGTTTTGGTTTTTTTGCCATAAAGTAATATGTCTGGCAGTACATCTGTGAATTTTATTTTGCACAGTTTTAGGCATCACACCACTTGTCATTTATATGTCTCAATCTATTAGACAGAGAGAAGAAAGGAAAAAGAACATTTCTCATTCAGAGTCATTTTGCTTGGTTGAAGGATGTTAAGTTGGTGGAAAACATCAAGTTTGCAAAAATTAATGGAGGATCTTCCAGTCATTAGAACAGTAGTTCAATTCACTCAAAGAACAGGACAATTCTCAGTAAGCAAAATTCTATGTATATTGATTATGAAACATGGAATACTAAAAACTGTTGAAAATTGTGTGAATGCAGGAGGAGGTAAGAAGGGAATTTAGGAGAAGTGAAGCATAACACAAAAATAGGGGGAAGATTTTTGCATTTTCATGGATGTGTAAAAGCAGAGGTAAAAAGTCATTTAGGGTTTCACTCATGCTTGTGTGTTTGCATCACTTTTCATGTTCTGTATAAAAAGGGGAGTAAAGCTTAAGGAGGTGGGGGTTTTACTGACAGACAGACTGAAGTTTTGATAAACAGAATATGTTCTATTATGTCTCAAGAGAAAAGAGTCTTAGGGAAAAGGTTATCAGCATTGATTCCTTTATTAGAAAAAAGGAAACTTGTATGTTGGAAATCTAAAGTGAGACAATTTCCAAAAGGCTGAAGTGAGATGCCAGGACACAGGAATGTAGTGCTGCCTCCATTTTTTTGGAAATCCTGGAGTGTATGTTGAAAGCTATTTGCAGTTCTGACTATTCAGTGCTCACTCAGATGGACACATCCTAATGGTTTACTTTTGACAGGGGAAGCACATGTTACTTTACTGGTTTTGTTCTAACCAAGAAAGAAGTAGAACATCTGCTGTCATTTCCTAAGTGCAGAATTGATCAAAATTACATTATAAAATTTTACAGCATTTTGGAAATGGAGAAGTTGCTAAGGTGGATAGCTACAATGTCTCTGAGAGGTATTAAATATGAAGCAGATTTAATATCCTGACTTATATTTAGCTTTATCTTATTCTGCTGAAGTTAATAGTGATACAGAAACAAGAGTTGATGGTGTCAAAGAGAAAAATACTGTATTCTTTTCTAATGGCGGTCTTGCTCTGCCTCCACAGAAGGCAGAATGTGGAGTCTTAACTTCCATAAAGTCATAACTGACATCCCATTGCATAAACAGAGATCTCATCCCAATTAGGATTATTGCAATAAGCAGATACAGAAGACTTTTTTTTTTCTATTTAAGCTCCAGGACTGGATGAGAAGCTGATAGAAATGGATGTGTTTCCATTCACAAGCACAGGTATACACTGCCTGAGAAGACCATGGAGTCAGGCTGCAAGGGCTGCTCTTGAGAAACACTGTCTACTGATGAGACACAGGGCAGTGTCCAGCAGCAGGAAGGTTCACTTAGCCAAAGCTTGGGTGCCTTCCCCCAGATGGAGCAAGGGGAAGATTTGATTTAGTCTCCTCCTGCATATGCACTCATTAATCAAATGCTTTGGAAGTACAGGTAGCAAGTGCATTATGTAGTAGACTGGAAACAATGGGGAGTTAGGATTAATGTTGTTCTGTTTCTAGATGATCTAGAGACTTGCAGGCAACTCTTGAGTTGGATTCTCCTTCTGTCTGAGTTTATCTAATGATGAGTAACAATGTTTACCCAATTATTTAAAGCATGGTAAGATATGCTCTCTAATTCTTTCTGCCAGATTTTAACGTGACTTTAAAACTTAGGTGGCAACCTACTATACCTAATTGTCTATGAACAAAATGAAACTTAAGCTGAATAGAAAAAAAGGGAACATTTGCAAATATGAAGCTAAACAGTCTTGAGGCAGAAATCAATTGTAGTTGGTTTGCATATTTCTTGATCTGATTTAAGGATACTTGTCAGAGATACAGAGATAAGCAGTTGCAAAAAGATACAAGAACTTTCAGTTTTCACTGGGTGCACAGAAGGATTTTGATGGAAAGACTAGTTAGTGGAAGGTATGCTGGCATAAAAATGGAGAGGAGTGACTGGAGAAAGGGATGGGGGTGTTCAGGTTGACGGCAGAGTCAGTATGGGCCAGCTGCATCCTGGGGTGCATCAAACACCAGCTGGTCTGGGGAGGAGATGTTATCCTGTTGCATTCGGTGTTGGTGTGGCCTCACCTCGAGCACTGTGTGCAGCTCTGGGCCCCACAACTTATGAAGTGTGTGAAGGGCACTTGAATGTGTCCAGAGGGAGGCAGGTGAGCTGGTGAAAGGGCTGGGAGCCCTGTGAGCAGTGGCTGAGGACTCTGGTCCTCTGGTCTGGTTTGAAGAGAAGGGAGCTCTCCTCCCCAGTGCCCTGTTCCCCGCTCTTCCATTCCATTCAAATGAAGTTGCAGCATTAAGAGGGTCTCTTTTTTGACAGCCAAGATAACCAACATGTACATGTTAAATAGCAGAATCAGCTACAAATCTCTTGCTCATAAATATAATATTAGCAGCACAATGTTTTCCTTGATGTAATGCAGACATGAGTGTACTTTTCTAAGGACAAGAAACAACAGTTCACATTAGCATGATTTTTCTTCAGTCTGAAGGTGGCTCAGCTTCACAGGGAAGGCTAAAAGAACCACTTAATGCAGTGCAGGTAGAGGATTATTTTTTTTAGACTCCAGTTTTATAGAATTGGGGGAGGAGAATAGGAAATGATAGGAATCAGTTTATCAGCTCTACTGTCATCATAAAAGTGTCACTGTCATCAGAAGACGTTGTTCCAGAATACTTCAGAGGACAAAAGGATGATTTGACAGGCTCAGAAAAGCTACGGATTGTGGAGGAAATGGGAGAATATTAGAAGGAGTCAATTTACATACCTGAATCATGACAGGTTTATGGTTTAAATATTTCTGCATAGTAACTAATAAAGGTGTCCCTTTTTTGTTTGCTTCTTTGTTACAAAATGATAGGGAAAAGTGAAACTATATTTTCGTGAAGCCATGGGCAACTCTAAAAAATCCATTTTTAATGCATGAGGAAGGATAAAATACACTAAGGAGGCACTAAGGAGGATGGTGTACTGTGCTCTGTTACTCTGCAGTGACTCTTAAGCAGTGCAGTGACAAGTAGTATCTATGCCTTTTATTTGGTGTTTTGGAAGCAGTTTTATTTGCCACAATGGTTGCCATCAGTAAAACCATTCAACTCCAATATTTATAGCAATTAATACAATACATACTTTTATTTCACTGCAAATACACATTCTGTCTTTTCCCAAATATCATTCACTGAGAATTTAATTTTTATATTCTTCTACTGTTCTAATATTTATTCATTATTATTTATTTATGTGGCTCCTCTTTAAATAATGGTGAGGGTTCTTTTTAGCAAGGAGACAAGGGAGAGCTGGCAAGAGCTTTGTAATATATAAACGTGTAAGCTGTAGTCCAGGTAGTAGTGGGGATACTGAACAAAATGTTAGATATGGTTAGATTTCATGTGTGATTATAAGGTTTTCAATTGCAGAGAAAAGTTTTCAGTTCCCCTGTCTGTTTTAAACAGGTTGCTTAGCTATGTGCTTGAGTTGGGGCTCCTAGACTTTGAAAGGGTAAAAGGATCACCAGGGAAGGAGCTTTGCTCCAAAATTCCTGTGTCTCTCTGCAAGAGCACTAGAATAATGGAATTTGCTATATCATTTAGAGCTAGTCTGCTCTAAAATGTTGTGCCATAAATGGAGGCTGTGCTACTGAAGTTGAAACAAGTCACAGCTGTATTCAAAGGAGAGCACATCAGACAGTTTTTAATTAAAATCCATTAGAAATAACTCTTTGAGCAAGAGACCCTATTGTTTTTGCAGATTTCCACCATCTTTGCACTGAAAATTATTTGGCTATTAATGGGGCTTGTATTCTCATAGTTTGCTGTTTTCCTTTGAGATTTCTTTCACTTTGTAGCAATATTAAAAAAACTCTACCTTGACTTCTCATAGCTCCTTTCCAGTAATGCATTAGAGAGTTTTGCTTGCTAGCAACAGCAGCTTTTAAAAATGCCAGAGGGAGGCTGTGGTACCAAGGGCATAATAATGGTACAGCTACTGCAATCATTAGATACCAAAATTGCTGCAGGATATTCTTCTCTGGTGAGTAGGACAGGAAAGTGCTCCTATGAAATGTGCATGCAGACCAATAAATACACAGGGAATGGTAAAAGCCATACGTGCACTGTTCTGCCATGGTAAGTAAGTGGTTTATTACACAAGTAAATGTTAACAAAGAGTTTTAGTCCTTTTGATCTGTGCCTGTTTTTCAGCTGATTTTTCTGGTGTGGAATTCAGTTAATTTATACAAACAACTTAAAGAATTAGCAATACGAAGGACAGGATATTTCAGGTTTCATTTCCTGTATTACAGAGGAATCAAAGGATTTTGCCTTCTTTATGAGCTCTCGCTGACAGAAGTTTAATTTAGGAAGAGCTGAACTCTGTTGAAGGGCAATAACAGTGGTTTAGCACAGGGATAACTCCTAGGCAAGCTGTAGGTTTTCTCTATCCAATTCTGACTTTTTTTTCTCTGTCAATTAGAAGCAATAACAGGAGTTTCCAATTTTGATATAAGTTTTAGGAAGAAAATACATTTTTATTGTGTTTTCTGCAAAGAAAAAAATCCTCAAAAGTTTGCAGTTCATCTGTTCTTTATACCACTGTAATACTGAGCACATAAGAAGTCTGGCTGAAGTCAATGATATTTCCTAGAGGCTTCAGTTTCAGACTGTTGTTTAAGTGCTTTTCTAGATGAGAACAAGTCATTACTAAATTGCATCACATTATATCCATCAAAGAAACAGTAAATCTTCACAGTTTTTATGTCATGGGACACCTGAAATAAACAACCCATGTTGATCAGTAAAAAGCAATAAGCAGTTGATAACTGCCATATTTTTGTATACTTTTAGGGGCTAGAGATGGGGTGACAACAATATTCAACCTTCATTTTGATTTGCCTTTACTTGAAAAGTTCCTCATTTGCAATAATTGTGCAATTGTACTTAATTCCCCATTAAGTACTTGTGGACAAATATTTGTATGTGTCTTTAATAATTTGTCATGTATCAGGAAGGAACTGGTTAAACAAATGTGTTTTCAGAAGAATGGAACCAAAAGAGGCTACAAGAAGCATGCCACTTTCTCAGCAAATGATCCAGCTTAATGTAAAAACCCTATAAGAAGTAGAACTTAACAAAATGTCAGTAAACAAGGTCAGCAAATGTTCAGTTCATGAAGTCAGATCAAATTCAATGAATACAGTAAGGTCAAGGAGAAAAGCCACCATGGTATGCGAATAAGATTATTCTACTTGTTATTTTGTTTTAAAAAAATAAGTAGAAGGAAAATTTTTTATTATTTAAACAACAAAAAAACTCCTAAGTTTGCAAATTTTTTTCTGTCTTTTACTGCCCTCTGCACACAAGAAATAAATGGCTTAGGACAGATCTAATGAATGTGTTGTAAAAGACAGTAATAAATCATAAATTAAAGGTAAACAGAATGCTTTTTTTTTCAGAGATTCAGAAATATTCTCTGAAGCTGATTGTCTTACCATTAAATCTCAGGTATTGAAAACTGGAATTAAATTATATCACACATTTAACTCCATCCTGTTCTGCCAGTCCCCCTTCTCTTTGTAAAAAGCTGTAATGCCTCAGTAGGTTGAACCACAGAACTGCACATACTGCACATGTGTATGTGGTGTGCCTGTGAAACCCTGGCCTTGCTATGCCCAACATAATGCATATATTGTCTACATGCTCAGTATTTTGGCCTTTTGCTGTTGCTGTTGTCCTTCTCTTTTTTTGGCAGGGGGGAGAGGGTTGGGGCTTTTGGCTTTTTTTCAGTTTTTTTCCCCTTTTTTTTATCACAGCGAGGAGGTGGATTCTTTTTATAAGAGTTGTGGCCTTCTCTGTTAAGTAGGATGCAGATGTGGTTTTTCCCTCTGCTTTCCAAATGCTGCTTTTATTTCCAGAATTGGATGATCATAGAATCATTTCTAAAACCACTCAGACAAACTGGTGTCTATATTTAGTTACTTAATGACCTGTTTATTTCTTAAAAGAAAATTAATCCCTTTTCCACATGCCTGAGATAATTGTAAATATGAACGTTACAGTTATGTATATGGATATCTCCATAAAATCGGTGGAATGCATTGGCTTTGTTCTATCTTGTTATAAATTTAGCTTATTTTCTCACCTTGCAGATTTAGATTTGCTGCCAGGAGCTTGCCAGCTCTTTCACCTTGCTCATAATGTTTTTGTTCCAAATGGTGAAAGACTCCATTTAGTCTTCCCATTAAGCAGATGGTTTATTATGCCATGTTATTTTTCTTCAGCAATAGTCTGTTGTTTCCCTAGCATGCTATCACACCTATCACAATATCCAACTAAGTTGTCTGTTTTTTTCTCTCCCTCACCTGTTTGCAGTAATCTTTGTCCAACAATGCATCCCTGGCACAGCATTTTCTATATGACACTCAGAAGCTGCAGTGACCTGGTGTTTTGAAATCATAAATGTGTGTTTTCCTTTTTCTGTATCAACTCCAGTTTTGCTAAGTTCTAACAGGAAAGGTAGGTTAGCAAAGGTGGCAAGCAGACAGTGGTTTGACTTGAAATTTTTCCTCTGCACCAAAGGCTCCCATCTTTCTAGGCAATAGTCAGTCCTCATTTTCCCCAAGCCACTTTTGGCTGTTTCTAGTGCTCTACAAATGTCTTCCTCCTAATTTGAAGAATAAATCAGATTTGAAAATGAAGCACTTTGTTTGACCACCAGCTCAGGGGACGTTTACTTCCAATTGCCAATCTCAAGCTACAGTACTCCTGGTCTTGTTTTTCTGGTATTTTTGCCTCTGTTGTTTGGAAGCAAGAAGAACCAGTTAGGAGAATCAGTTGGAGGATGCCAATTCTCTGAGAGCACTGCTAACAGGAGAGCTCCTTTTTCTCTGTCTTGGCTCTTTTTTCCCCCCTAGATTACTCATTCAGCTCTTCCAGGTATTTGCTTAATTCCCAGCTTGATACATTTCTGCCCATACATAAAGCTACATGGAATTGAAAATAGCACATAACTTTAATCCTCTATTATAATGAAACAAGGTAAAGGAAAACAGTGTTGTGTGCAATTATATCTACAAAGACAAAGTAACAGGCAAATTTTCATCCTGTTAGTTTTGAGTGAGGCTGGAACCTGGACAGGATACTAATAAGAACCAGTGCAAGGCAGCAATTGATTATTGCTCTTGATCTCGTGGCTAATCAAGCTGCCAAGGCAGCATGTTAGGCCTTCGTTACAGTCCACTGCCTTTCTTCTGAAAACCTATTTCCCAATAGTCATGCCCCTGCAACAAAATACTGCCTTTGAACTCATGAATCCAGCTGCTGTCTTTTAACACAACCTGTTTGCAGAGCAAAATTAGGTTTGGCTTGGAAGTTTAGAGCTCAGTTTTTGAGTTGGGATGAGGATTTAAATGTAAAACCTCTAACACAGAATGCAGTTTTCACTAAAAACCTGTCATTAACTCAGTCTTATCTTTAATCCCAGTTGCACTGCAAATTTAAAGTTACTCCTCTAAAAAAGTTTTGTAGAGGGCTTTTTTCCTGCATTCATATCCTTCATTTTAGAATCTGTTTAATAAGTCATTTACCTAGCATTCTTCTGGGGTCTCCTCTGAGTCACAGAGTCCCTTTAAAATAAGCAACATCTGGTAAACATGTGGATTAGCTGTACAGGAGGCTCAGCATGTGTTGATGTTTGCCCCAAGTTTACACATTTACAGGACATACCAAGAAAAAACCTATCTGTGAATTTCTAAGCAGCACTTCTCAACAACAGTGGACATTTGCCAGGGTATGTTAAGAACAAAATGCAGCTTTTGCTGTGTGAAGAACACAGTATCTGTACCATGCAGTGTATCTGCTGATAAGTTACTGTCACACTGATCTTCACAGAGCAGCTCTCTATTCCAGACTATGTGTGAAGAGCTTGAAGGATAATGGCTTGAACTGTGCTGTCTGCATAGTTGCAGCTTCTGGCACACAATGCCGATGCAATCCTTTCTTTTATAATACAAAAGATTTTAATCTAAAATCACATCCAGTCCCTGAACAGCTTATCTGCACCAATGCATTATGCCTAGTACTTGATTCTAGCTAGGTAATACCTGGGGAATGATCTGATTTTCAAGTTTCCCCCAGAATGAACTGTTATGATTGTAAAAGCTCAGCTCTGTATCTTGAAGCCGTGATTGTCTTGTGTTTCTCTTGTTCCTGATTCCCATTCATGCACTTTTTCTTGATTGGCAATACAAGATCACCTTCGCCTGGCTTAAGTCCATCATGATGTCCCCATGCGTTTCTTTGTAATTTGTTTTTTGTCTTACCCTCCATGAGAGCTGCCTTAGCAGCACTCATACACTTTCCTACATGGTATATCCACTATACAAATGCCAATCTAAAACACCCACAAGATTTCACTCTCCTGACCAATCCCTTACTTTCTGCATCTCATCTTCTTAATTACGTTCCCGTTGCTTTTAATTTTCACTCATCACACACAATATATGAAATCACTTCCTCACTTGAGTCTTCCCATTTATGCCATCCTTCTGAAAATGAATTCAAAATTAAAGTATCTTGTCTCCAGTTTGGGTTTTGTGATGTGTATAATCTACTATTTTAAGTTTTTACAAGGTGATTATCCAAATGTGCATCATCCACTTTTAGAGGTGGTAAAAGTGAAAAAACCTTGTTTAAGTTTCCTGGGAAAGAGGAAAAAAAAAATCCGCAGACAGATTTAGCATCAAACTGCCTGTGAGTAGCTGCTGGAGCTTGCTGTGGGGCAGAGCCCTGGTCATGGCAGGGTCACTGAAGCTGCTTGGGGGTCAGAGGTCACAGATCTCAGTTGCCAGAAGGCTCTTGCTGCTGAGTGTTCTTGTGGAAATGCCTACAGAAAGGATTTTGACCAAAGGTTTCTAGCGTAGGAAGCTGAGATGTACCTGTGGGTATGAGGGTCTCTTGTGCAGTCTGCCTGGTAGAACTCTAGGATTTTTTAAGTCAAAATTTTCTTTATGAAAATAAACAGGAAGAAGTCTAGCACTTTGCACAGCAAGTGCTGTAACATCACAGAATGCTTATTTCCAGATCTGAGATAATTACTGTGAATGCATACACAATAAATTCCCTTTCATGTCTAGATACATATATACATGCACACATGCATGCCATATAAAAATAACATTTTGAGGACTGTATTTGTGTTCCCATGTGTAGGACTCCTGCAGTTTGTCAGCTTGTTCTCATGCTTGCATCTGAAATGTGCTGTTTCAATGCCACCCTACTGGGATAATTCCCTATTTGCAGTATTTAACATCAAAGATTATATTCCTTTTTCAGTTGGCACTCTTTTTGGGGTTTGTTGAATAATAATGATAAATAAACAACAGAACATGGAATAGTGGGAGGAGAGAAAGTGCTGGTTGTTACTGGAACAAAAAAGTTACATGAGAATTGTTAATGATCTTATTCTCAGGAATACAAAAATGTTCACAACATTTAAAGAATTGATGTAACTTTAACAGCTTGACTATATCATTGTCAGTGTTCATCCCATGAAATGTATCAGATTATCGGTGACATCCCCATCTGTAGAGCCTTTTTGTGTTATGAATCTTCTCTTTTGTGTCTTTGTCAGTTGCTGGTATGGTTGTCTGCCTCCCTGTATATTACAGCAGTGCACACACATTCTTCTGTGTGGACATCCATCTTAGAACATTAAACGAAAACCAAAACAGAAAAGAGAAAAATAAGGAGGAAACCTTCATTTATATAATGCAGTACAAATCACCATGTCAGTGACTGACTTGTTTGTCAATAGTATTACGTAGGATATTAAAGGAAAAACAATTTAATACAAATCAAGAGAGCTACAGCAGCTTTTAGAGTGATAGATTCAGGGAGTGAAACTAATTCATATGTAGCATGGTGGTGGTCTGTATGGAGAGTATTAGTGGAGAGTATTAATGGCTTCTATCATCACATTTCTCATTTGATTTTTAAGGTAGCATATTTAATTGTAGCTGTACAGGTGGCTGGGAGTGAAGTGTGGGGTAGAAATTCAAGGGGTCTTCCATAGATATGAAATTAAGAAATATTGCTAGAGAGTCCTGTTTCAATTGTCAAACAAGTGTGGCTTTCTAATTTTTTTTCACTTCTTTCTGCTGGTTAGTATGTATTTTTGTGGGGTCACATGTCCTGTATTTGTCCCATGTACCTGAAAGGAAATCCTAGTGCAGAAACCTTTGCTGCAAGGGGTTGCTGTTTAAGGTCTGCATTACAGTATTAATTCCTAAGTGAAGACAAAATTCTGCCTGCCTGTTGGGAATCCTTTGTCTTCAGAATTTGCCTTGAATATCACTGTCTTTATTTCTTTTTGGAGGTCACTTCCTTTATTCCACTAAAGTGAAGGAAAGAAATTCTGTGGATGTGAGTCCTAGCATTTCAGCATATGGTAGTCAACAGGTATGACAAGACTGAGCATAGCTTTTTCTGCAAAATACAAATGTGTCTATATCCATAGTGCTCATTACTGGCTGCTAAGAAGGGCCTTGGTTGAAGACCCTCAGATGTGACAGGTAGGATACACGAATAAACTTCTTCCTCATAATGCCTACATTGTAGGCAGGTAGTATCCTAACCTGATATACTTTTGGAAGCCTGATAAAATTTTTTATTTATTAGAAATTTTCATATGCTTTTGTCTTCAAAGTGTGAGCAATGTTGGCAAAAATCTGTGGTCCAGATAGATTCTCCTCTGTGCAACTTCTATGGAGCATCATGAAATCACTGTAGCTTTATGAGACTATTTCTTGTGAGACTTTTAAAAGGATTGGGAAATGAAAAGAAAGATTTCATCAGAAAGTACCTCTGGTCCAGAGATTACTCTTGAAGGTAGCATCAAACAGTTGAATGGTCTTTGTTTTGAAATGTGAAATGGTTAAATTGCTTTGATCTGTTTTATATCCGATGCCTAAACATATGCTACCTATTTTGCTTTCTGATGCCTTTGTAATTGATCCCAGTCATGAAAGAAATCAGTTGTTCAGGTTTTGTACTTAAAGAGAGAAGTAGCTAGTCCTGGTGTGATATGCCTAAGCAAACAGTTTTGGGGAAGAAGAGTACAGAAGGGTAATGGCTTCCTCTTACATTACTCCTAAAGACAATAAAATTTAGTTGTTACTATTTCCTGTAGGTTACCAAAGGCAAAAGAGCTGCTGGTGGTGGGGAGCAGTAGTGGCAGCCTCTTTTCCTTAAGATAAAATGTTTAAAGTGAAAACTTTGTGGACATTCTTGGAAGTAAGAGATAAAGTCTTTATCCAGACAGGCTTTCAGTTAAAAAATGGTGGTTCAAATGCTGAATACTCCCAGCAACAAAAACACATGTTCACTACCCTGGTTAATTCCACCAGGATATGGGAGGAGACACTCAATGTGTGGAGGTTCACTGAGAGCTTTAATGAAAAAAAGATCAGAAGTATTAGAGTATGACTGAATGACCAATGGACCTTCCTAGGCACATAGGTCAAATGGTCTCTCAAAAGTCAATTTCTCTTTCTTCAGCTGTCTTTTGATTTTATTATTAATTTACACTACCCATCATGAAGTGGAATGTATATGATTTACATTGGATTTGTTCCTATATCTAGTCAGAAGAAGTGAATGCAGGTAGAAATTATGCTGAAAGTTCAGAAGTGATCATTTTGATGTAAACTTACCACTAAACAGAGTGCATTTGGAAAGCATGAAGTACCCTGTGTACACTAATGCAAATTTTTCATTGAAATCCTTCCTTATAAATGATTATTTGCTGTAGGCAAGACCCCAGTCTGCTGGATTTATCTCATTTTCACCATAAAAGTTAGAATTTGAAAGTGTGTTCATCTTACCAAGTTCAGCTCCATATTTTTCAGTCTAGTCCCAAATAACCTCATGGTTTAATCTCCCAAAATAAACATTACATTGCACACAGAAAATGCAGAATTTTCGTAATCTCTCCAATAAAAAACATGTGTACTTGTATTCAAGACATTGTTTCAAATTTAGGAGGTCAAAACTAAAAATAAAATGTATGAACTGAGTGTTTTTAATTTTACTAAATATGAAGACTCTCCACCACACTGACCTTACAGGTTATTGGTTTTAGTGCACAAAATGCTTCTTGCTCAGCAGCTTTGTGTTATATAGAAAAGAGCTCTTTCAGGTTTTCTTACCTGTAGCATTTTTACTGTGTTGTTATGATGTGTTATCACTTGAGCAGCTCTTTCAGCAGGTTCTGAATTTGTACCTTGCTGTCACCCTTCAGAAAACCCTGCAAGTTTTTTATCTTTGCACTCACAACAAGTGTTTGAGATTTTACAGCTCTCTACCATTGGAACTTTTTCACATGGTTGAGAGTCAGAGCAGCAGGGAGCAGAAAACCCACTGACATTTGCGCAAGTTGTTGCAATCAGCCTTTGCAGAATACAAGTTTTCAGGGTTTGGTTTTTGGGTTATTTTTTGGGGGGGAGGATAATGTGGTGTTTCAGATGAAAAGCTGAAGAATTTTATATAGAATAGATACTCCACTCTTTCACCCTTCCAAAAGTTTGACTCAGTGGATTTATCCATAGATCAAAAAATAATTTCTCAACCTGTTAAGTTGCTGCTTTCTCTTTTGGTAGTATGAATTCTTGTACTGCACATTCTGCAACACAGATATCATCAGCTGTATTTCCAAATAACATATTTCATTATTTCCTATTAATGAGCTTTTTTTGTATACCAATATATAAATGCTGGTACTGCATGGTAATGCAATACTATTTTCTCTGCTAGAGTTTTGGTTTATAAATGCTGTTGCCACTGCTCTTGATGCATTATGTCTTTTCCAGGGTAATTTCTTATGTAAGTATGATTATATTTTTTTAAAAGGAAAAGAAAGAAAAGGAAAAAAAAAATTCCCAATGTCCCTGTGACTATTATTGAATGTTAGACTTAGGGTTTTTTTCTCTAGAAATAGACAGTGAAGAAAAGTCTATGTGCAGTTTAATTTTTGCTAAGGAAATACTGTAGCACACACACATTGAGAATTGAATAGGATGAATCAATTCAGTGTTAGAAACTTGGAGAGAAAATTCTGAGAAACACTGGAAAAGCTGTTCCAGGTGCCCCATCTCCCTTTGTGGCATTTAAAAAGCAGCATTCTAGCAGTTTTCAAAGCAAGATTATGTAACACCTCTGGCACTAAGCTAAGGTAACCCCAGGTCTTGTTCCCAAGAGTTTGATCCTGCAGTGACGGTTCTGCCTGGTGTGTCTGAGTGTCACCTCTGAGCTCTGGTGTGTGTTTGAGGCTTTCTTTGAGCTGGCTTCCCTCCTGGTGTGGCTGCATGCAGCTTTGCCCACGAGAGCTCTTTGCCATGCCAAGGCAGAGTCCCTTGGCTCCCTCTGTGTGAACCCAGCTGAGCAGAACCAGCACCTGGGGTGAAGTTCACTGCCTGTTCCACAGGGGTCCCCAGCACAGCACAGCAAACCAATTCCTGCTGAAAAGAACAGGGGAAAACCCATAAATTCTTCCTAATTGTGACAAATGAAATGTCATCTGAAATAAAATCACTCTTACTGTTCTTAACCCATCAGTTTAAAACCTGTTTGTTTGTTCCAGTGAGATTACTTAGTGCTATAAACATGCACCAGTTTTTCTGGTTTTAGTAGTTTCCCTTGGAGTCCAGGGAACAGGAAAGGAGGAAAGAAAAATAAAACAGATCAAAATCAGATCTTGTTGAACACAGTATAGAGAGAAATGAGGAAAATCTCAAGCTGGAGCCTACTATTCTGTTTGCATAAAATAAAACCTTACTGAATATGTAGTCTTGTTGAATTAAATAACACTCATTGAAACAGGAAAGAAGTTTAAAATTCCTATAAAAAGGTTTCTTACATAAGGAAGAATAGGTATTATAAAAGCATTATTGATCTGTGAATTATGTCAAACCATAAAAGCCCGTTCAGATGATGGTGGTTAAAAACCAAAATAAGTGAAGACAGCTTTGAATATAGTAATTTAGAATTTATTTAGGACCATGAATAATAAGTCACATTACTAGTAATTCATGTCTGTGCTGTTATGGGTCACTAAAACTGTCTTATCTTTTTATGTATTTATCTCCAGTAAGAAATATATGTTAATATGCCACATATGTAAGTAATAAAAAACTAAAATTTGAAAGGGGAAGGTTTGACTATTCTTGAATAGACATTTATGATAGAACAGCTGGATTTGATTCATTACTCCATGAATCTTTAAAAAGCTTTTAGTCTTCTGACCAATCATAAGGAATAGCTGGTATCTAGTCCAAGTCATAGTTCTGTGAGGCGAGCAAAATGCGAAAAGAAATTTCTCAGGTTTTTCCTCACCTTTCTATCATGTACACTTTTTATTTTTGGCCTTATTGGTGTTCTTGGTTTAAAGGAGAAGGGGAGGTGTATGAAGTTAAATTTTTATGGCATAGATAGTAGAAAATCACTTTTCTTCTAGAAGATATCTAGAATAGTTGCACAAATCAGCCTAGAGGAGATTTTCAGCTGCAGAAATTGCCCCTATCAGGGGTCTGACCCAGCCAGGACAATGCAGAAAGGGGCTCTGCCCTCCTGTCTCAATCAGTCATGCTGTGCTAGTTCTGTACTGCAGGGGCTGCAAGCACTACAGGTTTGCTTATCAACACTTGCAAAGTCTTTTGTGGCTTTCCTCCACCAACCTCCAGTGGAACAGGTGCCAGAAAAGGCAAGGCAAGTCAGTAGCCAAGGAATCGCATGCTAAACCAGAAATAAATAAGTAAACAAAAGCAGAAAATGATGGCAGAGCTTTCACTGATGTACTATCCAAGCATACAGGGGGTAGTATTGGTGTTCAGCTCCTTCAAGGGAATGATTGCACCTTATGCAGTTAGAATTGAGAACTTCAGTTATGCAAATCAGGATTCTGCACATGAGGAAAAAATCACATTTTCCAGACTGGTGAGAAGACAAAAGTTTACCACTAAAATTAAAACCCAGTGAAACTCAAGTCTCTCTTCCCTTCTACCCTTTCCTACTTTCTATAACCTCCTCCCTTCCCACTTTGATTTTTTTTTCTCTCAGTGTTCAATATCAACAATACTTCCCCTCTGACTTCCAAAGGAGTATTCTCTACATTATGCAGATCAAGAAAAAGCAAATGCCAAGCTCGAGATGCACATTAGATAGTTCTTTCTAAAAATAGGTGGTCTCTATGGCAATATTTCACAGTGCCCTTGAAGGTGAAAATTCAGTTTTGCTAAGCAGAAGTCTTTCAGCAAAAATGACAGATCTCACTTCTATAAGGAGATTGCTATTGTCAAAGCTGTATATTCAAAAAGCCAGAAGTATTTTTTAAAAAGCCAGGAACTAGACAAACTCTTCCTCTAGAAACTGTTGCATGTTACTGTTTCATTACTTTGATATTATTTGTTTCCTTTTGTTCAGCTCTACAAAATTTCATAGTTTGATTTTCTCAATTTGATGACCAAGGCCTTTATGAACTGTTTAATTTATTATAGAAATTAAATGCTCAGCTCTCCTTATCACTTCAGGAATTGTTTGTGTTTGCAGAAGGTGCCTGAATATTAACTATAATTGACTAATATTGCTCTGTAGTATAGCCTTCATTAAAGTTTGGCAGGGTAACTTCATTCCTATAGCTTTAGGTCATTTAAAATAGCGAGCATGTACCATGACAAAGCAGGACCCTTGCTTCCAGCAAATGACATTACAAGGATAAGGCAAAACATTTGTTCTGCTCAATTCTGAAATTGTGGGAAATGCTAAGATTAGTACCGGTGGAATTTTAAATTACACTTCTGTTGTCCTGGAGTTTTGTAGCCAGTAGTTTAGTATTTGTGTGCATGAAACACCAAAGTGGCAGATCCATAGACATGGGCAGATCCATGCACATGGGTTCTGTTGTGGGTCTCATTCAGGCAATAATCACGAGATTTTATATCACCTTATCAACTGTTTATATCTTAGTGGTTTTCATTAGAAGACACTAAGAGTGCTGTCAAATAAAGTGGAACTGGAGAGGGCAATAAGGAAACCATCAAATTTAGTTATGTACTGATTTTCAGTGTGCAGTACAGATCTACATATATGTAGGACACATGGGCAGTTATAATGTTAGTGAGTTCTGGGATGCTTTCCAAATAATAAACATTGAGGTAGAAGCTTTAAGAAAGCCCTGAGAGTCACACACAGGATTTTCAGTGTCAAGTCACATCACTGCCTAGTGTGTCAGACCCTCATAACATCACAAATCATCTGTATTTGCATATGGTCCTGCTGTACTGAATTAAGTCAGCAAAAGTGCCTTAAGAATCTGTCTAGTCTAGTAAGAATCTGTCATTATTTTATAAAACTTCTTGGGGATGTGCTATTGAAGTGAATGTGAAGCCCCTTAGGATCATATAAAAACTAATATAAAAACACAAATCTGGCAAACTAATGTGAATTATTTTCATAACATTTGTGTTAATTTTTGCTTTATTTTCCATGAGCATTAGATGATTAGATGTTGTGATGGGACTTATTATGATAATATTAGAACCTGCAATGATAATTTGCACTGCTGCTCCTGTAATTTCGTTGTCTTCAGAACAGAATTGAAAATAATTTATAATGTGACTCTACTTAGCAAGTTTATTTTCTTTTTGTAGAGGATCAGAAAATCCCTCTTGGAATGTGAAGCTGCCAGAGAAACAAGAGAATTACTTTATCTGTTGTTGGGAAAGCCATTGCTTTTCCTGGTCTAGGCTAAAAAAGAACATTCCCTTTCCCATGTCACATGTTTGAAGCATGTTCTGAACATTAATATTGACAGCATGCGTTGTAGATATTTATTAAAAAAAAAACACACATAAGAGGGTAGTGAGAGGGAATAGGGAATTTATTTACTTTTTGTATGTGTATTGCATCTCTTCCCTGAAGCATTTCATATCCCAAGAGCCTTTTCCTCTCCATTATGAATCATTTTCATATCCACTGAATACTGAAACTGCTTTTCAGATTAATAATAAAAATACATTTTTAAGGCAACAAACCTGGAAAACAAAATCCTGTGCACAGTACTTACATTTTTACAAGACTTTCTTTTTCTATAACTATGATGAAAAACCCCACCAAGTCAGGAATAGAAGGCTTATGAGAAGCCTATTTGTTCTTTTGTACACTGATAAAGCAACCTTGAGGTTTGAAATGCTGCTATCCTAAAAGATATCAATTTGTTGAGGTGCTAAAAGACACTTCAAATTGTACTGAATGGCTCTGGTAATAAATCTGACAGCGATACACATAAGTGAAATACAGTTTGAAAATACCTGTGAAGGAATTATTTCATGCTAATAGTTTGCTAACTTCTTTAATTTCAAGGAGTATATGAGCCAGTTTCTTCGAATGTTATTGTTGTGTCCAAGTAAAAGAAATAGAATTTAGAAACACACCAAAAATTGCATCTCATTATTCATTACAAGTGCTCAGCCTACCCAGTTGATCAGCTTCCAGAGTATTTTTGTGCACCATGTAAACAGCAGAGCTATGCTAAGCACATTAATCAGTGGTTTCATGAACAAACATAGAAATGGAAAAAAGTTCTGTTGAATCTTAATTCCTCATGTATACATTAGGTGCCTTCCTCCCTCTCTTTCTTCTTTTTCCCATTTTTCTCATTCTGCCCTTTCTCCCTTCCCTCCCTCAAGGTTATTGAAGTTTGTATCACAGACCATTTACATGGTTTTTCCCCTCACCCTCTCCCTGCCCAGCATTTTCTGCCCTTTCCCAACCAAACAGGCTTTGCCCCAGGCACTGCTGCCATTCTGGCTGAGAGGCTCAGCTGGGTCCTGTGGTGTGTTGGTTGGAGCTTCTCTGCCTTCTCCTTTGCTTCCCCTCAGGGAAGTTCCCTTTATTATTAATCTGAAAATGAAGTTAGTTCAAGCCCTGCATGCAGGGGTTCAACAAGCCCATGGCACTTCACAGTGCTGGAGCATTCTTAGCTGGAATAAAATTTGTCGCCTGGTGAAAAGCACAAAACCTGGGGATTGCTGAGTCATAGACCAATGTTCCCTAATTAAATTCCAGAATGCAGGTTAATCTTTACTATTGTTTTGCTAGTAATGCATTATTATAAGACTGAGGATGGAGAATAGTGTGTGTTGTGTCAAGTGACCACTTTATTACATACCGTAAGATATCTGGGGCTTCTGTTTCTTCTCCAGAATTATTCTGAACAAGATCATTACAGAATATGGATTAGCTGTAAGAATTAAAATGTTTCTCGTTACTATCTGACTGTGCAAAATTAAGAAAATAGCAAAATAAATTCCTGTAGGTTATAATCTGTCTTCTTGTTCCCTTGAAAATACAGAGGTTGTGTTTCAATCTTTCCCCTGGCAAATTTGAACCACAGTGTTAAAGTGAAAATTTGAATGTTGCTTTTCACAGAGCTCTATGAGCTCCTAGCTGTGAGTTTTAAAAAGTTTGGATCCACATCAGATTTTGGCTTCCACAAGATGATAGGTTTATAGATTTACTGCAAATTTAAAGTAGAGTAAAATTGTATGCAAACTCTGTCATTAGAATCAATGTTGTTTTCTTGTGAGGACTGTTGACTGTGCTACTCTACAATAGCCTTATCAACAGAATGAGACTCTTTATGTACTTGCTGAGAAGGAAATGGGCTGAAAATATTCTATGGTGGTTTCAGAAACAAATCTTAAAGTATTACCTGCAATTCAGTGTACAGTATAATGCTAACTAAATTAGTATTTCATAAAGCAGCTTAGTGACATTTTAATTATATTTAAAAAAAATATGTCGTACAGTTTTGCACTTTGTTATAGGAGTGCTACCACATTTATTATTTTTCCTTTTTCCAATTTTTTGTTACTATTACCAGCATTTTGTAGTCTGAGCAGTTTCAGAGTGAAATTTCTTACATTAAATCATTTGACAGTTTTAATGCTAATGAATTTTGCTTCTTCAAGAGGAAAAGGGTGAATTTGGATTCTTGTCCGTAAGAGAGTCTGTTGAACACAGGGAACTGGTCCTAAACCACAGCAATCCAAACAACTCCCCCTCCTGTGTAATGTGGGTGACAAAGAATCCCAGTGGCTAAGATTGGCATTATCCAGACATTGCAGAATTGCAGTCCTAGGCCAAGCAGATCTTTTTAGCTTTAACAGAACCTCTGAGGCAGGTAGGTGTCCCTTCCTTGAGAGCACAAACAAGAGTTTTAGCTTCTGAGATATCCAGACATGTCTAATTCTGAAGACACAATGATATCCCAACTCCCCCTCATTGCATCCTAAAGATTGAATGTGTTCTTTATGAAACTGTTTTTCCGTATAAAACATGGTGAACTGACTGCTGTGTGTGGTAAAACTAGAGAACTGTGCCAATTGTCAGTGAACTGACAATCCCAAATTTATATTGAGAGTACAATAGATGATTTTCTTCTGAGTTCTATACAGTCATTTTCCTATGATGAAGGAGAAGGAAAAAACAGAGACCACAGAATTACAACCTACTGATGTTCTCACCCAAAGAGCAGTGAAACAAAATGAAGTTTTTGCTATTTCTTTCACTGGAAGGAGGAAGCAGCTTGAGGAATAAAGTTAATAAAAATGAAATAGCTTTCTGTTATAAAATACTTAGCTTCCTTTTCCTTTTTCTTTATCAAAGCAACAGGGAAAAAATTACATAGAATACTCTCTTTGCTTAAATACTCCCTAACATCTAGTCTTCAGACTAAATTTAAATATTACATTATTACCTTTTATTGTGACTTTTCAGAAAACTAAATGCCATGTTCTATCTTTCAAACAAGGTCAGACTTAACTGAAATTGCAAAAGGTCCTATATATTTCCTCCAGACATTTTTTAAGGATTAGTACAAAACTTTACCAGAGCTCAAACCTCAATCATTAGGCAAATCTTTGGAAGTTTTTCTCCTTTTCTGTAATTAGTTTTAGTGGGGATTTTATTGAAATTCAACCTGTTGTTCTGCTGCATGATAATGGTACATTTTGGCCACACTATTGGAGTAATTTGAGAGGAGGAATGATGTTTTGGTTATTTCCATTTAAGCACTCAGTCTTACGTGAGATATATTACTCATGATCAGAGTAGCATTATGAGCTCCTCTTTTAAAATGTCTAATATGTTAATAAAATATTAGGGAGCTTTCTTTCCAGCAGGGTCCTAATGTGCTATGCCTGCACATTAAAGCATTCAGAAGTAAATTCCAATTATTAAGGGCCTAATTTGGAGCTCACTAAAGTTAGGGGTTAATTTGTACATTCCTTTGTAAGAAACACTGAGTTATATAATTTAAGGGCTGAACTGAAGCCCTTAAGAATTTTATAGAAGTGCACCTGGGAATACAAATTAGATTCTTTCTACATAATTTTTAAAGTTAATATATATGAGGTAGTTAGCAATCCTGGGGATGCAGGTCAGAAGTTACCCTTTTCAGACAGGAAAGCAATCTTGAATGAGTGAGGTGACAGTAAAAGTAGCAGTAAATTTATATGAATGATTAAAAAAAAAGACAGGGGGAGGAAATAAAAAAAATACCAAAAAAATAAGATGAGTATAAAGAAGATCAGAAGTTTGAGGTAGGATTAAAGCTCTCTGAAGCCAGTGCATACCTCCCTCAATGGTATGAACAAATATGTTCATACCACTGAGGGAGGTATGCACTGGCTTCAGAGAGCTTTAGTTTAAACCTCAAGCAAGGTTTTTAGAAAACTCATAGCCTAAACTTGTGGCATTAAAATAAATGTATTGGATTGTTTTGAAAACACTATATGCAATGGATGGAAGGATATATGCATGGAATATGTGTACCTTATAGAATTGTTCTTGGCCTCAAGAAGCCTTTCCACTACCTTTTGTGCAGAGTTCAGAGACTTGACATAAAAATGAGGAGGAACGGATTCTTGTATTGCAGCAAATTCTCTATTGCAGTGTCTGAGCTTCCATTATAATGGAGGAAGTGGGAGGTAAAGGTAGATTTCCCCTTTGAATCTAAAAGCTCAAAAACTAGGGTTGTATCCTTAATGATCTTAAAAATATACTTAAAATACATCCTTAAAACATACTCTGATAGCAATATCTGCCTCTAAAATCTGATCATGCACATTTCACTGTATGCATAACAAAGGAGAAAAGCAATTTCTTCCTTCTCTGTATGCTATCTGTAATGCCAGGGACAGTAAGTTCTCACTTGATACTTCTGGGAGTTCGTATCTCTCATATTTGCAGTTACTACGAAGATATCAGAAGGGGGGGAAAATACAAACAACTGAACAAAAGAGCCTTTTAGGTGTGTTCCTTAAAGCCCCAAACCTTCAGTAAGAGTCATGGTGGTGTATGCTCAGATCCTGTGAGCAAGTGCTCTCTGTAAGCAGCTGGCCACAACTGCACACAAAGGACTTAAACCGTAGCAAAGTTCTGTTTTCAGCAACAAAATGTTCTGGAGACCTTACAAGGGCTCTGTTTCACCTGAAAGCCACAGCTGCCATTTGTCTTGTGTACAGCTTTATATCACCATCTGCAGTCATTTGTCTAAATTCAGGATTCCCTCCCAGAAATCTGTAAGGAAAAGAAAGGTTTAATTATGAAAAAGGCTTTGCCTGGGTCATTACATCACTTGGTTATGAGGAGTGTGGATAAGTAAAAACCCTATTACCTTCACTCTCAATATAGAAATATCACAGTAATTCTAAGTTGGAAAATTTTTGGAAACATCTTTTTCTATATATGTAACAGGGCATGGAAGTGATTCTGATTTATTTATCCTATATTGAATAGTGTGTTTGAGAATAGCAGTAATGGTGATAAATAATAAGCTGATAAAGGGTCTGTCACATTTTAAAGTAAGCAAATGTCTGCCAGACCAGAACAGATGGACTTTGGGTGTTTCAGGATAAGAGTGCATTGAGAATTTCATAATCTCTTCTGTAAGAACAAACTATGAACCTTTTGTTTGCTCTGTGTAAAAGCAGGTACCTTTTACAAGCAGTGAAGGTGTAAGAACCATGTTCTTCTGGACTGGAATCCAGAATGCCTGAGTCAGTCTTGGGGTTGAAAGATTGTTGTGTAAAATGAGAATATCCTGCCTATTAGCTGATATTTCATCCTTTTCTCCCTTGATTTTAAATCAGGATTGTATTAATACTTGTGAAGCGATCATATAGTGGAGGACAGTATTTGTATGAGTGGACACGTTAAAATGAGGGAAGTCTGAATGCAAAGGAATTATTTAAGCTGAACTTCTGAAAGATGAAACACTCAAGTACTTTATACCTGGCATCATCCTTCAGCTGGCACTTCCATAATATGGACAGCAATGTTTTACATCCTCCTGTGACCCATAGGCTTTCACAGCAGCATTTACTGAATCATTTTATCTCCCAAATTTAGTAATAAAATTTGTCTTTACAGCTTCTTTTTAAAACCTGGAAAATATACATACATTGCACTTTTGCAGATAAATTTTTTAAAATGTCATCCTACAGAACAATATATTACATGTGGTTTTAAACAAATCTGATCTCAGTGGAAGTCAATTGACAGCTAGTGCTTTAGGATGAGGTGGAGGCCATGCAAATCCCATGTAAATGTGTTTATTCCAATGCAATTTTTATTAATAATTTGCATCCTAGAAAGAATTATGAAGGGGTCTGTATATATTTTAGGTTTTGATTTGGGTTTTGTGATCGTTTACTTGAAGACATGACATTTACCATGATGATGGCTTTAATTTAACAGCCTAATAGGAACTAAGGTAGTTGGATGCTTATGGCATTTTCCTACTGAAGCAGGGAATATGAAGTTCCTTAACAGCAAAATCATGCTAGATGGTACCCTTGAGAAATTCCAGAGTTGGTGACTCCCACTGATGTCACATAGAGAAAAGTTCAGGCATTCTTAGTGGAGTATGCTAATAATGGGTGAATCTTCCCTCTTTCCTTTCAGCTGATTGTTCTGGCCGCTTTTCTTGTGTGACTAAAAAGCATCTGATCAGTGAACTGGTTTTGGTTGAAAAATAACTCTCCACATAGAGAGAGGTCAGGAAGATGTAGTTTTCATCCACCCCGCCTTCCTCACGTAATTCACTGCATAGCCACTCAAACCTTGACACTAGCACAAGGGAATTAATAGGGATGGCTGCAGAAAGTTAAACAGTGAAGGTACAAAGCTTAATACAGTGGGGTGAGTTTTGCACACAGAGGATTCTACCCTATATTGGCTAGCATAGCAGTGCCTGGTTTAGTTGCTCAGTTTTAAAAGGTGTGGTTCCCAAGAGAAATATCCGGTAGAGAATCCCAAGTCCCCAAGGTAGAAGTATAAATAAATGCGGATACTATACCCTGCTTGAAGTGATTCCCTGCTTGGTAGATATCCTGTTACAGCCTCATGTTTGAGAACAAAGCAATAATGACCAGAGTTAAACACACCAAATACAGCCTGAGCAGTGACACAGCTGCTAAATACAGGGCATTTCTGAAATGGCTTTGGAATGCACTGCATCTCTCTGAATACAGACACAAAGCTTGGCAAGATAGGGACATTAGGGTTTTTTTTTAGTACCTCACCCCTATAAATTATTTCATTCTCATACCTCATTTCCTTGTCTTCCCCTGATAATTTGTAAGAACCAGGATTCACCTCTGATTAGCATACTGTACTAAGAATGCCTAGTTAAAGACTCTGCTGACACAGTACAAATGGGAAACTGCATATATTTTTGTTTTATGTGTCTTTTTCAGATCAAGCATTGTGCATGCTAAAAAGTCAAGCTGTTGTTGCTTTCTACCAGTAATAGCCATAAATGTTAAGAATAAAGTGAAAATAGCTTTGCAAATTACCATATATTTCTTTCCCAAGAGAATGAAATAACATAATAGGTATTGTTTATGGCACTGTAGACTAGTTAGATTTAGTGTGCTTTTTATTTCACACCTACACTGGCTATACATATATATAACATAATATTTCACATCTACACTTGTCAAATTCAGACAGTACATCATTTCATCATTTCTAGCAACTTTATAGAAAATATTACCTGTGCAATGTGACCTGACCTGTTCTTACACTTCTTGTGGGCAAAATATTCATCATTTTTTTCACTAGGGTAAAGGGGTTTTTTCCTTTCTGCATTTTGATATCTATATGAGTTTTTTCCTTCTCTACATTCATGAGGTTTGTTCTAGGCAACATTTTTTGAGCACTATTTAATATTAAAAGCTCCAAGGAGTAAGTAAAGTATTTTTATTAAGAAGAATCTTAAATAACAATCAATAATATTTTTTCTGTGTAAATATCTACTAAACCTAGAGAGGGAAGTTTGAACTGTAGGTATAATTTTTTTTCTTCATGTTAACATAAAAGTCTGCTTGATCTTATTTAAAGGTGATATCATGATATTTAAATTTTATTAGAATAAAGCTTAGTGACTGTTACCAGGTTAAAAAGAAAATATTATATGTCCTTATTAGAGCTTTCAGGAGCATGTGTTTTAATATTAATGAAAACTTACAATTGGTCATTTTGGTTATAGATTCCCTTATGGGTTTGTTGTTGAACTTACAGCATAAATTTAGATAAATCCACCATTATGATTTCAAAGCAATGGTGCTCTTATCTTGAAATCAAATTGGTTGCAAGGAGATTATTTTTCAAATAAATAATTTCTGAAGCAAAGGAAGAATCTATGTTTCTGCTATTTAGAAGCAGTTTCATTTTTGCATTGGCATGGGATGTATTTTTCTTCACCTTTAAGGATTTGTATTTACATACACCTTCAGCATTGCTCTTCAGGTACTAAAAGGAGTATTTTAAAAGCACTTTAAAAGTGCTTTTCTTTCTCCACAGCAGCTGCTTATTACTTGTTTCTCTATATGCTTTTTTGAATTTAAAGGGAAGCAGTTTGAAAAGGTAAGATCCCCATTTCAATTCAAACCCATTTTGCAAAGGAGTCAGTTTGAAGGGCTTTTGGGAACCCAGTTTACTCCATAGATCACTGCATCTCATGGAAAGATTTCAAGTGTCTGTGTGTTTCCCAACATTTCAAGAGCAGATAGTTCATGGAAGGGGAATCACGGTGTCATGTCCCTGGTCAAGCTTGCAGAAAGAGCATGATTCCAGCTTTGGTAGTCTGCTCCTCTTCTGGCAGGGTTGTTCAAACTCTTTGGAGCTCAGGGCAGGAGCAGCTCTCTGCACTGCAGCCTGGCACTCAGGCACATTCAACATTTTCTGTTGTCATTACTCGACATATTGTCACTGTGACTGTTGGACAGATTGATTTTTGGCATAGAAGCAGCTGCAAGCTGGAAGTTGTTCTTCCTTGTAGCTGTGCCTCCCAAAAAATGAGGAAATGGAAAAAGGGCAAGGAAGAGAAAGATGAAACAGGGATGATTCTTGAACCTGAGTGTTCAAAAAGCAGTAATGTTCAGTGCATTGAAGGATAACTGATAGGGTGGCTGGGCTGTGTTGCAGGGCTGTGTTGGAGGTTTGGGGTAATCAGGCTTGGTGTAGAGCTTCTACATTTACTTTCCTTCCCTAGCACAATGCAGGCAGATGTCAGCAGGGCAGTTTGTCTGCTGAGAAGTGTGTAATTATTCCTCTCTCCATGAGTAGCCAGGAGTCAGGTGTTAACCTGTTTTGGCCCGTGGAGGTGAGCTGTTGGGCCTGCTCTGACAGGGAGCCTGGGAGCTGCTTATTGCATGTGGCAGGTACCAGTTGGTGGCTGTCCTACTGCTTGCCAAACTTCCTGAGCTTACTCGTGGCTCTCCAAGCAATTGCTCAGCCAGTTGGAGGGAAATGTAATCTTGGGGCTATCCTGGCAGCTGTAAAATAGTACATGTTAGGACAAATAGGCTGAGTTGGGTTCCAATGTGCTCCAGTGTCCCAAAACTTGATTCATTATATTCTGGTTGACAGGAAAACGTTTGCGAATTGTGCTTTTAAAAATTTCTCCTTGAGATTGCTAATAAGACAAGGGTGCTTTTTCAGCACAGCTAGCTGTAATGTCACCAGCATATTTGTTTTTACTCCAGGACACCCTGCTTAGTCAATCTCTCTTTCCGCAGCTGAGGAAGGATTTTGCTTTGGGACCAGAGAAAAGAACTGTCAAACTAGTACCTAAGCATCTTCCATATCACAACAGAGATTGTGTTAAAGAGACCAAAATGTAGGTGACATGCACTAGCTGAATGTCTGGAGGCAGCAGAGTGGGTGTGTGCCCTGAATTAGAGAGTATTCCCTGTTTCCTGTTATGAAAGTGAGGGGAGCAGTTTGCCAGTGGCTGAGAGGCAGAAATCCAGAGGTGAGAAAGGCAGCTTGTAAGATATCCCCTCCCAAATAATCATCACCTGTGCATGGTAATCATAGCCTACAGAGCCTGCTTCGGGTTGGAATATTCTGGGAGTTGTTTGTGTGTGCTTTATAGGTTTTTAGGAGTTGGTGGATGTCAGTCAAATGTGAGACTATCTTTTATCAGTTCTCAAGGTGTGTGTTGAGTGTGTGCACTCACATTGTCCTCTTCCATGAATTTTAAACATTGCTCATCTTTTATCTCTCCCTGTATAGTTATTTGGAGTGTCTGGGATTTTGCCTTAGACAGCTTTGCTGTCTGTCTACAGTTTTCTTATCTACCTTGTAGCTTTCCTGTGTTGAAGCACAGTTTTGGCTATATTGACTCAATTTTTAGCTGTATTGGCTAAATTTTCAGCCAGTTTATGTTGTTGGAACCCCTCAACCAGAAGGCAGGTTCATTGCCTGTGGATTACATTAAACTGACCCTTTGTAGGTAAGCAGCCATTTAAAAATATGTTTTGGCTGGTGAGGAAAAAAAGTGAGAATATCTGCAACAGTAATAACATTGCAAAATTGAGGAATTCGTCTTCACAGGGATTTCAGTTTGCAGCAGAAAATCTGATAGTCAGGTCAGAGATCTGTCCTCTAGAGAGTGCTTTGAGAGCTATTTGTTGCTTGAATGGTTTGACTGCAAACCATGCAGTTTGTGCCACTTAAGCTGCCGAAAGCACTTGCCCCTTGGAAAAGTTTGTATTCCTTCCTAGATTTAGCTGTGAAGTCTTCTGGTCCTGTTTAGGACAAACCACTACTTCTGAGGTTCAGCCTTGGTGGCAGTGGTGAGCAAATAGTCTCTGATTTTTTTCTTCAAGTGAAAAACTAACATAATGGGCTGTAAAGAAAAAAAATTGTAAACTTTTTCCCTAGGCTAGGCATTGGAATAGAGAAGCAGAATCCAACGGAAGTATTCCAGTATTTTTGCCAAATTTTTTATGTCGGTTCTCCTAGAAGAAAAGGCAAAAAGTAAAATTGCAGTGGATGTTTTTGTTTGGTTTTGTTTTCTTTTGTTCATTTTCCCTTGCTGAGTTTGTGTAATATAGTTTTGCTGAAGGAAATAAGGAGCTTTTATGCTGAATATTTTGAAATAACTGCCTTTTTTAAAATTTCCCTCATATTTCCAGGAAAGTAAGAGAGAAAGGAAAGTTACTTTTCTAAGTAACATGATCTTGGTACTGTAGCTTTGGAGTTTTTTTAGATTTTGGGTTCTTTCTCATTTGAAGGCTGTACTGAGTTCCTCATGGTCATGCATCCTGTATAATCATTTGTGTAAGAGAATAGGGTCCTCAAATCATACATCTGATGACTTAAATGACCAGAACTTTCTTCAGACTGGATTAGCTCCAAATCCAACCAGCACTTTCTCCAAGAATTGCATATTCCCAAATGTCTTAGACACTAGTCCCCTCTGCTCTGTAGGGACACTATCTCCTAGCAGCAGCTTTGTCAGCAGCAATATGCCTATTTTTCCTGTTCAATGCTAATATAGGACTTGTCACCAAAATATAGCAACATTTCCAGTAAGGACCTGGATAGCATTGTTCTAAAAATGTTTTAGTGAATTAAGAAGAAATAAAATACATTCTCCATAACTTCTAGTCTTCGAAATTATGCTTCGAAAAATTCCACCCCTCTTCTGGATTACCTGATTTCACCAAGAGAAATCTATGGCTCCCACTACAGAGAAGGGCAAACAAGATGATTATAACAGCATTTTCTTGCCTTAAAATAGATAAAATACATTAAATTGTTTTACCTTGTTAGAGTTCATTTTCCTGGACACTGAGTAGTGTGTCTCATAATGAATGCTGTCCTGCACTAGCTGGGTTAAAGAGACCTGAACTGAATGGATCCTTAGAGAGGTATAGTAAGAATGCTATGAAATATTTTTCTTCTTTTGTGTTAGCCACTAGTGTAGGCAGAAAGAGGTTATTTCATGTACTTATCTGATGGGTTATTTTACCTATGTGAAACTGGGTTTGTCTGAAATTACACAGTAAGGGAAATTTTCTATCACTGCCAACTATTGACAATTTAGAGATGTTAAGAAGATAAGGCTTTGGATATTTTTAGAACATAATGGATTGGTGACAGCCAGCATGGCTTCGCTGAGGGCAAATTGTGCCTGACAAATCTGGTGGCCTTCTGTGACAGCATTGCAGTTGGTTTAGGGAACAGCAAGTGACAAAATCTACCTGGGCTTGTGCAAAACATCTCACACTGTCCCACACGACATCCTTGTCTCTGAACTGGAGGCACATGGATGTGATGGATGGAGCCCTCAGTGGATGAGGAGCTGTCTGGGTGGTGCCACCCAAAGAGTTGTGGTCAGTGGCTCAGTGTCCAGGTGGAACTCAGTGAGAGTGGTGACCTCAGGGGTGGGTGTTGGGGCCAGCCCTGTTTAACATCGCTGTCGGTGACAGGGACAGTGGGATTGGGAGCACCCTCAGCAGGTTTGGTGATGACACCAAGCTGTGGGGTGTGGCTGCCACCCTGAAGGGAGGGATGGCATCGAGAGGGACCTGGACAGGCTGGAGAGGGGAGCCCACAGGAACCTCAAGAAGTTCAACAAGGCCAAGTGCAAGTGCTCTGTGTGGGTCAGGGCAATCCCAAGCACAAACACAGGCTGGGCAGAGCATGGACTGGGAGCAGCCCTGCCCAGAAGGACTTGGGGGTGCTGGTGGGTGAGAGGCTGGGCATGACCCAGCCAGAGGAACTCACAGCCCAGAGAGCCAAACGTGTCCTGGATCATGTCCTCATCCAAAGCAGCGTGGGCAGCAGGGCAGGGAGGGGATTCTGCCCCTCTGCTCTGCTCTGCTGAGACCCCACCTGCAGGGCTGCACCAGCTCTGGGGTCCCAGCACAGGTAGGACATGGACCTCTTGGAGCATGTCCAGAGGAGGGCCACAAAGATGATCAGAGGGCTGGAGCACCTCTGCCATGAAGACAGATTGGGAGAGTTGGGACTGTTCAGCCTGAAGAAGGGTACACTCTGGGGACACCTTACAGCTCATTCCAGTGCTTAAAGGGGGCTTAGAAAAAAGAGGAAGAGTGACATTTTACACAGACAGATAGTGACAGGGCAAGGGAGAATGGCTTTAAAATAAAAGAGAAGAGATTTAAACCAGATAATGGGAAGAAATTCTTTCAGAGGGTAGTGAGGCACTGGAACAGATGGCCCTGAGAAGCTGTGGATGTCCTATCCCTGGAAATGTTGAGGACCAGGTTAGAAAGGGCTTTGAGCAACCTGATCTACTGGAAGATGTCTGTGGCCATGGCAGGGGGTTGGAACAAGGTGGTGTTTAACATCCCTTCCAAATCATCCGATGGTTTCTGTGATTACATCATTCAACTGCAAACACTCTTTTGTTAAAGCAGCTTCTCTTCCACGTAAATCAGTTGTGAGGAATCCTTATGGAGGCCACATTTCCTTTACAACTACTTATAACTCTTGTCTGAGAGTCCCTTTCCTCTCTCTGACAAGATTTTCTTGCTGTAAATACATTTGATGCTGACAGATGGAGATTAGAGAGCAGAATTTATATGTACCAATTCCGTACCAACAAGGCCAAAACATTCTCGGGTCGTTGGTTTAACAGAAAAAAGAAAAAAATAAGATATTCTCTATTCCAAGAGAATTCTTTTGCTATTTCTAAGATTGCCAAAGCCTTAAGAAAAAACAACTAGGTGTGGAATGATTCACTCAGAGTATTTATAATATCATAATTAGTAATTTATAATTATCATAGTTAGTAAGATCTTTGAAGAAAATATTTTAAGGTAAATTTCTCTGTTATGAATGAAGTCTGACTCACTGAGTAATGTCCTATGGTGCAAAGTTCATACAAGTTTTTTTCCTGACTGAATTCTATAGCAGGGAGTATCTTTCTGGAATAATATTGCTTCATCCTGTCATAGGAGTCCATTTCTTTATTTTGTTCGACACATTAAACCAAACAAGTAAAGACTAGGGATTGATTATAGTTATGTTATCATTTTTTGGTCTAGCCACAAGGAAAGGCTGAATTACAGAAAATTACTTTTGGGATTAAAAAAAAAAAATCTGACTTCGTGATATTTCATTCCTAAAACAGGTGCCCTCATATATAAATATTAAAGTAAAAAGAATCTTTTCCCTTTCTCTTCAAGATTATCATGGTCTCAATAATCTCATCATAAAACTAAAAAGTCAAGTCAGTTTAAGGGTAATTAGGATTTCTTTCCTTGTCATCAGGAAAAATTTGCCCTTTGTATTAGTCTGCTGATTTCTCCTTTGCAGACTGTTTATTGACCTGAGGGCCAGTGTCACTGATTAATACAACAGTAGCTGATCATCACTTGCCAATGTATGCAATTTCCCCTGCTGTAGTTATAAGTGCAGCCCTTATGGTTTTCAACAGTAAGGATGCTAATTTATGGAACTCATTTATGAAAATTTAATACAAAGTATTTTTATTGTTGTCAAATAATGTAATGAAAAAGGATGAGTGTTGGCTAAGTACAATCCATCTGGGGCTTGTGTGTTCCTTTATGAAAAAGCAAGCAGTGCTTATTCCAGAAGGCAAACATTCATTAGAAATCTGATTTGTGGCATTCACTAATTGAAAGCAAGACAAGAAAGTCCTGAACTCAAAGATAAATATATTTTATTATTTTCTTCACAGAAGGTACAATATAAAAATATACAGAAACACGATTTGAGACCCTATAATATACCCAAGCTATTAAATCAAAAGCCTCACATGCCAAAGTATTAGGATTCTTATCCTAAACATAACATCTGTAAGCAAAATATCTATAGTTTTACTTTCTTTTCCTAGAAGTATTTTTCAGATATAGAGAAATACAGGAAATAAGCTCCTGTACAATGCGTATTAAAATCTTCCTGAGACTACCACTTCTAAGGTTGCTGTCTCCTGGTATATTATCTAAGGGAATACATCCTCATATGAATTTCATTTTATATATGAAATTTCTAATACTCTGGGAAATCATGCTATGTGATATTAGATTAAGAAAACATAAGTGTACAATTGGAAACTTAGTAAAGACTAAGCATGTATGTATTAGTAGTTGTCAAAGGAACTTGCCACCTACAAGTCAGTTGTAACTCAGATGATCAGGCACAGTGATCAGGTTTTGGTGATCACATGTCAGGCCTGAGGCTAGAAATGGACTTCACATCTTTCAGAGAGCTGGTCATCAGTAAAATAGGTAAGGCACTAGGCAGAGATTCTCAAACAACTGATTATGTCTGCATGGCACATCAAATGCTGTACAGGGGTACTGGCTTGGCTTGCATAGCAATAAATGTCAGCTGAGCAGCACACACTTCCAGAAGGGCTAATTAGCACTTGTGCAGTTTTCCTGCTTGTAATTTCTAAGCAAACTCCCTTAGTGTTTCCTCAGGACCTTTGTGTCTCACTTCACTGCCCACACTGCACAAACTGTGGTCTTTTGAAGTGACCCTTGCATTCCCAGGAGCCACTTCTCCTTTCCCATCAGTTCATTTGCACCTGTTATGCCACAGAGGACCTTGACTGTACACACCTGTGGCTTTTTATATGACTGTAGCTAAAAGCATGGCATAAGTGGCCCTGATTTCTCTTGGGTTGCTCAGAGTCAGTGAGACCTGATGTGCTGGGTGGACATGGGGCCTATTCAGACCCCTGGAATGCAGGCTGGGAGGTCCAAGGACAAGTTTGACTTGGGCATCTTATTCTAGACTCTGCTGCCTGTAACCAGAGGTGGAGCCTGTGCATGAAAAGAGCTTAATGAAGAGATTCTCCTCATTGTTGGCTGCAATAGCTGTGTCTGCCCAAAGAACCTAGGGGGGATACAAGATCAGTAAAAAAGATGCTAAATGCTTCTGTAGGAGCAGAAGTGTTATGAGAATTGCTGGAGATAGGGGAGCTAGTATTTGCTAAAGATAGGATGTTTCTGAGATTAGGGTTTTAACAGATTTTTTAAATGTCTTTAAAAGTCCGTTGCATCTACAACAAAAGGAAAGTTCATTACTTTTTCCATTTTGACTTTCTGATATTGGGGAAGATTTTAGATGCAGACTGAGAAACACAAGATTTGTTATTTCACATAGAATGTCCTGATGTTTGGTAGTTCTGCATTGAAAGATCCACACTATTTAGTAGCTTTCATTTTCATAAGTATTTGCAGGATTTTTTAAAATTTTTAGCTGATATGTATAAAAAGGTGCTCTTGCTATCTTCTAAATGAATTTTGTAGTATTTTTGAAGAATGTGATAAACAGCTCCAAAGTTCTAATTGTTTTATTTGGAAGGTGTGGTAAACAGCTGTAAAATGCTGCATCTTCTCCTTAGCTTGACTGATGAGAAAAATCTTCCACTTAACCCTTGCAATGCAGTATTGAGAGTGCAGAGCAGTGATTTCCTGTTCCTAGAAATTAATGGAAAATCCTTTGTTGTTTTCTTCCTGCTTTATAGAACAGCACTACATCTTTTACACCTTATTATCTTAACTGTGCATTATTACTCAGATAAATAAAATTTGCCAAGGATAAATCCATGGTATGAGAAGATTAATATCTTTTTAAGCACTCAGTCTGTTGCTTCTCACATTGTATCCTCACTACTATAAAATTCTTTTAGGATATTAACTCACCACTATAGTTAACTTTTATTCCATTTGCCTGTTTGTTTAAATGGCCTTATGGCAAAAAGGCAGCATTTTAGTATCTCATAATTTTTGCTTTCAGTAAGGAAATGGAAATGTTTGCAAGACAGAAAGAAAAATGTTTGTGAATTATGTTGACTGCATTCATTTTATAAAGGACAACAGTAGAGATGAAAAATTGATCAGCAGCTGGTTCTTACTCATAACCTGTTGATAAAGCCCATGCCTAATTTTGCCATGCTGGACTTTATTTCTTTCATTTGTCCTGTGTTGCCAGAAGGCAGCATGAGATGTACAATAGATGCAGGTCTGGATTGTAAAAGCTACACTCTCAGTCCAGGTGCTACTGAAATCAATAGGAGTGAGTGATTTTTAAGAGACTCGAATGAAGAACAATTACCTGCTGCAGCTAAATTACATTTTGTGTTGAATCATCTCTAGGCTGGAAGCTGGTAAGCACAAAAGTGAGGAGGTGTAGAAATTAAGAAGCTGACATAGTGACAGATGTGGCATATCAAAGCACTGAGTTAACCTGTGTTTTGGTAAATTAGATCTGCACTTTTATAAACTGTCAGAACTGCAAAAGGCATCTGAAGGTGTATAAATTCAAAAGCATCATGAAAGGCTTCATCCTTTCCATCCTTAAAAGAAATATAGAGCTATAGCACCTTGTTTTGTGTCTGTACTCCTTTATGTTGCTTTATATTTTAAGAGTCTGGGCTAGGCTGCAAACTGGGACAGTTCTGTGGCAGGTGCTGCAATCCAGCTGAGACCTGACAAGGACCAAGGGAGCCATGCTGGACCACGTAGTAAATATTGCATTGGGAACACGTTTTACCTTCCTTGTGTATCAGCAAACACAAAATAATTAAGCAGTAGAAAACATGAGGGAATTGAGAAAGTCTTCAGGTTCCTGTCAGAATAATTGCTCTCTACAGTGTGCTTCCATTAACACCTCTGAAAGTGTAAAATCCTTTGGGGTGGTAAAACCATGTTCTTGAGCTACAGCATTATCTGGTTGTCGGGGTGCAGCAGGTACACCGATGAGAGCATGTTTTGTTTGGTTTTATTGTCTATGTCTGTTGTCACAATGATGTATTTAAGAAAGTTGCTGTACTTGGAAGAATTACATTATAGGCATCTGACACTCCCAAATGCCTCTGGGCACAAACATCTTAAAAATCTGCACCCTTTTTTGGGTGTTTTTGTAATTCATGTCTTTTCCCGTCATTTTTTATTAGTATTTTATCACCAGACAGTCAGAAACAATATTCATTTTCAAATGTCCTGCAGCAGTGTTGTCTTGTTGTTAACTCTTGTCATATTTCACTCATTGGCTTTGAAAATGGAAAATGATGAATGGCTGCAGTGTTTTGTTTATAACATCTCATTCTGGAGTTTTCTGTAAAAGTAGTACATTTTCACTACTTACCACTGGGTTGTTGAAGGGGCTTGGTTTTTTTCTTAAAATAAGAAAAAGTTATTAGACTTAGAATCACAAAAATGAGTCCTCAAAAAATTATGGAAAGAATATTTTAAGAATATTAAGATTCCATTTTGGTTCAATCCTAATTTATTTAGCACTAGTTTGGAATAATCAAAGCTAAATTATTTTGAACTTTCTTACACTTATGTACCTTAAAACAGGAGTGATCACGATAGAAATGGACTAAAATTGTACAGCCAATCAGATTTTATTAAAATAATTTTTTCCTTTTTGGGAAGTAGACTCAAGCATGAAGGCATGCACTTCTTGTGAGTGTGTTTAATATCATCAGGAAATTCAAATCCAGATGTTTGCTTAAAGGTTAAGACATATTTGAAACAACAAAGGAGGCCTTTTCTTTCTGCTGCATATATTTAAAATGGGCTACTTTTGAAAGAAATTTCAGAACCCCATTTGCATCCTAATTGCAGCCCATTTCCTGAGTCCACAGTTAGGCAGACTATAGAGTGGCATTGGGGATTTCTGGGGCAGAGAAATTGTTGGTTCTAGCTGAGCTACCGAAAAATAAAAGGGAAAAAGATGAATGGATTTTTTGCTTCAGCAGCCACCAGCTGGCAGATCGGCTCCTTGGAGCTCTGCCAAGCAGCAGTTTACAGCAGCCCTGCAGCTGCTCTAGGCTGGGCTGGAGCACGACTGGCACCAAGCCACCTTCAGCTTTGGACAAGGACTCAGCCTTGGAATTGGCCAACAGATGCGCTGGGATTGTGGCTCTGCTCGCTCATGTCTGATGCTCAGGGAACGCGGTTGGTACCTGAAAGTTCAGTGCTGGGAAATTTGCCTTAATCACCTACAGGAAGATAAGGAGAAATAGGTTAAAAATAAATGTTTGACTTGGTCCAAAGTTGGTCTGGTTTGGGAGTTTTTTTATGCGTCTCATTCTGGGACATTTTTCTTATTTTGCCCAGTTCATGAGGATCTGTAAAATAACTGTAAAATGGACCAGCAAGAAAATTTGGTTGCACTGCATTCTTTAAAAGTAAATTACCTGAATTCAACAAAATAAGAATTAATTAATTTCAATCCTATATGTTGCAATTTTTATAAAAATGTTGCAATTGTACCAAAAAATAACTTGCATGAAAATCAAACCAGCCCTGGACTCTTTATTGACAATATTTTGGAGGGAGAATAACGTCATTGGGATGAGGATTTCTTGTTGATTTTGACTCCTGTCTGACAGCTGTTCTCTCTTTTCCTGATTGGAAGCTGTTCTTCTGTAATTTATCGTAGAGAACAACAATAGTATTGGGTTTTAGCAGTGTTTCATTAAAGTCTCTGCTCATTTGATGTGTAACTATGCACCTGATATAACGAGTCTGTCTTTCCCTGTTAACCATCTTATTATCTTATTGCTGGGGACAGGAGACCAAACCAATTTCTTGAAATTATGATGGATATTCTGAATTTCTGTTGGTGTTTTAATGTAGGTAGATTGTTCCTAATTTGTCACCACCTGATATTTGTTTAATTATTCAATAGGAGGGGAATTTCAGCAAGTTAGAGTTTCAGAGAACTAAGACCTTCCCGAACCACATGTATATTATTAAACATTTATTGATACATACACACACTTTGTCTCCCCCATCGGCCAGTAACCAGAAGCCAGTATTACATAGACCTACAAACCAAGCATTTATTTTCTAAATTGAAAATATTTCAAGTGAACTATAACCTTGATAAGGAAGAGGAAAGAAACACCCCAGTGCTAGATAGTCATAACAGCTTTTCATCAAGTTACAAAGCAATAGGTGACAATAGGTGACAATAATAAACTGAATTTAGGTATACTTTTGCATTAAAAATCATGAAAATATTGTGGACAACTAGATGAAGATGAATGAACAATTTCATGCTGTTCCCAAATAAAATCACTAGCCTCCTATTGGAGTAATTAATAAGAAGCAGAAGTCCCTCATAGGACAATAATAGTGTTTGTTCTGCTTCATAATGGTGGGGGGTTACCTTGAGTACTGTACTCCTGAGCCTTCTACTTCAAGAAAAAAATGGTGGAATTACTGAAGGGGATCTGTAGAGAAGTGTGAATGACTCAGAGCCTAGCAGATGAGTCCTATGAGAAAAAAGCAATGTGATATTTTTTTATTCTAGAGCAGAGAGGATTAAAGTGTTGCTTGATGGCATTCTTTGAAGACATAAACAGGTATTCAAGATCAACAGCAATTCTTTATTCGTTTTCATGAGAGAGAGAGAATGAAGTTCTTGAAGCCAGAAAGATACAGTTTAGACATTAGGAAGATCTTTCTAAAAGTAACAGTAATATAGTGAAAAAATCTTACAGGAGAAGGCTGCACAGGTTACATTGATAAAGGTCCTTAAACAGATGATTAAGGACCATAAATATCCAGAGGGATAAATTGGGGTTAATCAGAAGCTCAAGATAGACTGGAGGTCCCACAATGAAGTGCCTCTAAGGTTCTGTATCAATCTTTAGCTTTTCGAAGGTACCAGGTGACTTATGGTAACTCCTGAATCATTCCCTTACAATAAATGCTTGGATTTTTGACCGGGCATTAAATTTTACTCTCATCCCAGTAGGAAGATTATATTTACTGACATGAAAATAAATAATTTATAGATGGATGGATGGATGGATGGATGGATAGATAGATAGATAGATAGATAGATAGATAGATAGATAGATGAAAAGTGTTTGAACTTACAGACTCCTAAGAATGATATCCTAGGAATTAAATGGAATTTCATTTCAACACCTATGTGCTGCAGATATAAAAGCTGAAGTCATGTTTTCTAGAAGTGTTCTACTCCCATTTATAAATCTGTGTGAAATCAGCACTGAATAAAGTGGGAAAGAATTATGTTCCAGTCCTAATAATTTTTTTTTAAATATCATCTCTGATGCCTGAAATGCATTGCAGTCCTTATATCCAAACCTGCATATGGCTCTGCATGGAATCATGAGCATTAGCCTTAAAAAAAGGGTTTAAGCTATGAATACTGACAGTATCATTCTTCTCTGCTGCTTAAAATAGAAATTTATGTGAAATGATACAATTAATTCTGAAACAATAGATCTGAGTTTCCTATGGAATCATGGAAACACCATGAAAGATTTTTAGCCAAATATTGTTGGAAGACTCGGTAGTATTTTTTATTCTCTCAGCTTTGTTCTGCAACATCAGAATCCATATGTGAATGTAAATGTCAAGAAGCTGCTCCTGTGTCCTTTCAGAGTTCTGTTGCAGAAAATCTGTAAGGAGTCAAATTTGACATGTGTTTCAAATTAACCAGTTGCTTTAACCATTCCCTGGGAAAGGGTGCCATCATCTCCTCCCCAGTCAGGTGTTCTAGGGACAGTACGAAGCATCACACCAGGCACACACTGAAAGTCTGCAGTGATCTGATTTCCCATGCACAGATAAATTACCATAATTTCAGCAAAATCAGGTGCATGCATGCTTGCACAACATCAGAAGTTGATAACATGCTGGAATCTTTCTTACATTGTATTTTTTCCAGACAACTGAAATAAAATTTGTGCTCTCCTGTAGCATGCATTTGACTTGTAAATACACAACAAAACCCCTGGATTCAAGGGATGGTGAAAATTGAACATGTTCTTAGCTTAACCGAGGCACAAAGATATTTAGAAAATATGTTCTTTATATTTTGTAAGGATTTGAGAGTATTAAGTGTTGAACTCTATGTGATCAAAATTCTCTTTGTTTCATTATGTGAAATGCTTTTGCAAATCTGCTTACAATTCATGAAAACTTCTTATCCATTTATTATGTTCTGAAAAAGAAATCCTCCTTTGATTTAAACTATTTTTTAAGGAAAATGGCCAAATCATTTCCTGTAGAAAACATTTTTCAATCCTAGTGCTATTAAATGTGAATGAAGTTTTGGAAGTTTTACCATCAATTGGAGTTGTCTTTCATTTTAATCTGCCAGACCCATGTGCTGTTCATGTGTAGTGAGGAGTGGTTTATGTACTGCACAACATTTCTCTACTGTGTTCCATTGCTAATTGTCGCAGGCATCTTTTCATTAAAATCCTTTCATTAGGATTTTTCCTGCTGAAGCTTAGAAGTTTCAGCAACCAAGTGTAAACAATGGTTATCTGCTGCTGTGAAATGCAACAGGTGGATCCGTGATTGGTCTCCTGTGGATGTTTGGATTTACTGACCACTCACGGCAGAGCTGCTCTCGCTCTCTGTCTGAGACACAGATCTTTGTTATCATTCTTTTCTATTCTATTCTTAGCTTAGCCTTCTGAGAAACCTTTTCCTTTCTATTTCTTTTTAGTATAGTTATAATGTAGTATATATATCATAAAATAATAAATCAAGCCTTCTGATCATGGATTCAACATTCTCGTCTCTCTCTCATCCTGCAAACCCCTGTGACCACGGTCACAGCTAATACTTTATGTTTTGTCTTCTTTTGTTTCCCCAGACTACATATCCAATCAGAACGGCGAGCCAAAACCTCAGCTCAAGGGACAAAAAGTCAGCACTTACTCCCACCGAGGACCCTTTTAGACACCCACCGGGCAACCAAGCAGCAGCGTACGAGAGCAAGAGCTGCCAGCTGTCTAATTTGTGTCTGAGCAGCCTCCTGAAGGAGAAGGAGCTCGTGGAAGCCATCAAGCACACGCGGGGCACGTACGAGGCCCTGGCCCCAGAGGCCGCCCAGAACGGTTTGGCAGTCATGGCCACCAGCCCAGCCCAGGCCGCGTCCAAGGCCGACGGCTTCCCCACGTTCCCAGGGGCTCCCAAGGACCAAAGCGCTGTGCCTCGGCAGCACAGCACCTTCACAGGGAGACTGGGACAGCCCCCCAGGGGACCCATCTCCCTACACATGTACAGCAGGAAGAACGTTTTCCTCCACCACAACCTGCACACGGCAGAGCTACAGACTTTAGGTCAACAAGATGGCTAACAAGGTGCTTATTTTCTTGCCATGGAAGGAGAGTTGATTAAAGAGGGATGTAAGCTCACCTAGAGCTCTGTCGTCAGTTCTCATCTGCTGCTACTTTCATGTGAAAAAAAAAAACAATAAAAATTTAACTTTGTCTGTAGGTTCCATATTTTCCCACCTTGGACTGAGGCAAAAGGATGAACGAGATTGTTAAATATCTGGGCTGATTTGTCATGCAGAAGTCACCATGAGTTAATAAATGGGACCATTTGGCTGGCAGTCCAATGTTGGCTAAATATATTTTACCCCTCTGTAAGTCACTATGATTCCCTAAAGTTCTAGAAGATGATCTTAAATAAAACCTGTATGTTTAATAATATTACTGTTAAAGTAGATGTGAGGAATAAATAGATAAGTAATTAGTAAACCCTCTTGAATTCCATGGAGATTAGGGAAATAAGGAGTCAGAAATCTTTAAGGACCCTCTTTTTACACATTTTTTTTAATACAGTGAAATTTGGTAACTTACAGAGCGTTACCACTTCCTGCTGTATGTGTTTCATGAGTGCCTCATGCTACAAGTGGAGGAAGTAATTGATTTTCCTCTAACAGGTTCATAGAGGGTTGCCAGGTATTTGAGTCAGTAAATTGGGTCCCAGACTGAGGATGTCAGCTTCTTTCCTCAACCTCCCCTTCCCTCTTCACACTTCTATTTAGCTACATTTCTCTGAGTGTTTCGGTTCTATGAGGGCATGTCAAGTGGTGGTGATCTTTGTGCTTTACAGGCACTGTAGCACTCATGATGCGATGTGACATTCTGCTGTGTAATTCATCCTATAATTTCATTCCACTTCCCAAACCAAAAATGTGTGAAAGCCTAAAGTAAGAGAAATCATCTTATTACCCAGGCTGAACAACATGCATCAGTCATAATTTCTGTGGGCTGTATCATCTGCACTTCAGGACGTGTTGGTTTACACCATCTCACTGGGTTTGTTAGTCTTGACATGTAACAGACAAGTGAGATTAATTTATTGCCTGGTCTCTGGGAGTATGAAGTCATCTGACCACGCCACAGAACCTGGAGACCTGTCGGTTGCAAAATATCTGGTTTTCCCCTCTCAGAGGCTTGGGAACCTCAGTCACTTACTCCAAACATGTGGCATATGTGAAACATGACACTTGGTTTACAACCTCTCTGGTCCAGGGTAATCTGTTTGAGTTAAAATGGCATGTGCAGTGAGTAGTTTAAAAATAATTTGGCACATTTAAATATGATTGAGGCAGACCTGGGACAAGTCACTTCTCTCTTTAAACAGTGATTAACAAGGAAGGACAAGGCTGCAGCACATTCTCAAACACAAAAACAAGCCGTTGTGACTTAACAGATAGCATATAATGAAAAATAAAGCTTCTGTAGCCACTAAAACTCTGCAACTTTTAAAAGTTAAGTCACATAGAGTATACGAAATAAAGACAAAATTTTACCTAGTGTTAAATATATCTGCTTTGCTATTTAATATTTGGGTTATTACAAGGAAATTTTATTAACACATCTTGCTTAAACTAAAAAATGGACCATTATCTTGGCAGATATTCTGTAAAGTAACTTCAGCAGCCTGAAATTTCAGGCTTCTGTTTATTGAGGATTTTATTTTTATTAGAGCGGAATTTATTACATCATCTGATATTGAAGAGAGCAGGTTTTGTCTAAATATTCTGTAGTGATAATTTTGGATATCCAGAGAGGGATACATTAGAACCAAGACAAACATTTGCCAAAATTCTTCATGTTCATGTGTGCATTGCTACTGCCAAAACAGAATGTGCAAAAATTACGAACACAGCTTTATCGAATTAACTGTGGGCATTCAAGACTCCCAGTCCTGCATTGAAACTCATAATTTAAAGTCTACCAAGCAAGTTTAAAATAGTAATAAGATAATTTCACTACTCAGAATCACTTCTTCTTAGCAATATCTTAAAGTCATGGTAGATTGAAAGGACAATTAATTCTTGCTATCAATTAATTTCAGTATTGCTCATCTCAAGAGCTCATGTATGCAATTCAATTTCAGATCTGTAAATAAACAGACACTGTAATCAAGGAATTTTTTTCCAGGATACAAATGTACTGTACTACGTTTAAAAAAATCAAAACAAAACAAACCAACACCCTCTTCAGTTTTAGGTTATGTGCTGTATCTATAGTTGTTTTTTTCCTGGGAAAATGGACTTTTGGATTACACTTTATTAAAAAAAAATCCATCTATAAACTTCAAAAATAGCATTTCAAATGCTACTATTTTCTTGGAGAATCTTTTATAGAGCTGAAACTTTAAAAAACTGGAAAAAAACAGTTCAATAAATATGAGGGATATTTTTAAAATGTCATCTTGAAGCTGTTTTGTATCAGTATTTTCAGCAATGTTACTTTATTTGTAATACTGAGTGTAAATCTCACCCAGAGAAGGGTATTAGCCACATGTTAATGTACAGTACAGCAGTAACTGTAAAAGAGGTCCTTTCTTTGGTCCTCTCGTGTATATAGGAAATCATAAAGCAACAGCATGTGGACATTCTTGCAGTGAATTGATTCCTTTGTACTAAAAATCTCTAGTTTTTTAAGAGTTCCATGTACAAAATTATTTATACATTTCTCCAAGGCTGTACATATCCAAAGACATGACACCGGGGGAAAAGGCATTTATTATTTTTTTCCATGGATGTACTTTTCTTCCCTTCTTTTTTCTCTCTTTCTGTACAACAAAGCATAACTGCAAAGTTTCTGCTTAAAATGACTTGTTAGTTCCATGTCTTTCAGTGTGATAGAGGGCATTTTAAGGAGGAGAAAATCCCCGAAGAAAAACTGTTCCCACTTGAAGCAGTGTCCGTCCCACTTTTTTTAGAGCAATCACTTGGCGAAATAAACCTTAGATCTGTGCCCTAAATATTTTTTTAGTAATTTACCAGAGCCACACCTGAAATGTGCTTATCATGATCTCTGGCCTTACCCTGACTAGGACACCTTCAAAGACACAATAACATGCTAGGGGCAGCCCTGGTAATAACATCTTGAGATGGAAGGAAAACATTTGTCCAATACTGTTTTTATGTTTGGCCTTCAGAGCAGTGGAAAGAGTTTTTTTTAATAACTTGTGCATGTAGATGAAGATCAAGATGTGTGCTTGTGCATACTGGAAGAAGAAACCTTGCTACAAAGCTTCCCTCTATTTAGGCTATTTAGTAACATACGAAAGCATCCAGCAACAGAAACTCCTGCCACCTTTCCAGGCATGCCAGCCCTCTCTAGGAAAATGAAACAGCCAGAATAGATGCCTTTACTTCAATCCAGACTTACTGGTTTTTTTCCACACACCTCCACATAAATGTTAGAAGAGCTTTCCTTATGTGTCTTTTTTCCTGGAAATTGTGAAAGGGTGTTTATCCAGACTATGATGCTCAAACGATGTTTCAATAAATATTTGAAAGCTTACCAAAATGTTCATATTTGTCCTACAGGGTCATTCCAGTCATTGCAGGTTCATTACCAATAAAAATCGGTGGTTTTCCCTTTCCAAAGAGCCAGTTTGGAAGTAATGATTTCTGTCTGTGCTGTTTCACTTTATACTGTTAAATACACAGTACACTTTTCAGACTAATAAAAATAAGGTGTTTACAAATCAGTAGTCTGCTTTACATGCCCTAAGAGTTTTGCCATATCACCACTGGTTTGATTGGTATGAAACTGACTTCAATTAGGTTCTGCTGAGTTAAATCACCTGATGATTGGGATTGTGGCCTTTAATCCAGCTAGTCTCAGTTTATGCACAGAAGTTCTCTAAATCTGGAAATCTTTCCTGGGTCAAAAAAGACAAGATAATACTTAATCTAACAAAAACATCAGACCACGATCTATGGTGAATGAACTTCTTTTTCCCCTTCACATTCAAAAGTAAAAAAACCCCACAAAGCCCTTTGTACGTCTACACAGTTCACAAATGAACTAGAGTAACATCTAACAAAATGCAAAATCTTGAAATAAATACCTGGAGAAAAAAATACAGGGGAGTCTTCTCACAGATGTTTGTAAAGTTGATAAATTTGCCAAGATATTGGGAACTTCTGTATCTGAGTGCAGTAATGAAATATGTTCTATGGCCTCTACCACTCTCACCCCAATGAATTTTTTTGGAGGGAAATTTGCTGTTTGAAACTTGCTCTAGAGAAAGCAGGCACTACAGTGTGAGAAATACATTGAAAGTATCCATGGAGGTCTTCTCCCAGCTGGGAGTAACACACAGCATCCTTTCCAGGATGTATCTGAGTGCTCTTCAGCAAGAAGTTGACAGAGATTCCTCAGGAGAACAACCTCAAATCATGCAGACCACCGTGTCTTTAAACAGTCTTTACTTTAAGATGTCCCATATAAGACACTTCTAAAATAATATGGAAATTTCAGCAGCTGCAGAACACACCTTGCTGGGTTGTGTTTTTTTGGTTTTGTTTTGGGTTTTTTTTTTTTTTTTTTTTTTTTTTGAGATAAAAATGCCATGTGCTTGTTTTAACCTCGTAAACTCTGGAACTTGCTTGCTCACTGGCGATCTGCCCAGGATGTGAGAGTTTATCCTCTGTAACAGATATGATCCTAACCCCTCACAGAATAAAGACATTGGATATCCTCCCTGAGGAGCTTGAGATTTTCAATGTTTTTTCAGTCTAGGAGAACTATCTGGATTTAATGATCTTCTTCTTCAAGGATCTTCAGTTGTTGCAAAGTCAGTAAAAAAGAAACTTACTTTTTGAAGTATTTTGGAAAGATTTTGTGGTTAATTTTTATTTTAAAATACACTTAAAATTTATCTCCCTATATCTAAAGACAAGAAAATAAAAAAGGAAAAGAAAAAAAGAAAAAGCTTTTATCAGCATATGTTTCCCATAAATCTGTGATTCTCTCTAGCCACAGCTGTCACTTGTATTCTGTACAGCTGTGAAATATTTTTGGATTTGTTGGTTTTGTTGCCTTCATTACCTGGAAATCATTACCTCTAGTTCTGGGGGTTTTTTGCCATCAATCCAATACCTGAAACACACAGGGAGGGCTGTTGAGGATTTCTGCAGAGGTAATCCTGCTACTCTGAAATCAGTGCAAAAAGAAAATACTTGGAGGTCTCTGTGTGTTTCCTGGGGATGGAAAACCTATCCTGCGTGATCCTAACTATGAAGGATTTGTGAGAATCTGACGGAGGTGGCAAATATCAGATCTGTTTCTACATCAAGGTAGAGGTTGTAGAACAGAAAATACTCCACTGAGAAGATTTTTCTAGTGGGCAAATACTGTCTCCTTATATTCTGTATCCTGACCCTTTCTGTTTCTCTGGATTTCAGGAACATTTCCCTTAGGTATGGAGTTGTGATGACTCTGTAAGACAGGATGCACCGCAGTGTTTTTCCTGCTATGGGAAGGCTCCACTGGATTTTTTTTAGAATTTAAAATATCTCATCATTAAAATATTTTAACATTTTCCCCTAGAACTGCTGTTCTACTGGGGTAGTAGAAAGCAGTGCATTCACAGAAAATCTCCCTTTCACATCTGGGTAGGCTGTGTTAGGTGAGTTGAGGTCACAGCTGATTTACATCCACCCAAAAACTGTCAGACTTACTTATGCACCTACACAGATAAATACATTGCCAGGTTTGACCCTGCTTTTTGTCACATTGAAAAGGCCCTCATATTGTCATATTAAAATGCATATGGGTATCAACAGTAGTAGTAGAATTTTAATTTATTTGGAATTTTCAATTTTATATCAATGCACTTTATAGAATGGTTTCGTAATAATTACACAGGGACTTTTATTTTCTTTTTAACCTAAACTTGATTTCAACAGGGTTCATAATACTCTACTTAAATTTGAGCATGTAAGCAGTTACATAAAACAGTTAATTCCCTCTTCTTTTAAAAGCCAACACACAAATAAATGTTTTTTTCTGACATAAACAATGTTCTTCATGTTTATTGTTTGAAAGGTATGATGCATAAAAATTTTACTTTTATCTAAATATAACTACTTTTCAAACACTCCACATAAGTAGAAAAGACAAGAAATGGCTTTCATACTAAAGTTGTTTGTCCAGCTATACCACTAGGCTTTGTTTGCCAAATCATTAATTTCTTTTTAAAGAAAATCTATTTGTTTTCCATGGTTAAGAGTGTGAAAAAAATAAAATGTTTTAGTACGTGCTCTACAGAATGTGTGGAAAGATGATCAACATCACAAGGAGAATATAAGCAATCAAAGTCCTTAATCAGTGATTCATCTGATGTGTTTTAAGCAAGAGGATCAACAGGATATAAAAAATCTGTGTAGGAGGAGAGCAGATGTTTTGTTGCTCAGAAAAGTCTAATGGAAGGGTGAAGGCTGACAGATTAATGGCTCTTTTTCTGTTCCAGGGCTGGTGGTGCAGAGCCATTTGCTGTGAAATAACACTGAGGCAATATATTTATGAAGTGAATCTGTTGGAATAGCAAGAAATGAGATAAATGTAATGTAATGTAATATTACACCATATCACATGGGGCCATGCTATATTACATGGGGCCATGTAATATTACCCCATATCACATGGATCACATGTATCCCATGCTATATTACATGGCCCCATGCTATATTACATGGCCGCATGTAATATTATGCCATATCACATGGGGCCATGTAATATTACACCATATCACATGCGGCCATGCTATATTACATGGCCCCATGGAATATTACACCATATCACATAGCCCCATGCTAGATTACATGGGGCTATGTAATATTACGCCATACCACATGGGGCCATGCTATATTACATGGCCCCATATAATATTATGGCATATCACATGGCCCCATGTAATATTGCATGGGGCCGTGTAATATTTCATTTTCCTTGAGGTTCTTTAATCTCTTAATGAGAACTCTAGGTTGAATATATTTGTTACTGTGCTAATAATAAAGCACAAACACCTGTGCAGAACATTTTATTAAAATCTAAAGATTATATACAAAAATTCTACTGTCTTGCAGGAAAAAGAAAAACAAACAAAACAATTCTGCCTTGATATTGTGCAAATTCCTTATTACACTATTTCCTGGGTGTCCAAATAAATTTGCTTACACAACATTTCTCAGTTCCCTACTCCACTTTTCAGTGGTCCTTAGTGTGAATATAGCAATTTCCATGAATAAAATTGGGCCTTCTGTTTTTCTTCTCTTCAGTGTCTTGTCCCACTACATCTTTTGCTTTTACAGTATGTGTGTATTTTTGTGTTGTCCATTCCAGGTTTCAACTGAGGATATTATAAAGCACTCCTCCAATTTGCTTCATTTTCCCCATAGCATATGTAAATGATATGTCTTCACCTTCAAGGGCCAAAATCATTCATATTACTTTAAGTCAAATATAGAAGAAATAAGCAAACTTACACATCTGTAAGGCTATAAAGTATTTGTCATCACTAACAGCAGTGTGTAAATACAAGAAGCATAAAGACCAAAGTGATTGCTCATAATGTCATAATTGAGTTCCATTTCAGCTTTTCCCTGCATGTACATAATGTACACGCTGCATTCTCAGACCAGGATGTTCATTTGTTTGGGGGGTTCTGCTTATTGGTTTGGCTTTGTTTGGGGCTTTTTTGCATCACTATCAGTGCACCATTTTCAGTGCCTGCTCTGAAAGCCTCAGCTCAGCTTCCAATTCTTCAGCTAGGAATGGTTGCAGCTCATTTCACAGTACTTAGATGCCTACTACTTTCTCAGTAATACTGTTTAAAATATATGTCCCACTCTAAGCTGTTTCTTCCTGTTGCTATCCACTCTTGAATAGCTGCTCCATTTCAGTGCTGTTTATGGGAATTCTTTGTAGCATTTGGGTCCCTGGCAGGAATATGAAGCTTAATAGCTTATTTGACTTTATATATAGTCTTGCAAGGAAAAATAAAGCTGAAATAGTAGAAAAGTTTTAATCTGATATTTTTCAGTGAATTTAAATTACTGTATTATCAGCGTTCTACTAAATGAAGCTAAAGAAACATCAAATTGGACGCAAGTTCTAGAAAGTGGAAGATTCTTTGAAATTAGCACAGGTTATGCAAAGTGCTTGGGAGCTAAGGAGCCTTTCCCACATAACATCACTTCTATGAAACTTGAGTGTGTCCAAAATAATGACCAGCTTAGTCTTTGTGTTGTGATGGGCTTTAAAGTGCCTGAAAATGTTTTCATAGTTACATTATATATGTTTTCTTGCTTCCTTGTAAAGGATTCTCTTCTTTTATGAAATGACAGGACAAGAATTTATTCCCTGTCACAAAAATGCCTCAAAAGCTACTGATTACTGAGAATGAAACAATATTCATCAGACAGCAGAGTAATTCCTCAATTAGCTTGTATGCATTATAATTCAAAATATTTTATGTTGTGATATCTCAGAAAATAATATGAATGCTGTTGCTTTAGAAAAACTGCGTATCAGAGATTGAGCTAAGCCTTAAACATAGTTTCAGCTTGAAAAAATACTAATATGAAATTAAAGGAAATTGATCTCTGGTTTTTCAAGTGTTGGAAGCACACTAATAATCAGTATAGCTCGATTTCACTCAATGACGAACATGAAATACTTTTTCTAATATTAAATGTAATTCAGAAAAGTATTGCATATAGTGACTGAGTGCAAGTCAGAGCAGTGGCAAACATGATTACATCTCCATGCAGCACTGCTGCAAGCACTCTGATGCTGTGCAGAGCAGAATCCAAGGAATCAGCAGCTACCCCTAAGCTGCATTCCAGCCCTGCTTGCAGCACTGGCCAGATGCAGATACTGCTCCAAATTACATCAGTTATTTTAATCCATTCCTCCTTCCACCCTTCACTTTTTTCCTCTTTTCATATTTCCTTTATTACAACTTTCTCTCTGTACTCCTAACTGTCCTGACCCCTTTGAGACGCTGGGAACATGAGGAACTGAGTTCCACCTGTGATTGATTTCATTACCAGGTGATGAGAGAATTACCAGGCCTTAAAAGGTAAGGGTGGGGAAAGGCAATTATTGCCCTCATCAGTAGCAGGTGTTTAGGGTAGGTAGCCCCCAGGAGAAGGCAGTGGTAGTGTGTTTTGGCGTAGCACAATGTAAAGGCCTGTGTGCAGCATAATGTGATTTAAGTGGGTTTTTTTGTTGTTTGCTTAGTTGGGTTTAACACCGTATTATTTTAGGCTCTTTACTTGATTCAAATGCACAAATTCAAGACTTCTCTTCACAAAAGAAGCTACAAGCAACGAGTTGAAGAAGTGCTTTGGTAAGTCCATGCATTCCTATGGTTTACTGTTCTGAAATATTTAGGAAGAGATGGTTATGTTGTGGAGTCCAGTGGTTTTTTTTACCTATTAAATAATACTGAGGTTTGTTTAATCCCTTAATTTGTTATGCTTATGGACCTTTTGAGTCATGCCAGTTTTTCATTACTCATCTGTTGTATTTCTCCTTCTAATAAATTGATTTTCATTTTGAAATTTGAATGGTGCCTACTAAAGTGAATGCGATCTTTTTTTCTGTTAATTAATATGGCTTAGTGGAGAGAGCTCTGATTACAAATTAAGGTTGTGTGAACCTGTGTTCCTAATTCTGATAGATGTATGTGAAAACTTGGTGTGTAATCCTACGCTTACACTTGGTGTGTAATTTCTTTTGTGTTACTGCATTTGGTTTTGGCCTTTTTTTTTTCAGACTTTTTTCTCAGACTAGGTAGCTTAAGGCCCAAGACTCTTGACCTTTTAAGATCCAACTGCGAAAAACATCCAGATTTGTGCTTTTTCTAACCCATGGGCATACACACACATAAAATCTAGCGTAAAATTTTATAGGTGAACGTACCGTAAGTTTTCTCTTCTTGAAGCCTTTTTGCTTTCTTGCTGCAGAGGTACAATTCTTCCCATGTCTATTAGATTCTAACTTAAGATTTTTAAGCAGATCAAGCTAGATAAGAAGATGGGAAGAAAAAATACTGTGATGGGATGTTGGAGGAGGAGGAAAGGGAGTGAAAAGTAGCTCTTATGAAGAAACAGGAAAGCATTGCTTCCAACAGAGGAACCTGCCTGTGGTATTTTCTATGCGTTCCACTTCATTAGCAATAAGAGGAGCTAAGGCACCTCAGTGTCTTAGCTGCACCAAGACTTAAAAAAGTATGAACTAGAGAAGCATCAGATGAAGTGCATATGAAGTAAGCAATTTTATTAGTTTCTATGGTAACACACCACTACATAAAGCTACAGAAGAAGTCGTCCACAAAATGCAGCATTAATTCACCCATGTGAACAGTGTCACTGTTTGTCTGATGTGTAAAGGCATAGGAAAACTGTAATGTGTAGTGGGAGCAATCTAACTGTTAAATTAAGAGCCTGAATCTTGGAACCACAGCACTGCAATATATTGCTGTGATAAAGCAATTTGTATGGACTGGGAGGTGGCACTGCTAGATATTGACCCCCATCATTTCTCAAAAGGCTTATACCCTGTAACAGGATTAATGAAAGCAAAATGAAAATCTTCTTTTGCTGTGAAAGGAAGGTCTTTAACTCCTAGCCAGTGGAAAAGCTGCTAGAATGGAAAAGGCAGCACATCATGCAGAGTAACTGGGGTCCTTTTTAAAGCTTTCCACACATCCAAATTAAGTTCAATGGGACTTTGGCAGCTCTGATATTGCTCTCAGGTTCCTGAACTGAAAGGCAGACTCCAAGGAAAAAACTTCAGAACTAAAGTCTGGTATATCTCTGCAACAATCTGTAAAACCCTAAAACCCTCCCAGGTGAGGCCTTGATAAAGAACTTCATTAGCAGTTCCAGCAGGCAGTGCTGCCTCAGTGACCAGGTGACTCTTGACAGGACATTAAGGCTGATTTGGCTGCTCAGAGATTACTTGCCCTTCTGCTTTCTGCCAGTGATACAGGTATTTTTATATATGAACTTCACCTCCTTGAATTGCTGATATCCTTCCTCTATTTCTTAGCTCTTATATAATAGTCACCTCAAGGGCCTGGTATCTTGTTTCAGTGACAGTTTTGTGGAATTGCCCCAATGTTTCATGGAATCCCAACTCTCTTTCTGCCCTACTCCCCACTTAACCTGCTTACTTGTACCAGAACTCTGACTGGCCCTAACAGCTCTGCCCATATATCTATATAAGGTAAGGAGGTGAAAAAATGAAAGTAAAAATCAAGACCTGAGCTCCTTCAGAGCAATAATCAGATGCTGGATGTGGTATACTAGGACTATAAATTAACAGCGGACATCTTTGAGTAAATGACTGTTATACTTTATTTCAAAAGTGATTATAAGTTAATTAGAAATTCATTTTTAAATTTAACATTCTTGCCTTACCCTTTCAAATATAATTAACCTTCTAATTGTACTGGAATGTGGAAATTTAAGGCTGATGTTAATAAGCATTTCAGTATACTCAGTAAAGGCAGTCTCAGACCCTGCAACTTGCTGACATTTTTTTTTTTGCTTTGGAAATTCCTGAGGGTATATTCTTGTGACTGTTATTTCTATTTTGATTGGGAGAATGGAAAAAAAAAATCAGAGAATGGGTCTATGTATTGATATAAAATTTTCTTAGGTCTCTTCTGTGGCATCCTCCCTTGAAAATCTCCTGACACCTGATGGGATGCACTTTTCCCAGAGGTGAAAAAAGATTTTACTACAGTTGCTAGCAGGGCTCTTTAAACTAGTTTGAAAGGGGGAAAGGGACACAACCAGGCTTGTCAGTGATAAGCAATGGGATGGCATATCAAAACTCTGGGAAGTGAGTGCTAGTGAGATCCCTAAATCTGCTGCATGAGGTCTTGGTGTAGTTATCTGATTAATAATTGGGGAATCATCTCTCCTGTCAGCAAACTTTGCTGTGAAGGATACTTGAAAAAAATTTTGTGACTCATGCGTGTGACAGGTAGTAAAGGCTTAAGAAAATACAGGTATTGCAGTATATGGCTCAGAAGTGGGTAAAAAAATAATGCCTTCAGGACACTGATGCTTGAAAGATAAAAGCACCTTAACAAGTATCCTTTCCCCCCTGAGTCCTGCATTCTCACATTTAGGTGTGATTGTATAAATTGGTACTGGTAGAGCTGATAAGGTAGATGTTGAAAGGAAGCTGTTGGCTATGGCAGTCCTTAGGGAGGTGCAGGGAGAGCTTGGTTTGTCTGTGCTGCCCTGGGAGCAGTGACACACTCTGGTCTGTTCAGTTCTCCACTTTTTTTACATGCTGGTGTTTGCTGGCAACAGCCGATGTATTTCTGTTGTCTTTTTAAGGGATTAATCTATTCCAAACATCACGTTCTGTGAGCCACAGTAGGGTAGGGCTGATGTCATGGTTCAGCTAATCCAGTGGTCACTAGAAAACCAGAAATTGGAGAACTTCTGATTCTACTCCCAACAGCTTTTGGATGGTTTGTACTAGTATGGCCTTCCTGTGCTGGCTTGGAAAAGGATGGGTTCAATTAACCAGTAAATGTCTTTCACTTGAGGAGGAGTTACATATCTTGGTAGTTTTCAGAGAAAATTCTGTCTGTGTTTACTGTTTTGTACTTTGCATATGAAATCCCTTGAGGGACTGTTTCTGTGGCCTGTTTTCCAGAAGTTACTCTACTGAGGATCCTTGTCATGTAATCTTTCTACATCTCAGGAAACCTTCCCAGGGCTGGACATGGGTTGCCTTCTACAGTAACTAGCTTACGAAATCAGCAAAGAACTTGGACAGTGGAGGCTGACCAATAGGAGACCAAGAATTGGCTTTTTCCTTAAGCTTTTTCCTGCAAGTTGAATCTTACTTGCTTTATCTGTAACTTGGAGCTAAATTGTGCATGGGGATACAATTTAGCTGGCCCTTAATTGCCCCATTGAGGAATACTTTTCTGTTTCTAAGACATCAAACTTGCTGTGTTTTAGCCAGGCTACTTCAGGAAAACCCTTTTATTTCCTTCACTCATATTTCAACTATGCACTGATGTGGTTCTAAAGCCTTTCCAATAGGTTGCCTCCATAAAACTGGAGGACTGTTCTCTAAATGAGACAGAAAATCATCCCAGGTTTAGAAATTGCCCTCCCCCTTCCTTTAAGGATCTCTTTTAGATATGTGTCACTCCAGTCTAACTTAAATAGCTGCTGCAGAGGTGTTGCTGAACAAATAGGTAGTGAACCCACAGGAGCACATAGGGAGCATATGCCCTGACCCATAAGGAGTGCAGGCTCTGCCCTTGGTGCTGTGCTGTCAGGTCATGTCAAATTCTGCCTTCTGCGAGAGCTGCAGCTTGTTCCGCAGCAGCATGGGCACGTGGCCACTGGGTCACATCCTGTTATTTGGACCTGCCATATGGCAATCTCAGTTATCCAGGTGGTTTTAGCCTCCTGTCTTCTGACATAATGAGAGATTCTTGCTGACTCTGTGCAGCTCCAAAACTCCACTTTTACACGGGTCATAACTTCACAGACACCAAGTCTTTAGCCCATAAGAGATCAAACTCACTTTGTGCTGTATCACAGAAACTGAGATGTGCTCCCCAGTGCAAAACCTGCTGTGGTAAATCATGGTAGGAGTTTACATATGTATAATTAAAATCTGGCACTAGGAAAACAGGAGGTACAGCATCTTCCTGTTTGGGAGGAATATCATGAAGGGTGCCAAGTCTGTGTTTTGTTTTCTGTTGTCATTAGAGTCAACTAGGAAAGTGAATTATTTAAGGTGTTTTCAAAGCAAAAAAATATTCATAGGAATTGTTTAAGGCCCTTTAAGTATTTATACTAATAATGACAATTTCCATCTGTTACCATGAAAAATTGTGCTGATGATTATTCAAGATCTGCAATTCTTGAAACTGGCACCCTGAAAAGGGCAGGGAGAGAAGCCATTTGTTTCTCTCCTGTGTAGGTAAAGAAAATTGTGCATGTAGTTGTATGTATACAGCAAACCAGGAAGTAGCGCCTTTGACTTAGGAAAGCAAGTTTTTTTTTAAACAAAAAAACTAAATCCTACCTTAAGCTCAGTAAGTCTTTCAAACATGTCTCTTGTATTTTCGTAATGTAGAGTCAAAGTAATTAGTATGCAAGACAACGTGGGTGAGTCTATTAATGCCTAATCATCTGGGAAAGGGATGTGATGTGTGTAGAGAAATGGCTCCAAGAGTATTTTTTTTTAATTTGGAAACAGTGCCCTGTGGTGTAAAGCTGCTGCTGCAGAAATGCTTTATCAACACCCTTTCTTGTCACACATTGAGTCAACTGCCCTGTTATCAGTGGTGTGGGATGGTGTGGGGCAGCCTGAGAGTCTCTGGGCAGTTTCTGATTTATCAGACAAGCAGAGGACCTCAGCAATCCCTGGAGGAGATGCTGAGGGTTCCAATTACAACTATAAATGCATCCTGAAGGACTGGCAGATACATCTGTGCTTGGGTTTACTTGAGCTATGGAACTGTGCTGCTTTGGGTGCTAATAGCAAAAAATGGTCTCATCCTTCAGAGCAACTACCGGCATTCCCTTCTGTAATCTCTGAGGATACCTGGGGCTCTTCACACTTCTGTGGGGCTCCACATTTCTCTTCTGAAAAAAAAATACGGTTTCCTTGATAAATTACTCTCACTGATGTGGATTTTATAGTCTTAAGACTGCGTGCATTGCTCTTCTAGTATGCTGTTCTTGTACTTTTAGGAAGGTTGTTTTTTCTGGGCAGTCTAGAGACCTTTACTCAGTGTGGCAGCAGATTTAAGAATTTAATACTGTATTAGTGTGTTATATTGAGGACTAACAGGGTGAAGGTCCTACTGTTATTAAATGAACTATGAGGGTTGTTTTAAGTAACTGACAATTTGACTTGGAAAAATCCTGTATAACATCCAGCAACACTACTGTTTTTACTGTACAATAAGTTTATTGAGCCACCACACAGTCCAGTCAAACTTCTAATACTCAAGGCTAAGAATAAAGTTTTTGTTTAACAACATGACCATGTTTTGCTAAACTGGAGAGAAAAAAAAGGAATCTTAATTTGAATAAGTAAACAAGTTGTTTGCATCTAAAACAAAACAAGCAGTTTTGACTAAAACCACACTTTTAGTCAAAATTACTATGTGGTTATGCTTATTTTTGACTAAATACAAATTCTAGCACAAACATGTTGCTGTGGTACTTTTCTTGTCTTTCTCTCATCAGCCTCCTTCCCAGGTTTTGGCTAGGTTTTTAGGCTCATCCAGAAAACAGGCTGGGTAAGCTAAGTGAAGCAAGTTACAACATGGGATGGGGGAAAATGGTGAAGTTGAGTTTAAGGACACCAGGCTTGGAGCCAGGTATTGATCTGTATGGTTTTCCCTCTTTCTACTCCCATAATTCCCATCAACTGGCAGGATAGAGGAAAACACAACTTGTGCTCCTCCCAATAAGGACAATCAGTAGCAACCTCAAGACCTTGGGATGGCTGGCTGAGGCATCTGGAGCCCATTTTGCTATGGGCTGTCTGCTGGCTCTGATGGGCCTTCTGTCCCTCTCAGAAGGGAGCCACCAATAACAATTGCTCTTCTCATTCTCTTGATGAGGTGGTCATGATCTAGGAGCTAGAACTGACTTGCCCTTGGCAATTCCTCCAGCCTTCATGATGGGTCTTCATGCCTGTTTGCCTCATCCCCAAGTGCCCTATTGTGCCCACTTGGGTGGGTGGGATAAGCTGGGAGGTATTTGCCAAACACCCTCCTCAGCAGAAACCTGTTTGCGTTCCCCTTGGTCCCCTCCTGCCTGTGGTGAGAGGGCATCCCTGGCTGATGGTACATTTGTCTCAGGAAAAATGGACTGGAGGAGGGATATTCTACCTCCTCAGAGTCCCTGAGGGTCCTCAGCCTTTGCATCCTCCCTCAGCTCTGCCTCCAGGCTGGGCACATTGTCCCCCTGGGTGCTCCAGGACAGCTGCTGGCTCTGCTGACCTCTGACACCAGTGGCAGTGCTGCAGCTGCATGTTTTCATGGGAGCTTTGCCTGGGGCACCACTTTCCTGGGAGAGCAGAGGATGGATCTCCTGCTTGGTCCTCTCTGGAGGGGCTGTTTTGTATCTCTGTGGGTGGCCACCATCTCTCCTGTTATCAGTGTTGTTGTAAAATATGATCAATATCTAATGAGAGAGTTTGGCTTGTGATTTCCAAATATCAGGCTGGAGCAATTCTTGATCCTGCCCTGTCGGTTTTAATTTTTGATGGTGGAGAACCTTTCAAAGTGTGTCCCTAATGGAAGTAATGGTCACTGTGTAAAAATAAAAGCAGGTTGCTATATTGGGAGGTAAAAGAGACAGAGTTGTATTTGCCCTTGTCTCTTACACTTTGCTGTTTGGAGTTACAAGGATGTTGCTTGCCAATAATCTGGCTGACAGTCACCTTTTGAAGGTTATTTCTTCCTGATAGCCGGCAGAGAGCCCAATCAGGAAGGAGAAATACACAAGCTTCCTTCTTAATTTGCAAGGACATCTGCTGAATTTCCAGCTTTAGAGAAGAAAATTGAGAAAAGGAGTGGATGGGAACAAGGGCTAAGTACTAGGCATCAAAATATCAGGCAAGGTTTTGAGGGGGGGAACAAGGATGGATGCTTTGAGAAGATAAGGTATATTTGACCTTTTGTTAGCCTATCAGTGTTGTTGACAAACGCTTTCTGTCTGTGTCAGGAGCATTATTATGCTTTTCCTTTCATTTTTCTAGGTACTGATAAATACCATTAAAATACTTTCTGCTCTGTGCCACTATATATGTGATTATGGTGACAGCATGTCAGCGTGCATAACAGGCCAAGGAGTAATAGATTGCTGAAAATTATATGTATTACTGTTAAAAGTAACCTTTTCTGTGTGACATGACAGCACAGGACCCTGTTACCTCTTCCAAGCTGCCTGTTTGATTTAGGGTGGTGTGTGTTCTATGTGGCTACCTATTCCATGCAAGGGTCATCTGGAATGGAATTATTCCTGCTCCAAGCATGGGGATAAGGCACTGTAATTGCATATCCATCTGCCTCAGGGAGCAAAACTATATTATGCAGGAAAAAGAAAAGTCTTTGAAGGTGTAAATGCATCCTAAGTGATGCATCACAGCAGATCACAGTTTGGATACTGAGCTGTGCAACAAAGCTACAAGCTCAATTTGGGCTAACCTCTAGAATATTTGGAGATTTCTTTTTTCCCCTGAATTGATTTTTGAGCCAGCTCATTGCAAGTTTGTGCAATTTTCCTCGTACACATCGTGTCTGAAACTTTGAAGTGTCCATATTGATGTTATAAGCAACAGTGTTGACTTGATCCTTGTAAGATTATTTTTCTCATGAGTAAAAAGTGCAATCTAGTTCTGCTCAGGTTAATGAGAACTTGTTTCTGATTTGAGTGACCAAAACCATGAATGCCATTTTTAACACTCAGGCTTGCATTTCTTGTATTTAAGAATATCTTCACCTGTTATTAAATATGTTTTTGATTTCTGACCCAGTTTTGCCCTGTTTTTCTTTGCTGTTAGAAATTTTAAAAGGAAAAGCTACGTGCTTTCAGAAAAAAATTATCCAAGATCAAAGGTTTCTTTTTGTCAGTAAGACAACCCCGGAAACAAGACGTTTCCATGATAGAGAGCTCGGAAATTTTTGTTGGCACTTTAAATCCCAAAAATAGTGGTAAGGCTCATGCCCATTCAGTTAGCTAAGTGCTAACTATTCTTGGGAGGAAAAAGTTATCTCGTCCTATGGAGGCTTTAGATTTTCTACAGGGCTTCAATAATGGTCCTAGTTATAAGTGGTATGGCCTTTACCCACTAATAAGCATGCCATGGCCAAAGTGCTCGGGTAAGAAGGATATCTATTTTATAAAAATTATTTATTTATTTTCATTTTGCAAGGTTGGTTCTGGTTGTGATTGTATTTAGGAGTGCAGTTTTTTGTACAACTGCCTGATTCTGATACACATTGTGATTACTTAGATAAGGTCTATTGTTTCTGTATCTGGCTACCTCTTGCCTTAGAGAGGCAAGAATATCTTACCTTTATTTTCTGTACACACCATGATTTTGCAAATCAAGAAAAAAGTCAAGAGAAAGCAGCTTATAAATCCTGACTGACTTGTTTTAGGATGAAAGAAAAATTTACTTTTTAGTTAATTTATTTTCCAAGACCATTCTAGGGATGAAGTTTTCTCACAGCCAATTGTTCTTAAGCTGTTCTAGGGGGATGAATTGAAGGTCTGTTTTGGAACTATTTCATTTTCAGGTATTTGTTGCCAGATCAAAGAAACACCCCTATTGCTAAATAAGCAGATTTTGCATACAGATTTCCCAGCAATCTCAATACATGCAGAGGGTAGGACTGATTTGCAGAAACACAGCTGAATGCTGGACACTTCATTGTTTATACCTGACCAGTTGTCTTATTTCACTGGAAAGACGGCATGAGTCTTTCCCCTTGTTTAGACCTGTTCAAAATTATTTGGTTTTGGTGAAACTTTAGTTTCTAACTGCAGGTAAGAAAGAGAGTAGTTCAGACAAAATGGAGGAAAGCCAATAGTGAAATTGGAAAGGCATATTTTGATGTCTTTGACAGTTTTTAGTAAAAGTAATTGCCATATTTGTACCATGACATTGTGATATGTGGGAGAAGGTTGTGCCAGTTAGAAGGCAAACAAAACCTAGTATGGATTACAAAGAAGCCTGAACTGTAAAACATGTAGTTCAGAGATGATGGTCTGAAAAACTACTAATTTGTCAAGGTTACAACGAGAGAGTAGGGCAGCCACACATATAATAATAATTTGAACTAACTTAGTTATTTAGGTCAAACCTATCAGGAGAATAAATGCAGTGCCATTAAACTGCCAAGCAGTTTAAATTGATACCTGTATCTCATGTCCAGGAAGGACAGTTGTCTGACTTAGAGTAATTCAATTCCAAAACAAGCTTAGCACCTCTTGGCAAACAATTTGTGCACCCATTATAGCCGTTATTTGCATTGTGAGGTGGGATTTTTTTACTGGTATACATCACTGACTGCAAGTCTTCAAGAGGTCAATGTTACTTTTAGACCTTGTCTAATAATTGAGTCCCATCTAAAAAAAATTGTTATATAGCTGTGAAGTACTAAACATTAATTCTTCTGTGATGAAGGTAAGCTGTTAATGGAGGCATAGGAAGGTTGAAATATGCAAGGAAACTCCTGGAGATCTTAATGGTATAGATGTAAATAATGTATTTCCTGAAATGTGCTCAGATCAGCATGAAAAAAGCTACTCCATTATGCACTCAAAACTCAGTTGTAGGGTTGTTTTTTTGTTTGTTTCTTTCTTTTTTTACTCAAATTAATGGGTTTAATTTCTAAGAAAGTTTAATATCAGGAAGGAGTCTAAATGGAGTGTAAATGTAAGAGAGGTAGTGCTATCTTCAGTAGGACAGGTAAAATGAGTACATGATTGTTGAAGGAACAACAGTGAAGGTCATTATTACTTTTTTTTTTACTGTGAAAAAAGCCTACCCCAAAGACCCAAATTCCAATGTGCTATCTGAACATAAATCTTGCCATCTGGGAAATCGGAAGTGCTCCAACAGTGCTGTGGCACCGCAGAGGGATCTGGAGAGCAAACTGCTTTCTGATGAGCTTCCATGCCTCCAGGGCTTAACTGATTTTGTCTCTGGCTAGGACGAGGACTCAGACCTCGGAGACAGCCCCTGGAAGAGGCTTCCCTGACTTTAACAAAGACTGCACTTCACACGATGAACTGTGTCAGCTTTAAACTGATCATCTTTAACAGGCTTCTTCGGTCAGAACCGTGTTCAGGGACAGTCGGGAGGGATTCTACAGGCACAGTGTCAGCCCCTAAGCAAGGTGATAATTGCAGTGCACCTTCCTATGGGTTTTTGTATGAGTACAGGATGTTGCGTTGCTTTTAATGAGATGTTAAATGTACATCAATTTCCAATGCCAGAAGCTACTGTTCACTTAGAGAAGTGTGCTGCGTGCAGATGCCAAAGGTGGAACTCTAATTATGTGTGACATGGCTCCAGTTACCCCACAATATACTTTGAGGATTAGAATGCCGAGGTTGGGGTACAAATCTGTGACCCCAAATGTTTAAGTATTTTTACTAATTTTAACCTGCCAAGCAATGACTGGAAATTTCAGCAGCAGTGGGGGTCCAGCAGTGTTTTTCTGCTACCGTGCGAACAAAAATGATATCTAGATTGGAATTGTAGTTTTTGTGTTATTTCACCAATGTGAGTCTCAGGGGAAAGAGAGGGGAAAAATAATCTTCACTGCATTAAAGAGGCCTGTAAATTAGTTAAATCAATAATAACTGTTAATTATCCACAAATTTTCTATGAACAGCTTTTTTTTTTTAGAGGGTCTACAAACAGTAAAATTATTAATGTCTAACTTGTCTTTTGAACAAAAAGATAAATAGTTGAACTACCTTTATTTTTTTTTATTATATTTTGGCGAAGGCATTTGCTACTGATGGCAGGAGATGAATACTTCACTCATCTACCTGGTGCCATTTCAGAAAATACTTTGTGAGAACATCATTAGTGCCACTTCCATGGCTTTCCCTTATACTCTGGTGATAGGACATGGAAAAAGCAGCAGCAGCAGTTTGTGATATTGTCATCACACCTGAATTCACATTGATGAGCCCATTACTCCCCAGACACTCAAGCAGAGCTAATTTAGGAAGGAGGATGATCCAATGTGAGCTTGGCCAATTTCTTGGTTTATGTAAATTAAAATTCATGCAAATACATCTAAGGAAGTTCTACTTCTTAAGCAATGCTGCATGAAGTTTATTTCAAACTTGTTTTCCTGAAGGTCTGTTTTTGAGGCGTGTGGTTTTTTGTGTGTGTTGCAAGCAGAGTCCAAGGCAGGGAAGTTTTTGGTGAACCTTGATTTCATTGAAAAAACTGACGCACATACCTACCATGTATGTATAATCGCTATGGTATGAACGCTGTTTAAGAAAGACTTGTTTTAGCAAGCTCAGATTTTGTAATGTTAGTTCACACAGTTTTCATGTTCTCCTAACAAGAAATTGAACTTATGCTTTTCCTCTAACAAAAAAAACTTTTGTCTATAAACAGAACACAAACAGTTCTGTGGGAAAAGAGAACTGGACAATTTTGTGTTGCCTCAAGGACAGGAGGATTTTGTCTTACTACTTTTCCTCTAAAAGCCATGTTCACCAATACAACTCTTCTGGTAACCACAGGGAAAGCTCTTGCCACAAAGACTCTGTGGATGGTCTAATAATACTCATGTGAATTTGGGTTCTGCCTTGTGCAAGAAGGAGCCTACATTCAGCGGAGACTGTTGGTGGCTATTGATTTGTCAGGCACTTGGGCTCCTGTTGCTGATCACAATAATTGGGAGGTGCTCACCCTGGTGAAAATGGCTCATAAGGCTGTTCAAGGGCAACCAGAGCTGGGAGGTTTTACCAGCATGTTTCTGCTTCACTGGCCATATAACCCTTACTGGTGTTCTCAGTGTGTATTTGAGCAAATGACCAAAGGCAGTTCCATCATCCAGATGTTCAATGGAGAGTAATTTTCTTCTTGTAGACAGAAATTTCAATGCAGAGGCAAGAAACTTGATTGGAGAAGCAACCCACAAATGATGTTTTTATTAAATGTTTCTACTCTCATATTTTTCATCTATATAATAGTGTGAGTTGTTAATCTACTATCTTTCTGGCACTCACTTAGCATAGTTTATTGTTTCAATGATGTTTACATAGTGAACAGCATAATCCCACATGGATATTGGTACCAAGTAAGTTTGTTAATGTTTAGATTTACAGAAAGTTCAGTAGTGGAGTTCCTTCACTCATTATTGAACTGTTACTTCAGGGTGACTTATCAGTTGGGAGGTAGAAGGGGAAAATCGTTGATTGAGCAGCCATGTGAGGCTGTCTAACACAAACAGAATTGTCTACCTTGCAAGTGTGAAAACGTCAGTTTAAAAACCTGACAATTTGAAGGATTCTTGTAAGGTAAAGGCAAACAATTTTCCAATGAAGAGGAATGATGACATTTGATAAGTCAATTTTTAGCCCCTGGAGGCACTCAGAAGCGCAGAAAAGCAGTGAAATAGGTTGTGATAAGTGATTTTTCTAATGGATGCAACCAAACAACAGGTTCCCATTATAAGAGAGACAGAAATTCTGAGATACTTTGCTGATGTTATCAACAGCAGGCTAGCTGGCTTAAGGTAGAGAACAAATCTTCAGATTTATCCTGAGATATGTTTGAGATCACTGAGTCAAACTCAGCATTGTACGAAGGGGTGATCTAGGTTCTGGCATATATGAAAATATAATAGAGAGAATAGTAGATCATCCTGATGGCAAAAAAATAACAGGTGAAGGTACCAGAGGTTCTATAAACCTTCCAAGAGACAATCTGGAGTAATTATAATAAGTGGTAGAATCATATTGATGAAGGTGTAGATGAGTGAAATCTGACAATTTAAATCAACAACTTTGGATTCATTTTTTGGTCCAGAAAGTTTGTTTTATGTTGTTTTTTTCTCTCTTCAACTCCACTTTGTATCCTCCTCAATATTAATCAGAAATATAAACTCCAATTCCTATGTCAGAGAGGGGATCATATACTTTGTTTATGCTTAAAGGAGAATCAACATTAATCAGTGTAATCATCTTACTATTATTCATCCTGATTTTCATTGCATTCTCTTCCCTTAGTGGTGGTTTATCCTTGACAGAGATCAACCATTGATGCTAAAGGGGGAAAACAGTTCACTCCATTCTTCTTTTAGTTTGTTGCTGGTGTATTATAGGACAAGACTTGTGAGAACAAAAGGAGAGGATGTGCCCGTGGTCTTTTCATGTCGACTGTAGATGCACTTATATCTCACTACTTGAGATGACTTTCTGTCCATTGTCGTGTTCCGACTTGCCATAGAAGGCAACATTATGTTTTTAAGGAATAATATCGGAGTGTGGTTCTCTTATTTTGCTGTTTTCATTGTCTTGCCCTGTAAGAACACAAGGATTGGCCTTTGGTTATGTGTCCTGTTTTTCTGAACAGACAATGGCAGATGTTGTAAATTCTTCCACTGTTGCTTTCCAAACTTAAGAGTTTGCTTTATTGCATGCTGCTCAGCAAGTCTTAACAACAAAATATCAAGATGTTGAACTCTGACATCAGTTCAGTAGTCTTGTTGTGAACTGATTATCTGCTAATAATGGTCTCTTCCCCTCTGATGTGCTCTCTGTAAGGATTGTTGCTCCTTTTTCCCTCGGGTTACAATCACTTGGTGAATGAGCTTCAATGCCAAGGTCCCCACTGCTAAGTCCTCCCACAAGGTATAATTACAATGGGACACTGCATTCCCTGCTCCTGGGCAAAGCTGCTCAACAAAGCTGGCTAAACTCATCCTTCACCACCTATAAAGACTCTGTTTGCTGAACCAGCTCTGCCCCAGTCATTCACCACATGAAATAGAAAATGTGCCCCTGTTTCTGGAGCCACCTTCTGACCACCTTCTCTTCTAAATGGCTTTATTCCTGCTCTGTAACTCGCCTCCTGCCTGCCCTTGCTCTCCTCTCACTCCGATCAAACTCTGGCAGAATTTATATTACTTCTCCATTTGCGGCTCTGTTTTTCCTTTGAATGCTTAAGTCTCTGAAGATAAACCTGAAAAAACAATATGAAAATTGGGGGAGGAGGGGAGAAGAAGCAAATAAAAAACCCCTCTAAAAGACAATCGCCAGGCAAGGCCAAGTCCCTTAGAACATGTAATAAATCAGAAAAACATAATGTAGAGAGTTTATACTTTTTCAGATGACTAAATGGAATATGGTACAATATTAGGAGAAATCGCGTTACTTGGAGCTGAAAATTATCTGTGGACTTCTATTAATTTTCTGCTAAAAATATCAATTTTTTTATGTAACATCTAAGCTTCTTCTGCTTCATTATATTTCACCTTAAAATCTTAAAACCTACATTCACTTTTAATTATCATCTTTTTCCATGCAATATTATTCAATGCAATAGCTCTTCAGACTTTTCAGATTGGTATAAAATTTAAGCTAACAATGGCAATAACATCTGAAAGGTATTTTTTACACTTATGAAATGTAATCTCCATTTGGTACTACATACCAACTCCAGGCATCTCAAGACAGAAAAAGGCATTTCTTTTCCACCCATTATCCTTCTGGATCATTTCCCTGATATTTACCTTCAATCTTCTCCAAAATACAGAGTTCAAAACTAAAATACATCCCCCAGATGATTTCTTCAGCATCATCTAAATTCTAACACCATTCTGAATGAGTATGTGAAGAATGTTTTCTTTAAATCGATCATTTAATTTCTCTGTAAGTTATTTCAAATTTAGTCAAGGAACAGTACTTTCTAATAATACAATGACCACTAACTGAAGGAAGGACTGTTAATTTTATTGTAATTTTTTTCTTACCTCTGGAATAGAGAAATGAGATTAATATGCCCAAGGAAGTGTGCATAGCCCATGTGTGACAGGAAAGTAGTAAATATCTTTAAGTTTTTTATTTCAAAGAAAGCAAAAGGTTAAGAATTTCCCTTTCACAGGGGTTTTATTGTTTCAAGTAATTCATACATTGGTTATGCCACAGTAGGTGTGACAGTGGTTACAGTGATGCTTTTAACTCTTTCACACTCCAATAGCTGAGCAGCTCATAAGCTACAGTCTCCCAGGCTGTTTGAGGATGTGATTCCTACAGAGCAGCAGAATAAAGGTGTGACCTCACACTATGCACTCTCTCACTCTATCAGTGGCTGAAATGTAGTAAAATTTTTCAATATGAAATGCATCATTAACAAACCCTTTAATGCATCTCACCGTGTTGTTCTGGAAAAGATTATTTCCAGTAATTTGCATTTCTGGAAACAATACAAGAAAGTTGATTTCCTATGGTACACTTTGTGTGTAAAGCATTGAGAACATTTGTTAATGGGTGTGCCACCAATGTGAGCATCCTGACATGAAAATATCACTTTCATTGTGTATATCTGAGGCACTGTATGTGGGCACATCTTAAATTAGTTCATGTGCAATAATACACTTACACTTAATGTGTAAGTACCCAGTTTCTCTCAGTACTCAGACGTGGAGATTTCAGGAGATGTTTGTTTCTTTCCTCTGCTCTTCTTGGGTAACAGGACTCTGTTCAGAATAAAGCAATCTGCTGAAGATGAGTGCTCTGAATCTCTTTATTCAGCATCTGAAGCATTCCTCATTTTGTGAGGATAATGGAGGAACTGGATCATTCTAATTTTGTCTATCTTGCCTAATTCAGTGTATCCTCTGTATTTAAGTAGTCTTTACAGCATTCCTTGTTCTTGCAGTTGGTTAGTTTTGAGTGTTTAAAACATTGCAAAAACATTGCTGGTGATTTCCTTTGGTAAGAAATGGTATGATCTTTTAATAAACCTAATTTTGGATCACGCTAAGTTTTTTTTTTTACATATACATGTTTTTGGGGTGATTTTCTTTCTTAATGTTTGTTTCATGTCTTTACTAACAAGACAGAATTCATTACACAAAGGTGTGAAGGGATAAAGAGGACAGGTATTGATGTGACATGTGAAGTCATTGTGTCTGATGATTTTTGTTTGGTATAGCTTTACATTTATTTGTACCACTACATGGAAAAGACATGCTGAAGAAACTGAAACATGCAAATAAGTGAACTTCATTAAATAATGACCTAAGTGAAGAGGAAAAGAAAATACATCTCAGTTGATACTTGATAATCAAGTTCAATCACACAATGTTTTAAATGTAAATATTTGAAAATGAATATTTATTACTATGTGTGTTTTGCCAACAACTATGGAACAGTTCAAATTAACAGTACCGTTTGCTTAACTAGGAGTAATTTGACATAATTATAAATGTGCTCAATTATTTCTAGAAATATCAATTATTTACTATGAAGCGAAAGAATATGTTCAAATCAACAACTGAATGTTCACAAATGGCAGACATGGAAATATAAAGAAATAAACTCAATCATTGTTTTTGTGAGAAGGAAGGATGAGAACAGAGGAACGCTAGGATGTGTGGTTTTAGCTACTTCTGTAATAATGCATTTTTATGTGACTAATGTACAATAAACCCATCTCAAATGTGCACATAAATGAAAATGGCCAAATGCCATTTAAATAATGTCTCCATATTGTGCATCTAAATCACACTCGAATCCTTCAAAAACTTGAGGCTGTTTTAGAAAGGATGTTAACCTGCTTCAAAATCAGAGTGATTAAATTGGATTAGGCATTTCATTACTTTTTGAGACCCACTCATGAGATTATGGGTCCTTCACCAAAAAGTGATATCACATGAGTTGATATATTCACGTTTCATGTAAAAGGAGTAAGTGCTAAGCGAATGTGAGGTGTGGGGGAAGAGAAGGAAACTACGTGTTGCAGGTTGTATGGACGAGTTTAGATTAATTTAAAACAGAGGTTTTCCCCATAGTTTGGAAGTGAGAAATTGAAAAATCAAAGAATTTCTATCTTTTAGGAATAGAACTCTTTCTGGCCCCTCAGATGAACAAATTCTTTTCATCTATTACCCACTTGTACTTTTGAACCTGGAAGTTTAAGGCAACTAGTAAGGTTGCTAGTGCAGTTAAGGTAGCTAGTGTAGCCAATACATTTTTTTCTTCTATAAGTCTTGGATCTTATCTCTTCTATAAGTCTTGGAAGCTTTTATTTCTCTTTAGCCACTGGAGATGCAATGGCTTTTCAATTTCTGCTCTCTGTTCTGGAAAAAGCCTTAATGGCTAAAAGGATAGCACAAGTGTGTCCTTGAGGGTTACCCAGGGGCCTACTGGCACTTTATTACTGGTGGAGATGCACAAGAAGAAAATGATGCAGATTTCAAGGCAGTGCAGTAATGGCACCCTTACAACGAACAAATGATGACAGGAAACAAAATCTGACACCCACCATAATATTTCAGAAGCTGTGTCCTATGAATGGTACCAAGGTGCAATAAAAGTTAAAACCACTCTTTCCTTGTCATGAGGCCACTTTATTTGATGCTTCTTTGGATAAAGCTATCTTGATTCCTATACCTATTCCATGAAAAAAAGAGCTTATAAACAGTGGTTTTCCACAATGAATCTGACACTTGCAGCCTCATATTGAGTTTTAATTGATTCTGCTTTAACATCCTGTTGTTGATTTGAGACAGTTTCATTACAGTTATTTGGACTATAGCACTCAAGTACGTAGTGAGATGGATTTACTCTGTCAATTACTTTTCTGTGCAGAATGCAGCACATAAGGTATCTCACAGTGTTCATTACAAGTGCTTTATTGTGTCATGTGATTTGTATAAGAAACAGAAAGTCAATTTAAATGAACTGTAACAAAGGTTATTCCAATAAATTCAGTGCATATTTCAATGAATAATGCATTGCTGAAGGTGTTTATGGATAGAGAACATCAGCTAGCTTTACTCACTGTCACTTATTTATAAAGTAGTGTTTGTTTTCAGGAAAGAGCAGGAAGCTCACCAGTAGTCTCCTGTGAATGTGTTCAGGCAGAGTAAGATGCAGCTGCCAGATTCAGTCTGAATCAAACAAGTTATAAATTCTTGCAGTCGTCATGCATCAGATAATCTGCATTTTAGATCAGTGTATGCATATTTTATACACATAGTCCTTTTTAATTAGTAAATATTATGTTTTTTTCTCAGGTGTTTAAATTGGGTTATATCTCCCTTCACTGAAATGGATGTGAACATGATAACATTCATCTGCTGTTTCCTACTGTTCTAATAAGCCTTTTTTAAAAAGTCTAAAATTTCATATTCTAAGCATTGAGCTCTTGTCCATCTTAGCAAAATGACATGAACTAGCCTAGTAAACTTTAACTACCGTGAAAGCTATTAATGAAAAATCTGCAGTGCTTTGGGAGAAAGGGGTTGAGTCTCACTGCAACCAGTTAGGAGGACAAGAGACAGGAGCTTAGTACAAAATGGAGAGTATTTGAATAAAACAGTCCTGCCTGATGAATAAGGGCCTAATCATCTGAAGTATTCCTTGCAAGAAAATACACTTCACAGGATGCACTTCAGTTTTCCAACATGAAGCTGTGGAGAGCTGTGTCCAAACTGATGAACGGATTTTGGCTGTATATGAGTAGATAGCTTCTGGCTTCCATGGCCAGCTACAGCAGGGACAAGCTGTCTGCTCTGTTTAAAGTAGGATGAGAACAAAAGATAAGGCATTTTGTAATTTCTTTTAATGCTAAAAAGCAAAACCAAACTGAAAATCTTCTCTGGGTCTGTTGCAGTGTACCCTCACTACTGCTGGAGACATTGAGAGCAGCACATTCCTAAGGTCACTTTTAAAAAAATGCTGACTGAATTTATCTAATACTGCAGTCTGTGTTCCTCTGGCCTTGCATACTTGTAGTCCCAATATGCTTTGCAATTTATTGCTCCTAGATAGCATTTCTCTCCCACTATTCCCAGTACAGAATGCACTTGGATAGCTCCTTTGTCCCTTCTGCAAGGAGAGGTGAAATCCCAATCAGGAAATGTTTTCTTCTGTGAATGTTTTTTCTCTGTTGTGCTACCTCTGAAAAAACAATGCCATTTTTGAACATTGAGCATAAAATCAGCATTATTGTTTTCTCAGGCTTCACAAACAAGCAAAAATAATCCCCAAAGTGTTAATGATTGCTTCCCTTTCTTTAACTCCTGTGGCAGATTGCCACATCAAGTTTTTATTAGTAGACTGGAGAATTTAAAATATGTGTTTTAGCACAGCAGCTGCATGTTGCTGGTTGGAATGTAACTCTGAAAACACTTTTATTTATCCAATATTGAAAATATTTTGATTTATCAAATATTCAAATAAATAAGGTTTTTTTACTGTTGGTTCAGTTAGCAACACAGCAAGTAGAGAAGGTGATTGAAATTTGCTTTGAAAGATGCTTTAATGGTGGGCTCTGGGTGAGGAACTTGTTTGAATTATAAGACATCAAATGCTGTTAAAACTATTTAATGTCTTGCACCTTTAATAAAATAGCTCTTCAGTACTTTTATTCAATTGAAATTTTCCATCAAATACCTGGAGAATGAGATTTAAATTCCACATGCAGTGAGCAGTTACTAATGAGAATAAATATGTAAAATAGTTATTTTTTGTGTGAGTGCAGTTTTGAACTCATCAGGAAACATCAGCTGTCCATTCACGACAATATTTATCACTATTGAATTAAAAATTATATTCCATCCATCTCTTCATTCAAGAACAATTTCGTGTAAGTCCTGAGGCTCAGCAATAAAAAACATGGCAAAACTTAGAGTATAGGGAATAAGGTTGTTGGTATAGTGGAAGGTGAAAACCACAAGGTCATGACTTATCTAAAAGCATATAAATGATTTGCAGAATCATTAAAATATTCAAATTTAGATAAGAAAAGATAGGGTCATATCTTTCATGGTTTATCTGATTTTATTTCTGTTGTTTCCATATTCAGTTCTAATAATACCACATTCTGTTCTAAAAGTTTTTATTTATAAGTAAATATTCTATTTCTTTCTTTGTAATGAGCATATGTATTTCCTTTTTTTCTTATTGACTTTCATTTACCTATTGTTTATACTATTTTCCTCCATCTAGAATGCAAATATTTCTTATATGCTGCATTCGCAATCACCATCTTCATTATTAATCCTGGAAATAGCATTACTAATGGACTCATTATCATTTTTGTCACTTGAAAACCAGTTCATTATCTGATGAGATGCAATTCTCTTCATATGTGTTTTAAGAGCCTTGATTTTCTTTCTTTACAATCTTTGTAGACAATCCTTCCTCATGAGCAGTAAAGAAGAAAATTTATGAATAGATTAAGATTCTCTTTGTTCCCTGTGTACTTTTTCTTTGTTACAAATCTGTCTATATATGCTTGTGGAAAAAAATTTCTCCAGCACTTTTTTTTTAAAGTAGAATTGTTAATTGTTTAGGTTCTCTGTGTTGAGCTGACAATCTCACTTTAAAGGTCTTTGAGGTCAACAAGAGAGGTTCTACCTAAAATAAATATTTGTTTTTACTGAGCACTCCCTCTTATCTCAAACATGCAGTCATATGTAATTCACCCATTTTAAGGTATCTTTAGAAGTGCCTTCTACCAAATCTAAATTTTACCTCTTTTCTACTGGTGCAGTTCTATTGACTTGGGGTAACTTGTATCAGCTTATCTGACCAGGCTTTTTTGTCCATGTGCATATTGTTTAGTGCTTATAGAGATGTCAATTACAGGTGTTTCAAAGGAAGAATAATTTCATCTTTGATCTGGTCCTCACTCAGTGTGACAATCCAACTGTGCATGGAGTTGCACATGTATGCACTTACACACAAATGGAAGAAAACCACCCAAATATTTTTCTGTAGTCTTCTGGAGAAAACATTCCACTTTCTTCTGGACCAAGTCAGAAGACTGACTTCTTAAAACATTTGGATTATAAGTATGCATCATAAAATCAAAGCTTTTGCTTAATATAAGTTGGCTGCTAAATTAAATGAGAGGGAATTAAAAACATAAGCCCAGACAATTTCACTAATAAGGTATTAGCTAAGCTCCCCACAAACCCTCATGAATTTTTTGCATGCAAGCTTGTAAATTTTTAAAGTGTGACATTGTAATGCTGGATAAAAATGTATGATTTAAGATATTTAAAATTTATTAGTATAACTTAATTACTCCAGAAATACTCTAGAGTCCATGAAGTATTGAATGTAGTCAAATAAAATAACTTCTTATTGCAGAGTTATTGGGAATGTAAGCCTCTGTTCTAGTAGAACTTGAGATATATAAAGACATTTTGTCAGCCTAACACAAATATAATTTCATTAATTGACTAGCATCATATATTTGTAGGAAATCTGTCTGGAAAATAGTTCTAGATGATTTGTATAAAATGAGATTCATCTTAAATTAAACCCTCATTAATCAATCATTCTCATAAAAGTATATGCTTGGCTTTGAATATTTGCAAGGAGAAGAGTCAAATGGTGCTCTCTGAAGTGTGTTAATTTTACTTAAGATGAAACATTTTACTTCTAACTCTACTTAATTTAAAAAGACATTTTGCAGAAACCTGTGATGATTTGTCAATCAATCCAAATCCTGAAATGTGACAGAACAGATACTTTTCTGCTCTGATAGCCTGTAATAATCATGAAGAGTTCAGGAGAAGACTGACTTGCTAGTTTGTCTCAATGTATTAGCACGGCAGTTAAAAGGGGATTTGAGCAAGAAATGCCCTAAAAGGAGAAAATAAAACCTTTTTGTCGGATATGAAGTAGCATCTAAAATAAATACATCTATTAAACAAATTTTCTAAGAGATAGCATTTTTGTTTTTGAGTGTTTGTCCAATGCTTTTCTTTTCTCTTCCACTGAAGACTAAGACTGTGCTAAGAGCCTTCAATGGGTCACTATCAGCAACTGGCTCTAAAACATCAGTAATTTTCATTAATACTCTTGCAAGGGTACCTGTAAGCAAGCTGCTATTTTAAGAGTGTAAATTGGTTTTCCCCAACACCACCACCCTCTACCTTCAGTTTAACAAAAATAACCAGAAATGCGTGGGTTTGGAGAACAGAAGTAAACACAGGACAAGTTACTCCAGTTCTGTCTTCCTATTTGTTTGCTTGTTGGCAACTTCTTCCTCTGTTAGCAGCTAATAGAGCAACAAGGGAGATCAGATCTGGGCTTTTTCCCATTTTCTGGACAGGATTTTTCCTTCCTGCTGAAGAAAAGATTTTATTTTTTCCCCCACTCTATTGGAAAAGAATTTGTGGTCCTTGGTAGTTTCTTGCTTGTTTTGGTTTGGTTGG